>NC_141672.1:15646733-17039233 GCF_028749965.1 Puma concolor | reverse complement strand
AGGTATGAAATAGCCTGAAATGGAGCTGGAGAGGGGGTGCATGAAGCCCAGTGGGGCTGAGGTAGAGGGATTTCTGGAAGGAGGGGCTAGAACTGGAATGCCAGGATTTTTAGCCTTAGCCAGTCTTACCTTCCATACACACAGCCTAGGCTCTGTATGCACAGTGAGAGTTCTAATATCATCCTCTAGGCAGTGTGTGGCCACTGGAGTCCTTGAGCAAACACTGGGGGAGGGTACATAGTTTTGTAGGTGGACAACCAAGAAGAGAGGTCAGGCCAGGCAGAAGTATGGAGACGCTAGCAGTGACAGGAAGACCAGCGAGGGGATCCTTGCAATAATCAAAATGGGATGTGATGATGTCTCCAAAAAATATAGCAGCAATAGGAATGCAAAAGAAGCAACGGAGTGAAGAGATCTTATGAGATACAATTGGAAATAGCTGGTAACGAGTTGAATGCATCTATTTACTCAACAAACAGCAAGTGAGAACCCACTGTGGATAAACCAAGGAACAGCATTAGGGACCAATAATGTATGTGCTTGGTGATGGAGAAAAGAACACAGCCTTCCCCTAAGGGAGATTGTGTAAAATCTTTTCATAGGGAAGGAATGCAAAGGTGGGAATGGAAGAGCTTGTTTGGGGACATGTCATGTTTGACGGGTCGGGTCGAACCAAGACTGGAAATATGAGTCTAAAACTGAGAAAACAGCCCAAACTCAATAATATAAATTCAGGAGTCCTAGAATCCTCACAGAGAGAGTATCATTTGACTTGAACATGCATTTGGTAAGTTGGGTTAGGCCAAGATTTGTTATCTCCATTTCACAGGGTCTGCAGACCTTGCACAGCGATGCATCATCTTGGCAATTGACATCTTTCTTGCAAGGCAGGACCCACAATGTCCAGCGTGGAGTGATGCTGCCACAGGGATCCTTCTGTTGGGGGAGAGCTAGGATCTCACGTTTTATCCTCCCTCAACCCTCAGCACTCATGATACCTGGAAGAAACACATCTCAAACGGAGGTCCACATGAAACAATTTTTTTTTTCTGCCGAATTTAACAATCTATTGCTCTCAAGGTGGGTTTTGACGTTTTAGGCTTGTTTACTGGGCTTCCCTGACCCCTCTTTCCACAACTAGAGCTATTATTATTACAAGGGTGTTCTCTGATAAAATACACGGTAAATCTTGCTTTCCGGAGCCCTGCAGTGGAATCTGAACCTGGCAAAGAGCAGCCGGCAGATTTCCCAGGGAATCAAATGCCATTTACACTGAGAGCTGAGAAGTACGTTTGAATCCGACTCCTCCTCGCCGGGCCGACCCCGCGGTTCACTTCACTTGTAAAAATGTTATTTCCCTGTCAGATATTCCCAGAGCAAGCTCAGCTAGTAGATGATGCATCTGTAAGAATGTTTACTCACCCCAAGTCTTTGCTGAGGGCTACAAATACACTTGTCAGCATCCTGTCGCACAGTTTGGGTCCCAGCGTACCCTCCTTCGATCACACAACAAACATGTACAAAACACCTCCTGCTTGCATAGCACTTCTCTGCGTGTTGGGGGAAACAGTATTAATATTTATAGAGCACATGTAGCTGGGCACCAAGCACTGTGCTGTGTAATTCATTTGCATGTGCCCTTTAATCCTCACTGTGTCTTTTATTCTGTAGTGTTTAATAGTTTCACTTTTACGTTCCCTTTGCACGATACATGGAATACACTAAATACTTGGTAAATGATTTCAGGATAGACAGGCATCCCCACGTTTTGACAGTTTACGTCAAGCCACTTGGCTTTTTTTTTTTAATGTTTATTTATTTTGGAGAGAGAGAGAGAGAGAGAGCACAAGCAGGGGAGGGGCAGAGAGAGAGGGAGACACAGAATCCGAAGCAGGCTCCAGGCTCCGAGCTGTGGGCACAGGGTCCGACGTGGAGCTCGAACTCACGAACCGCTAGATCGTGACCTGAGCCGAAGTCAGAGGCTTTAAGCGACTGAGCCACCCGGGCGCCCTAGGCCACCTGGCTTTTATGAAAGACCTAGTCAGTGCCCGTTTTCACTAACTGAAAGAAATCCAAAGAGGATTTTTGCTTTTCCAAAAAAATTTAAAAAAAAAAAGTGAAAAAAGCATTTAGCATTTGTTTTGCGGCAAGCAGAGGTGCAATGGAGGCAGTGTGCACCTCGGACAGCAGAAGTGGCCGCCAAGCTCCTTCCCCGGGAACCACAACGACATCTCAGCCTGAAGCCGCCAGACCTTTCAACTGCCTGTGAGCATCTGCGCCTTATCTCCATTTATTTTGTGCATCCGTTAGCAAGATTGTCCCAGGCTACGAGGAAAGCCTAAGGGAGGTTATTTTTTGGGTCTGAGAATGCTCGGAAATATTCCCATGTAAATTAAGGGTAATTGCTTCTTCACTTTACGCCATTTCGGTTTCTGAAAGGAAAGCTCTCCTTTCATACCACAGGGAAACATGTATAGAGTAAATGAAGGAATGGACTGGAAGATGAGTCTCTTTTGCAACGGAGTGTTTGTTGGTCGACAGCAGTTCTCAGTGTGCCGCTCAGAAAGAAGCTTGCAATCAGGCTGTAAGTACAAAACAAGCACAAATGAAGCGGCAAAAACACCCATACAAAGCCACGCAATATATAAATAAGCAGAGTTGGCAAAGGGTGAACGAGTCAGCTGAGTGCCCCGGAGGAGGGAAGAGCTCGGAGCCTGATAAGGACAACCAGGAAAAGTTGCACGGAGCAGACACACAAAAGCAGTGGAATTTGTACAAAGCCTCGCGGAAGTGGGAAAAATGACCAGTGACCACAGTTGTCTTATTTCTTGGCTAATGCTCACCTCCCTGTGCCAGCACGTACCCTGGAGATCAATATCTCCTTAGCTGTTGTTCTCACATAATTGAAAAACTATAGGGGAACTTTTGGCCCACCTTTAAGGACGAGTCATTGCTTGACAGCTCTATAGAGAGAGGACTTGAATTTCCTCCAAAAATGCTGGTGCTGACACCCAGCAGCCCAGAGTAAGCCTTTCAGTAAAAACTCAATAACCTCTTTGCTATACTTCATGAAAGAGGAAAAGCGAACACTTTTTCTGACAGTTACTTAACCTCTTCTAGCCGGAGTCGCTCATCAGTAAAACAGGAATGTCCTCTGTCTCTCGGAGGTGCTGTGAGGAGAAACTACAATAACCAGAGTTTCATAGCTTCCAGGTAAGGAGGATTCCTGACTCTATATTATCTGTTTCTGGAGAGATTTAGGGTGATCTTTGAGATTAAACATAGGACTCTGTCCAATTCTAAGAGTTGTTAAGAATCCATATCAGGGTTTCTCAACCTCTGCATTTTCCACCAAACAGTTCTTTGTGGTGGGGGCCGTCCCGCACATTGAAGGGTTGTTAGCAGCGTCCATGGCCTCCACCTACCAGACGCCGGTAGTATTTCCTCAGTCATGACAACCAAATGTCTCCAGACGTTTCCAGATGCTCCTCACCCCACCCTTGGGGAGGGGTGGGGGGGTGGTGTTTTGCCCAGTTGAATAGTGAGGTATGTGTTAGTCCTTTTTCTAGGTTTCACTGCAAATGATAAAATAGGGCATTTTGTAAAGTCTCAATAAATCGAACTAAACATGCAAATGATGGATGGATGGATGGATGGATGGATCGATCAATCGATCGATGGATGATGGACGGATGGATGGATGGATGATGGATGGATGGGTCGATGGATTGATGGATCGATGGATGGATTATGGATGAATGCATCCATGGATATGTTGGGGAATGAGAGACTTTCATACCTAAACCAACTGAGAGTAAAGTTAAGACATCATTCCACACTCCATGCTAGAAGATAAGAAAAACAAATGTGGTCAAGGAAATGCCTTAAAGAAAGAAGTGAATTGCAATGGGAGATAGAGACATGCATAGGACAGCCAAAAGCCAAGTTTCACTGTGATGACATGGGAAAATAATTAGTGTAATTAGACTGTATGGTCTCATCAAAGTAGACACTATATAGCATTTATCTTTGTCACCTAAGTAGCAACTGGCACTTAATAAATGTCTTATTTCTGATAAATAAACATCAAGGAATTTGTCCAGGAGATCCATTTGAAAAGAGTCGGGCCAGAGCCACCTGGGTGGCTCAGCCGCTTAAGCCTCCAACCTTGGCTCAGGTCATGATCTTGCAGTTCGTGAGTTCGAGTGCTGCATCAGGCTCTGTGCTGACAGCTGACAGCCTGGAGCCTGCTTTAGATTCTCTCTCTCTCTCTCTCTCTCTCTCTCTCCCCCTCATTCTGCCCCTCCCCAGCTCGTGCTCTGTCTCTCTCACTCTCAAAAATAAACAAACATTTAAAAAATTTAAAAATTAAAAAAAAAAAGAAAAGAGTAGGGCCAAAGGAGTGTCCCAGGTGATAAGAATAGCACTCGCAAGGTGTAGAGGAGGGAATGTGCACACTTCACTTTGACTGCTCAATCCCATGCAATCTGTAGCCTAGACATCTACAAAAGCATCTAAAGGCTAGTGGATACCATTTAAAAAGAATGCACTCTGTCTTCACATTTACGTAATTCTCATTAATATTTAATTTAGCATATAGAAGATATCGATACAATTTTGTTGAACAACAACAAAAAATGGATACACTGAAACCACAGGACTCTAGAATTCAGGGTTTTACTCAAAGCACAGAGGAGGCACTTAGCTCAGCAGGTAGTAAACTGGCAGTATTTCTTACCCATAAGAGGTAATAAAAGCTAAAACTATACGTGATATTAATCAGTTCAAGAATAGTACAGCCATGGGCAGAATGGCATATGAGATTGTTCTCAGCAAGATTTGAATTTGGCTCTGTTACTTAATAAGCACATGACTGTTCCCTCCAGGACGTCCTCTCCTTGTGTGTCAATGGGAGTACCTTCCCCAAAGATTGCTTTGACAATTGTGGTGGCTGTTCATTACCTTGTAGACTCGGTTTCTTGCCTCTGTTAGAGAAGAGATCCCCCCTTCCATCCCAAATGCAGGCTCCTCATCAGTCTAGGGATGGGGACATGATCCACCAGGCCCAAGAATGTTCAAATAAGAAGTGAGAGTGTGTATTTTTTTTTAACTATAACGGTGTGTCCCAGCAATGTCCAAAATAAAAGACATTATTACGAGGATTATTCATGAATACTGACTATAGCATTCATATATTTGCGCTTGACAAATGTTCATTGAGCACTACTAACTCAGTGTCCAGCATAATGTCATGTATCTACACACACTTTCATTAATCCCCAAGAAAACCACAAGAACAAGGAATTATTAGCATCTCTATTTTACAAATGAGGGGATTAAGAACAGAAAGGTTGGAAGGCCTGAGTGGCTCAGTGGGTTGAACATCTGACTTGTGGTTTTGGCTCAGGCTACGATCCCAGGATCATGGGGTTGAGCTCTTAAGCACTGAGCATGGAGCCTGCTTAAGATTCTTTTTTCTCTCTCCCTCTGCCCCTCTCCCATGCTAGCACTCTCACTCTCAAATAAATAAATAAATAAATAAAAGAACAGAAAAGTTGATTCACTTTCCCACCTCCATTCACTCCCTCCCTAAGTGAGGGAGCCAAGATTCAAACTCACATTTTTATGTACATATTATTACTGTTGCTGAACCTTCCAGAATATGGTGTGTATGTCATCCCACTTACTCCCAACTACTTTGGTGTGTATGTTCCAAGAACAAGGACATTCTTTTACATATCCACAATATAACTCATGATTTTTAATATTGGCACAATATTATCATATAGTAATAGTTCATTTTAAGATTCCACCAACCGTCCTCAAAATATCCTTTGAAGAATTTTTTTGATCTAGAATCCAACGCGATATCAAACATTACATTTTTTTCATTTTTTTTTTTTAATGTTTATTTACTTTTGAGAGAAAGAGAGACAGAGTGAGAGCAGGCGAGGGGCAGAGAGGGGGAGACACAGAATCCAAAGCAGGCTCCAGGCTCTGAGCTGTCAGCAGAGAGCCCAACATGGGGCTGGAACTCGTGAACCATGAGATCATGACCTGAGCCAAAATCGGATGATTTACTGACTGAGCCACTGAGGTGCCCTTCAAACATTACATTTAATTGTTTTGTCTTTTTAGTCGCCTTTAGACAGGGAAATTTTTTTAATGGGTACATTTTTTAGGCCCGGGGCTAACCATAACATGATGCATCTAGTCTTGCTATGACCATAGTCTCCACACTCTCAGAATAGTCCTTGCCTTCCTTTTCTAAGGGGAAGGAAAATCTCTAATCTCTCTTAAAATCAGAACTTCACTGCTCCTTAAAAGTTACTGTCACTGAGCAAGTTGGGGGCCAAGTGGAAAAGCAGCATACCAAGGCAGCAGCCAGAATATGGATTGGATTGGATTGGATTGGATTGGTTTGGATACATACAGAAAGATTGAGCAAATAAATAAAAATACTGAGAATTAATGGAAAGCAGGTTTTCACTGTCAGAGAAAGGAGTCAGAGATAAAAATTTAAAAAACAGAATGACTCTTTTGGGTTTTGGAGGATTAGATACAAATTGAAGGTAATTGTGTGAAGTACTCATGATAATGATACATAAAAGGATAGAAAGGGAAGAAGGGAGGGGAGGGGAGGGGAGGGGCGGGGCGGGGCGGGGAGGGGAGGGGAGGGGAGGAAAGGAAAGGAAAGGAAAGGAAAGGAAAGGAAAGGAAAGGAAAGGAAAGGAAGGGAGAAATGGGTGTTTTCTACCATGTCTGCTGCTAGGGCCTAGAAGCAATGACATCCCAGGGGCAACAAGCACAGTATGTGTCCAGATCATGGTTTCTAAATATCATTCTCCTTGGAGAAATGGCTGATTCTACAGCTGGGTCTGATAAAGTACAAATGAGTCCAGAAGCTAAGGAAGGCCTCGAAACATGGTGTCAAAGAAACACAGAAGTCAGCCTGACCAGGTTCTCATAGCCAATCTGAGACATCTTGAGATTAAATAAATTAAAGTAATTGTAAATCACACATTAAATTAAATAGGACTCTGTGAGTCCCTACTGATATAAATAAATAAATGAGTAAACAAATAAGGAGAAGAGAAAGGGCCTTTCCTACAGCCAACTAAAAAATATAATAGATTAGACAAAATACCTTTTGGCCCCCATTATGATAATCATTCATTCAGGCAGAAATCATTCAATGAAGGCTAAAACTAACAAATAAAATCTTAATACTGAAAAGTGTATCTACACAGTCTCAAAGTATTCCCCCCCCCCAAAAAAAAATACTTATTATATATAAAGGGAAAAGTAGTTGCTTTTTAGTGGAGAGACCTAGCAGTTACAACCTTCACCAAGTAACCAACAGAATATCACCCGTAAAGGAACAAAATAGGATTATGGGCCACATAATAGGGAGCCCTGAGAATACAGCATCGCTTTCGTGTTAGTTTTTCCAAAACTGCAAACCTGAATGTAATCGTGAGTAAACGCCAGGCAATACCAAACTGAGGGACATTCTACAAAATACTGTACTCAAAAACATGAGAAGGTCAAGGAAAACAATAAAAGACAGAGGAAATCTTTCAGTTTGAAAGAGGCCAAAGACATATGAAAGCCAAATGCAATGCATGATTCCAAATTGGCTTTTTTGTCATTAAGGGCATTGTTGGGACAATCAGTGACCCTTAAAGTCTGTACCTAAGAAAGTTGTAGTGTATCAACATTAATTTTCAGAATTTGTGGTCTACACTGGTGGTTATAAAGTGGTGTCTACATTTTTAGGAAATATACATGAAAGTGTTTACAATTAATGGGGCACCATGTCTGTAACTTATTCTCCAGTGCTTCGGAAAGAAAAATTATGTGTGTGAAAGGAAAATTATGTGTGTGGGTGCATCCAGAGAGAATAAGAAAGAGAGAGATTGACAAAGCAAATGTTATAAGATGTTAATAATAAGTGGGGAATCTGAATACAGGATATGCAAGAGTCATCTTGCAGATTTTTCGTAAAGCTTAAATTTTTTCAAAATAATTTTTTAACTGACATTACTATTAAATCTAAGATGGTGGCATATTTTCTGAAATAAAGTTATTCAATAAGAAATTTCATAATTCTTACTAGAGACATCACATTTCTATCTGAATTACATAAAAGATTAAGAATGTCTCAAGCAAATATAGTAAATTAATAAAAAATAATAAAAATAAAGGCAGAGCATGTTTACTTTTAAGGCTTCCTTATTTTTAGACCTTACGGGTCACATAAAAATTCTTAAAGACACTGCAAATGACGTAGGTATACGAAAGTGGATGTCTTACTAGCCATCCATATTTTTCAGCATGATAGTCGAGAGAAAACTGCATGTTAATTGTATCACTTGATTTAGGCTATCATTTATTTTTTTATTTATTTTTTTTAACATTTATTTATTTTTGAGACAGAGAGAGACAGAGCATGAATGGGGGAGGGGCAGAGAGAGAGGGAGACACAGAATCGAAGCAGGCTCCAGGCTCTGGGCCATCAGCCCAGAGCCTGACGCGGGGCTCGAACTCACGGACTGCAAGATCGTGACCTGAGCCGAAGTCAGACGCTCAACCGACTGAGCCACCCAGGCGCCCCTAGGCTATCATTTAAAAAAGTAAGTATTTTATAGCAGAGATGATAGGAAAATAGGAAATACAATAGGGACATGGTTGTCACCACTGACTTCAAGAAGCTTGCCAACTGACAAAACCTTTCCTTCTAGGAATCCTAAGGAAGGAGAATGTCTGGGTGCCTGAGTGGCTCAGTAGGTTGGGCTTCCAACTTTGATTTAGGCTCAGGTCAAGATCTCACACTTCCTGAAATGGATCCCCATGTTGGGCTCTGCACGGACAGCATGGGTCCTGCTTGGGATTCTCTCTCTCCCTCTCTCTCTGCCCCTCCTCTGCTTGTGCGCGCGCTCTCTCTCTCTCTCTCTCTCAAAATAAACTTTAAAAAGAAAAAAAAATGTCTCCTCATAATACAGGAAGGTTTCTCAACCTCAGCACTATTGACATTTTGGACTGGATCATTCTTGGTTATAAGGTGCTGTCCTGCGTGTTACAGAATATCTAGCAGTGTCCCTGACCTCTACCAGGAGCAGCTCTTAAGCCTTGTCGATTACAAATGTCTCCAAACATTACCAAAGGGGCACTGGGTGAGGGAGGTCAAAATCCTCCCCGGTTAAGAACTCCTGGAATAAACCAACAAATTTCTTGTCCAATGTGTGGGAAGTAACACACTCCTACCTCACCTCCCTAGGGGGTTTGCCCATTCTCACAATCTGAATGCTCTCCTGTGTTTCTAGATGTTTTAGGTATAATATAGAAAATCATTTACCCCAGAGAAACAAAAGGTAAGGGGTTCTGGCAGAGTTTCAGCTGAAGTTGCTGCTAAATATCTTCTTATCAGAGTTGGAACTGACATAAAGGAACAGGCCACAAATAGTAACAATAACCACCTGCATTTATAAAGCTCCAGACATCATAAAAGTGATTTCCTGTGCACCAATTCCAGTGATTACATGAAAGAGGCTATTATTCCCTTGATTTTACAGAGAAGGGGAGTAAGGCTCCCCAGATCTTAAGTCAGTGGCCAATAAAAAACAAAACAAGGTGGGGCACCCAGGTGGCTCAGTTGGTTAGGCGTCCGACTTCGGCTCAGGTCATGATCTCACAGTTCGTGGGTTCGAGCCCCGAGTCGGGCTCTGTACTGACAGCTCAGAGCCTGGAGCCTGTTTCAGAACCTGTGTCTCCCTCTCTCTCTCTGCCCCTCCCCCACCCACACTCTGCCTCCGTCTCAAATAAATAAACATTAAAAAAAATTTTTTTTTAAACACAAGGAATTGGTCCAGATTTTGAACTCCAAGTTCAGTGCTCTTTCCACAGTTCTGAGCTGGCCATGGGAAGCCAAAACAGGTTATGATTGTTGTAATAGGCAAGGCAAATCCTAAACCAGTTCACTGAATTCGTCTTGACAGAAAGCCTGGAGGTTCATGCTCTAGGCCATTACCAACACAGCCTGTGTGCTTCCTTCATCAGAAAGAGGTGACCTCGGGGCGCCTGGGTGGCGCAGTCGGTTAAGCGTCCGACTTCAGCCAGGTCACGATCTCGCGGTCCGTGAGTTCGAGCCCCGCGTCGGGCTCTGGGCTGATGGCTCAGAGCCTGGAGCCTGTTTCCGATTCTGTGTCTCCCTCTCTCTCTGCCCCTCCCCCGTTCATGCTCTGTCTCTCTCTGTCCCAAAAAAATAAATAAACGTTAAAAAAAAAAAAAATTTAAAAAAAAAAAAAGAAAGAGGTGACCTCGAAGAAATCAACAGCACGCTGCTTCTCCAGCGCTCTCCAATGCTCCCCAAGATCATTGCCTGAGACGTTAATCCAAATCCTCCCCGCACCTCGACACACACAGAATTGCAGTATCCCTTTCAGCCGGTGCTGTTTTTATTCTTTTTTTCTCAGAAAAAAAAAAAAAAAACTTATAGTGGAAAATGGGGTGGGAGGGAGTGAGTTCTAAAAGCCAGTGAGTGCCAATAGCAAGGATTAAATTATGCGCCCCCACCTCCTTTATGATTTTCCCCCTCCTTTGGTTTACCTCTGTTGGATTTCTCCAGGCTGCCCTGTAAAAATAAGTTGTCAACACTTGAGTCTGTGTGATGCTAAACTTACACCCTTAGCTCTCTGGTTACCAGTAATAAAGAGAAAGGATATATCCATATACGCGTGTGTGTTTTGAGTTTGTTCAAGTGTGACAGAGGTGCTGTAATGTTTGGATGGGAGCCTTATTCCTGTCTGCATGGTTTATTCCTGCCTTTTGATGGTATTTGGAAGGTCTCTTTGGCTAAGGGTTTATCCTCATCCAGTGGTATTTGAGCCTGACTGGCCAAGCTGTCACTGCCCGTCAAACCTTCTACCTCACTCCTTCTACCCTCAGATAAATCAAGTGATGTGATAAGCAAACAAAGTGTTAACTGAGTCCTCCACCCACAAAATGTCCTTGTGAGAAATGGCAGACAAGTTTTCTCCAACTCAGGCAATAGGGTGATGGCAGTAAGAATGGAGTTAGTATGAACACACAGTATTTCAGACTGCTGAATGCCCATCAAATTCTTATCCTGGAGGAATTGTAGGGGATTTTTTTTCTTTTCAGTTCTTTGGAAGAGTATTGGATGAGCTAAAAGAAATCCACTTAACAAAATAGTGATTCAAAGCGAGCTTGGCCAATATAACATATAGAATAACTAAACTAAATTATAACTTTGAAGGAGACAACATTTGTGAAACATAGATATCACTGAGTCAACAACTCAGAATTCTGAAGAAAAACATATGCTATGACCTTTTTCTAAATAATTAGGGATGTAAAATCCACTATGTGTAAAAATTATAATAACTGATTCTCCGTCACATGCTCTCTGATCACAGGCATTGTCCAAAGGGAGAAACATGTGATCCAACCCTGGCCTATCAGAGGGTTCCATATTCCTAGCTAGAAGGTTGGGCTCAGGAGTAAGCACATAACTCAAGCTCAGTCAATCAGAGGACCTCCTCCAATTATTTAAATCAAATCTAGGGAGAACAATCTCCAAATTCTTGAGAGCTAGAAATAGGAGATCTGGTGCTACCAACAAAAAGGTTTTTGCATTTGGCAAAGTCTAGCCATTCTCCAGTCTTCCTTTGATTCTGTAAATTCCTATAATATTTTTCGAATACATCTTCCAATTATCTGTTTTGCCTAAGCTAGTCGAAAGTGGGTTTCTGAGGCAGGGAAAATAGGGAGAGGTTGGAAAAATGGCACAAACTTTCAGTTATAAGAGGAGTAAGGTCTCAGATTATAATGTAAACATGCTTGGGGCGCCTGGGTGGCGCAGTCGGTTAAGCATCCGACTTCAACCAGGTCACGATCTCGCGGTCCGTGAGTTTGAGCCCCGCGTCGGGCTCTGGGCTGATGGCTCAGAGCCTGGAGCCTGTTTCCGATTCTGTGTCTCCCTCTCTCTCTGCCCCTCCCCCGTTCATGCTCTGTCTCTCTCTGTCCCAAAAATAAATAAACGTTGAAAAAAAAAATTTATAATGTAAACATGCTGACTATAGTTGATAACACTGTATTGTATGCTTGAAATTTGCTAAGGGTAAAACTTAAATGTTCGTGCACGCACACACACGCGCGCGCACACGCACACACACACAAAATAAATGTATGAGCTGACAGATGTGTTAAAAAAAAAACAGATTGGGGGACTCTTTTCACAATATATACATATACCAAATCACTGTGACGTACACTTTAAATATCATACAATTGTATATGTCAGTTATGACTCAAAAAGTTAAAATGAAAAAAGTAGCAAATGGGGAAGAAAGAAAGAAAGAAAGAAAGAAAGAAAGAAAGAAAGAAAGAAAGAAAGAAAAGGAAGAAGAAAGAAAGAAAGAAAGAAAAGGAAGAAGAAAGAAAGAAAGAAAGAAAGAAAAGGAAGAAGAAAGAAAGAGAAAGAGAAGAAGAAAGAAAGAAAGAAAGAAAGAAAGAAAGAAAGAAAGAAAGAAAGAAAGAAAAGAGAAAGGAAGGAAGGAAGGAAGAAAGGAAGGAAGGAAACAGGTTTTGTTACATGCTTTCAAAAGACACTTAAAGTAATACTCTTGTTACATCCAACTACCATCAGCCCCTTATTGAAGCATCTGAATGTCAGTTTTGCACCATCATAAAGCAGTAAATGAAGAGTCTCAGAAAGGGATGGTTAACAAGATCACACAACTGGACATAAGACAGTGAGGAGTGAAATCCTTTAGTTTATAAAAGAGAAAACCGAAGGATGCAGGATTATTTTCATGGGACTTGGAAGACAGTGAACCTCTCTACCTGCTTGCTTCATTATTAATGTTCAGAGGAAGCAAGATTTTAGGGGATAAGCTCTGTTCCACCTTTACAGGGAATAGGGTGTTCTAAAGTATGTCTTCAGATCAGCTCAATGATCATCTGACTTCAATGACTATCTGATTCTGTGCCAGGTTCTGTGCTGGGTACTGGTGCACACGGAGAAACTGGCATTATGCCTGCCCTTGGGCTTCAAAGTCTAGGGCTTTGAATCTTGGAGCCACAAAGGAAATCAGAAAAAAACAAAAAAACAAAACAAGAAATATAACTGTTTTAAAAAGACTAAAGCGCTGAAGGGGTTTTACATAAACAAAAATCAAGAGTGTCCTAGAAACCTACTATGTGCCAGGCTCAGAGTGTTCCCAAAAAAGGTAAGCAGTGACCAAGAAAGGATCGTTTCTTAGAAGCTGGGATTAATCTGAAGTAGGCACAGGGACTGCAAGGCAAGAAATCAGAGGGCTTGCAAACAGGCCAATCGAGGTGCATATATACCTGGCAGCAATCCTGTTTCCATCTCAGAAGAGCCAGATAACATCGCTCGCTTCCTTCAAACTAGCATATGCACAACGCCGTGAGCGCCCTGGAAAAGAAAGTTGTCCCCTACAGAGATCACAGTACACATAAGAACTAAATATTTTGAATTAAATGCTGAAATTATAACACCCACAGGGAGACCAAGCACACGGCATGGAGTTGAAATTGGGTATCTTCCTGCACTGAGAGATTGCCCCTCCCTTCCCCCCCCTGCCAAGACCACCCTTGGTACCCTAGAGGGATTTATAGAACTCAGAAAAGCTGTTTGTTACAGTTTATAACAACAGAAGGATACAGATTCAAGTCAGCAAAGGGAAAAGTTACAGAGGATGGAATCCAGGAGAGGGCAAGAAAGTGGTCCACCACAAGGGACAGTCACTGGACCCAAGAGCAGAGAGAATCAGTCCTCTGCAACCTGTACAAACAGAGCAATCTGAGGGAGCGAACGAAAGAAAGAGATAAAAATGATTAACAAGATAAAGGAGGGATTAGAGGCCAGAAAGAATGAATCGAGAGATAGGAAAATTGCATGCAGTTTGAATAAAATCAAAACCCCAAAATAATTACTTTGGAATTAAAAGGCCAGGGGACAGGTTAAACAGCACTTAGCTGAACCGGACTGTGTACATCTCACCCTCAAAGACATGTTTTAATCACCCCCGCTTTATAAATAGTCAGTCTCAGATGCATAAGGTTGCATTCACCTTTATTGACTATCGGCTTCTCGATTATTCAATTAATCTGCCTCATGTGCAGTCCCTCTCCCGGCTCTCTCTGTGTGCTTCTTGTGCAGACACGCTTTTGAACTACCTCTACCCCCTTCCGGAGGAAGTCTGAGCCATGGATCAGTCCTAACGGATCAGTTCCCAGCAGGATGCCAGATGAGAAGCAGAGAGCAGTTGGGGAAGGAGCCCAGCTGGGGCATCAGGCAGCCTCCTGCCAACCCAGAGACAGGTCAGCCTCTCTGGAGAACCACGTTCCCAGAATGTCAGATGCCCTGGTCTTCACATAGAAGTAAAAAAAAAAAAAAAAAAACACCTTCAAACACCAGCCAGGGATGGTTTTCTGCTCCCCTGCTGGGCCTCCACCCACGCAAATGACTATTGTCTGAAAACTGCCTGATCTTATCACCCCGTTCACAGGGTTGGATGCCAAGGCGCTCACATCGCAGTCGGTGTTATCACCAAAGCACTAACTTTATACCAGGGTAACTAAGCGGTCCCGGAAATCGCCCCAAGTTTTAAATCTCACAGAACTAACCCGTCCCAGTGGGCATTTCTGTTCCCACTCAAATGTGAAACACCAGTCATAAAAAAAAAAAAAAAAAAAAAAAAAGAAGAAAAAGAAGAAATGCTTGTGTCCAAGAAATTCATTGCATACAAATTCCCGTTTCTCTACCCACGCCTCCGACCCTGTCCACCATCCACCGTGCTCCCTCCTCTCCACCACTCCCTCTGAAATCATTTCCATTTATATTAGCCTCTCCTAAGCCTTCTCTTTTAGGAGGACATAAATTTGAGAGCTTAACTGAATTGAATGGGTCCCTCTAAATAAAGTGATCTCACCCTGTAAAAGTCAGTGCAAAGTGACCCGGTAAGTCTAGCTCTCACCCCTGGGGTTCAAGTGCTCGCCCTTCAGTGGGGCTTCATGGAGGCTTCCCTGGAAGGAAAGCTCTGGAAGGTACTTTGGCGCGCTCCATGCAAAGGCAGCAGCCAACGGATCTCATCATTTCTAAATGTCAGCCTCAGTATAATCCCTCTGACCCATTCCAAAGCTTATAGGTCACAGAACATTTTATCTGGCAGTGCCTTTTATATATATATATATTTTTTTTTTTCAGGTTTAAAGTGTTATCCATTTTTCCCTTCCTTCCCCCTCTGAAGGAGACCTGACTCTTCTATACATATGGTGAGTAAGGCATCAAGGAATTCAAGCAAATGATAAAAATATGTCTGCAGGGAAATAAATTTCCCTTTCTGAAATCAATCACGTGCTATTCACACAAGCAGGAGACACAGCCTGAAATAGCCCTTATCTCACCACTACACTCCACGCAGACGTCCTGTGCAGACACTTAAAGGCCAGAGGCTTTCTCCCTCCATCTCCCTTCTCCCACAGCGGAAGGCAAGGGAGGCCGAGATCTGGGGACAGAGGGGCTGAAAGGCGTGATTAGCCTGAAAAGACTGGCTGGCTGTCACTGGAGCAGATAGCCGGACGGGTCCATTGTCCTGTGCAGATAGCGCGCAGAGCAACCAGCACCGTGGGAAGCAGCCGCGTCTTCCTCCCTGTGGTGCCCAAGAGAAATGGGAGCGTGTATTATTCCCACCCCTCGCCATTGCCTCCTTTTGACTTTGGCGCCCATGGCTTCTTGCTTTGTGGGGGACAAGGGTATCGTGGTAAATGGCACTTTCAAATCCTATTTGGAACAGGAGAGGAGTGATGTGGCAGACCCCTGCTTCTTAACCACATCGTGAAAAAGGGGACCTTCACCAAAATCCCCCAGGGCCATATCGAAGAGGGCTATGGGCCAGGCTGCCCAGGGACACACGTGCTCTGCCATTTACTAGCCGAGCGACCTGCGAAAATCCCAGAGCCTCTCCAGCCTGAGAGATCGATCACTCAGGGTTATAGTTCGGATTAAATAAAAGGTGCGTGTGAGCACTTACCCCAGCATTCAGCGCATAATGGAAAATGTTATAACTATTAGGCAGGGAAAGAGCTGATTCCAACAATCAGAGTTGCATATAGACACGTTTCCAACCACCAAAATGGCTCATTTAAAATTTCGGAGTCGTTACATGATGCCAATGGATGCCTACCTCTCAGTCCTCATAATATGTTCGAGGCTGCAACTTGCTCTCGCATTATGTTTGGGTGACAGTGAAAGGGACAAATGGGGAAACCAAGGCAGAGTAGAGTGAATTGTTGTTGACCTAAGTGGTCCTACTAGCACCTCGGTGGCTCAGTCGATTGAACGTCCGGCTTTGGCTCAGGTGTGAGTTCAAGCCCCACGTCGGGCTCACCGCTGCCAGCATGGAGCCCGCTTCAAATCCTCTGTCTCCCCCCATCTCTCTGTGCTTCCCCCGCTCATGCTCTCTCTCTCTCTCTCAAAAATAAATAAACATTAAAAAAATAATAATAACATTTGCTTAAAAATAAAGAGAACTGTGGTGGAGAAAAAAAAAAACTGAACAAATTCTACCCTTAGCTGGACCCACACAATGACTACTGACAGCCTGATTTTTAAGGTTTCAAATGACAGGTATTTAAAGGTAAATAAAAAAATAAAATAAAATAAAATAGAGAGATCCTAAACAGAATACTACTCATATTGCCCTGTATTATATAATCAATTAAATTTAAGACTAACCGCTATTTATTAAGTGCCTATTACAAACTGGGGACTGAGCTTGGCACTGATCTGTAATCTCAAACCCTCACATAATCCTACAAAGTAGATACTGTGTTGCCTATCTTAGAGATAGACTCAGAAATGTTGCCTGACTTTCCCAGAGTCACACAGCTGGTCAGTGACATGGCCATGCCTTGAATTCTGGACCCTGAGACCATTCCCTTTCTCCTTATTTTATTCTGTCCCCTCGGGAACAGCCATTTTGAGCCATCTCAGGGAACTGAAGTAGAATTTGGATGGTTGACAGGCTTGTACCAATGCAAAAACAAAACACGAATGTGTTAGATAAATGCAAACCTTCATTCAATCACGCGAGTCAACAGGACTGCATGGGCTTGGATGTTCATGTCTGAACCCCGAGAAGTGAAGCTCGGGGCCCAAACTGAGTAATTGCAAAGCTAGATAAGAATGTGCATGCCCAACCCGAAGGGGCTGGTGACCATCGGCGGGTAGCCCTTCCCAGCCCCACTCATCCAAGGGTGAGCTAGCAAGTAGGTAGGGACCTTGGATCTCACATCCCTTCCCAAATTCTGTTCTAATTATGCCCCTCACTGTGTGAATAAGCTTCCATTTATTCCAAAAGACTATTTTTGTGAACCCTCCATCCATTTAATAGCTCTTTAATCCCTATCCCCTTTTGGAATCTTTTTACTTAGATGCCACCCTGCTTTCATCTGCATCTACCTCTGTCCAGCCTCTTAGCTGGTCCCAGCCCCTGCTCACTCTGCAGTGAGGGCAGTGCACGACCGTCTCCTTCCCCAAAGCCCAGGAACGCTTCACAGACAGAACCTCACTTCGAGCTAAGTGCTTCTATTATGAGACACACTATTCTTTCCCACTTTTTAAAATGCACTTAGGCTGACGTCCACTGGGCAGGTTTAGGGAGTCAGCAGAACCATGTACCCACACTGTCCAAAGTCAGTCCCACTGCCCCCACTTTGCACCAATGAGGACACTGACCCTTGAGCACTTGCATAACTTGTCCAAGGTCACACAGCTCACAGAAGGCTGAGCTGGGGATCAAACTGTGATCTGAGCCTTCTAAGTGTGCTGTGCTACAGAAAATAGTCTGTCAGGTGCTTGGAACAAAGAGACTGGGTGCATGCTGGCTCCTTAATGAACTATAACACAGAGATTCCCATGATCTTCGATTCCAGTGAGTTTTCTAGGGACAGGGGTCAAGGGGCAGAGAGTAGCATAAAGCCTCAGAGATCAGACTTTTGGAAATCAAATTTGGTTTTTGGACCACCTTACTGGTGAGCTTGAGTTCAGGAAAGTTGGTTACCCACCTCCAAAATGGTTGTTTACTTGCTTACTGAATGGCTCTCCACCAGAATATGTCCCCAGCAAATAGGCATCGTGGTCTGCTGCCTTCTCTCCACTCAGAACAAGGCCTGGCCCCAACTTGGTATTTAATAAATATTCATTGCCTGAGCACACACTTCTTTTCTGCCACCTTTCTTCCAAGGTAATCATGTCAAAGGTATTTGTTTTACTGCCCTGCACACCCCCCTCCCTCATAAATCTGTCATCATCATCAGGAGTTTCTGGCTGTCAGTTTTAGTAACAGAAAGATATCTGTAATTAACTACTTGCATCCCTGGTGAAGTGCATAGTTATCATAATAAAGATATCAAGCGATACTCCACACTTACTGAGAGCTTCCTCACCCTAAGTAAAAGCGCTCAGCCAGGTCATTCTCAGCACAAAAACCCCCATTTTACAGATGATACAATGAAGGGTCAAAGAGCAGAGGTAACTTGCCTGAGGTCACATTGTGAAGAGCCAGGACACCAATTGATTCTTTTTTTTTTTTTTCTCATGTTTATTTATTTTAGAGACAGAGCATGAGCATGAGCAGGGGAAGGGTAGAGAGAGGAAGAACAGAATCCGAAGCAGGCTCCAGGCTCCGAGCTGTCAGCACGGAGCTGGATGCAAGGGCTGGAAGTCATGAACTGCGAGATCGTGAACTGGGCCGAAGTCAGACACTTAAGCGACTGAGTCACCCAGGCGCCCCCGAAGCCAATGGATTCTAGAGCCCTCTCTCCACCATTAGACTGCAGAGCCCGACGCAATTAGGACGAAAATGTAAACCTGCGATGGGAAACACGATGCTCTTCCGAAGACCTTGCCTTGACTCGTACGTCACGCTCCACACCCGCGGGAGGAGATTGCGGAACTTGCCGCAGCCCCTCCAGCTCTGAGACCAAAGGCGTCTTGCGCCTTCGTGAAGCGCGTGCGCAGAGAGGTGCCCGCGATGCAGCCGACTACTGGCGCCGCGCTGTGTGGACGACCCGGCGGCTCGGACAGCTCGGAGGCGGGGACCGTGAGCACGAGGCCGCCCTGCTCGGCCGGCAGGTGCACCGCGGCAGCTGCGGTGACGCCTCCGGCGGAGTCGGAGGTCACAGCCCTCTTTTCAATTAGGTGGCTCCGGGCCTGCCAGCTCTCGGTACCGCTGCGGCTCGGACAGACGGTGCCTGTCGGCAGGCAGGGCGCGCAGCGTCTACACCAGGCATTCCCAGCAGCCGCTCCATCCGAGGCCGGAGAATCACCACCCCCAGGCGCGCTGTCACTGCAGCGGGGCCACAGGCCGGTCGGCCGGACGTCCGGAGCGGTCCTCACTGCGAAACATGCAGGGGCAATCAGGGCGATCTGAGAGGCCACTGTCAATGTTCCCACCGTCCCGATCCGGGGCGGAGAAGTCAGCTCCTCAAGCTCCATTTCGGAAGGACTGGTGTTCTGTTGAACTGGTTAGGATCCCATTTCAGCTGCTGAAACAGAGGCCAAGATACAAGGGGCTTTTTTCTCTCATACAGAAGTCCATGCAGAGCAGTCCAGGGCTGCCTCGGGCTCCACCGTGTGGGGGAACCGGGTGCCTTACCTCCGATGCTGCACACCTTCCATTTGCAGGTTCTATCTACTCATGGTCCAAGGTAGCTGTCCCAGCTCCTTCCATCACAGTCACATCCCAGCCAGCAGAGATGAAGGGAGGGGTGAATGGAAGGGGAGAATATGCCTATTCCTTTTCTGGCCCCCATCTCCCACTCACGCACCATTGGACAGAACTCAGTCAAGCAGCCAACTGGGCCGCATGGGAAGCCATAAAATGCAACCTTTAGCCAAGAAGCCACACATTGGGGTCAATCTTAGAAATTCTACTTTGAAAGAAAAACAAGTGGGGGAGGCAACAGATATTGAGGAAGCCAGCATTCTCTGCTACAAGCTTACCTTTTGGCCGACCAGATGCTCATGCATTCCCCTCCTCCCAGGCATGGAACATCATCCCCAAGAGAGGCAGCCGAAAGTTGTGCCCAGCTCCCAAATGCAGCTCCAATGTGGTGACTCTCAGTATTGTGCCTCCTCCCCATTAGGCTTGTTGTGCCTGCCCACAGTCTGAGCTAGCTACAAGTTATTGTCTCCATAGCAACAGGGTTGAGTAGAGTCAGCACAAGGGCAATAAAAACTCCCATTCAGAAAAGGAATGAATGAAAACCAAAGCAACTCGTGTCAATAGTGATTTTCACATCCAGCTGGACAGTGAAACAAGATCCTCGGATAGGCTCATTTGCCGTTCCTGGTTTTCTGGGAGAAAGAACCTTGACAATAGATCAGGTCCTCCGCGGCCTCGTATTAAATGGATCCCAGGGAGTGTTTCTCTCTTGAGGGCTGCAGAGGGCTGCTGTCTCTTTCCTAGTAGTATGTTTAAGAAAATGTGGGGCTGAATAATCACCTACTTTTGCAGACCAGGGTTTCAATTTCTTTGGAAATACCATTTTTCAAAACTGTCAAGATGTATTTGCTTCTAGACACTTCCAAGTGTCAGTAACCGCAACCAAAAGCCTCCTCTGGACCTGCTTTTCATGTGTTAAAAGCTCTGCTGTTTATATCTTGGCCCCTGTGCTCAATCTGCTCTGCCTAATCCCCTCTTCTCTCCTCCTTACGGTGACTCTCTTGAGGCCACCTAGAACAAAAGCCTCTGGGTGGGAAGACGGTGCCGTCATCTGCCTTCGCAGCCAGGATGGTTCCCATTGCCTGGCCAGCAGCCGTTATGGAGACACCTGAGAAAGGCTCGGGGTAGTGTCGTTTCCCATTATTGCAATTTCTTCATTCTCTGAGTTAGTCTCTTGATGGCCGTTCACAAAGCAAGAAGAATCATCCAACCCATACCAACATCCTGAGTTTTTCCGACAGACTCTGCTAGAGTCATGTACTCTGCGAGCATCAGGCCTGCCTTCTGAGATGCTGCAAGCAAATGCTTTTCCAGGCCACGCCAAGTAGCACCCATTTTCTGGCCTGAAATATCTGTGTCTTTACCGCCCAGTACTGTGAAGAACACGCTTCATAGTCTGTCTTACCGTGGTAGCACCGTACGTCTGAATCCCAAATTCTCCATTAGTGAGGATACCAGTTTAGCTGCTCAAGCAAGAGCTAAAATAACAGTGGGCTAAGCAAAATAGCTTATTTCTCTCCCTGGGATGATCTGAACTTGCTGAGCCCTGGGCTGGTGGCAGCTGTGGGCTGGCAGGGACCCAGGCTCCTTCCGTCTGGTTGTCTCGTGTTCTCAGTGGGTTGTTCCCACCTTGTGGTCCAATGTGGCCGTTCCAGCTGCTGGTACATTCGAACCGCCAAAAAGGGAGATGACCATGGAGGGACCATGACCTTTATCTGGGGTAGAACATGACACTGGCATGCCTCACTTCTGCTCATACCCCGGTAAGCCAGAAATAAGCCGTGTGGCTCCTACCCCCGGTTTGAAAGGAGGCTAGGAAATTAGAGTCTTTTGTTAGATGAGCATGTGAGCCAGGGGTCTGTTACTAAAAGGATAGGAGAAAGCATTCTAGGGACAGGAAACGAGGCACAATCTGTAACCTCTGCCACCAGCCCGGAGAGGCTGCTTTCAGGACTGATTGGCTCTAAAACTGGATAAAGTTTAAGAAAGCTTTTTTTTTTTTTTTCATTTGTTTTTATGTTTATTTGTTTTTGAGAGAGAGGGAGAGACAGAGTGTGAGCAGGGGAGGGGCAGAGAGATGGAGACACAGAATCCGAAGCAGGCTCCAGGCTCCGAGCTGTCAGCACAGAGCTCGAGGCGTGAGTCGAACTCAAGGGCTGTGAGATCACAACCTGAGCTGAAATCGGACGCTTAACCGACCGAGCCACCCAGGCGCCCCTTTAAGAAAGCTTTCGATCCAACTATCTAGCTGTGTGCCCTGGAGCTGACAAAAGAAGGCAGAACAAGGGGCACCTGGATGATTCAGTCGGTTGGACGTTCAACTCCGGCTCAGGTCATGATCTCACGGCTTGTGAGTTCAGGCGCCCCCATCAGGCTTAGTGCTGACAGCTCAGAGCCTGGAGCCTGCTTCGGATTCTGTGTCTCGCTCTGTCTCTGCCCCTCCCCCGCTCATGCTCTGTCTCTCTCTCTCCTTCAAAAATAAATAAACATTAAAAAGTTTTTTTAAAAAAGGCGGAGCAAGATGGAGCTGGCTTACGACTCATAGCCTTTTTCTCCCCGTGAAAGTGGTTTGGAAATAAGTGGAACTCCACACAGAGAAAGCTCAAAACCCACAGTTAAAATAAGACAGAATTTCTTGGAAATACATTATTTCCCCAATGTTAACAAATCTGGAAGGTAGACATGTCAGTGCTGGGATAGAGACAGGCTGAAGGTATACTCACTGTGTTAAGAAAAAAAAAAAAAAGTAACAGGACAGGGTAAATTCTACAGCAATAAACGTGAGCCTATCTTTATCAGAGTTGACAGAGATCATTAAAAAGTGAAAGCAGGAACCCAATATATTGATGATACCTCTAGAACTCGGCCTTACAACCACAGGCTGTGTTCAGTGGAGTATGTTTTTTCCTGTCTCATGCAGTGGAGTTCAATCTCATGTAAGCTTTTATTTGTTCAAAGTGATAGATAAGCCTCCTAAAGTATGGCTTAAATCAATATTCTGTTCCCCAGGTTAACTGAAACTGTGGGTTCACTTAATGAATAGATACACATGCAACTTTATAAACACACAGTCATAACTTTTAAAGAGGGGAGACCCAGAACAGGACTTTACTTAGCAAAACGCGCTTGATTGGGTTTCAAATACTGAAATGAATAGCATATGAGCATATCCCACATTGCCTAATGAAATATCTTACATTAGGTAGCATGAGCTAGCATGAAACCAGAGGCCTGAGGAGATTAAAAGGAAATTGAATCAAACAACAATAATAAGAGCTGACATGTAGTGAGTGCCTAAAATATGCCAAGTTCTGTTCTAAGCATATACATACACTTTGCAGCTCATTTGGCCCTTCTAATAGTCCTGATACTATTATCTAATAGTCCTGATACTATTATCTAATAGTCCTGAGCTACTATTATATTTCCCATTATATTTCCTGTATATTTCTTTTAAAAAAAAAAAGAAAACGGCACAGAGAAGGTAAGTAACTTGCCCAAGGTCACACAGCCATTAATTGGCGAAGCCAAGTTTCAGACCTGATCAATGAATCGAGACATTTTGAATAGTTTATCACCCAACAGGTAGAGCCTGGGTCCTAAAAGAACTTAGGGCTTTGTTATTTGGATTGGTGGTAAATTAGAACAAATCAGGCTCCCTCAGGCTTTAAGGGTTGGTATGTGCTAGAAGATACTGATCTCTGACCCCAGATGAGTTCACTCTGCCCATTCTCCTTCACCTTTCAAGTGCTTTGTCCTAAAACAGTACCCTGGTAGAAAATGACAACTTTCAAACACATCGCCTCAAGGCAACTGTATACCCTAATCTTGTCCAAAACCAGAATCAGTTTCCCAAAACCCCTAAATGATTACCAGTTACGGCTAAGGCATTGTTGGCAGGGTAACTGATGGACTTGAAATATTCTGATACCTCCTTGGGGGTGGGGGTGGGAGGAAACAATTACTCAAGAACTTGCAGTACTATTCATACTGTTGTTTTCCAGAACTTAAGCTACTGAGTCATCATCTCCAAAACTCAAATGAGCTCAAGGCGCCAAACGTGAAATGTGGTCATGAGAGACAAGAGGAGGGGCCAGCAAACTGTTTCAGTAGAGGGCCAAACAGCAAGTCAGCCACCGTAACACAAAAGTAGCCACAGACAGACGTCAAACGATTAGGTATGGTGTTCCAATAAAATTGTATTTACAAAAACAGGCATCAGTCCAGCTTTGGCCCACAGGCCAGGAGTTTGCAGACCCCTGGAAAAGAGACTCACCAGAACTCTTCAAAGGAACAAAATGTCGCACAATCTCCGGGTCGAGGAATTAACTTGTAAATGGACAAGGTATGCCTCTTATTCGTTTCTGTGCTGGTGCTAATGTCCAGTGCTATTTCCTGTTGTTCTGCGAAGTGTGCTTGTGCTTGTCAGAAGAGTCCAGTTTGTGGTTCAGCAAATGCATCTGTCATACGCAGAGGAAATTATTGCTAGAACATGCAACCCATCCAAAAACAAAACAACAAGCACTTGCTACATGCAAGGCGATCAAAGACTTCACACGGCTACTTTGCTGCCAAGTCCTATGCCCCGCCAGGAGGTCGTGCGTGTATCTGACTCATCTAAATGTGGTGTAGCCATTAGAATTTGTGTTTGGCTGATAGAAAGAGAGCATAGATTGAGAGAATTGAGCCCCACCACCCTTAGGGCATGAATCCATCCCCAAGGGCACAAGATGGACACAGGCCATGATTCGAGGTAGGAAGGAAAGGAAGGGCAAGGAGTGAAAGGGGGTGCCTCCCAGCCAAGTAAGCCACGCAAAGGGGTCCCCCTGGAAGTCGATGTGATGACTTCTGCTCTTTGCTCCTTCTCCCCTTTCAGCAAGAGTCACTGGGAACTGCCGTCCTTTAGTTGGGCTCACTGCCTCACCAAATAAAGCCAGTATGTTTAAAGAAGAGTGGAGAATAGTCATGAGATAGGCAACCAGCCATCTCGGCCATGTAAGTTTGACACAGAGATTAATTCTTTTCTCTCTCTTTGAGTAAAGAAAAACTCCTCTTTCTGCTTAGCATGGCTACACACAACCCTGTTCCTACCAGTCCTTTTTCACTTCTCTTTTAAAAGTTACAAATGGGAACTGCCTCTCAGGAAATGATGGCCAAGCCAGTTGGAGGTGGGGCTCATTTACTTGGGGTAAAAGTGTTCTCTGAGTGTTGGTTAGTCTTCATTCTTCTCCCGCCCCACTGTCACCACGAGATTCTCTCTCTGCCTTGTCTGCCTGCTCTGTGCCCTGGGAAGCTGACTTCTGTGCGTCACAAAGGGCCTCTTTGCTCCACTGGCTTCTGCTTGGGTTTGGCCAACCGGGGGCAGGAGACGAGAAAGACTGGACGTAGATATTCCTTGTCCTATCCTTTCTTGTTCAGGTGAGGTTTTGAGATTAGCTGCATGTATGACAACACCTTCTATATCAAAAGTGGGCAGCTGACTTCCTTGGACCCTGTTTCCTCTGCCCCTGGAGACCTGAGGTGATGAGCGATCTTTATGTTACTTCCATATTCTTCATAGTACTGGGTGCTTCCTAAACCCCGCCCTCCCCTCTGTAAATATTCTCTACGTTGGAAAGTCTCTTTGGGACTGTCCTTTTCCTGCCAGAACTGTGACTTCTGTATCTTGCACCTGACTTGCGACTCTATCCTCCCAAAAGTGGAGGAAACTTGACCAAAGATGGGATAACTTGGGATTGCATCTACTATTTTCAAAATGCTTAAGACATAGTGCAAACCACAGAGATAATTGAAAGCCAGAGGGCTCCCTTTATACTCAGAATGCTACAGCCGTAATGCACACTATAGAGATAATTAGAGATTGCACCAGGGCCATCTTGCCACCTGCAACACTAACACCTGCCATACTTGACCTCATCCTTCCAGGTCAAGTCCAGGGTCATCTTGTTGAAGCCTTCCCTCACTCCCTCATTCCTACTCTTAGGTGACCTTTTCTGCGTCTTATAAATCATTTATGCCTATTAGATTATAATTATCTGTTGATGTATTTAGTTCCTGTCTAGACTATGTGATTCCGAGAGGCGGGAACCCTGCCTTGTACCCTTGCGTCCACAGCACCTAACCCAGAGCCTGACACTCTCCTCACCGAGAGCATCAAGAGGCAGTGTCACAGTGAGTCATGAGAGTGAGCTAAAAACAATGACAACTCAGAAAGAGCAGTGGTTTTTTTTTTGCGTTTAATATGAAATTTATTGTCAAATTGGTTTCCATACAATACCCAGTGCTCATCCCAACAAGTGCCCTCCACAGTGCCCATCACCCACCTTCCCCTCCCTCCTGACCCCCATCAACCCTCAGTTTATTCTCAGTTCTTAAGAGTCTCTTATGGATTGGCTCCCTCCCTCTCTAACTTTTTTTTCCCTTCCCCTCCCCCGTGGTCTTCTGTTAAGTTTCTAGGATCCACATAAGAGTGAAAACATATGGTGTCTTTCTCTGTATGACTTACTTCACTTAGCGTAACACTCTCCAGTTCCGTCCACGTTGCTACAAAGTGCCATATTTCATTCTTTCTCATTGCCACGCAGTATTCCATTGTGTATATAAGCCACAATTTCTTTATCCATTCATCAGTTGATGGACATTTAGGCTCAGAAAGAGCAGTTTTTAAAAGTCTGTGATGGGGAGCCTGGGTGGTTCAGTCGGTTAAGTGTCTGACTTTGGCTCAGGTCACGATCTCACAGTTTGTGGGTTTGAGCCCCGAGTCGGGCTCTGTGCTGACAGCTCAGACCCTGGAGCCTGCTTCACATTCTGTGTCTCCGTCTCTCTCTGCCCCTCTCTCATTCGTGCTCTCTCTCTCTCTCTCTCAAACAAATAAACATTAAAAAAAAAAAAAGTACGTGCTGAACTGGATAACAGTAAGATTTTGAATCAGAGTCCCAGGAAGATGGCGGGACATGTGGCAGATCGAGGAGTCTGGAAGGGAACAGGTAATAAGGGAGGGAAAGTCTGATCG
Organism: Puma concolor; assembly: GCF_028749965.1. Classification (NCBI taxonomy): domain Eukaryota; kingdom Metazoa; phylum Chordata; class Mammalia; order Carnivora; family Felidae; genus Puma; species Puma concolor. The sequence goes on along the minus strand of NC_141672.1, from coordinate 17,012,443 downwards.
TTGATTCCGTGCAACATGATCAGGTACAACCGTGCAGGAGGCAATTGAGAGCACAAAGACTGACATTCAGGGACAGGATTAGAGATAATGGGGAAGGGAGTCATGTACAGGGAGGCAATTAGAGAAACCAGCAACAAGGGAAACATTTCCAAGGACAAGAGAGAAAAGCAGGCATGGACTCTTCAGTCACCCCGCCTTGCTCCCCAGGTCAGCATTCTGTTTAACATGCGAGGTTAAATCCACAGCCCTCATCAACATCAACTCCATTAGATCAAAGACCAAGCTAATTTGCTAACACTATTAAATACATAAAGCCATCAGAAGTAATTTAATGCTTATCAGATATGCTTACTCCCTAATAAACCCTCACCTACCCCTTATTTCAGCCTAATGAGCAAAATGGATTCGGAAACTGAATATATAATGAAGATTCCTTACATTTATTTCCATGAAAGAATTAGAAGGGGGCTTAGACAGAAAAGGGGATTGGCATTTAAGGGGGCATTTAGCTGCTTCATTGATTTCTATTTCATTTTGGAGCGTGTGATGCACAGCTGAGGTTTGTCAACCTTACGTTAGCCTGAGTAATTCATCATAGTTAAATATCATATAGTCGAGCTACAAATGCATTCTACCGTTTGGCACGCATCGAGTTTTCTTTCCTTTACAAAGGGAAGCACTGAGTGCCAGCCAGAGAAAGGAGCCAGTTTATTCATCAGAGGGAGTGCTGCAGAAGGAAAGATCAGCACAGGGCTGAACATCTGCCCAGGGCACCCGCCATCCTGTGAAATGATTTCACCAGTCTTAACCCTTGCCTGCTTTCCGTCAATCCGTAAAAATCTCTTGCTCACCTATAATGGCCCCTCTGTCTTGTTCCCACCATGTTAAGGTGGTGGCAAAAAATCCTCTAGCTGGAAGGGTTGTAGCAAGCACCTAGCCTATGCCCCCAACACCCTCACTTTCCAAATGCAAAGCCTCATGAGGTCCGTATGTCCGTCACTGGCGATCCCCAGTTCTTCCGCCCTTCTGAGGTTGCCCATTCACATAACATTTGGATAAAAATGACAGGCTCTTGTGTCAATGGGCGCTCTGTCCTGTGCCCTCCGGTGGATTCTTCTGCTGGCTCCCTGGAAGCACTCAAGCTAAGTTTCCGTCCACAGAGAAGTGGGTCTGATTAGGGTTTCCCTTCCTAGAGATGACCTGTCCCTTCCTGACGCGCCAAGCCCATTGTGCCTCTTTCTGGCCACTGCCGGAGAACCACTCACATGAGACTGCTTGTGCATTCATTTCCTCACTAGCTACAAACCAGGTTCCCCATTGGGTGACACACACCGTTAGACACGAAGTATACAAAAGCCAGCAACCCGGCCATGGTCGGTCCCCTCGGAGAGCACAAGATTGAATGGCAGCGATAGCCATGCCTCCAGGATACACAGTGAGAGTGATCACGTCATGGTAAGAGCAAGTAAGAAAAGAGATGGTGCACCACCAGGAGCCTCTCGGAGGCCGGATGGTTGAAGAAAGCCTCCCTGAAAAGCAGATGCGTAGGTTGAGGTCTGAAGGCCGAGAGGGAGCCACCCAGGCCAAGGGCGCATGAGCAAGCGGGGGAGGGTGTTTGTGGCACGCAGGGAGAGGACGCTGAGGAGAGAGGAACCGGGGCCAAAATGTGGCCCAGGTGGCTGGAGCCCAGGGGGAAGGGGTGGAAATCAGGGAAGGCTGTAAGCAGGGAGGGACTCAGACTGATTCTATTTTTCAGGCCTGTCCGATGACTCCTATCTGATGATGATGGCTTGGGGTAAACACAGTGCAGAGAAAAAGGTGTGTGTAGCTGACTTTTACTTGAGGTTGGACTTACCCTAGGATGGTGATATCAGCCCGCAGAACAACCAACCACTGTAACTGGACTCTCAGGCCTCCCTGCCTCACCGCTGCGGACTGAGTCCTCCCGGGACAGCGCCCGTGTTGTTGCTTGTCTCCTTTCTCTCTCCCCAAATCTCTCTCTTTTTCCCTCTTCTCTATCCTCTGTCTCTTTTCTCTCAGGCTTCCCTCAGACACTCACAACTGTCCCCCTGCTCTCTCACCTTCTCCTTCTAGATGCTGCCTCGGGGTAAGGGTAGACTCAGCCTCCACACTCAAGAAAGCTCATCAAAGTCTTTTCCTAAATAAAGACCCATTTCTCCTGAAATTATTATCCCACACATCTTATGTATCCATTATCCACGGTCACAGTGATGCTGTATAACAACTAACCAATAAATGTCTAAGGCTCGCACATCTGGGGTGGTCAGCTCAATTTCTCTGCTGATCTTAGCTGAGCCTGCTCACAGATCTGGGAAGTCTAGGATGGCCTCTGTTGGAAAGATGAGGAAACCTGGTTCCATGTGTCTCTCATTCCCCTAGGGTGAGCGGGATGTGTCTTTTTCACAGCGACGGCAGAGGGCATACATAGTCACGAACAGACAAGCACGTTCTCACCCTCCGCTTACGTCCAGTCGGGAAATATTCCACTGGCCAAAGCAAGCCACATGGCTGAGTCCAGAATCAGAGTGGGGGGACTATAAAATGACATGACAAAGGGTCTAGATGCGGGCAAAGAGATCAGGACATTAATGCACTCAGTCTATCACACCTTAACTTGACACAGGAGAGGGCATGCTCGGTTTGGGGGGGTTGGTTTTTCATTCTTACAAAATTGGACCCATGTAGTTAAAATGAGTCGTCCCAGGGCACACATCTCGATAAGGACAGCCACAAGCCAGAATTCAGATGTCTGGCCAACCCAGTGTTCTTCCCACTCCACCATGTTACTTCCCTAGAAGCCACCAGCCATATATGCCCATTTCCCTGTTCTCCCAGTAGGCTTGGCACGAAACAGTTAAAGACTCTCAGGGTAGATCCAAGGTTACATCAAATCCTTAGGAGCAAAAAGAAATGCACATCGAACTTTAAGCCTGTGCTTAACACAGTATTTTAGACACAGTATTTTAAACAGCTCAATAATTAGAAATTGAGATTGTTTACCTACTTTTCCTTCCCTGAGAGATGGTGATGCAGACCGGGGCGATTACACCTATCCAGAGTCCCCATACGGATAACACTTTTACATTTTTGCTAAGTGCACATACATCTTTCCTATTTGTGCTCAAGAAGTCAGGGTAAACCTGTTTTTCTGCATTTCATGCTGAAAATGCTCCCCTGCTTCCCGATCTGTTTAGTCTTATGCACTGGATACTAGGAACCTGACAGCAATTCTTTACAAATTTTACTTCTTTTCTCTCTCTCTCTCTCTTTTTTTCTCCTGATCTCTCTCTGCTTTAACTCAGTGGCTCTCAAATGGGAGAACTGTCTGGAGACGTTTTTGGCTGTCATGTCTTGGGTAGAGGTTACTAGGGCATGTCGTGGTAGAGGTGAAGGACGCCACGAAACCTCCTTCAGGACTCAGGACAGCCCCCCACAACAAAGAATTATTCCATCCAAACTGTGAATAGCGCTGAGTTTGAGAAATCCTGCTTTAAATAAATAAGATATCCGGGCATGGATCGCTGACACCAACAAACTGATTACAAAAGATCTTTTCAAAAGTCAAGATAATTTATCCTGGGAAGATAGCACTTCACTTAAACAATAGAGAGATGATAAACATAAACTGTAAAACACAGTCCCAAATGTCATCATTCCTGTGTCCAATTCATCTCTTCCCTTTGAGTCACACAAGAGTCCCAGGAGGGCAGAAGGATGCATGATGGTTGAGTGGGGATACATAGCTTCCGGTACTGCACAGACCTGACATCGAACCCAGTTGTGCCAGTCAGGGACTAGCTGGATGATGTCGGTCAAATTTACCTCTGTACCTTCTGCTGCAGTTTCCTTTTGGGAAAAATGGGATTGTGGCCAACTACCACATAGAGTTGTTGTGGATACTAATTTAGACACACTATATAAACTATCTGGGCCAGAGTGAGCATTCAATAATAGCCAGTTCCCATTCATTCACATTAAAACTCCTCTTCGTTTCAAATCTGGATCTTATATCCTGGTTCTTTGGGACTAGCCAGACTCTAGTTAGAGCCAGCAAGTACCTAATGAGAAAAAAAAAAATCTGCTAATGAGATTTCTGGCTCAAATTTTCCATCCCCAAGGGATCAGGCTACTTTGGATGAGGCTTACAGGAGCAACTGAACTGAATTCCACCCACTTCTTACTAATAAGTTTTGGTGTTATATATTCAGATCACGTCTATATTAACCAGCTGGGATGTCCAACATTCCTTTGAGGAGTAATGGTCTCAATAATGGTTCAGTTCAAATATAAAAGCAAGAAGCTGGAAACAAACATATTCTATGTTTGTTTCACAAACACAGCCACAGTCCATGATGCATTCTGGAAAATGACTGATATTATGATCTTTAGGCATAAGCCACAGAGCCAGTGTTGGTGAATTCAGATCAGAAGTAAACTTACCTTTATTCCTCCTGGGGGCTCTTCAGCCTTCAATGGAAATATAAAGGATCCTCAAAAATTAGTTTCGTTCCGAATAGAGGTAGTCTGCTATTGGTTAGTAGCATGTTACATATCAAATTCAAAAACCCTTTTCTTGGTTTTAGTAGGAATTTGTCTGATGTATGATTTCAGGCTATTTGAGAAATTCCAATCATCTTTGCAAGCCAAACTGAGATTTCCTTCAGGGAGTTTGGCAAAATGCATCACAATTTGATATATGTGAGTCCTCTGACCCAGCAAGCCTACTTCTAAGTAACTCCCTTGCTAAAATACTCAGGCAGGGGCGCCTGGGTGGCTCAGTCGGTTGAGCGAATGACTTCGGCTCAGGTCATGATCTCGTGGTCCGTGAGTTCGAGCCCCGCGTCGGGCTCTGTGCTCACAGCTCAGAGCCTGGAGTCTGTTTCAGATTCTGTGTCTCTCTCTCTCTCTGACCCTCCCCCATTCATGCTCTGTCTCTCTCTGTCTCAAAAATAAATAAACGTTAAAAAAAATTTTTTTAATAAAATATTCAGGCAGATATGCAAGGATATACCCACAAGAATAGTCACTTATGACATTATCTATAATAAGGGAACATTTAGTAACTTCGATATCTCATCAGTGGCAAATATGGTTACATAAATGATGGCCCAGCCATTCAATAGAATACTAAACTAAAAAAACAACAAGGTAGCACCAACCGCATGTGCATATGTGGAAGGATCGCTATGAAATACTGTCTCGTCCCAAAAAGCAAACTTTATTTTTTTTTATGTTTATCTGTTTATTTTTGAGAGAGATAGCACCAGCAGGGGAGGGATAGAGAGACACAGAATGTGAAGCAGGCTCCAGGCTCTGAACTGTCAGCACAGAGCCCGACGTGGGGCTAGAACTCATGAACAATGAGATCATGACATGAGCCAAAATGGGATGCTTAACTGACTGAGCCACCCAGGCACCCTCCAAAAACCAAACTTTAGAACAATATATACAGCATAAACCCATTTTTATTTTGTTCAAAAGATAGAATTGCATCCATAGAACAATTCTAAGAGCCACAAAAATATAAAATTTTAACTGTGGCTAAAACTGACAAATGGTTTGGAAAAAGAAGGAAGTTATTGAAACTTTCTTTTCTAGATTTCTATATTGTTCACTTTTCACAGTAGTGATATATTATTTTATAACTTAAAATGATAAAGTCTCTCTTACTTTCCTTTTTTCACACATGTATGCACGCACAAACACACACACACATACAAAATAGGTATAGTAGTTCATAATATAGTAGTTATACCTTTCATTGATCTTTAAGTCAACTGAAATTAGATAAAGAAAACAGAAACCATTTTAGTTTTCCAGAAAGTAAAGATTCCAATGTTGAAAATCAGGGGCTTACCTAACAGTTGGAAGAGTTTGGAGAGCAAAGATCATGGAAACCGCCACAGGCAATATCAGCCAGAAACACCAAGGTTCTCAAGAGTTCATTGCAAAACATTTGGAATTTTCCATATCCTCTGGAAATCCCCCACCAACTTTTTCAGTCTATAACAGCAAAGAGAGCTGTTCTCAAGAGTGTGCTATGAAGTTTCAATACATTCCCACATATCTGGACAGCAACTGCCACAGAATCATAATGGCCTCTCCTAATATTCTGCCTTGCATGTCTTGTATGACTTCCTCTCACTTGCAGAACTGTACAGTGAAGGAAAATGTAGTTCCCAGTTTCTCTTCTCTGACACAGAATACACCTTGGGGGGAGGAGGGGTGTTGCTGAGTTGATAACAGATATTCCATGGCATCTTTCATTTTTCACAAAAATATCAAAAATAATCCTAAAATTCATGTGGAACTACAAAAGACCACAAATAACCAAAGCGATCTTGAAAAAGAAGAACAAAGTTGGTGGCCTCAAACATGACTTCAAACTATATCAAAAAGCTATACTAATTAAAACAATATGGTAGTGACATAAAAACAGACACATAGACCAATTAAACAGAATCAAGGGCTCAGAAATAAACCCGTGCATATACAGCCAACTAATATTTGATGAGAGAGCCAAGAATACTCAATGGGGAAACAATAGTCTCTTCAATAAATGGTGTTGTGGAAACTAGATATTCACATGCAGAAGAATGAAATTGGACCCCTATCTTACACCACTCACAAAAATTGACTTGTAGTGGATTAAAGACTTCAATGTAAGACCTGAACTTGTAAAAATCCTCGGCGGGGGGGGGGGGGGGGAACAACAAAGAAAAACTCCTTGTCATTGGTCTTGGCAATGATTTTTTGGATTTGACACCAAAGCATAAGTAACAGAAGTTAAAATACACAAGGGGGACTACAGCAAACTAAAAAGCTTCTGCACAGCAACAATAAATTAAAAAAACAGGCAGGGGCACCTGAGTGGCTCAGTCAGTTAAGTGTCTGACTCTTGATTTCAGCTCAGGTCATGATCTCAGGGTCCATGAGATCGAGCCCCGTGTCAGGCTCTGCACTTACAGCACAGAACCTGCTTGGGATTCTCTCTCTCTCCCTCTCTTTCTGCCCCTCCCCCACTTTCTCTCTCTCTCTCTCTCTCTCTCAAAAATAAACTTTTAAAAAAGAAAACATTTTTTAAATGGGCAATAGACATGAATAGATATTTGCCTCAAGAAGATAGACAAATGGCCAAGACGTACATGAAAATGTGCTCAACATCAGTAATCATCAAGGAAATGCAAATCGGACCCACAATGAGATATCATCTCACACCTGTCAGAATGGCTAGAATCAAAAAGACAAGAAGTAACAAGTGCTGGCAAGTGTGTGGAAAAGAAGGAACCCTTATGCTGTTGGGAATATAAATTGGTGCAGCCACTATGGGAAACAGTATGGAGGTTCCTCAAAAAAATTAAACATAGAAACACCATGTGATCTAGCAATCCTACTTCTCTTTATATATCCAAATGAAATGAAATCATTAACTCAAAGAAAACAGATAATCAACCACAGTCCACTCTTGTTTTCTCAGCAATGCTGTGCACCGTTTTTATCCGTATTTAACTTTTGAGTAAAGGTAATAACATCACGCTTTTGCCTTGCAACCTTTCCTTGTAAACCTGAAGATACACTTACTCTTTCCCCTAAAGGGAAGACATGTGTCTTAGATCGATTCAATTTATTTCTCTGTAGGTAATCTTCATTCCTTTTCTAGTAACGTATAACCTTAAATATCAAAATATGGATATGTTACAATTAAGAAACTGTATGTTCAACAGTGAGGCAATGGAAAAGGTGAAAACAATAATGAATAATTATAATAAGTAATAATAAATGAAAACATACCAAAACAAGGAAGTATCAAATAGCTAAAATATGTATAACTCTTCCTTATGTAATACATTCCTTGTTTTCACATTGGTCACATGGTCATAGTGGGGTTTTGCAACCTACTTCTCTCACTGTCCATTCCATATTCCCTTTGCCCTCATTCAGCACCTCTGCTAACAGGTGCTTTACCTGTCAAGGTGATGCGAGCCTTTACTCATGAAGGATCTATGTCTATATTAGGTTACTGTAGTTTTCCATTAACCTTTCTTAAAGACATGACTTTTTAGAACTGTTTTAGGTTCACAGAAAAATTGAGAGAAAGGTACAAATGTTCCTCATACACTCCCCACCTCCACACATGCACAGCCTCCCCTGTTATCAACATCCCCCACCAGAGTGGTATATATATTACACCTGATGAACCTGCATTGACACATAATAATCACCAAAGTCCACAGTTTATATTACAGTTTATTTTTGGTGTTCCATTACATGCTGGCAACTCTAGTTCCACTTGGTAATCAGATCATCATCTCAGCGAGTGCAGGATAGTAATCCCTTTTCTGCTTATTGGTTCAGTAGCATAAGTAGCCCAAGGGCCAAGTAGAGTATAAGTTTTTAATTCAATGGAAGTCTTGTAACGTGTCTGGAAAAAGAGGCCTTCTTTTGGGAACTAAGACTGCCAAAATAGAGCCCAAATTGCAAGAATGGAGGCAAACCTGAATTGTTACTGAATCATTAGGAGCAACAATGATAGAAGTTACTATCACATCTTCCCTTTGGCTCTCAATCTATGTATTTTGCCTATGAGAAGGTATTATATTGTATACATTACACGTTGGTTCACAGCATGCTCTGCACCTTGCAGAATATCACCCCTGTCTGTAAAGGTGTTTTCACCCATCAGTGTTATGACCAAGTTATTAATTGGCTATTCTATTGCTATATTAGGTCAACTTCTTTGGAGTGATAAACACGTATGTATAAGACCAATGAATTAAGTATATGTATACTTACATTTGTATACCTATAGGTATGTATAAGGCCAATGAATTCCACGGGTATAAACTCATTGCTATACTTATTTCCTTCTAAAGTGGGTCCTTGGTCAGAAGAGATGCTGGGTGGAATTTCATTATGGTAATCCACACGAGGCACTTCAAAAATCCACACGAGGCAGTGCTGTCAGAAGAATTGTAGCGAGGACAAATTGCCATCCCTTCCAAAAAATGGAGCCATATCAGGAGTGTGAATTTAGTTTCTGCTGTTGGCAGGTTAGGCATTCATGTTTTGTTGCCACATGATCATTGAAAGCCCCTTCTTCAATAGGCGTCCTTTGTGTAGCATTCAGATGGGCACTAATATATTCATACTCTGTGCCTATTCTGAGTTGTCCATCCACATATCTCATCCCCCAGACGTTCTTGTCACTGATGCTCTAACCTTGTTCGTTCCAAGTCCTGGACCACTAGCCAAAGCACCACCCACTGCCCAGGAATCACCCTAGCTGCATGCCACTTGCCACGTCTCCTTCCAGGCAAAGTGAATAGTCAGAGGATTTCTCTTTCACTCTGTTCTTTAGAGATACTTTTGAGTAAGGCTCTCATGCCGCAACTATGCACTTTTGCACATCATGCTGTTTGCCCATCCAATGGCCATGTCGTACTTCTTTCCTGCTGAAAGAAACCCAATATTATTCACATAGTCTCGGCAGTGTGTTCAAGGGAAGTAGCCTCATTCCCAGGGTAAGGATCTTAACTGGCATAAACCCATCCAAGTAAACCCATTCCAATATGCTAGTGATTGATTTAGATGGTCACATGACCTAGCTAGGGGCACTGGGACCTGGCAGAAGTCTATGCTGTTTAAGAAAGATTCTTTTCTCCTGGAAAATGGAAATATGTGGGAGAAAGTATCTCCTTTATGTGTCCCTTTAGATATCACAGGGTAGAGTAGAGATTTTGGTGCTACAGCTTACAGCCACAAGACGAAAGACAAGAGGGTGGGGGAAAGAGCCCAGACATCACTGAGGTGCTGAATTAACCAAGCCTGCATCCACCTGCCTTTTCAACAGGTGGTATAATAGTTCCCCACATTGGGGCGCCTGGGTGGCGCAGTCGGTTAAGCATCTGACTTCAGCCAGGTCACGATCTCGCGGTCCGGGAGTTCGAGCCCCGCATCAGGCTCTGGGCTGATGGCTCAGAGCCTGGAGCCTGTTTCCGATTCTGTGTCTCCCTCTCTCTCTGCCCCTCCCTCGTTCATGCTCTGTCTCTCTCTGTCCGAAAAAAATAAATAAAAACGTTAAAAAAAATAGTTCCCCACTATTGGGGCACCTGAGTGGCTCAGTTGGCTAAGCATCCGATTGTTGACTTCGGCTCAGGTCATGATCTCACGGCTCGTGGGATCAAGAGCCACATTGGGCCCTGGGCTGACAGTGCAAAGCCTGGTTGGGATTCTCTCTCTCTCTCTCTCTCTCTCTCTCTCTGTCTTTCAATAAATAAATAAACATTAAAAAAATAATTCCCCACTATTATGTCAGCTTAGGTATTTTGTTGTAATTGAACAGTTTAAAAATAATATTTTATGTGTTATGTACACATGTCCTGTTACCTTGTCACGGGGCTTTATATAAACTTATGGTTAGTAGCTTTGCATAATTTGAACGCCCTTTTGGACAATAAGTATGGGAATGGAAAAGTGGAGGAGAAAAGAAACCACAACAAACCAGGGTGAATTTTCTTTTCCTAGTGATTGGAAGAATAGAAGGTGACCCAGTCCATATCCCCAAACACACACACACACACACACACACACACACACACACTCACCTTTATGTCTCTAGGTAGAATCTGGCAAGAATGGGTTTCTTTAGTTTTAGGACCAGGGTATGAAGCGAGGCTGAGGGCCAGAATAGAAAGAATGAACTGAGAAACGGAGGCAGGATCCATGCAGGTGTTTTGGGTCAGAGATTTGGACTATGTGGTTTACATGGGAAAAAAAAGAAAGCCTCAGTAGGAGCCCTGGACCAGCTCCACACAGCGGTTGTGGGTTAAGCAAGGGTACTTGGAAAGGCAGCTGTCAGATTCAGCAGTGTTCACCCTCTCGCAAGCATTACAGTTGTGCATATGGAAGAGATAACAAATGACACCCGCTACTGGGAATTTTATTTTTTCATGCCGCCCAGATCACATTCCCCCCAAAGGAACTGATGAATACAGTCGTACGGTTTATGAATTTATTTTCCTTTGAATGAAATCAATATGCTTTCTGCAAAGGACTTTGCCCTGCCTTTGCTGGTGAAAATTTGCGTCCTGCCAGGCAGATAGGACAGGAGCCCCAGCGGTGGGAAGAGAGCGATCTCTGCTGCCATCTTCTGATGCTAGGCGTGAGGGACAGACAGAGGAAAAAGCCAAGAAGACACACACGAATCTTCTCTCCGATAACTGAAGATGCCCCTGGGAAAAGTCTCAAACTGGAGGCGCGGTCTCTTTGGAAATAATAGAAGCAAATTCCTCACTCCGCCGCCACAGCATCTACCTTATTTTACTCCATCCCGTCTGGTGGGCCTGTGCAGGACTATCCCAGGTACAACTGCTGTCGTGACTGGACAGAACCCAGATTTGCACCCTGTGCCTCTGGGAAGTATGGCCCATAGTTGGTTTATAACTTAACCCGATAGGAATGGAAGCTTCCCTTTCTTACTGTTGATAGAAAAAAAAAAAAAAAAACATTGTTGGCTCAAGTGCTCCAAAACAGCGAGAGGGAGGAGAACCGTCGTAATCAGGATGTTATTATTAATGTGTTCTCCAATGTCCCTACCGGCTGTGAAGTCTGGGGATGTGCATGTCACATCATGTTAAGTATTTTTCTTACATGTTTTTGCACAACTGACTTTCTTTTCTTCTGAAAGGAAATCATCGCAAAGGCTAAAAGTTTTTCCCTTGTGAAAATGGGTTCCAGCTACTTCCCATATAAAGTTTCCCGTTGCTTATTTCATTTCATCCTTTTGCTCTGAATTGCTGGCACTTCTCATCTTTTTCAGTTCATAATTGCTTGGGAAAACTATGCACGTTTTATTATTGCAATTTCAAACCGTAAGGCAGGGCCTTCGATCCCGTTAATTACTTTGAATTCTTTCTCTGCTGCTCCCATGTTCTGAGTCTTGACTTACGGAACTGAGCTGGGAGTTTTAGGGGCTTTCTCCTCAACTCCATGGAGAGGGCCAGTGTCTTCCAGGGCTGATTTTCAGATTTCTCTGCATTTGTAGCCCTAATCATAGGAAAATAGGCTGTTCACATGCTGGTCGGTTTCCACAGGGCTCTGTCCTGATCTGCTCCTCCTGTGGTATGTCACTAAATTACTTTGGATTAAAGCGTATGACGATTTCTGCCTTCATTGGTCCTTTGCTCTTCCTCCCATTTGGAGAGGTGTTTGGCTGTGTGTTCTTGGCCTCAGCAGAAGAATGAGGTGAGCTATACCATGGACACAGATGCTTTTGTGTCCAAATCTTCAAGCCTAAGAGTGAGGGGACAAGTGGAGGCACAGAAAAGACATATTAAAGAAACATGAAAGGATAAGGCTTTTCCTGAGATTAGGACATTGGGAGAAGCAGTGGGGAAGGAGTGGGGAAGGAAATGTAGAAGACAGAGGGATTTACACAATGCTTTCTGGCTCCAAAGGAGGAAGGCTGTAGGTCCCAGAACAGCATTGCCTTCATGATGTCTTTAAGCAGACAAGAATATCGGTGGTATCACCACACAGACAAATGAACAGAGGTCCTTCCCAATGCCATGGAAATATCTAAGCTCCTGGAATTTTCACATGAACCAGGAGGGAGTAGACAATAGATCTCATGTTAACTTCCTCATCAGCCCAAGGAGACAGGAGCTTGATATGGAAGTTGAGTGATAGAAAATAGAGTAGGCTCCATTTTCCACATGACCATGTTTATGGACCAAGATTCAGATCACTGCACTAAGTTCCAAGTTTGGCATGTTCTCATGTGACCTCGAGAGCTCATGTGACTTCCTAGTGCATCTGTTTCCTCGTTTCTGAAATAAGGACACTAAAACCTTTATCTGCTTTATTCTCCACTCTCTCTCCAGTGCTCACCACACAGGCTGGCATATAGTTGATGGCTTCAAAAATACTTAACCAAATAGGTGTTATGGAATGAATGAATGAATGAATGAAGGCATGTATGCATGAGTGTCTTGGTCAGTTTCATGTTGCTGTGAAAACTCCATGAAATAATACAGGTAAAATCATTTTGTACCCTCTAAGCCCTTCACAAATGTAAAGAAGCAGCATTATTATTCCTTCCTTGGTTTTTACCCTCCACTGTTGGTAGTGAAAATTGATTACCTATTAAGTGCTGAGTGAGAAGGTTAGCCTTAATAATTTCATTTGGCTGGCATACAGAAAACTCTGCTCTTGCCATACCTTGAATAATCATTTCAGCTCCTGGCTCCCTTTTTCTGCCCACTCTAGCCAACGGTGCCAAATCCTTTCTCCAATATATCGGATCTGAGATCTTGCCATGTCAAGTCTGATCAAGAAAATGTCAGGCTGAAGGAAAGGAAGGCGGCTGTGTCTCTCCACAGCTCTTGGTGACTGCATTGTCCTAGATTAGCAAATAATTGTTTTGAAATCCAAACCTGTTATAGCACCGTGTTATTGCAGACCCTCTTAGCGGTTTCCTTGATGGCAGTAATTTGATTCCAAACACAAACAGCATAAATGGGGCAAAAATTGGTCGCAAAAAATATTAGGGGTGTTCCATTTGCTTCAGTCAGTTGGTTCCTAGCACAGAGCTGTCTAAAGAATAACTAAATGAAAACAGAATATTCTCTAGTTTTATATAGTAAAATTCTTAGAAGCAGAACCAATGAATTGGAAGAGATTCCTCTGCGTATTTGATATTTTCCTTTTTTGCCATCTGGTGAAAATGATTCAGAATGGATGGTTTTTTTATTTAAAGACATTCAGAAATCGAAGTGTTAATTCATCACTCTCTGGTCCCCTCTCAGAGTTTAAAGTCAATCAAATACCACTTCAGCGCATCCTAAAACCGATTGGTTTGTTTGTTAAATCCTCTAGGACAATACTGAAATAAATAAACATGACCTCTGAAATCTGGTTGAGAAGAGAAGGTACATAAGCACCAACACACAGACACAGACCAGTGGTGCGATTCACAACAATGAAATACACCACAGTTGAACAGTCTAATGGTTATGAAGCACGTAAGGGCTATAGAAGAACGAGAAGGGAAAATCTATGGGAGCCTGGTGTCTATACAAGTGGAGAAAATGAAGATAAGTCTCAGGCAGTAAAAACAGAGTGCCCTAATCTCACTGGGAAAATGGAGAAGCTAATATTTATTGGGGCATAAATGGTATTCAAGACCCTCCGTGATGGCGGGCATACATATGTTATCTCACCAAAACCTCATGCTTACCACTGATATTGGATGAGGAAACTGAAATTCAGAAAAGTTAAGTGATTTGCTCAAGTAGCACACACCTATAAGTAGCAGAGCCCAGATTAAACTATGGGTGTGTAACCCTGAAGTTCAACTTCAAGTCCATGAGTCTCTTCCAAACCAAAGGAGTTTGGGTTAAAAAAAAGTGGTCACTTCTTATACTAAAGGAAAATTTTAAATAATGGGAAGGGGGTTCGTGAGTGGCTCAGTCATTAGAGCATGCAAGTCTTGGTCTTGGGGTCATGAGGTGGAGCCGCATGTTGGGTACAGAGATTACTTAAATGACAGGAAGAATGTACGTGTATGTGAGTGTGTGTGTGTATGTGTGTATGTAAAACCAACAGTAAAAATCCCAAATTTAATAATTCTGGATGTTCAGAATTTGGAAGAAGTGAGTGACTTCACTTCTTTCACTTATGCTAATTTCTTACTCTACTTTTACTGGAATTTTCACCTTTACAGCATTATTTTGACATGTTGAGAGACACCATCCAAGGAAAAGGAACAGAAGCACCTAATTTGAATTCTGTCTTTACATGTTGGCTTTCATTCAGGCTCACGGAAATCCACTCCAGACAGCTAAAGTCACATAAAGTTTCAGTGTATTCAACCTTGACCCTGTAAAATTTAGCCCAATCTGCACTAATTTAAAGAAGTAAACTTTAATTGGTCTGTCAGTAACCTCTGGCTCTAAAGAGCCTCACTTGAATGGAAAAGAGTCCAAGGGAGAGAAAGGGCATCCTCGGGAAAGTTACAGATGGCACCAGAACAGCCAGGGCCCGGGGGGCAGAGGCAGGCCATAGCATACCCTGCTTCACAGAGCAGGAACAGTGCCATGAAATATCTAGATCTGTACATAGTCCTGAAACACAAGTCCTACAGTGTAGGAAGGTCTACAAAGTTGATGGCATATGAGAAAACACATGAGGAAACATAGGTGAGGCCACTTTGGAAGAAAATTTCCAACACACAAAAAAACTACACCAATTACTTTTCCCAAAGTTGGATCATTCATTATGCAATAAAATAAACATTTATTTAGCATATATTTTGTGCCAGGAGCTATATTGGACTTTGAGACAAAAATAAGTTAAATAAATCTTTGTCCTCAAATTGCTTAGAATGTTGGGTTGGAGACAGACCATCTTGTTAAGGATGGTTTTGAGGTGTTCAAGACAGGAAGCAGAGAACCAATTAGGAGATAATGATGAACTGACCTAGCACAGCATAGGGAGATAAAGAGGGAGGGACAGTTTTTTAAAAAATATTTGAGAGATAAAAATCGTCAATACCTGGTAACTTATTTAATATGGAGAATGATTGTTTTACAAAAAGAAAAAAGAGAGGCGCCTGGGTGACTCAGTCGGTCAAGCGTCCAACTTCAGCTCAGGTCACAAACTCACGGTTCGTAGGTTCGAGCCCCGCGTCCAGCTCTGTGCTGACAGCTCAGAGCCTAGAGCCTGCTTCGAATTCCCTATCTCCCTCTCTTTCTGCCCTTCCCCTGCTCTCTCTCTCTCAAAAGTAAATAAATATTAAAATTTTTTAAAAAAAGGAAAAAGAGAAAAGAGTCAAAGTTGCCTCTCACAGATTTTTAGCTTGAGAAGAAACAATAGATAATACGAATCTCAAATATCCATCCATCCAGTAACAGTATTTATTAAACACTTTGTAAATGCCTGGGACTGTAACATCTTTTGTCCAATAAAATCTACATAATAGAACGTTTTTCTGAGATTTACACATTGAAAGAAACCTAAAATGTAATGCAACCCAACTATCTCCAATAAAGAATAGAAGAATATCGAAAACCCACCATGTGCCAAGCCCATTGTTAGAAGATTTGTGCTTTATAACTAATCCTCAGGGTAACCATCCATGGAGGCTTCTAGCATCGCCATTTACAAATGAAGAAATGAAGGCTAGGATAAACGGTCTCATCCACAGATTTGCAGCTATGGAATAGCAGAGCCGATTTAAACCCCGGCCTGGGGCACTTCATATCCCACATCATTTGCACAAAGTCTCGCTACCTCCAGAAGGACGGGGGTGGCACAATCACAGTGCTGGGGCTAGGATTCCTTCTCAATGCTCTTCTTTAGCCCAGTGACCCTCTATATAATATCAGAGCAACATGTATTACATTTTATTTCAGACTTGTTAATTTCAAAGTCACATGACCCACTGAGTACACTTGTCTCCACGATTTTGCAGTTAGCTGCACGGCCAGCCGTATGCTAGACACATCGCGTTCTGGCCCACCACGGCCAGTTGTTCACATTTCTTCCCAAGTCTGTGCTCAGTGATATCGTGATGGTAGTTTGAAGTCAGCTGTGGTGAGAGTATTTACACCACAGAAACTGAAACAGGCTATACAATAGGACTTTTTTCAGTTTTCGGAGAACCAGTTGTGAAACATTCACCAGCCCAGCACACCACGGTGTGTAAACATTTATAGATATGTGTTTGATACGCAAAAATCTGTCTAAGGGCTTTAGAATCACTTCCTTAATTTGAATCAAGTCAGGCTTGGCTAGTATATTATTATCACCATTGATGTAACCTGTTGGATTAGCAGAAAACAGTATCACTATCTGATGCTTTGTATACAGTGAAATTAAGTTTGCTTACATTCAATTTTAAAATCTATTAACTCATCCTAGGATTACTTTTTCGGTCCAGATTTCACTGTCCAATCATCTTTGTGCATTTCATGTTTCTACATCCTAGCATGTTTGGGGACTTCTTTGCTTTCTGTAGATTTATGAGGTTTGGGGAGAGGAATCTACAGCGATTTATTCATGGTGAGATTCTAGGATCTCCACTCCGCAGCGACCAACCCATCAACTCTTAGAATTACAAATACGATTATCATCACATATGACAATTACATATGCTCATGTAGTTGCCGTGACTTCTCAGCCGCCAGGATTGAACGACTTTAAAGGCTTTGTGAACAACATAGCTCTAAGGGAGTGCAAATGCTTTCCCTGGAAGCAATAGTTCATTTCTGGTGGCTGCATCAGTTTCACAGGGAAACTGTCTCTCAGAGCAACTAATGCTACCGTCAAAACAATCTTCCCATACCTCAAGATGAAGAACTGAACTATAAGTCTTCCTTTCACTGGGAAAAAAACATATATACATTTTGATGAACTATGTGGGCACGCATTAGCTCAGAATGGTGGATTTGAGGAAAGCATGAATATTAATTTGCAATATTTTGAGAGGGACATGTTTATGGCAATTGGATGATTACTTACTGGTAATTGTGTCATAATAATGTTAGTAGTTTATATGCAATCTCAAAAACAAATAACCCAGGGAGCTTAGCGCTGCAATATCATCAGCAACCCTTCAAAAGCAAATCTTTCTTTGAAGACAAATAGTTTCAGGAAAACTAAATGAGAACTTGCCAAGAGTTCTGAATCGCGTAGGCACTGGCTCTCCTTGGGCCAGCAGGTACGTAAAGGAGGCTGGTCCTCACTGGGCGTTGCCATAAACACACACAATTTTGGACCAACCCCCAGGCAAACTCTGGATGCTGACAAATGCTATTGATTTCCCCAAACCTTCCAGGGATACAGAGGCAGCCAGAATGGAAAACTCCTGCAGTTTGGGGACAGTTTTGTAAAACCTGTAGAATATTTTAAATTGGGAATTTCAACGCTCTACTTTCCAATCCCTGGAAGTCATTTGTGAATGCAGGTAATTTTTTTTTAATCCAAGAAGGTAGAAGTACAGTTGTTAAAACAATAAATATTCTTTTCCAGAAAAAAGCATATTGACTGAGTTAGAGGTACCTTGGAGAGGAGCCCACAGCCTGCCATCTTGCATTTGAAAGGACAGGCGTCATGAATCACAGATACAGGACACACGAATGTGCGGGAGAGAGAACTGGATTTTCATCATGTGTTGTGAATTTCCCAGCCATACTTTAAAGCAGACATACGTAGCAGCTCGAGAGCAACCACTTCCAGGTTACCTTCCAACCCTTTCTATTTCACTTGTACGTGGATTCCGCAAACATGCATTTGTGGAATGCTTATTGGCTCAAGCCACCCACGTGGGGTTCTTTTTGATCATGGAAATCAAAGCCTATTGTTTCTCTAGACTGACTAATCTCCCTTCCTTTCTTTTAAGCGCATAGTGGGCACGCAGATTTACTGCCTCCCTAGCTTCGTCAACTCCGGCTACCAGAACAAAGTACCGTAGACTGGGTGGCTGAAACAACCGAAACTTATTTTCTCACAGTTCTGGGAGCTGAAGTCCAAGATCAAAATGTCAGCGGGTTTGGTTTCTCCTGAAGCCTTCGTCTTTGGCTCGCAGATGGCTCCTTCCTCTCTGTGTCCCCACATGGCCTTTCCTCTGTGCTTACATATCCCTGGTGTCTCATATCCCAGTCATACTGGATTAAGGCCCAACTCTTATGACCACATTTATCCTTAATTACCTCTTTAAAGGCCCTGAAGGGTGGCAAAAGAAACCACTTTGGCATAAGGATTATTTTGAGCTGAAGGCAACTGAAAAGAAGCAGGTATAAGAAAATTTCTCTGCCTTCCCTCTATTTGTTTTGAAGCAGGACATAATTTACGAAGGTGTCCCTCCCCTCCTCCCTAAAGGCTAATCCCTAGAGACAACTTTAGACCATATCAGTGGAGAAGGCACTGGCTTAAATCTGCATTACAAATCGTACTCTCTCTTGCAAGGTTTCCATAACTGGCTTCCACGCACCTCTCTTTCTTGTATCTTTAGCCGAAGATGGTATTTAAATCTGAATTCTAAACCTTAGAGTTATTCACTCTTCCCAGGTACCTCATGTATACATGAATTATACATGTTAACAAAGTTCTGTTTGTCTTTCTCTTGTTAATCTTTTATTGCAGGAGTCTCAGCAAAGACCTTAGAAGGGGAGAGGAACAATCAGGTTTCCCCCCCTATAGCCCTGTCTTCAAATACAATCACATTGGGGGTTAGGCACTGGGGGTTAGGGTTTAAACATATGAATATTGGGGGGGGGGGGGACACAATTCAGTCCATAACATTTATTTCTTTCTTTCACTATAGAGGCAGTAGGGTAAAAAAAGAATATTGAGATACATATGTGCAGATAGGTGGGTAAATGGATGGATGATGGATAGAGAGATACATAGATCATTCGATCGGTTGGTCGATAGATAGATAGATAATCACAGTGACAACGGTATAATGTAAAATACCAGGATTGAGAGTGGAACAGAGGAGGGTTCACATGGGCCTTGTATTCATTGATGCCCAGTGATATAAATTACATGAGCTCTCAGAGATTCTGTTTTCACATCTATAAACTGTAAATCAACGTAGTCATTTTTTTCACTAAATATTAATTGAGTGCCTACTATTTGCCAGATGCTGTTCTAAGTACTGGGGATATGACAGTGAGCAGGACAGAAATTCCTCTCCACCCCACCCCCTAACACATAAATTCCTTGTGCTTACATTCTATCTGTGGACACAGAAAATAAAGATATGCTGCATGGTGATGAATGCTATGTAGAGAGTAAAGCACAGGAGGTAGATAAAGAGTGGGGGGGGGAGGCTATGATATTAAATAGGGTGGCCAAAGGGGGTCTTACAGGGAAGGAGACATTTGAGGAAAGGCCTCTCAGAAGTCAGGGTACTAGGAGCCCGAGGCAAAATGTGGAGGAGAGCATTCCAGACAAGGGGGCAGTGGGTGCTGAGTCTCTGGTGTGTTGGAGAAGAGGCTAGCAGGTCAGTGTGGTAGCAGGAGGGGAATGACCCAGGGCCAGAGTAATAGGACATGATGACAAAGAGGTAAAATTATGTGGGATTTGTAGGGCACCTGGGTGCTCAGTTGGTTGAACGTCCGACTTTGGCTCAGGTCATGATCTCAGTGTGTGAGTTCGACCCCCACGTCAGGCTCTGTGCTGACATCTCAGAGCCTGGAGCCTGCTTCACATTCTGTGTCTCCCCGTCTCTCAGCCCCTCCCCTGCTCATGCTCTGTCTCTCTCTGTCTCTCAATAATAAATAAGTTTTTAAAAAATTATGTGGGATTTGTGCAGGGGAACTCAAGAGGGGAACATGTATACAGATTTCTTAGGCTACGGTAAGGAAAATACAGTTTTCTCTGAGATGGGACACCACCTGAGGGTGTGAATCGACTGTGCTTTATTGAGAATAGACTTGGGGGAGGGGCAACAAGGCAGACGCAGAGAGAACAGGTAGGAAGCCATTCTGACATCGCAGGACCAGGGCTCAGACGTGGATGTGGGGAAAGGGGGCGGGGCTCCAAATACATTTTGCAAGTAAAGCCAAGAAGATTTGCTGATGGATTGGATAACGGATAATGAAAGGAAGAAGATATAGGACATAATGGGAAAGGGGGGGGTGGAAAAAACGGGGTTGTCATTTTTTGAGATGGAGAATAATAAAGGAAGGATCCAGAGGTAGGTTTTAGATGATTTACATTCAAGATGCCCATCAGATATCATGGTAGAGAAACTGGGGAGAAAAAAAACACCATGGAGTCTCTGTAATAATTAATTGAAAGACAATATATGCCAAATAGAAAGCAAAAGAAAGAGTAGCATCAACTAACACCTGATATTCGATGATATCGATATTCGATGAGACTCGAATGCCTCTGTGTCACGTACTGTTCTAAGTACTTTATACACGTTATCTCATTAAATCCTCACAACTACCCGGGAAAGATATTACCGTCTTACATATTTACAAGGACGCTGATGTTAAATATTTCCCCAAGAGAAATACACATGTAGCTGATAAAGTCCATACCGTTGATGCTAGACTCTTCTGCCTCCCCTGGGTGATGTGGAATAAGGCAAGGTCAGAGTGGTAAGATGTCAAAACAGAAAATCTGTGCTCTCTACAGGTTGATTCTCCACAAAGACCCCATTGACTTCTGGTTCATTTTGTTTCTCGAGGGCATCTAGATTTTCATGGAACAGGAAGCCCGGGGTGGTTTCCGCCCATCTGCAAATACCAAGCTGCAAACCCCGGCTTCTCTGCCAGTCCATTGTTGCAGTAAAACTTACATATTAAAGAAACGGAAAAGCAAGGAACAGAGAACTACAGAACAAAAAAGAGAACACAAGAAAGTCTGAGAGCACAGGCCACCAGTGTAAAGGCACAAAGCTGCAAGGTCCTTGAAAGCTGCCCAAGTGTCCCCTAGGGGTGCCTGTTTTTTAGCAACTGGATTCAAATTAACAAATGAGCCCACAACTGCAGAGTAGAACACTGTGTTCTCGTTCTCCTGCTTCTAAACAACAGGAGAGGGCCCAGTGGGAAGAGAGAGCATCAGGGGCAATTTGTCCTTGTCAAAGCGAAAGTTCCCTCCCATCCTTCATTTTTTTTTTTACACAAAGCCTCACTCACACTCATACACACAGGATTCAGCACGGAAGGAGGGAGCAAGGCATCCAGATTTGAGATCCCCGAGCATCCCGATTCACTCTTCGAACCGATCCCCGAGCATCCTGATGCTCTCTTCGAACCCACGTCTCCGCACTCCCCACCTCGTAAGGCAGCAGCCTTGTTCACATACTTCTGAGCCATGGTGATGCCACAGGACTTCCATTTTCTGCCACCAAAAAAGGGCCCCTGGAGTACAAAGCTTCTAAAACCTGAAGACAGAGGTGAAGGGAGAGGAGAGATCCCTTCCGCACTGGTAACCACCAGGTCGGGAAGCTTCTGAGCCACACCAACCAGCATCCTCCATGATCTTGTCTGAAGAACCACCTGCCCCCTGGGTTCTGAGTATTTACCTTTGCCATGTTCCCCAAGAATCGCCACTGGGGGAAGCTCTCCGGAGAAACGTGCCTCTCATCCTGTGACAGGGGTTCAGCAGACACCTGTGAGGCCATCCTTGACAGTGGCTTGAATGGAGGTTTTAAAAACTTGCGGAAGCCCTTAGCTGCTTTCTCTCACTAGTTCTCAGGTAGCCAGGGGCTTTCTCCAAGTCGCCTGGGCAACATCCTGCGGGACCTCAGTTGTTGTTCTCTGCACCTGTAGGAAGTGGTCTTCGTCAGCCTGGGCCTAGATTCCATGGCTTACTGTCTGCACCAAATCCCAGCCTCGCCTCTCACAGAACACAGGCGTGTGGGAAGGCTTGAATCTGTCATGAGACGCAGACCCCCCCCCCCACCAGATGACGTTGGGGTGGAGTCCTTTGCCCTCCTGTTCCTTCAGCACCAAGAGGAACCTCAAGAGAACCAGAAATGACATTTGAGCTTAAGCCTAGTTTTTCTCTTTCACTTGATTTTTTTTTAATATTTATTTTGACAGAGAGAGAGAGAGACAGAGAGAGAGCTGGGGGAGGGGGAGGGAGAGAGGGAGAGAGATTCCCAAGCAGGCTCCGTGCGGTCAGCGCAGAGCCCAACGCGGAGCTCGAACTCGCGAACTGTGAGATCAGGACCTGAGCCAAAATCAGGAGTCAGAGGTTGAACCAAGTGAGACACCCTCTCTTTCACCTGACTATCCTTTCCGAGGAAGAGAGGTTCACATCGCAAATGGTGCGCATAGAGCGTTGACTTGGAGGCCAGACTGAAAGAGCAGGAGACCTTGACGAGCAGGAGCTTGTTTAAGCTGAAATAAGAACCCAGCTGTTGGGAAGACAGTTCGGTGCCAACCAGGTCTGACACCACACGAGCCGGGACTGGCAAGAGGGTGGCCCGGAGTCTTCTCGGGTAGGCTATGGTGGACCCCCCGTGGTGTTCATGTTCCGGACACGAGAAACGCCCCTGCTGTGGTTTCTGGTGCAAATCACTTGCGAATACATCCCTAAGGATAGGACAGCTGGGTATGACATCGTCTCGTAGTTTCCTGGGGAGGTGGTTTCAGGAAACTGTCAAGGGAGAGAGTGAGGGGGCGCCTGGGTGGCGCAGTCGGTTAAGCGTCTGACTTCAGCCAGGTCACGATCTCGCGGTCCGCGAGTTCGAGCCCCACGTCGGGCTCTGGGCTGATGGCTCAGAGCCTGGAGCCTGTTTCCGATTCTGTGTCTCCCTCTCTCTGCCCCTCCCCCGTTCATGCTCTGTCTCTCTCTGTCCCAAAAATAAATAAATGTTGAAAAAAAAAAAAAAAGGGAGAGAGTGAGGAAGTGACACGAAAAAGGGAAGGAAGGAGGGAAGGGCGTGTTGTTGAGCTGAAGGCGCCACGCAGAGTCACTACAGTGGGCAACTGCGGCTCAAACCTGCCGGGGAATTCTGGGGGCTGGGGCAGAATCCGTACCTCAGAGGCTTCCCAAATGAAAAGCTAAGAAGTAGGATAGGAAGGGTCCTTGCCTGTCTGTCCCTGGCCAAGACACCATATGAGTTGATCGTGATTTCTTTAGCCATTCCATTTGGCCATTTCGTTTGGTTGTAGTCTTTTTTAAAAATTTTTTTTTTCAACATTTATTTATTTTTGGGACAGAGAGAGACACAGCATGAACGGGGGAGGGGCAGAGAGAGAGGGAGACACAGAATCGGAAACAGGCTCCAGGCTCTGAGCCATCAGCCCAGAGCCCGACGCGGGGCTCGAACCCACGGACCGCGAGATCGTGACCTGGCTGAAGTCGGACGCTTAACCGACTGCGCCACCCAGGCGCCCCCACGTTTGGTTGTAGTCTTTAATACAAACGACATTATGTATTCTTTCCCCATATGTGCAAGTAAACCTGGAGGAGAAATTGCTGGTAAATGGCTATGTCTATGGACATAAAGAAAACACAACCATTTGGTCCCGCCAGTAATGCGGGAGGAGGTCCATTTCCTGCTCCTCGGCCACCCCTGCATGCTTTCGGACTTGGAGTTTGTGCCTTCCTTTCCTTTCACCTTCCCAGCAAGCCAGTTAAGAATGTAGGAGAGGGTACATTCGCCCGCTGGGCTGGTATGGTTCCGAGCCAAGAGCCAAGCCGGAACTGAGAAAGAAACCAAGGAAGATTCTTTGTGAGGTGGTCAAGATAAGGGAGCACTCCCAAACACACATACACCCTTACAAACACACCCACGTATACACACAACCTTTCCTGGTTATTCGGCAACTGCCTGGCCAAAAGCCTTCCTGCACACTTTTTAGAAACTGTGATTTTAATTGGCCCTGGCACCTATAGCCGCAAATGGCGTTATCCTTTTTCATTCTGTGGACAGCAGCTGCAAGCAGCCTGTTAGGAAAAAGGCACCCTAGCAATGGCCGGTTATCACGTCCTGTTGATTCCCCAGGGCAAACTTTCTCTTGTGCTTTTATAGAACATCCCCTTCCCTGGGTGGTTTATCTATTTTAAACCCACAAAAAAAAAAAAAAAAAAAAAAAAAATGATATGGTTTTTGAAAAAAAAAAAAAAAAAGAAGACTTTTCTATCTTCTAGCACGGGTAAACTATCTCGCCTTTTTCACCATGACTTATTAGAAATAAATGTCAGCTGTGATTTTGGAAGTACTAAGAACAGGTGTAATAGTGGGCCCACAGGTAATCCGTCCTGCTCAACCCTGGCTGACAAGGATGAATTTTCTATTCTTACGAATCACCTTAACGCACTCGTAGAGGAGATTTGCGGCGGTGTTAGTATATTTGTAAGGCTGTGCTGCTGTAAACCTTGCATTCCAGCTTTGAAATATTTATCATTTCTCTTCCTGTTTGTTCCAAAAACATGAGGTGGCCAGCGTGGAGGGGAGTTCCATGTCCTTCTCTCTCCGCAAGTGCCAAAATCTCTGCCCGGGCGCCACGGATGACAGCAACCGATATGCAACCAAATGAAACACGCCTCCTCTTTGCAGCTGCTTCAGAACAACGCTAAGGAAAGGAAAGGTCTTTGTGTGAAAACCTATCATTCTCGGTGAGACCTCAGACTCTGAGGTGGGGGCAGAACGTCTCTGCTGAGACAAGGGAAGTGGGGGCTTAGCCGTGGCTCTAGGGTGTGGAATATGTGAAGGTGTCACCAGAGACGCAGGAAGAAGCTGGGACACCCTCCCACGCTCGCTCCCTCTAAACCTTCAGTAGGAGTCCAAAATCACGAAGGGCTTGGTACTGTGTGCCTACCACGGAGGCACCAGCATAATGGTGGGAGACAGGGTCTGGGTCAAGTTGGAGACCTTCTCTGAGGGTTGGGATGACACAGATGTCCAAACGTTGGCCCCAGTGCTCACTGTCTTTGTAACAGAGGCAGGTGATATAACGTGTCTAAGTTCCCACTTCTTGGTCACCGGGACAAGAATAAAATCTCCCCTCACAGGCTGTCGGGGGTTAGCTGTGCTGATGTAGGCAGTGGAACTGACACTCAGTAAGGCTGGGTCCTTTTCACACTTCATCTGGTGAGCAGTGAGAGCTGTCTGAGGGTTCTGATCAGGGTGACGTTCATGATAGTTAGATACCCAGGTAGCATTGTTGAGAATGGATCAGCCACAGGGAGCTGTCCGCATCCAGCATAGATCAGTTTCCTCTCGAGCCTACAGCGAGACCAGAAAATGACCCGTGTATTGGTAAGTAAAATATTAGACAAACCTGCAGTCAAATATTGCCACTAGTGCTGTGTGTCCTGGGGCAGTTACTCAACCTCCCTGAGCCTCAACATTATTAGATTCTCACCTGTAAAATGGGAATAAATACAGTACACACTGCATGGGTTTGTGATGAAGACTAAATTAGATGAGGACTTACACACACACACACACACACTCACACCCCAGTGCCTACCACATAGTAAGAACCCAATAAATGATAGCCACAATGATTATGTCATACAGAAGCCTCTCTTTCCAGTTACATGTTTGATTCTAAGAAATGCAGTCAGTGGGGGAGGCTGGGTGGCCCAGTTAAGCATTGGACTTTGGCCCAGGTCATGATCTCACAGTTCATTCGTGAGTTCGGGCCCTGCATTGGGCTTCAGATTCTCTGTCCCCCCTCTCTCTGTCCCTCCCCTGCTTATTCTCTCTCTCTCTCTTTCTCTCTCTCCCTCTCAAATAAATAAATAAACTTTAAAAAAAAGAAAGAAATGCAGTCAGTGCACCCACAAAGTCACTGATAACATTTACTTCTTTCATGGGAAGCCGGGTAGCAAGAACCAACCAGCTTCTAACAAGCCGGTAGCTTAGTTAGAAGTGGGTTGACGTCCTAATTCTGTTGCTGTCTAGCTCTTCCACCTTGGCCATCAAAGTTCTCTTTTTCTGAATTAGTTTCCTTACTGACCACTGGTTGTAGGGTCCTGTAAGGTGAAGGTGTTTATAAAGGACACAGCGTGATTGAAATGTAAGATGGTGTATCATTGTTTAGACCAGGGACATAGACAGTGGACTCGAAGTCAGACAAACTCAGATTTGCTTTCCTACTTTGTTGCCCACTTGCTGTGTGGCTTTGGGCTAACCCCACTACCTCTCTGGTGAACCTCTATCTCTCCGTATATTACATGCAGATAGTAATAACCGCCCCACCGATCTCACAGGGCTGCTGAGTCTCAAACCTGAAAAATGAATACCAAAGACCTTTGTCATTTACAATACCACATGGCTGTTATTTAGGATAGTGATTCATCACAATTAGGGCATTTGCTTGGACAGCTCTTTAGGCAAGAAGGGAGAACA
Organism: Puma concolor; assembly: GCF_028749965.1. NCBI lineage: Eukaryota > Metazoa > Chordata > Mammalia > Carnivora > Felidae > Puma > Puma concolor. The sequence goes on along the minus strand of NC_141672.1, from coordinate 16,985,589 downwards.
GACAGGCGAAGCCAGTGCAGCCAGAGAAAGCAAGGAAAATACCAAGACAGCAGAAGCGATTTTTTAACCTGGGTTCTGACAGACACCAGGGAGCTGGAGGATTGGGGACTGGCGGGGTGGAGAGGGTGGTTTGCCTCTCAGCCCCCAAGCTGCTGCTGCCATCGGGATCCTAGGAAGGCACCCAAGCGGGGATTTTAAGTGCTGTTCCTCCATGGGCTCCTGCAAAGTCTCAAATGTTAGCACCCAGCCATGCTCAGCATAGAGGGGCTTTGGGCTCTGTAGCCAGAGGGCTGCTGAAGAGCTTTGATCTGTACTCACTCCCCAGGAAATGGCCACGACTATTTCCAGAAGGGCGTTTCCACCCTAGGTTGACTCATTCTCTTCCATGAATAACTCTGCCCTTAAGTTACGCCTCCAAAACCAAGTCTATTGTACAACGATTAGTTACACTGTGTACTCGAAAGTTTCTGCAAAGACCATCAGCAACATCCCCACTGAGAATGAGGTGGAATCAAAGGGAAAGTCTCTGAAATCGTGACTTTGAGTTTTTGCTCTGAAATAAACACTGTGTTAGATTCATGTTAATTGCTGTATTTTCTTCATGCTCCTGATAGCGGTCTGCTTTCAGTAGGACCCCATTGGGCAAACGCATGTCAGAAAAGGAATTTGTTCACTGTTCAAGTGATTTTTCACCCTTTTTCTTTCCAGTAATGCTAACAAAACAAAGAAGGTGATGGTCAGGCTAAAGGGCCATCCCACCGGGCAGACTGCTCCGCTATTTGAAGCTGCAGGATGCTCAGAACCATCCATGAAGTCCCATTTCCAGGACTATTTTCAGCACCCAGGAGAAAGCAAAGGGCCCGAAGGCCAAATCTTGCTATCTTAAAATGATGGTTATTATTCGCCTCTGTTTGCCACGGCTGGTATTTTTTAGCCCTGAAAAAGCCTGCTGTGGAGGTGTTTGATGCCTTCCCCCCGTGGCCCTCCCCTCCAGCTGGATGAGGGGTGTCTGCCCCTTCCCCGAATGTCACAAATCCTCTGTTAAAAGAGGAAATGAAATGTCACCTCTCCGGCAGCCTCAAATCTCAGAGATGCTGCAGCTGGGGTTCCTCCCCAGCAAAGGTGCCCGGCCCTGGCACAAGGCTGTGGCTCCTGAGTGGCCCCATGGGCACTAGATTCCCCTAGATCCCCTCGGGATCCCCCCAACCCGAGCCTTGCTTTTCCACATCACCCTCAGCGGAGGGGGGCAGCCCCTTCATCAAAACAAAACTGGTTGCACAGACTGTGCTCTCGTTCAGTTTGTACCGCAGCTTATAGGAAAAGGAGTTTAGCTCTAGGATTTGGAGAGCGCTTGTTAAATTATTGACCCTTTTAGACGGAATACTCATTCTAGAAGAAGCATCTGTGCTATGGGCGCCGGGTGGCCACCTCCCCTTCTCCCAGGAATCCCCTGCAGACCTGGTCAGAGCAGCTCTCCCCTTCCCTGCCGCGTCTTGGCTCAGAACCAAAGGTGGAGGGAATCCTCACATCGGGACGGGCCACTCAGGCGAAACCAGCCACTCCGTCTAGCCCAGCTGCCCTGTGAGTGCCTCGAAGTTAATAAAATGTGAGTTAACCCCGTCTCTCTCTTCAGATCCTGCCACCCTCCCCATTTAGCAAATGCCTACCAGCCCGGGGCAAGATGTCACTTAAAATGCACCTGCTCTCAGAGGTGCCCGGGTGGCTCAGTGGGTTAAGCCTCTGGCTTCGGCTCAAGTCATGATCTTGTGGTTCATGAGTTCGAGCCCTGCATCAGGCTCTCTGCTCTCAACACAGAGCCTGCTTCAGGTGCTGTCCCCCTCTCTCTCTTACTCTCTCTCTCTCAAAAATACATAAACATTTAAAAAACAAAACTGTTCTTCTTTACCTGGGCCCTGCAACAACAGTTGCCAACGGCTTCTCCTTCCCAGAAAGCCAAAAGCATGTCTCTCATGTAAATACCTGAGCATCTAACAGAATGTCAGTAACAGCTTAACAATTTCAACGAAGCTGCACTTCTTTCCAACACTGAAAGCTCTTTCTGTGTGCATTTTCTAATTACGAAAAAATGATACATGCTTGTAGAAAAGAAAAAAACCCAATTCAAAGAGTACAGCAATAAGTAAAGGAGAAAGAAAACATTCCATAAACCCCCCCCCACCTCCAAAGACAACTAGAGTAAATATTTTAGTGTCAATCCTTCCAGAATTTTCTCTGCGTGTGCCCATTGTTTTTAAGTAAACTGACAAGAAGACATATTGAAAGCTTTTCTTTTTTGACTGTAGTGAAAACTTGGAAACAACGTAAATGCCTGTCAGTAAGAAAATAGTGAATTAAATTCTGGGGCATGTGCGCAGCGGAATCCCTCACGGTTACCAGGAGGAAGAGACAGATGCCTGTCCCCTGACAAGGAAAGATGTCCACAGTATACGGTTCAGTGAGAAGAGCAAGTTGTAGAACAATCGTGTTTCGAAGTTTAAGCATTTGCCTGTGTTCAGTGTATTTGCACATTCTTCAGACCTCCATTGATCATGTCTCCTCCTTTTACTTCTTTTTGTAAAGTTTTTTTTTCAAATGTTTATTTATTGGAGAGAGAAAGAGAGCAGGGGAGAGGCAGAGAGAGAGAGAGAGAGAGAGAGGATCCCAAGCAGGCTCTATGCTGTCAGCACAGAGCCCGATGCGGGCCTCGAACCTACGAACCCTGAGATCATGATCTGAGCTGAAACCGAGAGTGGGAAGCTTAACTGACTGAGCCACCCAGGTGGCCCTTTTTAAATTTTTTTTTTAAATAAACATCTGTATATAAGAGACAAAGAGAGAGAGCGCGCGCAAGCAGGGAAGGGGTAGAGAGAGAAGGAGAGAGAGAATCCCAAGCAGGCTCCAAGCTGTCAGGGGAGAGCCCACCTCAGTTTTCGCTTATTTATATTTGGGTGAATATGCGGCTGCCGAAGATCAATCTGTCGGAGGCCTGGGGTGCTCGTTCTCTGGGAAGTTTCCCTGCAGTTCCGCGGCCCCCTTCCCACAGACCAGCTCTGGACCACCAGCACCCTCCCCTCTGGTGAAGTTCTCCCATATAACAGGTTGACCCTCTGGCCCAAGACCAGCCCGCCCCCACCTGCTAAGGAGCCGCTCCTGCCTCCCAGCTCCTGTCTAAAGCTCCGGCCTGAGCCCTCGGGCAGATTCATTCACCACCACCAGCCTGCGAACTCTGTCCCACCTGGGAGAAGTTCCACGGGCTTCCCTCCCTCCTCGAATGACAAAACCAGGTGGGCCTCTATTTGCTCCTGTTTCAACAACTCTTTCTCAGGAGACACTCATGTTACTTGGTTCTTTTTTGAACCAGTTAGAACATCCGTCTGGTCTCCTCGTGTGTTGAATAAAATCTGTAGCCCGTGTTCATTTTTATATCTGTATGACAGCCAAGATTTTTTTTCTCCCCCCCCCCAAAAATCTTTAATGGTAACCATCAGTTATTCAAAGAATACAGCCAGATGAGCCAAGTATATTTGTTTCCTAGTGGTGCCGTAAAAAGTTACCACAGCTTTTTTTACACTGCCACAGTAAAGGTAGTGGCTTATAAAAGCAGAAGTCCAAAACTCAAGATGGTGTGCAGGGAAGGCTGGTTTCTCCTGGGGGCTCTGGGAGAGAGTGGGTACCTGTCTCTTCCAGTTTCCAAACACCGCTGGCATCCCTTGGCTTACGGCCACATGACCACGACCTCTGTTTCCATCTTCTCACTGTTTTTACCTCTCTCTCTCACTGAACCCTCTAGCACCCTTCCCACCGTCGAGCTCACCCAAATAATCCAGCATGATGTTCCCATCTCAAGTCCATAATTACTAAGGCCCTGTGGGGAGCACCTGGGTGGTTCATTTGGTTAAGCATCTGACTTCGGCTCGGGTCATGATCTCACGGTTCGTGAGTTCGAGCCCCGCATCGGGCTCCGTGCTGACAGCTCGGAGCCTGGAGCCGGCTTCAGATTCTGTGTCTCCCTCTCTCTCTGCCCCTCCCATGCTCACGTGCTCTCTCTCTCTCTCTCTCTGTGTCTCTCAAAAATAAACATTAAAAAAATAAATAAAATAAAAACTAAGGCCCTTTGGCCATATAAGGTACATTCACTGTTTCCAGAAATGGTGGAGGCGGGGGGGCACATTATTCAAGAAATGTAGGAAGAGAAGAAACTAGAAAAACAAAGAAAATATACAGGGCTAGAATCCTACTAAGGCTTTTCGTCAAAGGCTTAAAAAATGCTGTGAATAAAAGAATGATCAAACACATTACAATACATACATATGTCATTGAAATACTACGCAGCGGTTATGACAAACGAGTTAGGTCAGCCTGTGTTAGCATTACATGTCACGACACGGCAAGATTTTCAAGATACGGTCACTGGAAAAAGCAACGCTGTGTAGGTGAGTAGATGGGCTCTAGATACACCACAAACTAATATGCGTGGTCATCCCTGGAGGGGAAGGTGGGATCGAGTGGGGACATGGGGGGACTTTTCATTTTCTATCTGTGCACTTGGGAATTCCTTGAGTATTTGCAATATTATATTTGCATTATGTGTAATTTTTTCAAGATCACAGTAATGAAAGTATCAAAGACGATCCAGAGGGGGCGAAATGGCCTTCCCTTCCCCTCCCGGCTGCATCAGAGAGCAGGTACGGCCCCCTCCCGCGCTGACCAGATGTACGGGAAGGACAGACAGACACGGGCAGCGTCTCCCAAGAGGTTAGCGTGTGTTCACTCATTTCCCAGGCCACAGGGAACCCCTGGCAGGAAGCTCTCCTTTAGGCTCCATTTCTCATACCTCTTTTCTTCTGCAGGCAAACTCTGAACCGCCCAGGCCCCCCAGCCCGCCGTCCTAACATTCTGTGGTGTTCGCCTGGATGGTTTCCTCCTTTGATGCCCTGCCACCGTCAGCCTGGTTCTAATTAGCAGCCGGCACGTAACACAAAGGCGAGTTCTAGAAATACGCAGTTTCCACAAGCAGCCTGCTCCCCTCTTATTATGTTAATAATGAAGCTATTCCCCGTGGTACCTTGGGATGGCGTATCTGATGAGCAGCGGCAGCATGACTGCGTGTTCCAGACATTCGTGCTGCATAAACAGAGCAAGCGGAGGCGGAAACAGCTCCGACACAGTCTTCACACGCATACAAATTGGTGGCAACTGCCATCTAAAGGCCCGATGTGTCCGTCCGGCACACTGCTCTCGCTCAAACATCCAAGACTAACGTGTTGCCTGAATGGGATCCGGATTCGATGATCCCCTCTGCACCTGAGGCATGAGGACAGCAGAAGCCAGAAAGCTGGCTTCCATGTCCCTCGACCTACTTCAGGGACCCTAGTGCTGTCGAGTGCTTTGGAGGGCAGCAGCCCCTGGTCCCTCTTCGAACCCATACACAAGGCGCTGGTCTGAACCAGCATTTACATTTACGGAGTACCACGGGCTGTAGCAGGTGCCAAATGAAACATCAGTCTTTTTTTTTTTAAGTTTATTTATTTTGAGAGAGAGAGAGAAACAAAGTGTGAGTCGGGGAGGGGCAGAGAGAGGGGGGGAGGAGAGAGAGCATTCCAAGCAGACTCCACCCAGTCAGCACAGAGCCAGATGCTGGGTTCCAACTCCCAAACCGTGAGATCATGACCTGAGCCACTATCAAGGGTCGGAACGCTGAACGGACTGAGCCACCCAGGTGCCCCAACACATCCGTCGCTGTACTTCACCTCAGTGATGGCCAAGATTCCTTCTCAAGGCCGAAGACCCACTTATAAATGAAAACGCTGTCGTGGGCCCCTAAGGGAGAAAAGATCCCTTTTTAGCACTTATTGATTTTAAAAATATACAATGAAAAACTCAATTCAGCAACTCTGAGTAAATGTGCATCTTATTGTCAAAACGGTATTTACATATATTTGAAAATCTTTATACGTCTACTTTTGAAGCTTATTATTATGAAATAAATGTTTGTGTTTCCCCTCGCCCCAGAAAATTCATATGTTGAAACCCTCCTTCCCCAGGATGAAGGTATTAGGAGGTGAGGCTTTTGGGGTGATTAGGGCGTGAGGGTGGGGCCCCCATGAATGGGGTTATTACCTGAAAAAAAAGAGACCCCGCAGAGCTTCCTAGCCCTTGCCACCTTGTTAGGACAGGAGAAGTGTGCAATCTGCAACCCGGAAGAGGAAGCTTACCAGAACCCCGTCGTGCTGATACTGATCTTGGACTTCCAGCATCCCAAATATAAGAAATACATTTCTGTTGTTTATGGGCACCCAGCCTATGTACTTTGTTATAGCTGCCCAAACAGACTAAGGCACTTACTTATCCGCTCCGCAGACAACAGATCCAAGGATCTCTTGCAATATTTCCTTAGCCATTGCTCCGAGGAGTTCTCAGTCCATAACTTAGGAATCACTACTGTAGAGTAGGCAAAAGAGAAAGCGGCCTTGTTTTTGCCCTAAAGATCTTAACATTTTTAAAACTACTAGAGGAAAGAGTTTCAAGTGAAGCCTATAGCGGATCAGAGGGAGAGAGTAGACATAAGCCTAGAAGAGGCCATAGCAGTGGGGGTGGAGAGAGAGAAAACAGAATGGGTAAGACAGTAAAGGGGGAGACCCTGGAGATGTTGGTGACCACCTGAATGCAAGAGAGAGTCTCACACAGACACCATGGTTCCTGGCTCCTCTATGGGCTAAATACTGGAGCCGTTCGCCAAAACAGGGCTGGAGGAGTGGGTCTCAATGTCTCCCTGGGCATCTCTGCCTCTCGGCTCTCCCTCCTCACAAATGAGACAATATCCTGAGTGCTCTTGCAGCCACAGTGGAAGACCCACTTCACGATCACCGAATGTGTCCATTTCAACTCCCTTCTGTTTACACCCAGGGAATCACAGCATATCACAGAATCCGGGAAGGAAACCTCTTCCTGTGAAGCCTCCTGTCAAAGATAATTTGGATATGCACATTCAATCCAGGGACTGCCCCATTCTCTGATTTCTAGCAAGGCCAATGTCTTATTTGTACCTGAAGAACGACAAAGACTTCTCTCCAAGTACTTTGCTTTACTGTTTGCTCCATTGCTTGGAGGCTGAAGAAAAGAGGGCCGGGGAGATGATCATAACGCCAGAATATCAGCTTGCAAACTCCACTGGCTGTCCCAGACATAAATAATTGTATATATACATATTTTAATGGAACAGCATTTGTGGTGCTCTTAACTCCTGCCAGGCGCTGGGCTACATGGGTTTACATTCACTTCCTCCTTGGAGAAACCTTCAGGACCATCCAGTGTAGAAGTACCCCACCTCTCCCAACTTACTCTTCACGCATCTATGAGTTTTATTTTCTTCATACTACTGCTCACTCTCTAATGACCTCATGTCCTGACTCCTTTATGTATCATATGCGGCTACCCTCCAGTTGGTAACCACGGTAACCAAAGGCAGAATTTGTTGGCTCATTTACCCCTCTATTCCCAGCGCCTAGAAAAGTGCCTGGCACCCCATAGGCACCTTCTTTCTTCATCTATCTAATGAATGATTCCATTTAAACTTTGTCACAACAAATGGGGTACTAACTTGACTTTTCCGAATGTGGACACTGAAGCTAAGAAAGATGTAAAAAAAAAAAAAAAAAACCTTGACCAAATTTACACGGCTACTAAGGGGTGGTTAGGATTCACACCCAACTCACATTGGTCTTCTAGCTGGAGCTCTTAGGACAATGCTGCCTGTATGCCTAACTTTGAGCAGTGACTCATTATTGGGGCAGAGATGAGGGTAGACAGCTCAGCGTACCCCATCGTGGCTCCTGAAAGAGAAAGGGCTCCTAGGGTATCAGCAGCATTATCTTGTTCTATAAAGGGCAGCTTATTCAAGGCAGGCCCTTAGAGCTGTCTGTAAGTATTATACAGGAAGACCTTTAGAATCAATACAAAAGTTCACCCAGCACGTCTCTCTCTCCCCAAATCAAACACGGATGTCCCAGTGGACGTGGACAAAGGCTTGCAAACCTAGATGCCCAAAATGGCAACTGGAAGGATGTATAGGAAGAAAAGCCTACCTAGGGGAAAAGAAAAGTGTTATTGATCACTCTTGATCCTTAGGACTTTTTAGTCGCAGCTGGGAGGACCACCGTGTTCTCTCCCACGGGCTGACTACTGGATTCTGCACCCACCCAGTTTGTGAGGTTGGTAACTCTCACGGAGGCGGGAGAGATGGACCGCAGAGCAACCCTGTTACTTCAAGGTTCCTATCTCTTCAGATTTGTATGTAGCAAGGGCAAATACCTTCATTTCAGCCAAAACCATTAGTGTGTTCAGGCTTGTTTCCTCTGACAATGAAGAGAAGGTACAGGTGAGAGAGTTGGATAGAAAAAACATACATCTGCACGTGTACTTGTATGTGTAAGTGTGTGTGTTCACATGGTCAGTTGATAGTAGCTTGAGTGGAGTCACTGCAATACACAAGCTGAGCTTGGGCACAAATTATATTGGAATTGCTCGCTGCTACTGACTTCAGGCTGCTTTCAGATTGCTACCTTGGGCATAGGATGCGAGCAGGAAATAAGCTGCCCGTTTGGAAAAGAAGAAAAATAAGCAGTTACCCTTTAATGGCCATATCTAGCAAGTGAGTCCTTTTATACTACCTGTTTGGCAAGAGTAGAACAAGATCTTAATGAGACTTTCCTCTTCATCCTCCACCCACCCCACCCCTAACCAAAGAAAAAGCCTCAAAAATCAAACCTGTCTCCAAACTGCTCAAGTTTGAGGTTGACAAGTGAACGCAGACCAGAACACAGGTGCACTAGTCCCTCCTTACAGCAGGAGAAGCTCTGATTGATCAGTCAATCCCAAACCCTATTTATAGATCACTCAACTGCATCTGCCTGGCTGAAGGTGTTATTATAAAGCACACACCTAGATAGCTTTAAAAGGGGAAAAAATGGGGATACCCATACAGTTTCTAAATGCTTCTGGCATAGAGCTGAGTGAATGATGGTTCCTTCTTTGGGTTCTGAAGTTCTCATAGCACAGAACTGAATACGCCTTAAGAAAATAAAAAAGAAAGGAGGGAAGGAGGGGAAAGAAGGAAGGCAGGGAGGGAGGGAGAGAAAGAAGGAAGGAAAGAAGGAAGGAAGGAAGGAAAGAAGGAAAGAAAGAAGGGAGAGAGAAGAAAGAAAGAAAGAAAGAAAGAAAGAAAGAAAGAAAGAAAGAAAGAAAGAAAAAGAAAAGAAGGAAGGGAGAGAAGAAGGAAGGATCCAACCAAACAAGAATCAAGTCAGGGGCTTCAACTTCTAACCTGCAAGCATGTGGACAGCAAAAGGAAGAGAGAGGGCAGAAGAGAAGGAGGAGGGCAATAAAATCCAAATTAAAAGGCAGCATGTAAGTGATAATGATAGCTTTGGGCAGCGAGACAGGATTAATCAGGGGGATTTGAGTAAATTCAGCAGGACAGTTTGCCATTACCATGCTGAAGCCCTTGATATTTATCAATCAAATGGAGTCACAAATGGAATCTTGGAATAAGCAGGTCTGAAATGCGGGTTAATGAATCCCCCTGTGGACATGATAACCTTCATCCCTGATGTTATGACGAGTGGGGGCTTTCCCGGAAGTGCTCCGCAGTCTAGGAAGAGGCAAACAAGTGATAGCGAATCATAACTAAGTGACCAATACACCTCGAGTCCCAAAGCTTTGCACCTAACCTAAAAGAGGCTCTAGCTCAAGGAAAACTAGACCCCTAGGTGTTATGTTCTGCAGCTCAGCTGGCAACCTCCTCCAGGGCTCAGGGGTCACTGTGGGGTGTGAGAGATTAAAGATCACGGAAGTTTCAGGATGGGGGGGGTGGCGTTCGTGCTCTATGAAGGTTCTGACTGCTGTAAACGAAGCCAGGTGTTTGGAAACTTAGTAAGTGTTTATGGAAATCAGGAAGGGGGCTGGGGGCCCATCAGCAGAGAACTCAGGCAGCTAACCACGCAGATCTCACGGTAAATTGGGAAGGCAGTTTCATTCCCACTAGGTTAAATTGAACTTGAAATTGGGAAGTCATGTTCCTTTCCAAAGGCTAGTTTTCCCTGTGAGACACTGTCATTAAGGGGAGGGAAGCAGTCTGGGAATCTTCAATCCTCTATGATCTGGGGCTTAAAGGGTCACTCCAGCCTTTCAGAACTGAGGGCAGGGGGGCCACAATAGTGAGGAAGCAGGGGAGTAGAATATGGGATTTTTAGTCTAATTCTGAATTGACATACGGTCAGTTAAGAAAATGGCCTGTGTAGTGGAATGTGAAATTCATGAGAATTATCGACTGTATTCATAAGGGTGGCTAAAAAGTGATTAAGTCTGCCACCATATTTAACTATGATGCCTTAAAAAGAGGAGGCACTTAAATGCCTTTGTGGATATTTTCATTTATAGGGTTTCAGAATATTAGTGGTTTGCATTACTCACTTGATAACATCAGCTTTAAAATATGTACGTTAAGAATACACACCTAATGCTAAAATCTGTATTGCTTATATATTGCTGTAGCAGCTTAAACTAACAATAAACATTTATCTGGGGTCTCTCGTGAAAGTCAGAGGCAAGCTGCCAGCCAGGGTCTCAGTCATCTGAAAGCTTGACTGGGCTAGGAGAATCTGCTTCCAAGATGGTCCACTCACACAGCTGACGAGTCAATGCTGGTTGTTGGTAGGAGGCCTCAGTTCCTCACCATGTGGACCTCCTTATAGGACTACTCTAGTGTCCTCACAATATGGCGACTGGCTCCCCCAGATGCCCATAATAGGACATGACTATATTTGCTTAAATAAAGTAGATATGTGTTCTCTCGCTTATAAAAGTCCTAAGGTAGGTGGTATGTGATTGGCATAGTGCTACATAAAGTCATCAGGTGCCTTGGATTCTGTCCCCCCGTCCTTATTACAAGACCTGAAGGTTGCCTCCTCTGTCAATATGGAGATCTACTAGAGATCCAGCCAACTGTCCACAGTCGAACAGGAAGTAGAAGTTAGAAGAGAAAGGCAAAAAAAATGAGCCCATACCAACCGTCTGCCTCACAGTTCTGGTTTCCAGAGTGTCTGCCCAATAACCTCTGTTTCCACCTCATTAGCCAGAATGGTCACCTGAAGTTGTAATGGGAGCTGAGAAATTTGCATCTAGGGCAAACATATTGCCACGCCAAAGAAAATCAGCCTTGATAGCCAAGGAAGAAAAAGAAAATGGACGTTGGGTCAGGAACAAACAGGTCCTGTCTTATCTGTTTTGTAGAGATCCCAGGAAGTTGTGCTATGCCAGAGTTCCCCCATAATATTTTCACAAATTGGCACATATGTTTAAAAAGGTCAGAGTAGGGAAGCATGGAGAAAATTGGTGGGTGAGAAGTAGAACAGAAGAGATGCCTCATCTTCGGTAAAAGCATAAATTATCCTGGGAATGGTCTTACTGTAAGGATCAGACGGTTGCCATGTTCCCTAAAGGGTTTTAATGGTTCCAAGAAATGAACTGGAAAGGACAGGTGCTTTGTAGCACTAGCCCACCATGACTGGATTGTCTCTTTCCAGTGCGACTGGGGACCCACTGGAACATTAGGCTGAAATCCAAGGCCGTTTTTGCATTCTCTCTCCCTGACATTTACAGTAAAAGGCTGAATTCTCTGCCTGGTAAACTGCGAGGCACTATCAATAGTGGGTGTTGGAAAATGATGCAGAAACAAACGGCACATTATTTATGCCAGTGGAAACAGTAAATCACCCTTCCTTTGCACGTAAACAGCACAGCAAGTGCAAATCAAAAGTTCTCACACCTCAGAAGGAGAATAATCCACAAGCTTCTCAGAGGAAGGAATTACCTACCTGCCTATACGGTGCAATAAATGTCCCTTTTAAAATGAAATAATTTCTGAGCTCCTCAGCACAAGACTTACGGTGAAAAAGACAGCACCAATATTAAAATTTAATATACCCAATATTGTCATGTAACAATAAATCAACTAGTAAAAAGCAGCAAGAATTTTTTTCTCCACTCCTAAAAAGAGTTACAGCGCCTTAATTTGAATGGATGTTGGGTTACGGTTATGGGTTACGATGGTGAAAAGTATGAATTCGTGTCTCTACAGCAATCAGATGGGGTTGCACAGAGCAGTTTATATAATATGCAGTGTCCTGCTCTGTCAATGTCATCGAGTATCCGCTTCTCTTATTAATTCAATGGACTATAAAGATGACAAGTTTAGAAGCTGGAATAGTGATAAAGTGAAAGCTTGGAATAGTTCAATGCTCGCGGCTTCATGGTGCTTTGCAGAGGTTGTCTGGTTCCACCCTCAGACTGGGGTGCGTGGTGAGTGCATTGCCTGTGCATTAGGAATAGGAGAAAAGTTTAAGGCTTGAAGGAAAAACTCCTAACAGGCAGACTTCCCATCTGACTGCCTACTTGTAAGACGGACCCTGTTCAGACCATTTTTATCCGTAACCAGAGTCTGGAGTCAGACAAATCTGATTTAAATCCTGGCTCTGCCACTTAGCAACTGGGTGTGATCTCGGACAGGCTGCTGAGGCTTCTTGAGTCTCAGTTTCACCTGTAAAAACGTAGGGAAGAGGCGACCTAATTTGCAAGGTTGGCAGATGGCATACCTTATGTGAAAGGGTTGAAGCTGGGGTAGGTACTGGCTGAACGTGACCCCTTCCACCCAGTACTTTCCAGATTTCAAAATCAGGACTCCAGCTTTGCATGCATTCCCACCAAAGAGGTCTCTGACCTGCTTCCTTAGCCCATTATTCCTGGAAGATTAAATACGACTGTATGGAAAGTGATTAATGGTGCAGGGCGCCTGGTAAGGTCTCATCATCTTCATCATCGTCGTTGTCATCGTCGTCAGGACGCGTGGCTGGGTTCTCTCGGTGGCCCTGCCGAGATCCCACAAATGACGTGATTCTTCATGATGGAGTGGAGGAAGGAAGAGAAAGTTCCCAACAACGTGTGACAATTTTCTCTGCTAAAATATGTTCAAAGATCCCTTTTCAATCCTTTTATTATTGTCGTTAGTCACAAAAAGGCCCAACCAAGACCCCTGGAAGCCCTGGCTTCCTGACCTCTGTGCTGTGCCGGGTTTTGATTTAAGAGTTCAAGGAGGCAGTGGAACGGGCCACAAAAGCACACATGCGCACTGGCCCTGATCCTGGGGGATAGATGACAATGCTGCCACCTTGCCTGAAGGAGAGTGCACACGACAGCCCCTTCAACAGAGCGCGGCTGAAGCTGCACCCCGGGCGGACCCAGCCTGCAGCTCCCAGCGATGATTTACAGAGCAACCGCACCTTCCATCAGAGGCGGAAGGGGACAGCGGCCACGCTGCCATCCCAGCTGATTTGTTAGCTACAGATCAGTCACCAAGGCAGACAGAAACACAGTGGGTAGGGCACACGTGGTAAATGTGAGCGCCTTCCCAGGGAGGGATAGGCAGGGAGGGGTGGGGAGAGAAAAATGATGGATAGGGCCAAACAGATAAAGTTTCTTCTGTGGCGATGTTACATCACCCTTAAATAGAAAACGTGATTTATTTTCCCCAAGGCTGAGGGCAGGCAAGGCAATGCTTTGGGGACCTCTTTGCTGCCAAGATTGCGTTCAGCGAAACATTTTTCCAAGCCCTTGGGTAGTGAAAAGAAAAGCAGCCAATGATCACCAGAACAGCTACTATTTATTGAGCACCAAGCACCAAGCTGGCGATGCACCAAGATGTACGTATTCCCTCGATTTCTAGCAATGATACCGAAAGTTAATAATACCATCCTGATAATACACCTGAAGATAAATTGGGGGCCAGTGAGTCCAGAATTTCATAGACATTTTGGGGGCATGCATTATGTATGGACCAAGCACTGAATGGATACGGTGCTGAATATGAAAGACACAGTGCCCCGCAAGGAACAGACATTCTAGTAGGGAAAAATAAAAAATAAGCACTGAAACCAACAACAGCATTACTTCAAGCACCAATAAGTTCTGTGAAGGGAGGAAGCAGTCAGTTTGCTACAGAGTGACATGTTGGAGGGGTTCTGGGGCAGAGGCAGGACACTTAATTTTTTTAATGTTTATTTTTGAGACAGAGTGTGAGTGGGGGAGGGGCAGAGAGAGAGGGAGACACAGAATCTGAAGCAGGCTCCAGGCTCCGAGCTGTCAGCACAGAGCCGGATGCGGGGTCCAAACCCACGAACCACAGGATCATGACCTGAGCTAAAGTTGGATGCCTAATCAACTGAGCCACCCAGGTGCCCGGAGGTGGGGACATTTAGGTAGAGCGCTCAATATTGACGGACCAGCCAATAAAATGTGCTGGAGAGGGCTTTTCTAGCAGAATGAAGAGAAAGGGCAAAGCACCCAAGATGAAGACAGAAAGAAGATGCAGAAAGAAAGCTAGTGTGACCAGGGGGCAGTGGGCACCGGGAAGGGGATGGGTCAGGCCACCCAGCACATCCCACATCATGCACTTTGGAGGTGGCCAAGCCAGTATGGTCACCCAAAACTATCTTAGAAGCTCATAGGCAGTCTGCTTCTGCACAGTGAGATTAACGCACAGCAATACCCAGAGGATGGGCTTGGAGTCAGCCTGGTCAAGTGTAAATCCTGACCTTACCAGGAACAACCTGTTGGATCAGTTTGGAGAAGTTCCCTGACTTCTCTTTGACCTCAGTTTCTTTATCTGAAAAAGGAAATGATCACCCTGTTCATCCCTTCCCCAGTGAGAAATTGCGAGAACAAGAGACAAACTGTGTGGATAGCAGTATAAGCACTGAGCAAGTAGTGTTATTTTTCCTACACATGTGGGTTATTTTTAAAGGAATGAAAGAACCATTTCCTGTTCTTGACCCAAGAGATAAACAGGTTTGGGTTCCTGAAGACTACGCTCTCCCTAGAAAAAGGCAATAACTGTTCTCATTATGATCTAAAAAAAAAGCAAACTTCCCACTTCCTTGGAGACCTCTCCAAATAAGACTTTGTTATTCCAGGTATGGTCTCGCAAAGAACAGTGTATTAGTCAGGCTTCTCTGGTGAAACATAATGTATATAAATCCATATAATATATAGACTGAGATCTAGATACCCTCAGTGGAGCTGTCCAGATTTAAGGGTCTCCAAGTGACCAAGCGGTGACTGTCTTCATCAAAGACCCCAGACTATTTCATGCACAGAGAACTCTTGCCCCTTTCTCCTGCAATACGTTAGGTCCTGGTAAGACCTGAGAGAAAGAGAGAGAGAGAGAGAGAGGGGGAGAGAAAGGGAGAGAGGGAGGGAAGGAGGGAGGGAGGGAGGGAGGGAGGGAAGGAGAGAGATACTAACAAGTTACTTTCCCACAAAGCAAAATGCAGCAGAAGGACCAGAGTTGACTTAATTTATATAAAATATGTGGCAAGTCTCCTACCATATGTGTTTTGAAGAAGTCCATCAAATACATGAAGTGCCTCAGAACAGCACATGACCCCGGGGAGAGCTTCACTAAATATTAGCTATGATTATTATTATAAATAGTATAAGTGATGCACGAGCTACAAAAGGTAGCTGTTGGCATTATATACAAGTACAGGGGTGCCTGAGTGGCTCAGTCAGTTGAGCATCTGACTTTGCCTCAGGTCATGATCTCACAGCCCATGGGTTCGAGCCCCTGGTCTGGCTCTGTGCTGACAGCTCAGAGCCTGGAGCCTGCTTCAGATTCTGTGTCTCCCTTTCTCTCTACCCCTCCCCTGCTCACATTCCGTCTCTGCTTCTCAAAAGCAAATCTTAAAAAAAAAAAATTTTTTTAATACAACAAATTTCCCAGATAGTTCATCTGAAGGAGGAGAATTTAACAAAAAGGCTGCTGTGAATCTCCCTGCGTTTGTATGTGCATTGTGACCAGTGACCAGACAGGCCCTCGGTGGGTAAGTGTCCAGGGCAAATAACACTCCTTGTATTATTGCTTTGCAAGTATAATATTTTATCTTAGCTTTATCCCCCCTAAATGGGATCTATCTTTTTACTGCAATCCAACTTTTTCTCCTTTAAAATAAACAACCAAGGGAAGCGTGAAGGGAGCAAGGGGCCCCCCACAGGCAGGTGGGATCTCTGGGTAGCAGGTGCGATCTGGACGGGGGCCAGAGAAGGCCGAGAGCACTGCTGTTAGGCTGCTGATACCATCTTGTATTTTTTCTGGTTCTTTTTCAATGTCTCCGCTCTCCACAGGTACTGGATCTTATTGTTATTAATTATAGAAGGAATGCTTTGGAATGGATACATCGCATTTATTAAAAGAAGAAAGAGCCCTTTATCAACACTTTGACAAATGTGCCGTCAGATGTGTCGTTATAAGGAGAAAACTTTTTTTTACCCAAGAGCTGCTATCAGAAGCAGGCATAATTAGGTAAAAGATGCAGATTTTACGGTAGCAGCCTCAAACCCAGGACAGCACGATCGCATTCCTGCTGACTTTCAAAGGGAATCATTCCTCCATGCACCACCCTCCAACCCCCCACACACAAAAAAAAATTGTTTAAAAGTTCACACAGGGGACCCCTGGGTGGCTCAGTCCATTAAGACTCTGGCTTCAGCTCAGGTCATGATCTCACAGTTCACAAGTTCAAGCCCCACCTCAGGCTCTGTGCTGGCAGCTCGGAGCCTGGAGCCTGCTTCCGATTCAGTGTCTCTCTCTTTCTCTGCATCTCTCTCTCTCTCTCAAAAATAAATATTTAAAAAAACTTTTTTAAAGTTCACACAGATGGACAACTACTTTCTGAGGCTCCCCTTGCCTCGATTTTCCAATTCTGTTGCATTGCCGTTACTTATAGACTGTCTGCCAAGGTAATCTTCCAAAAGAAATCAGACTTTGGGCAATAAATAAAGGTTTATTGAGCAAACGTGTTGTAAATCTTTGAATAATGCATTTCCTTAGCTTTTTTTCATTTTTTCCATTTATTTCTAATCAAAACTTACCTTTCATTCTCCTTCCATCCCCACCAGCACCGTCTTCTTCTAAGACACAGCTGCCGGTCTTTTTTTTTTTTCCTCAAAACTTCCAATTGAGCACCAGAATGAGTTTAGTCTTTTTTTTTTTTAATTTTTATTTTTTTTAGTGTTTATTTACTTTTGAGAGAGACAGAGACAGAGCATGAGTGGGGGACGGGCAGAGAGAGACGGAGACCACAGAATCAGAAGCAGGCTCCAGGCTCTGAGCTGTCAGCACAGAGCCTGACGCGGGGCTGGAACTCATGAACCATGAGATCATGACCTGAGCTGAAGTCAAACGCTTAATCGACTGAGCCACCCAGGTGCCCCACAGCTGCCAGTCTAGTCCTGAGGTGAATCGGAAGCAGGGGAAACCATGCACTCTACTTAGACACTCAGCTCCCCCAGTCAAGCAAAAGAAATGAAGCCCTTGAGAAAACTGGAGACTGGAGGTATGATAGTAAAACACGCACCTCCTCCTCCTTAGCCACTCCGAAGGCTGCTGCCTGGTCCCAGCTGGCTTGAGGGAGGCCGAGAAGAGGCTGTTCATTTGGCATTTTTTACTTAGACCCAAACGAGAGCAAGAGGGTAGGTTTGAAGACATTATTGTCACTCCAAGCCATCAAACCTCCATCCCATACACCATTGTCCACTCTGCCAGGCACACCAAGTGATGAGGTGACAAAGGCCGGCATCCCAAGGGAGTTCCCAACCTGATGTCACAAGCAGCTGAGAAACACGCACTCCCGCGGACTGTGCCTCCAAACAGTTACAGGGTGTGGATAAAATTCTGGGGAGCAGAGAGGACATTTCTGTGGGCACTGCTAAGCTCTGAGAACCTGGAAGGGTAAAAAGCAGAGTCCCCAGTCACAAAGAGTCCCAGCAGTTGGTTTTTAAGACAATGAAGGCTGGGTACAACAGACTTTAGCAAAGGAGAGAAAGTTTGCAAGAGGAGAAGTGATGCAGTGAAAAGGCAGGGCGGAAAGAACCTAGGCCTAGAAAGCAGAGTCATGTCAAAATGGCGCCTGACTGGATAAGCATCCGGGAAAGGCGATGCAAGGAGAATAAAGAGCTCTCCTGGCATAAAAGGAAATGTTTTTTGTAACTCAGGGTACAAGGTCGGGAGACCTGGGATTTTTGATCCCCTGGTTTTGAAGACAAGCCAAGCCCCCTATTCAAGGGAAGAGGCAGGCTGGGCCTCCTTAGTACCTGGATCCCGAGGAGGCCCCACAGGCCCTGTGGAAGACGTGGAGGCCCGCCACTGTCCTTGAGGAGGTCCCAGTGCTAATAAAGACACAACACAGACTGGCACCCTGTCATGGGAAGTGCAGGGAGCTTGCATTCCAGAAAGGAGACAGAGAGTGAGCAAGAAAGGACATACGTGAACCTCAGCAGGTGACATGAGCTACAAAGAAAACCACTCTCCGTCATGATCGAGTGTCACAGGGGAAGACAGTGCGACTAGGGATGAGCTGGATACTCAGCAGAAACAGGGAAGGGGTCCTAGGGAAGGGGCATGGGCAGTCTGGAGCCCCGAAACAGGGCCTCTGGAAAATGAGCTCCCCACACTTTCAGCCCCTCCAGAGAAGGATGGTCCTGTGCTGCCACTCAACCCCCCAGCACAGGGACAGGAGTATAGTAGTTATGAGGCTACTTTAGTGGTTCAGGTAGATACCAGTGGCTTGGATCAGGAGGGTAGTGGTGGGAATAGAGAAAGTTAAAAGGATATGGGGGGACACATTTTGGCAGTAGAGTCCAGGGGGGGTTGCTAATGGGGTATATTTGCTCATTATTGCCACTGCCCAGTAACCTTCTCCCCTACTGGTCCTCAGGTGTCACTGTTGTTTTTAACAACTTTATTGAGATTGAATTCATATACCATACAATTCACCTATGTGAGTGTATAATTCAAGGGCTTTTCGTATATTCACCAAGTTGTGCAACGATTACAGAATCAATTTCAAAGCACCACCTGAAAAGGAAACCCTGTGGCCCTCAGCCATAACCCCTCAATGTTCCCATTTCCACCAGATCTGGGCAAACAGTAATCTACTCCCTGTCTCTACAGATTTGCCTATGCTAGATATTTCACCCAAAGGAAATCATACAACATTTGATCCTTTGTGACTGCCTTCTCTCACTCAACATAACGTCCTCAAGCTTCATGCACGTTGTAGTATGCATCCGTACTTTTTTCCTCTTTAACGCCAAATAACATTCCAGGGTACGGACACCACATTTAATTTATCCGTTCATCACGGGAGGGACATTTGAGCTGTTTTCATTTTGCAGCTATACTGAGTAATACTGTTCTGAACATTCACGTACAAGTTTCGTGTGTGTGTGTGAACCTGTATTTTCATTTCTCTTGGGTGCCAACCGAGGAGTGGAATTGCTGGGTCACATGGTAACTCTGTGTTTCACCTTCGGAGGAAATGCCAGACTGTCCTCCAAAGTGGCTGCACTGTTTTACGTTCCCACCAGCAGTGTGTGAGTGTTCTCTGGTGTCACTTTAAAGCATTTCCCCACCTCTTTTTCCTGGAGTGTCACCCAGGAGGCGTTAGATGCTTCTTCCATTCTCACCAATACTCTGTGCAAATCCCGATGGCACTTCTTTGCATGCTGTGCTGTCTTCACTAATTTTCTTAGCTCTCTGTGGCCATCTTTAACAGGGACTGTCTCTTTCACCTCTTCATTCCCAACGTCTAATTTGTGGCACATGGCTGGTTTCCAGCCTCCTCCACGACTGGGTCAAAGAGGCAGTCCGGATTCATTGGAACACTCCCAGATAATTTGGAGCCAGTCAACAACAGGTCTGAAGTCTTCAGGGACACTGAAAAAAGATCAAAGCCAAAAATCTGAAAGCAAGCTGCTACAGAGCTGAGGCTACAGGGAAAAGATTATCTGCTTCTATAGCTGCCTTCCGACAGATGTTATAAATGAGTAATTTATAAATGTGCAATTTACAGGATATCTACAACAGTGCCCAGAATGCTGATTCAGGGAGAACAGGGTGAGTAATGAGATTTTTATGGGACATTGTGTGCAGGTTTGTTTGGGATGCGTAGTATTGGTTTCTCAGCAATCACTAATGGCTTCCCTGACCCCTCCCAATCCCTGGGGCAGAAAAATATGAATTCAGACAGTTCCCAAATAATACCATTTAAATAATTATTTCATAACTGACACGGCATATGCTTTGGACACGATCACATGACCTTTTTTTTTTTTTTTTTTTCTTCCTGGAAGTCCCAATAAACCCAGATGGGCAAACGATCCCTTAGGAAACTATTGGTGTTTCAGAAAATCTATTTCACTTCCACAGCTTGGCTCTACGTCCATTTCTACGTCTCTTCATTTATGAGGCCACATTTGCGTGAAAACAAGATCCTTGTTTTATCCAAAAGACATTCTTAGGCTTAGGGTTTCCTGAGACTCTTCTTATTATAGAGACGATCTTGGAGCTGATGTGAAGCTCAGAACAGAATAACTCATCAGAAATAAATAGATCAGTAAATAAGCTCAGGTGCCGGGGCCAGTTCCACCACAAAGTCACAATGAAACCTCATTGCTACGTAACATTTTTTTCATGTGTAACCAAAGGATTGAACAGAAGAACAGTTCCCAGTATAGGGCTCTAGGGTGGTAGCACTCCTTGAAATAGGATTTGGGGTTTTTAAAACTTTACAGAAAGCACAAACATGCCACGCAAAGGCCATCGAAATATCTTAAACAACATCTAACAGTCTCAACTTATTTCTCATAAACCTAATTTTTTCCCCACCAAATCCACTTTGTCCCAGTCCATCCACCCACACTTCATGAAACAATCCTTGACGTCACTGTTCAAGCCAAAAATCCAACGATCGTCTTTGATTTCTCTCTGGCCTTTATTCCCCGCACCTGATTTGTCAGGAAGTCCTATCAGTTTTCCTTCCAAAACACATCCAACCATTTCTCTCCATTTCCACTCTCTCTGCACCAGCCTAAGCCACTATTCTCTCTTCCCTGGCCAAGCTGTTAACTTCCAGACAGTCTCCCTGCCCTTAGGAGATACATTACCCCAAGACAATCCACTCTCCTAACTCCAGCCTTGGCTGCACTGCCTCAAGCCCAGTCATTCCTTCTACCTTAGGCTTGAAACCCTCCTCTCTACGGTAGCCTGCAACTGAGAGGCCTGAGAAAATTGAAACTTAAAAGCTTAAGTTACGGGAAACTGAAACCTAACCAAGCTTAACCAGCTTGTTCCGCTTCTGTACAATTGCTTGGCGCGCCCATGTATTCCATGTATTCCTGATCAATCATTGCTGCTTGGCACATTCGTGTATTCCTGATCAATCATTGTGATACCCGTACCCCCGGTTGTGGTCTGACCTAAAGGCAGGAACCAATCGAATACTGTTAAATGTCCAACTTTAAACACCAACCAATCGCAGCTCTGTAACTGTGGAAAATTCCTGATTTCCCCATGACTTGTTTGTACCTGTCTATAAAAGGGGTGTAAAAACCTCTCTCAGGGCCTCTTGGCGTCACCGGCAACGGGGGCGCAGAGGTCCAGGTTCGAACCTGCAATAAATGACCCTTGCTGCTTAGCTTTGACTCTGGACTCTGGTGGTCCGTTTTTGGGGGTCTCTTAGACTCTGGGCGTTTCACAACCCCTCCCTCTCAAACCTGCCCCCTGCTTATCCCCCATCCTTGTTTTCCATCCTCACTGGCCTTCTTTCTATTGCTAAAATTCCCAAGCTCTTTCTCTCCTCCAGGCTGTATCAGCTGTACCCCCTTCCTGAATGTTTGCTGCAGAGCATAAAGGGCTGACCTCATCTTTTGGCTCTCAGCCTCTGATGCCACTTTGTCTCAGGGTCTTTCACTCCATCCAGCTCCTATCGCTTCTTGGATCTAAAACCGGTAGAGTCACACTATCTAACGTCATCGCCATCACCCTCTCACAGCCCTTACCTCCATTTCCTTTACTACTCTCTGAAATTAAATTTGATATTCTTTGTTAAATAAATATGTATTTTTTTTATTTTTTGCTTACTATTATTTTATACTAGAGTAGTGCCTGGTCAAAAGTGCTTTCAACTGGGTTTTTTAGCACTGATTATCTTGGGCAGATCTAAACTCTGATTGGCAGTAACATATGACTTTGATCCTTGAAAAGGAGAAAAAAAATACTTGATAATAATAATCACGGTGATGACAGCTAAAATTTATGTATCCCTTACTGAGTGCCAGGCATTGCAATAAATATTTCATGGGCAAACCTCATTTAACGCTCACAACAAACCTGTTACATAAATACTTTATTATGTACTACTATGCTCACTTGATAGGTGAAACAATTTGAGCACACAGAGACCCAACTAAGCGCCTATGGACATCATGAAGAAAGGCTAGAGGACCAGACCTGGAGCCCATGTTGTCTGAACCTGAAGTTCCTGATCGTCATCATTATAGTATTCTGAGTCTCTTAATGGCTGCAATTTAATCAACTTTTTCTCTTAGAATTAAGTTTCTAGATAATAAAAATGTCTGTCTGAAAAAAGTTCACACGTATTTTAGGACTATTTACAAGTGCCATAGGAGCCCAGCTGGTCCCACATAACTGATCTGTTAGCACCCCAAGTTTCAGATACCAACCAACTTGGCAGCCACCATGTTGCTAATTTGTTCGTTTCCAATGAGACAACAGCTGTCAAGTGGATGTGATAGGGATATTTGGGGATCAAGCCATTCTCTCTCTGCAGACAAATCCACACAGGGAGTAAGACCATGAGCAGAAGTTGACTTGCCAAAGGTCAAATGTGGCGAAGGGTGAGTATAAAGATGATAATGGCTGATGCTCCTGATTCCTCGGGGACAGGGGCTGGGGGTGGAGTGTCTCTCCTGCACAACGGACCAGGACAGGCACTGCCTCTCTTCAACCTCTTTCTGCAAAGCCTTTTCTTCCTTTGCCTGCATCGGTGCCTACAGTCCATTCATCATTGTCTTAGCCTAGAAAACATTTTATTTCTAAGATGACTTTGCACTTTTTCACACTGATCTAAGTCAGTGTTATAGCTTAACCCAGAGGACAACCTTACCGATTTTGAATCCTTGCGAGGCGCCTTGTGGACCCTGTATTCTATCTACAAGAGAGGATTGGTTGATCCAAAATGGGATGGGAAGGAGGGGCAGTGAAAGCTCTCAGCTGGTGATCGGAGCACCTTCTCATACTCCATCCCAAGCCTTACGTGAGCAAGGGGAAAAATGTTTCTTTCCCTTTCCCCTGTTTTCCCTTCAGAGCTTTCAGTATGACACCAGCAATAAGGCATCCTGTACTCATAATTCTGTCTTAACTCATCATTTACGACAGCTGATCTTACAACCTTCCCTGCTTGTATCATAACGAAGAGAAAAATTGATAGGCAGTTAGGGCAAAGGTTTTGCCAACCGCTATTGCTTTTACCCCAGGATTGCCTGGAAGCATGCTTTTTCCTTTCACTTCTCTCCCTAACCCATCACGTGAGTTAAAAGCCATAGGGAACCTGGCAGAAACATCTCAGGCAAGGTTCTGATTTTCAGGAAGTCCCAGACCCCTGTCTTTGGGACAGCCTTGGGGTAAGTGTTCTCTGTCCCATTGTGATCAGGGAACATTTTCTTGGTAGTGGCAATGCATGGAGAAACAAAATCTTGGAAAAGAGGTTACCCTCTGAGAATTAAACTAGTAAAATACACGGTGTCATTGTGATTAGCCATCTGTGAGCATAAAGCAAAAGACAGCCTGTAAATGTGTCACTGAAGAATTTGCAGACACCCAAACCTCCAATAAAGATGATGGGAATAATCTCAGGGAGATGAGTCTGGAACTTGACAGCAATTTCGAAAGCAGAAAACTAATCAACCACGATGTATTTTGGCTCAGAAAAGCTTGGGGAGGCGGTGAAACTACCACTCCAAAGAGCATTTGACACGTGCTCCCCAAGAGCACTGCCATCCTGAGCCTAGGGGAGAGTGAGCCCCAGGAAAAAACGCCCTGCATCTTCCTAGAGTGTCACTTCTACCTGAAGATCTCGGGGAAATTATTTTAAAATAAACGTGAAAGTTTTATAGAGTAGGTAACGGGAGGGAACATTTTATGAACCTGAAGTTTACGACTGACAAGAAGAGAAGATTTTTCTGCTTTGCCCCAAGTCTTGTCTGCACGCAGGTAAGAAAGCCCTGCCTAAAATATCCACCCGCTTGTTATTTTTACTGTTTAAGACTGCCACAGAGTCACTCCTTCTCTCATTCATTCTCTAACACTGACCAGAATTGTAAGATCCAGAGCAAACACTCTCAGCTGGCCCAAGTCACGAGCCAAGTCCTCGCCTAAAATTTCAATGTGGTATATCAATCAGGGTCCGGTCAGAAGTAACCACACCAGTAATTTGAACAGTGAGAACTTCATATAAAGAACTGTTCACTAGTAACAGGGGGTTGATGCCTATGGGCTAAGGAGCATAGGGAAGCAGGAGTGGACCTGTGGTCCATCTGGCCATGCCCGTTCATTAGTGTGCTGTCTGTGGCTGTTTTCTCACTACAACATTCCATTGAGTAATACAGACCCCATGGCCCGTGAAGCCTAAAATATTTACTTGCTGGCTCTTTCCAGAAAAGTTTTGCACACCCTTGCTCTAAAAAATACAAGACTAGCAGATAAGGGAGAGAGCCACTACATCTAGGGCTGAGACAGAACACCCCAAAAAGAGAAAAATCTGAGAAAAAATATCCCACTACACCAGGCTGAGATTCAGATCCCATTTGAGAAGTTGTGACTGGGGCCCACTGGATAGCAAGAAATTCACTGAAGTGCCGTAGGCCCCTGCTGGCAAGTTGAAAACTT
Organism: Puma concolor; assembly: GCF_028749965.1. Classification (NCBI taxonomy): domain Eukaryota; kingdom Metazoa; phylum Chordata; class Mammalia; order Carnivora; family Felidae; genus Puma; species Puma concolor. The sequence goes on along the minus strand of NC_141672.1, from coordinate 16,960,733 downwards.
CCTGTTGGGCCGTGATGGGACTCACTGGTAAGCCCCCATTAGGAGGCCCCCAAGACTCACTAGGAATTCACAGATGGGTGTCTGTGAAACTCACTGAAGTGTTTGTGTCATGGCTGCCCCATATGCCTTTGGCAGCCTCACGCCACAGGAGCCAGAGATAAAAGAACAGGGGAACCAGGAAGAGAAACTCCTTCCCCCTGCAGTGTCCCTCCGAAGTCCCCTATTGATGAAGCCTAGTATGAAGCCATCTGGTAAACCAGAAATGTTTACAGGATACAGCTCCAGTGTCACAAATAGGGCAAAGAAGCGTGTGTTGGGAGCTGAGAACCAACAAATTGGGTGCCAGTATGTATGTAATTTATTAAAAAGAACGACAGTTTCATAACATGTTGATTATTGCTATTGCTAGATTAAAAGGTTCTAGAATTTTAGAAATTCGCCTTAGGTTAAAATGCAAGTATAACCCTTCCCTCTCTTGAAAACCACTAAAATGGCAGCAAAAGATGTTTTGTTTTGTTTTGTTTTGTTTTTAGTATAAAACTCTAACAAATAAAGACAGTAGGAGGCACACTTAAAGAAATTTTCATAATTCCACAAATTTTAGCAAGACAGAAAGCAGATGGAGAGAGGCACAGTGAGTGACATACAAGGGTGGCAGCCTGCAGAGGGGATGTGAGCCAGTTCATCCCACAGGACCTTGAAAAGAACAGAATTTGAAGGAAACAGGCATCATCAAACTTAGGGATGTGGAACAGGGCCGAAAACATGGTACATTAGTTTGCTTGGGCTACCATAACAAAGTACCGCAGACGAGGGGCTTAAACAAGAAATATATTTTCTCACAGTTCTGGCGTTTAGAAGTCCAAGATCAAGGTGTCAGCAGAATCAGTTTCTTCTGAGATCACCTTCCTTGGCTTGTGAATGGACGTCTTCTGCCTGTGTCTTCACATAGTTTTCCCTCTGTAATTGCCTGTGTCCAAATTTCCTCTTCTTATAAGGATACTAGTCATACTGGATTAGGGCCACTCTGATGACTTCATTTTAATTGGATTACCTCTTTAAAACTGTCTCCAAATATAATCACATTCTGAGGTACTTCAACACATAGATTTGGGGGACACACAGTTCAGCCCATAAAGAGTCAAAAGTCCCTTTGTGGAAGGGTTGGCTCCTTGTCTCCTCCTTCACCTCATGAAGCCCCCCATCACATACGCACATGCACACACACACACAAACACACACACAGGACCCATGGTTCATTCTCAGGAAAAGACAAACAGAGGAAACTCAGGACATTAGTCAAAATCCAGGAAAGAGAGAGGTCAACAGTTGAAAACAGAAGTTTAAGTGAAATTTCTACTTCTAGAAATAGCCCTTATAGGTGGAAGATTTGAAAAGTCTTCTTTTGGAAAAATTACAATCCCCAAATAAAAAGCTGCCAGATACTGATATCAGCTCTACAGGTAGCATCCAATCCCAGTATCTTGAAAATTACTTATGAATATGTCCAGTCCCCACTTTCAGCACTTCTAATCAGCTTTTAGTCATCACTATTAAATGTGAAGAGACAATCAGACATTTGGAAAAGGCATCCAACATGAAAAGAACCCAAAACATGGCAACAACTTTCAACATTTGGAAAGAACCCAAAATACCACAACTGAAAGAAAAAGGAGGAAGGGGAGGAGTAAGGAAGAAAAGAAAACTATGAGCTTAGTCAATAAGGTAGAAAGAATGAAAGTGGAGAGATAAGAAGAGACGAGGCAAATATAAGAGGAAGAGGGGATGCTGCATAGACAAGTGTTGGGGAACAAACTGGAAAATTGTTGGTCAAAATAAAAAATGTAACACTGAGGCGCCTGGGTGGCCCGGTCAGTTAAGCATCCACCACTTGATTTCAGCTCAGATCCTGATCTCAGCATCGTGAGATAGAGCCCCACGTTGGGCTCCATGCTGAGCGTGGAGACTGCTTAGGATTCTCTCTCTCCCTCTCTCTCTCTACACCCCCCACTCTTAAAAAAGTAACAACGAGTTTGGTAGATAAAAACTAAGAAACATTTTGGTAAGTAGAGCAAATAAAATCAAAAGAACTATGAAGAGAAAAGATAAGAAACTTAGAGTATTGGCCCAGGAAACTCAACAATAGATTAATAAAATAGAAGGAAAAATGGAGAGAAAGCTATTTTCAAATTCATACCAGAGAATATTTTCCAGGGCCAAAGGATATGAGATTCTCCAGACTGAAAGAACAATACACCATGTCCAGCACAGCAAACGATAAAAAGCAAGCACATAGGCTCTTCATTAAGAAATATCAGAGCACCAGAAAGTAAAAGAAACAAATCTTGTAAATTTCCTTGGGGTTGGGAGGAAAGGTCATTGACAAAGTGTATGGAATGAAATAATATCAGACTTCTTAACAACAAATCTGGGGGTTAGAAAGCAATGGAAAAAATAATTTCATTATGAGGCAAAATGATTTGCAACCTACCATTATATACCCAAATGATCAACTAAGTATGAAGGTAGATCAGAAACAAAAAGGCAATATTTTAAACACATAATTATCACTATGAACAACTTCCCACGAGTATAGGAGCATGTGCTCCCTCCTTCAAGTGAGGGGGCAAATGCAGAATGAGTTGGAAACAGTGGATGCAACACAAAGACACAAAAAAGGAAATCCATGATGAGAGCAGCAGGCCTGAGAAGCAACTGTCCAAATGGAAACCAAGAGAGGAAGCATTTGGAGAGAGGAACCCAGGGAAAAAGAATTAGTTGATAGATTATTTTGTTTATTTGACCATTTGGAAAATAATATTAATGGATGTGTAAGAAAATACAATGCAGCATGAAAAATATTAAATAGAAGCACACACACAAAAATAAGCAAATAAAAAATGAGGAAAATACTAACTCTAGGAAAAAAACAATATGTACAAGAAAGAAGATAGAACTATGACACAGTTCTTGGTTATTAATATTTTTCAGTCATAATAATGTCAATCCTGACTGCTGATTTGATCAAAAATACTTTATATCATTCAAATAGAATGTAGGAAGAGAAGGTGGGCAGGATGGGGGTGTGTGGAAGAATGAGAGTTAAACCTTCACCCATCGTAACAGAATATCCGTCCCTAACACCTAAAGTTAATAATTTAATAAATGACAAAGCAAGCGTTTTATTTACAAATAAGAAGGTAAGTAGTAAACCTTGGTTTGTAAGCATAATTCATTCTGGAAATATGCTTGTAATCCAAAGCACTTGTATTTCAAAGTGAATTTCCCATAAGAAATAATGGAAACTCTCATGATTCGTTCCATAACCCAAAAATATTCATATAAAAATGATTACAATACCATAATATAATACAAAATAATAAATAAAATACAAAATATAAAGAAAAATAAATTAACCTGCACTTACCTTTGAAAACCTTCATGGCTGGTGTGAGGGAGACGAGAGAGGAGGGTTATCGTGCAGGACAACTTTCACTGTCACTAGCAGAATCACTCCTGGCTCACTGGAATCTTTTTCTTTTCGTGCAACTTTAACAAGAAACCTATCCAATGACACTTGCTTTTACCCCCTTTTGAGGGTTTTGCAGAAAGGTGACATTGCATCGACGATCACCCACAATCCCACAGCAAGAGAGAGAAGAGCCATTGGCTCAGTTGTGATCATGTGATGTTCGGCGTCAGGTACTACTCGTGTTGCAAGACAGCTCTCGTTTATCGAGCTAAAATACATTAGAAATGTTTGCTTGTGTTGCAGAACACCCAGAACAAGTTACTCGCAATCCAAGGTTCTACTGTATAAGAAAGCAAGAGCTGGAAGAGTTGAAAATGATTGCCTGCAAGGAGTTGGACAATTGGTTGGAACAATTAGTTGAGGACTTCTGTTTTGCATTTTGATCCATTGAATATTTGAGTTTCAAACTAGCGCATGCATTACTTCATTAAAAACTGAATTGAAGAAGTGAAGAATCGAGCTAGAATGTTGGAGTGGGAGATGACAGGCAGTTGACACACCTTTGGAACCTTAAAAATACTGGAGTGGATAGCAGACTTCCTGCAGGTCGGTGGAAAGGGGGATCATACTATTTTAACTGTATGTGAAAGGAAAATATGAGGCCAGCAGACTGAAGGACTTAAGAATAATCAGGTTAAAAGCAGAACCCAGAATTCACAAACTTTAATAAATCCTAGGGCCCTTTATGGCTTAATCTTTGCAGACTAGTAATCGAAAGTAGTTCAAAAGTAATCCCATTCAAAAAAAGCATGAAAGGAAATTCAATTCATAATCTAACACAGCCATTTTGAAAACCCTCCCTCCTGTCTTCACTTCTCTTGCTCTCCTTCACCAGGGTTTCGGATATTGCGAGTCAGACCCTCTCTCTGCAACACCACGCACTCTTGATCCTGAAGATGGATTTGGCTTCTCTCCTTTTTCTGTCTGAGGTCTGTCCCTTCTCACATATTCTTTCAGTTTTAAATTTGCTAAGCAGGCTGACAAGACCTTTTCTGTAGCTAGCAGGACTGGGGGAGAGAGAACACTATAACAAAGTATCAAACCTTGTCCTTATTCCCACACATAGAATTTTCTGGGTTAATGGGGTGCCTGGGTGGCTCAGTCGGTTAAGCGGCGGACTTCGGCTCAGGTCATGATCTCATGGTCTGTGAGTTCGAGCCCCGCGTCAGGCTCTGTGCTGACAGCTCAGAGCCTGGAGTTTGTTTCGGATTCTGTGTCTCCCTCTCTCTGACCCTCCCCCATTCATGCTCTGTCTCTCTCTGTCTCAAAAATAAATAAATGTAAAAAAAAATTTCTTTAAAAAAAGAATTTTCTGGGTTAAAATTGAAGGCGTGGAGAGACATTTCTCACCACGTTGCCCTTTCTTTAGGTTATTTCTCCAAAAGACTGCTTCAGTATGCCTTCACTTCTGGGGTGAGTTTGTGAGACATTGAGGAGAGAAAATAGAAATCCAAACATGTGTGCATGAGTGATTTACCCAGACCTCTGGGCTCAAATAGTCTCTACAACACAAGCTCCTTGAGGGCAAGGATTTCTGATTGCTTTGTTCCCTGCTGTATCCCCAGTGTCTCAAACAGAGCCCTCCCTGAACTAGGTGCTCAGTAAGTTGCCTAGAACTTGAACATCCAGCAGCTAGCATCTTAGTGACGTCAACACCAGTCTTTCTAGGTCTCACCAAGCAGGTACCTTCTCCCTGCAATGATCTGGCATCGATGCAAGTGTTTAAAAGGTGGTATTTCTATTGTAACTGGAGGGCCAGGCTCTTCCTCAGCCCCGTAAGCTGGTTGATATACGGCCGTTCCCCAGCACATCGTTAATACACTAAGAGAATCTGGTTTCTGAGCATGCACTGCCAGCCACTTGACCTCAAACGAGGGTGAATTCACCTAGGAAACGCCATTCAAGAGGACCCTCGCAATTTCCAGCCTTCCCTGGTGATATCCCCAGCTTAATCTATAGCCTAGTATTGCAGAACTGGGACAATGGGCTGGGAACCATGAGACGCAGAACCAAAAACCAAATACAGAACCCCCTCACTCTGGCAAGCATGGGATTTAACAGGCAGACCTGGTGGAGCTTCAGGGGAATTACCCTGAGAACACACAGTCCTTTAGGTCATTTCCCAGAGCTACTGAGCGATCGGCACGTGGGAGGAACCAAGGGACCCCGTGTCACGGGGAGCGAGTCAGCCAACATGGGTAGCTTTGGTAAGACTCAACTAGATATGACCCTTAAGGACATATAAAAATGACAGAGGGGATTTTTCAGTGCATCTCTGTACAGATGCAGATGACCCACAGATGCACCTGGAAACAACCTCTTCGACACCACGTTCCCTGCCTCTACCCTGGGATGACTCCACTTTGCTTCCCAAGGGTAGAGAGCACACGATGTCCCCCAGAGAGGAAAAGCAGAGGGAAAGAATTTCCCATTTTAACCTGGTCTCCTTTGTTATTTTAGGGCCTACTGTCATCGAAGCCATTTCAAAAATCTGAAAAGAAGTTTTATTTTCAAATTCATAATGTTGACCAAAGAGACTTGCCTTTATTATGCTCATAAATCATTCATACCTCCTTAATAGCAAAGAAATTATTTTTAATTTTTAGAATACTTTTTTCCTCTTTTTTCCCAACACAAGAGGAAATGAGAATAATATTTTATGTTAATAGGAACAAAATGTTCAAAATGTATGCACTGTATAGAAATCTTATAAAATGTTTCATTGGAAACATTTTTTAAGCAACAAAGGAAATGAAACACAAAAAGCCACATTAAAAGTACATTGATGATTTTTACTTTAACGAGGAAACTGAGTGAAGTAGATTAGGGGAGGGTAGATGGGAGCCCTGAGAGAAAATTATGTTCCTCGGGACTCGTGGGGTTAGGGGCTGTCCCAGATCCCAACGGGAAGCCCAGCCCAGCTCTCAGGGGCACTCTCTGCTGGTCAGCCCCTTCCAGAGGTCAGAAAAGCTTCCCTGAGCAAGGTCAAAGCTCAGCCTCCAGGGACTGAGGCAGGTCCTGCAATACAGGACCATTTCTCTCTGCCAGAAGGATGTCAGGACTCCCTGGACCAGACAACTGCTCCAATCATAACCTAGAAACTCCCTGGGATCCACTGAAGGGTTAATAGTGAGAGGCAGGGAGAAGTTAATAGCAAAGAATAAAGGGCACTGGCAACCCATCAGAACCCACAGCATCAAGGACAGTACGGGTGGGAAACAAGATTCAGAGGGTAGAAAGTCATTTCTTTGGCACTGACCAAATGGCACATGGTTTTGGCAAACGTGCTGGAGAATGCAAAGGTGCATGCATTGCAGCGAGAGCGTCTGCGTGCGGTGGCTCAGTGGTCTGAGACAACCAGGCTTCCCGGCTTCCAGAGAGATTTACGACCCGCATTTTCGGATTACAGCACCTTTCTGTGGGAACAGCCACACTGAGTCCTAAAGGCAAAGCTGAGGGGGCCCTGGAGCAAAGCAGGCAGGACCTTACCACACAAGGCAGGGCAAACTAAACAAGCAGCTGCCCCTGGGTGCGAACAAGAGACGGAGGCAAGCCCCCTCCTGCCCACCCACCCCGTCAAAATCCCACTCACAAGTTACTAACACTAAAATATCCTAAATGCTTTGAATTAGTCTCATCCTTGTTAAAATGCTTGCTAAGACATTTACAGCTTATGCACTAAACAAATCATTTTTTTTTTTCAACGTTTATTTATTTATTTTTGGGACAGAGAGAGACAGAGCATGAACGGGGGAGGGGCAGAGAGAGAGGGAGACACAGAGTTGGAAACAGGCTCCAGGCTCCGAGCCATCAGCCCAGAGCCTGACGCGGGGCTCGAACTCACGGACCGCAAGATCGTGACCTGGCTGAAGTCGGACGCTTAACCGACTGCGCCACCCAGGCGCCCCAACAAATCATTTTTTTAAAGCAGATTCTGATCAATGAGAAAGGGGAACGAAGGGAGAGAAAAACGTGTATTTGAGGACCCACCACCTTCCAGTTACTTTTCTGGTGTTTTTCAGCTTTACCTCATGTAAGTCTCACAATAGCTGCTCCGTGTAGGTATTAGGTTATTTTTTTTGTTGTTGTTTGCCAGCTTCGTTGGTTCTCCATGCAGTCATCTTCTGCCCTGTTGAATGCATCACCCAGGCTCCTGTTTCTGGTAAGGACTGGCCCACGGGAGACACAAGACAGGAAGAGAGAGAGAACAAGGTATTTCTTCCCCATTCCCTCCATGTTTTCAAGCTGCATTTCTGTCTGCAGCTGTTTTCCATTACAGGCTCTTTAATATGTGACTCTTAGGCTATTGCTTGCATTACTCTGATAAAAATTAATTTTCAGAGGGGCAGCCGGGTGGCCCAGTCCGTTAAGTTGTCCAACTTCAGCTCCGGTCATGATCTCGCGTCTGGTGGGTTGGAGCCCCACGTCAGGCTCTATGCTGACGGCTCAGAGCCTGGAGATTCAGATTCTGTGACTCCCTCCCTGTCTGCCCCTCCCCTGCTTGCACTCTGTCTCTCTCTGTCTCTCAAACATAAACAAACTTTTTTATTAAAAAAGATTTTTTAATTAATTTTCAGAAATGAAGAATTAGGCTACAGGGAAGAGGTTGGAGAGAGAGGTGACAGATAGCTACATGGGAGCACTCCCTGTGGAACCTTGAAAATCAGAAGGCTTGTGGGAGACGACCCTACATGACACACAGGCTCCTCAATCCAGAACCACAGGTAACCCAGGCTGGTGGCAAATGTCTTCCAACTTTCTATGTAGTAGGGCAGTTTCCCTGTCTTCTTGGTTGGGGCAGTTGTGATCTCTTCTTTTCATTCAAAAGAGATACACCGGATCAACCTATAAGCCAAAGAGCCCCTTCACTGTCTGCTTCCAGGAAGAGTAGATAGTTTTCTGATAAATAGGAAGTCTGTGTCCAGCCCTGATATCTGGGGTCCATTCAGATCCCATTTCCACCATGACTCACGTTAGACTACAAATGGTCTGGTGAAATAGAAATGATGATCTGTGCCTACTTGTCTCTTTGTTCCTACTACAACAGGAAAAATAAAAATAAAAACATAGCCAAGTCATTGCTTGGTTCGTTAATACAATTAAATTTAAAAGAACACTAAACACAGATTTTTAGCGTCCATGTGGAAATAGTACAAAGTCAACATACCACATTAGTAATGACAAGAACATCTACTGTCTTTGTATTCCCTGACTTTATTACCTAAAGTATGTTATCGTCAAAGAGGACAGTTCACATAAACTATAATTTTCCATTTATTACACTCCTTTTGTTTTGAATTTGAGAGGCCTGATGTTTGAGACACGCTCTTTGACATCCATAAATAAAGACCTTTTTTAGCCACTGAGCTCCTCTGACATTAACAGAGCAGCTGTTAATCTGAAAAAAATTGGCCCCTTTGAGGAAGCCATCAGAATTTTACTGTGCAAAAATCAATACCTGTGAACAGGAGCTCTGGCGTGCAGTGAACCAGCAAGGAGACATTTCACAGGAGTAACAGTCCTTCCCCAGCTGGGACTGGCCCATGCCCTGACCTTCTGGTAGGCAAGATAAACCTGGCTAGAAAGTAAAATTCTATCATCAAGAAAAGAAACAGCAACACATTCACAACTTTGCTTGAAGAGTGGAACTTCAGTCAAGAAGGATCGCATATCTCATCACTCTATCTATAGGAAGCTTAAGAATAAAGCCTACATATGTTGTGCTATGTAAATAAAAGAAATTCGATGTATCTTTTTTTCCTAATAAAGCAGGTTTATTAAAGGTGCAGAGTATAATGCCATCAAATAAGCTAGAGTAAGCGCAATTACATTGAGCCAGAAATTTCTAAGAAAGCACTTAAATAAATGAAGCTCAGAAATAATTAAGGTTCCTAATGATAACCCAGTGACCCAGAGACACCACACGATCTGAAAGAGCTTTCTATCTCAACTTCTTTCCTGTAGAGTTTTCCTGCTGAGTTTGTTATAGCATACCAGTTCTTGATGGAGTCATAATTCTCCGACAGTAGGCATAATCTCACTGCTATAGCAAACAGAGAATGTTAATAATCTGTGCAACTAATTCTTTGGTTTTTTTTTTCTTTATTTCAAAGTTTATTTAATTAGGGAGATAGAGAGAGCGCACAAACAGGAGAGAGGCAGAGAGAGAGGGAGAGAGAGAGAATCCCAAGGAGGCTCCATACTGTCAGCATGGAGTCCAATGTGGGGCTCAAACTCACAAACCCCAAGATCACAGCCTGAGCCGAAACCAAGAGCTGGATGCTTAACTAACTGAGCCATCCAGGTGCCCCTGTGTGATTTTCTTGATCTAGGTTTGTGAAACTTTACTTTCCAAATTTTTAGGTGAATAAGTTACAGAATAACAGAGCCAAGTTAAATCACTCCCCATGAGCATCAATCAACCTCCTGTATGGTTCTATAGCATCCGAATTGTAATGGTTAATTTTCTGTGTCAACTTGACTGGGTCATGCTGTTCCCAAATAGTTGGTTAAATATTATGTCTGGGTATGTCTCTGAGGATGTTTCTAAGGAGACTGGAATTTGAATTGGTAGACGAAGTAGATTGCCCTCCCCATATGGTGGGGGGCGGGGGGTATCATCCAGTCCATTGAGGACCTGGATAGAACAAAAGGGTGGAAGAAAGGGAAATCGGCTCTCTCTCTCTCTCTTTGAGCTAGACATGGCCTTCTCTTGCCCTTGTACTGGGACTTATACCATTGGCACTCTTGGTTGTCAGAACTTTGGGACTGCGCTGTAACTTACACTATCTGCTTTCTTAGGACTCCAGCTTGCAGATGGCAGATCATCAGACTTCTCAGCCTTCATCACCATCACATGAGCCAACTGCCCGTTGCTAATATATATTAACATATATTAATTATATATTATGTCATTATTTATTTAAATTCTATTTAAATTATTAATTAAAATTAATATAGTATTATGATATAAAAATATATTAATTATATGTAACATATTATATAATATAATAAATGTAAATTTTATATACTATAATTATATAATTTATATAACATATACAATTTATATAATTGTATAATTACACCTTAATTAATTAATATATTAATGTATATAATATGATATATAAAATGTGAAATATGATAAATCATATATAATATCTTTAATATGATAAACAATACAATCAATGTATATTAAATAATTATATTAATTATATATTAATTAATATACATATAATAATGCTAGCTAACGGTTGCCAAATACTCTGCATTGGCACTATCATGTCAAGTTCACAAGCATTATCTCAGTTAAGCCTTATAGAATTCCTTACAAGGGAGAAGGATTATTATTATCCTCACTTTTAAATTCAACATTCCATATATATTTATTGAGCATTTACTGTGTTCCAGACACTGACCAGAGTTTATAGCTGTGAACCCATCTGACCTGGAGCCTATTTTCTCCTGCAAAGCATACACTACATAAGCAAACCAACAGGTAAACAAGGTGATTCAGGCAGTAAAAGTTTTCATAAAGACAATAAAATGACATCATGGGAATAAGAGTGACCATGGCAGCCAGGGAGTAACTGGGGAAAGGCCCTTTGAGAAATGGTACTTGAGCAGAAGCCGAAGGTGGAAGAGTAGTTACCCATGTGAAGGTTCTGGAAAGTTGGCTGATCGGTCTCATCTGGCCTTATGAGTGTTTCAGGGAGGGTGAAATCTCCAACGTCAACCAAAACTTCAGAGCTCCAACACACTTCACACCCACCACCTTGTTAGTCTCTATACCCCCAAAGGGTTTTATTTCTCTGAAATTTGTATCCACTGGACTGTGTATTTACATACCTTTCTCATGCTCCTCCTCTCTGGTGATGCATAGGCAATTACATGCTACAATCCCAAAGGCTGTTTTTATTATAATTACATTTTTTCCAGTATCTACCATTTTCATTCTAACCCACGCAGGTTATAGCTACTGTGTGTTATCAGAAACAGCTGTTTGGCTCTTTTCAACTATTCTGAACAGACTGAGAAGGAACAGAAGCATAAAGGTACTTCTGACGAATACAGAACACACACACACACACACACACACACACACACACACACACAAGATCAGAGTTAGCACTAAACCTAAGCAAATCTGGAATAGCATTCACCAGTTTCATAAATACCAGAAATACCCACATGCTTTTTGTTTAGCATGATATATTTTTTCAAGAAAGATGCTTTAAATTTTCCATTTCATGCCAAGGTAGGTTTTATGCCTCGGTAATGTACAACATATGGATCTTATGACATTATGCATTATTTGCATCCCAATAAAACAGCTCATTAATCAAATGGCCTATTGTAACCTCCAGCCGCAGAAACCACAAAACACACCCAAGAAGGAGGGTCATTTTTAACTCAGAATGTCTCCTTTTAAAATAATATTTGTCTGATCATGTTAAATGGTGGTCAAATGTGCAAGAGATTGTTAGTGTATTAGGAAAGAGATGGTAATAAGGACACAGCCAGCCCTAAAACACACACACACAGTGAATTTCTTCCCTGACTTTGGGCCATGTGTTTTGCTTTCCTCCAGTTGATTCTGAATGGTGTTTTCTTATGAGGTCAAAACAAGGTCTTTTCGTAGCAACCAACATTTAGCTATAATAATGTGCAGCTAAATTAGGAGCAGGTCAATCATTGAAGAGTTCATTAGAGAAGTAAATTGGAATTTTACACCCACACCAACGATTGCAAACTCACCAAACCTAATGAAATATGCAAACAGGACTATAAACCCTAGTCTACTGCTTCTCTCGTTTCAGTTCTTCACATGTGTGTCAGCCAGGATCCCAATGGCAAGAAATAAAAGCCAACCGCAGTCAACATATTGGCAAAGGAAGAATTCTTCAGAATATCGATGGTGGGAGGGTACTACTGCTAACATCATCCGTGAGAGCTGGAAGATCAGACTTCGGAATGAGTAGGAAACCAGGAGGCTCCACAAGGACATGAGACTAGAAGCAAACAACCCTGCAGTGTCCCCATAACTCGAAGAGCTTGGTCAGAAAGCCTCAGCTGCCATTGCTCCTAACATGAGTCATCTCTGTTTCTCCTGACCTTGCATCATTCATTCAGGATGCGATGTCCCAGGGAAGAGAGGGGAACTAGGTTCACAGGCCTATTTGGAGTGGAAAGATGTCCATCCTCTTGGCTTCCTGGGTAGGAGATGAGTGCCTGGAATTACTCTCCCACTAAGACCTCTACAATGACAACAGAGAATTAGTATGCCTGAAAAGGGGAGCGATTGCTAAGTTGTGCAAAGCGTTGATTGATTACCTATTACACGCCATGAATTACGCTAGACGATTTTCAACCTGCGTGTTTTCATTTAAGCACATTTGAAACCCCACAGCCATCATGTGGGATTTCGTACTCATTTTATTGATGGAGTCGGTGAGGATTGGGAAGATTAAGTAACCTGGACAAGGTGACAGTGTTTAGTAAGGCCCAAAGTTGGATGTTCAGTCTTGGTCTCCCGACTCCTGGTCCAATGTTCTCTTTGCGATACCAGAGGTGCCTCATTAACTGAAGTCAACTTGACTTGTAAATTTCAACTTTCCCAGCCCTGATTATTGGTCTATAAATATCCTAAGGATTAGAAATTTCAGAGTGACCAAAATATTGTAACCAAGAACCTTAGGTTTAGAAAACCAGGGGTTTCACTAAATGTATTCTTTGGCCTGTTCTGGTGTTTTATGACTTTCAGCTTCGGTGTTCAACCACGGTCCCAAGAAAGAAAACAGAAGTCGCCTCGGCTTGTCTCAAATGGACACACAACTGCATGAGTACTGGAATCTTTCACTGCCCCCATCATAGAGTTGGATGGTTATTATACTAAGCGGGTTGCACACGAGTTGTCCAGAGGCTGACACACCATCTTGTTTAATTTCCCAAGCACGGAGAATGGTATATGAAGTTGTCATTTGTCACTTGTCCCCATGAGGGCTACTACCAAACTCCACATACACGGGGCTACCTTCTAGGAATTCTAGGCTGAAATACTGTCATCTCTTTTACGGAGAGCACAGACCTTGGAGTCAGGTTGACCTGAGTTCAAGTCCCTGCACTGCCTTCACAAGCACGTTCTTGGTAAGTTATTCCCTTTCTCTGAAACACCATTTCATACTCTATAAATTAGAAATGATGTTTACTTTGTCACATTTTTTAAAAATCATGAATAAATGTAAAGTCCCCAGCTTTGTGCCTGGCTTATGTAAATAGACATTCAATAAAAGGCAGCTCTTATAATTGATATGGCTTTGGGTGACAAATTGCCAGAAAAATCATTTCATTCCATTTCTTCCAGGTGGATGAAGTGTAAGAAGTTCATGAGTTTTCAGGATAATGCTTTCGTTACCCAGCATTTTGCTTAATATAATTTTGTATTTGGTGATATATATCTCATTGCATATTTAGTTTTCTATCTGCATTAGGGTTCTACTACAGAAATAGAATGAGTTGGATAGATATAATATGTATTATGCGCATATTTATATTATATAATATATAAACATATTTAATACATATACACACGCACATACACACACATACACACATATTTCAAAGAATTGGCTTACACAATGTGGGGACTGGACTTAAATTTCTAGGGCAGACCAGCAGGCTGAAAACTCTCAGACAGAACCTGATGCTCCCATCCAGAGGTAGAGTTTCTTCTTCCTTAGGGAAACCTCAGCTTTTCTCCTAAGGTCTTTCAATTGATTAGATGAAGTTCATCTACCTTATAATCTTCTTTATTGAAAGTCAACTGATTGTAGGTGTTAATCATATAAAAATACCTTCACAGCAACACCTAGATTAGTGTTTGATTGAATAACTGGGTGTTATAACCTAACCAAGTTGGTATGTAAAACTACTACAGTTCCCTCCTTATCAATTTGGCACCCCTTCATACCTCCTTCAACCATACTTTACCTCCAAATCAAGACAAAAACAAGTAATAATTCCACCTAACAGGATCCAATGACCTTATATATAACTGAAAATGCACTAACCCTTTCCCCAGAAGAGGATGCAACGTTTTGGGGTGTCATTTGTACTTCTCCTTGATATTCCATAACTTAAACACTGTGATGTAAGCTTAACTATTATTAATACATCTTATGTTAGATGATAAGGGGATAAGAAAGGAAAGAAAACAAAAATATTATATATATATATATATATATATATGTTAACACAGGCATACACACACATAAATATATTTGTAAAAAATTAGGAAGAAATATTAACAATGACAGTCCTTGTTTCTGCAACTGGTCATATGGTCTTAGCTTGTATTTATGATTACTTCCACGACTCATTCCACATTCTCTTTGTCTTCTGCAAGAACCTTAGTTTGTCATGGTTCTTAGCCTAGTGGAGTGACCCAAATCTTCATTCTGAAAGGTCTGGGCCATTAGTCCAGCCTGAATTAAGTCCCTGTAGTTTTCCATTTACTTTAATCACATTGGGAATCAGGACCAAGGAACCCATCCAGCATAGGACAACAATGCCTGTTGATATAGAGGCATAAGGAGACCTAAGTGGCCAGATGATGGTCTTAACTTTCAGTTCAGTGGAACCACTGTTGTGTCTCTCGGTTGGAAATAGTTTCTTCCTTGGAAACTAAGACTTCTGGAACAATAGAGAATAAAGTCCCAGGGGTAGAAAATAAAATTTTTGCTAGTGGACCATTAGGGGTAATAGTAAATAGTGCCATTTCTATGTCTACCCCCTCATTTCCTGGACCTATGAATTCTAGCTTTTGGAGAAACTGGACCATGTATTAAATGCTGATTCAGAGTACCTATAGCCTGTTGTATGACATTGGTCCAGTCCTGCAAGGTATTATCACCTCACTGGCATTGAACTAAGGCTTCAAAAGGCAATTCCACTTTTTTAATCAAACCAGCTGCTTCAGGATAATGGGGAACATGATAAAGCTCATGGATTCCATGATCATGGGCCCATTACCATACTTCATTCACTACAAAGGGAGTTCCTTGATCAGAAGCAATTCTGTGTGGAATACCATTATGGGAGATAAAGAATTCTGTTAGTCCACAGATGGTAGTTCAGCAGAAGCACTGTATGCAGGGAAGGCAAATCTATATCTAGAGTAATGTTTATTCTAGTAAGAACAAAGAACTGCCCCTTTCATTATGGAAGCAGTCCAATGTAATCAACCTGCCACCAAGTAGCTGGCTGATCACCTTTGGGAATGATGCCATATCAGAGACTCAGTGTTGGTTTCTGCTACTGATAGATTGGCACTCAGTTGTGGCTGTAGTAGATTTGCCTTGGTGAGTAGAAGTTCATGTTACTGAACCTCAGTCCCTGCTATCATACCCACTTTGTTCATGAGCCCATTGGGAAAGATGGCCAAGGAAAGAAGCTGACTGGTAGCCACAAAACAAGTCATCGTATCCATTTGATTATTAATACCCTCCTCTGAAGAGGTTACTCCTCTGTGAGCATTCACATTGGACAGAGATCTATTCACTCTATTTCCCATTCAAAGATATTCATTGACATACCTCTTCCCAAGACCTTCTTATCACCGGTTTTCCAATATTTCCCTTCCAAGTTCCTGACTGTCCAGCCAAACAATTGGCCACAGCCCATGAACTGATACAAACTCACACCTCTGGCCACTTCTCTTTACAAGTAAGATGAGAAACCACTGAGAGATTTCCCTTCACCATGTACTCCAGGGATGTTCTAGAAGAGAACTGTGGTGCTGCAGCTGTCCACTTTTAGGCGGTGCCTGAATAGCATGCACATCAAAACCACCTGTACATCAAAATTGTTTCTCTTCTTTCATCAACTGCTCATAGGGAACTCCCCATGAGGCCATAGATACACGTTTGGAGAGAGACAGTAATAGAGTAGAAATAGGAACCATGGACATTTGGTCACTTCCTCATGTAAATTATTAAAACTTGAGGGTCTGATTTTTGTATATACCACCTCCACTTGAAAATGGAATGCCACTGTACGCATCCATCTTGGCTTGGGCAGATCAGACAATAGCAAGTGTATTATCCTGTCATGAACACATGGAAACTCATCAAGTCACATGGAAACATGGTGACCTCTGGTCAAGCATTCAGTTTCTATTAAGTCCCAGCTGCAAGAAGAAGCTGTTTCTCTTTGGAGAGTAGTTATCCACAGGGTATGGCAAGGCTTTGATCCAAAGTCCAAAGGGTCTATACTGACCAGCATAATAGCATCAGTGTTATGGACTAGTACGATGTCTTGTGGAAGCCAAAGTTGATTGAGGTTCCTGAAGTTGTGACATAGGGATGGAGAATTTATATTCTCCCAATGTAGGACAGTGAAGGTGTATTGCTGACCCTGCCAGCTGGAATCAAACTGCTACTGATTGCCTTTACTAACAGATATTTAAAAAAAAACAAAAAAGCATATGCCTGTACAACAGCTGCATATCAGTTACCAGGGGGTATGTTAAGTTGCACAAGCAATGAAACCACATCTGCACCAGCAGCTGCTGGTTAAGTTGCAATAAAAAATCCACTGTCATTTTCCAAGATCCATCTGTCTTCTACACAGTCTAAATAGGTGAGTTGAGTGGAGAGTCGTGGGCATCACGACCTTGTGTCTCTGAAGTCCTTGATTAGTGGCACTAATGTCTTAGTTCACTACTTAGATAGCATAAGTTCTAGTGGCTTCCACTTGGACTTCCCCCAATTACAGCTCTTACTCCACAGGTCAGGGAACCAACGTGTGGATTCTGTCAGTTGTCGAGTATGTCTTTTCTAATTATGCATTCCAGAATTGAAAAAATAACCATAGTATGGGTTCAGCAACTCAGTGAATCCACTGTGACATGAATCTGAGCTAAAACTCCATTGATCACCAAATCTCCATAAGTCCTACTGTTTTTGACGACAACGATATTTTGAGTCTTCTGAAGTTATTATCAGTTCAGGGCAAGTGTCCAGTAGTCCCTGAAAGGTCTGATTATTTCCTTTTACCCAGTGCAGTTATTCTGGTAAAAGACAATAGATCCCTTTAGGGAAGTCCAGGAGAAAGATTAAAAGTATTCACTTTGGGGACACCTGGGTGGCTCAGTAGGTTAAGCATCTGACTTCAGCTTGGGTCACGATCTCACAGTTCGTGAGTTCGAACACCGCATCAGACTCTGTGCCGATAGTTCAGAGCCTGGAGCCTGCTTCAGATTCTGTGTCTCCCTCTCTCTCTGCCCCTCCCTTGCATGCTCTCTCTCTCTGTCTCAAAAATAAATAATTTTTTTTTTTAATTAGAAGTATTCATTTTTGGCAAGTGTAGTTGGTTCCTTTCTAACCTGGCCTTAATCGGCTCAAGGCCAGTGATTGTCTGAGGAGTCATGACTCTCTGTCTTACTTTACTCCCATAGCCACAACAAAATACCACAGACTGGATGATTGAACAACCAAAATTTTCTCACAGTTCTGGGACCCAAGATCAAGTGGTCAGCAAGTTTGGTTTTTCCTGGAGCCTCTCTAGTTGTCTTACAGATGGCTCTCTGTCCTCTACTGGCCTTTTCTCTGTGCTCAGAGAAAAATATTTTGACGGTATTTTGAGAGAGAGAAAGAGAGCATATGAGCATGAGGTGGGGAGGGGCAGAGAGAGAGAGAGAGATAGAGAGAGAGAGAGAGAATCCCAAGCAGGGTCCACAACTGTCAGGATAGAGCCCAGCTCAAGGTCTCAGTCTCACCAACTGTGAGATCATGACCTGAGCCAACATCAAGGGTCAGAAGCTTAACTGACTGAGACACCCAGATGCCCCTCTTCCTCCTCTTATAAAGACACAGGTCATACTGGATTGGGGCTCTACCCCATGACCTCATTTAACCTTAATTACTCCTTTAGGGGTGCCTGGGTGGCTCAGTCAGTTAAGCGTCCGACTTCGGCTCAGGTCATGATCTCACGGTTCATGAGTTCAAGCCCCACATTGGGCTCTGTGCTGACAGCTCAGAACCTGGAGCCTGCTTCAGATTCTGTGTCTCCCTCTCTCTGTGCCCCTCCCCTGCTCATACTCTGTCTCTCTCAAAAATGAATAAACATTTAAAAAAATTAACCTTAATTACCCTTTTAAAGACCTTGTCTTCAAATATAGTCTCATTGAGAATTAGGGCTTCAACATACAAATTTAGGAAGGGCACCATTTGATGCATAACTATTTCTATGCTTCAAGTTAGACTCCTGTTCCCTCAACCTGCAACACTTCCACTTGTACAGACCGAGTGAGAATTCAGTAGAATGTCTATCTACTCTTTTTCTAGGGACACTGTGATCATCTAGCCAGCACCATACCTCTTTGTGAGTCAGATTATTCTGCTTCCTTCTTTGGTGTCAACAGTCCCCACTGTAAATTCTGACCTGAAGAGAAGAGCAACCACAGAGCTCATGAAGGACGCTGAGACTGCCCTCAAAAATTTATTTCTCACAGTTGTAATGAAAGGTGTGTTCCCTAGGTCCTCGCAGGGTGGATGAGTGGGTCTTAGATGATAAATCAACTCTAAAATTCCAATCTCCCTAAGCCTTTAAAAACCTTCCTGAATAGTACAGCAAGGCAGTTCTGCCATTTCAACTTAATTAATTTATTTTTGAGAGACAGAGTACGAGTAGGGAAGGGGCAGAAAGACAGGGAAACATAGAATCTGAAACAGGCTCCAGGCTCTGAATTCTCAACACAGAGCCTGATGTGGGACTTGAACCCATGAACCATGAGATCATGACCTGAGCTTAAGTCGAACGCTGAACCAACTGAGCCACCCAGGCTCCCCTCAACTTAGCTTAGAGCAGACAACCTTTCGGTCCATGTTTCAGCCAATTAAACAAACAAACTTAGAGTGGTTTCTAAATCTTCAGGCTAAAAAACCGAATCCAGGAGTTTTGCTTAGTGAACGCATATCAGTTAAATTCAGCCTGACCCAACTTTATGTTTTTTTCTGCGATACCCCACTCCCTTACTATGCATCCTGACACATATCACAGATTATTATCCATATGATTTGGAAAAATCATGAGGTTCCCTGGGTATGTTTTGCATCTCCTCAAGCATCACACTTTGCACCTCACCCCCTGGAACTTCAGTCTCATTAGAGTTTTCAAGCAAAGATGGGTATGGAGTATGTCCTGAAGAAAATCGGCAGTGTCTTGCCAGGGAATCACATCAGGGAGATTATTACAGATTCTTCGGACAAAGCAGTGTTAACGTCCTCAGACAAGGAAGGGGAGGTACTATTGGCAAAGAACACCCAGCAGAACTTAAGGGTCCAGTATCCTCAGGTTCATTGAGGTTTCCTGATACATCCCATTTCAATTTTCAGGATCCCATTCTTTCCCACCAATGGGCCCACTTTAACAGAAGAAACTCTGTGAGGTTGGGATTCAGTGTTTGTTGTATTAACGCTACACATAGGATAAGATTCAGAGTTTAGCTTTCAGAAATCTCGGTCCTGCAACAATAGAAGATTGGTGTTTCTTTCAGGATGTGTATGCAGAACTTGAGCTAGGAATTTGCACCTCTGAGTTCATCCTTGTGTTTCCCTAGTTTCTCCAGGCCAGTTAGAAGCAAGCAACCAAGATCATTATACTCCTTAATTTGACTAAAATATTCTGAAGCACCAATCAAATGTAATTACCCAGAACTTCGCCTTTTATACCCATTTGATTAGGAGTATCCAAAGATGATATTTTGTGTTCCTCTATTGCCACATCATGCCACAGACTACCAGTGCCCTCTTTACCACAGGAAATGGCGTTACTAGTGCCTCTAAATGTAAACAGTCTAATCACATTAGTGTAACAGTAGAGCCAATTCTCAATCTTATATCCCCTTGTAAATGTAGCCGGACTCTGCCAGATTAGAAAAACAATTCCAGAAAAGCTGGAATCAATTCAGAAACTCATCTTTGAGATTCTGTACTTCTAGAACTACCCTTGGTACCAAAATTTGTATTGGTCAGGGTTCTAGCAGAGAAAGGGAACCAATTGAGAGAGAGAGAGAGAGAGGAAGGAAGGAAGGAAGGAAGGAAGGAAGGAAGGAAGGAAGGAAGGAAGGAAGGAAGGAAGGGGGATTAGATAATAGAGAGATAGATAGAGAGAGAGAGAGAGAGATAGACAGATAGAGGCGTAATTTCTTCTTCAGAGAAACCTGATTGTTCTTAAGGTTTTTCAACTGATTGGATGGGCCTCACCCAGATTATTGTGGTCAATCTCTTTTACTTAAAGTCAATTGATTGTAGATGTTAGCCACAGCTACGAAATACATTCACAACA
The DNA here is from genome assembly GCF_028749965.1 of Puma concolor. Lineage (NCBI taxonomy): Eukaryota > Metazoa > Chordata > Mammalia > Carnivora > Felidae > Puma > Puma concolor. Next base: position 16,939,858 of record NC_141672.1, on the reverse strand, counting down.
ACACCTAGATTAGCATTTCATTGAATAATTCGGTACTGTCTCCTAGTCAGGTTGACACGTAAAACTAACCATCACACTACTGTCTGCTGAGAAAAATTGGAACATTAGAGCATGCGACATTTCAAGAAAATGAAGTCCATGTGATAGTCCATCATTCCAAATACTCTCTGGCATTGAACTCAGTCCAGGTAATTCTGGAAATAAATCAAAATCCAATAACTGAGATGAAGCCAATGTTGATATGTCAAAGATAACACCAGAGCGATGAAACCTGCATCTCAACATAGTTAAGCCTTTGAGATGGGCACTGGTCACTCTGTGAGTGAGAATTAAAGGACCCTGTTGCCCCAAAATATTTCTGTGGCATTAAAGTGCACTATTTCCAGGAGTCACTTTTCAAAACTTTTCCTGAGAGTATTCATGTTATGTCATTAGTAAGAATTATATTAAATATTAAATAAGACTTTTGGTAAGTATCCAAGGAAATAAAACACAGGAAAGTTTATTCTTATCAAAGCTAAAAGAGAAGGGAGGGGCCCTTGTTTGAACAGCTCTTCAACTTGAAGACTAGTTCGCATTATACCACTTTACATTAATTCGTCTTATCTTCAAAACAACCCCAGAAGTAAATATCACTATTTTAATAGGGAAATTGAGGCCAATAATTGGCAGTGCTGAAAGATTCCCCATCAATTCAGCTCTGAATATACTTTCCACTACATCTGCTTTCTGTCCAACCAGACTATATCTCCAAGAGATGCAGAGAAGCCAGAGAGAGGAAGAGGAGAGGTCCAAAAGAGAGCTGGGGTCTGTTTCACCTCTGACTGACATCAACACTCTTAATTCTGTCCTTCTCACAGAACTGGTAAGTCATCTTTGGGGATGTCCAATTATTTCCAACCTAACGCTAGACCAAATTCTCAGTCTTATATCCCCTTTCAAGTGCAGCCAGGCTCTGCCAGTCCCATACCTGATATTTGCAAGGCCTGTGGCAGGAAGACAAGTGACGGTCCATATGCCACATTTATAGCCTTTTCGGCATTATAAACTAAGCTAGCAAACTGCTATCTAGAACACGTTCTATCCTTCCACCTTAACAAGTGTGCCATCATAATGACCTAGAGATCCAGTTCAACTTTGCCAGTCTCAGACCCTTTGGAGTTTCATAACAGAACATGGTGGTGATGTTGGGGAAGTTGACAGCTCACCCTCAGCTCAGAGACCACCCCACTTTTTTTTCCTCTCTCTCTCCAGCAACCTGTTACACCTCATGTGTGCCTGTATGGACACCCCACCCAGGATCTAAGGTATGTCCATACCTCTATAAACAGCTTCCCCTTGGCCAGCACAGGGACCCAGGGATTCCTATCTACACAGTGACCTCCCCTTAGGAGGATGGACTTTAAGAAGATCCCAGAAGTGGGAGTGGACTATTTGGGCAAGAAACTGTTGTTGAAGTATGGTCTAGAGGGATGGATATGGACTCTGGGTAAGCACATCCCCTTGCCTCTCAAGCGCTGTGCCCAATGGGGAAGGACACAGCTGGAAAAGGACCAGAGCAGGACCATCTAAAGCATGAGGACCCAGTGCAGGGACCTCTTTTGCACACTATAAAGACTGAAGACGGCCTCCCTGACAAACTGGTGGCATCTCTCAGTCTCTGGGCTACTATTGTACCTGGCCCCCTTCCCTAGCCTGCCTCTCTTATTCACTGCCAGTTCCAGACCCATTAAGACAATGTATTGTCGCCATGTTCATTTTACAATAACATACACAAGGCATGAATTCACAGTCACCAAGCCTTATTACACTCTCAAACAGCTCTCGCTAGAGGAAATAGTCTGGCGTGATTTTGCACTGTAATATTTATTGTGGCAATAACATGGAGCCTCCCTACTCCACACACACACACACACACACACACACACACACACACACTCTGCTTCTGCTTGTTCCAGAATCCAATAAAAGAAAGCAACAAATAAAAAGAATGTATTTGATTAAAGTCACTAACTACAAGCTTTTCCTTTAAAAAAAAAAAAAGGAAACTAAATAGAACAATCTAATTTTTTTTTTAGGCTTTTGTTTCTCTGCATCACAAGGCATAATTTTTTTAAATAGGATCTTGGCAGGTTTTAAAAAAAAATTGTGACTTTCCTAAATTTCCCTTGGGCTCCTAGATTCTCAGGGACTTACTCATGATTCCTAACATTCTGCTAGACATTCTAGCCTTCAACACTATAACGGCAAAATTTGCATACCAATTTTTATTTATTTATTTTAAATGTTTATGTTTGAGAGAGAGATAGAGGGCTCATGTGTGAGCGCGGGGGAGGAGCAGAGAAGGGAAGAATCGGAAGCCGGATCTACGCTGGCAGCACGCAGCCCAATGCAGGGCTCGAACTCACGAACTGTGAGATCATGGCCTGAGCTGAAATTGGATGCTTAGCCAACTGAGCCACCCAGGTGCCCCTGCATCCCAATTTTTAGTTGGAGAGATGACTCCGACAGAGGGATTATGAGAAGTTGCTGGGCAGTGTTCTTCAGACACACAATACACATGTGAAGTTCTGGCTCCTGACCCCTGTGTTTGAGTCTGGTGCTATCTGTCCCAATAGGACAGTTTCCATACTTTCTATCTTTCTCATCACCTTGCCTGGATTAGCTCTTTCATTTTTAGCCATGACTTATTTTTACCACAGGGGCAGTCCCTTATTGTCTGTTTCCTCATAAGTTACAACGGTGCTCCTATCGTAAAAATCATTGTCACTATCTCTTTAGGCACATGATAAGCCCACAGACAGCATTTTTCAAGCCACGGGCAGTAGGATATGTCCTGCATACAAGAGACAATCTATCTCCATGGCTTCCACCATAAAAATCACTTCTTTATTTTTTCTCTTTTCAGTATTTCTTTTTTAGGTTTGTTATTTTTAATGTTTATTTATTTTTGAGAGAGACAGAGACAGAATGTGAGTGGGTTGGGGGCAGAGAGAGAGAGGGAGACACAGAATCTGAAGCAGGCTTCAGACTCTGAGCTGTCAGCACAGAGCCCAATGCGGGGCTTAAACTTGCAGACTGTGAGATCATGACCTGAGCTGAAGTCAGACGCTCAACCGACTGAGCCACCCAGGCACCCAATTTTGTTTGTTATTTTTAAATTTAAATTTTAGTCAGTTAACATACAGCGCAATATTGGTTTCAGGAGTAGAATTCAATGATTCATCACTTACATACAACACCTACATACAACAATGCTCATCACAACAAGTGCCCTCCTTAATGCTCATCACCCATTTAGCCCAACCCTCTACCCACCTCCCTCCATCAACCCTCAGTTTGTTCTCTCATGTTAAGAATCTCTTGTGGTTTGCTTCCATCTGTCCTCTTTACCCACCCCTTCCCAGATATTCATCTATTTTGTTTCTTAACTTCCACATATGACTGGAAATCGTATGGTATTTGTCTTTCTCTGATTGACTTATTTCACTTAGCATAATACCTTCTATGTCCATCCACATCATTGCAAATGTCAAGATTTCATTCTTTTTGATGTCTGAGTAATATCCCATATGTATATATGTGTATGTATACATGTATATGTATATGTGTATATGTATATACACATATATGTGTGTGTGTATGTGTGTGTGTGTGTGTGTGTGTGTGTGTGTGTGTGTGTGTATATATATATATATATATATATATATATATATATCTTCTTTATCCATTCATCAATTGATGGACATTTGAGCTCTCCCATAGTTTGGTTATTGTTGATAATGCTGCTATAAACATTTGGGTGCGTGTACCCCTTTTAATCTGTATTTTGGTATCCTTTGAAAAAATACTTAATAATGCAATTGTTGGGTCATCGGGTAGTTCTATTTTTAGTTTTCTGAGGAACCTCCATACTATTTTCCAGAGTGGCTGCACCAGTTTGCATTCCCACCAACAGTGTAAGAGGGTCCTCCTTTCTCCTCATCCTCGCCAACACCTGTTGTTTCTTGTGTTATTAATTTTAGCCATCTGACAGGTGTGAGGTGGTATCTCATTGTGGTTTTGATTTGTATTTCCAGAAGAATGAAACTGGACCATTCTTTTACACCATACACAAAAATAAATTCAAAATGGCTAAAAGACCCACATGTGAGACAGGAAACCATCAAAACCCTAGAAGAGACATAGGCAGCAACCTCTTCGACCTCGGCCAGAGCAACTTCTTACTAGACACATCACCAGAGGCAAGGGAAACAAAGGCAAACATGAGTTATTGGGACTTCATCAAGATAAACATCTGCAAAGCAAAGGAAAAAATCAACAAAGCTAAAAGGCAGCTTATGGAATGGGAGAATTTACAAACAACATCTCTGATAAAGGGTTAGTATCCAAAATCTATAAAGAAAGAACTTATCAAACTCAACACCCAAAAAACAAACAAACCAGTTAAGAAATGGGCAGAAGACATGAATAGACACTTTTCCAAAGAAGACCTCCAGATGGCGAATAGACACACAAAAAGATGCTCACTTATTTAAGTAAACCTAACAAGAATTATAAGTGTCACAACTCACTCATGTTTGTGAATTAAAAGATGCTTAGAAACACAGTGGGGAGGGGTGCCTGGGTGGGTCAGTCAGTTAAGCTGACCCTGGGTGGGTCAGCTCAGGTCATTATCTCGATGTTTGTGGGTTCAAGCTGTGCTGACAGCTCAGCCTGGAGCCTGCTTCGGATTCTGTATCTCCTTCTCTCTCTAGCCCTCCCCCTTTCATGCTCTGTCTCTCAAAAATAAATAAATGTTAAAAAAAAAAAAAAAGAAACAGTGGGAAGCACCAACCATTCAATGAGTTCAATGAGTTAAGTGAATTGACCCCTAGTGCTAGTCATAGATGTTTTTCTTTGCTAGTCCTTCAGGAATTAAAACTAATTAATGCATAAAATGATTTTTTATAAGTGGGTTTTTATTTCTTTGGGAAGCAAAATGATGTTATGGGAAAAAATAGACCAGATAAAGTATCAAGTTCACACTTAACTTGCTCTATGACAGTGAGTTAAAAATCCACCTGCCCAGAGAGCCTGCTCTATCAGTAAGTGGGGATAATTTCCACCTACTAGAGCTGTTTTAGAAAAAAGTAATATATGCCCTCATACAAAAAAAGACATTCAATAAATGTTAATTTCTTTCCCTTCCACTTGGATATAATTAATTACATGTACACTTGTAGATATAACATAGGTGGTACTGAAATCAGAAAGAACAAGTTTCAAAGTCTACTACTTTCTAGCAACAGGCAAGTTATCACCTCTGAGCCTCAGTTCCTCCATCTGTAAAATGCGAGCCACCTCATAGGGCTGTTCTGAGGAGCAAGGAGATTATGGGAGTCGGATCTCTTGGTACAGTGCCAGACACAGAGTAAGGACTCAGTACATTTCAGTACAGCTTAGGACACGGAGTAAAGCAGGCCAAAGTTCAAGTCCTGGCTGTCACTTACGTCCTGTGCCACCTTGGGCACAGTAACCTCTCTGAGAATCACTTTCTTACTGGGTATTCCTGAAATGATCATTCCTCCTTAACAGTTTTTTAGGAGGTGTATATGAAATGATATAAGGGAAGTGCCACATTCAGAATATGCACAGATTAGTGTTAACAAACAATAGCAATTGTTAATACATTTTAAAGGCGGGCTTGAAAGCTACCAGGGGAAGTAAACTACTAGATTCCTATATCGCAGATTCATATGGTTGAATTGGAGAGAAATAGGCACAAGTCAGAATCTAAATACAAAGCCGATCTGGAGAGCTGCTTCCAGAAACTTCCTCTGATAGAATATAGATAGATAGATAGATAGATAGATAGATAGATGATTCTAGGGCATTAGTGTTACAGAACCCAGCACACGATGGGTCCTCCACAGATTTGAATCATTAATTAGTTAATTAATTAAAAATTGAATTGATACCAATTAATTTAACTGAACTTATACAACTGACAGCACAGCATCTTGTGTGTCATCGGACTCCTCAGAAGCATGGGGATCCAGCCACGGTATTTTCTTGTTTACACACCTATCAGTCAAATGCTAAGCTGCTCGGCTGTACAGACGGAAGCAGTCAGGTCACTGCTCTCTCCTCCGTCTCCTAATAGACCCGTAGCTTGTGTACCTTTCAGGGAGCAGCAGCAGGCTGTGATCCCACCAGATAAATCGGAGTGACAAAACTAACGCTAAACCCGCAGAGATTAAATCCTAGGGGCCCACGAAAGGAGGAAGTTGGGCTGTCAGAGGCGGCAATCTGCCTGGGGGCAGGGAAGCACTCAAAGCGGCTGGAGGAGAGGAAGGTGGTGGATGTGAATCCAGAGAACCCGTCTCTCTGCTTCCCCAGCCCCAGAAGTCGGAGAAGGGCTCCAGGGGCTGCAGAAAGCCCGAGAACAATGAAAGTGCAAGGCTTGTCCCTTCAGAATCTCATGTTTGGGGGAAAAAAAAAAAAAAAAGCATAACTGTAACTTTTTTGAATCCTCTTAATTGCTTTAGCAGGAAATCTCATTCAACCCGTGATCCGGATTTCCCTTCCCTTCGTCCCCCCAGCGTCGTGGCTATGTTTCAGGGGGGGTTATGCAGGGCCAGGGTATTGTTGCAAATTCTACAAGAGGCTGACTGGACCTCATTCATGCCCTGCCCACACCGGCGTCAGGACATGCCCCCCCCTCCCCCGTCTCCAACTAGGCTCCTATCCTCAGTCTACACCCGTCCTCGGTCTACACCTGTCCTCAGTCTGCACTGCTCAATGCAGCATCAGCCCTTCTTCCTGACTTCGAGGCCTGTTTGGGTCCCGCTATCTCCCATATCCCCTGCCTTCTCCTGGAAGCGTGATGCTCTGAGGTCACGCTGGCATCTGGGGACCTTTGTGAGGCTAGGACCCTCTGCCTCTGGCACCTTACTCTTCGGTGAGGGAGGATGACCCTGCGGGTGCCCTGCCACGCTGGGCTTGGTGGGATCAGTCCGCCTCGTGGACATCCAGCACAGTCACCTCTGTCCTGGGGACTGACACCTCCTGAATCTCTGCTAGAAATGTGGACCCCGCACTAGAGGACTTGACTCTATCCTAACTCCTCCAAACCTAACTGGGGTTTATGTAAGCCACCCCCGGCCCCAGCTGCCAACTCAGCCCTTCCTTTCCCTCCATCTCCCCTCAGCCCAGGCTCGGAACTGGGAAGCTGGGCATCTCACTTTGCTACTGGTTTCCCTTAGGCCCAAGGTCTTTGGGACTCAGAGGCAAACATGTGTCCGTTCGGTCATGTCTCCCACCCACACGCCATCCCCTCCGAGAGCGCCGCTCCGGAACAGGTGCACGTACAAGAGAAGGCAAATCTGGAGGCGCGGAAACCCTGGGCGGCAGCTCCTACTTGCCTTGCTGAAGCCAGACTAGAAGCTGCAGATGAGGTACCGGGCCCACGCGCATGCTGGGGTGAGCACCAGAACCCCTGCTAAGCTGGGTATGGGACGTGGGGAGGGTGAGCAGGTGGGTACAATTCCGGAAGCAGACAGACGCAGGCCAGAATTTAAGCCAGGAGAATGAAAACGGAAAATGGAGTTCTAAGCCTGGGGCTGGGAAAACGACCTTCAGGTTAGCATGAGGGTTCTGACCCCTGGATGGGCTCTTTCTGGCTGCCCTGGCTCAACACAACCTTCCCTGTGTGTGGCCAGGGAGCGCGGCAGGTCTGAGTTCAGGCGTGGCAGTCAGACAGCTGTAGTTCAAATCCCAGCGCTGCCCCTGGACCCAAGCAGGTTGTCTAACCTCTTGCTGGGTTTCTGTTTCCTTATTTCTAAAATGAGGTGAACTCTTCCCCCAAGTTGTCACACACAAACACACCTCTATACAAACAGACTCATACAACCAGGGCTCCTCCCTCAGCCACTCTGGAGCTCGGAAGGTGCTGGGTAAAATCAAAAACAACTTCTTCTGGGCTTCTCCCAATGGGACATCAGTTTGACTTCCTGGCTGAAAGGGCTCCTTTGACTCTTCTTCCCGACATCATCTCAACCCCTTAAAAAGTAAACTCTTTACTCCCTGACAGTCACAAGCCCACCTAGTAATTAAGTATTCGAGCTACAGCTTTTATTTAGAGAGCTTCCCTAATTATCTGGGTGGGTGCAAACTCCCACCTGTGCTCATGATCAATCTTGGACCTGCACTAATCATCATAAAACATAATGGCCTGCAATCTAAAGGCACAGCCAACCCCCAGTGGAGGCCATGGGGGGAGGAGGAATTACATGCAACCATTGGTGTATCTTAGAAATTCAGGATGTCCTTTTCTCGCTTTCTCTTTTTCTTCCCTTAGGAAGGCCCAACACAAAGCAGCAGCAGCAAGCAAGGAGCAGAGTCTTGCAGTGGGAGAGAAGGAAGCAGGACACCTGGGTGCTAAGCCCAGCTCTGCAACCCCGAGCACTCACAGCCCCATGTGCAAGCGGATGGACTGAAGCAGGGCAGTGGGGCCAGTGGCTGATCATTAGAATCCCTCGTAGAATAGCGACAACAAAAAGGTTCCTGAGCTATCTATCCACCTCAGACCTACTGAGTCAGAATCTCCAGGGCTGGTGCCCAGGGAATCTGTATATTTCAAAGCTTTCCAGAAGATTCTTGAGGTCTGTCGGGACCAAGAATCACTGGACACCATAGATAAAACCCAGACCCCTTAAGCCTCAATAATCACCCTCTACTGCTTGTACACTTTAGTTATTGCCATTGGTATAAGAGTCCGAATGCCCCATCATAAGGAAAGAGCCCACGCCCCCTTAAAGCTGCGCTGAGAGGCTTCTCAGAAACTTGGGGACTTCTTTAGAGCTCACATGGTCTGTAGAGCTATTCTGTCGGCATTCTGAGCTGGCCAACTTCAAGAAACCGCCCCACGCATTGTAAGATACATAGCACACCTGGCTTTTATTTGCTAAATGCAGTAAAATCTTGGTTTGCGAGCATAATTCATTCCAGAAACATGTTTGTCATCCAAAGCACTCGTGTATCAAAGAGAATTTCAAGAACCATTGGCTCAGTGGTGATCACGGGACGTCCTGCGTCACGTACTACTCGTACTGCAAGACATCACTCATTTATCAAGTGAAAATGTGTTAGAAAGGTTTGCTCGTCTTTGGCACGCTCGCGGAGCAAGTTACTCACAATCCAAGGCTTTACTGTACTCCTCATGCCCTCAGCTGCACCATGACTATGAAACACACTTCTCAGGTGAGGAAACCAGTGCCAGGGGTGTGTCGAGTAACAATAACTCCTACCTCGCAGGCATATCGTGAGAAGCAAATGAATAAATGCAAGGGAGGCACTCATTGGCACAACGCCTGACTTGCAGAAGCGTTCAGTAAATGTTTATGATTATGATCATGATGATGATGATGATGCCAGAAGCACAATAAATTTCCAAATAGATGAAAATGGCCCTATAGCCATAAAATAGGAGTTACAAACCAGTCAAACACTGACCCTTGCTCAGTTGTTCAAGCTGGGTACAAGACAAGACCACAGTTGTCCATTTACACAAGAATCCCCTTCCCTGCATCCCACCGCCAGTCATTATGTGCTGCCACAGTCAACCTGATACAAAAGTGTGCGTATATGGGGTAAATACATTGGAAACCGCCAGTAGTGATAATGGGTAGAAATAGAATCTTCAGTAAGCTACCTCAGTATGCGTGAATATCATATTTCAAACTAAAATTTCCTTACCATAACTTAGCCCCCTTCCTAGTTCTTTTGCCCTCCTTTGTAACGAGGCAAATTGCCTTTTACTTTGTCCGCTACATCAGCATGCACGTTTATAGTTATTTCTCCCCTACGTCTTCTTGACACAAGGCTGAACATGTTTGGTTTCTTACCTCTTCCTCCAGGGTCTTATTTTGAAAACATTTCATCATTTTTTTGCTCTCCTCTGAGCTTCCCTAGATATCTCACTATGAGGGAATTTGTTTCAAACTGCATCATTCATGGAAGAGAATTCCAGGGGAAAAAAAAAAAATGTCAGACCAATACCAAATGGCGTGGCCCTTCATACCTTCAGGGGTTTTGTTCCCACTAACGGATTGCTGTGGATGCTCCTTTACAACATGGGCCCCAAGGATCAAGAAGAGAAAATTCAATAAGTAGTAAAACACTATGAGACAGAATCACTGCCTAGGTTTGCATGAGGCTAGATATTTAATAGATCAGTGTAGGATGAGGGAAAACTTAAGAGCATTATAGGAGGATTTTGTTGTAATCACTGTAATCTGTTTACCCATTCGCACCAGGAAAAGATTGGCTCCCAAGTAGAAAATCAAAATGAAAACAGCAAATATCACTTGCTCAGAGCAAAACAAAAACAACAACAACAACAAAGCACGTTTAATAATCCAAATCAAGGAGATACCACAATGAAGTTAATGGAAATACCCCAAGACTGAGGGTAAAGAGACCCTAATGCTGTGTTTAAAGTCCTAGAATGGGTTCATACTAGCTATGCGGCCTTGGGTAAATTACTTCCTGAGTGTCAGTCACTGTATCTAGAAAAGAAGAGGTAATAGGACTGGCCCGAACCTCCCAGAGTTGTTTTAAGGCCTGAATATCCTAATGGACACAGCACAACATTGGCACACAACAGGCATCAAAAATGGTTGTTGTTATTATTGCTGTCGTAAGTCTTTCCCAGCGATGGGAAAGCATATAGCCCAGGACGAGGCACGTGGTAGGTGCCTATGTGAGTTCCTAAACTAGGAAACCTCCATCCTTAGCCTTTACCCCCTTCATTCCACCTCATTACCTGCAAGTGAAAAAGCAAATGAGTGACAAAGTGAGTAAAAAGCAAGGTACTTGAGAGGAAACCGTCATGATGCCTCTTTTTATTGTGCTGACAGAATGTGTACTAATCGCTCTTGTGTTCTCATTTCATCACCCTGAAGTTCAATGACCATGTGCCAGGAAAAGGCATTCAGCAGTAGAAGCAGGACATCTCTCGTCTCCAGGAGAATTTGTTTTGAGTTGGGGCTTTATAGAACTCTGTCCACGGTGAAGTCTCTGCAGGATCTTATTATAAGATGACCTCATTTTTATCTTGCCTCCACGGACAACTCCTACGATGCCGTTTTCTGAGTCTCCAGAGTATTATCTCTGCCATTGCTGGCAGCCAACACAGTCACCTCTTTTCTTCCTCAAGTTGCTCACTAACTACATTGATTACTAAGTCGGGCAACACCTCATGTCTTTATTAGGACTTGCTCTCTGACCACGTGTCCGAAAAGTATTGAAAAAGTCATTAAGCATTTACATTAAAAAATGCACTGTCTCCTTCCATACTGCATTCTAAACACTCGCTGGCAAGGTTAAACACAAAGTAATGAGAAATTTCAGACTCCTGGGGAAAGTCGTTCCAAACACCTGAATCATTAGGGTTCTCTGTTTAGATCCCCTTCTTTTGTTTGTAATTAAAAAGAGACTTGGTTTTGTTTGGGTTTTTTTGTCATATTACAAAAACAATATTGTATTGTAGAAAAATACAGATGAGCAAAAAGAAGAGAAAAACACCCACAGTCTTACACAAGCAGATTATCATAGTTCACCCTGGGGTGATTCATGACGTATGATTGCTGTATGTACGTAGACTAAAGGGGGCGACAAGGGAAATTATCAGAAAGCGTCCATTCTCCCACTGGGGGAGGAGGGCAGGAGAGAGAGGTGAACGATGATGACCCTCCCCAGGGCCACATGGGTGCCGAGCTGCCACACACTGCTGACAGCCTTCCCTCTGTGCTACACGTCACCATTGCTGAAGTCCCTTTCATACACCAACCTTGTAGCTGGTGGTGCCTGGGAGGGACAGGCAGAGCTGTGGAAGGAAAGCAGCCTTGGTCCCACCAATTCTCCAAGGCACAGTGGGGATAACAGCAACACAACCAACGAAGGCGTTTGTCCCAGGGTTCCAGAAGGTGACCAGCAGGGAAACAGTTGCCCCAGAACAAGAAGTTGCTGTCGAAGGTCAGTGGGGGGCGGAGCATGTTGGATGAAGGAAAAGATGGGAGGCAGCGTCCCTTATTTCAAAAACAAAAACACTGAAGGAAGGTCATATTTTGAAAGTGTAAAGAGAGGCTGAATCCTTCTATTAGCTGAACAAGTCCTCGTCACCGAATATGGCTCAAGCAGGTGGCAATGCCACTGTCCCACATACATTTTTCAAGATTCAGCTGCTCTCTGTAAAGTATGAATGAACGTGATCAGTTCTGTTGCCAAAGATGGCCTCACAGTCCCTTGTATCCCCCGTTGCTCCACCCACAAGAAGGAGGAGTCTGTTTCCCCTCTCCTTGAATTGAGGCGGCTTTGTGACTTGCCTTAACCAATATAATGCAATGGAAGGGACATTGTACCCGATGGGAGTGCTAGCCAAAGACTACCAGGAGGAGTAAAACCTGCCGTCCAATGAAATTGGGTTTTTTGACTGGCTGCAATGAGAGAGAATGCACGCCAGGGGGAGCCATGGAGTGTCTCAACAAGAGGGTGTTAGAATGGCCTTATTGTAGAGACTGGGTCTGTGGTAGGTGATTTTAAACAGAGTTCCAGGAAGTGGGACTTCGCCCTGGAATGGATGCTGTCAGGAAGCAGGGGTAATTATATGACTGGGTATCTTCATCATTTTTATCTAGAAGGCAGAAAGAATGGAATAAAGTTTATGTTATAACTAGTAAAGAAGCAGCAGTCGCTCATATAAGCCACAGTGTTCTTGTTTTTGTCTGCCTTTGGACATGACTACGGAGCGGACTTTTTTCTTTGTCTTGCTCCATCTTGGGTACAGAATGACTTTGACTGATCTCAGTCTTCAGTGAAAATGTTTATATTTAATGGGGAAGAAAAAAAAAAGCACAGTCCACCAGGTGGTGCAGGACAGCTCCTAGCAACACCTAGGTTTAGCTGATAGTGCCTGGTCAGCTCCCGAATGTCAAGGATCATTTCTCTCTTTATAGGGGAATAAACATCAAGAGGCCTGATAGCTTCCGTTTTTGCTTGGGTTAAGCCAGCCACTTATGTAATAAGTTCAACTGCTTTGAGACCACCATACTGTAAGGAAGTCTGAGCTAGTCACTTGGAGAGACTGTGTTGAAGAAAACCATTAAATCCAGCTGAAAGCAAGAACTGTGGCTCCAGTCATATGGCTGTAGTCAAGACATCCTGGCCAGCCCCTTTTGACCCATCTCAACTGACCAAGGAATGGAGACAAGCTGTTCTTGCTATGACCTCACGAAATTCCTGGTGCACAGAATCCTAAGAAATGAAATGGCTATTGTTTTAAGCCACTATGCTTTGGGGGGTACTTTGTTACACAGCAATAGATAACTGAAACTAGTAGCAAGTAAATTTATACTGTGCTGGTAAGATGGTCCTTGCTTTACCCAACTGAAACAAAAAAGTTGGAGACTGAGAAGCCCATCTAAAATTTTTTAAAAATTTGTCATAGGTTGGTACAAATAACAGTTGGCTCATCTTTATACTACAGGAGCAAATTTCAGTACATTTTATCTCCTTGGAGAGAATATCTGTATGTTAATAATCTAACTTCATACTTGTGAGAGTACATGGCACCTTGCTGATAGAACCGAGCATAATGAGGCTTCTGTCACCCTGTTGAAAATCAGCCAAGCATATCGCGAACTGCAGAGACTAGGGTATATATAGATTCACTGTGGGGTTTTCTGACTCCATCCAGATCAACCCTAAGAGGCAGTTCTGAAGACTACAGGGAACATGCAAGAAATTGGAACCAATATTTATTTTTTTAATGTTTATTTATTCATTTTGAGAGAAAGAGAGAGAGGGAGAACACAAGTGGGGGAGGGGAAGAGAGAAAGGGAAACAGAGAATCCCAAGCAGGCTCCATGCTGTCAACACAGAGTCCAAGGCGGAGCTTGATCCCACAAACCATGAGATCACCACCTGAGCCAAGACCAAGAGTCAGACGCTTAACCAGCTGAGCCACCCAGGCACCCCAGAGCCAATATTTAAACCCATTCCAAGCAGGCCTATCACGACCAGGCCATCACTAAGCCTGACCTCAAGGGCAGATCCAGATGTACCAGTATCAGGTAGGCCTGAGCTTCCCAGTCTTGACTCAGCCGCTCAGAGCCCATCTGTCACATCACAGCAAACCCATTTCACTCAAGCCCTTCTCAGAGCCTCCTGAGAGACTGTGTTCTCAACACCCATTTTCAGCTCCAGGGTACCATGGCGGCCGGCAGAAAGGTATGGGATTTCTGGTCAACCATCAACTGGGTGTCAGCTAGATTCTGCTGGTGGCTGAGTTACCATTACTGCAGATATAGAGGGAAAATACATAGGCATATATCCCACTACCAGGTTGCATTTGCAACAGTGGTAGCTTGGGCGAGGTAAGTTACCTTTTGTCTCTTGGACTAAGTTGTACTCGTAGCAAAATGTGAAAAAGGACAAATTTCTAACACTTCTTTGTTACAGTTTTTTTTTTTTGCTTCCCTACTCCCTTACTGGGTTATACCATGCTCCCCTTCATAAACATCAGTTCTTCAAGGGCTGGCCACTCTCCATATTTAGTATAGCATAGCCCAATAGAAACATAACGCAAGCCCAAATGTGAACCACACATAATTTGAAATTTTATAATAGCCACGTTGAAGTAAAAAGAAACAGGTATAATCAGTTTTTAATAATATCTCTATTCAACTTAGCATATCCAAAACTTTGTCACTTCAACATGCAATCAATACAAAAACATTTAATGAAATATTTCACATTCTTGTGTGTTGTTGTTGTTATAAAGATCCAATGTGTGATTTACAACTATAGCACATCTCAATTCAAATTATCCATATTTCAAGTGCTTGACTGTCATATGTGGCCATGGCTACCATTTTGGATAGCATATCTCTATTTAATTGAAACTCATCTGTCTAGTAATCCATTCTCTCAATGATTAGCTGGTAACCCTGCCCAATAAATTAATTTAACTATGACACAGATGCACCTTCAATGCAATACATCAGCATTAACAGAGATATAGAATGCCTTGATTAAACTGTCCAGGAATTATGGCAATCCATTAAGTGATCAACCTCTACTATTCCTCAAATCACACAGGCGGGCTCCGATCCCTACATATGATATCATTATGAGGGGAAAAAATGAGAAGACTAAGAAAAAATTTTACATGGGCAAAAACTGATCCTAATTTCATGTAACTTTAAGGTAATTCATTTTTCTAGAAAAATTTGCAGAGTAATAGGTAAACATACCCCAGAGGAATCTCTTAAGTCATAACGATGATGCACACATTCTTACTTTTCCAAAAACTTACCTTATCAAGAAAAAGAAGGCCTGAGGAACTCCTCCTGAGCAACATCTGTAGAAAGCATGAGAACGAAGGACAAATCAAACATCATGGAAACAGCACAGCTGTGATATCAGGCAGACTTGGATTTACCAGGTGAACTTGAGCAGATGCCTCCTTGGCACCAGTTTCCTCGGAATGAGTGGAAAATCCCATTTTCTGGGCAAAGCCAAAGGGAATTAAACATCCCCAATACCATGTGAGACCCTGAGTAGACAATATATGTTTACCAGCATGTTGTTTTAGAGTGAAGGCCAATCATCTTTCCAATACATAGCTACTGGGAGTCTATGAAAACAACAAGAAAAAGACCAGCAAGGCACAGTGCATCCTTACTCATTCACGCCCAAATCCAGTCCTCCAGGTAGCTCCAGGCTGGCTACTCACAGGTGCTACACCTTCCTGCGAGGCATCCTGGGAAAGGCTCTTTCAGAAAGGTCAGCTCCCTGGGGAGCAAACAAATTCTCACAAACTTTGTTTATTTTCTCAGTCCTAATTCTAGTTCTAGGAAACAGTATTTTCTGGTCCAAGAACACAGCAAACAAACCATTACTTTGCTAACAGCACAAGTGCTAGGCTTTTGGTCAGCTCGTGGATTGGCCACTTCTCGATCAGGTGTTCACCCTCATCCAATCAGCGTTGGCCTCTCTAGAAGCCTGAAGTCAGCTAGGTGTGTGGACAGGAATTTATGCCAAAGATGAGAAAGTGATAGAGACAGTCCCCTGATCACTATACCACTCCCTCAGATGAGAGAACTGAGACTCAGAGAGAAGTAACTTGCCCACCTCACTCCCTGAGCTCAGGGACTGTGTCTGGTTACTGTTGCATAGCCCTCATACCCACCTCCCTGCCTGTATTATTAAAAAGTGCTGGGGCGCCTGGGTGGCGCAGTCGGTTAAGCGTCCGACTTCAGCCAGGTCACGATCTCGCAGTCCGTGAGTTCGAGCCCCGTGTCAGGCTTTGGGCTGATGGCTCAGAGCCTGGAGCCTGTTTCCGATTCTGTGTCTCCCTCTCTCTCTGCCCCTCCCCCGTTCATGCTCTGTCTCTCTCTGTCCCAAAAATAAATAAATGTTGAAAAAAAAAATTTTTTTAAGTGCTATAAATAACTGTTAAATGAATAATTGCAAGGCCAAAAAACTGAAGTTTGGTCTCCTATACTTGTTCTAAACCTTGGCTGCCCATTGGAATCACTAGGGGCTTTTTAAAAATGTCAACCCCAGAGATTTATTTTTAAAATTTCAGATGAACCTAATGTGCAGCCAGTATTAAGAACCATTGCACTAGTCCCCAAGTTCTTAACCTTGACTGCACATTAGCATCACCTGGGGCTTTTAAAAATCCCCTTGCTGAGGCCACACCCCCCAAGCCAATTAAATCACACTCAGTCCCCCAGGT
The DNA here is from genome assembly GCF_028749965.1 of Puma concolor. Classification (NCBI taxonomy): domain Eukaryota; kingdom Metazoa; phylum Chordata; class Mammalia; order Carnivora; family Felidae; genus Puma; species Puma concolor. The sequence continues at coordinate 16,923,072 of NC_141672.1, read as the reverse complement.
GATTCTGATTTGCAGCCAAAGTTGAGAACCTTGGTCCAGAAGGGCCCTTCTCCGATTTCAATTTGCACTGACTCTACTGGGGGTCTTATTAAAATGCAAATTCTGGGTCAATGAGTCTTGGATGGGCCTGAGGGTCTGCTTTTCAAAAAAGTTCCCAGGTTGGTGGGAATGCAAACTGGTGCAGCCACTCTGGAAAACAGTATGGAAGTTCCTCAAGAAATTAAAAATAGAATTACCCTACAGCAATTGCGCTATACTAAGAATTTATCCAAATGATACAAAAATGCTGATTCAACAGAGCACATGTATCCCAATGTTTATAGCACTGGAGTTTATAGTACTATCAACAATAACCAAACTATGGAAAGAGCCCAAACGTCCATCAACTGATGAATGGATAAAGAAGATGTGGTATATATATATATATATATATATATATATATATATATATATATGTATATTTAAGAGACTCTTAAATACAGAGAAAAAACTGAGGGATGCTGGAGGGAGGTGGGTGGGGGGTGGGCTAAATGGGTTATGGGCATTAAGGAGGGCACTTGTTGGGATGATCACAGAGTGTCATATGTAAGGGATGAATCACTGGGTTTTACTTCTAGAGCCAAGACTCGCTGTATGTTAACCAATGTGAATTTTTAAAATGAGTTTCTAGGTGATGCTAATGCTCCTGGTCTGAGAGCGACACTTTGAGTAGCAAGGCACTGCTATGCAGTCACTTTTAGGTTGTGAAAAAGCTGCTTCAATGAATGAATAAAAAAAGTTCTTGAGTTGGTTGCTTATTAGTTGACTATAGCAAATGGTTACTTGTAAACTGCCTTAAAGATGCGGCAATGATTCTTTTCAACAAATGCCTTCCCCCACCCCCACCCCATACCCATGAAGATGAATTTCATGATTTGTTCATGTAGGATTTGGTGTTGCTCAGTGGTTAGGAGCACAGACAGTAAGTAGTGTTAGAGTCGGCACTTAGTTAGGTTCCAGCAGGATATCTGGAGCTCAACAATGAGGAAGTCATGGCTGGCTAACTGGAAGGTCAGAGAACTGTGCTGGCAGCTCTCTACAAGAAGCCTGATCAAACCAGACAGGCCCAAGATGGCAGATGCCACGACAGAAAAGCGGTGACCAAATTAGGAAGAAAAAGCAGAAAGCCTGCTTCCTGCTTCAGGTAATGAATATTTTGCCCCTAGTTAACAACAGCTTATGAGAGATAGAAATCCACCCCCCCCCAGGATGTATCTCATTCTCTCCCCCCACCCTCTCTGACTCTCACTCTCTCCCTCCCTTGCCTCCCCCATGTCTCAAGTATACGTTTCCCTTTAATAAGCTTTCCCGATTGTGTTGCTTGCCCACTGTGCCTCATATCTGACCTTGAATTCATTCTTATGACAAGACCAAGAACCTTCCGTGACTCCTTCAGATCTGTCTGGGTCAGGGTCCCAGAGCCCAGGGACTCCCCAGATCACCCAGCAATTGTAAGTCATATCTCCTTCCCCTTAATAGCTATGACCTTTGGAGAATTTCCTAAACTGCTCAGTGCCTCAGTTTTCTTATCTCCAGTAAATTAGAGACTTTTTTTAAAAGTACCTATATGTTCACTCAGTAAACATCAGTGATGATTCGATTACTTATCACAAATCAAAACCACAAAGAGCTCTGACCTCACACCTGTTAGAGTGGCTATCTTCAAAAAGACAAGAAATAACAAGCACTGGCCTGGATACGGCAAAAAGGGAGCCCTGGTGCACTACCGGTGGGAATGTAAACTAGTACAGCCACTACAGAAAACAGTATGGAGGTGCCTCAAAAAATTAAAAATAGAAATGCCATATGACCCAGCAACTCCACTTCTGGGTGGAAGGAAATGAAATCACTATTATACATACTATATATATACGTATATGTATATATGTGTATACACACACACACACACACACACACACACACACAATGGAATATTAGCCATAAGACAGAAGGAAATCCTGCCATTTGCAACAACATAGATGGACCCCGAGGAATTATGCTAAGTACAATAAGTCAGAGAAAGACAAATACTGGATGTCCTCACTTACATGTGCAATCTAAAGAAGCCAAACTCTTCGAAACAAAGAGAAGATTGGTGGTTGCCAGGGGTCAGGGGTGAGGGAAATGGGGAGATATTGGCCAAAGGATAAAACTTTCAGTTATAAGAGGAATAAATTCTGAGGATTTAATATACAGCATGATGATTGTATTTAAAATAGTGTATTATACAAATCAAAACCACACACAGATATCACCTCACACCAGTCAGATTGGCCAAAATGAACAAATCCAGAGACTATAGATGCTGGAGAGGATGTGGAGAAACAGGAACCTTCTTGCACCATTGGTGGGAATGCAAACTGGTGCAGCCACTCTAGAAAACAGTGTGGAGGTTCCTCAAAAAATTAAAAATAGATCTACCCTATGACCCAGCAGTAGCACTGCTAGGAATTTACCCAAGGGATACAGGAGTGCCGATGCATAGGGGCACTTGTACCCCAATGTTTATAGCAGCACTTTCAACAGTAGCCAAATTATGGAAAGAGCCTAAATGTCCAACAACTGATGAATGGATAAAGAAATTGTGGTTTATATACACAATGGAGTACTACGTGGCAATGAGAAAGCATGAAATATGGCCCTTTGTAGCAACATGGACGGAACTGGAGAGTGTGATGCTAAGTGAAATAAGCCATACAGAGAAAGACAGATACCGTATGTTTTCACTCTTATGTGGATCCTGAGAAACTTAACAGGAACCCATGGGGGAGGGGAAGGAAAAAAAAAAGAGAGAGAGAGGTTAGAGTGGGAGAGAGCCAAAGCATAAGAGACTCTTAAAAACTGAGAACAATTTGACAATAAATTTCATATATTTAAAAATAAATAAATAAATAAGTAAAATAAAATGCTGTATTATATGCCTAAAAGTTGCTAAGAAAGTAGATCTCAAATGTTCTCACCACCCATATGTACACACACACACACACACACACACACACACACAAATTGTACTTACGTCAAGTGATAGATGTGTTAACTCATCTTATTGCAGTAATCATTTTGCAATGTAACTTGTATCAAATCATCACATTGTACATCTTGAACTTACACAAAGTCATATGTCAAGTAAGGGGCAATAAAGATGGAAAAATTATTTATGAATAAGTACATATCGATAGCAAAGGAGTTAATTTGCAAAAGACTAAGTCTTTGCAAAAGACTTAGAACAGTGGCAGACACAGTGAGTACTAAGTTAAGAGTGAATTTATTGTTGTTATTCACGAAGCTTTTGCTGATCGTTCTGGAGCTGCAAAGGTCAGGGGCTCTGGAATATGACCACCCAGGGTCACATGCACCTCTGCTCATAACCAACTGTGAGGCTTGGGCAAGCTCCTTGACCTCTCTGCACCCCAGTTTTCTCATGTGCAAATGGACAGAGTGGTAGCACCTGCCTCCTGGGGTTGTTGCAAAGACAAATTATATGCAATGCACCTAGAATAGGGCCAGACAAAAAATAAACACTCAACAAGTGTTTGCGATCACTGTCATCACCATTGTTATTACCATGTGCCACGCACCGGGGAGACAAAGGTAAATAAGAAACTTCAAGCATGGCCCTTGTCGGAGCTAAAAAGAAATTGCAAATGTTAAAACCCTTGATTTAAAGAGGTTGTACAGTGTCCGGACATCCTTGAAGAGAAAGTACAAAAAAGGAAATCCCGTCAGTTAATATCTTCTGTATCTGGAGTCATTCTCTCGGTTTACAACAGTTATTTTTACTCTGTGCTTTAGGCCTCTCATTTGCTTAAAACTGATGGCTTGGAAAGGGATATTCATCTGGATTCCCTCCCCGAGCTGACAGTCCACTGCCACTGTTATTACAATGATTTATCACCATTCTTTCTCTGCTGCTTTTGACAGGCAAAGGAAGGGTCTTATGTGCTGTCTCATGCCCTGACTTTGATAGACACATCCCCTTGAAAAAGCAGCTTATGTTTTCTGATCTCAACATCATAAAAGCTATATTCTCTGGTCCAGCTAAGCCAAAACCTTTCAAATATGCGCCAAATAAAGCATAGACTCCTACTTGCGTAAGTAATTGCTGGATATATTACACAGAAAAGAATTCGATTTATGAGATAGTCACCAAATAGGAATTACTAACATGTATCAGCATGTTTCCACGTGTATAGAATGGTATATAGAAATTTGGGCAACGCAACCCTCAATTCCTGGGAACATCTGCTTGCTTCAGGGCACTCTTTGTAATGGCTCTCCCTTGGGTTCAGGCAGTATTGAGAAAATAACCTTTATGAACAGAGATTGATACAAATGAAATGATAAAAACAGATATTTTTGGTATTATTTGTATTTGTTAACGCACGCACATTCACCATAAGCTGGTAAAAATAAGGCTGAAAAATCTGGAAATATAAAGTGTAAGTTGGAGCTTGAGATGTACCTTTATTAGTCTCCTATGGCTACGATACCAAATTACTACGGACTTGATAGCTTAAAACAACAGAAATTCATCCTCTCAAAGTTCTGGAGGCCAGAAGTCTGAAATCAAAGTGCGGGCAGGGCCCTGCTCCCTCTCAAGGGGCTAGGGGAGAATCCTTCCTGCCTCCCCAGCTTCTGTGAGTCCAGTCTTTCCTTGCCTGTAGCTACATCCCCACCAACATCCACCTCCCTCTTCACCTGACATCCTCCCTGGGCATCTCTTAAAAACACTTGTGATTGGATTTGGGTCCAACCCATATAATCCAAAATGATCTCCTCTTGAGGTCCTCAATTTAATTGCGGCTGCAAAGACCCTCTGTCCAAATCAGTTCACATTCACAAGTTCTGGGGATTAAACTACGGATATACCTTTTAGGGGAGATGGTGGTGGGGAGGTCACCATTCAACTCACTACAATATCCAAAGGAAACCTTATCTGTAATTATAATTAAAAAGCAATTAACGTCTGTCCTGTCGGTGACCCCAAAGGTACAAAAGAGTGGGCAGGAAAGAGCCTGTGAACACTGCAGAGCAAAAAGCCCGTCACCTGGACAAGGGCGTGGCCCCGGCACCCATGATCTCCAGTGCTGGATATTCCTTCATTTTCAGATTAGATCCATATAAGAGAATTTTGAACACTGAGCCACCCACTGCAGCTTGGAGCAGCTCCTATGTTGTTTCCACCTCTGACTTCATGAAAAACACACCTGCCTACTTGCCTGCTCATTGGAGAGAGACTGGCAGAGCCGCATAGATGCATTTTATCGTCCATGGGAATCCCCAGTTCTTCCAGTACAATGCAAAACTAGCTGTTTGAAAGTGTGCGTGTCCCTCCCTCCTTCTCTCTGTGCTCCATGTCTCCTTTCTGTTTATTTCCATATAAATTGGGGAAAGGAAAGGAAAGGAAGAGACAATCGTCTAAGAAAGCCATACAACTTTTCATTCATTTGTGGCTCCTGAGAAATCATGGAAGACAAAATAGTGGTCTGCTCCAAAAAGAAAAAAAAAAAAAAATGTTTACAACTTAAATTATAGCTTTTGGCAAATCAAAAATAAACCTACAGGGAGTTACTCTGGTCCCATGATGCAGATGAAGAATGCGGGATTTCAGAGGTTAAGTAACAAGAAATTGACGAACTGGGAGGCAGACACAGTTCATTTGGTCCCAAGCCCTTTCCTCTGGGAACCAGGTTGACTGTTTCTGAACTCCCCTTTCAGGTGTGTGACAGGGTCAAGGCTGGCTCTGGGGTATCAGGAGGAAGGCGAGGAAGTATTCTCCGAGGCATCGGAAGCAGAGAGGGGGACATTCAGTGTAAGAAACAGGGAGTGGGGGGGGGGGGTGCTGCCTAAGAGAGCGCTAAGCAGTTAACAAAAGTGGTGTCTTTACTCGACGGGGAATTATTCCTTGGGCTTATTAAGAAAATCCATGTCATGGAGTCCAGAAGAAATAGCCTGGCAACGGGGCCCCTGGCTACCACATGCTCTGAATTTCTGGCTTCCACCAGCAAGTAGTGCTGCTGCTCTTAAAAGAGAAGGGCTTTGGCATCTTGCTTCCTGCTGCCCATTCACTCAGAGGGGAGGTCAGTGTGCCCAGGGGCCCGGTTGGGATAACGCCAGTCACAAAAGGAGTTGACCCATGATCCCCAGTGAGCTGGTGCCCAGGGATCACATTGCTCTGCTCCTTGCAGACGTCCATCCCACAGCTTCTCCTCTCTCAGCAGCCAAACCCAGGCCAGGAGTCACTTTTGAACAAATGCCATACTCTGTGCAGAAGCCTATTCATCATAAAGCTAATGAAGCTTACCCTTCAGGGACCCCAAGTAGCAGGGGCCTCTCTCCAGGGGCTACAGGCAATTTATATCCATGATCTGTTATTATTTTTCTGTGAGATGACCCTCCAAATTGTAGATCCTTCTACAGATTTCAAAAACCTGGATCTTCCCCATCTTTTATGGCTTTTCCCATGGAAGTTATAATTGATAGAACATAGAAGAGGGACTTAATAAATATAAGTCAGAATAATTAATAGAACACTGTTAATGTACCAACACTAGGCACAGGTACAATCTTTGCCTTGGAGAAGTCCAAAGTGTATTGGAGAAAGGAGATATGAATAAAAGAAGCACCAAAAAAATGTAACCTCTGACTCAAATAAATGCTACGCAGCCACACTGTTATAGGAACAGACAGTTGGAGGACCTTACCCAGGCAGGGAAGTTCAGAGGAAGCAACAGTGGCCCTGAGATCTGAAGGAAGTAAGAATTAACTAAGCGGGAGGGAGTGGAGTAGGGAGAGAACTTTCCAGGCTGAGAGGACAGAAGCGCTGTCAAGGGAAAGACCAGTGCGTGTCCAAGGAACTGAGAGAAGGCCAAATCAGCAACAGCCCAGACAGCGAGGAGGGTCTTGGCATAAAATGAGTCTGGGAGGCAAACCAACCACACAGGACCTCATTGGCCATGTGACGGTCTTCTGCCTTTATTGTAAGAAGAGCAAGAAGTGATGAGGCCTGTTTAGTTCGAGCGTTGGGGTGGGGGGCGTGGATAAGAGGAATGCCATGAGCAGGTTACAGGAAGTTCCAGAGAAGGCCCTGGAATCCAGCTGGCAAGACAGTAGGAGCAGGGGGATTGGCTGAAGGCGAGAGGAGGGATTTCCTCTGTCGTAACAAGAACAGTACTCCAGCAATGGGAGCCGGGGGTTTATATGGGAAGCAGGTGCCCTCTGATGGCTTTGTTTCCCTGCTGGGAGGGGAAACGTGGGAAGAGAAGCAGGAAGCTTGTAGAAAAGGAGAGATCTGAAAGATTCTTGCAAGGAGTCAACTCTCCAGACACCAGGCCACTTTGCAGGGAACACCCCCCATGCCAGGCGAGGGGCTTGTATTTCCCAGACCTGCTAGGAGGCGCTGTGAAGCTTAGATGCCATCTCCCGTGGTGTTTCGATTCACACTACCGTCACAGGAGGCCCTTGGCCTCAGCAGAAGGTGGGGGCAGGAGGACTTGACTTTAAATATCCAGGCAGTTTTCCGTCTCGGCAAATTTGGAGAGTTGAATGCCTCTTTGAGGCAAACCGTTTCTCTCTTCCAAGAAAACTACCAGCTTTTCTTGGGGAAAATTATAAAGTCACGCTAACCGGAAGACAGAGGTTGTAGAGGCCCAGAGAAGTGCTCTCGGTGGCAATGCAACCGGTTGTGTGCGGTCCCGTCAGAGCCACGTCTCGCTGGGTCCCAGGCTTCCGGCAGCAAGAAATGCCTCTTTGGTCCTGCTTGGATTTGGGAAGCACCGGAGCTGCAAGCTGTCACTTGTTCTTGGGGAGGTGTCTGCATTTTTATGGGCATTTTCATTCTGACTCGGGAGGTCAAACTAATACACATAAAGCGACTGGCAAGCTGTCCATGCCACACTCAGTGATTGAAGTCGGAAGAGAGGCAGAAGACGAAACTAACAAAGGTTGCAGCCATCAGGGAAATTTCTAAGGAGGAGGTACTTGCATGAGGTCGTGAGGAACAGAGAGGGCTGGGACGTGTCGGGGAAGGACAGGGCATCTTTAGGAAGGGAGCAGCTTGCGTGTGATTTCTCAGCATGCTGGTGTGGCTCTATCACTTACTGGCTGCATGGCTTTGAAAAAAAATAAATGAATAAACTCTTCGGGCTTCCTTTTCCCTAACTGTGACAAGAGCATATTAGTACTTGCATGTAAGGTGGTACTGAGGAGTCAATGAGGTAATTCTCAACACTGCTCTTACCACAGCGCCTAGGCCATATGAAGCAGCCCATAAATATTACCAGTATTTTGGGGGGAAGGTGTTAGTGTTACATGTTAGAACATTCACATGCCAACTGCCCTCACATTCCAAAGCAAACTTTGCGACCACCAAGCAGGACTTCCCAAGCAGGTGTAAAGGAACACTTTGCAACACCTCGTCCCTCCCCCACACCGATGATATAAAAGGATCACGAGCAGAACTGATAGGGAAAGAGGGTCTCTTTTCCGAGAGTCGTGGGTGTGGTCTGGTCTACTGTCCCAGGGGTAAGTCGCCCCTCACTTCAAGCGGGGGAAACGGACTTCATGAGCACCACTTGGAGAGCTTGATAAGTGGCCCCTCCATGGGGGACACAGGACGACGGTGTCTGATTCACTCCAGAGAAATACAAAGAACAGACTGCCCTTTTTGGGTGGTGGAGGGGAAGGGCAGCATTCGAATGGCAGGCATCCAGAAAGGTTGTTAGGGAAAAGACATGAGGGTTTCCTGTTCACCATATCCCAGCCACATGAGAAAGAACTAGCTTGGGGTGCCTGGGTGGCTCAGTTGGCTAAGCATCTGATTTCGGCTCAGGTCATGATCTAGCAATTCATGAGCGTGAGCTCCGCATCAGGCCCTGTGCTGACAGCTCAGGGCCTGGAGCCTCCTTCGAATTCTGTTTCCCTCGCTCTCTGCTCCTCCCCCGCTCACACTCTGTCTCTCAAAAATGAATAAACGTTAAAAAAAAAAAAAAGAACTAGCAAGAGGGCTCAAAAGGGTGACTAATAATGAAGACCTCATGAAACGACATTTGAAATGCTAAGATCCGAGGAAGGAGCCCCAAATAACCAACTAGAACAAGCATTCACCATATCAAGGGAAAAACGGGTAAGGAACCGCTAGTCAAGGTATGAGTTGAGGGGTAGGGCGGGGGGGTCTGTGGAAAGGAGGAGGAATTCTCTGGGGGAAGAAAGTACAGGAAAGCAACCCCATAAGAAGAATCAGCTGTTGACTGCCAAGCCCAAGGAAGGCAGAGGCCAACTCACACAGAATTAGTTAAGTGCATCAGTGTATTAGTTCCCTATTGCTGTTAAAGAAAATCATCACAAACTTGGTGACTTCTAACAACACAAATTTATTGTTTCACAGTTTATAAATTCAGAAGTCTCAAATTGGTCTCAATGGGCTAAAGTCAGGGCGCTAGCAGGCCTGTGTTCCTTTCTAGAAGCTCTAGGAAAGAGTCTAGAGTTTTTTGCTCTATTCCAGCTTCTAGAAACCACCCACATTCCTAGGCTCATGACTCCCTTCTACCCTCCAAGGCAGCAATGGCCAGTTTTCCTCACGTCATATCACTTGGAGTCTCTCTTCTGCCTTTCTTTTCTTCTTAGAAAGACCCTTGTGGTTACATTGAGCCCACCTAAATAATTCAGAATAATCTCCCCCATTTCAAGCTCAGATGATTAACAACCTCGATTCCAGCTATAACATATTCACAGCCTCCAGGGATTCGTATGGGGATGTCTTTGGGGCGCCATTAATGTGCCCACTACAGTCAGTAAGAATTTTCCCACCCTTTAGCAACCTGTTGGCCTTCAACCCCAGACTGGCCAGGGGCAGCCTGGCAAAGTGTTAGAGGCTGGGAAACAGAAAAGGAGCCAATGTGTGTCTGTGTATCCACGGCATCAGCACAGTCCCTGGAAGAGCAAGAGTAATAAATCAAGATTCAGAGAATGTCTGCACTCACATCCCGCAGTAATTGGGGGTTGAGCATGATTCCTGGTGGAAGCAGCCCCCTTAGACGCGCCCAGCCACATTTGCCATCTTCAATCAGGGAAGCCCCTTTGCCAAAACTGAAACTCTGCCTTATTCCCCTTCAAATTATAGTTATTGCTTTCACCCCAAACTCCACAATTGTGTAATTATACCTTGGAACATATGGTGCACACAGCTCCCTGAAAAGGGGGCCCCATCAAAATTTATAAGGCGAGAGTTTGCATCTCTGACTTTAAATGGGCTTAACCACTCAAATTAGAGCCGTTGTTCTATTCCAGAGAGAGAGAAGAGTGTTCAGCCATTCCAAGAACAAGCAGGGCAGCGATACCCTCCAGCCACTGTCAGATGCAATCTCTGTTCTGCCAGCACAGAAGGTGGGACTGAGGCACGCAGGCTCCTAAAAGAGGAAAGTGAACATGTCAGCTGATCAGAGCCAACTTTTGATTTTTCACAAAAGGGGGGGAAGAGGGCAACATGAAAGACTGAGAGCCATATACAGAGAAGCAATAAGGTGCTTCCTGAATGAAGAGATCAAGCCCCCCTTGTTGGAGTGAGGGGAGGGAAAGTCAGCACCTGTTGTCAGCAGTCCCACCAAACTGGCCATCTCACTGCAGGGGCTCAGAAACCTTCAAAAGCAATCGTGATGCTAACTGAATAGTCTCCATGTGTCAGGAGTGTCCAGGGCAATAATCGGTGAGGGTTGAACCAGCACCGAAAGAGCAGGTGAGAGAGGTGGACTGTCGTGTAGTCCAGGGAGGCTCAGCAGACCTTCCAGTGGCCAGGATGAATTTTCCGTCAAAAGCAGCTATCTCAGGCTCACTGAATAGTCTTCTGATTACCAGTTTGGCTGATGAATTTGGGGAAGGAGTTCTGAATAATCCAGGACTTGACAATTAATCATCTCCTCTGTACTTTAATAAATTTGTGTTTTTTATACATCTGGTCTTAGAACAGCCTGAGTCATTGTCTGATAATGACTCTGGGCTTTCCCAAATGCCCCATACTGTGGCCATCCATTGAGGGCCACCCTGGCTACTCACAGCTCTCTCAGCTACTCACAGCTCTCTCTGAATTTTAATCTTTGCTCTTTGGTCCTTGATTTATGGATCATTTAGAAATATTACTATCCTGGGGCACCTGACTTAGTCGGTTAAGCATCTGACTCTTGATTTTGGCTCGGGTCATGATCCCAGGGTCGTGGGATTGAGCCCCACATCAGGCTCCATGCCAAGCATGGAGCCTGCTTAAGATTCTCTCTCTGTCCTCTGCCTCTCTCTCTGTCTCCCTCCCTCTCTCCCTTTCTCTCTTTCTGTCTCACCCTTTCTCTCTATCTCTCAAAAAGCAAATATAATAAAATAGAATTAAAATTAAAAAAGAAATATTATTATCCTGGAATAACCACACATTCACATCTATGCACCCCTCATGGTGAACTCCTACTCATCCTTCAAGACCCAACTTATATGCTATATTTCTGAGAAGTTTTTTTTTTTTCTGGCTTACCCAGTTCTACTGGGGTTGGGGTGGGGGGTGGTGGTGGTGAAGGACATGGAGAAAATAAATAATAGAAAAAAATGATGAAATATTAGTGATCCACTAGTTTTCTAACCTCTTTACATGAAGAACACTTGTTCAAGCAAATGTTGATATGGAAGCCAATACGTAAAACATGAAAACATAAAAAATGGATGAGCTCTGGCTAAAAGAGGGATAGGAGGCCAGTAATAATTCCCTGGGCTTCCACAATGCACCCCCATCACAGTGAAACTTTTATCCCACAGTTTGAAAACCACTTATCCAATCTAATTGTCATTTTACAAATGAGGAAACTGATATGGAATTCAATGTCAGGAAATGGCTGATACAATTGTTTCATGGGGTTCTCCCAAAACAGAGATGACAATAATAACATGGTATTAATACCACCCCTTCCTGGCTTTGGCAGGCACAATTTATCAATCCCATATGCAGCCTCAGAATCCTTCTCAAGGCACCATTTGAGTAAACTGCTAACAGCTAACTAGAGTTGATATTTAAGATTAATTTATTTACCATTGCTATTCTCAATAATAATTTTTTCTGTCCTAAATGCTAACACATATTATTTTATAACCATCCCATTATTAACAAAAGTCATTAATATTTAAAGGGGTAGAAAAGGCTTGAATAGGATAACATAAGCCAACAGAAATCTCTTTTTTTTACATTTAATTAGGTTTTACACTACATTTTGGGGGAGTTGACCTTCTAAATCTAGTAGTATAAAGCAAACAATTACTATCTGATTACATTTTCTTTACTAGATTAAAATGTAAAAATAAAGGTGCTCTATCTATTTCTTGGTGGTGGTGGGCAACATCAACTCAAAAATAAAAAGATGCTGGGGTGTCTGGGTGGCTCAGTCAGTTAAGCATCAGACTTGGGCTCAGGCCATGATCTCACGGTTCATGAGTTCGAGCCTTGCACTGGGCTCTGTGCTGACAGATCAGAGCCTGGAGCCTGTTTCAGATTCTTTGTCTCCCTCTTTCTCTCTGCCCCTCCCCAACTCATGCTCTGTCTCTCTGTCTCTCAAGAATGAATAAACGTTAAAAAAAATTTTTTTTAAATAAAAAGATGGGAGGGCACCCTTGTTTTTTAACTGTCTAGGGTTTCATTGATTTGAGCTGGGAGTGAAAAAGCAAAACATTCCAAAGTCTGATCCTGGCTTAGCCTTTATCATTTTTAAAATATTCAGCTCTTGGGGCACCTGGGTGACTCAGTTGGTTAAACATCTAACTCTTGATTATGGCTCAGGTCATGATTTCAAAGTTCAAGGGATCAAGCCCCATATCAGGCTCCGTGGTGGCAGTGTAAAACCTGCTTGGGATCCTCTGTCTCCCTCTCTCTCTACCCCTCCCCTACTCGTGCTTGTTTGATCTAAACAAATAAATAAACGTTTAAAAAATTAAAATAAAATAAAATAAAATAAAATAAAATATTCAGCTTTCTCTTATTAAGAATTGCCTTTGGGGGCTCCTGGGTGGCTCAGTTGGTTAAGCGTCCAACTCTTGATTTTGGCTCATGTCATGATCTCACAGTTCGTGAGATAGAGCCCCATGTTGAGCTCAGTGCTGAGAGCACACAGCTTGCTTGAGATTCTCTCTCTCCCCATCCCTCTTCCCCTTGTGCCCATGTGTGTGCTCACTCTCCCTTTCTCTCTCAAAATAAATAAAATAAACTTAAAAAAAGAAATTGCCTTTGTGGGGAAAGACATGAATATCCTTTACCAGTCAACAGAGCTGATTCAAACATATTGGCTATGTACAAGACATAGGTAGGCTTGAAGGCACATCATACAGCCATCTGCTGGCTCTGAGACCCAGTCTCTCTCCTTAAGTTCCTGCGCTCGGGTTCAGGACCTGCTACTCCAAAATGTGTAGCACCTTGGCATATTAAATACCTTAAGTTGAAGGCATCTTTTTTTAAATGTCAGAAGCAAGAATTTCGCTCTGACCTCTCCCACCATCTGCTGCCCTTCTTCCCTGAAATAAGTCATAAAATTCCTCTGGGAAACGTATGTGGCCTGTACAAGGAGAAGGGAAGACATTCTTATCACCAGAGATGGGAATTTGGGGCCAAGAAATCTGTACAAACTTGGTTAAATTAACCCTTACCTTCCTGGTTACTTCTTCACCATTTACTACCCCCGGCCCAATCCCTTTGTCTTGTCAATTCTGCACAAATATGTGTTTTTTGTCTAACAGATATTAAAGCTTCCTGCTCTGGTCACTTCTCCAGATCTTCATTTTCTTCTGAGGGCTCCCATGGATGTTTAAATATACACTAACATTTGAATGTTTTTCTCCTGTTGATCTGTCTTTGTCAGTTTTATTTTCAGATGCAGGCAGGGACCCTAATAGGGTTTAGGAAAAATTCTCCTCCCCTACACCTGCCTATAGGCTCTTAAAACAGAAAAAGTCTTCCCTTTTGGAAGAACAGGGGGGAAAGTCATTGCCCTTCGCCCCACCCCCTTACTCCTCTTCCTCATAAGGAGGGGTCATTTATCTGCTTAGGCTGGTTGGGACAGAGCACGTAGGCCTACTAGCCAAGTCCCAAGTCTCCATCCATCTTTCTCCATCTCTCCCACTCTCTGGCCTGTTTTCACATTAACTGTAAACTAGCCCCCCTCCTCCATGCAGTCAGCCAGTGAGAGAGAGTATCCTTGTGTCTGGGTTGCAGGTTCAATGGGAGGTGGAGAAGAGACCAGACAGAGAATGGAGGGGAAGCCCATTTGGGCCTCAAGTTCACTTCTCAATGTCCAGTGCTGCAACTGACAGACTCTGATCTCTTTGTGACTCTGAGTTGTAGAATTTGAAGGACAAAGTCAACACACAGTCTCTTCAGGAACCCCAATATTGCCCAAGATGAGGCTCTGTGCACATTGTATTTGTGCATGTATATGTGTGTTAGTTAGTACATGTCTCCTTGTTCGTCATGGTTCCAGACACACCAGAAAATTTCCAAACATCTGCTAATGCAAATTTTAAGTGGTCTTTAAGACCAGTAAGGCTCAACCAAGTGGGAAAACTTTCATTTTTCAAAAAAGGTTCTGTGATGGGATCCTCATTACCTCCACCCCTCCACTGCACCCCTGTGCTGCAAGCACCTGCCCCATACACAGGTTCATGGAGCTTTGCTGGGAGCACTTTATTGCATGTCACACATCAGTTGTCTTCTCTCCAAAAGCAGTGTAGAGTCAGTGTCCTGGGTCTCTCACAGGACTAGATGGTGAAACTAAACTTCTACCCTCCCATCCATGTCACTTCCACACTCTCTTTGTGTGTCTCTTTGTCTAATCATTACTAGGAGTGACCATGAAATACCTAAGCGCCCTGTAGCTGACCACAGTTAGACAAGACATGCCTTTTCCTTCTCTGGGTTTAGAGTCCAACAAACCTTCCTGACACTTATCTCAATTCCTAGCAGCAGATCCGTTTTCTGGCTTAAATCATGAGCCTTCAGAAGACTGATTTCTTGGGAGCCTGATATGAAGCTCTGATTAGCTACTACATATATTGATATATATGGTGAGGAATATGGGAGGAGTTTCAAATCCTCGGGTTATCTCTGAAACCAGAATATACACCCTACTCTCACTGTTTTAGGGCTAAAGCATCTGCAAGCTTATAATAAACTTGCCTCCAAAAACCTGCTTGTCAAGTACTTTGACTTAGGCCTTAATTCATAAATGTCTCCGGGACCTTGGAAGTCTTTATGTAAAAATTTTCATTTCTGTTTTTAATAACTTACTAGCAAATATAAATATAAAAGAAATATATCCATATAGTAATACAAATTCAAATATTACTAGACCTGCTCAAAAACTAAAAACTAAGTTTTCCTGAGGTGCCTGGATGGCTCATTTGGTTGAGTGTGTGACTCTTGGTTTCAGCTCAGGTCATGATCTCATGGTTCATGGGTTCACCCCACATCAGGATCCATGCTGATGGTGTGGAGCCTTCTTGGGATTCTCTCCATCTTCTCTTCTCTCTGCTTCTCTCTCTGTCTCTCTCCTGCTCAAATGTGCTCTCTCTCTCTATGTAAAAATAAATAAATGAACTTAAAAAAAAAAAACAACTAAGTTTTCTTTCCCCCTCTGCAACCAAGAGTTCCATTCCTCAGAGGTAATAATAACTCCTTCTTTTGTATAATTCTTTTTTTTTAAAGTTTTTTTATTTATTTGAGAAAGAGAGAGAGAGGAAAAAAAGAGAGAGAAAGAGAGGGAGAGAGAGAGCATGCACAAATGGGGAAGGGGAAGAGAGTGAGAGAGAGAGAAAGAGAGAGAGAAAGAGAGAGAGAGAGAGAGAGAGAGAGAGAGAATCCAAAGCAGCCTCCATGCTGTCAGTGCAGAGCCTGACACAGGGCTCCATACCAAAACTACGCACAAGTTCATGACCTGAACTGAAATCAAGAGTCAGACACTCAACCAACTGAGCCACCCAGGTGCCCCTGTGTAATTCTTATGGGCTCACTTCCACAATACTAAGTGGGTGCATACACTGTATTTCTTAATTTGCTAACTTTAAGCTTGATATATTGACTCTCTGCAATGAAAATGAGAGATTGAGTTCATTCACGCTGCCTCCAATACTGTGTCTTCTGTATTTCTGCCAGTCATATTTTTTATTCTCTAATTTATATTCACAAATCTTACTTATGCATTTTGAGTCTTTGAACCATTGGCTTCACACAATATCTTGGCCCATTAACTTTAGACAATATGTGATGGTGATGGAACAGGACCCCCATATTTGCCTTAGTGTCTCCTCACACCCTCCCAATCTTTGTCTCCTTTCCCCCTCAGTCCAACATGTCATTAACTTTATATGGCCAATGTCAAGGTTTATAACATGTCCATCAATGTAAAATAAATCTAAGAGTTTCATGCTTTATTTATTGTCTAAAAGTTTTCTGTCTTACTGGACTGCCCTCATCCTGGACCTTCTGCTAGACAGAGAAGGCTTTGGTCATGACTTTTATTTTTGTCTTCTCCCATCTGTGTTGCTGGGCTGCCAATTTCTTCGATTCCTGGGATATATAAGGCCAAAAAAAAAAAGAGTCTGGCCTACTTTCTTTTCTTCAGCTTTCAATGTCTTCTTATGTTTGTTTTATATTTAATGTCTAAGATTTTTAGTTGTACTTAGTAGGGAAAGTAGAAAGTGTGTCTACTCCATTTTCTGAGAAACAGAAGTCTGAATTCCTTTGTAACTTTTCCAGAATATATATGTTTTTCATATTATCTCCCTGGGTAGTAAAACCCCTGAATCCTCACATGTCAAAAAATGTCTTTACTTTGTCCTCACTAGATACATAGTTTATCATGAGAATATAAAGACTTCTAGGTTCAAGGACTTCTGGTTTTAGCTCTAACATATAAAGAGCTTGGAAACTGTCCTTCTTCTCTTTACAACCATAAAGAGCTGAAAAGCCTGAAAATCAATGACTTGTCATGGTCCCATCAGAGAACTGAGGTTTCAGGGCAAACCGCGACCTAAAATCTAAAGAGATGGTTGGATCCAGAGAGCCATTGCAGGGATCTGTTTACGTGCAACAGAAGCCACTGGAGCCATAAACTGATAGAAACACTTAAATGGTAATTTTGACAAATTGCTGGAGGCTAGATGCACTAGCATCAGGGTGAGGAACTCTTAGGGACCACAGCCTTCGGGGTGCCCCAACACATTGTTGGGTTTTTACTCTTGGAGCCCCATTAGATTCTCATGGTGAAGATCTAAGAAAGATCCCCTCATGGCTCTGACAGGAAAAGGGGGAAGATAGCCATTGTCAATACTCTCCACAGAAAAAGCCAGGAGAAAAGACTACCAGAGGTGTATCCCACTTGGGGGTAAGACATTTTCTCTCTCCAGTCATCCTATTTCAGCTAGTCAGGAATGGGGAGGAGGTCATGAGTGATTGGGAAACACTCATGAAGGTCACAGCCCTGTGACACAAACCTGCTAAAAAACTGAGATTTAACCAAAAGATTACAAAATGCTTCACCTCCCACATACCTGACCACCAGGCCAGAAGCGATCAGTATAAAGAGTGGATTGCAACCGAAAGAGTTGTAAGACATAGACTCTCTCTGAAGTACTTAGAGAAGCCCAAAGCCAATGAGGGAGATAAAAACAAGGTCACTAGAGGAATTTGAGGTTTCTGACACCTGGATCTACAGCAAACATTAAACACAACTCAATGCCTTCTCAAATTGGCATAAAATATCACTAAAGGCCCATTTACTTCTGATTCTGTTAACCAACACCTTGGGCTTTCAGCCAAAAATTACGTGGCATGCTATAAAAGGAAACAGAAAACAGTCCGAAGAGACAAAGCAAGCATCAGAGCCAGACTCAGATATGACATCGATATTGGAATTACACAGGGGATTTAAAATCACTATGATTAATATGTTAAGGGCTCTAATGGGAAAAGTAGACAACTTGGAAGAAGAGATAGATGGGTAATGTAAGCAAGAGTGACTATATTCTCATGGTCTCCTCGAATAATTATTAATAGTGCCTCCTTTTTACTTTCAAACCTGTCCTGGAGTAGGTAACAAAACATATGGGCATCTATTCATATGTCACCCTAACAGACATCGGATGCTGTTTCCACAAATATTTAATTCCATTTTTCTTTTTTGAAAGCTCCTTGAAGAATAGATACTCTACTGCTGCTGATTTGGGTTTTTTTAGTTTGGTTTTAGCAAAATTTGAAACTTTACAGGTGTCTTGACTATCCATCACAGCTATGCCAGAATGTTTCCTAATTTGTAGAAATCAAATTGTTTATGGTTTGAATTTTTCATTCAAAAGTTTTAAGAGTCCCATCAATATGAAGCCATCAATAATCTAAAGGTCATTTTTCTAAAAGGCATAAAAACTAGGAACACAAGGTGTAGAGGATAAAACTAGGATTGTTTGCCCATTCTCCTTTATCTGGTAACCTCCTCCCTCCCACCCCTACTGTGAAAGCAGCCATTTTGTAAACAAAACCCTGCCCACTGGTCACAGTTCATTGGTCTGGGGCAGATACTTGCCACCGTATGAGCCAATCAGAGCCAACCAGAGTCCTTCCCAGGAGTGTATTAATTAGATCTCAAAGAGAATCCATGATTCTCTGGGTAGGTAAGGCCCAAAGATGTAAAGCTTTGGAATTATTGGTGGGTATTCCCTAATCTGGTGGAGAAAGAGGGAGAAAGAAAGGAAGCAAAGGGAGAAAGAGACAGACATTAATGAAGCCAATCACAGAAAGAAGCAAAATTCAGAGACAAAGAGAAAGCCTTAATGTCATCTGAATACCTGCTTATAGTCATTTCTAAGGCTAATGGTCTCCTTATCTTTCCTGTGGCCTGATTGTTCTCATCTTCCCCCAAATACCCAGATTCCTGCCAATAAATTTCCTTTTTTCCATAAGCAGACTGAGTTTGCTTTCTGTCACCTTTGGGTTGAGGAGTCCTAACTAATACAAGAGGTTAATGTATGTGTCCCATTTAAGAAGGATCTTATGACAGGAAGTTCACAGAGAAGCTACACAGTTAAAAGCCTTTACTTCTAAGCTGAGATGCCCTCGAGCAATCTGCTGCAATTTCTCTACTTACCATTTAGGAATCTAAAGGCAATTTTTTTATATCCTTTCCTCGCTTGCTGTATCTCTAGAGTCATTCAACCACCCTTATCCTTTCAACTGTTTCCATTAAGGAAAATAGCACAGACTTTTAAAGAAAAGGTTGTTTGGCCTCATAATCCCCCCGATTAAAAATCTCTCTCTTTTTTTTTCTATGTAAGCCATTTCCAGTACTTACTTTCAAAGCATCAAGGCCTGACTTTGAAGCTCATGAATCCATACAAAGTGTCTTCGTTATAGGCTGAATTGCGCCCCTCCTCACAAATTCATATGTTGAAGCCCTAAACCTCAGTGCCTCAGAATGTGACTGTATTTGGAGACAGGGTCTTTAAAGAAGTGATTAAGTTAAAATGAGGTCACTTAGTGTGGACCCTAATCCAATATGACTGGTATCTTTGTAAGAGTAGGAAATAAGGGCACAGAACCATACAGAGGGAGTAGGTGGCCTCATACAAGACAAGGAGCAAGCCTTCCGAAGACACCAACTCTGTCAAAAAAATTTTTTTTAATTTTTTTAACGCTTATTTATTTTTGAAAGAGAGAGAGACAGAGCATGAGCAGGGGGATGGGCAGGGAGCGAGGGAGACACAGAATCCGAAGCAGGCTCCAGGCTCTAAACTGTCAGCACAGAACCCGACGTGGGGCTCGAACTCACAGACCATGAAATCATGACCTGAGCCGAAGTCAGACACTGAACTGACTGAGCCACTCAGGCACCCTGTCAACATCTTGATCTCAGACTTTCAGCTTCCAAAATTGTAAAAAAATACATTTCTGTGGTTAAACCACCCAGTCTGTGGTAGTTTGTTATGGTAGCCTTAGCAAACTAACATCATCTGTATTAGCCAATGTTCTCCAGAGAAACAGAAGCAATAGGAAAGAAAGATGGATAGTTAGGTGATAGGTAGATAGATGATAGATAGATAGATAGATAGATAGATAGATGATAGATAGATAAGGAATTGGCTCATGTTATTATGAAGGCCAACAAAATCTCATGATCTGCAAACAGCAAGCTTAAGACCCAAAAGAGCCAATGATACAATTCTGAGCTGAATGCCCACAGACTTGAGACCCAGGAAGGCCTGATGTTTCAATTCAAGTCCAAAGGCAGGGAAAAAAAACCCCAATGTCCCATCTCAAAGGCAGTTAGACTGGAGGATTGCTCTCTTATTTGTGGAAGGGTCAGTTTTTTTGGTCTATTCGGGCCTTTAACTGATTGGATGAGGCCCACCCACACTGGGTAGGGCAATCTGCTTTACTCAGTCTACCAACTTAAATGTTTATCTCACTCAGAAACACCCTCACGGACACACCCAGAATAATATTTGACCAAATGCCTGGGCACCAGTCAAGTTGACACATAAAATTAACCACGGCACTGTCTTCTAAAATGAGATATATAACTTAGCCACCTAAAATCCTAAATTATTGAAATCAAGACCCACCTAAGCTCTCTACAAGTATATTAGATGCCATCTAGAGAGCAGTCATCTGATATCTCAATGATCCATTGATTAAGGCACATAAAGCTTCAAGTAAAACTGTCCTGCCTGCCAGCAACTTTAATTTCCAAGTCAGGTACCATCAGGATGTGTCAAAGATAACAAACCTATGGGGAGAGAGCTTTCACACAGGAGCAGTGCCTGGAGGCACTTCACTTTTTACAACCATTTTCACTCTCCTCTAATCTAGTGCATTTTATGAGGAATAAAAGGAGTTTCCATATTAAAGTTTGCTTTCGGCAACCTGGTATATGCCTCACCACTGGAGAGGGCAATCGGCAAAGCTGTTATCGTTCCACACACCTCTGGGGCTTGTCAGCACTCTGTCAGTTCAGCTTATCCTTATCTTTGGCACCCAGCTCCCTTCAATGTTGACATGTAGAAGGATAATGGCTAATTATCAATTGCAGCCCCTGAAATGTGGCTGATTGGGTTGTAATATGTGGAAGTGGATAAAGAAAGCTTTGTGTAGGAACTTTGTGAATTAGCAGAAAATTACACCAGTGCCTTACAAGTTAAAAGTGCCAGAAAGTTGAACAGCACGGAAGAAGAGAGAACCAGCATCCTTTCCTGGACTCGTTTCCTTCCTCCTGTTAAGCTTGCTGAACTTCCTTCATCCCCACACATCAAACCACTTACGATTTTATCCTCAAAGTGCTTACTCTTTGAAACTTCTTTAGGAAATAAGAAAATTATCAGTTGTCAAGAGATGTCCATTTTGTTTTCACATTCAACACAAGAATATTCAATACTGAACCACCTGGGTAAATGCAAGATCATTTACATATAAGTGTCAGGCAAATATAGGCAGGGATTGATATATGCAGAGTTCTGAGAAAAAAGGGAAAGGATGGTTGAAGAGTCCATTCGCTCATCCAAAGGATCTTCACAGAAACAGCATGGTTGGGGCAAAACTTTCTCCCAGTCTTGTGAATGTTTTGATATGTAGGTCGATCATACATCCAGGTTTGCCTGGGAGAGCCCTGGCTTCCTCTTGTTCTCCCCCTTGTAACTATTAATAGTACCTCTCTTCCCTCTCAAGGGTGTCCCTATTGATTTGTCTCCCTGTAATCGAGCCCTTGTGGAAAGAGGCTCTCAAGCAAAAGAATAACCTTCCTACTGGGAACTTGAGTCTCACCACAGATCAGAACCACTAGCTGGCCCTTTCCAGCTCTTCACAGGCCAGATTCAGCCAGTTTTAGCAAGACAGCACCAAGAGATGTTTGGTGACCCAGCTCAATGTCTGACATGGAAAGAGCTATGGAACCCGAGAGGTTCCTCCTCCACCTTCCCAGGATAGCATCCAGGAGACCACATTACATTTAATCATGTATCTTCAGGTTCTTCCTGGCAGTAATCGTCTCTCAGACTTGGTTTTTGCTGACCCTGGCAGTTTTGAGTAGTGGTGATCAGGTATTTCATAGAATGTCCCCAGCTGGAGTTTGCTTGATGTTTTTCTCATGATCACACTGGAGTTACAGGTATTTGGGAGGAAGACCACAGAGGAAAAGTGACAGTTTTCTCACATCTTTGCTACTAACGTGACTTATCACTGTCGATGTTGTTGACCTTGGCCACCTGGCGGAGGTACTCTTTGTCAAGTTTACTTTCTGTAAAATTATTCTTTTTTCCCCATTTCTATATTGTGCTCTTTGGAAGGAAGTCACTATGCACAGCCTGCATTTAAGGAGTGGGGAACTGTACTCCACCTTCTTGAGGACAAGGAATCTACATAAATTATTTTTAATTTATCTTTTAATTAGTCTTCTGTACAGGTTTTTTCTTCTCCTCCATTTATTTAATTATTCAATCGTTTATGTCAATATGGACTACTGGATATTTATTTTATACTTTGGGTTGTAATTCAATAGTATTTTATTTTCTTATTCATATTGTTCCAGATTGGGCCATTGGAGGTTCTTTCTATTGGCTACTATGTCTCCTTGACATAGTCCCATCATTGTGGTGGGGATTCATTTTTGTTTTTGTTTTGTTTTGCTTTTGTTTTTGAGCATGTTCTGACTTTCTAACACTACAAGATGACCCAGGCTCGTCCTGTAAATTTCCTTCCCATACCTAGAATCAGCCATTGCTCCAAAGAGCCCTGGATCCTTTTCCTGGAAAATCATACTAGAAACCAAGGTCTGAGCGTAAACATGTGCTAAATTCGGATTCACCCAAATCCAACTGAATTGTGAAGAAGCCTTTAAATATCAGCCTATTTCTTGCACATAATAAATAGATAAGCTAATTTTCCCCATCTTACTTACAGATACAAATCATTTTTTGCCTTTTTATAAGAATGCTTCTATCCTAGCTCCTACTGATTGGATAACATTGGTGAGGTAAATAAAATTAAAATGATAATAATAATAATAGTAATGGTTATAGCTACGAGGAAGACATTAAGCTAAATACTGTACAGACATTATCTCATTATATCCTAATGGCATCTTTGAGACATGGGCACCATTATTATGCCATTTTGTAGATGATGAAAGTAGTATTGCCCTTGATTGTCATTCTGAGAACTACACAAGAAATCACTTGTAAACCCCCTAGCACAGAGCATGTAGAAGTTGCTCAATAAATCATTATTTTCTCACTTCTTTGCCTCTAGATAAAAAGAAAATGGGCAAACTTCAGCAAGACATTAACTGTAAAAGTTCAGCTCATGGTTTGCAAGATGAAAAATACAGGGGTCATATTAGCTCATTTGTTTTCTTTGTTGCTATCAAAATGTGATCTGACTCACAAAGGCTGAAAATCAACCTCCTTCATGAAAGATTTCAAACAAAATGAAGATATATTTATCTGATAGTCAAGTCTGTTTACAGAGTTGCCCTTTATATAACCCAAATTCCCAGACACCAGGAGAACCCAGACAACATTTTTGGAGATCTTTAAGTAGTCTAAGATACTTTTCTAAAACGTTAATGTTTGAATTAAGATGGAGAAAACATTAAATAAATCCACCACACCACCTCAACTTATGAAGCTATTGAAATTGTATAAAGTTACCAAATACTTAAATAACATGCAGAAAAGTTCTGGAAGCTTTGTCTCTCCACGGAAGTAATTTCACTACTGTGATCAATCTTGCGCAAAAAGGTTGAACCACATGCAAATTTGCTGGCTTTCTTAGAACAGACAGAATATCCTGAAGAGTAAAATTCTTTTTTTCAGTCTCCACTGTCTTTTCCAACATTCCCCCATCCAGATATCTTAGGAAGATGAAAATTGAGACTTGCAGGCAAAACCAAGGACATGCATCTCAGAAACAGCTAAAGTGGCATCAGGATTTCGACCAGCTCTGAAAACACCCTTTCACAGCCCCTGTGCTGGCCTCACCACAGCAAGAAGCTTTATTCATGGCAGACCCATTTCCAAACTTCTAAGGGCAACATGCTCCACTTGAAGAGCCCTTGCCTTCCTTCCTGACACTCCAGATCATCTCTGACAGCCAGGTGTAAGACCCACCTACTCTGAAAAGTCATCCCCATTGGCGGTCTGCTGTCAGTCTTGGACTCCCCAGATTCTGCTCCTTGAACAAATCTCTGGGACCTCCCCTCACAACAGATGGACATCCAGTGTCCCCGGCTGAATTATGAGCTCTCCCAGGCCTGTTGCTATCTTTCAGTTCTCTCTCCTGCTAAGCCTAGCCCGGATGGCCTCGATAACTATTTCTGAGCTCTTCTCATTGATTGATTATACCTGGGGTGATAGCCTTGGTCTTTAGAGGTAAAACCAGAGCAACGATGTCTTCCACCCTAACTGTGGGCCGGCAGGGGGCTTGGTGGGTACCTGCCCTCAGCAAAGGTTTTCTAGAGCTCCAAGAATGTTCCTTTGATCAGATTCCTCTGCAAGGGGATAATGGAGCTTAAAACTTTTTTTTTTAACAAAAGGGCATAAAAAGTGAATTTAAAAGCAAATGGGCCAAGGATTTTCCCTAGGAAGTCTTTCAATTTCACACATAGCAAATTCCTATGGTATGGACCTATTAGAAATGCTTTTTTTAGTGTCTTTATGCATATTTATTATGTTCCTCTGCGGCTCTATTACTGCTTAATTTGACACCACGCCTCCAAAGCCACATCTTCTTTCTTCTCAAACTATTAAAAAGGGGCAAAATATTTTAATCATGAAGCTCTGTATAATTTAGAGATTATCTGCTGTCTGCATGAGTTACAGCAATAATCAAAGAGAGGCTGGGGATTTATAAAACTAAGGCCCTAATTTCTTGACAGGTGTTCTGTTTGGTATGGAATTAACCTCTTTTCACATGTTCTATATACATAAGTGCAAATCATTAAATACATCCTTGGTACACATAGAACAGACAGGAGACAGAATCTACTAGGTGAGAACTACCCATGACCTCCGTAAGCCAGGTTCTATTATTCACTGACGAGAGAGAAATAAATGATGGGGGATTCTATCAGCTGCACAGTCGGAATGTGCTTGAATAGTCCATTTGGCAGCCCTGGGGGGACCAGGAGTTTTGATCCAGCTACTGGTTACATTCTCCACTGGAGCCAAACAGAAGATTGGGGTTGGCTACTGGAACCCACACGACTTGCGAGTGCCCAGCCAGTTCAGTGCAGTGATTAAATCCATAGCACCCGGAGTCAGACAGAACTGGGTTTGAATCCTGGAGCCACAACCTGCTAGCTATGTGTCCCCTGGAAAGCCACATCACCTCCCAGAAGTCCAGTCTCCTCATTTCAATAACACTGACATTTGTCTCAGCTACCCACAGTGTGCTGTGAAAGAGGTAATGTGTGGACAGCACACAGCATAGTACCTGCCGAATAGTAATTGCTCAATTAATTACACTTCTTCTCTGGCAACCTGATTAGTGTCTTGTTATCCATTCATTGTTTGTTTGTTTGCCCACTCAACAAATACATTTTTGAGCCAGATACAAAGTACCAGGTGGTGACTATATACTGATGAATAAAGCCCTGTCCCTGTCTCCATGGAACTCACCATCAGGAGGGGACACATGTATTAATCAAGTAAACAAATAAAACTTAACACTACATAAAAGTTCATAAAGGGGAAGATAAGGTGTGAAAGAAAGGAATGGAAAAAATGGGGGCAAGGAGGTATTTGGATAGAGTACTATAGCAGATGGAAAACATAATCAGAGTAATTGAGGAAAGTTTAGAGAAAGACTACTTGCTTAAAAAGCGTGAGGAAGGTTGAAAAGAGTAGCAGGAGTGGTAAAATTCTTTGGCAGGGCAGGCAAGAGGAAAACCAGCAATCTACCTTTACCAACCCAAAAGAGCAGGGGAAGGAAGATTTCTGCAGTTGCAGAAAAGATCCTGTTGACTGTGGCTTCTGATAGAGATGACAGAGCACCCATGGGACTCATCAGAGAGAGACCTCAAGGAATAAGGACCCTGAACCTCTCTCAACCCCTGACTTTTGATCCCAAGAGGAAGCCTGGTGTTGTCTCCAAGAACACGGAACAGAGTGGAGAAGGGTGGGAAGTGCATCTGAGGAGCAATTAGAAACTATACAACACAGGTAAACAAGAAAGGCTCCTCTGAGAAGGGAGCCTGTAAGTGGAGGAAACAAGATGGCAAAGGAACTAGCCCAGTCAAGTCAGGGAAGGATATTCAAGACAGAGGTAAATAACTGCACCTGCAAATGTCTTGAGGCGTGGATGTTTGGTGGGTCTGAGGACAAGCAGAGGTCAGTGGGGCATGACCACAAAGGGTGAAGGGGAGAAAAGAACATAATGAGTTTAGAGAAATTCTCAGGGATCACTGAACTCCCTGGGTCCTAGATCAAAACAGATAGATTTTCCTGCCCACCAACTGAGTGCCAGCCTGTATTTTTTGGCCTCCCAACTAGTAGAGGCTAAACCTTTGAACTTAGAGTAAGTTAAAAACTTAAAAAGTCTTCTGAACTCCTATTTCTAAATACCATTCTATCCCTCTGAAATACTGATTCTTCTTCAATCTGTACCCAATGTTGAATCCAAAGTCAAGTTTGAGAACATTTCCTTGAAATCAGCCTGACTTAACCAGAAAGAGCTATTTAAGTAATGCCAGGTTGTGCTGAAAGATAGTCCAGGAAACTCTGATTAAAATATGCACCTTCTAGGGCACCTGGGTAACTCAGTTGGTTAAGCATCCAACTCTCGATTTCAGCTCAGGTCATGATCTCACAGTTGTGAGATAGAGCCCTGTGTTGGGCTCTGAGCCGACAGTGTGGAGCCTGCTTGGGATCATCTCTCTCTGCCTCTCCCCCGTTCTCACTCACTCTCTCCACCTCTCTCTCTCTCTCTCTCTCTCTCTCTCTCTCTCTCTCAAAATAAATAAATAAACATTTTAAAAAACATTGTAAAATATGTACGTCATTCTTCAGTGTCAGTTAGGGGAGTGGTAGTTCACCAGAGCTAATGAGAAATTACAGCTTCTTTCTAGCCCTACCATCTGAACCCAGAGACTCTCCAAGATAGGGGTGGTAAGGGCAGTTGAAGAGGGGTCCTTGGGTTCCAAGTGCCTTCCATGAAGACGCAGACAGTCCATGAGGCCAGTGCCATCGTAGCTGGAGGATGGTGTCATTAAAGAAAGGTTCAAAAATAGAGTCACATCCAGAGGTTAGATTGGAGTTGGTGGTTGTGGCTGGTAGAGGATAAGAATTGGATGGGAAACTTTATCACCAGTTAATTGAGCATGAACAACAGATGAGAAGTGGGATGGTGATTGTATTTCTCGCATTATTGTTTCCGATTCTTCATTCTCTTCTATTTTATAGAATTACACATCAATGTTGTTATGTAACTACAGTATCCCCCAGTGGTGTAAGCTATGTATACTTCTCTGCCTCTTTGATGTTCCTTAGCTGAGAGAGGCTTTCAATGGACTTGTGTGGTTTGATTCAATTTCCTATGGTCCTGTCATCTCCCATGAGAAGAGCATACCCGAAGAGTCCATGTGAGTAGATATGAGCCTGGCTGGAGTCCAGCCTGGCCCAGCCAAATTTAACCTGGATTGGGAAAACTGCAGCTGACCTACTGAAACCTGTGTTTATCACACAGCATTAGCTGAGCTGTTTGTTACTCAGCAAGGACTAACTAATACCAGATTTCTAGCAAATGTGTGGGGACAGTGGCTGGAATTGATGAGCAAATATGGGCAAGCCGGGGTAGTTTCTAGCATATCTTTATGTCAAACAATGCACACTGTTATCTCAGGAAATGGCTGGCTGCAACCTACCTGGGATTTCATATCTATATTTTCAGTAATACAATGCATGTAAGGGCCATGAATTTCACCCAAAATGACTAATCCAAAGCCAGAGGGATTCTACCAGTCAGAAGGCATGTTGGCATCATGTTACTCTTTTTCTTTCTTGTCAAAACTGTTAATTTCAAGACTTATGAAGTTTCAAGATCATGTTCCCACCTTGAGAGGCCCCACATATCAGATAACTGCAGTGTTTCCTTCTTCCCAGTGCCTTTACCGCACCCCCATTGCTTCCCAGACTATCTATTTGACCATTAACATGGCTTTTGTTCCCCAGCCCATCCTCTAGTTCCATCTGGCCCACACTTGATCATACTCCTTCAGACATGATCCCACTAGAAAGAAGCTGGGAAATCTCTACCGGATGTTTGAAACAGTACCTAACTCACAGGTGAAATGTCAGTGCTTTTCTTGGAAACACCTGTAAAAAGAACTGGGAAGGGGCTTAATTATCTAATTCCTCCATTTCTCTACTAAACCCAAAATACAGATAGCAAAAGGAACAGCTCCAATAGCTTCAGACAGAACTCATGCCAATGTGTGGCCCACTGGTTCAAAGCCCTGCAAGGTACCAGGTACTGTATGAGGGACTAGGAGTAGTATAAAGAATAAGAATAATTTTCCTGATCTCAAAGAGTTCATGGATTTCAAAAACCAAAGGGCGGGGTGCCTGGGTGGTTCAGTCGATTGAGCATCTGACTTCTGCTCAGATCATGATCTCACGGTTCATGGGTTCAAGGTCCACATTGGGCTTTGTGCTGACAGCACAGAGCCTGTTTCAGATTCTGTCTCCCTCTCTGTCTGCCCCTTCCCCATTTGTGATCTCTTTCTCTCAAAAAAAAATTTTTTTAAGGCTTAAGCAAACTATTACTAAGAACAATCATACTTGCCAGTGAAAACTAGCTTATGAACTGGCCAAACTCTTTTATATATATGTCATTAAATCCTTGCAAAATGCCTGCTATGGACCGAATGTTTGTGTCCCTCCCTCCAAAATTCATATGTTGAAACCCTCTCAATGTGAAGGTATTTGGGGTGGAGCTTTGGGGAAATAATTAGGGTTAGATTCAATCATGAAGATGAGGCCTTCATGATGAGTTTAACGTTCTTATAGAAAGAGAAGACAAGGGGTGCCTGGGTGGCTCAGTTGGTTAAGCATCCAACTTCGGCTCAGGTCTTGATCTCACAATTTATAAATTCCAGCCCTGCATCAGGCTCTGTGCTGACAGTGCGGAGCCTGGAGCCTGGAGCCTGGAGCCTGCTTTGAGTTTTGTGTCTCCCTCTCTCTCTGCCCCTCCCCTGCTCGCTCTCTCTCTCTCTCTCCCTCTCAAATAAATAAACATTAAAAAAAATTTTTTTTCATAAAAAACATAAAAAGAAAGAGAAGACAAAATCTCGCTTTCTTTTTCTCCATGAAGAATGCAATCATGCTGGCATCCTGATCTCAGAATCCAGCCTCCAGAACTGTGAGGAATAAGTGTCTGTTGTTAAAGGCCCCAGTCTATGATATTCAGTTATAGCAGTCCAAACTGATTAAGACAATGCCCACTTTATAGCCCGAACAACAGAGGCTTGGAAAGGCCTATGGAGCTCAAATAAGGTCACACAGCCCATAAGTGGTTGATGTGGCACTTAGGCTGGGTTCCTGGCTCTGACCCTGAAGACCATGTGCTTAGCCACTGCCCTTCCTCCCTCTCCGTGGTCACAATGCGGTAAGGCAAGAGTCCCAATAAAGGCGTTTACCAAGCGAGATCTCCATTGAGCGGACAAAGTGGTTCTTGGGGGCATAGAGAACCATACTACAAAGAAGATGAACGATAAGTAAGAGACCTGAAGACCGCATCAGATTTTACACACAGAAATAAAAGGAAAAGGCATGTGCTCAAAAGGAACAGTATTTGCAAAAGCATAGAGGTATCAAAGAGCACAGACCATTCAAGGGGATTACGAAGCAAGGTGCAAGGGGATGGCAACAAAGGAAAAGATGACTCAGACAGAGAGGTAGGGAGGTAGGTTGGTGCCCTGCTAAAAAGGACCCTGAAGCATCTTGCAAATTAAGTAAATTCTTAGTGCCCTTATAGGAATCATTTTTTTTCTTTTATTTTTTCCCCTGATCTATCCTAGTTTGCATTTTTTGAAAATGAATCTCATTTTGCTGTTTATTACCCATATATTGAACCTGTCTATATCTCTTGGAATAAATTCTATCCATCATTCTTATTGGATTTATTCCAGCACCACCCCGGTTTGTATAATTTGCAAATTTCATTAACATTCTCTTTACTTTCCCTTTGAAACCATTAATAACATTGTTGCATACGATCAGGCTTAACACCAATCTCTTTGGCACCCCTACTAATCAACTACCTCTGGCTGGATGGCACACTATTATTCATCACCGTGCCTTGTTTACAGACCCCCTAAAAATTATCAGTCGCTATGACAGTGTTCGTATCCACACCAGTGTCAATTAATTTCATGAGCAAAATTTTGTGACGTGGCATCCAATGCCTTACTAAAATCAAGATGTATTGCAGTGACTTTGTTCCCCTCCACTGTGAATTTTAAATAGCTTTCAGACCCATTCTGGATGATTGATTTGTGGCAACACCAAGCTGCTTATTCACTCATGATTCCATTACTTCTTAGATGTGTTGGGTATTTTTCTCCATGCACTTAAACTTCCTACAGGTAATCTCAGGGATCATCCCTCTTTTTAAAAAGATAGGTGGATACATCTGTTGCTGGCCTGAACTTCTGTGATCTCAGCAAATATATCAAGTCGTTTAAAAAGCAATTCCTTTTTTCCTCATCTGGCAGCTTTTATGAAGCAGCTATGTGTCTCCACTGACTCTGAGCTACCCCAGTAAGCTGGGGTTAGACATGCCCTTCTGGGTCAACGAGCATGTGTCACTGCATGTGGGCAAGAAACCTCAGGGTTTCATGGGCTCCTTCAGATCCACCCTGCGCCTCTATTTCTGGAATTTTTTCATTACTCAGCCCCACAGGCAAATAATCTACACCACAAATACGTTCAGGCCAATGTGCCCCACTGCCAGTCGGTGCCACCCAGATGCTGCGGGTTCTAGGAACACAAATGAATTCAAAGTAAATAATTAGGGCTATAAATCTGCTGTTTAAAAATCTGAACATATCCAAAAGCTGTACCCTAGTGACTTTTGGCCCATAGACCATCCTGTTCATCATGCTTCTTTCTCATTTATCCTTGGCCATGAGCCCTCACCCTCGCTGCCGCTGACGAGGATATTCGACAGACGGTAAGATCTAAGTATAAATATCAACAATTTCTATCCAAATGTCCCTCTTGTCTCCAAATAAGAAAAGAGAAAATACAAAAGGAGAGAAAAGGTAGAGCCATTGGTTGGACACTCCTGTGGGAAGAACAGTTTTGCCATGAATTACATCAAGACTCAAGTGAGTTGTGGAGGCTTCAATGATTGTTCAATCACTGCTCCGAAACTATGCAGGCTACGTCTGCCCGGTGCTCGCGTGACCACTTTGTTGCTGACTCATCCTGGTGGGCGCAAGTGGTAAGGTTTCCAATAACACACCTTTACTGCCAAGACCAGGCTACAACAGGCATTTGGTCACAGCTGCTCCACATGCTTCTCTGAATAAGGTTGGCTTCCCTCTAATATGGGATTTTTCAGATATGGGGCCTCAACCTCTTACTAGGAGGCTTTGAGATGTGGAGTGTGTGTCTTTTAAAAATTACGTTTACATTGGGGCGCCTGGGTGGTGCAGTCGGTTAAGCGTCCGACTTCAGCCAGGTCACGATCTCGCGGTCCGTGAGTTCGAGCCCCGCGTCAGGCTCTGGGCTGATGGCTCGGAGCCTGGAGCCTGTTTCCGATTCTGTGTCTCCCTCTCTCTCTGCCCCTCCCCCGTTCATGCTCTGTCTCTCTCTGTCCCCAAAATAAATAAACGTTGAAAAAAAAATTTTTTTTTAAATTACGTTTACAGACGCATTAAGTATGGATATGTGAGTGTGTATATTTTCTCTGCCTCTGGCCATCTGACCTACAATGGGCTTATGTTCACGGCGGCTGATACACAGAAAGTCTCAACTGATCCTCCCTCATTCTGACACCAAAGGGTATAGCCTTCACCTTCAATCAAATCGTCAAGCCCTTCTCTTCCCAGAGCACAAGCCCCTGGTCTCAACATGGCTCTCTTTACAGTGATGTGTGTGGCCTCTGCACAGAGCTTCCTGGACACTCTGAAGGTCCACCCTGGCACCCTCCATGCATCAACTGCTCTGATCCCAGACCTCGTCACAAGGTTAAAGCACAAAGCACATCACCTTCATACTCCTCTATAAATTCATTTATCAGCCATGTATCAAACCTTTGTCATGTCATGATTCTAGACACTAGGGTGTCCCAACGGTGAAGATGGTTTGGAGTCTACCCTCCAGAAAGTAAAAGTGAGGGTGGGAGAGGTCATAGGACACATACACAGATAGGGAAAAACATGTAAGGTCAAACAGGGGTGATGAGGATTGCTAACATGAGATTATGAGAATTCAGGGGATAAGGAAATCATAACTGGTTTAGGGAAATCTAGAAAAGCTTCACAAAGGATGTGGGATTTGTTTATTTTTTTAATGTTTATTTATTTCTGAGAGAGAGAGAGAGACAGAGGGTGAGTGGGGGAGGGGCAGAGAGAGAGAGGCAGACACAGGTCTGAAGAAGGCTCCAGGCTCTGAGCTGTCAGCAGAGAGCCTGATGTGGGGCTCAAACCCACAATCTGTGAGATCCTGACCAGAGCTTCAGTCAGACGCTTAACCAACTGAGCCACCCAGGCAACCCAAGGAGATACTATTTAAAGGAGCACTCAGCAAGTTGAGACAGGGAAGGCTTTGCTATATGGAGGGACCTTGGCCTTCAGTCTGGGCCCCCATAGAGGTCAATAAGCAAGCAGATGTGATGGTGGAACATTCGTGAATATAAATGAGTGACATTACAGGCGAAGGCCTTGAATGTCAAACTCAGTCTGAATTTAATTCAACTGGCAGAAATGCCTTCAAGGAGGAATAGTTTAATCACACAACTTCTGTCATCCGTGTTGACCTGTTGACTGATGTTTCCAAATCCTGTGTACAACTGCACTCTTTATGTCCTTCATGTAGTTTATGGTGTTCCAGCATATGAAAGGTCCCACAAAGGAGCCTACACAAAGGCAGATCGTAAAAAGTCAGCCTTCAACAGTATTCAGAATTAATTGGTGAGGACGAATTTAACTGGAAATTCTACATGTGCTAAATTTAACCCAGTGGAACTCACATCTTTTACTGAAATCCTCTTCTCCCTTGGCCTTCCTTCAGTCTCTGGGAACACCTTTCTCTGTCCCCTCCCTGTTTCTTAAACCTCTGCCTGCTTTTATAGTAGACTTTGCTCCATTCCAGAAATCCACCCTTGCCCCTTCTCTTTTTTTTTATCACCATACCAGCTCTGGGTAGAGAAAAATATCTTAGGATGTCATACCAACCAGCTTGAATTAAGACAGGTGCAGCATCCAAATTCACTTTAGATACGTGGTTCAAGCTGAGAAATTAACATCAAAACTTTTCATGAAACTGTGAAACTTCTGGGTCCAGGGGGAAAAAAAAATCCAAACCTTTCCCACAGGAAATATTCCCATAGCTCAAATACATAAGACCATCACAGGCGAAAAACCTCCACTGAAGACAAGCTCACAATCAAAATTTAAAAATCAAAGGGAGATATATACCATCCTAAGAAGAATCAGCAGTTGCAGCAAACAGTAGAATCAGTACTCCAAGAATTAGAAATGCCTGCGATACCTAAATACTAAAATCTAGTATTCTTAAAATCATTAAGGAGAACAAAAGAAAGAATAGAAACATTAATGATAGAAAAAGACATTGTGTTTTAAAAAATGGATTTAAAAAAATCAAGTACAACTGAAAAAAAATGAATGCACTGAGACTGAAATCCAAGACGCAACGGGCAAATTAAACAACAGATCAATGAACTAGAAAGAAATGTGCGCAGGCATATAAAGAGATAAACAATGTCAACAAGAGGTTCAAATATGTAGTGAAGAGAATGAAACCATCTAGCGTATATCTAATAGGATACAGGAGAAGAAAATAAGAAGAAAGACAACATTTGAATCTCCTGGGTTTGAAGAAAAATTTAAATTCCAGATTAAAAAATCAAAGTGAAGTCTAATCTTGATCAATAAAAACAGTTAGATAAAATTATTCTTTTCAAGCCAACACTGGTCGAATAATAAAGAATTTCATTCTGTACAAGCCCACAAAAAGGTATCTTGACAAACTCCAAAGACTAAAGTATGGTACAGACCAAGCTCTTTGTATGTTCTTGGACGGTGATATTTAAAAAGAAAGCAATAACAAAGAGATAGTCAAGGAACTTGGAATTTGTACCAAAACCTTTAGATGACCATTAGAGGTGCGACTACAAGTGACACGACCAGGTATTATATTTTAGGAAATTGTCTCTCGGTGTAGCATAAACCATGGCTCTGAGAATGAGGCCTGAGCGGAGGTAGGGAGGGATCCAGATAATAGGTAACAGGGACCAAGTACAGAAGGAATAGAGAGTGAGATGCATTTGAGAGCATTTTAAGGAGCTGGAAAGTGACGATGTATTGATTGGCTATGGGATGGGCAAGCAGAAGGGTCTATGACTCCAACTTCTGGTTGGGTGAATGGATTTAGGGACCTTTCGTGGAGGTGGCAAGCAAAGAAACCAGTGGGAACCACCATGTCAGCCCAGCTCAGGACACTACAAAACCCTATGTCTCATGTTCCCTGTAAGTGATAGCTAAAGCCATGAGTACAGATGACGTTAGTAAGAAAAGCATATGGGTTCAGAGGAGCAAAGGACCCGAGAGCACTGTGAGAGACAGAGCATTTAGGCTCTCAGTACTCTTGAGAGAGATCAAGAAGCCACAGATACATGAGAAAAACCAAGATTTTTAAGTGAAGAGAAGCACAAGCATAAAACAACCGATATAAGCAGGGCTATTCCCAAGAGAAGTCACACAACCCAAAGACAGAGCATGTTCATTGGCTTTCTAGTTTGGGGGTCTTGCTGGACTCGGCAAGAAGAGTTTTAACAAAATGTCAGGAATGGGCGTGGGAAGGATGTAACATGAGGAACAAGTGTGAGGTGAGGAAATGTAAGTGATCATTGAGGTTCCTCTTCCCTGAGGCTTGGCTGAGCAGGCAAGGAGACAAGATGGCAGCCTAAAGCTTACCTGACTCAAGAGAATGCTAAGCCTCTCAAACAGATGAAACTGAATTTAGCAATTTGTTGGCAGGAAGAAGGCAGGATTGAAGGCAGGGAAGGCAGGATTGAAGGCAGGGAAGGAAGGAAGGAAGGAAGGAAGGAAGGAAGGAAGGAAGGAAGGAAGGAAGGAAGGAAGGAAGGAAGGGAGGGAGGAAGGAATTTCACAGAGATTTAGTTTCCACCGATTTTCATGTCTGCAGATACATTTGAACCTTTGAAGCTAACAGAATTTAAAGTATACAACTCATCTCATTTTTCTTCTTACGTTGGTTTAGAAAGTATGTAAAAGTCATCCTATCCCAATGTAGTCAAATATTTTCCACGTGGGTGCCTACAAGCATTTACGACGTAAGCTACATTTAGATCTTCTCACCCTTGTCTTGGTCTTTGTGTTTCCACCAGATCATCTGTAAACACTTTCTCCAGCTCTTATCACCCCAATCAAGATAAAAAACTTCTCAGCCAATTAAATGAATTCCTCTAAAGCCCGCTGCTCCTGATCCCTGAGTTGCAGGGATATGGTATAAAGCGGCCTGCCTCACACTCAGTCACAGATTCGTCCGATAGGTAAACGTCGAGGCTCCATTCTTTACTTAGGGTTCTGTTCATCAAGAGCAATTGCATAATTCAATAAATGGCCACTCCTTAAGGTTTAGAGGATAATTTTCGTTGTGTTATGTTGTGGTTTTGCCTGTTTGTGTGGTATAGGAGAGCCAGAACAAAGAGTTCACCCACAGGATTGCAGATGAGTGATATTTTTTCATGCATACAATAGGGGTTTGGGGTAGATATTTTAATGGCAAAAGCAGAAAAATACAGTATTAACAACCCCATTTAGAGTCATGATTTATTTCACTGATTTGGATTTTCTGCCCTTTTCGCGAAAAAAATTATAAATATAGTTGAAAACGTTTATCACCTGAGATGCACCATTTGGAAAAGAAAACAGGAGAACATATTTTCAAGCCATAAATTTCTACTGTGCTCACCCCTCGCATAAATAAGCAGCCCCAGCCTTTGCAAGAAATATTAAAGTTCATTTAAATTGCAAATCTGACCTTATTAAAATGGCTTTCTCAAAGAGCCATAAACAAATAGAGTGCGTTAGTAATACTGCCGAACAACAGAATACATTCTCATCCAGTTCCATAATTAAAGTGGAAAAATGGAATTTTCACAGTTCTGAATGACTCAGAGATGGAAGAAGAAACATGTTATGACAATCTTGAGGTGGGGAGAACGTATCCATCTGGAGGGTCCTTTCAAAAACCGTCTCTGTACGATTATTCTGAAAGTCAATATAAGCTCTTATGAGCAGCTTGGAAACATTATTATATTGTTGCTAATCTAATGTGCTTTTGACTACTTTTCTCTACAGCTACCACATTCCACCTTAATGTTGGAAGCACAGCTATTAAGATTTACTATGTTTGGGGTAAGAATAAAAATGAACAATTAAGAATAAGCTCGTATCTGCAAATGGCTAGCAAGAGCCAATAAATTTCAGAATTAAAAGCCAAACCGGCTGGGCTGGTTACCAGGTTTATGGAAAATCCATACCTGAAGGTGTATTTAAATTAGTGGATTGTCAGCGAGCAAATGGTTTCCTTTTACTTGGAAAAATAATCCAAGGTGCTGTAGGCCACACAAATCAGATGGAGTTGAAGAAGCACTTGACTTGGTTCTAGCTGAGTTTAGCAACTGTGAATGTATGGCTGAGAAAGTGCTTCTATGCAGCTCCAGAGCAAAGTAATGAGACTAATGAGTTTTTTGTAAAATGAAGTAAAATGAAGGTGCCGGACAAACTAAACACGTAGAGCTCTTCATTGACTTAAAAAGAGATTGGGCGCCTGGGTGGCGCAGTCGGTTAAGCGTCCGACTTCAGCCAGGTCACGATCTCGCGGTCCGTGAGTTCGAGCCCCGCGTTGGGCTCTGGGCTGATGGCTCAGAGCCTGGAGCCTGCTTCCGATTCTGTGTCTCCCTCTCTCTCTGCCCCTCGCCCGTTCATGCTCTGTCTCTCTCTGTCCCAAAAATAAATAAACGTTGGAAAAAAAAAAAAATTTATAAAAAAAAAAAAAGAGATCGCCACCCAAAACATGCTAACTTCTTTAAATTTTTATGTTCTATTGAAATGTGGGGGGTTTTTTTGTTTATTTATTGACTCATACTGTAAATGTCTATAGAATACCTACTCTGTGTTAAGGATGTAACATGACTGAAATAGACACAATTCCTGCCATCACAAAGTTTAGGACTTAACTTCATATAATCTGTTTAAGAAGACAGGATAAATTTGACCTCGTTTTGTAAACATTTCTATCAAAATGATTAAAATAAGCTTTGAAGCTTAAATAAGTCGTTTGCTTTTTGTTGTGCCTTTAAGGGGTGATGAGTGTGTGTGTGTGTGTGTGTGTGTGTGTGTGTGTGTGTGTGTGTGAAAGCCAAGTTCATTTGTGGATATTCTCTGAGATTTTAATAATTTCAAGTCCCTTTCACAGAGAGCAGTTTGTACCCCAGACAAGCTGACATCTAACCCAAAGACATACAACTCTTCGTTGTGTTTCTCCATGAGCCCTTGGTAAATAGACCAGCCCCCCTAAAACTTCCCATTCACCAATTTTCTATGTTGTCCCAGAATAAAGAGAGAACTGGTAGGCGAGGTCAAAAGTCCAGCACCAAGTTCAAACTTGATAGTATGGCATCCTGAGTGGACTCAATCAAGTCCCTTAGCCTCTCTGAGCCTCAATTTCCTGATGGGAAGTGAGCAAATAACTCCTACTTCCTATTACTGCTCAGAAGACACATGAGATCATGCAGAATAAAGCCCATGTAAGCTCCAGTGTTCAGATGCTATGGCTGCATCTATGACTCTTATAAACTACTACAGTTATAAAGTTGGGGCTCTGTAATAAAAGATAGGTTCCCAAGAGAAAAACAGACAAGTGTTTTAACATGTATATTACATAGGTAACACGTGAGAATACTCAAGAGATGAGTCACTCAGAAAAGTGGCTTAGAATTCAGGCTTATGGAGCAGCTCCAACAAAGAACAATACATTTGTAAAGAAATGATCAGACAGAGAAAAATAATTTTAGGTTTCCAAGGGTGGTAAACTGTATTAAGGTAAATAGATTAGAAACTAATGGTAGTTAAAAGCTAGTTAGTACAGTTTGTTATATAGATTCTTCTGGTGCCATCTCCAGGCTGATAAGGAGCTAAAGGTGTCTCCTGTGGTTAACTTTGGTCCTTCTTGGCAGAGAGAGAGAGAGAGAGAGAGAGAGAGGGACAATCTTGAAAAGTTGTGTCCTGCTTTCAGGCAAATAGAGGGAAGGTGGGAAGCTTTCCTTGTATCTGCTTCTTCTCAATTGCCTTTGGCTCAAAACGATCTTTAAGCCAAAGTGACATATTTTGGAGTGGCATATTTTGGTTTCCCTCAGGGACAAAGGTTCTCTGCAGACTACCCAACTATATGTCTTCCGCTGCTAAGAGTAGCCTCAGATTAAGCTGAGGTTACAACCAGGCCCGTGGCAGGACAAATCCTGAGTGTATGTATCCGATGCTGACACACCCAAAGGTAAATCGACACTGAAATTCCCCAGGATTTTCAGAATATCTTCCTCCATTCGTGTGGAGTTGAGGTGTTATTCTTTGAGTCCACTCATTTTAATAATCAAATGTTAATCGAGCACCTTCCTTGGGTCATGGGACAGTTAGATTTTATAGGTGCCACAGGGACCCACTGAAGAGTTAATATGTACACATATGTACCCAGCACAGTAGGCATTCAATTATTTTTGTTCCCACATAATAAAAGGTTTGAATACAATAGGCCGCTAAAACAGAAATAGAAAAGAAAAAAAAAAAAAAGAGGCAAACCACCAGACTAATGGAGTTACTGAACTTAAGCATTTCATTTTGTTCTATATAAGCAATTCAGAGCAAGGAATGTGTTTTAGTTCTTGTCATTTTTTTTTCCTCTCTGTAACACCAGGAGAGAAAGTTTCAAATGACTAATGACTAAAATGGCCCCAGATTTCTCATTCAGAAAGGACCATTTTCTATGTTTGAAATGTAATGAGAAAAATATCCATCAATGCTAAGCGCTTGAGTGTGGCTATTCCCAACTAATAAATCACAAACTTTGGTCAATCTGTTGATCCCGAAGCCTGACCTGAGAGATTGCCATTCTCCTCCCTTTTTCGGCTCTGTCCCCACTTTCCCACGGAGTCCTACGCCTCACAGGCAATTGCCACTGTCGGCGAGGTATGGGTGTGAGTGGTCTCCATGCCCCTTGCTCTCGACTCTCCCTCCGTATGTGACTCACGCTGCTGTTACTACATCAAATTACTCTCAAATTATAAACCCCATCCCGATTTAACTGTCTTTTATTATCGCTCACAGAACTGTCCTCTCAACCCCACTCAGTAATGTCAAGACTCAATGACATGGAAAGATAATTCACTGTTAGAGAAAGTGGGAGAAGTTATTTGACCAGAATTCCAAGCGCTCTGGGTATTAGCATTAAAGTTAAGGTAGCCTGATCAAAGGCTGAAGAAGAGTACATCTGGGTGGGATAGAGTACGGGGAGGAAGGCTAGCCCTCCTTGGGCACCAGTAACCCCGGGGTAAACAGCCTGTTGTCTCCACTCAGCCTATGAACCGCCCTTCGTCCTATGGACTCCAGCTCAGGAAATAAAATCAAGAGACTGGAACTGAGAGACAACAAGAGGCAAAGTTGATTTGAGCTTCGATTTTCCATGTAACACGGCTTGAAAATAACAAGCTATATGACTCCTTGAGGGGATAATAAAGAACATGATGCATTTCTCAGAAGGCTTAGGAAAAGGCTCCCCCAGCGCCGTATGGTTTTATTTTCTAGAAATTGGATGAAAACACTCCTACCCTCCACACTGCCATTTTTCTATGACTTGGGCAACACCCTATAAATACCTACTAAGAATAGCTACAGGATAAGGCTGTGGTCTAGCCTGAAAGTCAGGCTGAGTCAGGAGGTATTTATCACCTACTGTATACATTGTCAGGTGCCAGGTAAGGTTGAATTTACAGAATATTCTTCTCCCTAGAGAAGTTAAGTCAGGATGGAGAAGCAGCATCTATGTACAGAAAATCCGAGACCAGAAGAGATGAGCACAGGACCCAGTACAAGGTGTATGTACAGAAATAAAGGTGGTCAGGACAAAAGGAAGGCCACAGAAAAGGCAACGTGAGACAGGAAATTCTGGGCAAGTTTAGAAGAATGCATAGTTCTGCTGGTAGGGTTCCAAGCACTACATGGGGGCCTCCAAACTCCATACTGTAGACTTGCGACCCACCCATCATCGTGCAGAGCTAGATGCAGACTTCCAGATTCCAAACATTTGCTAGCTGTCTTTCTAAAAGCCTGTCCAGGACCACACAATTCCTACCTACTCAAAATCTCAGGGTGAGGAGAAATGGGCATATTCTGACTACTGGAGAATGTGGACACTGGCACAAATTATCCAGGGATTGGGATGGGGGCGGGGGGGGGAGGGAATAATTTGGCAGGATGTTCTCAAAGCCTCACAAATATGCCTTGTTTGGCTCGATAATTCTACTTGGAAGAAGTTTTGCTAAGGAAAAAATAAGACCGTGCATAAAGATTTTAGCTCAGTCCATTTTTGAATATATCATGAAAAGTTGGAAGCGACCTAAACTATCAAGAACGGGAAAATCAGTGAAGGAAATTAGGCTACATTGGTATGATGAGGTACTGTTTAGCTAGTAAAACTGAACCAGATAGGAGCACCTGGGTGGCTCAGTCGGTTAAGCATCTGACTTTGGCTCAGGTCATGATCTCGCGGTCTGTGGGTTCGAGCCCCACACTGGGCTCTGTGCTGACACCTCGGAGCCTGGAGCCTGCTTTGGATTCTGTGTCTCCCTCTCTCTCTGCCCCTCCCTCGCTCATGCTCTGTCTCTCTCTGCCTCTCAAAAATGAATAAAGGTTTAAAAATGTCTAAAAAAAATAAAAAATAAATAAATAAATAAAGTGCATAGCCACTGGAGCCCAGCAGCCCTGGATGGGCTTCAAGTGACCCTTGTGAGTCAGATAAGGATCAGAATGGGCACACGCAGTGGGGCTCCTGTCGTG
Organism: Puma concolor; assembly: GCF_028749965.1. Classification (NCBI taxonomy): domain Eukaryota; kingdom Metazoa; phylum Chordata; class Mammalia; order Carnivora; family Felidae; genus Puma; species Puma concolor. Next base: position 16,881,661 of record NC_141672.1, on the reverse strand, counting down.
CGTGAAGGCAGCGAGGTAAGGCTTGTGTTCGACGGCCTTTGAGAGCTCCAACGCCACCACTTACTTTCTGGGTGAACAAATGAGATGATAGCGGGGAGGCCCCCTGGAACCCAGCTGGAGCCTTCTCGATGGATGAAGCCCGTGCCACTCTTACCGCACAACTTAATAACCGTTTTTAGGCAAATGACAGAAAATTCATAGAAACCACATTACCCACTGAATAGGGGAAAAAAGAAATAAAGCAGAGTTTATTAACTGGTAGAGAAAATGATTATAGGGTAAATAAAATGACTCAAGGAAATGGAGAGGAGGACGTATTAAGGAAGAAAGAAAGAAAGATACTCAGCCGAAGAGGGTCTGGGGAATGGGGCGGGGGAGGGGCAGGCTGTTACAGCAAAGCAGGGATTCGTTCATGGTTTTCTTAATACAGTGGTGGGCTACCTGGGAAGTAAAATGGGGCTCCCTCGTGCACACATTGTTCTGAAACGCAGAAATCAGAGTCCCGGAGTGGCCCAGAAGCGGCACACGCAGGGACAGACGCCTTCATGAGGAAGAATCCCCCTAACAGCTGGTAAAGGGCACGAAGCGGACTGCTCAGGGAAACCCAATAGCTTCTTCGAGCAATTTCTCACGTGCCTCCTGCTGTGGAACTAGGGAAAGTAACCCACAACCCAGTAGAGAAATAAACCCCACGGAGCCCAACTGTCCGTCCATGGCTCTGAGAGCTGAGCAGTGGCCTCTTGTATCTCCACTCGGACATCTCTAATCCGGTTCTGGAAGAGAGTCTCTGGAAATAGAGTCAATCGGAGACACTGGCTCCACTCTGCCAAGTGTTTACTGCTTCGGACACATGGGTGTGCCAACTTGGGACTCCACGTGACATATCCCCAAGCTCAGCCCTTTCTCTAAGACTTGGCGGGTGAAAGTAATAACCGTGCCTGAGTTGCGTTGCCTGTTGCATCTACCTCCTTCACTTGGGAGACAACTTACCTTCTGTACTTTTACTGCTGCGTCACGTACAAAAAGTTCCCTGATGCCCTCACAACCAGGTTCAATCACAGAGTTGAACCTTCAGGGGGACGCTCCCTGTTTAAACTGTCTGTGTTCACCTTACTACCCCACAGACGAAACTGCAAGGGGCATCCCCCTCTGGAGGCTTCTGCGCCAGCCCTTCCTTACGCTGGTAGGACTCCAGGGGGACCTGCCATAGCCTCCCTCCGTGACTGGGTTGACGGCTATTGGAGACATGGCTAGAGTCTTATCCTGCTTTCACTTCCGGCCCAGGGGATGGCGCTTTTCACCAAGCCCAGGGGATGGCGCTTTGATGATGCTCAAAAATGCTTGCCGAGGGGGTGAGAACTTGAGCATGCAAATGGCTTCCTCTCAAAGCCATCCCTGCCTCCTTTTTGTTCATGTTTTGGGAAGAAGAACACAGATTCGGGGAATGAATGGATTCTTCCACTGGAGGTCTTTCCTGAGTTGCCAGGTAGATTTCATCTCAACCTCCTTGCTATCTATTCATCCATTCAGTATATGGATGAAGTGCTCATTAGGGGCAAGGCCTGTCCTTGGCACGGTGGATCCCAAATGCCCTGACTTTTAGGAGTCTATACCTCTAAATTAATGGATCATAGGACTCCTGCAAGCTTAAATATTAGCTCCCATTTATTTAACACACGCTAAAAACTCCCTACAGGTCAAGCCCCCTTGGCTGCCCCCGGGGGGTTCTCCAGCCATCACGATGATTCTGGCCTCTTGGTTTCCAGTGGTTAAGGAAGCCCTGCTCCCTCACCTTTATTATTTTGGGGTTCCTTTATAAACGGAGCTTCTACATAAATTATTTTCCCCAATCCTTGTAGCATTATCATTTTCTTTTCCAAATGAGAAAATGAAGGCATGTAGGCATTACAAAACTCACCACCCGGCACCTGGTCAGTGGACATCTGGGCTGAGGTCCGAATCTGCGTCTTCCCAAAACACCAGAATGCCACTCCAACTCTACAGACCCTCCTCTCCTAACCCTCAGCTATCTTAACTCCTTTTGTGTGCATGTGTGTGGTTCCTTTTAAACATTTAAAAAAAAAAAAAAAAGCAAAACAAAACAAAAAAACAGGAAAAACAGTACCATAGCTTCATAAAAAAAAAAATAGTTGGTGGCAAAAGCCATGCCCGTGACCTAGGTAATAACAGCTCTGTATCCTGAACTTGGAGAAATCACTTTGAGCAAGAGAAGGGGCAGGTCTCTTTATAAACTAGTTTACGAGCTCAGCACTTGGAGCTACGTTGTCAGGAGGAGAGAGAAAGATCACGAATTGCTTCAGAAGGAAACAGATCAGTGCTGAGTCCCTGGGAAAGGGGTCTGATTTGCTGCAACCTGAGGAAAAGAGATGTCCTGATAAGGAGTCGTTCCCAGATATTGAGAGACCTTCTTCGGCAAAACCCACATAGCTAAAAAGCAGGCATAGGTCTTTGAGCAAGCTGCTGTCAAGCCCATATATAAGGGGAAAGGTGGCATTTTATCACCTCCTGACATGACCACAGCCCTACTGGCTTAAGAATACATGTTACCCGGCTGCTTTATATTTTTTTCATTAAAAAAATTTTCTTAAGTTTATTTATTCTGAGAGAGAGAGCAGGGGAGAGGCAGAGAGAGAGGGAGAGAGAGAATCCCAAGCAGGTTCCACGCTGTCAGCACAGAGCTGATGCAGGGCTCAAACTCATGAACCGTGACTGAGCCGAAACGACGAGTTGGACGCATGACGGATGAGCCACCCAGGCGCCCCTCTGCTGCTTTGTAGTAATTAAAGAGCACGTGGTGTGACCGGCAACCTGCCACTCAAGCAAGACTCCAACTGAACAGCACGTTCAGCCATGTGCATAAACAAGGCCCTGCCTGTAAGTCCTATTGCATTTGGGTTTTCCCAGAAGCAGATGCTAAAAGGAGATTAGATGTGCAAGATACTTATTGGGGAAAGTGCCAGGGAGGGAAAGCGGAAGGGGAGCAGGTAGAACTGGAAGAGCCATCAGACCACAAGGCAGGTCTGTCCTGCCTGAAGGAGACAGGGAAGAAGGAAGGTTTGAGTGCACAGTCCTCATCTGTCATGGGGTCTGACAAAAGTTGCAACAGGCTGCCCGGGCGTCCTTAAGCCAATGTCGCCAGTCAGAGGAGTCTTAGCATCTTGCAGAAATGGGACCGCATCCATGCGGCCTCTGTGCTCAGCCATTGGCTGGAACAGTCCAGACAGAGCCTATGGAAATGACCACTGAAGACACCCATGGAGCCCGTGGGCCACGGTGAGCCAGACTTTATCCAGGACATCATTTAGTACCTGCCCCCTCAGGCCTTTACTGTAACAGAGGGCCATGACGATGCTTTTGGTCTCTCAGTAGCAACATCAACTCAGACCCCATGTCCAAGTGTCCTCAAAATGTCCCCTTTCTCCAGTATACAGTTCGTTCTCAGGGAAGAAACCTTTTTTCACAGGAAATAGTAAAGAGCGTCCGGCTGAATAGACTTGTCAATCGGTTACGGGGGGGAAAAAAAAGAATCTGTCTCTCATTTTCTTTTTATAAGGCTGCCAACCCTCTCAGATTAGGACTCCGCCCTTATCTTCCTTTAACTGTAATTACCTCATAAAAGCCTTATCTTCAAATGCAGTCACATTGGGGGTTAGGGCTTCAACATATGAGGTTGGAGGGAATACGATTCAGTCTGTAGTGGTCCGCCCAGTGCCGGGGGGCCATCTGCCCCCCACAACCCAGTCAGAACGATATCCTGTTTGCTACCTGGTGGTAAGAGAGCCAGTCCCAGAACCCCATCTTACTACCTGTTAGCTGGGACATTTCTACACTTGCATTGACTCAGGTTTTCCAGCAAGTGGATGCCAATACAGGATTAGATATGCAAGAGACTTATGGGGGAAATGCCTGTGAGGAAAACAGGATAGCCCAGAGGAGGTAAGGAAAGCCATCAGACTGCAATGCGGGTCTGGGCCCTGTGAGGGAGAGAGAGAAGAAGGGAGTTTGATACGAAAATCTCAGACCGCAAGACGGTTCTAGAAAGTTTCAACCAGGCTGAAAGGGAGTCCTCAAATGATGAGCCAAAATAGGTTTCTGTGGAACATTCTCTGGAGCAGCCCTTGGAAAACAAAGTTTTGCATGAAGCGGGGAAGGATTCGGGGCTAAAGTCATCAGTCAATGACCTTCTCTGCAGCAGGGACTCTGAGTAGCACATTTGCATGGGCACCTATGCCCATCTATCGGCTCCAGAGATTTGTTAGAAAACATACAAGGTATTCAGGCTCTAGCAGGAAACCAGGAGACAATCAGAACTGAAAAAGAAGCAAAAATGTACTTGACAGTATTAACGGAACTGCTGAAAATATATATCCCCTGGGGCAGACAGAACTCTATTACTCCCATGGTCCTTGTGCTGCAGATATGGTGAGATCATTCCTGTGACTCGTGACATTAAATGGCAAAGAGAATACTTGCAGATGTAATTAAGGTTAACCATCAGTTTCTTTTTGGTTAATCAAAAAAGTAGATTATCTGGGTGAGCCTAACTTGAGCGTTAACTGGTAGGCCAGAGAATATTCTCTAGCCGGTAGCAGAGTAGAGTCATTTATTTTTTTTAACGTCTCTATTTTTGAGAGAGAGAGAGAGAGAGAGAGAGAGCATGAGCTGGGGAGGGGCAGAGAAAGAGGGAGACAGAGGATCCAAAGCGGGCTCTGAGCTGACAGCCAGAGCCAGATGTGGGGCTCAAACCCATGAACCACGAGATCATGACCCGAGCAGAAATCAGACACTCAACGGACCGAGCCACCCAGTTGCCCCCAGAGGGAGAGTCGTTTATTTAAGGAATGACGGGGATTTAACTTGAGGGGGTCTCACTGCCAGCTGAGATGAGGTGGGAGGGGGGTATGTGAGATGGTCCCTGACTGTGAACTACAAGTGGCCCTAGTGACAGAGAGCAACCCAGTAACAGCCAGACAAGGGGGCCCTCCGTGCTGCATCACAAGGAACTGAATCCTACCAGTGGCCTGAATGTGCTTGGAAGCCTATGCTTCCTCAGAGCCTCGGATGAGGTTGCCGCCACCCGAGACAGCTTGGGAAGGGGACCCGGAGCCGAGAGCCGGGAGAGCCCTGCGGGGCTTCTGACCTAAGACGCAGTGGGATGAGAAACGGGTATTGCTTTACGCCACTATGTCTGCGGTGCAGCTGCAAACCCCATCAAGGGAGGGATGCCTGCTCACACCACCCTCCAGCTCGGCAGAGACCCACGTGGCTATCCTGCTCACCAGTTCCACCAGCTCACCTTGTAAACCCAGCCCCTCACCTAGGATCTGCTCGTTGGTAGGCACTCGATAAATATTGGCTGAATTAATAAATGAACGCTGAGACAATTAAACTGGATGTGTGAAATTCGATATAAATTTCAGTGTATGTTAAAGCGGCTAGCCCAGGACCCCGTGCATTCAAAAGGCTCAATCCATGTGAGTCTCGGCTTGCCCTTCTCTTTCATACGCAAAAGCAGCCCCCCTCCTTGCTAGCTGTTGCAATTTCACAAGCTTGTCATGCTAAACACCAAAATGCCACCTGCTGAAGTTTCATAAACCCCAGGGAAAAGAATGGAGTCAAAAGCAGTTTCCTTGATAAATTACCCTGGGTGTTTCTTTCACAAGCTGTTTGCACATGACACAATCGTGCATAGGAACAGACTCGAATTCTCCCCTACCATTCTCAGATACAATGACTTATTTTCTAGAGAAAATTGAAGAAGGAAAATGTGTCTTCCTTTTCTGCAATTCCTCATGGAGAACACACACTCTCCTTTTTGGTTATTGTTTCTTATTTTTAATGGGAAAGATTTTGAACACTGTGATCAAAAATCTGTAACTCACATGGTCTAGTCTGAGTAGTGGGGCCACAAGACTGTGTGCAGCCCCTTGAAACCAATTCCAGAATCACTCCCGTTCTTTATGTGAATTCTCAGAACTTGCAGATCACGGCAAAATTCTTTAAAATTCCCCCTTTTCCTTTCCCTTCCACGTCCTTCTCCAATTGGAGCTGCTCTCACACCTGCACAGGTGAGACTGGAGACACCTGCATTTTCCTTGTTTTAAAGGCCACAAGGAGGTCTGAACAATCAGTGGTTTATCCTCCCACTGACCAGCTGTTAGACTTCGGCAAAGCTAAGTTACTTCCCAAGCCTCAGTTTCCTCATCTACAAAATGGGCATGGCCGTGCCTAGCTCACAAACTGTTGTAATGAGTGGTTGTATTAATAAGATATGTGTGTAAAGCACTTGTTACCTTATACTCGCTAACCAGGGGCTGATGTCTTTGCAAACTGTATTAATGGTGTAAGTAGAAACAATCACGTGTCATCTAGTAACAAGCGATCATCAGTTAAGAATTTACTATGTTCTAAGCACTGTTCTCAGTGTTTCCCCCATGTTTTCATGTCACCCTTGCAACCATTATGAGAGAGGCAGTTTTCTAATCTACATTTTACAGATGAGGAAACTCACCCAAGCTTACTCCACGGGGGGTGCGGCAAGGTTGGGATTTGAACCAGGCTGTCTGACTCTGGAATTGGGACACTTGACCACTAGTCTGGACCGCTCCCCTTTGAAATACCACTGCGGTTTTATAGCCCAGAGAAACTCGCAGAGATGCTAACAACTACCCAGGAAGGAAAAAAATGTTCTAACAGTAATAAGATTTTCCTTTTAAATTTTTACAGTCTTTTTTCTGATTTCTAGGGAGGTTAACTTCTCCTTGGACAAGTGGCAACACTTCCATACATTTTCAATAAATATTTATTTTATATAAACAGAAAAAAAGAAATACAAATGATTTTATATATAATAACATAATACAACCATGTAAATTCCAAACACTAAGAAAGACTTGGGGAAGGGGGGAGACAGAAAGAAAATACCCCAAAATATGGATAATGATCATCTTTTAAAAGTGATTCCCACCCTATGTTGTATCTTTCTATATTTGCCAAATTGTCTATGTTTTCTAATGCATCACCTTCATGAAGAAAAAATACTATTTCATAAAACGAACATTACACATTTTATTAGTTGATTGCACAAAAACCAGAATTTCTCTTATTATCTGAACTATCCACTGGAGGCCAATTGTGCTTGTATAAATACTCCAAAGTTCCCTTAAACACATAAAAAAATTAACATCTTCTATTTAAGTTCAACAACCTCTTCTCTCCCACTTTTCACATGTGCTAGTTTAAGCGTGACATTTAGAAACTGCCTGAAACCATTTCTGTGCATGGAATCCTGCCACAAAATAAAAGTTTATTTTCTCTCTGGTTTTGTGCCATTGGACTGCTTTGCCCTCTCTCATCCAGGTGTTCTACAAAATTCTTGCATATGTTTACTCACCATTACCATTGTGCTAAATACGATACAAGCATCAAACAGAAAATAGAGACAAACTTCATTAAATGGCATTCTGCATCAGACCTTAAAGCCGGCCAACTCCCCACACATACAAAGCTTAAAACAATCATTTTCTAAAACGTGCCAAGCATGATGCTGGGTACTTTCTCAGACAGTTAATATTCTGAAAAGTCTCTTTAGTCAGGGTTCTCCAGAGAACGAACTAGAGCTATATCTAAATCTATAGATGTATGTATATTTGGGGGATGGGGTTGAGATCTATTTTAAAGAATTGGCTTATGTAATCATGGAGGTGCATGTCCAAAATCTACAAGGTAGGCTAGCAGGCTAGAGACTTAGGGAAGAGTTGCTGGCAGAATTCTTTCTTGCTCAGAGACCAATCTTTGTTCTATTAAGGTCTGCAACTGATTGGATGAGACCCACCACATCACGAAAGGTAATCTGCTTTACTCAAAGTCTAACAATTTAAATGTTAATTTCATCAAACAAAAATACCTTCATAGAAGCATCTATAATAATGTTTGACCAACTATCTAGGTACCATGGCCCAGTCAGGTTGACTCATAAAATCAACCATCATGAACCTGTGATACTGGCCAAGATGAAGAAATGAGCTTCAAAACATCTACAACTTTCAGGGTGCCTGGACGACCCAGTCAGTTAAGCATCCAACTTCAGCTCAGGTCATGATTTCATGGCTTGTGAGTTCAAGCCCCATGTCGGGCTCTGTACTGACAGCTCAGAGCTTGAAGCCTGCTTCAGATTGTGTGTGTGTGTGTGTGTGTGTGTGTGTGTGTGTGTGTGTGTCTGCCCCTCCTCTCTCTCTCTCTCTCTCTCTCTCTCTCACAAAAGGAACATTTTTAAAAACTACAATTTTCCTTACTAAACACTACAGGGTTGTCATTTGTCAATATTTCCAAAAGCCCTGTGTAATCTGTTTTTATTTCTAGGAATAAAAATTATTGAATATAATTTAAATATATGAAAAGGAAGCTGTCAACACTGAAATACAGAAAAATCTCATTAATTAGATTAATTCTGACCAAGACTGGTCAAAGTCCTGAATTACTGGATATTCAAAGATACGCAAGCTTATTAAGTACAACTATATATTCTAGCCAAAACAGGATCACTACACATTGGCAAGTCAATTTCCTTCTGGATTTGTTTTAATAATCAGATTTAAATTATCAGTAAGCAGCACATTGATTATTGATATGGAAATAGGTGTCAAATGAACTTTCAAAAATGTTTTCTCAGGGGAAATCAAGCATGTGTTATGCAGCCTAGTTTTTAATAGCAATGAATGTAACCTTTCAAGCACATGTCTGACTTGGAATACATTCTACATCGGTGAGGTCCAAATTATTAAGATTCTTCTAAGTCTAACAATTTCACTGAGTATTTGGCACCAAATTTGCCATTAGTGCAATTCCAGAGAAAAGGCCAGAAAGTATCCCTTGTCTTCTAGGGTGAAGAATGCTCCTTTTAGTGTGGTCACTAGAATTCTTGAAGGGAGGAATATCTCAGGAGGACATAGAAGCAAATGTCTAGCTCAGGACCTGAATGAATGCCTGCCGGGTAAGAGGTTGAGAGCTCTTGGAGGAGGCCACACCAAAGAACAATCTGCAGGTGGATTCAACTGCAAAACCGTTTCATGATAGACAAGAGAGAGAAACAACAAATGAGGGCAGTTTATCAAAGGGGGAGTAAAGGGTGATTCTAACAATAAAACTAAATTGATGGAGTCTCCTTCCAAAGAAGTTTTCTTCGCAAAATTCCAAAGTTCTTCTACAAACATGACTTTGCCCATGTGTAGCTTCAGCCCCCCTCTTTTTATTACCAGAGAGACAGTCTAAAAAGATCTTTGAAATCTTTTAGTGTGTTCTACACACAGGACATGCCCAGCCTTTAACTTCTTGGCATCACTGTGTTTAATGCTCTTCCTGGATAATCTGTACATTCAAGACTCTGCTTTGTTTGTTTGTTTTAAGGCTTCAAATAAGTAACGTACAACGGAATTACTAGAGTTAGCCAAACTCTTCTCAATTTCAACTTACCCCACTCCCCATCCTTTTTGCCTTCAAATGCATTGACTAATGATTGACTTTGCCTCTTCTGTATAACACGTGTTGGTAAAAAGACTGGGATTCCATCTCCTATTAAAAAAAAAAAAAAAAACCTGTCGGACAAACAGGGGGTGTGGTTTAAAGACCTCTGTAAGGATTCTGCTTCTGGATGGACCTCAGAACTGAACAGCTTTGAATACATTGCCCAGATATTTATATTTGTTTAGAACGGCCCCAAAAGTCAGGAGCTGGTATCTTCTGGGCATTGCCCTGAGGTAATAGGTGGGAAGCCAGGAAAAACCTGGGTTCAAACCCTTGCTTTGGCACTGAGCAGGTTAGGTTACGTAGGCCAACCAGACCCTCAGTTTTATCATGAGTCAAATGGCACCATAGGCTCCACGTGCCTTGCAGGCCTATCTAGAGATAACATAAGTGTGAATGGCTAAGCACCGTGCCAGTCACATAGTGGGCACTTCAGAAACGTTGGGTTTCTTAAGATTAGAAAAGGAAAAATTGGGGGTGCCTGGGTGGCTCAGTTGGTTAAGCGCCCAATTTCGGCTCAGGTCACGATCTCACGGTTCATGGGTTCAAACCCCATGTTGGGCTCTGGGCTGACAGCTCAGAGCCTGGAGCCTGCTTCAGATTTTGTGTCTCCCTCTCTCTCTCTGCCCCTCCCCTACTCGCACTCTGTGTCTCTCTCTCTTGAAAATAAATAAACATAAAAAAAAATTTTTTTTAAAGAAGAGGAAAAATTGGGGCTGTAGAATTCAGGTCGTTTGAGAGAATGGGTGTAGGAAGAGGAATCAAAAAATAAATAATTTATTTCTCAGATCGATGCAGCTTTTTCATGAGAAGTTTGCCACATTCTCTTCCAGTTTTGCTAAAGAGAAGAAAGACAGATATCCAAGCTGGCTGCCTGTGAGTTCAACTCCATTCTCGAAGGCCACGCTGCTTCAGAAAGGCCAGGCACTCAGGGGTCTTCCTGTACAAGGTGCAGAGAGAAAGATGCATCTTCCTAGTAGGGGCCAGAGGGGTCTTGAAAGCCCTGCTCATACCCGCTGCTAATGCCAATGGTCATCCCACTTTTCTTCCACAGCGCCCACTCCCCGCCTACCTTCCTTCGCCCACCAAGCATTTGCTAAAAATCCCGGCAGCTTATTTCCATGCAACATTAAAAGGTTTCTACCAAAAGGGAGAGGAACATCAAACACCATCCAAACGTGGGCCTTTACTGATTGTGGGGACATGTCTGCCCACTTACTTTTGATATCAGAGCTAAAAGAATCATCTGGCAAAGCAAACCCCCAAGGGAGAAGAACCTCGCACACTCTAGTGCTGGACCGTGGAGTATACAGAGGTGGATGCTGAAATTCGTTTGATGTATTTATGGCACCTACTCTGTGTGACGCCTTCAAAGAATGGGATAACCAAATGCCACAAAGCCTCCTCAGAAACGCACTATGGGCCCAATAAATACATACACAATCTGACATTTCTTTGACATTTATTGGCTTCCCAGAGGCTCATATGAAAGACAGGCCACTTGAATGTTAAACAGTATCCTCCTGACAGAGTTTGGGTTATTGTTTAAAGACGTTTTTATCTATGCACTATCTCCGCAAGACAAAGTAAATAAAAGGAACGCGTATTGAGGAACAGCAAACATGGATATTGGTACCAGCTTGAAGTTGATGGAAAGAGACACCCATTTCTTCCCTGAGAAGTGGGGAAGCAAAGGGGCAGAATGTAGTCCCTCCCCCAGGAGTCTGACCTCCCATCTTGGAAGAAAGAATCCATTACTCTAAAGGTTTAATGGCATCCAGTTCGTTTGGGGTGAATTTAACAAACCGCATTAGCCAGTACATAAAGGCTCTCTTTGATATAGGTGACGATTGTGCTATGAATTACTAACAGCACTTCAGGGCTCAGAACCAAGTCAGGTGTTTCCATTGGAACCACCTGCACCAATAGTGAGCGTAAAATCCCCGGGGAGAAGCGCCAGGCTGAGGTATCGACGTGCTTCCTTTTGACATCTTGCACCAATATGCTACGACCCATTGAGGAAGCCGTATCTCATCTTCAAATGGCTGGCCTTTCTACTGCAGCTCTTAAAAAATGCTATTTGTAATTGTAACCAGATTGTCCCCCCAAACACACCATAGAATGTGGTAATAAAGGTAATGTTCTTCTATAAAACAACGGTTTCATAAAATGATCAGAGCCTGGCCCGGTGTCCTAAACACTTACCTACCCCCTTAAAGTTTTGGATTAGATTAAAGTGCCATGGGGACATAACTGATGTAATGTTTCAAAATCATAAATGCAGGGGGAGGGATTTTAAAGCTGGATAATGGAGAGAATGGAATAATGCAATAAAAGCTGGCTCAAACGCTGAGTCCGTGATACTTGATTTATTGTTTTAATATAATGCTGTAAAGGCCATGCTTGAATATACAGCAGTATTTTATTTATCTGATAGTCATGATCCTAACAATGGGTGTTTAACAACGGCTTTACTGGAGTTGGTGGTGCACGCAAATGAAGCTGGTTTCGGGACGCTCCCCGAGAAAGGTAACGGAACAGCAGAGAGAGGCTGACAGGCCATGCTTCAGGGGTACCTGAGAGCCCCTCTGAAAAGTACAATTCCTCACTTCTCCAGCAGGGCTCTGCAGTTTTATGAACTTCCCCCAGCCTGCAAAGCTCAGCACATTGTCCACAAGACGAAGGCCCTGATGAACAGCCCCCAGGACCGGCCCTGAACTTCGAGTTCTGAAGCTAGCAGCAGGGAGCACACACCAGCAGGGGAAGAGGGTCGGTGGGGAGGTGGGAAGAAAGCAGCACCCCCATGTTCCTCGTCTTCCTGAAGACCCAGCTCTGCCTTCTCGTAACATGCCAGCAAAGATACCCTGAACTGTGGGTCCGAAGTCCCGCTTCATTCTGGGGAGCTTTGCCAATCTTCAACCGAGAGATGAAAAATTCAACTTGATGTGTTGGCCTTCTTTATTAAAAAAAATAAATAAATAAAAACCCACCACCCATGAGCTATTTCCAACAGTTCACGGTCAGACTGCCATGGCAGGGTCCTTTATTGCTTCCTCAGCAGCATGGCGCAGAGACTAAGAGAAGCTCTGGGTTCAAACCCTGTTTGGTTCCCTCCGAATTTTATGGCCTCCTTCTGATTAGTGGAAACTCTCTAAGCCTTAACTTCTTCACCTCTTCCACGGGAATGAGATTACCCACCTCAGAGAAGTTTCCATAAAATATCTATAACTAGTAACGTTGGAGAGGTTTTCAGGGGTTAGAATCAAAACTCAACACTTCCCTTTATGATGTCATTGGGGGGGGCGCGGGGGGGGGATGTTGTTTCTTTGTACTTGGTAGAAGTCTGTCTGAAGCACGGCCCATAACACGTGCACCTTAGATCATAAATGTCCTCAAATCACATCTCAAATACAGTCTCAATTCAGAAATTGGAAGGTCCGGTTCTAGACAACAATCACATTTTGACTTGTCTTCAGATCTTCTCCTTTTCCCAAGCCAGTGTCCATCCCATAAGGAACTCAGTCCCTCTACATGATCCTCTTGGGCAATCTCCTTTTAAATGACCCCAGCCCCTGACCAGTCTGCACCTCCAGCTCACCATTCATATACCTTTGACCTACTTCCCTACTACCTTCTCCCTCACCTCGCCTCTCCTCCCTCCTGCCCACTCTCCCATGTCAGACCCCATCTCAGCATGCCCCCCAAATGACAAGCAGACAACCCACTCTGTAAGTGGTCTCACTGAAGCCCTTTAAGTGGGGGGGGGGGGGTACATTGGGAGGGATCTGGCACCAGCTGCCTCCAAAGAAATCCTATTCACAAACCCACGCTCTTTACCCTTTTATATCCTACGGGGAGATTTTCCCACCATCTAATGCCTGCACCCTTAAACATCTGCATATGTTCTGACATCTCACGTTGGAATTTCATATCCAAAGTGTCCTAGTGCTTCTGTTGAAATTTCCAGTTTACTCCGTATCACATGTGTGCAGAGTGGTCAACACATGCCTGGCATACAGTAAGTACTTAATAAATGTGTCTATCCATAGTAATAATGCAAATCGTAAATTACAGCACTTAGCACAACAACATCAAGTTTGAAACACAGATCAGAGCATGTCTCCACTTGGCTAAAATCCTCCAATGTCTTCCCACCGTGCTTAGACTCAACCCCCGTCCCTGTCATTCACGCACTAGCCCCTGCCCATCTCCCAGACATTACCTCCTACCACATGCTTCCCTATACATTTCCTCCAGCCTCACTGGACTTATTATGCTGCTGTCTCCCCAACACTCAAGCTCTTTCTTATCTCAAGGCCTTTGCCCTCCTGCTGCCACAGCCTCAATACTCCTGCCTGGTCTCTCTGTTCTCAGATCCTGGCCAAAGCAGCCTACCTGGGCACCCAATTGGAGTAGGGTTCCCTGTCCCACCAATTCCAGGCACAAATGAGCCCATTCTTATAAAACCTTTTCTTCACAGCAATTTCCACAATCTGAAACCGTCTTCTTAAGTTTTCCATTTGCCAATATTATGGACTAAATGCCAGTGTGCCCCTAAAATGTAGATATTAAAGCCCTAACCCCCAGTGCGATGGTATTTGGAGGTGAGGCCTTTGGAAGGAAATTAGATCTAGATGAGGTCATGAGGGTGGGGCCCTGTGATGGGATAAGTGCCCTTATCAGGAGAGGAAGAGAGATAAGAGTTCTCACTCTCCACCTGTGAGGACACAGTGAAAAGATGGTCATCTGCAGGCCTGGAGGAAGGCTCTCACCAGAAACCAGCCGTGCTGGCACCCAGCTCTCAGACCCCCAGCCTGCAGACTATGAGAAATAAATGTTATTTAAGCCACCTAGTGTGGTGTTTTGTTATAGCAGCCCAAGCTGACTAAGACAGTTTATTATATCCTCCTTCTCTCAATGAGTGACTCCCTTATGATTTCCATCCAAACAAAAACATCTCCTTCTTCCCAGACGCATGGAATTCTCCCAAGACTATTATGTATGATAAGGGGACAATAATAGCAATTAACATGTATAGAGTATTTACATGGGAGACAAATGACTTTATGGGTATTAGCCCATTTAACAAACCCTAAGGTTGGTACTATTATTAGGCTCATTTTCTACTGAGTAAACTAAGGCACAGAAAAGTTCAGTAAGCACTGTCGGGGTTACATAGCTAATAAGAGGTAGTTTCAGAATTGGAACACAGACAGTCTGGCCCAGAACCCAGATTGTTACCCACTGTGCAGTCTGCCATCCTGTACTTCCTGTCACCTCTACGCTGGGAGTGGAGGTCCGCCAAAGTGGGGGAGTGGGAGGGGACAAACACCATCACCTCTCCCCACTCCACCCATTCTGTCTTTCCAAGTCCTCAGCACGGCTACAGATTTAGGACTGATTTTTTACACAAATGCACAGAGTAGTCATAAATTTATAGATTTAAGGCTAAGTTTTTACCATTCAAATTCTTTTTAGCTTAATCATCACTTTATGATGTTTCTCCGAAATCCTTCTATCAACATCTGCTTGGCACTAGCTTAACTGCTGGACGATGAAATATGTGAACTGCTTGCTTGTGGTATCACCCACGTGCATGTTGCATACCCATGGGCTGGGGCGACTTCTAGATCAAGTCAATGAGAGCTTCTCTCAGTCTCTTTCCTTTCTTTTCTCTCTCTGTTTTGTTGTTTGTTGTTTGCTGTTTGTTTGTTTGTTTGTTTGTTTGTTTCTGAGACAAAGCAGAACAGAACTATAGGAGCAGGCTCCAAAACATTTCTTTCTGGGCTCTATGAAGACAGTGACCATTTGGTGAGAATGTCTTGCAGAGACGTAGTGGAATTTAGTGGTTTAAAGTGTGGGTTCTACAGCCAGGCATGCTCTCAATGCCCACTTGAGATTTTGAGCAAGTTACATCTCTCGGTGCCTCCTTAGTTCCCCCATCTGAAAAATGAGTATATATATTCATCATAGAATATCCCATTAAATGAGTTAATATATACAAAGTGTTTAGAACAGTGCTGACAGAAAAGTGCTATATAAATGTGATAGGCCTGTCAGTTTGGGGCAAGCAACTACAAAAAAAGGGATGTGTCAGAAGAATGGGGGAACGCCCCCAAAAAGTAGGAGAGTGGCTCAACCAGCCCATGGATTAGTACAAATTAGATGAAACGTAACCCCAAGACAATGCATTTACAGATAAAAGGTTTGCTGAGTTGGGATGAAACATGATCGCCCAGGGCAGAGAAGAAGAGGAAAATGCTTTCATTTTAACAAGTACATTTTTTCCCTCTTGTATTTCATTTGCGGTCACAGATTCTAAGTGCCTACAGGTCGCTCCTAAAGAAGCTTCCAACCTGTACAAGAATCGCCCTCTACCAGGTCCCCCAAGGTGTCCACATCCTAATTCCCAGAACCTGTGAGCATTACTTCAAATGGCTTAAAGGACTTTGCAGATGTGAACAAGTTAAGGACTTTGAGAGGGGGAGATGATCTTGGGCTATGCAGGTGGGCCCAACGTAATTGCAAGAATCCTTAGAAAAGGAAGATTGGACCACAGAAATAAGAGAGTTGATAGAAGCAAGAGATTGGAGTGATGGATGAAGGGCCACAAGCCAAGAAGGGCCTCCAGGAACTACAAAAGGCAAGGAAGCTGATTCTCCCCTGGATTCTCCAAAATGAACTGGTCCTCTGCCAGCATCTTGACTTTGGCCCAGTGAGACTGATTGCAGACTCCTGGCTTCCAGAACTTTAAGAGAATAAATATGTGCTAAGTCCCCAAGTTTGTAGTGATTTGTTACAGCAGCAACAGGAAACCCATAGAGACCAGAACACCACTGATTACTCGTCTCTGACTACTGGAGAACCACTGATTAGTGGTTCTCCAACTCTGTACCTTTGACACACTGATGCCTCCCAACCCAGTCGTTCAACAGCTAAAAGTGAACAATGAATAAATCTGTTACCGGAAAATATATTGTTTTGAAAACATAATTCCATTGTCTTAGTCCATTTGGGCAGGTGTAACCAAATACCACAGATTGGGTCACTTAAAAACAACAGAAATTTGTTTCTGACAGATCTGGAGGCACCAAGATGGAGGCACCAGCATGGCCACCTGCTGCTGAGGGCCCCCTTTCTTGTTCATAACTGGCTCCTTCTTACTGTGTCCTCACATGGTGGAAGGGACACTGTTCTTTCTCTGTGGAGCCTCACTCGCAAGGCACTAAACCCATGGCTTCAGCACCTCCCAAAGGCCTCACTGACTAACAACCACCACCTTTGGGGATTAGGATTTCAACACGTGAATTTTGAGGGGACACCTTCAGACCACAGCAACCATTAGGCTTTTCTCTATGTATTTTTGTCACATTTAACCGTTACAATAATGCCCTTTCTATGAGAGCAAACACGTTTAAAGTGGTTAAGTCATTCGTCCAAAGTCATAAAGCTAATGAAATAGCCAAATGGGAATTCAAACCCAGTTCGGGTTCATAAATAATTACGTTGAACTAAACAAATATATAAAATTTAAGTTTTCCCTTGGTGGTTTTCCTTATGAGATATACTATCACTTCTCTGTTGGCACAAAAGAACTTGATTAAAAAAAAAAAAAACAATATTAACAGCAAAGCTCAGAATCATCAATGCCTAAGATCAAAGCACTTCTTTAAAAACACTAGGTACTTGGGGGGACGCTTGGCTGGCTCGGTCGGTTAACCATCAGACTTCAGCTCAGCTCATGATCTCACGGTTCGCGACTGCAAGCCCGAGCTCTGCAATGACAGTGCTTGGGATTCTCTCTCTCCCCCTCTCTCTCTTCTCCTCCCCAACTCACACCTTCTCTCTCTCTCAAAATAAATAAATAAACTTAAAAACAATAACAACACTAGGTACTTGGACTTGTAATGTTGCCTTGTTGAATAGAATGTACCATTTAGTTCTACTCAATATTTCTAAGCATTGTAAACTGGACACCAATCCTGAGTGCCCTCTGGGACTGCCATCTTCCCATAAGTGCCTGCTATCATCAGGTGCCAGGCCGTGATAAGCATTTAATTCTCACAACTACACTAGGATGCTGGTGATGTTTATTCTTTCCATTTTACACATGGGGAAACTAAGTCTGGGAGTTTAAATAACTGGCCTAAAGTCACCCAACGTATGTGCAGCAGAGCCACTGTTGGAACCAATGGCGTGTGATTCCAAAACCTGTCCTCTTTTCTGTAATCCCCCTGAGAGGAAAGTAAATTACACTCTATCCCCTTTTCCCCCCAAAACTGTCATCTAGAAGGACATTCCCACCCTCAGTCCCTCATGAGGGACTGAGAGGTAGCAGAAAAAACCAGGTCTGAGGAGAGACATGGAGAAGAAGTCAGAGGTGAAAGAGAGCTACTTAGTTCCTTGTTTTGTGGGGCTCCACGAAGAACACAGTGACTTCTAGGTATTTTGCTGAGCCCAAGTCTGTTTGCCTGTGAACTCAACCCCCTTTCCTGCGTCTCACCTCCAGGATCATAGGCAACAAACCTACTTCCTCTCTCACCAATGGACCCGATGTGCCTCCCTAACTGTTTGTTTGTTTCTGAGCTAAACATATTCCTCTTCTTCAGATGCCCTTGACAGAATTATACAAGGTTGATAGTAGGTTTCTGTGTCAGAATCTGTCACGATCAGAGGTGACCCCCTACCTGGCTGCTTCCTAGACTTCAGTCATGCCAACTCCTATCATCTCAGCAAGATGGATGCCGCAGGATGTGGAAGGAGAGACTGGTCAAAGATTCTGTGTTTTTGCTTCCCTTTAGTTACTATTCAAGACAGTGTGATGTAATATCCAGGTCTTCCAGTGGCCGCTTCTGGCTCCTGGCTCCAGGGTCCTCACGGACTGCGGTTCCGCTGCCAGGATGAGGGAGCAGAGTGGTGTGGTGGAGCAAGCAGAATCAGGAATCCAGGGTTCAAGGCCTGCCTTCTGAGCTTTGATCACCTCATCTGTGGAGACATTATCCTTTCTCACAGTAATACTTACCCCCTAGGGTTATTATCGGAAATAATGAGGAAATCACTACGCCTCTCAAATATAACTTGTAGGACATAATCAAAGAGCTGCTTCGGTTCTTTCCTTCACTGGCTTTTCCGGTTCATTCCATGGGACTGGCTTTTTCTTTTCTTTATTTTTTTTTACTTTTTTTTAATGTGTATTTATTTTTGAGAGCGACAGAGAGACAGAGTACAAGTGAGGGAGGGACAGAGAGAGAAGGAGACACAGAATCTGAAGCAGGCTCCAGGCTCCGAGCTGTCAGCACAGAGCCTGAGGTGGGGCTCGAACTTTCGAACGGCGAGGTCATGGGCTGAGCTGAAGTCAGATGCTTAACTGACTGAGCCACCCAGACACCCGGGACTAGATTTCTCTGGCCCCTGTACCAGATTTAGGGTAAGTGTCAGGATCCCTTGGACACTTTGAAGTACAGCAGACCTTTGACCAACACAGGGGTTAGAGGAGCTGACCCCCTACACAGTGGAAAAACTACGTATAACTTTTGACTTCCCAGAACTTAACTACTAATTGGCTATCATCTGCTGGAAGCCTTACCGATAACATAAACACTCGATTAACAGACGTTGTATGTTACATATATTATATACCCTGTATTTTTACAATAAAGTAAGGTAAAGAAAAGAAAATGTGATTAAGAAAATCTTAAGGAAGAGAAAATATACTTACTGTACTGTAAAAACTCCCTGTATAAGAGGACCCACTCAGCTCAAACCCATGTTGTTGAAGGGTCAACTGTAATCGGAGCAGTCTTGGTTGGGTAATTCATATCTTTGGGTCCAAAGGAATAAATAAAACTTTCCACTTTTATGCCCTCACTCACAACCTCTCCGTGTTCACAGCTGGCTGAGCAGGCTGGCTGCCTGCCTGGGGCAAGATGACGTTTGACTTCTCCTTTCCCACCTTGCACATTCGTCCCTTCTCCTCAAACCTGCTAATCATGGTTTATGACCCTCCTGGATCAGAGTGTAAGGGAGGGAGAGAAGGAAATGTGTCTCATCTTGGGATGACCTAGCATCCACTTCTCTCCAGGAGTACTTCTCTGCGTCTCTGAAACATGGTGTCCTCACCCGATAGGTGAGCATTTCTCTCCTGTAGTTCTGTTGACTTAGATCAATGTTTCCCCTCCAGCAGGTACTAAGAGATCCAGACCTCTGCTTCCTCCCAGTTGGGGAGGACCTCACCCCTGCTGGCGGCCATCTTGATCAGGATCTAAGACATCTAAGATCGAACATCTGAGACAGCCCCACTGCTCACCAGCACAGCCCCCATCGGCTCCACAAGACTCACTACCTAGAGAAATGCAGGGAGGGCAGCTGGCCCCAAGGCAGTGGCAATTGCTCCTTCACTTCTTTCTGTCGCAACTAGCTAGACAGCCTCTCTCACTCTGGCCTCTAGAGATGAGCCGCGCACCAGTACATCATGTTGCCCAAACTGCCAGAGACACATATTACATTCTCTGGGTGAATTCCTTGCAGCCCCTCTGGCCCCGAGAAGAATCCTCCCACCCTTCTCCCTGTGGAAGATGCTCACCCCACCATAGTCCACCAACTCCCTCCTCATCCCCCACCCATGCATCTATCTTTCCAACCTCTTTGAGGCCAGTGGCCAACAGTGAGTCAGAACCCAAGACTTGTCCGCCTCATTTGTAAGTCTTGCTTGTGGTTTTGCATCTCACTTTGGACTGTAGCCTCTATCAACTCGAAGGCACAGCTGTAATTAGAACTGGTAGAGCTCGGTTTCAACACCTCTTTACAATAATAGTGACAATGGCAGCCGATATTGATCATCGCGGAGAGGCACCGAGCACTGTACCCGGTGCTTTGTGGCTCTTTTCTCACTGGATCCTCACTACAACCCCACGAGGGAACTACAATGTTTCTTTTGCTTAACAGATGAGGAAACTGAAGCCCAGAGAGGGTCTATGCCTTGGCTGGGATCCCAAAGTTCGTGAGGGGTGATGGTGGGAATAAAAAGCAGGTCAGTCTGATTCTGAGGCCAGTGCGCCAACCTCTATCCTCACGCTAGGATGCTTGTAGAACCATCAAATCAGTCATTTATTTGATAGTCTATGAGAAAGCCTTTTGTAAAACTATAAAGTATTGCTCAATTATTTATATTGTTATTGTAGTTATAAAAAACAATAATTTTTTATTATTCCATTCTATCGGTATGGCTTTAGGCTGCTTCTATAAGATACATTAAGCACTCCAAAATAATTTAAAGCGGGGCTGGGGATTGGGAGGTGATTGAGTAAGTGCTACAGTGGCCATTAAAATGTCTTAGATATTAGGCATTAGGGGCGCCTGGTTCACTCGGTTGAGCGTTCAACTTCGGCTCAGGTCACGATCTCGAGGTCCGTGAGTCGGAGCCCCGCAGCCGGCTCTGTACTGACAGCTCAGAGCCTGGAGCCCACTTCCAGTTCTGTGTCTCCCCTTCTCTCTGTCCCTCCCCCACTAGCACAGTCTCTCTCTCTCTCTCAAAAATAAGTAAACATTAAAAACAAAATTTTTAATGTCTTAAGACACTGAGGTGCCTAAAATGGAATAGTCAACTATATTAAGATGACCAACTTAAATTGGCTGTCTTCCCATGCATAATCTGTATCAATTGCCACTTGATTTGGAAAGAAAACCAAAAGAATGGAATATAGGCCACACAAATGAGGTGCCAGCCCCGCTCTGTTAGTGACATGTAGCGTTACTGATCACACAGAAAACAGAACACCTATGCTTTGCTTTGGATCCGTACAAACCTCAGAAATATTTGCCCAGGTCCCCCAAAGGACTTAAAAAGATAGCTTCCCATTAAAATCCTGCATGCATGTTGTATCAGCAGCTAGCAGGTAATGAGTTGCTACTCCGTGCTGGGCACTGGCCCCGAGCTCATCACGAGAATGACTTCCCTCAACCTTCTCAACAACATATATAAAACCATGAGGATTCCTGAGTAACAGAGGGAGTTTAGGATAGTTACTGTGGGAGGCAGAATAACTCCCCCAGAATAATTCTTGACATGGGGAGAGGATACTAAATTATCCAGATGGTAATCACAAGGCTCCTTAAAATGACAATGGAATCACAAGGATCCTTGAAAAATGGAAGAGAGAGGCAGAAGGCCAAAGTCAAATTCCAAGAGAGATTTGAAGATAGTATCTTGCTGGCTTTGAAGACGGAGGAAGGGACCAGGCCGTGAGGTAAGGAGCGCAAGCAGCTCCTGAAGGCTGAAAAAGGCAAGAAACAGATTCTCCCTGGAACCTCCGCTGGGCAAACAGCCCTGCTCACACCTCAATTTTAGCTAAGGAACACCCATTCAGATTTTGGACCTCTAGAACTTTCAGATAGTAAACATATACCGTTCTAAGCCACTGAACGTGTGTAATCTGTTACAGCCGCAGTAGAAAACTAATACAGTCGCCTGCATTCGTCAATTGTGGAGGCTGGATTTGGACTCTGGTGTGGCTGACTCCATATCCCATCCCTGCACTTTCTCACTGTTACGGGTTCAATTACATCCCCATCACCACCACTACCTTCAGAAAAAACATATATATATTAAAGTCCTAATCCCCAGTATCTGTCAGTGTGACCTTAATCAGAAACAAGGTCTTTACAGACAATCAAGATGAGATCATTAGGGTGGACCCTAATCCAACGTGACTGCTGTCCTTACAAAGGGTGAAATCTGGGCACAGACATGCACAGGGAGACGACGACATGAAGATACAGGGCGAAGGAACAAGCCAAGGGACGTCTGAGGCTTCCAGAATCTGAGAGGATGGCCTGGAACATCCTCATGCCTTGAGAGGGAGCATGGCCGTGCCAAAACCTTTATGTCTGGCTTCCAGAACTGTGGGACAATAAAAGTGGATTGCTCTCAGCCACGTGGCTTCCCGTACTCTGTCTCAGAAGCCCTGGGAAGCTAGTGCACCCATGATGCAAAGTAGCCTCATTGCCCTTGAGTCTGGTCTCAGGCATACTCACCACATCTAACACTAGGAAGCCTACTGATAATTGAAAACAATGCCACCTTCCACTGGCGTGACTTTTTATTTTATAGAACACTTTGCACCAGTATTAACTTACTGGATCGTGCCACGATCTCGTAAGTGGGGCAAGGATTATGTCTCCAGGGTGGCTCTATGGTAGCATGTATACAGTGCTTTCACACACTAGCCTTAAACAGCCTGTCTCCAAATCCTGTCCCTGTCACAGACTCAGGAAATGTCCAACCTCCGACGTGTCTCAGTGTCCTTACCTGTATCTTCGAATAACAATCATACTTCCTGCCTCATAAGGTTCTTGAGATGGTTAAATTAGATAACACATGTGATGTTCTTCCCCCAGCCCATAATGAGCAACCCCCCCCCCCACCAAAAAAAAACCCATCTCACAAACAGGAAAACTGAAGCTCAGAGAATTTAAGTGACTTACCCAAGGACACATGGCTTCTAAGTCACAAAACCAGGACCAAAATCCAAGTATCCTGGGGCAGAACTATTAGCACTATAATATCCTGCCTCTCTCTTATTTTTCATTTTCACTATTCTTTGGGTTTAAATCAATCCGAACCTTTTTCAATTCTCATTTTAATTCTGCTTTCCATGCCCACCCCAGTCAATAAAGATTACAGTTTCCACAAACCACTAACTCTTCTTGTCCAAATTCTTTGATGAGACCCTCTATCCCGAGAAGTAAGTCACCTTATTGCCCAAGAGCAAAAGCAGTTTTCTCAAGATAATGCTTTCGCCAGATAAAACACCCAAGACGTAAACAGGGGGAAGCCACAGAAGCCCCCATCACCAGCCACCAAGCTGCTCAGACCCCCAAACCTGCCATGTTCTGTTCCTGGGTCTGCTTTTCTTAGTACGGCAGCCCCTGATAATTTATGAGCTCTTGCAGTGTTTGTAAATAAACTCAGTGTCCCACAGATTCAAAAGCTGCCTTGAGACCTCCTTTCCACCCTCTTATACTTTCTGCATTTATCCAAGCATTTCAGAAACTGGGTCTCCTTAAAATTATGGGATGCAGAATGAAAAACCCATCAGGATTTAATGACCATATTTCAGCATCTTACCGCTTAAAGAAACTTGGCCTTTTCAGAGCTTTTGCAATTGCGCAAACTGGAAGCAGATCAAAAAGGTAGAGCGAGAGTTTTATTTTATTTTTTTCCAACTGTCACAAATCATCCATCAAAGTTAAACTATTGATAGGGAGCAGAGAGACAGAAGGAAGAGTCACGAGTGAGGAGGACTAGAGAATATTAAAAAAGACAATCTCTCAGTCTAATAAAATACAATTAACTGAATTTCATCAAGGCTTCTATAAAAAATACACAAAGAATCAATATTAGGCATAAAACCCAAAAGTGGGTTGTTATCTCTAAACCAGAGAAAACATTTCATTAGGCTGAAGGATTTTATACTCCCATTGGGAAAATTGCTTTTCCCTGGTAACCCCTCCTTTGCTTACTTACAGAAACCCAATTGAAAAGTCAATCATCAAAATCACTTAGCAAATGTCAAAAGGTGCTGCCACTTTCTAAATATATTTGTTCCTTTATGGGAAGCTCTGGCACCTTGCCCGGTCCTGACCCACAGTCTTCCATCGTTTTGCTGTTCCGACTTTTTCACGCTTTTCTTTTTCTGTTTGTCTGCTTGTTTTTGTTGTTGTTGGAAACAGAAAGCCTGTTTTATAAGATTACGGGCAACAGCTTTTCCTTTTAACATTTCAGTGTTCTTTCACAGCCACGGACCGTGAGACCTCCCGTTGCCCAGGCTATAAATGAGCATCACTCCCAGGCCTGGCTGACCGGAAGCCTTTTCCAGGCTAATCAGACAACATACAGTCTTTTCACATCTCATCTTAGAAAGGCCCCGTTGCTTAATTTACACCCTGGCCAGTAACAAAGCTGGTTCTGTGTATGGTCCTGCCAACCACAGATCAAAAAGTCACACCCTCTTCCACACAGGTGGAGGGGTGCCTGGGTGGCTCAGTCTGCTAAGCATCCAACTCTTGGTTTTGGTTTAGGTCATGATCTCCGGGGTCATGAAATCGAGCCCCGTGTGAGGCTCGAGCCTGAGCGTGGAGCTTGCTCAGGATTCTCTCCCTGTCGCTCCCTCTGCCCCTCCCCTTCTTGCACGTATGTGCTCTTTCTCTCCCTCAAATAAATAAAATAAAAGCAAAATAAATAAAACACGGGTGGGGCATATGCACAAAGACCCCAGGAGCAGAATTTGAAGATCAGGCGCGCGCACACACACACACACACACACACACACCCCAAAGCTGGAACTAAGAGAATTATCTGAAGATCTCAAGTCATAAATTACTGAGCCAGAAACAGCATGATCTAAGACTACGATGCCTGGTTACCAAAAGCCAGGCTTCTAGTAAATAGCCACCATTGTAAAATAGCAACTCACTGGGTACCTCTGACGTGCACCTGACATGTTTTACCATTCTACTTCTGAATTCTGCCTTCCCTGGCTAGCTATGGCAACTGGGGCAGATGGCTGCATTTCCTGGGCATAGGGTACACACGTGATATATTTGAAGATGCTTTGTTTACCGTCAAATGCTTTACAAAGCCTCACACAATGACTTGTTCTATTTGTGGACCAGCCTGTGTGTGTATTCACTTATTGAGCTAACTAAATTAACCAGACTGTCTACATATTTCTAAACGACTTTGTCTTGGCTGGGGGGATGTATCCTAAAGATAACAGATGGTGACAATAGTGGACAGCTGCAGCACAGCCCTGTCCCCAACGAACACGTCTGGCATCGGTCTCCTACTAATCCTTAAATTTGTAAAGCCTCTGATATTCTCAGGTCCAACCCTTTTCCCAATCCCCATGCCATTTCCGAAAGAACTTTCCATGATCAACAGAACAAGAGTCTAAATCTTCACAGAACTTGTAAAAACAACAGTTGCCTTTGCACTAAAATATGTACTTTACACGCGTGTCATGGTATATTCCACTAGCATGTAACCTCCACGAACGTCTTGTTTAGTATTGCCAACCGCTCACATGTGGCCTGGCACTCAGGTCGAAACATAATGATTTACCATATTGCATCCACAAAACATCACAAATGGAGTTGATATTAAATCGTGGCAGAAAAAGAAGAAACTGACTACATCATACAACGGAGTGAAAATCATGACAGACCCATAATTAGCAGGATCACAGCTGGCTGGCTCATGCTATAGACGAAAGCCATTTAATAAATAAACATTCCCTGCCCTTTGAAGAATGTAGTTTTAGCCAAACAAAAGTTGAGATTAGCCAAGGAGAGGTAGTGGTAGCCAGCAAAGGACTTCTAGCCATAACATTAAACCTGCTTAAACAGCACATGATATAATTAATGATGGTATGAATTATAGTGAGAATGCCAATATAATTTACACAATAATACTAAGAATTATATATCAGATATATATACTATAATTTAGAATATTTTAACAGCATATTCATATCTATAAAACCATCTGAGTTCCAACCTCTGTTCAATATTAAAAAATCCCTCCTTTATGCCAAGAAAGGCCGGTATATTTTACCATGGTGATGCTGCCATCTAGTGGACACACTTTAGAAGGACGGCTCTTCTGTCTCCCGGAAATGACCCAAAAGGATTCCAGGTCCTGAGGTTCATGTCAGACATGCATTCTTCTTTTGGAGACCAATTTTTGGAATTCCTCATAAATTTCCCTGTATGTTTGTCCTTGTATTTTTACATTATCCCTTCCTCCTGTCTTCATAGAAGGATGTTTTCAATGTGTCCGTCATACTCAGTGGGCCGGAATAGAACCTGGGTATCTGCTTTGGTTTAAAATCGAGAAGATCCCAATGAGAGATGTGTCCTCCTGGAAAGAAGCACCATCACATCGGCGACAGCCCGCCTTTTGTTCAGCTCCATGGTATGCTCTTGAGAAACCAGACCTCAAACTGGCGACTTCTTAAATTTATTTATTTATTTATTTTGGCCCCAGACATTTACGAACACTGTTATGTGACACAGATGTCACTATTTGGAAGGGGACATGTTACTCTAGTCCCTTCACACATGCATCGCTGCACCACTGAGGTCACACTCAGTGGTGAGAATTGACATATGGGGTTCACACTTGTTTCCGGGCCCTCCATTCACTACAGCACGGGGATCGTCACTTTGGGTGCACACTTGGAATCACCTGGGGAGCTTTAACAACACCGACGCCTGGGTTCTACGCAGATTTAATTGGTGTGAGTCGCTTCTGAGACCTTGGGATGGTCTGAAAGCTCTCCAGGTGACTGTAATTTGCAATAAAGCTTGAGAACCACTGCTCTAGAGAAAACAAAACACAGAGCCCTTGGATATGTATCTTTGCAGGAAAGGGCAGGAGACCAAGGCACCTGTACCCAGTCACCTGTTCCTTGTCATCCCTCACCTTAAGAACCACGGCCCACTCTGGCTTCCTTTAAGAGCCTCTGCTCCCACAGCTGAATTTCAAACCCTGCTCCTTGGCTCCTTAATGTATACGCATGCACTGCAATAACTCATTCTTTGCCAAAGGAAGATAAATAAAAGTTAGGGAAATATTAAATTCTCCTTGCCTAAGGCTTTTTAAGCACCGTAAATGTTTTAAAGAGAAAGGGTAATTTAGAGGTTATCCATTCTAATTCCTTGATTTGACAGGCAACCATGCAGACCAGGGAAGGTCATGAGCTGGACATTGGTCATATGCCCTCGGTACGGGCCAGACTCCTTCTCCCGTTTTTAGGTACATTGTGTCATTAACGCTTCCCTACCGGCCAGTAACGTGGTCATTTTACAATTGAGCTGAGATTTCATGAGATTAAGTCACATAGGTAACTTTGGACATGGACTTGAACGTGGGTCCATCCAGCCTCTATACCAGGCAAAGTCGTGCTCCCAGAGCTCACGGTGGCCAGGTCAGACCTGAAGCCTCGGGGCCCTCTTTCCACCACACCTCGGCTGCCCTCCATGTCTGCCTGACTCACCTATGCTCTCCCTTCATCCAGCAGCTTACCTGCAGGCTCGAGTTAGAAACCTAAGTCACAGGGGCGCCTGGGTGACTCAGTCGGTTAAGTGTCCGACTTCGGCTCAGGTCATGATCTCGTGGTCTGTGAGTTTGAGCCCCGCGTCAGGCTCTGTGCTGACCGCTCAGAGCCTGGAGCCCGTTCCAGATTCTGTGTCTCCCTCTCTCTCCGCACCTCCCCCATTCATGCTCCGTCTCTCTCTGTCTCAAAAATAAATAAACATTAAAAAAAAAAAAAGAAACCTAAGTTACAAAACCGTTGACTTTTCTCGTCCTCCAATCCCCACAGCATCTTATTTCCCAGCCAGAATGAAATTGCCTCAGCTGACAACAGGGCAAAATTTGGAAATTGGGATAAATTAGGGAAAATCTACACGGTGTGGGTTTTCTCTAGTGACTCCGTACGCACAAATGTTTGCCATGTGTGTTTGTCAGGTTCTTGGAAGAAAGTGTGCGAACTTTACAGTATAAACAAGAAAACAACTCGACCCCTGTTTTGACCTCTGAGAAATAATCACCATTTTCATTTTGTTGTTTTTATGCATTTATTTCCAGTTGTGCTTTACAAATATGTTTGTACTGTCTTTGCAAAACTGGAAGCATAATGTGGAATTTTTATCTTACATATCACCCTTACAAACTTAATCATGGCCAGTGTCCCCCGTCATTAAACATTTTTTGCAAGCATATTTTCTTAATGCTTCAATTCCGAAGTGTGAGTATCCATAATTTCTTTACCAATTCTTCTATCATTGGACATTAAAGTAATTTATTTTTTTGAGAGAGAGAGAGAGAGAGAGAGAGAGAGAGCATATGTGTGAGTGGGGGAGGGGCAGAAAAAGAGGGGTACAGAGAATCCAGAGGAGTTCCCCATTGACAGAGGGGCTCAGACTCATGGACTGTGAGATCATGACCTGAGCCAAAGTCGGACACTTAACGGACTGAGCCACCCAGGCACTCCTTAAGCAATTTCTAATTTTTCACTATTATAAAGAACCCTGTAACAAATATCCTTACACACACATATTTGTCCCTAAAACTATATTTTAAACATATATAAACATACCTAATATTTATAAATAGGTAAAACATATGATGTGTTGTTTTACACATCACCTATTGTATATAAAATAACATTTATAATATGTATATATATATATGTATTTGCCAATGTAATAAGTGAAAAATGCAGTCTTTTTATTGAATTAAGCTATACACGTTTTCATAATATCTCGTATGAACTACAGCAACGGCAAATCCCGAGTAGTAATGATCCAACAATGTGTTGGACTCAGTCCTTGTTGGAGAAAAGCAGCTAAGATGCTCTCCTTGCCACAAACCGCTACAAAGTCCATCGTCCAGGATCCTCCGAGCAGAACTATTTTACATGCACACACGCAGGGTTGTTATATTCAGAGGCGTCGCACTCAAGGGAAACATCCCTAAGAATACGACTGGCAGTCATTTCCTCTCAGCTTGCTCGGCAGTGCCCCAATTTACCCAGCAGGAAAGGCAAGTTTGTGGTTTTAATTGTAGGGCAGAACTGGTCCTTTACTGGTCTGAGGCTGTTAACGTGACTCCCAGATGGACACCCATAGGGTTCTCCCGCTCTCCGCTCTCAACTCAGGGGAGTCCTGTGGAGCTGGGCATGCCAACAAGATGGCAACTGTTGACCCGGGCAACGTACACCCCCTATGACTCAGTTTCCCCAGCTGTTTAACTGGAATGTTAACTGACTTTATAGCGTAAATAGTACTTGATAAGATTAAATGAGCTCACAGAAAGTAGCAGAAGCAGAGTACATTCTGGTACAAATCACAGTTTGTGTTTGGGGCGGGTGGGGTGGGGGGGTGCTCCTACCGCCCCCAAGCAATTCTGAGACACCAGCCAGGTGTCCTACAAATCAACTCAATTCTGACACTGTCTACCCTGAGATAGCATCAGATCCCACAGGTTAAGGGCTCAGTCCCACAAGGTTGTTCTCCACTTTAGATGCCAGTTGTCAACGCAGCTGGTCACCTATACTTCTGACCAACTGTCTGTAGATCAGAGGTTCCCAGGAACCCCGCCTTGGGTTCAAGTAATTTGCTAGAGCAGCTCACAGAACTCAGGAAACCAGTTCACTCATAAGACTATCAGTTTATTACAAAAGATAGTACAGGATGTGAATCAGCAGCCAGACGGAAAGATGCATAGGGAGAGGAGTGAAAGGACTCAGAGCTTCCATGCCTCGGAGAACGTTCTCTCCGTATTTTCAAGAGTTCCTCAAACCAGAAGCTCTTCAAACTCTGTCCTTTTGGGATTCTCTGGAGGCTTTTTTTTTTTTTTAATCTATTTATTTTGAGAGAGAGAGCGTGTGGGAGGCGCAGAGAGACAGAGGGAGAGAGAATACCAAGCAGGCTCTGCACTGACAGTACAAAGCCCAACGCAGGGCTCCATGGAATCAGGAGCTCATGACCTGAGGCAAAATCGAGAGGTGGATGCTTAACCTACTGAGCCACCCACACGCCCCTCTATGGAGGCTTTACTCCTAGAGATGATTGGTTAAATCATTGCCCTTTGGCAATCTATTCAACCTCCAGCCCCTCGCCCATTCCTGGAAGCCAGGGGTGTGGGAATGAAAGTTCCAATCCTCTAAACACACGGTTGGTTCTTTGGGCAACCAGCCCCCTTCCTCAGGTGACCTAGGGGCTTTCCAAAAGTCACCTCATTAACATAGCAAAAGAGACCTTAATCACTCTCATTCCTTCAGAAATTCCAAGGGTTTTCAGAGCTCTGTGCCAGAAGCTGAAACAAAGACCAAATACACACACTTCTTATTATAAATCACAACATCACACAGAGGTTGCCTTCACCATACTGACTCCAGCTTCTGCCTTCCAGAAGGAACTTCTGAGCATTGCCTGGTCCTTCTCTTAGCTACCAAACTGAGCAGACCAATCCAGAAGGCAAACTCAAGGTCCCCCTCTGCGTGCTACCACACAGACTGAGTCAGCCTTGTGTAGCCAGCCTGGCGACGTTTCCTCCTTGGGGATCTTGGCCGGCCTCACGCCCACTGCTGCTGGTTCTCCAAAAGCACGTGCGAGAGCCCCAGTCCTCCATCCCCAAACACCTCAGCTATGAAGCCCTACCCGCGCCAAGCAAAAGGACTCACCTCTTCCAAGTCTCCAAATCCAGAATCCCTTGGCTCCTTTTTCAAGAGATATTCATCTATGGAAACTAGAAGCGACCAAAATGACTAAAAACAGGGGCACCTGGGGGGCTCAGTCAGTTGGGCGTCCAACTTCAGCTCAGGTCATGATCTCATGGTGCGTGAATTCGAGCCCCACATTGGGCTCTGCACTGACAGCTCAGAGCCTGGAGCCTGCTTCGGATTCTGTGTCTCCCTCTCTCTTTGCACCCCCACCCCCTTGTGATCTGTCTCTCACTCTCTCTCTTAAAAATAAGTAAACATTTAAAAAAATTTTTTTAATGTTTATTTATTTTTGACAGAGAGAGAGAGAGAGAGAGAGAGAGACAGAGCATGAGCGGGGGAGGGGCAGAAAGCGAGGGATACACAGAATCCGAAGCAGGCTCCAGGCTCTGAGCTGTCAACACAGAGTCCGACACTGGGCTCAAACTCACAGACCATGAGATCATGACCTGAGCCGGAGTCGGACACTCAACCAACTGAGCCACCCAGGTGCCCCAATAAATAAACATTTTTTTTTTAAATGACTGAAAACAGAGACTGTGAAATTAGGGTCCCCAGACTCAACTGAAAGCTATATGGCTACGAAAAATTACAATTATGGAGACCTTACAAAAAATGAAGTCCATTTTATGAAAATGCAGACTATAGAATAGCGCTATGAACACGAATTACAATAACATCAAAATGTGCCTCCATATGAGCAAGGGAATCCAAAGAGAGGAAAAGCAATGTTTTATTAGGATATGAGGATTATGAGTAAATCATTTTTCTTTTTTATATTTCCATTGTAATGTGTTCTTATAACAATATAATAACATATGACAATATAATATCTATTATAATAATATATTATAATAGTTATAAATATATAATAATTATAAATCTTATATCTATAATAATTATATATATCATATATAATATTATAATAATAACAATATAATAATATAACAATATAATGTGTTCACATTAGCAATAAAATTTGGGGTGCCCAGGTGGCTCAGTGGGTTAAATGGGGTAAATGTCCAACTCTTGGTTTTGGCTCAGGTCATGATCTCACAGTATATGGGTTCGAGCCTCAAGTCGGGCTCTGTGCTGACAGTGCAGGGCGTGCTTTGGATTCTCTTTCTCCTTCTCTCTCTGCCTCTCTCTCTCTCTCTCTCTCAAAATAAATAAATAAAAATTAAAAAATAAATTTCAGTCTAACAGGCAGGAAGAGCAAAATTTACTTAAAATTTCCATCTTAAATGGTTAAAATAAATAGAACTTTGGACTCTAAAAACAATAGCATTGAGTTAAATACTATAAGTTTCTAATAATAATAATAATAATAATAATAGCTATCATTTATGGAGTACTTCAAATAAGCATTCTTGAGCTGAGTTCTTTGTATGTATTATCTAATTTAACCTGAATGACGATACTCATAGGATTAATTAACCGAGATTTTTTACACATAAGGCACCTGCAGCCCAGAGAAGGGAAGTGGTTTGCCCAGGAACAGAGAACTAGAGACAGAGGTGAGAGAGGTCTATTTGGCCGCCCAACCCCGCAGAAGGATTTTCACTTACTTTGCATGATTCATTACTAACAGAGCCAAACACGTAAGAAATATTAATAACACAAAGTTTGGTAAAGTTTTCTGCCTCGTTTAGCAGTGCAAGCATGCCCAAATACTTCACTTGGGTCATTCGTATTAGGAGAATGCTTAAAAGCAGATCATGCTTTCACTTTGCCTATCTCTAAAATGCACTTAATAGGTACAGGTAAACTGTGCGATACTTATTAAAATGGACTTTTATTGCATCCGAAATAGCTGTGGGAGCTTCACTGTGAATTTAAAATTTGCACTTTTTTTTTTCCACTCTGCAAACACAATTTTATAGGATTCCTCCCTAATACGTTTCTTACGTGATTAGTGTTTGGTGACAAGTTTAGCAGCTGACGCTGAGTAGTGACCACCACAGAGGACAAGGGAAGGGGTTCATGTCGACCCACTCCAGACAGAGTACTTTGTGATATTAAAGATAAATTCACATCTGCAAAGGCATTTAAGACTTTAGGGAAACACTAGTTGTGTTTTGTCTTTTGGCCATTCAGAACCTTGCATGAAAATTGGGGCACCCGTGCGGCTCGGTCCATTAGGTGTCCGACTCTGGATTTCAGCTCAGGTCATGATCTCACGGTTCATGGGTTCAAGCCCTGCATCAGAC
This sequence comes from Puma concolor, assembly GCF_028749965.1. NCBI lineage: Eukaryota > Metazoa > Chordata > Mammalia > Carnivora > Felidae > Puma > Puma concolor. The sequence goes on along the minus strand of NC_141672.1, from coordinate 16,848,621 downwards.
TTCGTGATGACAGCTTGGAACCTGCTTGGGATTCTCTCTCTCTCTCTCTCTCTCTCTCTCTCTCTCTCCCTCTCTCTCTCTGCCCCTCCCCCACTCTCCTCTCCCTCCCTCCCTCTCTCTCTCTCCCTCTCAAAATAAATGAATAAACATTAAAAAAAAAGAAACTTGCATGAAAATATAATTCATCTTATACAGCCAGCATCTTAGAAATTCTGTGTAAACCAAGTGGACTTTATTGAATTATTCCTCTAAGCCCCTGAATAAAAGTCCTACTGAAAGGGCCTTCTATCCCAAGCCATTGCAGAAAATTACTTCCTCATCCCTCACAATATTGTCTGCTAAAATTAGACTGAAGTGCCTTTGATAAAGGAGATAGGAAGCTATCAACAGATTGTCACCGGCCTTTACCGCCCATCTGCTTGTACCCACTGGCCTTTGTCCCATATGTTTCCTTAAGGTCTTCTTTCCCACTGTCTCTTAACTTGGGCAATAGACTCAAGGGGCATTGCATCCCATGACAGAAACCCAAAATACCCCTCAAGCAATAATGACTGCCCAGATGAAAAGCTCCCACTGGCCCAGACCACCCAGACCAATTTGAACTCGATGCCGCCCCCCCAAAACCCACGCCTGCGCGGAGGGACTAAGGAGTGAGCCACGGAGTGACCGACAGTTACCTTTACCTCATTAGAATACTGAAATCTCTGCCCAAGGAGGAGCACAAGCCTCATGTACAAAACATACAATGTATGTATAGGCATGTTTCCTCAGGCACATGCATGACCTTCTGCCTGCCTCTACATAGGATGACAAGGCTTCCCTATCAAATATTCATCCTGACCCTAAGTGAAAGGAACCTGCTCGCCCTCGCTGGGGGAGTCATGGCTTTGGAAGTTATTCCCCTAATCTCCTTTTTTGCTGCAAATAAAGTTTCCTTTTGGTGCAGCAACTCACTTGGTGTGGTTTCTACCTGTGACTCACCACTGGGCCAACTCACACTAGTTCGGTTACAAGAGGAGAAGTAGAGGGAAGAATAAAGTACAGGCACCATCCAGATTGTTTGCTTTGCTGAGAGTAGAGGGCAGTGATGGTCAGACTTTAAATCTATTAGTCTCAGGCTTTGCTATTTTAGCAAGAGTTAATGGAGCCTCCAGAACTCTTCTGGAACGGGTCACCGGCACCACCAAGTCCCCTACCTTCTAGACGAGAGTGGCCCTAACTCTCATTTCAACTATCCAAAAGCTTCCTGGTTGTTTCTTGCCTTTCTCCTGCCTCTGATACAGGGTCCTGCTTCTGCTGAAATCACTCATCTCCAGATTATCTCCCCATCCAACCCTGTTCTGCAACACAGCAAACATCCTGGAGTGTGAGTTCCTTCCATCTACACAAATGATTCTCTGTCTGTCACTGTCTCTGTCTCTGTCTCTGTCTCTCTCTCTCTCACACACACACACACAATCATACCATTTAGAAAAAGCATCCACTAGTGTGCACAATACACTCAACTAAAGATTTCGGCAAACTGGGAGACCAGCATTACTAAAATGCAGAACCTTCAAAGAAAGCGTCATCATCTCTGTGCAGAAAATTCCTTGAGCTCCTTACCCACACAGGCACTGTGACGATTAATCTTGTACGTCAACCTAGTTGGGCCAGGAGATGTTCAGATTTCTAGTTAAACATTACTTTTAGCTGTGTCTGTGAGGGGGGTTTGAGTCAGTGGACTGAGTATAGTGATTGCCCTCCCAACTGGGAGGTCCCGAATACAATAAAAAAGTGGAGGACGGCTGGATTAATTCAGCTTGACTGAGCTGAGACATTGGTCTTCCCCTGCCTTTGGTGCTCCTGGTTCTAACTTTCAGACCTGGAACCTATACCATCAGGTCTCTGGCTCTCAGGCCTTCGAACTAGATTACCTGCTTTTCTGTGTCTGCAGACAGCAGATCATGGAGTTGTTTGGCCTCCACAATTGCATGAGCCGGTTCCTTACAATAAATCTCTTTATAGATGGGTAGGTAGGTAAGTAGATGAAGATACGCATACACAGACATTTATGATATGTCCATATCCACTTGGTTATGTGTCTCCAGAGAGCCCTAATACAAGAGAGACACCCACACTCCACAGGTCTCTGGCCCCCTTCTCCAGCTGCTTCCCCTCTTCTCCTTCTCCCCAAGTCTTAATACCATGTGCACAGCACTTTCAGAATTCCTTTGGTTGTCTTGACTCTTCAAGGCCCTCGGGGCTCCCCTTCCATCCCCAAATGACTTGTCAAGACACCTTCCTAAAATAACTCCATTCCTGGGAATATTTCTGGTAGCAGATATGAAAATAATGCATTTTTCTACCACCTACATAGGTACTTCTTTTCTCCTCTGCCTACTTTTTTCATGACTTGCTACCTGGTAGCCAGGACAATAAACAAAGGCTGTATTCTGGATTTGATAAAGCCTGGTAACAAATAGAAGCATGGAATGACTTAAAAATACCCCATTGTTATGGGTATCCCACTAATCTACAGGACTTTCCCGGCCAGAAATGTGTTAAACGCAGGGCAGAACCTGTGTGTTCCTTGGCTGGGGATCCAAACCATGCAGAGGCCCCATCCGTTCTACGATCTCAGCTCCATTCAGGGACAGCTGGTCATCCATCAACCACAAGATGTGAAGCCTAGAAGACAGATGTTCAATAATCCAACAAGACTGTTGGGGGGAGGCACCAAGTACATGATTCCGTGTCAAAACAGAGACTTGCCCAAGACTCTGCTTAGCGGGGACTAGAGAAAGCCATGCCAAGCAGGAGGAATTTCAAGAGAATTCAGTAGGAGTGGGCATGGGACAGCTGGAGTGTCGTTTTCAAACCTCCGTCGGTCACGCCAAACACCCAAATTGAACAGAGTAGAAAAAAAATAGAACAAAGGCATGAGCAGATGCGAGCACAGAGTGCCAGGTGTCATCTTTGCTGTGACAAAAAAAGGAGAGAGGAAGGAAGGGGCCGGTTTCCTGGATCCTTGACCTTAAACATGGGGCCAGTTCTAGGTCAAAGACACTCAAGACGTTGCACCACAAAAAGCCCGCCCCCTCCATTCCCACGAATTCTGCATTGGTCTTTCTCCTTCCGCTGGCCTCCTCGGGCCTCCTGCCCGTTCTCTCGCCTCTGCCCATCTTCTTTCTGCCCTGTGTTTGCCCTTTAACTCACACGCTGGCCCACGCATGACAGACAGTCCCTGGTGCTTTTGCCTACATGTGAAAGCAGAATGCTGCCCGCACCTCTCCGGCAGCTGCATTTTCACCCTGTAGAGAGGCTGACAGCAAGGAGGTTCCACCCTGCCCCAGGGAACCGGGACAGGGGTCAGCGGCCAGTAGGATGTGCCCGTATTTTTGTCAAAACATTTTCCTCTTTGTTCCAGAGAGCATTCTCGGACTCTGCTGGCTTCTTTTTTTCAGTGCAAAGAGAGTAGCTTAGCCAAGGATTATGGACAATTTGGAAGGTGCAGTTTGCCTGCCCAACTTGCCACGTCACAAAGAAAATGCAACTTGTCTGGCAATGAAGGGACCTAGAAAGAGTGTTGGCCTGGGAGTTCTCTGACAGCGGCAGCAGGGATCCGCCGGGGGAAATGCAAGGCAAGGTGCGGTCTCTGAAGAGCTTAGATTAGATGGCGGAGCCCTCACCATCTAATTTTAATGTCTACTTATTTTGGGGAGACAGAGAGACGGAGTGGGGGAGGGGCAGAGAGAGAGGGAGACACAGAATCCGAAGCAGGGTCCAGGCTCTGAACTGTCAGCACAGAGCCCGACGTGGGGCTCGAACCCACAAAGCACAGGATCATGACCTGGGCTGAAGTTGGACGTTTAACCGACTGAGCCACCCAGGCGCCCCCAGAGCCCTCAGCATCTCGTCACGAAAGATCTCAGCCTGCACCCCTGTCACCCCACCAGTAGCATCCTGCTGGCCCATCACACTCTCCACCTGAGCCCACTCTCCCTGCCTCTCTCCGGCCATGCTGCCCCACTGCTGCCCAGTGTCCTGGGCTGCTTTCTCCTCCCCCTGACCTCCAAGTGCCAGAACATGCTAGGGATCAACCCAAGACCTGTCTTCTACATCAGTTCTCATTCCCTCGCTGATCTGTAAGGACCACCCACATGCTGTCGTGACTCTCAAATTTATAACCCCAGTTCCCTCCCCAATCTCAGAGGCCTACATCCAACCGCCTACTCAACAGTTTTGCTTGGGTGTCTGAAAGGCATCTCAAATACAACATGTCCCAAACAGGACTCAGTCTTCTGCCCAAAACCTGCCCCTCCTTCTCTCTTCTTCAGCTCAGAAGATGGAAAGGCCATTCTTCCAATGACTCAGGCTAAAGTCTAAGGGTCGCCCTTGAACCTCCTTTTTCTCAGACCTTCTAAATCTATCTAGAATGCAACCACTTCTGACTACCTCATTACTGCCATCCTGGAACCAAGAACCATCCCTTTGCATCCAGATCATTGAAATAACCTCCCAGCCAGTTTCCAAGTGTCTTATCCATTCCGTAATGTGTCCCAGCTCCCCTGCAGCTGGGAGTCAGATCAGACAGACCATTTCTGTCCAAATCTTCCAAGGATTTCCAATCTCATTCAGCATAAATCCCTACATGATCTGTCCCCTGCTGTTCACCATGTCTTATTTTTATTTTTAGCACTTAGTCATACCTGCCATATTATATATCTGTTTTATTGCCTAGAACTGGAGTCAGCAAGCTACAGCACCCAGGCCAGCCACCTGTTTTGTAAATAATGTTCTAGTGGAGAGAGCCATGTCTGTTCATTTATATCTTGTCTACGGCTGCTTGAGTGCTAAAATGGCAGAACTGAATAGTTGTACCACAGCAGCCTATGGTCCAGAAAGCCCAAAAAATTTGCTGACCATTTATAGAAAAAAAAATACGCTGATCCCTCTCTAAGAATGTAAAATCTAAGAATGTAAAATCCATAGAAGGAGGATTTTGTAAATGTTCAACAATCAGTATGTGTTGGATAAATAATAAACAAGTATAAGGGCGAAGAAGTAACTGGGTTTCTAACAAAGCATCAGAATGTAACATCCAAATGAGTGTTGTCCTGCAAAACAACAACCACCACAACTGTGAATACTAAGGTAATGGGGGTAGACCTCACTGAAAACAGATCCGAAAGTTTTGGATGCTGCAGATGGTTTCTGCCTCCTAAGAAAAGGAGCTCTGAATTTACTTTTTTTTTTTTTCGGTTTAGAAAAATATGTATTAGCAGGTTCCCACCTGTTGCCCCTGAGAAAGACATATATACAGTGGAGTAACGTAAATGTTGATGTTCGAGACTGCTTCACTGAATAATGCAAAGAGGGTGTGCCTTTCAGCAGAGATATTAGATTAAGGTAAGGCAAACAGGTGTATGATTCCTTTTCTCTTCAGATGCCCAGGAAGCTTTGTGAGTACTTTGGGAGGACTGACACTAATGGTGGTTTTAAGTTGTTCTCTGTGGGTCTCTTGTGTGCTTCCGGCAATGAGAGGAAGAGCTTGCCCAGGCTAACGTGGAAAAGCAGAGGGGAGAGGGCAGTCCGCGTTCTCCCAAAGCTGGAATAGGGGTGTTAGAGAGGGACACCAAAAGAGGGAGGCATGCCCGCTGGAGAGGGTTACCAGGAGCTGGGGCAGGAGAATAAGCACTTCACAGTCTCTGGGGGTCCAGAGAATGCTGGGCACAGTTCTCCTGAACCCCTCAGACAACCCCCAGAATTCCAATTGGGAGGGAACTCCTGTAGTCATAACAGTGCAGAACATGACAATGTGGGCACTTAAGAAGGAATCGAGATCTTAAGTTGGATCACAGCCTAATAAGACGAGGAAATTTAGCTTACAATAAAACCAGCAATTTAAAGAACATTATTTTAATGACCACCATTGAGTGTTCATGTACTCATTCATTTAGTAAATATTGATTGAGTGCCTGCCACGGGCCCATCATTGGGCTGGTAATGGAGACAGAATGCTGAGCCTAACAGGGCTGTGCTCTCAGACTTTTAGGGTCTAGTAGAAAAGGCAGCCAATCAACAGAAATTAAACAAATATTTGTGCACTTGTTATAAATTCTACAAAGGAGAAGCACAGTGAGGAAGAGAGAGACAGAGGAAGAGAAAAAGAAAGAAAGAAGAAGTTAGGAAGGATGGAAGGATGGGTTTTCTGACTTCCCATACTCCTAAATTCATCCAATCCATTATGATTTTCTGGTCTAAAGGACAAGGTTCATTCATAGCTGGCTGACTGGGCACCTCGATTTTACATTCCTAAGACTATCCTTCCTTTGGTCAGGACAAGGACCGCACTCATCACAAGCCCTCAGGCCTGTCCCACACAATCCCTATGCCACATGCTTACAGTAAGTAGAGAGCTATCTCTTCACAGCCTTATTCAGCAGACCCGGTGTCTTCTTGGTAACTTTCTAAAAATGGCAAGGTGATCCAACCTCCCAGCAGCCTTCATGGTGGCACAGGGGACACCAGCTGTTTAGAAGCATCCCCAGTGAAGCTGACTGATTCGTTGGCGGTCGCCCTCATTGGTGGTATAAACGTAGAACATGCTTATTTTCGCCAGTAACTGCTCTGCCCAAAGGGTCTGCTTTGCAACCTGCAGACCCGCTGGACAAAAGAGGATTTTAGCAAGATTTCAGCCCATTTCCCTCACTTTCTGATCACTCACAATTACTAGAACAGTAGAACTCCAGTTCTTCAAGACATGCTCTTCATTCTGACTTTTCAAAGTCTTACTTGATTCACAGCCTTCCCCGCAAGACAGGCCAGACCTGCGACCCCGCAGCGGCCACACACTCCCTCTGTCTCTTGTTCCGCCTCCTACTGCTGTGCTGTCAGGGCAGGAAGACAGTGGGGAGGCCCAGGTGCCCACCAGCTGCCCACGACCAAGCGCCAGCTCCTTTCTGTTAGCGGCCTCTGTTTGTGTCACCTTGACGGGACACCAGTCCCCTTCATGGGACAGGGCTTCAGAATGGACTCTCGGGAGTGCCTTTGTGGACTCTCTCAAGAGAGCATGGGTCTTCAGGGTCCCTTTCCAGATGTTTCCTGTACCCACCTCCCTCAGCACCCCCTGAGAAGAGCAGAGGCCCCTCGCCCAGGAGGCAACTCTCAGGCAGGGAGACCCATCGGGCAGCCAGCCACCCCTTCTGGGGCATGCTCTAGACCACAGAGTACGCCCATCCCATGCTCATGGGGGAAGTCAGGCAACTTCACCTGGGCTGCATCCGGGCCCTGTCTTCTCCCTCTGGTCCCTGATTCCACACTCCGAGAGCACTAGGGCTTTAGCGGGGTAGACATCCCCACTGTGTGACTGTCAGCTCCCACACTAGAGGGAAGAGGGATGGTTCAGACTCTCCGTGGCTGGGGGAGCCTCTCATCCCTTATTTTGAAGAGGAGAGGAGAAGGAATAGCCTCTCCCCATGAACAGTGCATGTGGGTGTCCTGATTTTTGAAGCGAAGCCAGGTCAAAAGGAACATGGTAAGGGTGACGAGGAGCAACTACCTCAGCTTTTCAAACAAGACGGTGAAGGGGTGTGTGACTGTTTTATCTCCACACACCTGGAAACCTGAGAGCTTCTGAAGTACCCTATCACAGACAGTAAATAAATAGCCCTTTCCAAAGCAGTCCATGACAGTGACCTCTATCTACTTGAAGGGCTTTGAAGTGGGACAAGAATTAGACTTTGGGGGGAGTTAATGCTGCCCTAGGATTAGAATCAATTGATGGAAGCTCAAGAAAGACATGTTTGGGCGTCAAAACAACTCATTTCTAGTGATTATGACTCTCCTACAATAAAGACATCTCTCTAGACATGTAGGGACACCTGCCAGCAGAGGGACCAGGCTGAAGCTAAACCATCATGGGTCAGAGCTGCAGAAGTGGGGATCACCCTCCCACCCAGGCTCCAAAGCACCTTCCAAGTAACTTGAAGATTTGCTAATTCTGTCTTGAAGAGAGTACCACTCATTTGGATGCCTCATGTCCAACATGTTTATTAAACAATAAGCTCCAGAGTCCACAGGTCATGAGAACGGCAAAAATCTGCCAAAGAGAACTGTCTGCGGAGAGAGCTGACATGTCAGATCATTCACTAGTTGTCTGAGCTTATGTCAAAGGACTGGAATGCTTGCTCTGGGCCTTGTTGACAGACGAAGGAGGAGTGTTGTCAAAAATACAAAAATTAGAAGCTTCTCCTTTTTATGCCCCTAATGATAAAGAAAGGTGCTTTCTTCCCGAAACTACTTTGTCAACTTTCCATGTGGTTGCCATGGTGATGTGAGCTGGTGCCTGACTCCTGCTGGGAGACCCCAGCTCCCTGCCGAGGTCCAGTGTTCCAAGCCCTGCTGACACTCCCAGCTTCTCTCCAGGGACCTTGGTGCCCTGTCTTCCAGGACTGGGCTGTGTCATATTTAAGTCAAAATAATAAAAGGAGGGAATTTAAACCCTGGCCTTTTGTGTTTTTTTTAATAACTTTTTAAAAAAACTCTATGTGGTGCATTATAAACATGCACACACACACACACACACACACACACACACACACACACGCACGCAGAAATAAGACAGTGGAAATAAAGTAAAATCCCTGACATCTCATTCAAAGAGGACTTCTGTTAATATCTCGAACAGACTCTGGAAAATTCTGTGGTTGCCTCTATCATTTATGTGTGTGTGCTCACATGTAGACCACTTTTTTATATAAAATCGATTGCAATGTACTTGATCTTTCAAAACCTTAATTTGTCACTTAAAATGTCATGCCATGGTCATCGGTCTTGAGCCACAAACATAATAGTATCGACTATTCATTGAGAACAAAAAGGAGGCATCGTATTGACTCATTCAATTCTTGCAAAACCCCAGCCACGAAGGTTCTTTTCTGTTGTTATGCCTACTTTGCTGCTATTATCTCTGTTTCACAAATGGCAAAACTGATTATACTCCAAGATCACATAGCTAGTAAATGGTAAGAATCAGGGTTCGGACCTATGCACCCTAGTTTCAAAGCCTGTGGACTCAATCACCATATGATACTATCCCTGAGCAATGTCTCTCTTTTTCAAAGGCAGGTTGGGATTTCACGGTATAAATGTACCATCATTTATTTCCTTGGTCCCTGGCTAGTGGGCATTTAGATTGCTTACAATATTTTGCAGTTAAGTGTAGTGGCCTAGGGTGTCTGGATGGCTCAGTTGGTTAAGCGTCTGACTCTTGATTTGGGTTCAGGTCATGATCTCATGGTTCGTGAGTTCGAGCCCCACATCGGGCTCTGTGCGGACAGCCTGGAGCCTGCTTGGGATTCTGTCTCCTTCTGTCTCTGCCCTTCCTCTGCTTGCTCTCTCTCTCTCTCAAAAATAAATAAATAAACTTAAAAAAAAAAAATAAAAGAGCAATAGCCTGATAGCAATACTCTGGTGCTTGGCTTGCCTCTGGTTAACTTCACGAGATTATCTCCTTCCTTGGCAGATTCTTCTCAAAGCAAGACTGCTAAGTCAGGGAGTTGACTCAGCCCTTTACAAAGGTCGTCTGACTTTCTGGCAACATGAGGGTACCTCTTCCCACAAGAAGAAAAGAAAGGCTATCTTCTCTTTCTGTACATTTATTACTTACTATCTGCAACATGTATGTGTGTATTGTGGGGGCACAAGAAAGAAGACAGCTGCAATAATCAAATAGCCCCATTGATTTTAATTTTTTTTTTAATTTTTTTTCAACGATTTTTTATTTATTTTTGGGACAGAGAGAGACAGAGCATGAACGGGGGAGGGGCAGAGAGAGAGGGAGACACAGAATCGGAAACAGGCTCCAGGCTCCGAGCCATCAGCCCAGAGCCCGACGCGGGGCTCGAACTCACGGACCGCAAGATCGTGACCTGGCTAAAGTCGGACGCTTAACCGACTGCACCACCCAGGCGCCCCGCCCCATTGATTTTTAAATGCCATCCACAAACACTTAAATGTGGACTTTACTCCATGCCAAGGGGTAAATGTTTTCTGTAAAGGGACGGACAGTCAATATTTTTGGCTTTCCTGGCCCTATGGTCTCTATGGCAACTCTTCAGCTCTGCCCTCACACATTGAAAGTAACTTTAGATAATATGTACATGGACGGGCCTGGGTGTATTTGGCCCACGAGCCTCAGTTTGCCGACCCCTGTTCCATGTCCTCCATTCATTTGTGCCCAGGCCATTACCATGCTCACTGTGTTATTACAACTTTAACTCCTTTCTCATTCTACTTCTTTACAGATCATTTTTTTTCTTGCTATTCTCAAATACCTATTCCTCCAGAGGGACTTTAGAATTGTTTTCTCAAGTTAAGAAAATCTTATTGGAATTATAATTAGACTATGGCTTAATTTACTAAGAAATTTAAAGGGAATGCCATCTTTACAAAGTATCTTCCAATCTCCATTTCTATCTCCTATTATCCAGAACTTCCCTTCTAGAAGGCCATAGATTCTTTTTTTTTTAATTTTTTTTTTCAACATTTATTTATTTTTAGGACAGAGAGAGACAGAGCATGAACGGGGGAGGGGCAGAGAGAGAGGGAGACACAGAATCGGAAACAGGCTCCAGGCTCTGAGCCATCAGGCCAGAGCCCGACGCGGGGCTCGAACTCCCGGACCGCGAGATCGTGACCTGGCTGAAGTCGGACGCTTAACCGACTGCGCCACCCAGGCGCCCCTAGAAGGCCAAAGATTCTAATCCCAGCTCTGTCACTTCCCAGCAGTGTTACTTTGGGCAAAGTTACTTCTCTGTGCTTTTATTTCCTCATGAGTAAAATGGGAATAATAGTTTCTTTCTTGCAGGGTTTTGGGAAGATGAAATGATTTGCCTGGAACACAGAAAACACGGTCCATTTGGTGCTGTAAACTTCTTGTTACATCTGTTACATCAGAGTGGTTGTTACTGTGGGCGTCCCATCTATTACTAACTTCAAAAACTGGTTCTAGTATTTCACCACTAAGCATAATGAAAATAACCCATGGAAATGTCCCTAATATGATCTACTACTGTTTTACTGTTTTATTTATCCAGAACGTATATTAACTTATATCACATGCCTTGGCTGCTTCTATTGAAATCAACATATTTTTCTCCCTCCTTTACCCATCACATGAGAGTCACTTTCTCAGACTTCCACTATTTAAAAAAAATTTTTTTAACATTTATTCCTTCTTGAGAGACATTGAGAGACAGAGCGTGAGTGGGGGAGGGGCAGAGAGAGAGGGAGACAGAATCTGAAGCAGACCAGGAGATCGTGACCCGAGCTAATTTGGACGCTTAACCGAGTGAGCCACCCAGGTGCCTCGAGCACATTTCCACTATTGATCCATCTTTGATTTGTGAACATGAACCTCACTTGGCCATGGAGCTATCCTTTTCTGCCTTGATGGATTCTATTTGCTTATACTTTCATTGGGATTTTCTTATCGATGTTCTGAGAGAAGACTAGATTCTTAGCTAATTGTTTTTAAATGCTGTCCTCACCCATTATTTTATACCAATGTTATGCTTGCTTCCTATCAGATAATTCAGAAGTTTAATTTTTTTTCCTCTGCTCTAGAACATTTTGAACAGCCTAAGAACCATCAGATCCTCAAGAATTTAAACGTGGAATCAGTTTGCGCCTGATGTTCCATGGCAAATGGCTCAATTTCCTTCATGATAATTGGTCATTCTCTTGTCTTCGGTTCTTCTTGAGTCAGTATTATGAAGGTCTTTTCTTAAAAAGCATTCATTTGGCCTATTTTTTCCATTTGTTAGGAGATAATCTGCACTCCGATTTACCAGTTACAGAAAAACTATAAAACTTTTCCAGTTCACACTTCTTTCGTTTTTATTATTTCTTTCCTTAGGTTTGTTCATTAATTTCTAATTAATAAGAAAAACAGTCCCAGGGTGCCTGGGTGGCTCAGTCAGTCAAGTGTCCTACTCTTGATTTCAGCTCAGGGCATGATCTCATGGTTCATGATTTCGAACTTCGCATCAAGCTCTCTGCTGTCAGTGCAGAGCCTGCTTCAGACCCTCTGTCTCCCTCTCTCTCTGCCCCTCCCTTGCTTGCGTTCTCTCTCTCAAAAATAAATAAATACTTAAAAAAAAAAAGTTTTTTAAAAGGAAAAGAAAAAATAGTCCCTTGTTCCATACACTTCACTCTGTGCTTTTCTTAGAAGGCGTCCTCCAGTACCCTCCCTACTGAATCCAGTGTTTTTGACAGTCTTAGAAATGCCATCCAGTATAATCATCAGCCCTCATGCTAGATGAGTCAGAACACAGGGAGGAGGAAAAAGTAAAGAAAAAACAATGGTTGCCTGGGCAAGAGCCATGGGAGGCCACAAAAATGACTCAGCCCCAACTACACATTCAGAATCAGCTGGATGCTTCTAAAATAAGTACCAGTGACAGACCCCTCTCCAAACCAATTAAATTAGATCCTCTGGGGTGGAACCTGGGCATCAATAGCTCAGATCTCCTTAGATGATTCCACTGCACCCAAGGCTGAGAACAGCTAGGCTCTAGAAACATGGAGGGAGAAAAAAACAAAACCTATAAAGGCATGCAGCCATGTGGCCTCTGACCCATGTCCACCACTCAAAGACCTGACCCCTAGACCAGGTCAGTCCCAGGGGTGTGCTTGAGGGATTCTGTTCCACACCCAATGGCTTAAGTCTCTCTGTACGGGTCTGAGAAGCTGGATCGTATATTCACCACCTAACCCAGGGTTCTGACATTAGAAAAGCCTCAAGCAAAACAAAAACAAAAACCCTCATACACAAACATGCAAAAATTCTCTCCCAATGAGGTGGAGGAGAAGTGCCTGAGGCAGAGATACCACAGACAGACGGTTCCTGGAGCTCACTGCTCTCCTCCTGCACAAATTCACCATCATGGAAATGAAGCCTGGGAGTAAGGTCTCAGTGCCTCCCATCTATGATCTAGATGTGATTACATCACAGAATGACATTTTCAAATGGAATGTACAGCTCAGAGCAAAGTCTCTCGACATCTCAAACAAGAGAGGATAGAAATTTATTGAATAACTATTCTCCACTCAACTTCACCCCACCCCACCCCCCAGAATATATCCAATGATCTTTGGCTAACCCAACAGGCCAGGCTTTTCCTGTTTTACTCTTCCATTTTTTATAAGGCTAAGTAACTTACCTTGAGTGCTGGATAACATGTCAGTTGGTCAGGCTTTTAAAACTCCCCATCTCTAATCTAACAGTTTTATACATCTCATGTGATAACGGCAACCCCCAAAACCTCTAGCTACCCTGGTAATTCAGGATGGAGTCAAAGAGACTAGCATGGTCCCTGACACTTACTGGGTTTGTATCCCTGGGCACATTTTTAAATCCTAGTTTCGAGTATTGCCTGTCTCCTAGGGCTATTATGGGGATGGAATGAGATAACCCACGCAAAGCGCTTGGCACAGTGTCGGCCACCTCGTAAACACTCCACTCACCCAGCCGCCCTTCATGTGTTGTATTACGTATTATGCATCGAAGCCTATGCTAGGCGCGATGGACACGGGGTGTGTAAAATCAAACCTGATCCCTGCTTCCACGGAGCTCACAAACTAATTCTCAATAGATGCCAGCTGTCGTCATTTCAAGATGCTGAGATGGGGAATGATCCTCACACTGCGGAGAAAGAAATCGCGTGAGGAGTACAGCAAGAGTGTGTACCCTCTTACTTGGCTTGCGGAGGCCCAAATGGCAGGTGTGGGTAGTTAAGTTTCATGGATAGACACAACGCAGCACTGAAGGGCCAGACAACGTTCTGACTTTGATCTAAACTTGAAATGACAGGGATCGGCGGGGTGGGGGCAGAGGCAGACTGAGATGGCTGACTTCCGGCTCCAAGAAGCCTTCCCAGGGCATTTTCATTTCACGCGAGTCAACTCGCCTCTCCGGGCTCTATTGTCTTCCTCTGCAAAAGGATAACGCTGTTCCAGATTATGTCTCAAGTCCCTGCCAGTTCTCACATCTTCCAGTAAGAACAAGTGTGAGTGTTTGGGAGAGGGATCCCCCCCCCCCCAAACAATGATGCTTCTGGTCTACGGGCTTTAAGATAGTAGTACTGAAAATGAGCCAAAGGTTCCACAGATCGAACTTTTTTTTTTTAATTCATCTTCTTTCAAATGTTTATTTATTTTTGAAAGTGAGAGTGCAAGTGGGGAAGGGGCAGAGAAAAAGGGAGACAGAGGATCCAAAGTAGGCTCTACACTGAGAGCACAGAGCCCAATGTGGGGCTTGAACTCACGAGCCGAGAGACCGTGACCTGAGCAGAAGTCAGAACGCTCAACCCACTGAGCCACCCGGGCGCCCTTCATGGATTGAACTTGTAAATAACATTAACAAAACCAGGTGCCTGTGGCAGAGGCTGGTCGTTACCTGCCCTGACATTCGTGTTCCCTTTTCTTCTCCAAAACTGAACCCCAATTTCATTTGAAGTCTCGTGGTGCCCAGAGAAAAGATCTACTTCATACTTTCTCTCATGACTCCAGCTAGCATTTTACCAAATTCTGGTCAGTGGCATGTAAATTTATCTTTCCAGCACATCTTCTTAAATGGGAAAGGTCAGGCACTTTTTCTTCCTCTCATGAACAGCAATGTAGGAGTAAAATGCTACTGAAATGGACAAAAGAGGAATTTTCAAAAGTCAGTTTTTTAAACAAACTCTCTACCTAAATATCACCATAACCCAGCAAGCAAGCCATATGCATTCTTTTTAGAGGATTAAAGTTAGTGGTTCTTACACCCTTTACACCTGCCAGAGGGAAAAATGCCATCATGGTGGGGCGCCTGGGTGGCTCAGTCGGCTGAGCGTCCAACTTCGGCTCAGGTCATGGTCTTACAGCTCATGAGTTCGAGCCCCGCGTCGGGCTCTGTGCTCAGAGCCTGGAGCCTGCTTCAGATTCTGTGTCTCCCTCTTTCTCTGCCCCTTCCCCACTCGTGCCGTGTCTCTGTCTCTCAAAAATAAATAAACATTTTAAAAAACATGCCATCACGGTTACACTAATTGTAAGCTTTTCATTCAACATTCACAAATGTTTATGATTACTGAAGATTTTCAGTAATTATGATTATCGAAGATCCCATGTTCTCTTCAATCCTCTACGAAAACCAGCCCAAAATCTCTGTGTTCTCAGTGACATTTTTATTAAGAAACGTAATGCAGTACCCCAAATAGAAAATTTTATCTACCTCTGTTTAAGAATTCCAAGACACATTTCCAGGATAAAACCATCTGTATCCAGACACACAGAACCAGTAGGATATATAATATAGAGAGATTTATTTTAAGGAATTGGCTCCCGCCATTGTAGAGGCTTGGCAAGCCCCAAATCTGCCGAGGAGGCTGGCAGGCTAGAGACCCAGGAAAGAGCTGTCGTTTGAGTCCAAAGGCAGTCTGCTGGCAGAATCGCCTCTGCTTCCAGGGAGGTCATTTTTTTAAATGAGGCTTTCAACTGAGTGGATGAGGCCCACCCACATCATGGAGGATATTTCACTTTACTCAGTTTACTGCCTTAAATGTTCGTCTCATCTACAAAAGCCCCTTCACAGAAACATCTAGAATATGTTGGACCAAATAGCTGAGTGCATGGCCCAACCAAGCTGACACAAAAAATTAACCATCCTGACATTTTGGGTGGTTTTATTTGCAAAAATAATTAGAGTCTCTGTAGATCTGTCACAGGGGGTGTGTGGAAAGAGACCTCTGGAGGTCCTGTGACCTGGACGGACAACAGGACGCTCTACCTGAGAGACTGATCTTCAGCTCATCTAGTCTTGCAGTGAATTCTCAGACTCTTCTGAGGTTGCTACCGGTTACACCTACGGAGTACCTATGCACATAGCCAGCAGAGCAACTGGAAAGAGGCAGATGGGTAGAGATATCCTGAATCCTTCCGTTTGCAAACAATCTGACCAATTCCCATCCCCATCAGACAGTGTCAGAAGTAGGTGAGAAGTCCTGTGAGCCTTCAGGGCCAGAAGTTGAACAACCTCGCCTGGGAAGATGCCCCTGTGTGCCCCACACTGAGCCATCCACACACAGTTAAGTTTTCATGCCATTTACCTACACTCAAGGAAATTGTATCGTCTGCCTGTGTCTAGTGGGGTCTTCCAATCGAGGGGCTTGACAGCCTGTTTGTTATCAAACATAGCAGTAAATCCGCTACAGCAATAGCACTGATACCAAAGTCCAAGCCCATCCCCAAAGCACACGGTACCACCTTGCACATAAAAGCTTTAATGTGGGCTTAGAAACACTTCCCACGTTGTGTTAAATACATACCACACTATTCAAAAACATTAATCAGTGCAATCTGTTAAACAGATGCAGAGAGTAATAAACTGTCTTTTCAGTATAATCTTGAAATCACTTACTTCTGTAATGTTTTCCACCCCCAGGAATGTGAAACCTATAAATATCTTGTTAGAGCAAAATCATTTCCAATTTCTTGTCCAACAGCCCCCTACAATCCCTCAAAGTATTTGCATTTTTTCCTAGTTGAGTAACAATTATCAATTCTCTGGAACATCAAGTTCAATTTTACTGGTGAAGGAGATGGAGTAGAGAAGAAGATGGCAGGGAAGGAGGGAAGGAAGAAGGGAGAAGGTAAGAAAGGGAAGGAAAAGAAAGAGGGAGAGGGGGAGGAGAATGCATTTTAAAAGTTTCAAATCAGCCATGGGCTTGAATTAAGCGAAAAAGGCTATCTTCAGAATAATATGATCAAATTATAATACTTCTGACATACAAAGAAAAGCAAGCTTTCTTTGAAGTGAAAGTAGAATATTAACAAGACAAGAAAAATCAAGTGTGAGAATCTACCTATGAGCAAAAACTAGAACACTGTGGTTTCTAAAACACGCCTCTTGATTACCTCTTGTTTGGACACCATGATAGCTTAAAAATATTATGAATAGTTCTGTGAGAGTGATAACGACAGTCTTTTTAAGCAAATCACATACCTAGAAGAATGGGATTTGGTATACAGCCCATCCATATTACTTTAAAATGAAGTAAACTATGGTTTGCAAAATGATTTCACTTGACGAGGCCATTTTGCCAGAGTGAAAATGTGCAGGGCATTGAGCGCTCATCTTCAGCATGAGAAACGATGGCAAACATTATTGATTTAGAAACAAAGCTACCTCTTCAGGTAAGCAAGATTTGAATTAAACAAAGAAATGCAGATTTGCAAGTTACAGAATTTGGGTGTAAGAGCTGGAAGGTGTCTTGGTGACCAGCCTAGGTTCTTTGCTTTACAGACAGCTCCTTCCATTCTGGAAGGCTTACAAGGCTTATATGGTTCAACCAAGGCTAAATTAAGTAGCAAATCTGGCATTCAGCTCAAACTTCCAGACTCAGGTTCAATGCTCTTATGGTGGTGCTCCCCCAGGTGGTATTTTTGGTGTACTGTGCTCTGATTATCTGTGTCCTCAAAATTCGTATGTTGAAATCCTAACGCTCGTGGTGATGGAATGGGGATGTATGTGGGCCTTTGGAGGTGTTTCGCTTATGAGAGTAGAGCCCTCGTGAATAGGATGACGGTTCTTTGAGGTTTCAGAGAGCTCCCTAGCCCCCTCCACCATGTGAGGACACCGTGAGAAGTCTCTGTTGTCTATAAGCTACCCAGGCAGTGGTATTTTGTGACAGCAGTCTGAAAGGACGAAGACAATATGTGAAGTACGTTTGGCAATTTACAAAGCACTCTCATCTAGAGGCTCTGCTGTGTCTGTTTCAATGAATACAATTCATGGTTACTAGTAACCACATACAAATCCAGTGTTTCACATCAACCTGATCAGAAGTAAAACCCTCACTGAGCACCAAACCAGGGAATGTAGAAGTAGGAGACGCAGTTTTTTCTACCCAAAGAGCCACAAGCTACTTGAGAAGAGCAAAATACCACCTGAAACAGCACCAAAGTCATAATGGGATGTGGTTCAAATTATTAGTGTTAAATAAAGGATTTTGGAAAAAGGTCCATGATAAATATTAAATTGAATGGGTTGAGAGGTCCATCTCCAGCCACGAGAGAATAACTTCTGGAACTGGACGGGACCTTCGCTCAAAGAGACTGTTTCAGGCAGTTAGACAACAGGCACCCCAGTACTGTGATCCTTGAAAGAAGGGAAACAAATGAGATGAACCTTGTGATCCCCAATTTCTGTCTGGAGGCATTTACTAGATTCCAGTACACAGGGGGTAAATACAGAGGATGGGCTTATAGAGCTGTGAAGATAAAATCTGTGTTTGAGGAGTGCCTGGGTGGCTCCGTCAGTTGAGTGTCCAACTCTTGATTTCAGCTCAGGTCATGATCTCACGTTTCATGAGTTCGAGCCCCACGATGGGCTCTGTGCTGACAGCGTAGAGACTGCTTGGGATTCTCTGTCTCCTTCTCTCTCTGCCCTTGCCCCACTCATTCCCTCTCTCTTTCTCTCAAAAACTAAATAATTTCTTTTAAAAAAATCTGCGTTTGAGGAGGCTGAGATATGCAGCTCATAGGAAGAAGAAAGCTCTGTAGGAAAAGAGGGCCAGAAATCTGCAGACAGGTCCGTGTCTTTGGCTCTAGACTAAGCTACATCATCATAGCATGAAACTCCATGAGCCAGGCAAAGAATAAACAGGGAAAGGACAGTTACCAGGGTCCTGTTAGCTGAACAAATATCAGGAGTCTCACAGGGAGAATGGGAGATGGTCAAGATTAGAACAACCCTGGTGGAAAGAACTCTTTCAGCCCTGGGACAATTCCCTGCCTTAGGAAATGGGGCTATACTAGCCCTGGTGGAAAGGTATTCTACCTGCCCTATAGAAGCTCTAAAAGCCCCAGAGGAGTCACACTGTCAAAGATGAAAGGAAAACCAGAAATCACGCAATTGTATTTGGAGACTTTAATGTTCCTCTCTCAGTAATTCATAGAACATGTAGACAGAAAATCAGTAAACACACAGAATTCTTAAACAACACAATCCGCCAACATGACTTAATTAATATTTGGAAAACATTACAGCCAATCACTGAAGAGTTTGTACTGTTTTCAAGGATACATTGACTAAGATAAGTTGCATCGTGAAACTAGTCTAGATACGTTTAAAATAACTGAAATCCAAAAGAGCGTATTCTTTGACCACAACAGGACTAAGTATCAATAATAACAACAACAAAATCTGGAAAATCCTCAAGTATTTGGAAATGAAACACTTCTAATTAGCACAAATGTCAAAAAATAAAAATAAAACGGAAATGAGAAAACATTTTGAACTGAATTTAAAAAAAAAGACATCATGACATATCAAAATACATGAGGTGTTGCTCGGTGTTTTAGACAAAATTTTATAGTATTGAAAGTCTGTGTTAAAAAAAGATGGCGACCCAAGCATCTAAGCTTACATCTTAAGGAGCCAGAAAATGAGTACATTAAAACCCTAAGTAAACAGAAGAAAATAGAGGTACAAGCAGCAATCAAAGAAATAGAAAACAAAGAAACAACGGGGAAAATATTTAAGAAACCAAAAGCTGGTTCTTTGAAACATAAATAAAATTGACAAAAATCTAACTACACTAACAAAGATAAAGAGAGAGAAAGCGCAAATTGGCCATATTAAGAACACCTTATAGACAATAAAATAAGGAAACATTATGAACAGGTCTATGCCAATAAATTAGACAATTATACGAAATGGACAAATTCCTTGAAAGACGCAAATGGCCAAAACTAACACAAGAAATGTAGAAATTGGAACAGCCCAGCTTCTGTTAAGGTTTCTCAGTCCCCAATCCCTCTTCTTGACCTGCTTTGTGAGACTGCAGCTGGGCCCTGGAAACATGTCTCTCTTGTTGGGTAGCAGAGAGGTGCTGGAGGAGGAGCTTGCCGTCCTGTCCCAGGGTGTTTTCCCTCCTTGCCCCTGTGGTGTGTGGCCAGTGGGAGCATTTGGCACACTGTGACTCACCCCTTCCAGGAGGGCTGGGACGAGCAGTGGTATTCACCCTCCAGTGATGTTCCCCAACACCCCCCGTGGTTTCCCAGAAGTTTCACCGGCACCACAAAGGGGTAACTTTCCAGGGAGTTTCAGGGGTAGCCCAGGAGGCAGCTTGTCTATGTTCCTCACACACCCCAGAGGGTGGTTTCCTGCCTGTCAGCCCAGGATTCAGCATCTCAGCGAACTTCTATGCCATCCACAGCCACACCATCTCTACTAGACCGAGTCTCAGCTTTGCAAAGAAGCCCTCGTCCAAATTTGCCCCTTCCTTGAGTACTCTGCCCTTGCCGATAAGTGGCCGGTCTCTATACCCGCTATTTCTGTAACCTTTGGAATTCTCATTACCCCTTAGTAGTTAATCCCATTACCAGTTAATAACTTCGTTTTTTCTGGTGTGGCTTCTGTCCTGGACTGTGACTGATACCAGTGATAGAGTCTAAGATAGAAGAACCTCACAGAGTGTTTCAGAAGATAAAAGAGGTAAGGAAGGGACACTTCCCAAATGATTTTATGAGGTTGTTACCAAAACCAGACAAAAATAGAAAAACAAACAAAAAAATAAAAAACTGGACCGACATTCTGCATAAATGTAGACATAAAAACCTTTAACCAAATATTGGCAAATCAAATCCACTAATATATAAACGAAGAAATAAACCCCACTTGTCATATGTCAGGAACACAAAGTTGCTTTAATGTTTGAAAATCAAACAAAATGATGTACTACCTTAATAGAAGAAAGGAGAAAAATCATTTAATCACTTAATGGTGAGACATTTTCCCCCTTAAGATCATGAAAAGGCAAGAATGTCTGCTCTTCCCACTTTTTCTCTATGTTGTTCTGAAGTCCCAACCAGTGCAATAAGGCAGAAATAAAGGCAGACATATTGCAAGAGAAGAAATCCTATCTGTTTCACAGATGACACTGTGTAGGTAGAAAATCCTAAAGAATTTACAAAAAAAAAAAAGCTAGTAGAATGAGTAATTTAGCAGTGTGGTTGGACTGCAGGTCAACAGAAGAAAAGCAAGTGTATTCTGAAATATGTGTATTGTAGAAATGTATTGTGATGCACACAACAAACAACTGAGAAATGAAATAAAAAATATCATTCACAGCATCAAAAAAATCACAAAATAATAAATTTAATAAAATACGTGCAAAACCTGTACCCTACAGAAAACTACAGAAATGGCTCAAATTATGGAAAGCCTAAAAATGTGGAGATGGAACATGTTCATGGATTGAAGGGCCAATATTACAAAGATATCCATTCTCTCCAAATTGATCTGTAATTTTAATGTAATCCCAAATAAAAATCGTGGAAGCTCTTTGCAGATATATACAAGGCGAGTCTAAAATATATATGGAAACTTCGCGTTTACCTGGATTAGACAAAACAATTTTGAAGAAGTTGGGAGGATTTAAACGGAGTTCCACACTGACTCTCAAGCTACTGTAATGAAGACAGTGTGGCATTTGCCTAAGGACAGCTATGTAGATCAATACAACAGAATGGAGAATTTATTTCTGGAGGTACACAGTGATAGGCAATTGATTTTTCACAAAGGATAGTGTTTTCAACAAATGATATTGGAAAAACTGAATATCCATACAGGAAAAAAAAAAAATGAATGTCAAACCTCACACCTCTCAGCATATGCCAAAAAAAATGCAAAATGGATCACAGACTGAATATAGAAACTAAAAGTATAACACTTATACAAGAAAAAAAGGGTAAGATCCTTATGAATTTAGAATAGACAAAGATTTCTTAGGATGCAAAAAAAAAAACCAAACAAACCCACAAACAAGCAAAAAAACCCAAACAAACAAACAACGGAAAAACAAAACCACCTACCATAAAGGAAAAAAATAAACTGCACTTCCAAATCAAAATTTTGCATTCTTGAAATGATACATACTTGGAGAAAACAATTTATAAAACATATATCTGAGTTTTAAAATTGAATCTGAGGGGCTCCTGGGTGGCGCAGTCGGTTAAGCGTCCGACTTCAGCCAGGTCACGATCTCGCGGTCCGTGAGTTCGAGCCCCGCGTCGGGCTCTGGGCTGACAGCTCGGAGCCTGGAGCCTGTTTCCGATTCTGTGGCTCCCTCTCTCTCTGCCCCTCCCCCGTTCATGCTCTGTCTCTCTCTGTCCCAAAAATAAATAAACATTGAAAAAAAAATAAATAAATAAAAGGTCTTGACCGACATTTAAAATTGAATCTGAAATATATAAAGAGCTCTTAATAAGACAGGAAACCTAATTTTTAAAATGAGCAAAAGGTACACAGACATTTCACAAAAGAAAACACATGAGTGACACAGAAGTCCGTGAAAAGATGCTCAACGTCTCATGCACTGTCACACACCCACACACCTGAAATCAGGCGGAGTAACAACATGAAGCTTTGGCGAGAGTGTGAAGCAACTGCAACTCTCAAACACGCTGCTGGGAGTGTAAAATCATACAGTCATTGTGGGAAACAGCTTAGCAGCTTCATATAAAGTTATACAGACACTCCCCTAAAGATCCAGCAATTTCACTCTTTGGTACTTATTAAGAAATGAAAACACACGTCCACACAGAGACTCATACACAAATGTTCGTGACAGGTTTATTTGCAACACCAGAAAGTGGGAGAAGGGGATGACAAACGGTCGCAGAACCATACAATGGAATATTCTTTGACATAAGGAGCAAACCGTTGATATAAACAGCAACATAGACAAATCTCAAAGCATTCTGCTGAATTAAAGAATTAATTAAAGAATTAAAGAAACTGAATTAAAGCATTCTGCTGAATTAAAGCAAGGACTACATAGTGGATGATGCCACTTTTATAACGTTTTAGAACAAGGAAAATTTATCAGCATCAATAGAAATCAGATCGATGGTTGCCTGAGACGGGTGCGGGTGAGAGGAAATTACGATAGGTGCACATGAGAACTTTCTGGGGGTAACAGAAATGTTCCACATCTTAGTTGGGGTGTTGGTTTTGTGGGTATTTCCACCTACCAAGGCTCACTGAACTGTACACTTAAAATGAGAACATTTTATCGTATGTGAATTCTGCCACAATAAACTTAAAAACATACGTAGAGACCGGAATGGAAATCACTTAAGACTTGGTTTTAATTTAAAATTTTTCTCTGTAATCTGATTTATTCTAATATTTACCTTCTTATTATAATAGAAATAGACAACTTTGTTAATTTCACCTATGTTGAACTATTACAAATTCCAAAATTGCAGAATTAGTCCCGTGAAGCTCTGAACTTTCATTATAAAAGAATTCCAGAATTTACTTTATCGACATGAATGATGTGAGTTGTTTCTAGGATGTCTATTAATGCTTAGATATCAATTACACTGCATGAGAAATATGCTCCCCATACTTAAATACAAACACATTTGTACTTTAATGAAATAAATGCATCAAATCACACAATATTAGAGAATGATCCAATTCTATGTACCAGCAGAAGCTTAGTGTTCCCCTTCTTCCGAGAGCAAAGACAAAATAATTCGTTAGCTGTTTTCGTCTGTCATCAGTGACACACAAGACAGACCACGAAAGGCACAATGAGATAAGACACAAGAAAACTGCTACAATATCATCTTGAGAGCCACGTGCAGCACTGGCTAGGTGGGATTCTCTTCTTCCTTCCAGCCACCTGGGAAGATGTTCTCAGAGAGTTTTAAGGGTTACACTAAAAGCTGGATCTAAAAGACTTAAAAACTGCAGATAACCCAATTAATCTGCTCACATTTATTACTGCAGAAGTAGATTTAGAGGTAGTTTATTAATGAGGCATTTTTCAAATCATCCACTCATCTATAATTCAAAAGCATCACTGTAAAAAGGAAAAGAAAAAATACTCTTTATAGAGTGTAAGATTAACATGTTGAAGTGGTTTTCAAAAAGCAGCATTTCCAGTGTTCTTCAGCTCCTTCTGGGGCGGCATTACCTCCAGACGAGGCCCTCAGCTCAGTCAGACACACAGTCCACCTCTGTGAAGATCAAGTCACTGCCCTCTGCACGAGCCCTTGCACACAAGATGAAGAAAGCGAGCTCAGCATTAAAGCCAAGGCTTCAAGGTGTGAACCACCCAAACCACCCCTAACAACAGGACCCCTGTACAGCTTGAACTTTAGGGGCCATATCGGGTAATGTTACAGATTCACGTGTCTCCCCTCGGCATTAGTTTTAAAAATATCTTCCAGAAGATCAAGCAAAAATATATTTCTCTCCCCATTTACTCTTCACTATTTTTAGTCTCTGAGAGGCTCATGTATTGATCCATCAAGGCAAGAATTGGCTCTGAACCAAAACCAAAAAGAAAGAAAGAAAATCCAAGGAGTGTTCTACGGTGCTCTGTGAATATTAGCTTGTGGCTTCCACATGAAAGTTGTCAAACTGTGCAAATTCAAAAGAGTGAGTTCCAATCGCGGCCCAGCCATTCTTCGGGAAACTCACAGGGATATTCTTCCAGACAGACTTGCCATTCAACGTGCCAGAGGAGAAACGGCCCTGGAGGAAAGACAAATGTACCCCTTGAAGACGTATGAAAATGATCCTCTGAGGTCTGTTTCTTAATACGTGTGGCCAATCTATTCCGTGGAGCGAACATCCTTCTCACTTAAGACCATGGCAAAACACAATTCCACAGGTTTGAGCGCAAGTTTGAAATACAGGAAATATTCTCTGAGGAAATTCTTACCTACTTATGTAAATAGTTTCCGAAGCACAAGGAATAAATACCTTGATATTTCCTTGTCCCCCACCAAAATGCTCTAAACCAACAGAAATGTAAAACTTTTCCTAACTTTGTAAAGTTTTAAACAAAAGCCCACTGAAAGAAAGAAACATTTGTAATTTGCAAGTACGTGCATGCTCACATGTTGTGGCTAACGGCCACCAGCTTTTCGGACGTGACTACCGGATCCAAAGCTTCCGTTTACCTAAATCCGTTTTGTTCCATGTACAAATTATCACCTCAAAGTCATATGGAGAGCCCACCCTCAAGTTATAAAACTAGGAACCGTCAGTTAAACTGATGTTGGGGTGGGAGGGTCAGGGGTAAGAAGGGAGACGTCCAGAGAAATGAATGACTTACTGGTCACCGACACAGAAAGACAAAAATAACTCCCTCAGATAGTGGCCATTCCTACCTAGCCAAGTGCCTGGCACACAGGGGAAAATAAATGCCAGCTCTTGTCATCATTATTATAGCACATTTACGAGCGTATCAACTGCAGCTGAACATTTAAAAGTAGCTAATTTCAAAGGGTGAAGAGCTAACGATCCAAAGCACTGGGCTACGGATCAAAAGAAAACCTGTTTTTAGGTCACAGAATTGCAGTTCAATGGGTGTTCGTTTCGCCCTTTCATGTTACGGAGGGAGATACTGAGACGTGAGATTAAAAGTCAAAATCAGATTCACCAGCAGGGCTACAACTTGAATCATAGCTGCCCAACTCCACATTCAGGGCCGCACATATTCCCACCAGCACATGCGTGCACAGCCACACGTGTGCACAGCCACATGCAGCTCTCCAAGTGCTCACTGAACACCTTCCACCGCTAGGCCAACGGGGGGTATTAACACTGAGCCAATACGTAGCCATAGCGCGCAAGCATACATCACTTCCTCCTCCCCACCCCTGCCCTCTGGCCACTGGGCTGCTCCACACACGAGGCCTGTCACCAGCAGGGTCCCTCCCACGAGGCCTGTCACCAGCAGGGTCCCTCCCACGAGGCCTGTCACCAGCAGGGTCCCTCACACGAGGCCTGTCACCAGCAGGGTCCCTCACATGAGGCCTGTCACCAGCAGGGTCCTCTGCTCAAGGTGCTCTTCCCATCGGGCAGGGCTCAGCTCAAAGCGCACCAGCTCCGAGAGCATCTCCCCTGCCTCTCTAACTAGACACTCTGGACAGTGGAGCTCGTTCACCTCACTGTCCCGTTTTGTCTTCACCATGTGACTAACTGATTTGGGTTGTTTTTACCGTCTTAGAACCAGAGGCAGCCAACTATGGCCCACAAGCCAGCCACCTGTTTCTATAAATAAAATGTTATCGGAACAAAGCCACACGCGTCCATTTATCTACTGTCCGTGGCTGCTGTCTCACTACAAAAGCAGAGTTGAGTAAAGTTGCACAGACTACATGGCCCACGAAGCCTAAAATATTTACTGTCTGGCCCCTTACAAAGGGTTTGCCAACCCCTGCCCTAGAGAATACAGGCTCCAGGAGAGCAGGAACCGTGTGTGTCTTCATTACTGCTGCATCCCTTACCACCTAGAAAAGGACACATAAGAGGTGCTTCATAGAAATGTGTGGAATGAAACAATAAGACACATTTAACCCCAAACAACCTTACAGAAGTTATGTCCCTTTTACAGACCAGGAAACAGAAGCTCAAAGAAATGAAATAACTTTCGGGGAGTCAGGATGCATCAGCAAGGAAATATGAATGCTGCTCTGCTTGGTTCAAACATGCCTACTGCTAAGAATATTCACTCGAGTCAAGAAGTGCTTACCATGTAACAAGTACCGTACCAAACGCTCATATATATAATCTCATTTGATCTTCATAGGAAGGATATGATATTATGGATATTCCTGATATTATGGACGGGAAAACAAAAGCTGAGCAACATAAAACACTTGCAGGTGGAACATAGTAAGGCTTCAGTCTATCGCTCTAACCACCACCTCAGTAGTGCTGAGAAGCAGTGAAAGAGGGCCAAGGACAAAATGATATAAAATCCTCCTAAATGCCGGTCTCGGGGATGGTAAAAGGAGGAAAACAAACACTGAAGCTGGCCTCACAGTGCTTTCAGTCTGATACACAGCCTGTGGGCTAGTTTCAAACCAGATCTGTTACCGGTAAAGCTGTCGTCGTCTGTGATTATGGATCTACAGTGGGGAGAGAAACACGATAGGAAGAGGCAAGCTGAGGGACAACTGGTTATTTTAACTGGAAAACCATGACCTTCATAATTTCGCTAATGCCAGTACCTGGCATGTAGGTGACCAATGAAAGACTTAAGTAAAAAAATATAAAAATCCTCATATTAGCTGTAATTTGGAAAATGGACCATCGAACAAGATGTTGTTTTGCTTTGCCTTTTCATTCATGCAAAAAACTATTTGCCAAGTGCTATTAAAGGACTGGGAATTTAGGATGAACAAGAAAGGCAAGGCCCCCGTTCCATGGAGCTTACGCTCTAGCGGGAGACATACCCACCAACTCACACAATAAAGAAAAGCTAAGCGGTACAAGGCGTGTGAAGAACTCAACCAGGAGACAGGGGCTTGACCAGACTGCAGAGTGGGAGCAGGCCTCGAAGTGCCCAGAGTTGAAACGCGAGAGGGAAGCCGGGTGCTCCCGGCCGACGGAACAGGAGACGGTGGGGCTGGGGCTGGGGCTGGCGCGGGTGTTAAGTCTGCAAAATCCCCGCCTGTTCCAGTGGCGAGACCGGAGCTAATTTCTAGAAGTTACAAGTCACTTTTTATTAAAGAGATACCAGAAGATACACCTCGAACAGTTCAGAGTGACTGTATCAGAGGCACAGGACAACGCATGGGGTGAGGAGGAAGGAGCAAGCAGGGGCCCAGAAGGCACCTGTTTCCAACAAGCCCTTCTGATTTTCTTACCCCTGTCTACAAAGCACCTGAGAAAAATTAAGGACATTTATTTTTTAAATCCCTTTCATGGTTTCAAAAAATTCAAAACATTGCTAAAAATAAGCCTAACAAGAAGTATGCAAGAACCACTAAATAAAACTGGAGGACACAGTGGCAAATGCAGCCTGTTCTTGTCCTCATGGTCTTGCGGGGGGCAAACACACCATTCTAAAAAAAAGTTGGCTTTGCCCAA
Organism: Puma concolor; assembly: GCF_028749965.1. Classification (NCBI taxonomy): domain Eukaryota; kingdom Metazoa; phylum Chordata; class Mammalia; order Carnivora; family Felidae; genus Puma; species Puma concolor. The sequence continues at coordinate 16,820,693 of NC_141672.1, read as the reverse complement.
ATTGATGTATAAATTTTCAACGTAATACTGGCTGCATTTTTCATGGAATCGAAAAGGTGTTTTAAAAGTTCACATACAAGAAATAAATATACTTTTTTTTTTTTAATTTACAAAGGATAATTTGGAAAAAGAAATCATGAGGGACTTGCCCTCGGGGGCATCCATTCACTCACTCGCCAGAATTCACCAGGCTCTTGCTCTGATGGCAGACGTGCCAGGAATGCCGTAGAGCCAGCAGTGTTTGGTGAAAGAGGCCTGTCACTGAAGGAGCCATTTTCTAGTGAAGGGAGGAGGCGAGGGCAAAAACCATCAGCAGAATCTGTGTGACGTCAGGAGGTAAGAAAAATAAACTGGCGGGGGGGGGGGGGGTTGGGGGTGGAGGGGAGGGACACAAAAGGAGGTGGGTGCTATTTTATATAAGGTGGTCAGGAAAGAACCTGAAGGAAGTAAAGGGGTAAACTGTGTAATCAAGTGTTTTATTTATTTATTTTTTAATGTTTATTTATTTTTGAGAGAGACAGAGAAAGAATGTGAGTGGGTTAGGGGCAGAGAGAGAAGGAGACACAGAAGCAGAAGCAGGCTCCAGGCTGTCAGCACAGAGCCCGACGCGGGGCTCAAACTCACAAGCCGTGAGATCATGACCTGAGCCACAGTCGGACGCTCCACCGACTGAGCCACCCAGGCGCCCCTGTAATCGAGTGTTTTAAAGAGTGATACTGGATAAGACAAAGCACTATAAAGAACAAAGTTCAGAAAGAAGCCTATGCACATGTGATGATTTGTTACATCAAAGAGTTAGCCTTCAAATCATAGACAAAAGGACGGTCTGTGGTAATAAATGATGATGGCTATCCATTCGTTTAAAAAAAATTATATTGGGATCTTCCCCTTATGATTCACAAATAAATTCCAGATGTATTAAAGACTCCAACAGGAAAAAAAAAATCCTCAACTTTGTTTAGTTTAGAGGAAAAGAAATGTTCCTAACCGTGAGAAAGGTGCAGGCTTTCTTAAATAAAACATAAAAGCACTGAAAAAAAAGTGAAATACTTGACAGCACCAAAATTTAAAACTTCTATCTGCTAAACATACCATTAGAAATTAAAACACACAAGGGGCGCCTGGGTGGCGCAGTCGGTTAAGCGTCTGACTTCAGCCAGGTCACAATCTCGCGGTCCGTGAGTTCGAGCCCCGTGTCAGGCTCTGGGCTGATGGCTCAGAGCCTGGAGCCTGTTTCCGATTCTGTGTCTCCCTCTCTCTCTGCCCCTGCCCCGTTCATGCTCTGTCTCTCTCTGTCCCAAAAATAAATAAACGTTAAAAAAAAAAAAAAAAAGAAAGAAAAGAAATTAAAACACACAAGACACAAAAAATATTTGTAACATAAGTAACAGAAAATGGATGACTACTCAAAATAGGGGCGCCCGGGTGGCTCAGTCGGTTGAGCGTCCAACTCCGATTCAGGTCATGATCTCACAGTTTGTGAGTTCAAGCCCCGCGTCGGGCTCTGTGATGACAGCTCAGGGCCTGGAGCCTGTTTTGGATTCTGTGTCTCCCTCTCTCTCTGCCCCTCCCCCACTTGTGCTCTGTCTCTCTCTGCCTCTCAAAAATAAAATAAATGTGGGCGCCTGGGTGGCGCAGTCAGTTAGGCGTCCGACTTCAGCCAGGTCACGATCTCACGGTCCGTGAGTTCGAGCCCCGCGTCGGGCTCTGGGCTGATGGCTCAGAGCCTGGAGCCTGTTTCCGATTCTGTGTCTCCCTCTCTCTCTGCCCCTCCCCCGTTCATGCTCTGTCTCTTTCTGTCCCAAAAATAAATAAACGTAGAAAAAAAAAAAAATTTTTAAAAATAAAATAAATGTAAAAAAAAAAAAAGAAAATGGGTGACTACTCAAAATATATCATAAATTCATATGGATCCATCGGAAAAAGAAAACACAGTAAGAAAATGAGGAAAGAATGTGAATGGGTAACTTCAGAGAAGAGAAAAAACATATATACAAATAGCCAATAAACATAGTAAGATGTGCAACCTCCCTAATTATCCGGGAAATATAAATCACGTCAATTAGTTTGAAAAAAATCTTTAAAAACAGGTAATATATTATAACTGCTATAAAAGTGGATACAGCTTGGCTAGCAATAGGGCAGTATCTGTCAAGATTGTAAATGTAATTCCATTTCTAAACATCTGCCTGAACAAACACCAGCACGTGTGCACCCCAGGAGGCATGTAAAAGACCCCTCCCCTCTACCTGCAAGGAAAGCCAGCCCATCCTGCCTCCATTCACCAGAAGAGGAAAGAACGGGGAACAAAGTTGTGCCATCGAGTGTGGCAGAGTTAAATAAACTATGCCACACACAAACCAGATGTTCAAAGCCTACTGTTACTGCCTGGAAAATGTTACTGTATCATTTTTTGGTGGTTGGGCAAGAGATGAGAACAATTTCAAAAAGTTATCTGAATTCCGTATTTTACTGCTTGTTGTAACCTAAATCAAATTATGACAGAATTATAATGGCAGAGAGCAGTAGTATATTACACAGAAGAATTTTCTACACATCCCTTGAATGCGTGTCCATCAAGAACTCATGATTACTCAGCAATTTTGACAAGTATTTTTAGACATTCTTATCCTACAATTTATCTGGTACCTTCCATGACAAAAAATACTCATGGAAACCAACTTCTAAAAAATTGTACTTCTCTCTGAAAACCAAATTAGTCTCAACCACCGAAAATAAATTTATGTGATTTTGCTTATATCTATAAGCTCCAATTATAATCTTGGTTCAGGCCAACTTGGAAAAAAATAAATCAATTATTGACTATTTACCAACTACTCCTGAGTTGAAAAAAACAAAACCAAAATTTAAAAAAATCGTGGGGTGATAAAGTCAACAGTTGATGGTTCTCATACAGGTTTACCCTGACATATACTATCACCCTAGAGTCTGCTGGTATCCCAGCAGATTCTCTGCCTATTTCCATCACTGTATTTATCACACTTTTCCCCCTCTCATTTGAGGACAGAAAATGCTAGAAAAGCACAAGAAAAGAATATTTTACCTCCAGGTATTCTGATCAGCAATACTTACCTTAATAATTAATGTGAGCGTATACCATCTTTTCGCTGTAACGTCAACATGTCCTAAAGCATATATGATCCATCCAGCTGCAACACACAAAGATTATCCTAATTGATATATTTTTAAAATCTAAATCACAGAATCACATAGCTCAGTGGGGATTCTCAGGAGGCATGTGTATGCAGTAAAGTAAACCTTAACAAAGATCCACATTTCCAGATCTACTACTGATTTAAAACAAAACATCCTTCATTCGGGCATGCATTCCACAAGCACATACTGGGAGCCTACTCTGAGACATATATCATATGTGAGCTCACGGGAGAACCAGTGAAATAAATTTACAAACCATCCCCAGTATAATGTGTTGGCTTCTACAGTTCAGGCGTAGGTTTATACTTGACTGGACTGGATATAAAGAAAAAAGAGTGGTAGTCAAAGGTCACCGTAAGATTTCCAGCTAGTGTAACTGCTTACATAGACAGAGCGTGAACTGAGAATTAGAGAGAGAAAACAGTTAATCTGGGGATATGTTCTATCTGAACGGCTGAGAGAAAGCAGATGAGATGTTGAGTGGGCAGTTTAAAACACAAGAACAGGGGGGACTAAAGACGCAGATTTAAATCATTAGTTCTAATTCTACCACCAACTCATTTTGAGACTTTGGGAAAATCGATTAACCTCCCTGGTTTGGACTGGTTTCTGGTTTGGAAAATCAGTGAGGAATGTTCTAGATGGGTCATGCTATGATTCTGCAATTCCTACTCTGGTGTCCTTATTACCCACTCTTTCTTCATTACTTGTGGAGCCCTTTCCACCTAGCAAGAGGCAAAGAGTAACAAACTATAGGAGAGAAGATTTTTTTCACTAATGCAGGACAAAGTCAAGAGACTGAGAATCCAGGAAGAGGCAGCACCAATACTGTTTCCACAGAGCAGGGGGCACCAACACCACAGTGAATTAGACAGAATTCAACATGGACACACTCTAAGCACCTCTCCTGAATAAGATGCTATTCTACATAAGACAAGGGCTGTTAAGATGAATGAAAAGTGTCAAATTATTAACTACATTGGGAAACGGGCTATCTCCATTTTTAAAAAATGTTTATTTATTTTTGAGAGAGAGAGAAGGAGAGAACATGAGTGGGGGAGGAACAGAGAGAGAGAGAGAGAGAGAGAGAGAGAGAGAGAGAGAGAGAGAGAATCTCAAGCAGGCTCCCCAGTGTCAGGGCAGAGTCCGATACGGGGCTCTAACTCACAAACCTTAAGATCATGACTTGAGCGGAAATCAAGACTCAGACTCTTTACCTACTGAGCCACCCAAGCGCCCTCAGGGTATCTCCATTTTAAGCAGACCAACCCCTCTCCTTCTACTTCCCTAAGCATACCAGCACATTCTTATAGTCTTGCTTTTTACTTACGGTGTTTCTTGAGCATTCTCTCCTCACTACGTCCACATCACCCCAGGCTATGCAAATCCTATCCTGACCGCCTAGCTCAGCTCCACCTGAAAGAGCTCTACACAACCTTCTTTTCCACAGCCGCCTCTCTCATTAACTCTATGATTTTGAATCATTTGGTGTTGGCTCAAATGTGCTGAATCTCTTCCCAAATAGATGTCCAAGCACCTAGAGATGAAGCTCTCTCATCACACAGTAAGAAGCTCACAGCATATTTCAGAGTAAGTCATGCGCTACATACAGAAGAAGTCACTTACCTAGGTCACCTGTAACTTTGTAGGTTCCATTTGCAAAAATCCAGAAGAAAACTCCTCTAGCGCTTCTAATCAAGATACCACCTTTATTTACTCTTCCCGCAATGAACACGCCTCCCTTCTCAGGAGTCTCTATGTAAACATCACACCTCACAGTCAGGTTGGACCTGCAGAGTGAAACTGTTCATTAGCACCTTTTATTATGCCACTCCAGGTAAGGCACAAGTGTGTCATTTCACAGCCTCATGCCTCCAAACTTCTAATTGAGGTGAATATGTGACTTGCTAAGTCTGTGTTTGTGGCAGGGATGGGCTTCAAGAATCTTCATTGATGGGGGAAAAAAAAAAAAAAGAATCTTCATTGATAACAGTTTTAAGTTTTATGTGACTAAAGTTAAGCCATTTCGTTGCCTCTTTCAATGAGTTACTGGAAAATAGTATTTACGGTTTTTAAGTCTCTTAAGAACACACTTCTTGGGGTGCCTAGGCGGCTCAGTCTGTTGAGCAGCCAACTCTTTCAGATCAACTCATGATCTCACAGTTCATGTGTTCGAGCCCCGCATCAGGTTCTATACCCACAGCATGGAGCCTGCTTGGGATTCTCTCTCTCTCCCTCTCTCTTTGCCCCTCCCGCTCTCTCTCTCTCTCTCAAAATAAGTGAATAAACTTTAAAAAAAAAAAAAAGAACACATTTCTGATCTATGATAAAACAACTTGTCAACCTAAGAATATAATGTTAAAAGAAGTCTTTTTTCCTCATAGGAATGCATAAAAGGTCTGTTTCCATACAATTCTGAAAAAACAATTTACTAAATTTCCATCTGCTAAGAGAAGCAGTGAAGACAAAAGCTTGGAGCCCCTAGGAGAACATACTTTGGAGCTAATATTTACCTTTAACTCAAGCAAGACTTAAAAACCCCAGAAGAAAGATCTAAAGGTATTTCTCTGCAAAGACAGAGGCAACTCTCCTGACACTACAGCAGGGGTTTTCAAATTTGAGCAGCACTGAAATTGCCTGGAGGGCTTGTGAAAGTCAGTCTGTCAGCCCCAGCCCACAGCTTCTGACTCAGGTGGGTTGCGCTGGGCTCTTGAATCTGCATGTCTAGCAAATTCCCAGGTGATGCCGGTGCCACTGGTTCAGGAATCCTACTCTGAGAGCCATTTTCCCCTACAGAGCATCCCTGTCCCTATAGGGACAGTAAAACCCTGGCCCAGCATCACTGATCAACAGGGGCACATCAAAGGAGAGGAAATTCAGCCAACCAGCTACTACAGCTTTAACAGTGAGCTCTGCTCCAGGCTTCTTTTATAAACCCTACTAGATGCCTTCTGCAATGATACAACCACCCCAAGCCAAAATGATCTCTGAAAATAATTTACCTGCTACTCAAACTTGAACTGCGAACAGGAAAGCAAGCATGCACAAAGCCAAGTAATAAGGCAAGCAATTTACCTAAAAGAAAACTAAGAATGTCAAGAAATGTATTTTGGAAGCGGGAAAAGTTAGATCTAGAATTATGTGGCTTTTACACATCTCAGATTTTTATCAGTGAATTTTGCACAATAAAATTTTACTCTGTAATGAAAAATATAAAAGAAGTAGCTACAACAGGCACACAACAATCAGGAAAATCCACGTTGAATCATCTAACCAAAGCTGGGCTACTTTACAGAAAAGTCCAATGCAAAGTTAACAGAAGCACAGTCTCTCTTGTACATCCTCCCCAGCAGAGGGAGCTGGTCTCTCTACAGACTGTCACCAGCAGGAAACTACTAAGGATCAGAAGTGCTCCATACATCCCCTACCTCTGTTCTGACTCATCAGAAGTGTGAATGTGTTACAGCAACTTACTCTATTTAGAGTCAGGGCGGGAGAAGATCTAACCTCCTTTGTTTACATCACATTCCAGAATAGAGATTCCCCAGGCAGAACTTGCCGGCAATTTTACAGCGAATGAAGGAGAATAAAAGCGTGGTCTGGTCTTCCACAGCCACAACCTCTTGGTCGTGCTAAGGGCACAAAAACCAGCCTGTGCAATTAAGCAAACTTAACCAAAGGGATGCAAAGCTGGGATGTGTGCAGTGAGAGGTCATTTTGTGGACCGTCCGCAGATCCCAACCAAAGCTCGCTAATACGAAGAAAGTCTTGAGTAGCCTCAGGAAAGCCTACCCTCCATAGTCAAATTACTGGGCTGGGACTCAACTAAACCTAAGTATGAGAGGGGAAGTCCCACCACAAATACGGTCCTGAAGAAATGATGGCTGTGCACACACTGAAAGCCAAGTTTCTAAAACAGCACTATAGGTAAACCACACTCATCCGCCGCTCGTCTTAGGAAGACGACAACGATTAAAACGAAGCAGTGAGGTGTAGTCCAAAGAGATGAGCTACGGCACCAGACAGTCCTGGCCTCTCACCCTAGTTCTAGAACTTACAAGTATAGGATCTCAGGCAAATGTTACCCGGAAGTCTTGGTTTCTTGATCTGTAAGGTGGGGAGGATGATAGCTCTGCCACAGGTAGTTGTGGGAAGTATGACCCAGTTTTCCTTCCCTCCTTTCCCCACGTTAGAGGGAGTCGCAGCCAGAAAAAAAGAAATGAGCATGGGACTTGTGGGGAATCTCCGAACAGACCTGGCTACTTTGAATCCAGGAGGAAATACTGGGAAAGAGTACATAATGAATAGGATGAGCCCAAATGTGAAAGGGTCTTGGAAGTCAGACACAGACGATGAGATGTGATTCGGTAGCTGAAGAGAGTCACTGCAGATTCCTGAGCAGGGAATCACACAATGAAAGCAGGGCTAAGAACGATGAAAACGATGCCTCTCGACAGGCATCACTGCTCTCTCCTGGTTCTTTCTCTCTCAGACCCCGTGGCTCTTTCCCTCTCTCCCCACTTTCCCCCTCCACCTCTCCCCACCTCCTTACCCACTGCAGCAGGAAAGAGGAGTGCTACCATCTCAATACATAAAATCTTCAAAGTTATGAATACTCTCGGTTACTCTTTGGATGGTGCTCGATCTCATCTCTCTACTATAATTAAGGAGTCTCTCGATATTTCTAAAGTCCCAGCCAGAAATAAGAGTTTGGGTTCAGAGACAGCCAATCCTCCATTGTACTCTAGGGCAGGCGAGGGGGAATGACAGTAAAGGCCGATCTGCTTCTCACTATTGCCATCTACCGTCACCTGGTAAACAGATTTTCCACGAAGGCTAAAACAGTGTAAGTCTAGAATGGATCCAGCAGGTGGCAACCCCAGATCAACAAATGAACTCTCCAGCAACTCCACAAAAACCCCACAAATCACAATGTCTATTTATAAATAAATCTTCAATTATAACTGGGTCCAAAAGTCCGCAATTTTTATACTAAAATCAATCTGTTCCAGCAACAATCACTATTAAATTGAGCAAATCTGAGGGAAGGACACTGAGGCATCATAACCGTGGCTTGTGGTCATGATATTCAGCAATTATCACACACTTATTAGATTCTTATACAAGGAAGACCGTTGAAAAGTCTTCACTTCAGAACATATTCGACAACATGAGAGGTTATTTCAGCCAGGTCTACATACGCACACCAATTTTACATACCATTTGTAATCTCCTATAACACTGATAGTGTTGTACGCATCAGCGGCCCAGGTAATGGGCCGCTGATTGAGAACTTGGCGCAGCGTGAAGCGATGCTCTCCAGGGTCTTCGATATTCGTAAAGTATTCAAAGACACCAGTCTGATCTGCAAAATTCGGAGCTTCACTAAAAAACGGGTAATCTGTTCAAAACACAATAAATTCTCCATTTAGTACAAAGTCTTCACAGAATCTCTGCTGATACTTCAGCACATTTTAAAATACTTTTGAAAAGTCCTAAATAAGTAAATGACACTAATAACAAGTGGAAGTTTAGGGTTTAGGTTAATATTGATTGATTTCTTTTTTATTTGAGAGACAGAGAGAGAGAGTACAAACAGGAGAGAGGGGCAGAGAGAGGGAGAGAGAGAGAATCCTAAGCAGGCTCCACACTCAGCCCAGAGCCCGATGCCAGCCTTGATCCCACAACCCTGGGATCAGGACCTGAGCCAAATCAAGATTCAGACGCTTAACCGACTGATCCACGCAGGCGCCTCTCAAGCTCCCTCATTTCTAAGTGGGCATGAGGACAAGAGACTTAAATGAAAGAATGTATGTGAAGTGTGTACATAAACCAGCAACTGGCAACGGCTCAATAAGAGATGGTTTTGTTATTTCTAGCATCTGTCAAATAAGTTTCTAAACCCCGGGTCACAGTCATCAGCTGGGAGATTAGAAAAGGCTCACCATATCAACTACAGAATTTACAAATTACAAATTGTCTTCTATTTCTAAAATGAGGCAAAAACAGTTGGGCCCACACTATGAATCTGTTCTTGGTTTTATTAAATTACAGTCTTACAATGCTGAAGGCTACAGAAGAGCAACTCTGGTCATCATCTTACAGCTATTTCACACTTCATGCTTTTCTAAATGCTTCCATATTCATCATTTGAGAAATTAAGAACCATATAAAGTAGTGCTACAGCCTGACTTACAGTGTTTAACTTTAGGTTTTAGTTTATTTTGTGGTCAACAGAGCATTACATTTTAGATCTGAAGGTTTCGAACTGCCCTTCATTCCTCAGGTCACAGAATAGCTTTGGTGGCAGGGGAACTTCTCTCTGGTTAACGAGGCCATATCTCAGGGCAAGGCCTCATCTACTGAGGGCAAGAACAGTTACCTCTGCCAACACAGAAGTCAGCAAAGGAAAGCAACAGGATTATGCCTGGCGGCATAATTCGCCAATTCATCTAAGAGGCCGCTTCAGAGAACTGCAAGAAAACAAGGCACCAAGCAACCCTGGGGGTCCCTGTGGTCCATGTCATGCAAACAATTGAGAGGAGCCCAGTACACAGTCCAAAGGGCATCGTCCTGCAGTTAACCAGGACATCACTTGCTGGGAAAGGGACATGAGACCCTGTGGCTGGGCAGTGACCCAGGGTCATCGGGAGCGGGTACCAGGAGTCTCCAACCAACCATGCTGGAAACAGCAGCCCTGCGGCGATAGGAGGGTCAAGTCACTCTCTCACAATGGCAGTCTCCCTGCCTGTGTCTCTCCTACAGCCACAGATCTTAGGAGCAAATACGAGAGCCAGCTGACCCTGCCTGTGAGGTCCACAAGCTGCACGTCTACTAATCAACAAGTTCCGTCACCTACTGAGTGACCTGGGGCTATCACCACGATGACCGTGCCTTCTCATGTGTCCAGCAGTACTGCTAAATTACCGAATATCAAAAGCTTTTCCAACAGGTTTAGGACAGCTCTTCCTAGAAAAGCAGGAGAGTGCAAGTATAAAACTCCCGGGCAGGGCAGACGATGAGGTGAAGTAGCCAAGGGGAGCACTGCTGCCCTCAACCATCAGGCCCCCGACACTGAAGAAAGAGAAGTCACTTGACCTCGGGGCTACAGGAGGATGCCAGGAATGGCTTCCACTAACAGAGAAGCGGCAGGGTAATAAGCCTCAGGCTTCACCAAAACCAAATTAGGATTATAGCTCTCATTCTGACATTGACCTCTATGCTTTTTTTCTGGCACTGAAAACTACAGGGTCCTCAAGTCGAGAGTCACCTTGAGGTAACACAAAAATGAGATCTCAGTTACCACGTGGACATTTAGAGCTACATTTTACAGCCACTTTATCACGCACGAGTTCGACACATAGAAATCTACCCGCTACTGGTTAGGTAGGTTAAGTTTTAGTTTTAAAAAAACAAGCAAAAAATGAAAAACTCACCAACATCGAAATCATCATCATACACCTGCGGGAAAGGCTGGGGCTCTGGAGGCGGCGGGCAGCTGCCCTTGCCCCCGCTGGTGAGAGTGGTGAGGGTGAAGAGCTCGTCTTCCTGCAGCTCCAGCGTGAAAGCACCACCGCTGTCGAGAAGCTGAGAAAAGAAAACGCGGAGGTCAAGGCCAGCTGCATTGGGCTCCTCTCATTTGGGCCAAATAACTTTTTGGAAAAAAAAAAAAAAAAAGAGCCAAACTCACTTCTGTTACAACTTCATAACCACTTGTGAAGGATACATCCAATACCAAGGTCTTTGCGATCTTTTTCTTAAGTTATTTAGAAGACTTTATAAAATTCTACTTTGTAGGTAGGACTTTAAAAGAATTTCACTACATGGAGGGAAGGATGACTAGACAACACCAAAACCTATTTCTATTAGTCTGTTCTTTTCCATTAGACTACAAGCTCTCAAAGCCTGTGTGTGTTCAATACATGTATGTAAGTAAGAGATCTGCCTATTTAGTATTTAGGAGTTTACTAAGGTGGAAAAGTCCATAAACAGCTTAACCAGCTGTTAAGCACAAAAAACCTTCTACTATTAAGAAAAACAAGTCCTGCTTCTTTCATGTTCCATACATATTTCAATTAGCAAGTTAGGTTTATGTCACATCTATGCTTTTGGCAACTTAATCTCTTTAAGCCACATCTCCACAAAATGAGGGGGGAAAATACATACCTCCTAGGGCTGTTGTGAGGATTAAATAAGACAATGTTTATAAAATGCTTAGCTCAGGGCATGACCTTCAAGAAACACTCCCTACATCACAGCTGTTCTATGCTAAATGTAGATCTCTGAAGACCCCAGAATCCTCTGCATAATGAATGTAGGCATTAGATGTATGCCCATTTTGTGAAATTTGAGCAGCTTTTTTTCCTACTTTGAATTAAAGGGGTTTATAGCATATCTTTGCTTTAATAATAAATTGTTGGTCAGACCTATGAAATACGTAACACCATATTCTGGCTCAGGTATACCCCCCAAATGATATTATTTTATTATGGGGAAAATCAATTTTAATATCCTATTTCTAGCAATTTATTGTACAAAAAGCAGACTGTTCATTTTTAGAATTTAATATATGACCAGTGTTCAATCACTGATGGTGACTAACTGATTCACAGAACATTAACAGTTTCCAGGAAAAGTAGATTTGTGTCAGTTACATTAAGTAGTGTGCCTACTTGGACCAATTCGTTCTTTGAAACATTTACTGAGGAACCCCCATGTGCTAAGCACAGTAGCAGGGACCTGAGATAAAAAGCTAAATGAGGCAGGTCTCCAATCCTCAACGTGCCCGGTGTGGTGAGGAAAGTGTTTAAGTAAGCACCCGTGCCTAGATGGCCGTGAGCTAAGACTGGTAGGGAAAGCTTCAGGGGAAGCGACACTTCAGCTGAGTTTTGAAGGAAGAAAAAGCATGTGCAAAGTCACAGAGGTGAGTAAAGTGACATGCCATGCTCTGAAAAATGCAAGAAGATTCGTGAGCACAGGCCACGTTAGCAGAACACGTGTAGAGAGAGGAAAGCAGTCTTTTACCCCATGAGGTGACAACGAGGGTCATGTGCTACACTAAGGGAGGCCAACTCACAGGAAAAATCACTGAGGGACTTAAGCAATGGATTGACAAAAACCAGATCTGGATTCTAGTCGCAGTGTGATGGGTGGCCCGGACAGAGTCAGACTGGAGGCTGAGAAAACAGAAGGTAGTTTCCAAAATCTTAGGAGAGAGGTAATAAGGAACTGACATAAGCAGTAGCCAGTGGGAATGGAGGAGAAAGGATCGTGTAAGAAAAACATGTCAGTGATAGAATGCTCTATACTTGATCAATGATGGTGTATAAAGAAAGAGTAGGTGGGAAAAGACAGTCGCAGGTGAGATTCAATTTTGTGACTTGGGCGGCCAAGGGATGGGGGTACCATTCACTGTGGCAAACTAGATACTAAGAGCAAACACACCTATAAACACACACACTCCTATTATGCCTTGAGGAGGATTTCTATAAAGGCGCGCGCACACACACACACTCACACTCACACCCGCTGGGAACAACTTTAGCTCTATCATACTTAAGCCACAAAATCAGTTATAAAATTAAAAATTCTTAATTCATTAATCAAATGTCTGTTCTCTTTTACTGTTTGCAATGTTTAAAATATATGAATTTATTTGAAAACTACCCATAGAGAATCCAGTTGTTTAAAAAGAAATCTCTTCGATGGTTTTCCAAGTCTGGTATACCACACCTGTAGCTCTGGTATTTCACTCTGAGGAGAAAACACACAAAAAAAGCATAGTTGAGTGGTTCATCATATCCTCTGAGGGTTTCCAAAATGAGTAAGTACCAGCAAGAATGAACCGCTGATAATGCACACTCTATATCTATTTGCCAAAGACCTACCTCAAGTCTTCGATAGCAACATTCTGAAAGTAGGAAGAAATTGTTCAAGCAAATACTTTATGTCCTGTAAATACTACAGACTTTTGGCAAACATTTAAAAAGATTCTGGTGCCTTTGCTTCAAAAATACTCACTATTGTACCTGTGTAAAATGCTTTTTAGGAATTTTCTGGTATTAATAGAACAATTCTTACATAATTAGTAGTCAGAAAAGGCACTGTATTTTCTGTATTCAAATCTAACAATAGGTAGAAATAACAAGAATCTTGTGCCTTTTTACATTGTTGTTGTTGTTGTTGTTTCTTTGTACAGAATACTGAAAAGATCAAAGTTTGAAAGTTCCCTAGACTACATAAGTGATGCTTCTACCAACAAGAACAACTTTGCTGCAAGTGACTTTGGGTAAGTGTTCTTCAAAGCCATGGAGAGTTTTGCCTGCTAGTGGCTTCCACGCTGTTTGACTAAAACCAGTCAGCAGATAGAAAACACCACTGCTTCTATTCATTTATGTACAAATGCTTAATAGCTGGTAACACACATAAGACTTCACTTGAGAAGGCCTAGCCTGTGATAAAATATATAAATTCTCAAATCAAAACCAAAATAAAAGTCCCACATATTTACTTACAAAAGAGCCCTTTAGAAGGAAGGTAGCAAACTGGTGCGACACATTGAAATAAGGCAGAAACGGCCGTATACACCTAGAATGTTTATGGCTCTAGGAGAAAAAAAAGTCATGTAAGTAACCCAAATGATATACAACCTATTATAGAGGGAAAAAAAAAAACAACTAAACATTTAAGGCCCAAGATTAATAGAATAGCACATATTAGGTGACAAATAAGAGTTTACTCCATATCGCTAAAGACTTTTTTTCTAGTATAACCTGTACTGAAAGTCTATTGAATATGCCTAGTCAGAAGTAAAGCTCCCTGGCATTTTGACTGAAATAAACTTTAAATTCACAGCTAAACTGCAGAGTCATTTTATATTAATTTTTATATTATAATGGTATTCCACGTAAAATGCATCAAATGAAAAGCAAATGCTTGTATGTTTTCACCGAAAAGGCATCTCATCTTAACATAACCTTCAAATACACAACTAAATTCAGTAAGTACATACAACCAACAGTTCTCAAATTGACAACATCATTTTTTACTAAAAATAGTTGCTACTATGGGCTGGGATCAAAAGAATTATGAGACATAATCCCACTTCAGGGGATTCAACAATCCCAGAGCACTGAAGCAGAAGGCCAGGCTTTGTGGGCAATAAAAAAGTTACAATTGTTGTTACAGATTTCAATGCCTCATCCTCAACAGATGATGTACAACTAGACAGAAAAGCAACAAGGATAGAGGCGATTTGCACAACTACCAGGAGCTGGCCTGGACTCACATCTGTAGACCACCTCCCCCAGCAAGAGCAGAGCGCACATCCTTTTCAAGGGCACGTGCAACATTTACCAGGGAGCACCATATTCTCAGCCATGAGAGAAGTTTCAACGTTCAAAAAGATTCAAGTCACACAAAATATGTCCTCTGACCACACGAGAGAATGAAATCAGAGATAAATAACAGAAAACCCTCTAGAAAAATTCCAAAATATTTAGAAACCAAATAACAAACTTCTAAATAAGCCATGTTTCAAAGAAAAAGTAAAAATAAAAAGGGAAATTAGAAAGAATTTTGAGTTGTATCAAAATAAAAATACAACGTACGATTTGTGGAATGCCACCAAAGGAGTACTTAGGAGCAAATTTACAGCACTGAACACTGATTACAGAAGAAAGATATGACACTTCAGCTTCCACCCGGAGATAGTAGGAAAAGAGCAAATTAAGAGCCAAAGTAAGCAAAACAAAGAAAAAAATAATAAAGAGCAAAGGAGAAATCACGTAAACAAAACCCAGAAAAACGAGAGAGAATGATCAAGAAACCACAAGCTGATTCTTCAAGAAATCAATAAAATTGATAAACTTCTAGCTAGACTAATCAGGAAATCAGGATAAAAAGAAAACACAACTTGCCATCATCAACCGTAAGAAAGGTGACATCAACACAAATTATATACGTATTAGAGGAACCACAGGGAAAAACTTCAGTAACTTTATGCCCAGAACCTGACCAACTTGAGTGAAATGGAAAAAATTCTTGAAAGACACAGAAACCCAAGCTCCCTAAAGAAGATATGGATAACCTGAATAGCCCTGATGGCTGCACTGGGAAACTCAGGTCGGCCTTGAAGCTTTGCTCTAACATGAAGCCAAGCGACCGCAGGCTGGTACACTGCCTGCCTGAGCACAGACACGTGCCCCCCAACACGCCCACGTGGCCCACGGGCAGAGGCCAGGAGACATGCAGTTCCAAACAGAAGGAAACCTCTGCACGGTATGAGCTGATCACCAAGGTAGCTATGCAGAGCCTTGGGTGGCCACACGCGATAAAGCCACAAACTACAGAATTTGTTCAGGAAAGTCACTAAGCAAATAAATGGCAGCAACAACGATAAAAAAGCAATGATCACAAATGCTAGACAGGAGAAAATCTGATTTCTACAGCTGCCACATTACATTATGTAATATGGCTAGTTTTCAGCAAATAATGATGAGATTTGTAAAACAAAACAAAATAGCAAAGAGTGGCCAACAGGAAGGAATGAAAGTGCTCGACAGAAACCATGTTTGACCAACACGGCTTTACTTGCCACATACTAGGCTTCTAATCAAAGACACTAAATCAGGTATTTAAATGTGTTCAAAGAGCTGAAGAAAACCACATCTAAAAAATGGAAGCAGAGCTCTACTTCCAGAATGGCAATGTGGGGAGCTCCACAAAGTTGCTCCCCAGCAAAACTGGTGGAAATGATTTTTAGAAAAATGGAAATGATCCTAAGGGCATGCAACAAATAAACTTTTATTTAAGAAAATCTGCTCTCAGTAAAAAGAGCAAGAACCCGTGGCATTTAAACCACGATCCACTCTGTCCCTTTCTCTGTTAGCCAAGTAACAGAAACTGCATGCCAAGTAGGGATAGCCAAGAACACAGGGCTTCCTCCTCCCAGCTCACAGCTTGAGGCTGCAGGAGCTTCCTGAGAGAAGCAGAATTTCAGCATTTCTCATCCCCCACCCCCTCAGCTACTTGATGCCAATGCTAAGGAGCAGCAAGTATGGCCAGGAGGCTGGGGGTTGGGGTGTGGGGGTGCTCTCTTCCTCTGCACAGCTCCCATTCGTGATTTCACCTTGGGATACTGAGAGTACCAGGGTGCCAAACCTCCACCCCTCACCCTGTGTTCCTAAAGCAGCAGTGTTACAAAGAGAGAACACCCTTGTCCGCATCCCAGCTCTAAACTTCAGCTTAGAGATTTTTGTGCAGAGAGACAGACAGGCTGTGAAACAGAGAACTCAGAAAGTCTCCCCAAAGAAACTAATACAGAGCAGTTATAGTTGGTAATGATGCTCTCAAAAATAATAGGGCTTCTGGGGGAAAGTAAATAAGAAGAGACTGGCAGCTTCATTAGATACATTAGCTTAACCACAACCCAGCTAGTTTGCTACAGAAAGACACAGAAACAGACAGCTGAGGAGAACCCTTTTGAGGTCAGATTAAACCTAAACATTAACCTCAGACACCACCTCTGCAAAGAAACTGGGGTTTGACTGGATCAGTTTGTGGAGCTATTTCAAGTCCCAGGGCAGGGCTAAAAACAAGAGAGCAATCTACCAGCAATTAACAGAGAGGTGTGATAAAGAAGTTCCTGGGAAACCACTGCCATCCCAGGGTGATCCTGCACAGGTCCAAAGCTGCACCCTCTAGGAAGCAACACCTGGGGCTTCATGGTGCAGGGGGAAATAAACCTCACTAAAATACTCCAGCCAAACACTAAATAAACATGCAAGCAAACAATAACAGACCAGGGGGGAAGGGGGACCAGGACTCAGAGCTGCTACATGATATCGTATAAAAGGTAGGGCTTTCAAAAGCAAAATTATGAGAAATTCAAAGAAACAAAAAAAATTTGACTCATACACAAAAAAGGAGGCAACAGAAGTGGCTGTGAGAACAAGCAAATGTTGGATTTAACAAAGACTTCGAAGTAGTCCATAGATAAGTTTGAAAAAAACTAAAGGAAACGGGCTTAAATAAGAACGGTAAAGGGAGGAATAATCACAATGTCTCCTCAAGTGGACGATATCGATAAAGTGAGTAAAATTCTTCATAATTCAAATGGAAATTCTGACGTTGAAAAATACAGGAACTGAAATGAATTCACTAGAGATATCAACAGTAGATCTGAACTGGCAGAAGAATTCGAGAACACGAAAACAGACTGATGGAGATTGTGCAACCCGAAGAAGCGGGGTGGGGGAGGGGATCAAGAAATGAAGAAAAATGACAGAACCTCAGAGAGCTGTAGAACCAGTAAGTACCAGCATATGCACCACGGGAGGTTAGAAAGTAGACAGAGAAAGAAGCAGAAAAAAATGTTTGCAGAAAAAATGGCTGAAAACTTTCCAAATTTGATGAAAAACAATCTACAGACCCAAGACGCTCAACAAACTCTACGAGTGAAAGCAAAGAGTTGTACACAGACACCAGTAAAAATGCTGAAAGTCAAAGAAAAGAAGGAAATCTTAAAAGCAGAAAGGGAAAAACTTACCACTTACAAGAAACCTTCGGTAAGATTAAAAGTGGATTCATCATCAGAAACAACGAAGGGTAACACATTTAAAATGTTCAGAAAACCAGTCAACCAAGAATCCTTTTTCCAGCAAAATCATCTTTCAAAAACCGAAGGCAAAGTACATTTCCACATAACCAAACACTGAATTTGTTGATACCAGATACAACTTTGCCAAAATTTAACATAAGTATTTCAGACTGAAGGCAAATGATCACACATAGTAATTCAAATCCACAAAAAGTACTGGCAAAGGTAATTATGCAATTATAAAAGCCAGTAAAACTGCCTATTTCTTCTTTCTTCCCATAACTGATTTTAAAAGCAATTGCATAAAATAATATGTATGTAATTGTATTGTTGGGCTTATGAAATATAGAAATGTGATATAATTGCCAATAATAGCACAAAGTAGCCACAGAGGGGAGAGGACTGTATGAGAATAAGGAAGTGTCACCAGATGGTGACAAATCCACAGTAATCTACAGCAATAAAAAAAACAACCAAAAATGGTAAATAAGATTAAAATAAATATATAATTTCTCTTCTTTATTCTCAGATTTTTTAAAAGACAAAATTATATATAAAGTTGTAATTATAGGGGCGCCTGGGTGGCTCAGTTGGTTAAGCGTCCGACTTCAGCTCAGGTCACGATCTCGCGGTCCGCGAGTTTGAGCCCCGTGTCGGGCTCTGGGCTGATGGCTCAGATCCTGGAGCCTGCTTCCGATTCTGTGTCTCCCTCTCTCTCTGCCCCTCCCCCGTTCATGCTATGTCTCTCTCTGTCTCAAAAATAAATAAACATTAAAAAAAAATTTTAAAAAAAGTTGTAATTATAACAAGTCTTGTTAGGCTTGTAACAGATAGAAGTATGATACATACAATAAAAGAACAAAAAGGGGGAAGGAGAATAAAGCTATATGTAGGAATAATATTTCTGTATCTCACTAGAAATCAGTTAATATGAATCTGAAGTAGATTCTAATAAGTCAAGATGTACAACCCTAGAACAACCATTAACTAAGTAACTCACTACAACAGAGTGAAAAAATTAAAGGAATTAAAATGTTGCCAGAACATATTCACTTAATACACAAGACAGTTAAGAAAGAATAGATGAACAACAAAAATGAGACATATAAAAATCAAAAAGTAACCTGACAAATGTAAATCCAACTATATCAATATTAACATTAAATATGAATGGACTAAACAATCCAATCAAAAGTTCAGAGTACATTTTTTTTTTTAAGAAGTCACTGGATGTCTTCCACTGACAATCTTTTTAAGTTTATTTATTTATTTTGAGAGAGAGAGAGAGACTCAGAAAGCATGAGGAGAGGGGCAGAGAGAGAGACAATCCCAAGCACTGACAGTGCAGAGCCCGATGCAGGGCTTGAACTCACAAACCATGAGACCATGACCTGAGCCAAAATCAAGAGTCAGACACTTAACCGATTGAGCCACCCTGGGGCCCCAAGTTCAGAGTACATTTAAAATAAAACAAGATCCAACTTTATGCTATCAAAAGGAGATTCAAAGATACAAAGGGGCTGAAAGTGAATGGAGGGGAAAATGTGTATCATATTAACAGAAACCACAAGAATAGCTAGAGTCATAATAAACAAAACAGACTTTAAAACAAACAAAAATTGTTACTAGAGAGACATTTTATAATGATATAAAGATCAATCCATCAGGAAAATATAAGCACATATGCACCTATAAGAAAGAGCCAAAATATAGAAAACAAGAGGACAGATGATTCAACAATAGTAGTTGGACTTCAATTAACCACTATCAACAGAGAGAACAAGGAAGTAGAAGACTTGAATACTATAAACCAGCTAGATCTAACAAACATCTATAGAATAGCACTCTACCCAACAATAACACAACATACATTCTTCTCAAGTACATATGCAATATTCTCCACGATAGATAATGTGCAAAGTAATAAAATAAAACTCCATAAATTTAAGATTAAAATCATATAAAGTATACTCTCAAATCTCAATAGAATAAAATTAAAAATCAGTATCAAAAAGTTAGGAAAACTCACAAAAATGTACAAATTAATTCATTCCTAAAATAAGCAATGGGTCAAAGAAGAAATCACAAAAGAAATTAGAAAATACTTTGAGATGAATAAAAATTAAAATGTAACATAATAAAACTTGAAGAGATACAGCTAAAGTACTAGTTACAGAGTAATTCATAACTTTGAATACTTATATTTAAAAAAGAAATATCTCAGGGGACTTCATAGCTCAGTCAGTTAAGTGTCCGACTCTTGGTTTCAGCTCAGGTCATGATGCCGCAGTTTTGTGGGTGTGAGCCCCACATCAGGCTTTGTGCTGGCAGCATGGAGCCTGCTTGGGATTCTCTGTCTCCCTCTCTCTCTCTCTGCTCCTCCCCTCACATTGTCTCTGTCTCTCTCAAAATAAATAAATACACTTAAAAAAAAAAAAAAAGAAAGAAAGAACCTAATATTCTACCTTAAGAAAATTAAAAAAATATTTTTTTAAAGAGCAAACTAAACTCAAAGTTAACAAAAGGAAAGGAATAAAGATTAGAGTGGAAATTATTGAAATAAAGAGAAAAATAGAGAAAAAAATCAACATAAGCAAAAGTTGTTGATTTGAAAAGATGAGCAAAATTGACAAACCTTTAGGTTTTTGAACCAAGAGAAAAAAAGGAAGACATATTACTAAAATCAGGAATGAAAGAGGAACATTTTTAACAACCTCACAAAAGTAAAAAGGTAATATACAAGGGAATACTATAAACAAATATATGCAAACAAATTAGGTAACATATATAAAATAGACCAATTCTCTAAACACAAACTAGCAAAGCTGACTCCAAAAATAACACAAAATCTGAATAGACCTGTAAGAAGAGATAGAGTCCATAAACCAAAACATTCTTGTAGGAAAATCCCAAAATCAGAGGGCTTCACTGATGAATTCTACCACATGTTTAAAGAATTAATACCAACCTTTCACAAATTCTCTTTAAAAATATAAAAGGAAGGAACATTTCCCAACTCACTCTATGGGGTATTACCATTCTATCAAAACCAAACAAAGAGATGATAAGAAAACTATGTACCAGTATTTCCAATGAATTTGGACACAAAAAAATCCTCAACAAAACATTAGCAAATCAAATTCAGCAACAGATAAAAAGGATTATACATGATGACAAAGTGGAGTTTATCCCAGAAATGCAAAGCTAGTATAGCAGACAAAAATCAACATAATGCACTGTATCAATAAAATAAAATTAAAAAACACATGACCATCTCAATAGACCCAGAAGACATTTACTAAAATTCAATGCCCTTTCATGACAAAAGCACTCAACAAACTAGCAATAGAAGGGAAGTTCTTCAACCTTATACAAAATATTTACCAAAAAACCACAGCTAACCTTACGCTTTCACCTTAATGGTGAAAGACTGAAAGTGTTTCCCCTAAGATCAGCTACAGTACAAGAATGCATATTCTCACTATTTCTATTCAATATTTACAAAAGGACAATTAATCAAGGGGGAAAAATCAAAGGCATCTAGAATGAAAAGAAGGAAGCAAAACTATCTCTCTTTGCAGATGATGTAATTCTGTATATAGACAAACCATTATAACTAAGAAAAAAGCATAAAAGCTTGTGAGATACAAGATCAATATGTAAAACTCAACTGTACTGCTTTACACTAGCAACAAAAACTCTGAAAACGATACGAACAACACAATTCATTTACAGTTCTACCAAAGTAATAAAATACTCAGAGATAATAACTGTAACAAAAAGAAGTACAAGATTTATACCCTGCAACCTATAAACATCATTAAAAGAAGTAAAAATGTCAATGAATGAAAAGATATCCCATACTCATGCACCGGAAGATTTGATATCGTCATGGTGGCAATACTACCCAAATGATCTACAGGTTAAACGTAATCCCTATCAAACTCCAAACTGGCTTCATTGTAAAAATTGACAAGCTGATACTAAAACTTTTATGGAAAAGCAAGGAACCCAGAAGAGCCACGCAATGTTGAAAAATAAAGCTGGAGGACTCATGTATCCTGACTTAAAAACATACTATAGAGCTATAGTAATTAAGACAACATAATGCTCCCATAGGATAGATACACAGGCCAAGGCAATAGAATTAAGAGTCCAGGAAAAAACCCTCACATTTATTGCCAACTGATTTTCAACAAGGGAGCCAAGACAATTCAATAGAGAATGAACAGTCAACAAATGGTGAAGGAACAATTAGATACCCACCTGCAAAAGATGAAGTTACAGATACATACCTAACCCTCTATTTAAAAAATATTATGGATCAAAGACCTAAGTGTGAGAGCTAAAACTATAAAACTCTTAGAAGCAAGCATGGGTATAAATATCATGTCTTGGATTAAGCAATAATTTCTTAAATAGGACACCAAAAGCATAAAACTAAAAGAAAAATGGATATATTCAGCTTCATCAAAATTTAAAATTCTTGTATTTTAAAGGGCACCATTAATAAAGTGAAAAACAACTGATATAATATGTCAACTACACTACAATTTTTTTTTTAATTTTTCATGTTTTTATTTATTTTTGAGACGGAGAGAGAGAGAGAGACCGAGCATGAGTGGGGCAGGGGCAGAGAGAGAGGGAGACACAGAATCCGAAGCAGGCTCCAGACTCCGAGCTGTCAGCACAGAGCCAGAAGCAAGGCTGGAACTTGTGAACCATGAGATCCTGACCTGAGCCGAAGTAGGACGCCTAACCTACTGAGCCACCCAGGCGCCCCTACACTACAATTTTTAAAAATTAAATTTAAATTTTTAAAAAGGAAGTGGAAAACAACCCACAGAATGGGAGAAAATATCTACAAGTCACATATCTGATAAGGGGACTTTTATCTAGGGTATGTGAATAACTCTTATATTTCAAAAACAAAAAGACAAACATCCCAATTTAAAAATGGGCAAAGGGTCTGTGTGGGCATTTCTCCAAAGGAGAAATACAGATGGCAAATACACACATAAAAGGTGACCCAATGTCATCAGTCACTAGTAAAACACAAATGAAGACCAATTCACACCACCAACATGGCTAGAATCAAAGAGACCAGCAATAACAATTGTTGGGGAGGATGCGGAGAAACTGGAAGCCTCACCTACTGCTGGTAGCAATGTCAAATGGTACAGCAACTCTGAAAATCAATTTGGCGGTTCCTCAAAACGTTAAACACAGCTACCATTTCACCCAGTAATCGTACGCCTACATACATGCTCAAGAGAAATGAAAACACATGTCCACAGAAAAACATACACATGAATGTTAATCTTAGTATTCATAACAGCCACAAATTGGAAACAACTCAAATATACATCAACTGATCAATGAATAAACAAAATGTGACATATTCATAAGACTGAATATTATGAATTATACTGAGGTACTGATATAGAACCATAAAAACACTAAGCTAAGTGAAGGAAGCCAAACGCAAAAGATCATATATTATATAATCCCACTTATATGAAATATCAAAAACAGGCAAATCCCACGAGACAAAGAGTAAAATAATGGTTGCCAAGGGACGTGGGAGGAGGGAGTGGAGGATGACTGCAAATGGGTATGAGGTTACTTTTTGGGGTGGCAGAATTAGATAACAGTAATGGCTGCACAACTCTGTAAATGTACTAAAACCACTGAATTCTATACCTTAAAGCCTGCGTTTCATAGTATGTGAATCAAATTTCAATTAAATAATCAGTTAATATAATTATTTTACTAAATTAAAAAAAAAGAAGAAAAACAATGTTTTCAATAAACGTAGAAAAACTACTTGACAAAATCCAGTATCTACTCCTGATTTTTTTTTCCAAAAAAAGTTACAAATAAAAGTGAACTTTATCCTGATAAAGTTTATCCATGAAAAACATCATACTGGTAAAATACTCAGTGCTTTCCTCCTGAGATCCAGGAATATATGCTCTCACTATTTCCATTCAACACTGTATTGGAGATTCTAGCCAGTCCAATCAGACAAGAAAAGGAAATAAAAGATACCCAGATTGGAAAGGAAGATGTAAAATTATTTCTATTTGTAGATCATTTACAAAGAAAATCCAATGGAATCCACAAAAAAGCTACTGGAACGATAGGTGACTTTAGCGATGTTGCAGAAAACAGTATCTTTATACAAAAATCTACTGTATTACTTTATACTAGGTACTAATTGAATTAAAAAGTTAAAAACTGCTATTTACAATTGAATTGAAAACGTGACTTAGTCAAAATTTGACAAAAGATATGAAATACCTGTACACTGAAAACTGTATTATTTGGAGAAATTAAAGAAAACCTAAATAAATTGAGGATACGTCTTGTTAAAGGGTTAGAACACTTGATGTTGTTCAAATATCAGTTCTCCTCTGGTGCACCCACTCTGGAAAGCAGTGTGGAGGTTCCTCAGAAAATTAAAAATAGACCTACCCTATGACCCAGCAATAGCACTGCTAGGAATTTACCCAAGGGATACAGGAGTACTGATGCATAGGGGCACTTGTACCCCAATATTTATAGCAGCACTCTCAACAATAGCCACATGATGGAAAGAGCCTAAATGTCCATCAACTGATGAATGGATAAAGAAATTGTGTTTTATATACACAATGGAGTACTACATGGCAATGAGAAAGAACGAAATATGGCCCTTTGTAGCAATGTGGATGGAACTGGAGAGTGTGATGCTAAGTGAAATAAGCCATACAGAGAAAGACAGATACCATATGTTTTCACTCTTATGTGGATCCTGAGAAACTTAACAGAAACCCATGGAGGAGGGGAAGGAAAAAAAAAAAAAAAAAAAAGAGGTTAGAGTGGGAGAGAGCCAAAGCATAAGAGACTCTTAAAAACTGAGAACAAACTGAGGGTTGATGGGGGGTGGGAGGGAGGGGTGGGTGGGTGATGGGTATTGAGGAGGGCACCTTTTGGGATGAGCACTAGGTGTTGTATGGAAACCAATTTGACAATAAATTTCATATATTGAAAAAAAAATATCAATTCTCCTCAAACTGATCTGAAGATTCAAGACAATCCCCATCAAAATCTGAGCAGGGTTTGTTTGTTTGTTTGTTTGTTTGTTTGTTTGTTTGTTTGTTTATTTGTTTTTTGTATGTGGTTTTTGGTTTTTGGGTTTTTTGGGGGTATTGTTTTTCTTTTTTTTGGTAGAAACTGACATGCTGATTCTAAAATTCTCAGGGAAATGCAAACGACCGAGAATAGACAAAACAACTTTGAAAAAGAACAAATTTGAAGGGCTAAGACTACCTGCTACTAGGAATTGTTTGTACACACACACACACACACACACACACACACACACACACGAGTAACCACAGTACTAATGTAAAGATACATAGCTAGGTCAAAGAAACAGAATAGAGTCCAGAAATAATTCCACCTATACATGAACAACTGACTTTTTTTCAAAGGTGAAAAGGCAATGCAGTGGGGAAAAGAACAGACTTTTCAGCAAATGGTACTAGAACAGATGTGCACCTGTATGCAAACCTTCTTAGCTCCACACGAGAAGCATGTTCCACGAAAGTACAAATGGATAAATCAGACTCCGTAAAAATTAAAAACTCCTGCTCTTCCAAAGACACTGTTAACAAAATGAAAAGAAAAACTATAGACTGGGAAAATATCTTTACAAAGCACATATCTGTAAAGGACTTGTATCCAAAATATGTAAAGGATATAATTCAACCATAAGAAAGAAACAAAAATGGCAAAAGAAAAGAAGATACATGAAGCACAAGCACAGGAAAGGCTCCACATCATCAGTCATTAGGGGAATGCAAATTAAAACCAAAATGAAATAGTACATCATACCTATTAAGAGCTAACATTTTTAAAGCTGATCACAGCAAGCATTCCCAAAGATAAAGAAAAACTGGGACTCCCATTACGCGGATGGAAATTTAAAACAATACAATCACTTTGGAGAACAGTTTGGCAGCTTTCTATAAAGCTAAACAGAAACATCTCCTATTACCCAGCCACTCCATTCCTATGTATTTACCCCCAAAAACTCTATGTCCATTTAAAACTTGTGCACAAATGTTCACAGCTTTATGTTAATAGCCAGAAAGTAGAAACGAGCCAAACATCATCAACAAATAAATAGATAAGCAAACTACCGTAGGTCCTTACAATGGAATACTACTTAGCAATAGGTATCACAACATGGATGAATCTCAAAATTATTATGCTGAGTGAAAGCAGCAAGACAAAAAACAGTACATTCTGCATGATTCCACTGACACACGACTCTAGAAAATGCAAACTAATCTATAGTGACAAAAAGCAATGATCAGGGAAGTCGCAGGACAGAGGGAATATTTATAAAGTGATACGAGTATTCTTTTGGGGCGCTGATGGACACGTTCTCTATCTTGATTGTGACAATGGCTTACTGGTCATTTACATATCAAAACTTGTAAAACTGTGCATTTTAAGTATGTGTTTGAAGGGGATCAGATTATGCCACCATAAACTATGCCACTGTGGTATAAAGATTATTTAAAGTTGAAAGTATTTGAGATTCAAAAGATGCCAGAAAAAAGTCTTCTCTGAGCTTCCCTTAGCTTACTAAAAGCAAAGCTCTTACTAAAGCTTATTTTCCCCTGGGAAATAAGGCTGCCAAAAATTCCTCTTCAGGGTGGATCTACTCCCAAAGAGGAGGAATGGGAATAAAACCTACCCCAAGTCCCTTCCATAGAGGACTTTTACAGCCCTAAAGGCAGGGGGAAGGCCGTGGTCTGGTACAGACAAACAGTACCACAGTCATTCCTGCTTGCTCTCCAGAAAACCCATTTATCTTTCCAAAAAGGCACTTATTTTCCATTAAGTGTCCTTTCGTCCCCTATCCATTACTTACTAATCTAGGAATACAAGCCCAAACTCTGACCACCCCTCCTAGTTACTCATCAGAGTATCCCGCACACGTATGCAAGGTGCATGCACAAATAAACTGTTTTCTTTCCTCTTGTTACTCTGTGGGGGTTCATCAGTTTAATTTTTGGGGTCCCAGCTTCTGAACCTAAGACGGTATAGGAAGAAGTTTCTTCTTCACCTACATGTTGTTTATCACATATGAATTACACTTCGGTAAAGCTGGGTTTTTGTTTTTTGTTTTTAAAGGTGTTTAGTTGTGTTTTATACTGTTTTTTCCAATACGAAGACAGTTAATCTCATAAAAACAACAAAGAATTACCATAGTTTCAACGATGATGGTGAGGTTACCTAAGCCATCAGTCAGAGCCACGTAGCTTCCTCCTTTCTCTAAGTGACCAACTGTCTTCAGGTAATACCAACCTGGCTGAGTAAACTGAGTGGTATGGGCTACAGTAAAGCAGAAAAAGACCCAGTAAGACACAAACAGTGATAAAAGGGTTTCTTTAAAAAAATAAAGAATAGGGGCACCTGGGTGGCTGAGTCGGTTAAGCCTCTGACTTTGGCTCAGGTCACGATCTTGCAGTTTGAGAGTTTGAGCCCCGCTTTGGGCTCCGTGTTGAAAGCTCAGAGCCTGGAGCCTGCTTCCGATTCTGTGCCCCCTCTCTCTCTGTCCCTCCCCTGCTCGTGCTGTGTGTCTCTGTCTCTCTCTCAAAAATAAACATTAAAAAAATTTTTAATTAAATAAAAGTAAATGAATAAATAAATAAAGCTGTCTACTGACTTGAGTCTGATTGAGTCTAACAAGCTATTTACTATTTTAGATGAAAATACTTGCCAATCTCACGTTTCAACGTTTGACTAATTAGTCCAGTTAAATGGTACAATTGTAGTAAGAATAACTGTAGTTAGAGTTACTGGTAATAATAAATGAACCACACTGTCAATTTGAGAATACTGATTAAGTCTTTTTTTCCAAGAGTAAGATAAAGTTATCCTTTCTGAATTTTTGTTCACCTCTATTTAACCCATCGTAATACAACTACAAAAAATAAGGTTAAAAAATTAATAGTGCATTTCAAAAACTAATCAGCTTTATGGTTTCAAGCAAGTTTTATTTGCACAATATGTATTTACTGGGTACCTCCAAAGCTGGCCCTGAAAATGTACTGAGCAATATTCCATGCCCCCATACACAGTTTATATACTCTCGTCTCCTGCTTTGTCTCCTCGAGAGAAATGTGGGAAGGAAGAAATGGAACCTGAACCATACCTGTGACCCAGATGGGGGGTTCTACAGCATAGTGCCCGCTCCACGGCTCCTGAGCAGTCATCAACCCACATCGTCCATAAGGCAACTGTTCATAGTAACTCGCCACCAAATTCCAAGCAATTGTGCTGAAAAGTTTGTTTGATAAAAGAGAAATACCAAAAGAGCTTGTGATCAAAATGTAAAGGTCTAGAAGACTGTAGTAAAAACACCTTATCAGAATTTATATAAATCTATGTAAAGAACCAAAAAATGACCACCCAAAATAAGAAAACAGAAGTCACCTAAATTCATTCACATTGTGAAAAATCCAGTGTTGGATCCATCTAGGTATTTTTCAAGGTGAATCACATAATTAAACAACATAAGTGTATTTTGGGTGTATGATTCTTACTGAACAGTCGTGCAGCCAGAAGATGAATCACACCTTATCAGCACGAGAC
The DNA here is from genome assembly GCF_028749965.1 of Puma concolor. NCBI lineage: Eukaryota > Metazoa > Chordata > Mammalia > Carnivora > Felidae > Puma > Puma concolor. The sequence goes on along the minus strand of NC_141672.1, from coordinate 16,792,261 downwards.
ATGTCACAAATTTGAGTCAAATACAAATAAAGGCTTTGTCCATACCTGTTTTCCTTTTGACAATCAGCCTTCTTAATGCCTCAGTTTCAAGCTATAATTTTCTGAACTTGACTCTGAGCTGCTACAGAGTTTTACGATTGAGAATGCTTAGAGTCGGACTGCCTGAGTTCAAACCATGGTTCCACCACTCACCCTCTCTGGACCTCAGTTTCCTCATGTGTAAGATGAGGATAGTAAGTGTGCCTAGCCCACGAGATCGTTGTGAGGAGTCACTCTACTAACGCATCCGAAGCGTACGGAACAAGGTCTCAGCTGTAGCGCTACTAGGACTCCGTCCCGTCTGCAAGTGCCGATGGAAGCTTGCCCACTCCTTCAGATGTCGATCAGTGGTTGGTACTGAACCCTGAAAGTGTGACTCTGTGGATTTCAGGGAAGCTCTGGACCCAGGTATTGCCACATGCTAAAATATTTAGGGGTGAAGGGTGATGACGTATGCAGTTTATAATTGTTCATTAAAATGTATACGTGGCTTGCCAAAAACCATAGAACTGCGTGAATCTTACTGTCAATTACATCTCAGTAAGTCTGACTTTGTCGGATACATATTGACAATATTTAAATATAAAAAAAAAAATCACAAGCTTAGGTGTACATGTAGGTATAGATGAAACTGCTGTTTACAACCACTGAATCTAGGCTGTGAAATAGGAAGCCCACTGTACTCTCCTTCTACCTATTGTGTTTTTGAAATTTTTCAAAGTAAAAACCTTTAACAGTTTTCAATAACTTACGCAGTCATGTAGCCATTGATGTAATTCTGATTCAATATGCGACCCAAGCAGCCTGCACCCACATCGTTATTTAAAGTGCTAAAATCCTCAGAAGACCAAAGCTTCTTCTTGGTCAACCTCGCATCCCTCACCGTTCGGGTCCCAGGATAATGAGCTCTAGAAAAGAAAAGGGTGGGAGGAAATGGGAAAAGGCAGCACATGCCACTTATATCTATTTGTTGAGTGAAGAAGAAACACGCCTTTACCAGTGTTTTCTATTTTAAATCACTGGGCAGCTTGTGGATAGAGGTCACACCAACTGGAAGCGTCTGCTTCCCATTCTTGTGTCTCAGGATGCCCTTAAAACGCGATAAGCCTATAACAACAGGCGGAATGGGAAGGAAGATCATCAGTGGGTGAGAGATTTCTGCTTCTAGAAACCATAAAATGGATGGAAGCACATAGACAGATGGAGGCAGCAGAGGAGACCACAGCCTAGGACACTCCAAGAGATGAATGAGCTGGAGACAGAATTCAGATTCCCAGGGGAAGTAGAGAGCTCGGAACAGTAGAAAGGAAGGAGTAAGAAGGAAGGCAAAAATAAGACTAATGAATCCATTTTATAAAGTAGCACCTCCTCCCCTACTTCTACCCCTGAGTAGACAAAGAGAAAGACAGCTCGGTATTTATTCCTAGGCAAAAACAAAAAATCAAACACAACAAAAGTCCAGAGAGTTCGTTCTTGAATAAAAAGAAAAAACTACCTCGGTTAAACTACAAATCATTCTCCCAGAGCAGTGGTGGTTCTGAGCCCGGGCGGTTTTGCCTGGTGGAGAAGGCAGAGGCGGGCAGGATTTGCTACTGGCATCTAGCGGGTAAAGGCCAGAGGTACTGCTAAACATCCTATAATGCAAGGGCAGGTCCCCACAACAAAGAATTATCCGGTGGAAATCTCAAAAGTTCACAGGTTGAGAAACCCATCCCCAGAGTAACGGACCCCTCCCTTATTCCATTATTTGAGAAAAGTCAGTCAAAGTATAAACGTATATTAATTATTCTAAGAGTAAAATACTGCTTTAATGATGATTTTGGAAGTTACTGATTATTGAATAAAAGCAATTGAGAAATCTCAAATGTGAAGTAGAAAATAGACTAACAGTCAACACAAGAACAAGAGAGCATATTAGCTACATAATTTTAGGGACATGAGCGTGTACTTTTTAGGACAACAATTATTTACAAAAAATTTAATAACAATACAAGCAGAATAATGGGGACTGGATTACATCATAATTAAGTTTGGTATCATAGTATTCATTACACTAAAGAAATGATGGTCAAGACTTGTTTTAGTTTTTAGTTATTTAATTCCATGTAGGTCACGAATCTGTCACAAAACAAGTCTCATTTGGGAATTCATTCTACCTCCTGAAGATGGATTATGGAACAACATTAATTTGGCATTCCAGGATTTCATAAGGAAGAAAAGAACACGTAACAGAGAACAGGGGACATAAAAAGAAGTATTCAAGAAAAACAAGGCACTACCAAGATGTCTCAGAGTCACTGAACTCAGCTGGAAACACACACCTAATTCGGTTGTGTAAACATACACTACAGAGACCTCAAGAGCAAGCTAGTACCTCACAGGATTAGGAAATTATTGTTCTGGCACTACAATGCCAAACACGGTAGGTCTGTTACTAATCTTTATAACAGTATCTGTTACTAATCTTTGGAACAACATAACTTTAACAGAGTTCTGCATTTTAGTTTCATTCTTATATCCCAGAACTTCATTCTGTGATCATGATATTCAGCCACATACTAATATTAAGACTCATTCAGTTGTCCCTCAGCCAAATGTACTCTTGGTGTGTCTGTGGTCCAATTATACTTGTGAAAAAAGTAAAAACCTGGGAAGTAATATGCTATCATGTTACTAATGATCTCTAGATGTTAGGGTTCTGTGTAAGTTCTAAGTCTGTCTTTACAGGTTTCTACATTTTCCAAATTGTCTATAGTAAGCATGCATTATTTTTATAATCGAAAAAAGTATCTTTTAAAGTTACAGAAATAGGTATCACATCCCTCATTCAGAAAATGTTAACTGTTACATTAAAACTGAGTAATTTATTACATGATCTGAGCAAAACAGGGGAAAAAAAGGATACTAAAAACTGGGTCTCTCCCAACGTCCGGACCCATCACTAGTTCGACAAAACGCAAAGGTTCTTTATAATTTTTAATGTATGTAACTAGGCAAAAATCTCTGGTCATTTCACAGCATGATTTTTCAAACTTCAGATGACAAAATTAAGATTACTGGAAGTAAATCAGAGTTATCCTAACAGGGGAACACATTTGTATTAAAAGAGAATTAGGACTTGTGGACGAGGTGGATCATGGTGGAGTTTCTGAAACTCCCCAGTACTCCTCCTGAAAGCAGACAGACCAACCAGATATGGGAAAGGGGAAAACCCACAGACAACGTCCTCATCAAAAGTGGGCGACAGGGAATCCCCAGGAGTCTTGCAGCATCAGGACTGACCCAGGATCAGCAGGTGTGCTGTGGAAACTGTGGAATAGCAGGCAGTCGCGCCCCAAAGCAGCAGACCCTAGCCTCCATGGAGGCGTCAGAGGGCAGCTGGTGAAACCGGGAATGCCTTCATATGCTGAAGTCATTCAGTCGGGGATAAATAGAAAACAGTGAATTCACTAAGAGGTACAAATACAATACCATGACCCTTTAAACCAACAGAAATAGGAGGTGGGCGATATGTGCATTATGCTAAATTTTATAGCAGCTGCATTTAAAAAAGCAGAAGGGAAATTTTCATGATATACTTTGTTTAAACCCACTAGATCCAAAACACTATGATTCAACATAAAAAATTATGAATAACATTTTACATTTTTTAAATATCAAATCTTTATTTTTTTCAAGGAAACGTGGTTTTTAATTTTTTTTAATGTTTATGCATTTATTTTTAAGAGAGATGGAGAGCACAGTTAAGGGAGGGGCACTGAGGCGGCGGGGCGGACACAGAATCCGAAGCAGGCTCCAGGCTCCGGGCTGTCAGCACAGAGCCCGACGCAGGGCTCGAACTCACGGACCGTGAGATCATGACCTGAGCCAAAGTCAGATGCTTAACCTGCTGAGCCACCCAGGCACCCCTAAAGTTTATTTATTTATTTATTTATTTATTTATTTATTTATTTATTTGGAGAGAGGGAGAGAGAGAGAGAGCACAAGCAGGGGAGGGGCAGAGGGCAAGGGAGAGAGAGAATCCCAAGCAGGCTCCACACTGTCAGCATGGAGCCCGACGCCCTGCTGGAACTCATGAACTGTGAGATCATGACCTGAGCCAAAATCAAGAGTTGGATGCTCAACCGTGACTGAGCCACCCAGGCGCCCCAAAACATCCAAGCTTTAACAACACACCTAAATTCAGACTAGCTGCATTTCAAGTGCCCCGTAGCTAACTGTGGCTAGTGGCTACCGTATTGGACCATACAGGTTTAAACCCTTAACAATGTCAGAGATAAATAGCAAATAATTCTATCTGGAATGGTAGAGCCTCACTGTGAAAATAAGCTGCTTGAATGAGAGTCTAAATTGAATGAGACAAGAACACCCAGGGTGAGGGAGAGACAACATTCAGGCAGAAGGGAGAATGGGGCCCAGAGGGAGCTGACCCCAGAAAGCACAGTGAGTACGAAACAAGAATTTATAAATGTGATGCAGGCCAAGTACAACATGAATAGGGCAGGGAGATCTACTCTTCCTATGGAGGTAGCAGCCACAGAATCAGTAACTCCTGAGCAAAATCTCATTATGCCACAATAGCCAAAAGTTAGAAATAATCCAAAGACCATTTATAAAGAATAGATAAATTGTGGTATATTCCCACAACTGAACGCAAAACAGCAATGAAAATGAACTACATCTATACCTGGCCACATGAGTTAATCTTAAAAATATAATTTTGATCAAAATAAGATACTCTAAGATGCCATTTAAATGAAGTTTTTAAACAGGCAAAATTAGTCTATGGTGTTAGAGCTAACATTAGCAGTTGCCTTTGGGACCAAAGGAGGAGCTAATGATTAGAAAGATTTCTAAGGAGAGAGCTACTTGGATACTGATAATTTTCTTTTTTTTTTTTTTTTTTAATTTTTTTTTTCAACGTTTATTTATTTTTGGGACAGAGAGAGACAGAGCATGAACGGGGGAGGGGCAGAGAGAGAGGGAGACACAGAATCAGAAACAGGCTCCAGGCTCCGAGCCATCAGCCCAGAGCCTGACGCGGGGCTCGAACTCACGGACCGCGAGATCGTGACCTGGCTGAAGTCGGACGCTTAACCGACTGCGCCACCCAGGCGCCCCTACTAATTTTCTATTTCTAGACCTGGGTAGTGGTTACGTGGGTATGTTCACTTTGTGACAATTCATTATGCTATATCCTTAGGATTTATGTACTTTTACGTATGGATGTAGGCATGTGTGTGTATGTTATACTTTATTAAAAAAAATTTTAAGGAAATGAAGCTATTAGACAACAGAGGTACATGAGACTAACGTGAGAGAATTAGAGAATAATTATAGAAAACATATTTTAGGAAAAGGAACACAAGAGAGAACAGAAATGGAAAACACCAAAAGGAAAACAGGGGATGGCAAGGATAAAATTATAGAGAATCAAGCCAAAATAAAGAGGTAACAATGGTTTCAGATAAATATGGAACAAAGGTAATATGCAAACAAGATTCAAAGGCATAATCAAAGTCATGGAGAGGGATCTTACTGAAATAAGAAAACACTTAAATACAGGTATTGAAAAGGCATGTACTATATACCTAGAAGTGGTAAATAGTGTAGAACTACTTGACGTTAGAGTTAAGGGAAAATATTCTTTGGATCCACAGGAATTGTGCCAAGTCATTTATAAGGAAAAAAAAACAAAAAGTCTGAACAAGGATAATACACTAAATGTCAGAAGCACAGGAACTAGAGAGCACCTTATAGAACAGAGCTGCTCTGTGCTCCCGTATACCGTCTTATACTTTTATTTAAGAAATAAGCATCTATCTTGTTTAAACCACAACCTGTTTTGGTCTATGAAAACAGTTTAAAACCATGTAAATGATATCCTAACACATGGAAGCTAGCGATGGTTATGTCTGACATAGTTCAGTGATCCAAGGGATCAAGTTACAGTATCAAGTATCCCACCATGGAAATAGAAGTAATTCCTTATACTGGCATATAAGATAAGCATATCTACAAAAGGATATTTTCTATTCTTGGAGACAGTTTCAATGACTAATATGAGGGGGTGTTTTTGTTTTTGTTTTTGTTCACTATTTCCATTGTGCAAAGATATGGAATTCTCAGGGACAAAACAGAGTATTTATACCAAAAAAATAAGTAATACTGTTTAGACGCCTCAGGCTCTTTGCTTCCATATGATCATCCTTAGTTGAGAGCCAAGGTTGGTGGAAGCAGCTAGTATATCTTCTCCACGCTCAACTGGTTGCCACAGATTCCAGCCAGTAGGAAGGAAAACGGATAGAAGAGAATGTACCCAATATCCTAGAATATGAACCCTGGGGTGTTTCTTATCATTTTTTGCTCTCATTTCATCACCAGGAACTTAATCAGATTGCCACATCTTAACTGCAAAGAATGCTAAGAATCTTGCCTTGGGCCCAGGAAGAACAGGATAGGTTTTGGTAGACCACCAGCAGCTTCTTCTGCATTTGAGTAGGTGAGAGGTCCAAGAGAGGGGGAAACAACAACAGAAAGAAAGAGAGAGAGAGAGAGAGAGAGAGAGAGAGAGAAAGAAAGAAAGAAAGAAAGAAAGAAAGAAAGAAAGAAAGAAAGAAAGAAAAAAAGAGAAGTCTAGCATCAGAATTCTCAGCAGCAACATTTTACATAAGTAACCAATGGAGTAAATTGTATGACATTCAAGTATTTAAAAAATGTGAGGCAGGAATTTTATATCTAGCCAAACTGTCCTTCAAATATAAAGGCCACAGATAAATAGTAATAAACATGTAAGAGATCAAGAAATATTGTTTTCATTAGCACTTCCTGAAAAAATATGGTAAATATTAAGCTTGGGACACCCAAGAATCTAGGGAAGAAACTTCAGCAAAAGACTTGAAGGTGAACACTGCATATGCCTAATGGCAGAACTATATACTAAAAGAAAGAGTAATTGGGTAGTACATAAACGTTACATGTTCTGATAATGTATAACTAATATAGTGGATGCAAAATAGGAAGAGAAAAGAAAATGAAACGTAAATAAAGCTTGCCAATTGGCTGGGAGTTAAAGGTTACAGCTTGCAGCTCACAAATCAAGATAGTAGAAGCTTAAGCTCATGTAAAAGTCCAAAGAAATTTTGGTAATTAAAATTCCACTGTAGGAGTGAGAAGGGGAGAAAGAAAAAGTTAAGAAATAACTTTCCCATTGTGTATAGTAAACCAATACATAATAACTAAAAGAAACTAAGAGGATTAGTATAAACAGTTTCTCAACTTCAACACTACTGACATTTGGTCAGATAATTCTTTGTTGTGGGGAACTTATCTAGTGCTTGGGAGGATACTTAGAAACATCTCTGGCCTCCACCTATCATGCCAGGAACAATCAAAAATATTTCCAGACATTACCACATGTACTCTGGGAGGCAAAATTATCCCCAGCTGAGACCCACTGGTATAAAGGTGTCAGTACAAATGCAATCAATAGAACTAAAAGCCAAACCTTGCTAAACAACAAAAAAGAAACCTCCTTCAAAAAGGGCAAACAAGGGGTGCCTGGGTGGCTCAGTCGGCTAAGCGTTCGACTCTTGATTTTGGCTCAGGACATGATCCAACAGTTTGTGAGATCGAGCCCCACATTGGGCTCCATGCTGACAACACACAGCCTGCTTGGGATTCGCTCTCCCTCTCTCTCTTCCCCTACCCCTACTCCCCTCTCTCAAAATAAATAAATAAATATTTTTTAGAAGTGCAAAGAAAACAAATCACAGAGCAAGATTTTATATTATTATATATATAGTTTAAATAATTAAATAACAAAAGACAATGTAGCAGGATAGAAAACAAAACCTTCAGTTATATAAATGAGTTTAACCTATTCATTAAACTCTGAAGATTTTTTAGTGCAGCAAAAAAAGCAAAATCTGAATCTATGCTATAATGCAAGCAACACACCTAACATGAGATGACCTCGAAAGGTAAAGGATGAAGTTACGGGCAAAGACAGATCAGGCAAATATAAATGAAAAGAACACAGAGGTCTCTTAGTCATAGGCAAAGCAAAATTCAATCCAAGAAGCATAATGAAGCAAAGAATGGCATTGTCTTTCCTTTTCTTTTTTTAAAATCTCTAAACCCAACGTGGAGCTCAAACTTATGACCTTGAGATCAAGAGTCACATGTTTTTCCTAGTAAGCCAACCAAGCACCACAAACAATGACATTTTCTAGGGTCAACTGTTACAAACCAGAATGAAGAGAAGACATTTATTAATACCTAGGTGCCAAATAACACAGCAGCAACTTTCATAAGCATAAACCGCATGAAACTGAAACCCACTAGCAAGACGAAACTAGAACTCTTGGTAACCCAGGATGGTCAAGTGAACAAAATAATCAGCATACAGAATATCTAAACAATGCAATCAGTAAGGTAGAAAAGGTAGAGAATATACACTTAACTCTTACATACGGATAGAGACTACATCCTAATATAATAATACAAAAAGAAGTTCCTGAGAAAGTTTTTGGAAAAATAAATTCAGCATTAAATGACCACAGTGCAATAAAATTAGAAAATAATAAAGCAGAGCTAAAGCACTGCTCAAAGGAGTTTGTGTAGCATTAGAAACCCACATCAATAAAGATAAAATGAATTAAACATCCAACTTATTCATGAAGATACAGTAAAACCCATATCTTCATTTAAATATTTTTCCTAGCCAAATATATTCAAAATCAATACAACTTTCTTTCCTCTCAACGCTTCAGCTATTTATGAAAGTTTTAACAATAAAGGCAAAAATTATATTCTAATTTCAATGTATGAAATGTTTAAATACATCTTACTTTACTTGCCAAAAAAAAAAAAAGAAAAGAAAAAGCCTAAATCTAACCTAACCATGCCTCTATCAATTTCCAACAGGAAACAGGACAGATGGTCAGGTTAAACCAAACTAAAAGGATGGAACCATTAAATCCAGACTGTGAGAAACTTTACAGGTCACACAATCCAGCTTTTTTTGACAAATGAAAGGGAATAAAAAGGTGGGGTAAGGACCGAAAAATTAGAAGAGACTTAAATATCAACCAATCCCAGTGTATGAATCTAAATTGGATCCAGATTCAATCAAATAGAACTATAAACTAACAAAAACAGGTATTTGATAATATCAAAAAACTGTGACATTTTTAGATGTAATAATGGTATTATTGCTTATGGTAAAAAGAAAAAGAATCCTTATCTTCAGAGATACGTCTTAAAACATGTATGGAAGAAATAACATGTGTGTGGAATCTGCTTCAAAATAATGTGGGAAAAGGAAGAGAGGAACTGTAAGTGGAAAGAGCTGGGGTCCCCGAGGAAAAAAAGACAAGAAAATCTTCCCTGACTGTAAGAAAAGTCATCGTGGGCCCCCAGCAATCTTGTGATCTATGCCTGACTGACCAGCACTACTTGCCCAAAGCCTGTTTCTAGCAGAACTTCCTGAGATATGTTGAAATTGCAGAACAATAGATGCCAGTAGATAACAATTTTAAGGGAACAAAAAAAACGTAAGAACAAACAGCCACTATCAGACCAGGAGATAACCTAATCACATCAGGAACCAGGAATCAGTGGTAAATCTCCCAGTGCTGGTTCAAAACCAAAGACTGACCTGACGCACATTCTTGAGCTATCTTTGCAAGATCTAAACCTTTCGAGCACTCAGATACCCAGAAGTGATGATGCTGAGCTTTGAGGCCTGGACTCTGTCATCTTAAGATGACTTCTGCTGAATGCCTCATAGTACAAGTCCCTTCATGAATACGTATGTACCCTTAGCCTAAAATTTCCCCAGTTTTATTGTTCCAGGAGACACTGCTCTGAGAAACATTCCAGGTGTTTTCCTTTACTTTTTCTCCTTTACTTTACAAATAAAACCCTTCCTTTCCCTATTCTTTAGCTTGGTTGTATATGTTGGCCCCACAGCCATCAAGAGGTGAACCCAAGTTCAGGTAACAGAATGGACAGGTATGTGTGATGGAGAACTGGGCATGGGTCACAGTTATGGAGACTGAGTGATGGGAACACAGATATTCATTATATTATTCTGCCTACTTTGTGTACATTCAAAATTCTTCATTCAAAACAAAAAGACACATGTCAAGCAGTCTTCACACCAAATAAAGAACCAATTTCACACATATGTGTATTCTATTTTTCAAATGTTTACATATGTTGTTATGACAAACAAAATTCAAATTCACTTTAAAAAATACTGCTAGGTCAGGGGGGCGCCTGGGTAGCTCAGTTGGTTGAGTGTCTGACTTCGGCTCAGGTCACGATCTCACAGTTTGCGAGTTCGAGCCCCGCGTCGGGCTCTGTGCTGACAGCTCAGAGCCTGAAGCCTGCTTCAGATTCTATGTCTCCCTCTCTCTCTGCCCTTCCCATGCTCACGCTCTGTCTCTGTCTCTCAATAATAAATAAATGTCAAAAAAAATTTGTTTTTAAAAATACTCCTACGTCAGGGATAGGAGGGGGAATTGGAGGAAGGTTGTCAACAAGTACAAAATTCCAATTATAAATAAATACTAGGGATGTAATGTACAGTATGATGACTATAATTAACACTGAGTGTGATACATAGTCGTTAACAAAGTACATCCTAACAACACTCATCATAAGGAAAAATTTTTTTCCTTTTCACTGAATCTATATGTGATGATGGATGATAACCAAACCTTTGTAATCATCTCACATATATGTAAATCAAATCATCAGGCCATACACCTTAAACTTACACAGTAATGTACATCAGTTATTTCTAAATAAGACTGGAAAGAAGCAAATAAATAAGACAGAGAAAAAATTACTGCTGGAACTCAGGAAGGCCAAGACCCAGAGGACTAAATGGTAGAGCTGGACTAAGAAGTAGTTGGTCAAAGCCACCCTGCTGAGGAAACATGACAAGAGCCATGGTCAGGGTTCATGCCGTACCATTTACATAAGTGTTCATTCATGGAAGAACTCCCAACCACAGGAAGTCTGACATTTGTAATTTCTAAAATTTAAAAACTACCCTGTCCCTTAATCTAAACAAAGCCATGCTTCATTACCCCAAAGGTTAACACAATATTTGTAAAGTACCAATACATTTCATTGTCATAGAAAGATCCCAAAGTACAGATGAACCTTGAGCAACATGCTGCCCCCCAACATGTGTATTTGAAAATCTGAGTATAATCTTTGACTCCCCTAAAATTTAACTACTAATAGACTGTTGACCAGAAGACCCAATAACATAGGCCATTAACATAAGCTATTTACTGTACACTGTATTCTTACAATAAGCTAGAGAAAAGAAAATGCTATTAAGAAAATAATAAGGAAAAGAAAATACATTCACAGTATCATAAAAATTCCACACATAAGCGGATTGGCTTAGTTCATACCTGTGCTATTCAAGGGTCAACTGTATGCACATTTCAAAGAAAAAGGAATGAAATATCAGTTATACATGCTTTAGTTAAGTTAATACAAGAAAGCTACCTCTGCAAATGTAATCAGGTGGGAAGGAAAAGCAAAAACAAAGTCAGTATCCCAAGCAAGCAATCAGAAACTGTTAAGTTTTCAAAGCAAAACCGTCCTTACCCTATAACATCAATCACATTCAAGAGCTCAGTGTCGAGCAACATAGAAGCAGAAATGGGTTCCCAGAGATTGTCACTTGCTATGATTTTCACTCGATGGAGACCTTGATAGTTCAGCATCCTTCTTAACACCTTTTGGGAAGATAAACAGAACGCAGAGAGTTCACAACTGTGTTTATAGCTGTTGAATTACAACCACAACAGCTGAAGTATCTTCGAAAATCAGCATCCTGGATGATAGTGTCCATATTATTTCTCAATAGAAATGTGCCTCCTTTGGAAAATAAAAGCACTATCATTAAGATAATTTACTTGGTGGAAATGTAAAAAGAAAAAAAAAAAAGAGGTAAAAATGTTCTAGAGGGATTTTCCCTCTGACTTTAATGAAATCCACAACAGACCCTTAATAGTAAAATACATAAAACCATCACCATAGCTGCAGATCATTAGTTTAAAAGAAAAAGGAAACCAGATTCTAATGTTCTTAATGCTTCCTTCATATGAAGCAGACACAACTAGAGAGACACATGTATAGTCGCAAGGAAAAAACCATAAGCTGTGAAATGTCAAATCTGGATAGACAAACAATTCCTCACCTTCACTGCTAAGACCCTGCCGTGAAGCTGTGCCAACCGCAGGGTCACCCAGGACACACGCACTAATTTGTCTTCCACCCGGGGCTATTGCGGCTCTCGTCAGCCTTGTGCTCCCAGAAGCCACAGCTTTTCACTAACCTTGAGCCTCCATCTTATACTAGCCCCCTGCCCCACCTCCCATAACCCCACAACGCCCCCTCCACCACATTCTCACCACTACACTGATGACGCCTGCAGCCTGGAGTTGACCCTGAGTTACAGGCCCTGGCTGCAAGCCACCCCATCAAACCCCGTGGCTACAGAGTGAAGTGCACCGTTGCTCCCAGTGAACACATTGGGCTGTGCAAGGCTCAGAGTCCCCAGCTCATCTACTCCACCTTTCATCCTTGCTCCTCCCCCAAATCCCTTTACTCTCAATCTTCACTTCTTTGCAGTGTCCGCCCCTGCCCTAGCAACAAGGGGAGTTCCTATCCACCCCATATTGAAGATTCCAACTCCAGGTCACCTCCTTTAATAGCGTTTCCTAATCCACCCAAGCAGAATATCATCTCCTCTCTGCACCTTCTGACAACCCTGCCTGGGCATTATCCTTCCAGAGAACTTAGGACTGATATTTCAGTTGTCCACGTGGGACTCTATAGTCCCCAAATGTGAGCCCCTCTTGGGCAGCAACAGTATTTTTTCTATCTTTATCTTCCAAGTACATAGGGAAGGCCTGACAAGCCTGCAGTTGAGTCAATGCCTGCTGGGGAATAAATGAAAGAAATTTAGTGGATATTACCTGCTCAAAAACATAAGACATTTAGGGGCCCCTAGGTAGCTCAGTCAGGTAAGCATCTGACTTCGGCTCAGGTCATGATCTCATAGCTCATGAGTTCAAGCCCTACATTGGGCTCTGTGCTGACGGCTCAGAGCCTAGAGCCTGCTTCAGATTCTGTGTCTCCCTCTCTCTCTGCCCCTCTCCCACTCACTCTGTCTCTCTCTTTCAAAAATAAATAAAAACATTTAAAAAAATAAAAACATAAGACACTTAAGGAATTTTTTACCTGAAACAAAATATAACCACAAAACTGTGTTTCTTGGAGGAAACACAAACAAATGGAACTGAAAAGTAAACTAAAGAATATATCCACCTTAAAAGTTAAATTGCCATTAGTTTCCCAGTGACAGAGGGTCATTATTCTCAGCTTTTCCTTTCCTGAAAAATAGCAATCATAGTAGTTACCTTGTATGGAAGGGAGTGAGAATTAAGTGGAGGCAAATATTTAGGAAAAGCGACTCAAAAAATAACATACTTTGCAAATGTTAGTTGCCACCTATTTGTTAATCACAGATAGAAACATATAGAACATTCCAATAGAATAGGCATCCCACAGAAAATAATAATGAGACTGCATACTGGAAATTTTGATATTGGATGTGGAACTATATAAAATTTCTGGACATAAAAGGCCCCATTTTCAAGTTCCACTTTCCTTTCCACCTGATGAACTCTTGAACTGGGCCAGAAGTGGCATCAGTCTTACAAGCAATTCCTCCTAATATTTCAACAGAGCAACTGGCATTCAGATCATATGAGGGCAGTAAAATTAACTCATACCTTCTAGGGACAGTTTTGTTTGTAATAGCACCAACAAAGTAATCAATGACATAGTCATCAGAAGTGGCTCAACCGGTCAGCACCAAATGAGCAGTTTTCCCTTTTCTCCTCTTTGTCTACATCATGTAACTACCCCTTCCTTCTTCCTCAGAAAAACTCCTTGCTTTCCCCAGAAAAGTGAGCGAGACGCTTTTCTGGCTACTCCAGAATCTGTGCTCCCTGAGATGCAATTACAAGACCCCAAACTAAGGTCTTTGTTCTTTTTCATCTTTGCCTCCTTTGCTCAGTTGAAACAAAAAGAAGCTACATTTCTCTAAGTCCTAAAAGTCTAAAATGATGCTGCTGTTTTTATAATAATCATCATAATTCTACAAATAATAAATTTTAAAATGGGAAAATTCAACACAACTCTTTAGACAATGAAACTTGGGGTTCACAGGGAATTACAGACACTTTAATCAGGAATTTAAACATGACTACGTTTTTGCTCAAATTTTATGCCAGAACTAGCAAAACAAGCATCTGTGCTGTAAAAAATACAGCGTTCCTACTTCTAATTTCCATGGTACCGTAAGGGAATTATTTACCAAAAACTTAAAGATAAAAAGATTTAAAGTTGTACAGACCTTGATATAATTGATGTCAAATGACCTCTCATTCCAAATCTGCAAAACAGAAAGTCAAAAAGTCTGAATTGAAAATGAAGTATCAGAAAGTAGACATGATCACTAAGACGCCACTGCTCTCATCATCTTTAACATAATCTAAAAAGCAATTTTTCTGGGGCGCCTGAGTGGCTCAGTCGGTTAAGCCTCTGACTTCAGCTCAGGTCATGATCTCGCAGTCCATGAGTTCAAGTCCATGAGCTGAGCCCACAGCTCAGAGCCTGGAGCCTGCTTCGGATTCTGTGTCTCCCTCTCTCTCTGCCCCTTCCCTTTGCGCGTGCGTGTGCGCGCACGCGCGCTCTCTCTCTCTCTCTCTCTCTCTCAAAAATAAACATTAAAAAAAAAGTTAAAAAAAATTCTTAAAAAGCAATTTCTCGTACTTTATGGAATGTCCTGTTCTTGAATTTATAGACATGTTATAAGACAACATAACTTTTTACAATTAAAATATTTTTTAAAACCTTGAATATTTGGTGGATATTTTTCAAAAAGTCACTTATTCCAGTGATTTCTAAAACTGGAATTTCCATTCAATCATTCAACAAATCCTGACAATGTAATGCGTGCCAGGGACTATATTAGGTACTGGAGACCTAACAGACATGGGGAGTGTTGTAATAATTCTTACAAGATCCCACCAGCACACCTAAAGCCGAGTATTGTAGTAAGTACATCGTAGAAGTAATTTTTTTTAGCACACATAAGATCACAGTGATGTGCTACATCACAAAGGCAAATTCTTAATGAGGATAGATAAAAGGAAGATGCACAACTCTCGCTGGTTTAGAATCATGATGAGGTTTTAGAATTGAGGGGCGCCTGGGTGGCGCAGTCGGTTAAGCGTCCGACTTCAGCCAGGTCACGATCTCGCGGTCCGTGAGTTCGAGCCCCGCGTCGGGCTCTGGGCTGATGGCTCAGAGCCTGGAGCCTGTTTCCGATTCTGTGTCTCCCTCTCTCTCTGCCCCTCCCCCGTTCATGCTCTGTCTCTCTCTGTCCCCAAAATAAATAAAACGTTGAAAAAAAAAAATTTAAAAAAAAAAAAAAAAAAAAAAAAAGAATTGAAAGAGAACATCCAAGACCTTCGTTTTGCATCTGAGAAAACTATTAATAACAGAGATGGCCTAGAGTCTAGGCACTATAACTCATTTTACTCTAGTGATACAGGAAAGTATTTTTTATCAAAGAATCTCCTCACTATAGCACATAAGTCTAAAAGAGATGTGAATTACCCATTCTTTATCAGAAACAGTTTCCAAGTGTGACTTTACCATAATAAAGCGCTACTTAGATCCAAATCTACAATTAGTTTCACTACAAATTAAAAAATACCCTGACATTTAAGAATGTTCTCAAATACAAACTAATTTCCAATTATAGTTTGAAGAAAGATAACAAAAAACAAAGCATATCGTTGCTTCTGGCTCCCTACAACCCTGGGCTTATCCCCATGTCCTTTGTGATATCACAATTTCTCCACCCAGTTTCTCTCTCTCTCACTAAACTCCTTAAGGGCTTATTAATCTTGGTATCCCTAGAATACAACAGTTACAGTGTCTGCAACACAGTAGGAGCTCAATAATTGCTTTCTGACTGCTGAACACTTTTAAAATCAATTTTGACATATGGCATATTAATATGCAAACACGTATGGAGACCACTACATGTACGTGTAGGGCTCTGAGAGGTACAGTGCCTCCAGCCTGCCAACAGACCAGCTGGAAAGACATCATATTTAACATTTTTTTAAATCATTATAAGGTGTTAAATAACAGTTTAAGACAGGGTAGGCAGATTTCAGCCAGCCTGCCAAATCCAGCCCACCATTTGTATTTTTTACAACCCAAAAGCCAAAAATGGTTTTTACAATTTTAAAGGGCTATGTAATTACCTACATAATATCCTTAATACTGCCTCTGACCCACTAAACCTAAAATATTTAGTCTCTGACCCACTAAGAAAAAGTTTGCCACCGTCTGGTTTAGAACAGCAGGAGATTCAGAGAGCAAAATGAGATTAATCATTAACCAGATAGTAAATGTGGTATTCTTGAACAACTAGAGAAAGCAGGGAAAGCTTTCAAGGAGAACTGGGGCTGGAGTAGTATCAAAATCAAAATTAAAGAAAGAAAAAGTTCAGAGAAGGTATACACTCAGTACAGTTTTCAAAAGGGGCTAGAATTTGGATGGGAAAAGAGGAGGAATAAAAGGCCACATACTTAATTTGTTATCAGATGCCAAAGGAACAAATTGGGTCTCATGACCACAAAATGGTTAGTAACAAAATGCCACAGAATCAAATTGCTTTAAGAAATTACAAATAAAGTCCAAAAGTTAATCAAGGTTCAAATACATTACCAACCCCAATATAATCAATGTCCAAATCATGATAATGCTTGGCGCCCACAATCCAGGTCATGACGTAGTAGGCAGTCAGCTGAAGGTTTACATAAGGCCAGTTGAAACCTTTCCCCAGCCATCCAGGGAATGACCATGGCAACCCTGTAGGAAGGAAAAGGTAAAGGTGGGGTGGGCATTACAGTGCTGGCAACCATCCAAAACAAGGCAAAAGAAACCAGAAAGAACACAGGGTAAACAAAAAGCCAACAGAGATCTTATTAGAGGAAAGATTATATATCTTGTGTGTATTCTCAAAATCCCTTCCAGTTTATGAACTCAGGAACTCCTTCCTGAGCCCTAGAGTCTGGTTCCATAATTCCAAATGCTCTTTCAAGAAAAAGAAATAAGAACACACTCTCTTGAAGATACTCACCCATGGAAAGAAATGTAACATACAATTTAACTCAACATGCCCACTGCCTGCTATAGGGATATTTAATATACAATTTCTTCCCTCTGAAGTCAAATCAAAGAGTTCTTCTGAAAGGCTTATGCCTAAATATTCCTACAGGTTAAATATAATACAAATTCCTCTTTCACTAGTACATCTTCTTAAAACTTAAGTCTCCTTAAAATACTAACTAGTCAGATAATCAAACTCAACAAAACTAGTTTGTCATCATTATCAATATAAATGTCAATGTCTCAACAGGAAAATACCCCTTTGTGGTATGATATAAATCAAATAGCCCACATTCTTCCAACACCCTAATTGTTATTTTTAAGGAAGAAAATGAGAACAGTAGACGAGCACTAATTACAATTCTACATCCTAATTTTGTTACTAACATATCAAAATAAGCTCAACCGTTAAGTTCCTCAATTGTTTGTATATATACATATAAAAAAAATCGAGTTCACCACAGAAAAAATTCAAAACTAAAAGAACAAAATGCTTATTTTTCTAAACTCAGGAGGAATGAATGCCTAAGTGTGTATCCCATAAAAAATGTGACATTAAAATACTGGAACATTTTTAAACAATGAAATGCCAAATACATTCTATAGGCCCACCATGTGTAAGTCTTTGTTAGAACATGGTTCAGCATGCCAGATTTTCTACATTTAAATGAGAACTGACCATGAAAGCAGCCCAGTGGGGGAGTACGTGCTGAAGTCAATGATGCTTTTTTTTTTTTTTTTTTTTTTTTTAATGCTCACAACATTTCTGGAATCTCTTACAAAAGACCATTTAGAAAGAACACACTGACTCCTCATTTTTTTTTTTATTTAGAAAAACTCGTGCTTGTCCTTTGATTGTTGAAAATGACCTTGAAAATGAGTTGAAATCAAGCCTATAAAATGAATTTTCATTGATCTCACTCACAAGGCTGAATGGGTAAGCCTGTTTCAAAAACTCAAATTCATTTCAAACTATGCAAGGATGTCATCACTGTGTATTCTGCAATATTTTACGGGTCTGTGCACTGCTACACGAAACCTGTCAAGTGAATGTAGTAGTAGGAGTTGAGAAATCATCCAGCGACGCTGCCTCTAGAGCTTAAGCTCCGAAAGGGCAGAAGGTAGCGGCTGGATTGTTGGGTATCCCCAATGCCTAGAACAGTGCCCACCACACTGTGGAGGTTCAAAACATACACTTTATGTGTACGTCTTCTAGAAATGGCACCTACTACAGCATGTAATGCATAATTTCGCAAAGAGCTGGGATGTACTATAACGCCTACTGACAATTTTCTAAATAGTACCCCCCTTTTACAAATTGTGATGAGAAATTTTGTTGAGGAAATTAGTTTAGCATCACAAGAATGGAATTAGGTTCTATATCTGAATTTGGCATTTACTAACTATCTGACCTAAGTCAGTGGCATAACCTCTCTAAGCCCCTGCTGCTTCTGTAAAATGGGAAGAGTAACGCCTTACTCCAGAGGTATTGCATATAAAGAGCAGACATAAAATATAAAGGCAAAGAAAGGATCAAGCCTGGCACAGGCTTTGCGGCTGGTAGGATAAGGGTAGTATTAACATTGTTACTACTTCAGCATTAAGAGTAACTCCATATGAATAATTCAGAATTTGAAAGTTAAACAGACTGCAAAAGCATTACAAACTGCACTTCTTACCCATGAGTATAATATTAGGGTTCCGCTTCTTAGCTTCCTTCATTAACCACCACTCATATCCTCGGAAATAATTCTCATCTAATGCATAGTGCATGTGGGAGGGTTCAGTACCATCTGCATGGGAGAGAGCAAAAGAGAAAGGAAAACACCCTTTAATGGTGTTTCCTAGGGCCACTCTCCCCTGTACACACACACATTTCAGAGAAGGTGTATTCTGGTTCCAATCCTGATATGGGCAAATAAGAATAATCTTAGATAACTTGACAAGGCATGATCAAAGTGTATTATTTCACCTTTTTTCATTATTCTAAGTATCGTAAAGGTCTTGAAAAATAAAACCACAGCTTTCTATTATAAGCAGGGTTAAAAGAAGGAGAAGGGTTATCAACTCATGTAACTGAAGAGTCCTAGAACTATGTTTTCCTGGGCTTTTGGTCTGGTCTGTCTGCAGTTTTCAAGTCCCCATGTCCAACTTTGAGTTCAGATCACCTCAGCTTTTAACTTCTCCATCCTAAATGTAAATCTTGAGCTCCTTAGCCCCATTCTCACCACCCAGGCCTTAAGCCTATAACGTGCCTTGTTATACCAAGACAACAGAGCTTTGAGGAAAAAAAAAAAAAAAAAAGGAATGAGTATACATCTACACAACCCCTCTGTAAGAAAATTCTATCCTAACCTCCAGAGTGTGTCAAGGTAGATAACTGATATCCTGGTATCTGTCCTCATATGTCACCACATTTCACAAACATCTGCCCTTGTTAGGAAGGGTCTCACGAGGAATGGGGCCTTGCCTCTTAAAGGTAAACATCAGAATTCACAAGAACTACCTGAAGAATTTCACTTCAGCAAATGAAGATGGCCAGTCATTATCAATTCTGCATCAAAGGGTGGACAATAAAATGCATGTCCTCTTACAATAACTTGGGGAAAGTTTTCCTTATAGAGGTTTCTTTCATTTGTGATCTGCATTTTTTCTTTCAATATTAATTAAACACTAATGCCACCACAGAGACATATCTCTTTAACAAAAGTTACTCCCGAGTCACCAACAGGAACACATGTATAGAGACAATACTGTAAAGTTCACTACAATGGAATCTGGCCTGTAAATAATAAGCTGCATCATCTGTGGGAGAATTTTCTTCTTCCTGTACATTAAATGACTACATGTTCTACATAAAGTCAATCAAAATGGTGACAGTGAAGACTGAAAATTTAGTGGCTAAAAATAATTTTGTTTTTAAAAGAGAAAAAGCTGGGGCGCCTGGGTGGCTCAGTCGGCTGAGCGTCCGACTTTGGCTCAGGTCAGGATCTTAACGGTTCGTGAGTTCAAGCCCCGCTTCGGGCTCTGGGCTGACAGCTCAGAGCCTGGAGCCGGCTTCAGATTCTGTGTCTCCTTCTCTCTCTGCCCCTCCCCTGCTCACGCTCTGTCTCTCCCTCTCTCTCAAAAATAAATAAACATATTTAAAAAAATAAAAAAATAAAAGAGAAAATAGCTGCATCTCTGAAATACTGATGACATATTTTTGCCACAAATTTATTTAAAGCTAATAACAATAATATTTTACATGCTTTCTATGGTAAAAAGCTTTCTTTTTTTTAATTTCTCAATAAAAACTCCTGTCTCTATGCTCTGCCTCGTGAAAATAGCCTTTTTAAAAACTGTGGTTTTGTTTACTACCAATTAATTCAACTAAATAAGCCATCTAAAGTCCAAATGCCATTTTATGGGAAAAGTGAGTATTTTTTTTTTTAATTTTTTTTTAATATTTATTTATTTTAGACAGAGAGACAGAGCATGAGCAGGGGAGGGGCAGAGAGAGAGGAAGACACAGAATCAGAAGCAGGCTCCAGGCTCTGAGCTGTCAGCACAGAGCCTGATGCGGGGCTCGAACTCACAGTCCATGAGATCATGACCTGAGCCGAAGTCGGACGCTCAACCGACTGAGCCACCCAGGTGCCCCGAAAAGTGAGTATTTTGATATAATATTTTTTTTAAGTAGAGTAAAAGAGGAACAATAAGAATCTACTAAGAAATGATCAACATCAAAAATGTTGATATCGTTTACATTCTGATTCACAGTCCCTAAGGTTAGGTAGAGATTAAAGTGCTGAAGGAAAATAAACCCATTCCCCAAATCTCCTACCTGTAGTCTGCCCGTCACCACCTATCTCCACTTTTAGAATATGCAAAGAGGCACCGAAGTTTGGCTGGGGAAAGAAGGAGGAGTGTTAACATTGTGATTCAACCGCATGAAGGGCAAAACATGACAGTGACTAATTACTGCCTTTGGTTTGACAGATGAGAAGACCAACTTCAAATCAACAGCCACTTAATCCAAAAGTAATTTTCCATTTTTTTTAAAAGCTAGAAATGTGAAGGTGACCAATTCTACCGCTGAAATTCACCATAGCTTCAAACATATCACAGGTGCCATTAAATAATTATTTTTTCATTACCTTAAAGAGATAATCCAATATTTGAGAACGATAGGGCTCCGGGTAATTTACTAGAAGTCGGGAGGTTGCCTAAAAAAAAAAAAAAAAAAAAAAAAAAAAAAAAAAAAATTCAAAAGTGTGAATAAAACAAATCCAATCATGAACAGGTTTTCATAGTGCCAACTTGCACCACCTGGCATGCCCGTATTTAGCCAGCTCGTGGGCAAAGTTGAGCTGAGGAAAGCCATTTCCCAGGTTACTTGTTTACCTGCCTTTATTTTGCCCATCGCTAGGCGAATAAGGCTGTTGTTTGTCCAACAGCTAAAACACAGGTTCGAAGCCACAGCATGTTTCTCTTCTGTTGAGATGCAGGTTTGCCGGAAGGTAAGTTAATTCTATGAGGAACCTCGTGATTACAAATTTGTCGCGAGGAACTTAACTCAGAGAGTGATTATTAGAAGAAATGAAACTTAGAAACTTAGGTTCTCTATCATTTATTTATTTGTTTGTTTGTTTGTTTATTTGCTTGAGAGAGAGAAAGAGAATGAGACAGTACATGCAAGCAGGACAGAGGGGCAGAGTCGGGGGGTGGGGAGGGAGAATCTTAAGCAGGCTGCAGCCCCAGCATGGAGTCCAGTGCAGGTCTTGATCCCACAACCCTGGGATCATGGAAAGGATGAATAACAAGTAATCCTTTCCCTTCAACATCTTGCAGGAAATTAAGCAGCAATGCTGAAAGGAACCAATACTCTCCCATCTTTACCGGAGATTTATAAGTGGCGTGCCTATTAAGAATGATCACACACACACACAAAAAAGAATGATCACACAATGATCCCCAGGCCAAGGTATACTAAGGAAACCTCACACATGACTGGTATCAGAATGTATGGAAAGATAGAGGTGGAGGATGCGGGGATGAACACGATCACATCTAACCCATGCGCAATGACTGCTTCAACAAAGAACTCACAAAACCAGTAGTGGACCAATAATGTATCTTTTGGGGAGCAATATACATAAGGGGAATAAAAGAAATAAGTTTTAACATGAAATAGTGGCACGTCCCTAGGCTTAGAAGCCAGACAGGCTCTAGGTTCAAACCACTGACACCAAGGGCAAGATACTTTTATACTCAATGTTCTGTTTTCCTACTCTCATGTGTGTTACCACTGACATTCTAGTGGCTCTTTTAATCTATCTCCCTCACACCCACAATCTCCCCAGCCCCTGCCACTGAGACGCAGACCCATGGAGCTACCCTCTATTCACTTCAAGTTCAACACATCCCCAACCAAACATAGCACTTTTTCCTTAGTCTGTTCCTTCTCCTGAATTTGTTATCTTAGTAAAGAACCATAAACTCAGGGCTACCTTTCACCAACTTCCCATCCATCTTCAGTCACCAAGACCTCCTTAATACTCTCCAATCCAACCCCTGACTTCAACCCTATTTCCTTCATCCAGGCTGTCCTCAATCATTACAACAGCCTAAAGGTTCTCCGGGCCTCCTGTCTGCCTCCCTGTATTCTAGCTTCCACACTACTTGCCAGAATAATCTTCCCAAAATGCAAATCTAACCACGAAAGTACACTGTTTAAACCTGCCAAGACCTCCCCTCCACCAAGAGCTTTCAGGATCAAGTTCAAATTCTCAGTTTTATACCCAGATCCTTTAATTATTTGGATCGTAACTCTGGACACCTTACCCAGCACTACTCTCATGCCTACTATCTAGATAAATCAAACCACTTCTCTTTCTTCTGTCTGGGATGCATTCCACACCCTCATTCGGCCAATTCCGTTCATCCTCCTCAGGGAAGGCCCCTCTCCACCCCTCCCCACTGATTTGATGTAGGTGTGTCTCTGGCTTCAGGTCTACATCTCTACCTTAACTCTCCTAACCCCGGCCCCCTACTCACTGCCATACTTTTTTGTCTCCCCTCTGAGTTCCTGGAGGACAGGGACTATGTCTTACTCAAGCTCATATCCCCATTTATTCTCTTGTTCGGCAAACATTTATTTAGCATCTTTTATGGTACTGTTTGTTGCAGTGGCATAGGCCACACAATATGGGAGGCTCTGAGTCAGAGGGAGCCTGCACCCTGACTGCATCACTTAGAAGCTATGTGACCAAGGGCAAACTGTTGTAAAGTGGGATTGTTTACTCTTTAGAACTGCTTCAACTATTCTAAGGCTAAAACAAGGTGTATGTAAAGGACACAGCACAGTAGCTGGCACACAGTAAGCTCTCAATAAATGACCAGCATTATATAAGTTGTTTTTATTTTTTTTTTTTAATTTTTTTTTTCAACGTTTATTTATTTTTGGGACAGAGAGAGACACAGCATGAACGGGCGAGGGGCAGAGAGAGAGGGAGACACAGAATCGGAAACAGGCTCCAGGCTCTGAGCCATCAGCCCAGAGCCCGACACGGGGCTCAAACTCATGGACCACGAGATCGTGACCTGGCTGAAGTCGGACGCTTAACCGACTGCGCCACCCAGGCGCCCCATATAAGTTGTTTTTAAAAATATAGTCACTGTTCTCACCATTCTTACAGAATGGCAGAGACTCAAATACTAAAGTAGGTACTTTTTAAGTGAATGAATACAGTCTATGCATGATAACTTATCCTTGATCAGAGGTAAACAATGTTTCCCACCCTGAATCATGTCATTAGAACGGTGTGTTTTGGGGGTTGCCTGAGTGGCTCAGTCAGTGAAGCGTGCAACTTCGGCTCAGGTCATGATCTCGCAGTCCATGAGTTCAAGCCCTGCACTGGGTTCTGTGCTGACAGCTCCGAGCCTGGAGCCTGCTTCAGATTCTGTGTCTCCCTCTCTCTGTCCCTCCCCCATTGACACTATTTCTCTCTCAAAAATAAATAAACATTTAAGAAAATTTTAAAAAACCCCTGTTTGGAGGTTATTTTGCCCTCTGTGCACTTCTATCCTTAACACAGGGAGCGCCAACTTTAAACAAACACACCACATCGTTATGCTATTGTAAGCCTGTGTCATTCTCAACACAAAGGTGTTGTAAGTGAATAAGAGAGATGGGTCAATGGCAATAGTCAGTTCAGAGTAGTATAGCCAAATGATGAAATGCACCATCAAAGAGTAACAAATTACCAAATTACCAACCACAGACCCTGAAAAAGCCCTGGAGCTGCTTACAAGCAGCCCAGGAAGAAGCCTTAGCACATAGCTGACCCGGGCCAAGTTCTCAATTTATTGAGACATTTTATACCCAAATAAGTTTTTTATGTAAAGATAACTTCCTCCTTTCTAACTGATCAAACAAGATGATACTGACGCAACAACCACATGCCAGATGCCATCCCAAACACTTTGTATCTATCTTCACAATGCTCCTACCAGGTATCACAGTCTCCCCAGAAAAGAAACTGAGACCCTGAGAGATTAAGTAGCCTGCCCATGGCTGTACAGTGAATGGCAGGGCCCAGAACAGACCCCTGACAATCTGCTTTTAAACCCACTTTTTTTTTTTAATATTTATTTATTTTTGAGAGACAGAGAGTGCAAGTGGGGAATGGGCAGTGAGAGAGGGAGAGAGAGAATACAAAGCAGGCTCAGGGCTGTCAGGGCAGAGCCCGACATGGGGCTCAAACTCACGAACAGCGAGATCATGACCTGAGCCAAAGTCAGACCCTTAACTGACTGAGCCACCCAGGTACCCCTTAAACCCACGCCCTTAACTACTGCCCCATACTGCCTTCCCTATCAGATCTGAATATTAAATGAGAACATTCCAAACACTACTGCCACAAACTGTTCTATGTACCAGGGACTCCATACAGAAGTCTAAAGTGGGGTGCAAATATCGTGTTACAACCATTTTCATCTGTCAATATTTATTAAGCATCTAAGATGAGCACCTCGCTACACAAAGGGACACTACTGAATGGATGACAGTATCCTACTCTGAGTTATGAAACAATTCTCCTCATTTTACTAATTTTAAACGGAGTTAATAAAATAACCAAAGGTCTCCATTTTTCAGCAAGTTTAAACACTGGATTTAATGCCACAAGTAAAGATACTAAGACAGATGGGCCCCATTTAATGAAATATTGGCTATTTTAAGTTTAGACCCCAAAAATAAAAAGAAGGATGGTTGTAGTAAGGAACACACACATTGGCCCATTAGTCCAGTTTACCCTGAAACACGCCAGCACCTTACAGTAAGGTGGTAACATGAGAAAATAAAAGCATAAAAATCAGGAAGAGTAAGTTGGGTTAGGGAAAAGGTTTGTCCCCCCACCCCACCCCAACCGGCAAAGCAGGTCAGATCTGTGATCAACTATAGACCAGGTTATCCATTCTAGTGTAAGCCCCAATAGTGTGCTTTTTCTTTTTGTAATGCAAATGTCTGACTCCAGGTTTGATTGCCAAGGCATCTACTTTTCAACAATTATGTTTTATGGCTATGTGTACTTAAAAATAGTTACTCTAATCTTTTTGGTATCTTGAAACCTTAGAGTTTTGCAAGTTCAATGATGGAAATTCATTAACTACATAGATCATTGCCAAATATAAAATATTGAAACATTTATTATTGAACACAGATTTATCTACTTTTGGTTTCTCATAACAGAGAAGCTAAAGATATTTGGATTTGTTAGTATACATGTCCTGTGCTATAATGAAAAACTGCTACTTTAAAAAAAAAAGGTATATGCCTCTAGAAATTATGAAATGTATTAATTTGCCAGTATAGAGTATTGGCTAGTAAAGTTCACAATTCCTTACTTGCTAGTTTTCAGTAAAAATTAAAGTTTCTAAGAATTAAGAATTCTACCTAATATATGTAACTAAAAGTACAAGAAATAAGGGAAACATTTCTAGGCAAGGAAAGTAGCATGTATTTTAGCTAAGAAAAGATATGAAGTGTGGAGATGCATTTTTGTTAAGGCAAATGGAAGTAATTTTGTCCTAACATACACAAACTAAATGGATACAGAAAGCACAGGAAAGAGAATAAGAGAGGAAGAAAGAATTTTACCTTGTGTAGCAAGCTAGCTAAAAATGAAATTACAAAGATTTTTTAAAATAAGTTTTAATAAATAGTGTACTTCTGAAAACTACAGCTTAATTTTCTTTCATCTACTAAAAGGACAGTTTTCTTGTGGGCACCTGAGTGGCTCAGTCTGTTAAGCATTCAACTTCAGCTCAGGTCATGATCTCACAGTCCAGGAGTTCGAGCCCCATGTCCGGCTCTGTGCTGACAGCTCAGAACCTGGAGTCTGCTTTAGATTCTGTGTCTCCCTCTCTTTCTGCCCCTCCCCTGCTCACACTGTCTCTCTCAAAATTAAATAAACATTAAAAAAATAAATAAAAGTGCTGTTTTCTTGGACTACTGGTCTGTTCTTAATAAAACTATGCAAGATTTTTACCTTTTAAGTAATCTGCCTAGGAAATAAAGATTCTGTATTTTATCAAAATAATTTCCTGTGCTTCATTTTGTCTTTATCACCCCTTTGATCACTTAAGAAAATGAGTCTTCTCTATTAAAAGAACTTCTTTTTTTATATACAAGTATGTAACTTTCATATTTGCCTATAAAGTCTTTTGTAATTTTGGTTAAAGTTGATAAAATGGATAACTAAGTAACATTTCACCACAATCTATGATCCTATGTAATCAAGTATATTACTTTTTTTCAAATGCTTATTTATTTTGAGAAAGTGGGGAGGGGCAGAGAGAGAGGGAGAGGGAGAATCCCAAGCAGGCTCCACACTGTCCGCAAAGCCTGATGTGGGGCTCAATATACCAAATCGTGAGACTGTGACCTGAGCTGAAATTAAGAGTCAGGTGCTCCATGAACTGAGCCACCTAGGTGCCCCTGTAATCAAGTGTTTCAAAACCTTTTGATATTTCTGACAAACTTCCCAGAATCAAATTCTAAATGAAGTCTTTTTAACCTTGAACTAACTTTGGGATTTCCCAGGGGATCCTGGAACAATCTCAAAAGATTTGTTCTTTCTCCTTATAAAAAGGGATTGTTAAACTAATTAGGCTTATTTATGTTAAACTACATGAAAAGCACTGTCAAATAAATAATGGAAAACCTTCTTTAGGTTAAATTTGTATGAATATGTGTGACTGATGTTAGTGTTCCAGAAATCATATGAAATTCCTAGAGGCTTACTATATGCTGGTCTGTTATCACTTATAATTCTAGTTATTATCTTAGAATGTTATGTCACAGGAATAACCAAAGTTCCTTGTCAACTACACTGTAATGAAGTCACATCAGGTGTTTTACATGGCTATTTTAAAGTCTTTAAATGTTCCTGTCAGCCTTACCAGGTAAGGAAGGCCACTTCTTGACCTTTAATTGTACCCTGAGGCCAAAGCCTCAGGATATTTCAGGCACCCTGAAAAGAGAGGAATTGGCCCAAATCTATAGGTATTATAAGTGAAGTCTGAAGGCTAGTCCTTGGCTTGGCTACCCAGACTTAAGGGACTTTTAATAGCCCAATCTGAGATTCCCGGGCAGGGATGCAGCATATTTGGAAGAGCCTATTTGATAAACCTACTTACATAAGATGGCCAAAGATGTTTAAATATTTCACAATTATTACTCAAATCTTTGAATGCATTTCTAGAGCCCCAGGATCACTGACCTGGTTTCAGGGGAGGACCCATTAAGCTTGGGACAATGGCTACAGACTGGATTTCAGACTACTGTCTGTATAATTATTATAGGAGTGCTACTATAATCCTACTTAGATGTGTACTTTCTGGGTTACAACGTGCCCTACCCCCGACTTTTAACATATTAGCTATCCTGGGTTACCACTGACTCCGATGCCTTAGCATCAAGATGGATTGTAGTGTATACCTTGACAGTTTCTTTTTTGGAATGCAAGTGCCTAAGGGCATCCTCCTCAAAGATGGCAATTTCAAATAAACACATTGCAGGCCACACATCTAGATAAAGAGCCAGGCTATGGGGGCGTGGTGGGGGCAGCCTTCTTTGTTTTAAAGATCTTGGTTGAGGGGCTCGGGCTGAAGCTCAGGTGGTTGTAATCCGACTTCTGCTCAGGACATGATCTCACGGCTCCTGAGTTCAAGTCCCACGTCGGACTCTTTGCTGACAGCTCAGAGTCTGGAGCCTGCTTCAGATTCTGTCTCTCCCTCTCTCTCTCTCTCTCTCTCTCTCTCTCTCTCTCTCTCTGACCCTTCCCCGCTCACACTGTCTCTGTCTCTCTCTCTCAATAATAAATAAACATTAAAGATCTTGGTTGACTTCAGTAACTGACCATTTAGGCTGCTTGTTCTTTCTCTTCCTGTACTTTAAATTCCCCCTCTTAAGTTTTAAATTCACCAATGAGTGAGCCGCAATAAAAGCAGGACCCCAGGTGTTTTCTCTCTCTCTCTCCCCCTCCCCACAATCTTTTTTTTTTTTCCTTAAGCTTATTTATTTCTGAGAGAGAGCATGCAAGAGAGAGAGCATACGCATGCACACGTGAGAGGGAAGGGCAGAGAGAAAATCCCAAGAGGCTCCAGGCTGTCAACACAGGGCCCAACTAGGGGCTCAATCTCATGGTTCATGAGCCAAAACCAAAAGTTGGAAGCTCAATTGACTGAGCCACACAGGGGTCCCTCCCCACAATCTTGCTGTGTGGCCCAGGTGTGCTACGTGCTTGCCAGGATCTGTCAATAGCACCCCCCCTTTTTTTCAAAGTTTCCTGATGATTATTGCCGAGGACATCTTACAACCAAAGTAACAGCCATAAGGGCGAGTCCAGTCACAACACTGATTATCAGGAAGCTGAGATCAGTACAAAACATCCATTCAGCAATCAAGCTAGTTCTGAATTGCATCTGAATATACAAGCTCCATCTGACTCAACCCAACAAACAACCCATTCAAGAGTTGGGCCTTAACATTATGAAATGAAATTAGCTCTAGCTGTGATTTGGGGTACAATGGAAGGGGATAAAACAAAGACAGGAAAAAGGTTACAAAGGGCATGTGACAGAAATTTTTAGAGCCAAGAACAATCATGCTACTAAAGCAAGCTCCCAGGCCAAGAGGCCACCTGTCAGCAGGACCAGGGAACTCAGACAATTACCAGCTATGCCCACACAATTTTACACAAAGCTGGAATGGCCCCGTCTCCCTTCACATAAGTCTTACGCAATGCCCAGGTAACATGAACCCATCCCAGTTGTCACAGCCAAGAAAGGATTAAGACATGACAATTAAACACAGCTGATATTCTGGATGGGATCCTGGAACAGAAAATGGGCATTAGGAAACAACTAAATATAAAATATGAAAGTATGGATTTTCATGTTATCACTACTGGTGGTAACAAATGTACTTTACCAATGTGGGATGCTGATAACAGAACATGGCTGCAGCGTATCTGAGAAATCTGTACTGTTTTAGAAACTTTTCTGCAGGCCTAAAGCTATTCTAAAGTCAAATTTACTTAAAAGAAAAAAGTCTCTCAATACTTAGTATGAGAATCAACTGGTATATTCATTGAAATGCAGATTCTCAGGTCCCAATCCAGAACTACAGAATGGGGAGTACATTTTAACAACCATAACAGGTGATTCTTACACACCCTAAAGGTGGGAAGCCATCCTGGCTGTTGGCCCAATGCTTCCCCCTCCCTGCACACAAAAATAGCCACTAATGAGACACACAGGCACCGACTTTTCCAGCGGGCAACTCACCCCACCTTGGGCCTTGACCACTGCCAATAAACAATGCCCCCAACAGTAAACAATCCTAGACTACCATTTGATACTAGCATAGTCTAGCATTATAAACAAAACAAGTCTCAGACTGGCCTCTTACCTTCCTAAAGAGGCCTTGAGGCACCTGTCTTGCCTCCCAACACAAACATACTGTGCACTGGCCCCTGTGAAGTTAGCCAACTGCCCGCTGCACTAGTGGTCCAGGGCGTCCGACTCCCCAACCCGCATTGAAGCATCCTTTTGGAAAGAGAGATGCTCCCCGGATCCCTGGCCATTTCTGGAGCGACCCTCAGGAATGCCCTCTCCACCGCAAAGGGAGCCCAGGCTGGTACGAGGGTGATGGTGCGAGCCCCAGCCTTGTCACTTATCGACACCTGTCACTCGGTGGATCTCCGGATCCTCGTCTATTAAAACTGTCTCTATAGAGGTTCATCTAAAACGAGCAGGCGCCGGTTCCAACCCCGCACGCGCCCGGACCTCTGGCCGACGGGCGGCCGCCGGCAGCCGGGACGGGAGTGCGTCGAAACGCCAGGCTGCGCCGCTGGGGCTTATGGGGCGCCCCCCTGGCAACGCCGGCGCATCCCACCGCCCGCCGCTCACCCCGCCGCCGCTGACCGCGCCGATGCCATCGAACTCCCGGCCCAGCCCGTCGGAGTCGTCCAGCACGTACGCGCCGCCGGGCACCAGCAGCGCGCACAGCAACAGGGGCACCGCGGCGCGGCCCGCCGAACCCGCGGCGGCCGTCATGGCTTTCCCTCGGCGTTGCCGGGAAGCCTGGGGTAGGCGCTCAGCCATTGTGTGGGTCACATGACTCCGGCGCCTCGGAAGGCGGGTCCTGTCGTCGCCATGATGGAGAAGGGCAGGAGACTGCTGACGGCGGCGCCGCCATCTTGAGTGCGGGCCACACGTCGGGGACGATTGCTGTGAGATAGCTGACCCAGAGTGTCGTCTGCTCAGGCCCTGTGGAGTGTGGCCTTCATGTGTACTCACCTCCCTGCGCCTCTTCCGGCCTCACCTGCTGGGGCACGTTAGCTCAGGGGAGATGGATGTCCAAAGCCAGCCGAGAGAACTGGACCTTCCTTAACATCTCGGGGCACATCCACCACATGCCAATCTATGGCAAAGCAAGAGAGAAGACCCAGCTTGCAGCCCCCACTACGTCCTAGTTCAGGTGTCTGTCTCCTTGGTCGAATCACTTAGCTTTCTGAGCCTGAGTTTCGTTTTGCGTAAGATGAAACAAGAGCAGCCGCCGGGGGACATGGGATTAAACGAAATACAAGGTAATAGGTGCTCAGTAAATCCGAGCTGAATGCGTTGCACACTTGGCTAACTTTAGCTGACAGGGTTCTCCATTCTGGTAATCATTACGTATATTTGGCGTTTAGCTTCATCAAGTACCTTACGTAGCCCGTTGACATGGTTCCAGGCAGATAACCCAAAATCGATAGGGATGTTGTGAATTGTCCTGGGATTCTGCCACATGCAGCGTCAGTGTGAGATTTCTGATTTTCTTGGTATCTGAGCAAACTGAAGAGACTGAGTGGCTGCAGAGAAAGCATTTCTGATCCCAAATCTGCCTTTTGCATACCCATGGAATCGGTTTTCGGTATCTACACAAGCCCTGGAGACCCCAAAATGGCAAAGAGAAGATCCAAAGACTATAGGACATGTGAGCCTTCATCTTCAGGGTCCTATTTGGAATCAGATTGTTTTTCCCCTTAACTACAAACTTAAGTTCCATGATCACAATTATACTAGGAGGAAAAATCTCCCATCTGTGCCATCCCAAAAATGCAGTTGTCAGGCCATTCTGCCCTCCGTCCTTTCTCAGTGCATGATAGCAATGCTTGCTGTTTCTCTTAAATTACTGTAGATCTATTTTGGTTTACTAAGGAGGGTCCCAGCTTATTTCTGTTGTTCTAACAAATGTTAATAGTGCCCCTTTCACCTTCAAAGTGATCTGGCTTGGGGCGCCCCGGGGGGGGGAGGGGGGGGGGAGCTCAGTGGTTCAAGGGTTTGACTCTTGATTTCACATCAGGTCATGATCTCTCTGTTCCTGAGATCCAGCCCGGCACTGACAGTGCAGAGCCTCTTAGGGATTCTCTCTGTCCCTCCCTGTTCCTCCCCCCACCTCTCTCACTCACGCTCCCTCTCTCTCAAAATAGATAAACTTAAAAAAGTATTCTGGCTTGGATGATAAATTATATGGTCCTGTATACATGGGCCACTTTTTTCTTTTTCTATTTCTTCTTTTCCCAATACAGCACATGCCTGAACTGTACCTTCTCTATCCATTCTGTGATATAAGACGATAACTACCCAGGTTCCATAGATTTACCTTCCCAGAACTCACTCTGATCCACCCCATCTAACACAGTAGTTTTTTTTTTAATTTTTTTTTAACGTTTATTTATTATTGAAAGACAGAGACAGAGTGTGAGCAGGGGAGGGGCAGAGAGAGAGGGAGACACAGAATCAGAAGCAGACTCCAGGCTCCAAGCTGTCAGCACAGAGCCGAACGCGGGGCTCGAACTCACAAACCGTGAGATCATGACCTGAGCCAAACTCGGACGCTCAACCGACTGAGCCACCCAGGCACCCCCTAACACAGTAGTTTAAGCCAGAATCTGAAAACCAGTGGATGCAAGCCACGGTAGAGCACACCACAAATATTTGTATACTTTGTGATATCTGTAGAAGAGGGAACACAGAATATTTAACAGAAAACGTGTTCTTATCCCTAGGACATATCACTAGTTCCTATTAGTCCATATACCAAAGTAATTTTACCTTACCACAGAAAATATCTCCAGTTTCAAATTTCTTTTTTTTTTTTTTCAACGTTTTTTTAATTTATTTTTGGGACAGAGAGAGACAGAGCATGAACGGGGGAGGGGCAGAGAGAGAGGGAGACACAGAATCGGAAACAGGCTCCAGGCTCCGAGCCATCAGCCCAGAGCCTGACGCGGGGCTCGAACTCACGGACGGCGAGATCGTGACCTGGCTGAAGTCGGACGCTTAACCGACTGCGCCACCCAGGCGCCCCATCCAGTTTCAAATTTCTAATGTATATTCAGGACACCATTCGAAAAGAAAGTTTCTAATAAAAAAGCAACTAAATCTGAGCCAAGGAAGAGAGATTCTTGGGCTTCAGGGCACAGCAGTCAGATGTGCTCAAGAGGTAAGATAAAGGGAAATAGCACTTTTCAGACAAGCGTTCATGTGTTCAGCTCCCCGTTCCTGTGGTTTTTGCGGTGTGAGATAAACAAGAGGAGAAGTGTTGTTCTCAGTTCTCAAATTTCAGGTGAGTTTTGAAAGTGAAGACTTTTTCTCCTAAAGGAGCAGTGTTTTTGAGTATCACAGCTATACTTGAGTCACAGCAAAATCTCTTTCTTTGAAAGTGACGAATGTGATCAAAATCAGACGGTCTCTTGAGAAAGATGAGAGATTTTGCCTTTCAGTGAAAGGTTATTGATAAAGTCTGATAGCAGTCTGTTGTCTCGCCTTAGAAAATGGCTCTACTTTTAGAAATCTGAATTCAGCCATCATATTGAAGGACAGAGGCCAAGTCTTTTCCCTCTCTGTACTTCCTGAATTCAGTGTCCATACCTCAGAAGGTACTCAAAATATATTAGTTGAATTGAACTTAAAAAAAAAAAAAATCACTGGGGGCGCCCAGATGACTCAGTCGGTGAAGCGGCTAACTTCGGCTCAGGTCATTATCTCATGGTTCCTGGATTCCAGCTCCACATTGGCCTCTGTGCTGACAGCTCAGAGCCTGGAGCCTGCTTTGGATTCTGTGTTTCCCTCTGTCTCTGCCCCTCCCCTGCTCGCATCTGTTTCTCTTTCAAAAGTAAATAAACATTTAAAAACAAAAATCACTGTGAAAATGGTACCTCAAATCACTGGGGTAAGGATGGAACTTTTTAAAACATATGGAGGGGCCATATGGCTCAGTCAGTTAAGCATCCGACCCTTGATTTGGGCTCAGGTCATGATCTCATGGTTGGCGGGATGGAGCCCCCTGTTGGACTGTGTGCTGACAGCATGGAACCTGCTTGGGATTCTCTCTCCCTCTTTCTCTGCCCCTCCTGGCTCACAAGCTCTCTCAAATAAACTTAAAACATATACATGTATGTGTGTGTATATATATATATATATATATATATATATATATATATATACACACATATATATATATACACATACACAAAATATATGTACATATGTATACACACATATACGTATTATACATATATTAACGTATATAACATATATGTGTATATGTATGGAGACGCCTGGATAACTATTTGGAAAACGATCAAATTTGAGATCTGTGCTTCATACCACACACAAACTACAAATGGATAAAGCTCTAAATGTAAAATGTGAAACTTAACAAGTTCTAATGCAAAGCATGGGTAAATTCCTGTAGAACTTGGAGGTCTAAGTATCACTTAATGTCTCAATACCAAAAAAATAAAAATTTGGTTTAAAAAAATCACTGAATAATCATATAAGGGGATAAGGAAAAAGGATTATTTATAAAAGAAAGTAGAAACATTCCTTAATGTAGAATCTCCTGGGCTTAAAAGAGTATGAAGTATATTCTCTTCATGAACTATACTGTAGCATCTGCTGTTTATCTGATTTTTTCCACTTTGACATATGTTGCTTGATCGCATTTCATAATATCATCCTGATCAGTGTAAAAAATGTATAGGAATTCTCTTAATTCGGGACTGTATGTGAAGACAATAACAATAGTTCATAGGACAGAATCGACATAATGGAATAAATTATATATTGCTTACTAAACATTTTCTTAAGGATAACTCATAAAAACTGCCATAGCAAAGAGCTATACTGTGGCATAGTGGTTAGAATCAGCCCTGGAGTCCCAGCCTGCATAGTATCAAATCTCTAATACCACCTACCAGCTGTGTGATTTTCGCCAAGTTACTTTCCATCTTTGGACTTCAGTTTACCCATCTATAAATAGAGATGATGACAGTAATTAGTTGGTATGAAGGCTAGCTGAGTTAATATTCATACAGCACTTAGAAGTGACCACCATAGGGGCACCTAAGGTGTCTCAGTCAGTTAAGCCTCCAACTCCAGCTCAGGGCATGATCTCACAGTTCATGAGTTCAAGCCCCACTTCGGGCTCTGTGCTGACAGCTCAAAGCCTGGAGCCTGCTTCAGATTCTGTGTCTCCCTCTCTGTCTGCCCCTCCTTGTTCATCCTCTGTCTCTCTCTCTCTCTCAAAACTAAACATTTAAAAAAAGTGACCAGCATATACTACATGCTACAGAAGTGTTTATCATATAAATGACATAAATGGCATACAGATTTAAGTACAGTATAACTTTTAACTTGACTGCTCTCCACAAAACTAAGACAATTCTGGAGGAAAAGATTATTCATGTCTTTGTACTACTCTGAATTTTTTTTTTTTCCTATTTTTGTTATCGACAGTCATTCAAGCCCATGCCCCATATGGCTGATTCCCCAGTGTGCGAGTCTTGGTGGGAGGCAGATTCCCCTCCTTCAGGAGGGAAGGAGCCAGATCCTCCCTCTTCCTGCCCCCAGCAGCGAGAGCTCTGCAGTGTCCCTCAGCCAGTGCCTTGAGCCTGTGACTTTGATCATGTAAGGGTAGCTAGACAGATGTATGAACAGCCAAGCACCCCAGACCATGTCAGAGTCCAGTGGAGGCAGCGGCACAGAGGCTCATCAGAGGAGCCCCGAGTGCCCCGAACAGCACGATCAAAAGTGCCGTCCTAACATACGGCTCAGGCACGGTGACCTGAGCGGTCTTTCTGGTCCTCTGGCTCTGTCCCATTTTCACAAGCCTGGTTGGGCAGCCTCAGCAAGCAACTCTGTGTTGCATCCTGAAGGCTTTCTAAGTCCTTCTTTGTGTGCTCAAGTTAGCCACAGGTGGTGCTGTTGCCCGCAGCAAAGAACCGTGACTAACACTCCAGGTTACAATCCAGAGCAGAGGCAATCATCCAAGAGTTCTCAGCCTCTGTGTCTGCATTTCCCCCGCTTTAAAATGCACATCTCAACTTCACCACCCCTGCTTCTTCCACTGGTCGTTGTTACTGTGTGGATCTGCTCAAATAAGAGAACTCCAGGAAGTTTTGCTGTCCTCCGATGTTTCCACTGGTGATATGGCTGTTCTTTGGATCGTCAGTACCATTTTCTGCACTGCCGCCAGGGGAAGAATTGTAGAATCCACCTGATCCCAAATCCTAAGCACGAAGAAAATAACAGTGCCAGAGGTTCCCACCACTCAAAAGATTTTTTTAAACATTTAGTGTTATGCTGTCCAACAAATATAAGGCAAAGCACATATGTAATTTGAAATTTTCTAGTAGCCACATTTAAAAAAAAATTGGGGGCACTGGGTGGCTCAGTCAGTCAAGCATCTGACTCTTGGTTTCAGCTCAGGTCATGATCTCACGGTGATGGGATCCAGGCCTGTGTTGGCTTCCAGCTGGCAGTGCAGAGCCTGCTTGGGATTCTGTCTCTCTCTCTCTCTCTCTCTCTCTCTCTCTCTGCCCCTGCCCCCCTCACACACACACACACACACACACACACACACACACACACTCTCTCTCTCTCAAAATAAATATTAACAAAACAAGTGAGATCCATTTTTGGATCTATTTTATTTATTCCCAAATATCCGTATATTATCAAATATGTAATTGATGTAAAATATATCAAAATAGTTTATGTTCTTTCTTCATATTCAGTTTTCAAAAACCTTAAGTGCATTTTACATGTACAGCACGTCTCAATTTGTATTAGCCACCTCTCAAGTGCACAATAGCCACATATGGTCAGCGGCTCCTGTATTGGACAGAACAGATCTAGTATGTCCTGGGCCCTGGGCTAGGCACACTCAGTAAATATCTACCTCTGCGGCTAAAGATAAAGCTGAAGAATATCCATTCTTTGCTAAAGCTGCTATAACAACATACAACAAAATGGTGGTTTAAACAACAGAAATTTATTTTCTCACAGTTCTGAACTTCAAGATCAAGTTGTGGGGAGATCTGGTATCTTCTGAGGCTTCTCCCTGTGGGTTGCAGGTGGCCACATCCCTCTGTGTCCTCACATGATCCTTCCTCTGTGCTTGCAAGTTAACGATGTCTCTTTGTGTGTCCAGATCTCTTAAGGACACCAGTTCTGTATATTAAGCGTATGGTTGATCCCCGATCAATAAAGTTACAACCAAAGTCGTAAGGAGAATTTAGAATTGTCTTCAGAAAATTTAAACATATACTTTGGTGTCCAAGGGAAAATGTATTGCATACACAGCATACCACTGCATGTTTTGAGAATTCACAACTGTGCGCACATAAGTCACAAAAGACTGGAAATCGGAAAAAATAGTTCCCCGTCTCTTTTAATAGACTGTGTTAAATGTATCACTTGCTCTTCCCAGGACACACCCGACAGGTGCTCTTTTCTATGACTTACCTCATGCTGTTATGGTTTGAAAATATCCTTTCTCCCATATCTAAATGTGTAAAGCCTTCTCATTTTTAAAGATCCAACTCAATGGTCCCTCCTTCTTTCCTTTCCCTCGATTTGTCTGTTTAAAGTAACCTTCGCTTCATCTAATCTCTCAGGTATCTTCTTTACAAGACTCTAAAGTCTGATAAAGGGGAAGTCCGGTGTATGATTCATTATAATTTCTATTACAGCGGCGTAGTGTTATGCTATGGCAGGCAATGTTTATTCATAATAGACCTAATAAGTGTTAACAAATATTTGTGGAAAGATTCTCTGAAAGAATATTTAATCTGAAGGTTCAAAATAATACCTCTTTAAGCTGCTGCCACAATTCCCCCCCGGGGGATTCGGCCCACGTGTTTAAGTTGTTAAAATGCATTAGCCGCAGAATCTTTCAAGAGATCATGTTTGGGTTGCAGGAGGAATAAAGCAGGCAGGTCCAGGGCATCTAAGAAAGGCAGGGAAGGGGTGGAAAACAGAATGGAACTGAGAGGTTTAACCAAGTTATCACTGTACTCAGAGTGGACCCTGGTCAGAAAAGAGACCCTATGAAAACATGAACTGTGACAAATGACTCTCGTCTGACCCTACTGGCTTAGCCTGGGCTTCCATCTCTGTTTTCTATTTGTAATTCCAGGGGCCAGGACTGGAATTACAGGTTAGCTCAACCTCAGGGCATTCACCTGGGCCTGACATCCTTCCTCCCCAGTTGTTGCTAGTCTCCAGGGGCCAGGCCAGATGCTTCTTTCTCTGCCTGCCACCCTGAGTCCCGCGGTCAGTGGTATGACCAACTATCTACCCCACCTGTGTCCTATTTAATGTGGTTGGGGTATTGTGATATAGTAAGAAATATATATTTGGCCCCCAGTACCTGACACAGGGTTCCTAAAACCCCCCATAATTTCCTGAGTGAAAGAGGTAATAGAAGCATCTTTGGTTATGATTTTTGGTCTTAGTCCCTGGTTCCTGATGGAGGTTCAACCCTTGGAATCTGCACAGTGATGAGTATCCTCTTCTTGCAATTGAGATGACCTGTGGCTTGTGGCCCCTGGAAAGCTTCAGGATGAGGCCTGATCACCAGAAATACCCAGGGCAAGCCTAGAGGATTAGAACCTTTAGCCCAACTTCCCCACCTCCTGGAAGGGGAGAGGGGCTAGAGGTTGAGTTAACCACCAGTTGGCCAAGGATTTACTTAATCATGCCCGTGTAATGAAACCTCCACTGTCTGTTGCTGTGTAACAGATTATCTGAAAATCAGTAGCTTAAAGCACCAAATACTCAGTGTTTCTCACTGTTCCCTTCTGTAAGTCAGGAATCAGGAGCACATTAGCTGGGTGGTTCTAGCTCCAGATTTGTCATGGGATTGCAGTAAAGATGTTAGAAGGAACCATAAGCGTCTGAAGGTTTGAGATTCACTTCCAAGATGGCACACTCAGGGACTCACCAAGTAGACAATTTCTCACGGCATGGCAGCTGGCTTCCCTCAGATTAGAGAGAGTGAGGAGGAAGTCACGGGATCTTTCTGACCATCACTTCCGCTTTATTCTATTCACCAAGAGTGAGTTGCTAAAGTCTAGCCCACACTAAAGGGGAGGGGAGAAAAGAATCTGTGAACATAGCTTAAAATCACCACACATACTCATGATGCATATTAGCAAACCACTCATATGATACAGTATTAAATATTGCAGTAACAAATATTGGGTGAATTAAATTAAGTAAACGGGTATTATAAAACACCATAAGGGATGTGCTCAATTACTGCACATTTGCAAAGATATTTTGGCAGCTTCTAAAAAAGCACCAGGGAGAATGAAGACTCTAGCATTATTTCCTGTAAAATTGCAAGTATTTCTATCTTGGATTTTCACTATAATCTCTGCTCTGTGCGTTCTATGGATTTTTTTATTACCAGCACATTTGGGTAACAGAACCTGTCTTCACCAGTCCTGATACCATAGAGCCCACTCCAATCAAGCTGGCTGCACATTCTCCCTCCTGTGTATCCGTAACCCCTCGGCCCCAGCTGACCCAAGTTTTTGCCAATCATCTGTACCTCTCTTCCCTATCCTTTGGATCGAACTTCCTTAAATATTAGAATATATTGGCCTTGTTTAAACTCGGATTCATGAAATGCTTTTTGGGTCTTAAATCCTAAACTATTAGCTGACTGTCCCTACCATAAGCAGACTCAACAGAAACAGAAACTTCCACAAGGATGTATACTTATTACCCTGACTTCAAAAATTAAGTTAATCAGCAGTTTGCACACCCACAATACATCAGAGGAAACTATTTGGAGTTAATATCCTTCTTAACATTTTGTTAAGTTATTTCAATAAGTGGACATAGTAAAGGCCGTTAGAAGTTAATTATGTAATTTATAAACGTCAAGAAATTCATATTAGATCTTCTAAAAAGGTAGTTAAGATATTAAAGCCTCTAGTATTCAGTTTAGTAACAGATCTCCATTTTAACTCTTACTATACTTAAGCCTGTCTGACTTGACACTGAAGTCAAAAGCACTTACAAGTCTGAAATGACAGGCTGTATTAGCTCAAATTTTTTTTAAAATGCTGGAGCCAAAGAAACTGATGGTACAATGATGCAAAATGGAATTTAATTACTGGTGAAGAGACATTAGGGTTAAAGTAACCAAAGGCAGGAATTTAAACGGAGAGGTTTCCTCACTCCCCTCTTTTCAGGGGTTCTGTTCTCTCCCTCCCAGTCTCTTGCCCAGACACCCATCCCGGACACCAGCTGGTCTCAAACTTGGGAGCATCAAAACTACTTGGATGACTTTAGAACACACACATTGCTAGACTCCCACCTGAGCTCCTGATGCCCTGGGCCTGGGGACAGACAGACCATCGCAGCTCTCAAATGTGACATGAGTCACATGACATTGATGCTGCTAATCCGAGAACCACATCTAGAGACCCATGGAGGCAAATGATTCCAATCTCAGGCCAGGACCACAGATGCAAGAAACAGAACATTCTCTATCTTTTGTAACTCAGCTAAAATTGTGTTTTAATCCCCCACTCTGCCAGGGCAGTGGAAACTTAATCGCAATTAATTCAGGGTCCAACCTCTCCTTCCTCTGGGTTCCACCTGTATTTGCCACAACACGGTACCCCAGACTGGTGGATTAAACTATAGAAATTCGTTTTCACATAGTTCTGGAGGCTTTGTAGTCTAAGATCAAAGTGCTGGTAGGTTTGGTTTCTTCTGTAGCCTCTCTCCTTGAATTAAAGATGGCACCTTCTCCCGGTGTCCTCACGTGGTCTTTCCTGGGTGCACATGCACCCCTGGTGTTTCTTTGTATCCCAGTCTCCTCTTCTGATAAGGACACCAGTTGTATTGGATTAGGGCCCTTCATTTTAACTTAATCACCTCTTTAAAGGCCCATCTCCAAATACAGTCACATTCTGACATACTAGGGGCTAAGGCTTCAGCATATGAATTTTGGCAGAGGGGTGAAGGGACACAATTCAGCCCACAACGCCAGCTGAGGCCCAGGGAATTCTCACGTTGTGAATGCTTGAGGGTGGTAGCTCAACCCTTGTATCTCAAGGTGACCCCCATCAACGCTGGCCTCTCCCGAGATGCCCTCCTTCCCTTCTGCTCTTCAGTAGTTAGGCCGTGCAAGACTCACCTGAGTTGTCCCTCATCTATGGCTGCAAGGCTGCCTGTGTGACACACTGGGCCCCTGGCAGCCCCGTGACATGGGCGGAGGCCTGCCGTCACTTCTGTGTGCCCTGTGGGGCTTCCAGAAATGATTCTACTCCCCGTGTGCTACACTGGGCACAGGGGATCTTGCTGAGGCTGCCTCCAGCTTCTCCCACACACACCCTTGCGTCTCGCCACCTGGACTTCACCCTGGACCTGAGCCACAGGGCCACTCTTCTCCCCAGACTGTATAGCTCATCTGGAGTGACTGACACCCCACCCCACTGCAGGGCTTGCTGGGGAAGGGGTTCAAAGCAGTCAGGCTGCAAAGTCCCTGTCTCAGATGCCACATCTGAGCTCTCAGAACTTCCTCTCTCACAACCAAGTCCTACCCCCACGGGGCAGCCCCTTTCCTGTTCTTGGAGACTCCACTTTGTCTCTATAGGTACCCACCCAAGCATACTGTCTGGGCCTCAGTCCTTTCCAGTCTCCTAAGCTGCAGACATATTTTTGAAACTCAAAACCTAGGACTGTCTTTCTCCCCCTGACCCTTTACTCTTCTGCCAAAAATTCCTCTTCTGATGCAATAAATGCAAAATAGCTCATTGCACTGGGTGGAGGCAGTAAAGGAAACACGGCTGGGAAAATACAGCAGTATTTCAGAACATACCCTGCCATGCCTACTTGCTGCTTTAGCTCGCGAAATTGCACCAAGCAGGCCATGTGGCCAAGCAGAGGACCCTTCATCAGCAGATTAGGCTCTTGTGCTGTCTGCCCTGTGGAGACGTTGGAACCAGGCAGAACCACATTCTCTTCTTGTTCCCCATGGGTAGACAGAGTGCCCTGCCACTGGGTCGGGCTGGCCTCAGAAGAGCAAACGCCTGGCACACCAGGAACACCAGCCCCCTCAAGGCGGTGTTCTGAACACCTGCCACGTGGTTTTTTTCCACTTTGTAGCCGTTAAAATGTCCCAGAGACTCAATGCTCTGAAATTTCCAACAGCTTATGAGATAGCCCTGTGGTTGAAAACACCGTATTGCCATATATTCTGGACTAAACAAGAAGCACATTTCCTATAAGTCATTCAGCATCTTACGGTGTA
The DNA here is from genome assembly GCF_028749965.1 of Puma concolor. Classification (NCBI taxonomy): domain Eukaryota; kingdom Metazoa; phylum Chordata; class Mammalia; order Carnivora; family Felidae; genus Puma; species Puma concolor. Next base: position 16,749,771 of record NC_141672.1, on the reverse strand, counting down.
GAACAGGCAACGTTTTAGCACAGGAGACCTACAGTTTTTCTCCTGTTTAATCAGAAGTGAAAGTTTGATTGTGTTTCTTGTGTCTCGTGACTATATACCTTTTTGTTCTGAAGAGCATAATATATAAATACTAGACGTGAATATGAATATACTTTTTCCCTAAAAGCAGAAGTGTAGTCTATTTAGATAAAATAAGACATTGTGAGGGCCGTGGCGTACCTGTGCACAGAAGCTACAGACAAGCAGATGTGTAAAACCAAACAAAAATGAGAATTGTGGAGTAGAGCCACAAGTAAACTGGAATCATACTTTCATTTCTGTAAAGTCTTAAGGCATTTGTTATTAATTTTCCAGATTATACTTAAATTTGTCATTATTTCAATAAAAATATAAAATATTCTGAAGTTTTAATTTACTGTATGCTAAATTACTTGGCAAACTCTCATGTACTTTATAAATGTGGGTTCTTAATTTTATTATTTTCCATGAAAAACCTATAAAGGAAGCACAGAAAACCCCATTACATTTGTGTCACATCCTGAATAACTCCAAGATTAAAAGTCTTGGTTATATCACAAGATCATCTTTTCTACTTCTGTGTAGAAAACAAACAAACAAAAAAGGCTACCAAGAACATCCTCTAATGTCCTTTTACAGAAACAGACTCAGATTGTCATGATTATAGTTTCTAATTTTAAGTCACATCCATCCCACATTAATTCTATGCTTATAATTTGTCCCCTTCATTTGTTTTTTTTTTTTTTTTTTTAATGTTCATTTATTTTTGAGAGAGAGAGAAAATGCGAACAGGGGAGGGGCAGGGAGAGAGGGAGACACAGAATCTGAAGCAGGCTCCAGGCTCTGAGCTGTCAGCACAGCCACCCAGGCACCCCTCCCCTTCATTTGTAATAAAGATTTATGAGAGCCAGGTTCATATGTGATGTCTCTGACTTTTTTATATCTCAAAAGTTCTGGGAGTTAATTTCACTTCATATTAAACCATTTATAGACTTGGCAGCAAATGTCAGCATGTAACGTGCTACATGAGGTTTCATTAGAACAATTCATGTCTTTCTCATACAACCATGTTACATAGAATTATTGATTTACCTAAGCCAGTTAGCCAACTGGTTTTAGCATGGTTTTTAGCACTCCCGGCCCTCTATTCCAAGAGGACAATCAGAGAAAATGATCTACAATAGAGGTGCCTTTCTCTCTCTCTCTCTCTCTCTCTCTCCCTCTCTCTCTCTCTCTCAAAATAAAGAAACAGACAAACAAAAAGAGGGGCGCCTGGGTGGCTCAGTTGGTTGAGCATCCAACTTCAGCTCAGGTCATGATCTCACGGTTCACAGGTTCGAGCCCCACTTTGGTCTCTGTGCTGACAGCTCAGAGCCTGGAGCCTGCTTCGGATTCTGTGTCTCCCTCTCTCTCTGCCCCTCCCCCTCCTTTCAAAAATAAACATTAAAAAAATTAAAAACAAAAAAAGATCTACAATAAAATACTATATAGCTAATCCTGTTGGTCCCTTAAAAAGAAAAAAAAAGGGGCGCCTGGGTGGCGCAGTCGGTTGAGCGTCCGACTTCAGCCAGGTCACGATCTCGCCGTCCGTGAGTTCGAGCCCCGCGTCGGGCTCTGGGCTGATGGCTCAGAGCCTGGAGCCTGTTTCCGATTCTGTGTCTCCCTCTCTCTCTGCCCCTGCCCCGTTCATGCTCTGTCTCTCTCTATCCCAAAAATAAATAAACGTTGAAAAAAAAAGTTTAAAAAAAAAAAAAAAAAAAAAAGAAAAAAAAAAAGGCTTCACAAAGGTGCCAGGATTAAGCAAGGGAACATGCTTATTATACACCCAACACCCACTCTTCCTCAACTGCTTTTCTCCCAGGAAGTGCATCATGCTGAATCCATGTAGACCATCCTCTCCTATGTCACACATTCCCATAACTCATCTTTTCTTTCTTTCTTCTTTCTTTTCTTTCTTTCTTTCTTTCTTTCTTTCTTTTTTTTTTGGACCTCTTTTGGAGTACTACTTACCCATTTTTGCCATTGTATCATGGTGATCCCTGAACATGCCTTTCTCTTTCACTAGGTGATGAGCTTCTCACATGCTATAGCCAGGTCCTAAATCACTCCCAGCACAGTGTCCTAAGAATGTAATAGATGTATGTGTTGACAGACTGAATGAATGAGTGAGTGATTACATGAAAGTCTAGCACGTATTCTATTAAATAAAACACACCGAATATCAGTATACATTGTAATTAAGATGCGAAGAGGAGAGTGAGTCATGAAAATTATACTACGGTAAGTAAGAAACAGAAACAGCTTTTAAACTATTTAGGAGACTGTCTTTGGTCAAACTGGAATAATGAACATCCTTCTTATTAAGATGCTGCTTCCTCATTGTTTTATGTTGAAACACAAGTGTAATTTCCTGTCCCTTCACAGTGTTGGTTTCTCATCTCGGTGCAAGCAGATTTATCTGGCTCCTCGGTCGACAAAATCATCTCCTCAAGAAACATGGGTAAGTGTAAGATTTAACAATAAAATAATATTTTTAAGTAGATAACGACTCAGGCATGGTTGTCAGTAATGCTCACAACCTTTTACCAAGTTTAGGCTACAGAAATGCAATAAAGCAGAACTTTATAAGACAAAGAGAAATGAGGCTGCCACATGGTTCCCGCACTTCTGAGCAGTGGTTAAAGGGTGTCAGAACTGACATTTAGAAATAGTTAGGTAAACCTATTGATACACAAAAGAGGAATATTTATGCTCCATTCCCTTTCAGGAAACATCATATTGGCAAACTGAATTAAGTGGCTGTGAGGAAATCTAACAGCTCCCAGCTATAGAACTACCCATTTCCTCATTAGTACAATGGTCTCATGATACCTTTTATATCATCAGAAATAATGTGAAATTTGGAAATAGTATTTCTAGTATTAATAAATATTAAGTAATAATACTCACTTAATAAGTGACCATCAGTGTCTGAGACATAGTAGTCATAATAAGTAGCCAGTAAACTGATCAAGGAAGGCAAGTATTTCCTATAACCTGTAGGAAAACATTTTATCTTTTGATGATTGTCATCAATGATTTGTACTATTTGAGGAACTGGTTAATAACAGATATATTTTAGTGCACTGGGGATTATCTTTTTTTGGGATTTGTCAAAATTAGCAACTTGCCCACATTTCTCAGCGGTGGTTCTAAAAACAATTTTGTCATAATTTTATTAAAAGCAGTAAAAATAGGGGCGCCTGGGTGGCGCAGTCGGTTAAGCGTCCGACTTCAGCCAGGTCACGATCTCGTGGTCCGTGAGTTCGAGCCCCGCGTCAGGCTCTGGGCTGATGGCTTGGAGCCTGGAGCCTGTTTCCGATTCTGTGTCTCCCTCTCTCTCTGCCCCTCCCCCGTTCATGGTCTGTCTCTCTCTGTCCCAAAAATAAATAAACGTTGAAAAAAAAAAAAAAAAAGCAGTAAAAATAATGTCTGAAAAAAATGTACGAATGATAAGAATTATGTATTCCATTAAAATCTCAGAAGCAAAAAAACCCTTAGATTCGCACAAATTAATTTAACAACTATTATCTACAGAGCTTGGTATCATATGTGAAATGTCACTGTGCAATGGATGGATAGAGGAGGAAGGGGCACCCCTCGACCTCTCAATCCTGGTCCCAAGGAGGGATATCTTCGTGGTTGAGGTATTCTCCCCAGACACGTGAGCCTGGTGATAGATGGGACACTGTGTAGCATCAGAGTTCCGTCCTAGTAGCTTATTCAGCTTTTTGTGTATCTCAGACTTTTTTCTAGTATCATTTTCCTTCTTCACTTTCATCCTTTAAAGGTCTTCTTAATGAAGATTTTGGGGGTAAATTTCGTCAGTAGTAGTTTATGATGATGATGATGATGATGATGATGATGATGATGTGTGTGTGTGAGAGAGAGAGATTGGAGCAGAGGGAGAAAGAAAGATACTAAGCAGGTTTCACTCCCAGCACAGAGCCCAACACAGGTTCAGGGATCATGACCTGACCTGAAATCAAGAGTCAGATGCTCAACCGACTGAGTCACCCAGGCACCCCAACTGGTAATTTATCTTAAATTGTCCTTAATTTTGCCCTGGTTTTGAAATTTAGTTCTGTCAGATATTAGGATTACATACATTTTCATAGCAGTTTGGAACTATCAACCCACTGTTTCCTGGTTTCTGTTACTACTTCTGTGAAGTCCTTTGTCTCTGTAAATTTTACTCTTTGTAGGTACACCATTTTTTCTCTCTGGCCTTCTGTCTCTTACTCTTGGATCCTCAGCTTCATTGCAGGGTGTCTACATGTATGTAGATTTCCATCTTTGTTTGTTTTTAATCCTATTTGGAATTTGCTGGACTTCATAAATCTGAGGATTCCATCCATGTCCTTCATCAGTTCTAGACAGCTCTCAGTGATTATCTTTTCGAACGTTGCCTCTTTCCTATTTTCTCTCTTCTTCTATCCCTTATGGAATGCCAGTTAAACATATCCTGAACTTTTCACTTTATCTTCCGTGTCTCTTTGGTATTTTCCCATATCTTTCACAGTGATAATTTTGTATTATTTCTTTATTTTTTTAATGTCTATTTATTTATTTATTAATTTATTTTGAGAGAGAGAGAGGACACAAGTGAGAGAGGGGAGAGAGAGAAGGAGAGAGAGAATACCAAGCAGGCTCCAGGCAGAACCCAACATGGGGCTCGATCCCACAAACCTTGAAAATCATGGCCGGAGCTGAAATCAAGAGTCAGAGGCTTAATTGAGCCAACCAGGCTCCCCCTGTATTATTTCTTTAGATCTATCTTGCAGTACATTAATTTTTTTATTCAGCTGAAGCTAATCCCCGTATTAATTTTTTAAGTTAAATTATTACATTTTTTATTTCTGGAAAGCCTTTCCCAGTTGCTCCAAAAATATGCCTACCCGTCTTTTGAAGTCTCTTCCTCCCTACTCATGTGTTCAAATTCCTTTCTTTATTTCTTATTAAACACACTTGTTTTGTGTCGTGTATCTATTAATTTGTTAATAGATTTGTAAATTGATTGTATAATCTATTAAGGTTTTGTGGATCTGCTACTCATCTTTCTCATTTTTGTTGAATCTCAAACATAGTGGTTAAATGTGTGTGTGTGCACGCACGTGTGTGTTTTAATGAGCTCATATTTGTTAGAACTCTATCTGTGAGAATTCTTTTTTTTTTATTTAATGTTTTTATTGAAGTATAACGGACACACAATGTTCCGTTAGTTTCAGGTGGACAAAATGGTGACTCAGTAGCTCCGTACGTGATTCTATGCTCACCGCAAATGTAGCTACCATCCGTCACCACCACACAGCCCTGACTGTATACGAAACCACTGACTATATTTGCTAAGCTGTACCTTTCATCCCCCACGACTCCTTCATTCCATAACTAGAAGCCGGTGCCTTCCTTTCCCCTTCACCCAGTTTGCTCATCATCCTGCCCCTGCCCTCTGGCAACCATCCATTTATTCTGGGAGAATTCCTCACAGAGAAGCCTAGGCTGAGCTTTCCTCAAGGGACAATTTGTATGTACTCTTCCAGGTGCCTAGAATATTCGTTTTTTAATATAGCATTTTTTTTTGGTGAATTCATTTTCATATTGTTTATTTATTGTTTTGGCTTCTATGAATCACTTTTTATATATGAGAAAAGAAGTAAAATCCTGTCAGTTCTCAGGAAGGCCTCTATGCTCCATCTGAAGGTAATACAGTTGTTGGTTGGTTGTCAGGATTCTTTATATCTCATCTCACACAGCCTTTGATTCCACTCTTTAACTTTATAATTGCAGTGTAGTATACATGCAGAAAAACACACATGTCCTGAGTGTACAGCTGGATGAATTGAATGTCTGCAAACTGAACTTGTTCACGGAATCAACACTCATATCAAAAGCCAAAACATTACAAATTCTCAGAAGGCCCCCTCGTGCCCTCTTCCAGTCATTACTTGGCCCCTCCCCCAAGATAAGCAGCACCTGATTTTTTTTTTCCGACAAATGTTTAATATGACCCTCTGTAACCAAAACAAACCAGAGTTTGTCCACCTAATGTGCAGCAAGTCAGTTAAAACTGTCACGGAGCTTTTGAAGTGAAGAAAAAGGTAGGCTGTTCATTGGTGTGGTGCCAGCCAGGAGAATGGGGAGCTAACCCTCCTCAGTCCTGAACTCCCCCGTGTCTTGCAAGTGAGAGGTTTGAAGGGCAAAATTTGGGACAAGGGTCTCCTGAGGAAGTGGACACTCATGAGTGGAGGACCGTGAGGTCATGTTAGCAGGGGTCTCTTGAGAGGCTGGACACTGTTGAGTGGAGGCCCGTGAAGCCATGCCCGTGAAGCAGAGGTCTCCTGAGAAGGCAAACATTCAGTGGGGGCCCCTGAAGTCAGAGGTCTCCTGAGAAGGTGAGCACTGTTGAGTGGGGGCTTATGAGGTCTTATCATCAGAGGTCTGAGAAGGTAGACACCATTCAGTAGAGGCCCATGAGGTCATGTTATCAGAGGTCTCCTGAGAAGGTGGACACTGCTGAGTACAGGCCCATGAGGTCACGTTAACAGGTGCTCTGATCCTGGTCCCCACCAAAGGTCTTTTCCATCTCAAGAGATTTAAATTCTGAAAAATATCTTTATGCTTTCTGTTAGAGATTGCATTAGGTACATTTGGGAATTCTGTCTTTAAGGTAGTGCTGATTAACTACTTGCAAGCTAGTGGGGTGGCGTTCGTTCCCTTGCTGGTCCAGCTGTGCCTGCAGGTGGTATGATATCTAGTGTTCCTTCTTGCGTCTGAACTGACGAGATAGGTGCCGCCTTCAACTCCATATGACTGTTTGCAACAATACAGACATATCATGCTGCATAGGTCTCTATCTCACAATCGGTCTGATGTTCAGTTTCTTTGCTACCACATTATGAGTGGGCAAAGACAATTAATTTCAACTTTGAAATAATTCACAGAGGATTCCGGAAGTAAAAAATAGACTCTTTGAAACTCAGCCTCATGACTCTTAAGAACTGGGAGATTCTTTTGAGTGTGGTAGCAGAATATTTGCTCCTTTTAGTCATCTTTTCTCAAATCAAGTGCAGTAAAAATAAAAGCCTGTCTAAGTGAATCTGCTACGTTATCCGTTATAGAAAAGAAACCCTTGAAATCTGTAGGCACATAACAACACATTGTCACTAAGTGTGAGGACATGATGTAAGGTGATTTTCACAAGTTTATTTGAAGCCTGTGTAGTCTAATAGACAATGTGAAAGTGATGTTTTCTAGAAGACATGTGGTTACTTTCTATCTAATTTACAGAAACGATTTTTCACAAATTATTTTCTTTAATTAGATCTGTTTTTATGGCTAAAAGACTTGTCCTAATCTATCAGTGCTAGAAACTTCAATAGAAAATAGAAGATACTCTTCTTTCTCACCAAAGCTGGTCTGCATTGCTGCAAAAATACCTCAAATGTCTAAGGTATTTTTTTTTAAGTTTATTTATTTATTTTGAGAGATAGCGAGTGGGGGAAGAGCAGAGAGAGAGAAAGAGAGAGAGAGAGAAAGAGAGAGAGAGAGAGAGAGAGAGAGAGAGAGAATCCCAAGCAGGCTCCACATTGTCAGTGCAGAGCCCAATGCCAGGCTGGAACTCACAAATCCCGAGATCATGACCTGAGCCAAAATCAAGAGTCAGGTACTTAACCGACTGAGCCATCCAGGTGCCCTCTAAGGCATTTGTATGTAAAAAGTAGAAGGCAAAATAGTTAAGAGTCAAGAGGCTTTATTTAGCATTCCAACCTAGGATTATAGCCAAATTGTACGAAAGATTAGATAGGTATTCGGGGGCTAATTAGTTAATGTGTGGCTCAATTTTAATAAATAGCACAGAATAGTAGTAAAAGATAAATTGTAACAAACATGCATGCCATTTAATGTGGTGCCCAGCACATAGGAAGCCTTTAATAAGTGGACCACTACTCCGATTTCGGACAAGCATGGATTAACTTTACCTAGTTTTTAATCAGTTAGTACATATTCTTTTGTGCCTGCCTTTTTCTATCGCTCTGCATTGTGTTTCTGAGCTTCAGCTGTGTTATTGGACACAGCAATGATGTGTTCATTCTCACTGATGTATAGATTTCAATTATGTTACTATGCCACAATTTACTTATCTATTCTACCCCAAGTGGCCATTCCACTGGGGGCTGTTACAAATAACACTACTGTGGATATCCTCATTCTACCACGTGCCCTTTGGTAAACATACGTATGTATTTCTGTTGACCATACACCTAGAAGAGCAATCGCTGAACCATATATAAGTGTGGTATATACACAAGTGCCAAAGCAGTTTTCCAACCAACAGGACAGAAGAGTCCCAGGAGCTCTAATTCTCACCACAATATTGTTGCCTTCTGTCTTTTTCATTTTATTTATTTTGGTGGGTTCCTAGTTGTATCTCCTTGAGGTTTTAGTTTGTATTTCCTTGATGACTGATAAAGGTGAGCGCATAGGTCTGGTACTAGTTCATGGCTGGCCTGCAGTTTACAGGACCAAACTAATAGTGTAGACTCAGGGGCGCCTGGGTGGCTTAGTCGGTTAGGCATCCATCTCTTGGTTTCGGCTCAGGTCATCATCTCACGGTTCGGGAGTTCGAGCCCCCTGTCAGGGTCTACACTGTTGGTAGTGAGGAGCCTGCTGGGATTCTTTCTCTCTCTCTCCCTGTCTCTCTCTCTCTCCCCCTCCCCTGCTCGTGCTCTCTCTCTCTCTCTCTCCCTCAAAATAAACAAATAAACATTTTTTAAAAACCTTATTAAAAAAAAAATAATGTAGACTCAGACCCCATTCCCAAGTGCAGACCAGCCGGAGGCCGTGAATCCTCAGGGATTCTCCATCATAGCCCCATAGAGAAACAAAGCTGAGACAGCAAACTTGCCAACTTTCTCTGCTGTCTGCAGATGGCTGTCCGGTTTGTTATTTTATTTTGTTTCTTTTCTAGTTCACCCTCTGCCTGTGGGCAGCGGCTCCTGGACTCCAACCTGCGTGGGGTGGCGGAGGGCCACTTCCTGCCTGCGTGGGTTGGGGCTGTGTCTCTAGCTCCCCTGCATTCAGAGGCTCCAGTTAGTTCTTCTGATCCAAATATGCCTCCTGGACATTCAGAGTTTTCTGCTCACTCACCTTCCCGATCTCAGCTCCCACTTTCTTTTTTTCCATCACAATTTTCTTTTTCTCTCTGGAAGTTTCACCCATTGATTTAAAAGGTGGTTTTTTTCACATTGTGTTCATATTTCTAGGTGTGGGAAAACAATGAGATTTCGGGAAATTTAGTTCTCCACTTTCTTTTAAGAGTGCTGTATAAAGATGTACTCTGCATATGTTTATTCTGCTAGCAGAACCCTTGTGGCTTGTGGTGGCAAGGCCTCTGTTGTGCTCAGGGCTCACTGACGCTTGGAAAGGGGGACTTTGGGTCTCATCGAGGCCCCACAGCACACAACAGGAAGGCAAATCTTCCGAAACTCCCCATCACATAAATCATCCAAAGCAGCAACAGGCCTCACTAGCAAAGGCACTTCTCTACTCCACTGTGAAGACAAGAATGGAGTCTGTGTTCCTTTGTGAATCTATAACATCAGGCCTTTAAAAAGAAACTAGCTAATAAACAATCAGGTAAAAAGGCAGACAGTGATGATGCCAAGATGTTACCCAGAATTAAGAACATTCTGCCCTCTCTCTCACAAAAGTACGAGGAAGATAAAGTGCCCACCAAAGGAAGCAAAGGGAAAAACATAAGAGGCAGCGTGGTTTAATTATTTATGAAGTTTTAGCAAGTTGCTATATTTTAAAATGTTTCACTTTATTAAATTTCTCGTGACAACATATTCTTGGCCAATAAGCTGATATTGAAGGTGCCTTATACCTAGATTGCATGCAAAACCCAACATTTGAAATCATGTAACTATACAGTTTATCATACAACTCCAAAACATTTACTGGTTTCAAGCAAATCATTAAATTTCCATCTTTTTTATTAGTTCCTAAAATGACTTTTTAACGTTAGCTTTGTGATCGTGTCCAGTGAGAAATAGCATTCCCCCCTAATCTGTCACCCTGTGGATAATTCTTATTGGAAATAGAAAAAATTTCTCAGCTTGATTTCCTTCACTGCAGTCAATTAAATAATTCCCCTTTTTAAATGCCTTCATTGTAATTTAATACATTTTTGCTACCTGCAAGCAGTGAAAAAAAAGAGGATTATTTGAAAATCGTGTTATACCCAGTAAACATCTAAACTATTCTAGTTCATCTTTCATTACAGAAACAAAGGCATTTAAAAAGAGATGTCAGTCTCTGTGAAAACAAAGCCTTCTGTACTCACATGTGCACCGATCTCCTCTGAGTTTTGCAAAGAAAAACAAGTTGGAGACCACACTCTGTGGACACTGAGGGATGACCCAGTTGATTGCTGGGGGTTCTTCATCAGCATTCTGTGATAACAAGAACGTGGACTCCTTCTCGCTAAGATCCATGACCATTTGCGCTAACTGCCAGGAGGCTGGATTCTGACTTCCAACCACTGATATCTTTGTGAAAATCAGTCTACGTCCACCCTTTAAAAGCACTAACGAATTAATCAGAACTTTGGAAAGCAAAGAAGAATTGAGAAATTTTAGTAAAAGAATGAGATGTTAAAAACAAACTAGAAGGAGGCAAGGCTTCGCCTTGCTATTGACCTTCTCAGACCAAATGCGACTGCTGCTTTAAAACGAAAAGCAAAACAAAACAAACAAAACAAAAATGAACAGCACATGCCTTGAAGAACAGCACTACTTCGATCACTATTTATTTCCAGTTATTTACATCTTTGTGGTTATAGCCAGTGTTCCAGCCAATATTGGGTCTCTGTGTGTGTCTTTTCTGCAAGCAAAGAAGGAAAATGAATTAGGAATTTACCTCTTCAGTTTATCACTATCAGATCTGCTCTACACATCAACTCTCCCTCTATGGATTGATTACACTTGGAATAATGACAACTGGACGTTCTCCCATGCTCTGTGCAAAGGGAATGCTTTCTTCATGTACATGAACTTTTACAGCAGCACAGCATTCCTCACCTGCATCGCCGTTGACCGGTATTTAGCAGTTGTCCACCCTTTGAGGTTTTCTTTTCTAAGGACAAGAAGATCTGCCTTCGCGGTCAGCCTGTCCATCTGGGTGTTGGAAACCATGTTCAACGGTATCATTCTGTGGAAAGATGAAACGACTATAGAATACTGTGAGGCCAAAAAGTCTAATTTTACTTTATGCTATGACAAATACCCCTTGGAGAAATGGCAAATCAATTTGAACTTGTTTAGGACGTGTACAGGCTATGCAATACCTTTGGTTATTATAATGATTTGCAACCAGAAAGTCTACCAAGCTGTGCAGCATAATCAAGCCACGGAAAACAACGAAAAGAAGAGAATCATAAAACTACTTATTAGCATCACGTTGACTTTCGTCCTGTGTTTCACTCCCTTTCATGTGATGCTGCTGATTCGCAGCGTTTTAGAGCATGATGTGAACCCTGATAAACATATATTTGACCACAACAAGTCCGGGAATCCAACTTACACAATGTATAGAATCACGGTGGCACTAACAAGTTTAAATTGTGTTGCTGATCCAATTCTGTACTGTTTTGTAACTGAAACAGGAAGAGCTGATATATGGAATATATTAAAATTCTGTACTGGGAAGCTTAATAACTCACAAGGGCAAAGAAAAAGCATACTTTCTATGTCTACCAGAGACACCGTGGAGTTAGACATCCTGGAATAGAAGTGAAGACTTTTTCTTTTTTTTTAAGGTACACAGTATCATATCATCAAGTTTACATTTTGAAGAGGAAATCTAGCATGGGGGGGGAGTAGGTGTTCCAATTGAATATTCTAATCTTCTTCAATGGAAATCTTTCAGAAGATCTTTTTTAATGAGTATTAAACAAAATTTAATATTATCCTAGTGACTCAGGATCGTTATTATTGATGGCAATTATTGATTTTTTTTTTAATATATGCTATAACCTTTCAGAGGTCAGTGAGATGTATGGAACTCTATGTCCTTAAATCAGTGAGCTTTGTGTCTGCTTTTCATGATTTTTCTCAGTCATTCTATGGATTTCAGACCATCAACTATCCTTTTTCCCAACTGTATGTACCTGTCTCCAACACCCCAGCTACTAAATACTGCTTCTAACCTTCTCATTAGTTAACAAATATTTATTGAGCTCTTTTTATACTAGGCTTTGTGTTAAGTATTGGGGTTACAGAAGAAATGGTCTCATGAAGTCTTAGGAAGTTTGCATCAACTTGGAAACCTAGTCATTAAGACTGTAAGACTTTTTACAAACAAAAAGCAAATGGGCTCTGAGCAAGAGTCTGAAGGCCTCTTCCGTGATGTAAATCTATGAGCTCTGTGAAAGCTCTTTCAGCTGCTCAGAGACCTTCTTTACTCCTTTAAAATGATAGTTTTTAAAAACTTTACAGTTAAGTACAACATACTTGAAATTATCAGAAGTTTAAAGTCTAGACGAAAAGACCTATTATAGACAACAAAGAAACTTATTGCATTAAATCTTACATTCAGGGACTTCTTTTTGGACTTTGAATAGAGAATCTTGATACAATGTATTCTTTTATATTTGTATTTTCTCATTGTGGACATCACTCTGCCTAATTTTAAGTAAGCATTCATTAGGTAAACAATTTTATGAACCAAAGTATTTTTTTTTTAAGATTTTTTTTTATCAGACACTTCCCCTTCTCCCCTTCTCTCCTTCTCTTCTTTCTCTTCTTTCTCTTCTTTCTCTCCTTTCTCTTCCCTCTCTGCTTCCGATCTGTCCTTCTACTCCTCCTCCCTGCAAAATGATCTGATTACAAATGTTTTGGTACCATTTGATGCCCTCACATTACCTGTTAACAACAACAACAACAACAACAACAATAAAAACCCGACTAATATCTTTTCAGTAATGAGGTTGTAGACACACACTAATAAATCAGTGAGTGCACATACTGTCTACATTTTCTATTAGAGTTTTCAGTGATGGTTCAGGTACACAAGAGAAAGCCATCTTGCTCTGAGGCTGTTTGCGTACTCTCTGTTCTTTGCATTTTTCTGATCGTAAAGTCTCTGGAGAATTAGTAGATTCTGTCTGGTCATGCTGAGATACACTTACATATGCCTAAAAGCTAAAGATCCACCACTAAAATGAAGAGTAATTAAAAGAGTTTCGACTGTTAATTAACTATTGGTAAATTATTGGCAGCCTGTAACGTGAATACTTGTAAAAGTGAGAGGTCTGGAAACAATGTTGCCCGCATCTGGAAACTCAAATGCCAATTAAGTGTCTTGTCCAAGATCACACAGTTAGGTTGGAAGCAGGGCCAGGCTTGAACCCCAAGATCTTGACTTCCCTCTAGAGTTGCTTTTCCTCCTTTATATTTGTTGGTTTGTTTGTTCTTAACACTTCGACCATTTCTTTCTGTAGGGATGCAAAAGATCTATACGCATGAAGAGTTATTCGGGAGAGTCATTGGACTTATATCAGAATAAGGGAAAAAAGGAGAGTTGTTTTATTAATGAATACCTCTGGCAAAATAATCAGTTACATGGATAGTAGCTAAGATGATCTGTTACGAAGAGCTGGTCAGGACTTTCCCTCAGTTGGCTATATAAAGAGATGCGGCGAATACAAATCCGTGGCACCCTTAATAAGAATGTCCTACTTAATGATTAGCAACAGAATCATTGATTTAGAATGTTGTAGGGTAAGTTAAAAATGAACCAAGCTGCCAAAATCTTCGAGCAGCCTATCCATCCTGTCAGAGCAGGCCAGTCTCGGAGAGCCCATGGTTGGGGGATGTTCTCCTGGTTTCAGGGCAAAGCACTCTAGACAGGATCTCCAATCACCTACAGTCCCAACATTGGAAAGTTAACCCTTCAGTTTTGAAAAGCTTTTTAAATTCCTAATTACAGTCCTCCATTGAAGGGAAAGTCTGTCTGGAAGGAGAAAGACCTTGTCACTATTATCTTCCTGGGACTTTGTTGGCAGAAGACCCAGATGGGAATGCCACCCATCATCCACTTATGAACTGTTTGACCTTAAAGAATTTTCATGCTCTCCCTAAGGCTCAGTCTCTGTAGACTGCGGGGGCAATAGTAACACTTGCTTTTAACAAGTAGGCATGAAAAACACTTTGTAAAACTGTGATGAGATCTCTAAATGTTCATTATTACTAGTTATTCTCATCTTTGTCAAGATACGTGGACAGCTACCCAGTGATGAGGGAGCATAAGGCAAGCTGACACCCTGCAAACAACCCCTCCTGCCCCGCTCCCGACCACCCCGCCCCCCCCTCATCCTACCCCGCAGCCCAACCCACACCCCCTAAGTCACCTCCAAGCTCCACCCCCAGGTGGGATATGCCTCATATTCCTCAGGAACTCCCAGCTGCCCAAGAACAAAGGAAAGGAAAGAAAACAGATGGTTAACAGAGATCACAGTCCTGCAGGACATAAGTCTCCATCAGTTTACAAGTATCTTAGTAAATTACGAGAAAAAAAGGCAATCTTCTCCATAGCCTAATCTCCAGAAACCTATAGACTCGGTTTCCTGGAGCCCCACTGTCACCCCTCCATAGTGATAATGGGGGACAAAGGCAAGAAGGTAAAGTTAAATTTCTTTCTAACCTTCAGCCCATTGGCAAATACTTGAGGCAGGGGGAGTATAACATTTCTCCAGGAACCCCCTACCGTTTTAATAGTAATGATTTGCTAGAAGGAAAAACAACCTTCACTTGACAATAACTAGGCCTCCAGTGTCCTGTGAGTCTTCTTTAGCATATGAAAATCCCTTTGGAAACTTCCTCTTGCCTTTACCTCCCCAGACTCCGTAGTATATAACCAATCATTCTTCACAACCCCAGCGCAGCTCTTCTGCCCATGGGTCCTGTCCTCGTGCTCTAATAAAACCACCTTTTTTGCACCAAAAACACCTCAAGAATTCTCTCCTGGCCATCAGCTCTGAACCCCCATCACTCCAAAACCCTGTCACCAAGAGACAGAAGAGTTCTTAGGACACTGGGGCAGGAATGTAGCAACGTGAGCTGACCAGGGCTGGCTGCAGCACACCCTTGCCCTCTTTACTTCTTCCGGGTGGCTAAGCACATCCGTTAAGGTAACTTAAGGGTCTCCGTTGTTCCTGGCTCTGTGGCACATTCTCAACAGCGCCTGCTCCTGGCAGTTCACAATTCTGTGGACGTCACCATGAACAGATGGGCAGGTGTCCGTCTTTAATTGGTTTAAGTTTCTCCCTTTTCATTTCCTTATTCAGAATGTTATTTTTTATTTTCATGAACTCTAAAGTTAGACATCTGAGACAGGCCAGTGAGCAAACTGAGCACAGGTTTTTAAAACCTCCATTCCTACCTAGTCTGAAGAAGCTTTGTGGGTGAAGGAGAAGTTAAAAGATACCAAAAATAACCACCTCATTTGGATCAAATGATACAGCATCATCTGCTTAGGGGCAACCTTGGCAAATCTGCTTCCCCAACGTCATTTATTCCATTTCCTCTTGGCAATTTAAGCCATAAATTCTCCCAAAGACGTTATATTTCCATTCTTTAATGTTATGATCAGGTAAACAATTATTTACCAATTACCTCTGTTGACCTTGCAAACTTATTCATTTTGAATTACACAACACCAGTTTTAATTGTTGTAATGTTTATTTTTGAGAGAAAGAGAGACACAGAGCAAGCGGGGGAGGGGCAGAGAGAGAGGGAGACAGATTCTGAAGCAGGCTCCAGGCTCTGAGACGTCAGCACAGAGCCCGACGTGGGGCTCACATCCACGGACCGTGAGATCATGACCTGAGCCAAAGTCAGTGCTTAACCACCCAGGCACCCCTACACAATGCCAATTTTATTTTTATTTTTTATTTTTTTTTTCAACGTTTATTTATTTTTTTGGGACAGAGAGAGACAGAGCATGAATGGGGGAGGGGCAGAGAGAGAGGGAGACACAGAATCGGAAACAGGCTCCAGGCTCTGAGCCATCAGCCCAGAGCCTGACGCGGGGCTCGAACTCACGGACCGTGAGATCGTGACCTGGCTGAAGTCGGACGCTTAACCGACTGCGCCACCCAGGCGCCCCACAATGCCAATTTTAAAATAGAATCTGTGATGCATGGCATGGGGGCATTTCTTTTTCCAACGAATCTGTCTTGACCTGGGCTGCTTTTAGTCCAGCCACCACTGCCATCAATCTGTCATTTATGCATGAGCCCCTGTTCTTGGCTGGCTAAACCGGTCCACAGGTTGCTATGGAAGCACAACAGCTACAACAACACCCTGACTCGAGAAGGCCTCTGTGATAATAGACATCTTTGTCTAGGTCCATTGGAGAACCCTGCCATGCATCAGTAGGCTGTTCCTCCGACAGACACACCCACATGCAAATAACACATATTCACAGACCCAACAACCTGCCCCGTCTCACAAAAACAAACAAACAAAAATTCCTGGGATCTTTCAGCACATGTTTGTACTATTATGTAAGATGTCTAATACCAACTAGGAGAACATGTATTACCTCTTTAATTTCTGAAATCATGTGCCACGTGGGTGTTTTCATTTTCTTTTTACTAGATCAGCAGTCTTTTTACTAGGTCATTGTTAAGATTCTGCCTATCTCTACTCCCTTCTTTTTCCCTCAGCCAGAAGTTGCAGCCAAAGACTCTTCTGGAAAATAGTACTCTGGAAAAACCCAGTTCTGACTGAGTTGTTTTATTTACATCTTCTGGGCAGAAACCGATGGGGAAGAATAACTGATGGGGAAGAAAGCAGGAACAGGGCACCTGGGTGGCTCAGTCGGACAGTCGGATAAACGTCCAGCTTCAGCTCAGGTCATGATCTCACAGTTGGTGAGTTTGAGCCCCCCATTGGGCTCTGTGCTGACAGCTCAGAGCCTGGACCCTGGTTCAGATTCTGTGTCTCCCTCTCTCTGCCCCTCCCCTGCTCACACACACTCTGTCTCTCTCTCTCTCAAAAATAAATAAACATTAAAAAAAATTTTTAATAAATAGATAAAAGAAAGCAGGAACATCCTGTTTTGTTCTTTGTTTATAAAATAAACACCTGACTGGATTCAACTTAAAAAAAAATGACCATTCGTTTCTTTTATTTATTTTTTTTTTTGGCCTCTCATACAGCTTAAAGATGGAGCACAAGGTGATTAAGTTCATGTTATTTAGTTGCATTCGCCGAACGCCCCTTGTTTGCAGGAACAAGCTGACAATGGCAAAATTGGGTCAAACTTGGTTGAGGGGGAGCTATGTGGGAGTTCGGATTCCTTCTCCTCCAAAGATCCTTTTCTTGCTACATCATGTGTTGCTGGCCAAGACAAATCCCACAGAGGACTTGCCTGTGGCCACTAGGTGTCGATCATGTTCTAGTTAGAACCTTGTATGTTGTTCTGGGCTGACCGCCACTCCCAAAGAGCAGAGTACCATAATCTGACGGTTTTTCTATCCAAGACACAAGACATATTCCCTATAAATTGGAAATGAAGGGGGGAAATGTTGAAATTCAGTTTGCATGACTTGTTTCTGTGCTTCCTGGAAAGCTCAGTAATCATCAGATAATTTCACTTGGTTTAAACTCCACATATATTTTTTTTCCAGCTGCTCAAAATAGCTCACCCTACATGTAAGAGAACACAGGCTACACTGTGTAATTACTGCAGGGTTGTGGGTATAACGTGGATGACTTATTTAGTTGTCTTACCCGTGTAAGAAAATCCTGGCCACCCTTCACATACATAGGCATGTAACACATTTGAAACATCAGAAGTTTGCAGTTCTACTATGATAAAATTATTATCTAGGAAATTCAAGAGGTAATTCAATATCTGTATGACTTTTAATTTCAAATTTATTGTTGTGATATCTCAGCACTAAAAATATATCTGTTGTTTTGAATCGTTTACATCTGTACCTCCCCAAAGATAAGTAAGGCAGTCATAACTTAATGGCGTTTACATATCATTAAACACATAATGGCTTCTAATCTGTTTTTCTTCTGCCTATAATTTTGTTAAGCCCTTTATGAAACACCAGTGAATCTTTACACATTTAGAAAATAGGTTATGATTTCTCAAATAATGTTGCAATTATGTGTTCCAAAAGCAAGCCAATAAAAAAACAAGCTAGGGAAGACTCCGTATTGTTCGCCGCAAGCTCTGAGAATAAAAATATAAATTTTGTTATTGAGGAAATGTGTGCTCCATTAATTTCAAATCAAATACAACCAAGAAATCTTGCTCTACAATGATGTGACT
Source organism: Puma concolor (assembly GCF_028749965.1). Classification (NCBI taxonomy): domain Eukaryota; kingdom Metazoa; phylum Chordata; class Mammalia; order Carnivora; family Felidae; genus Puma; species Puma concolor. Next base: position 16,731,363 of record NC_141672.1, on the reverse strand, counting down.
TGCCGGTGCTATGAAAAATATTAACGTGAGTTCCTGGCATTTCATTGATCCCCCTCGGGTATGTAATTGAACTTGTAAACATCCTTCCAAAAGAATCCTGTTCAAAATTATTGTACAATTTATGGTGTTGGCTCCAAGACTATTGACACTTACTAACAAATGGATGAACTTGGAAACCCTGATTTCATTTCACAGTTAATTATAGCACATCAAAGGATTGAAATAATGGACTAAAAAGTGCCTCTGTAGAAATGCCACAGAGAGGTGTACCATGAATCTTTGCAAGGACGCACGTGAGGGCCAGATATATTAGGCTCTATCAGTGTTTTTCGATATATATACCTAAAAAATATGTTCTCATGCCATTCACCCATTCATGGAGATGACACTTGCTGATGCTAAGGAAAGCCATTTTAAGTCTTCAGGGCAATGCCTTTGGTGCATCACTGGCAGTTCATCCAAGAAGGGAAAGTGTGATATCTGTGTTCAAAGGGACTGTGGGAAAGGAAGACCTACTTATTTCATTGTAACACTTGTCCAGTCTTCCTTGGATTAAAGGATTGCCAAGGCAAAGCAGGGTCTGAGATAAGCAGAGATTCTCCTTCTTGCTCTACACATCTTGTTCTGACCCTTAAAAGGACTACTATTAAGGGTGTTCTCACTAGTAATCAGAATTGTTTGTTGAGTGAATAAATGATAAGTTAGTTAATGGAGTGAACTAAGAATGGTACAATTTCATACTTTGTCCTAGCCCTAGAGTTCAGTATCTGAAACCCTTGCAACGATTTGGATTTTGGTTGCAAATTTTCAAGATTATATGGGAAAGTAAGTTTGAAGAGAGAGAGTGTCCTTTTTAGAAAGCCTTAATTAACATTTTTTACATTTGTTAAAGTAAAACAGATACAGATATTATCAATGACATATTATTCATCTTAAATCCATAAAAACAGGTCGTGTCATGTTGATTTCCATCTACCACTCCTTACTTATAAGAAATTTTATGATGTTCATTCCCCAAATCTTTGGTAAGATATTAGAAAATTGACTTGATCGTATTGCAGACTATTCAATAACATGAGTCTGTTCGTTGATTCAATGCTAAATATATATGTATATTTATATATAATTTATATATGAATTGCTACCTTTTCTTTAAATGAATTTAATTGCAACTCCCAGCCCAGATACCACCAAGCTATAGGAAATTCCATCTCAGTCATTACTGGGCTGTCCTCCTCTTTCAGGTTCATACCAGAATCAGGGAGATTCACACCATGCTAAGAAAATAGAGCAGTGGTCTTCGATTTCCAGTCTCTAACAAATCACCACGGATGTTACCTAAGCTGTCATGTTACCAGTGTAACCTCACTGGCTCTTTGCTGCCTCCCTGACTATCCTGGGGCACAGGGCTCATTGACAAGACTGAGTAGAAACCGTCTGACATTCCCTTCAAAATCCATTAGTTCTTGGCTTCAGGAGTGGGCCATGCACCTGAGTTAAGCCAATCAAAGCAGCCCAATGCCCTGGACCAACGATTCAGTGGGTCCAGTGGTGGGCATGTGACCTAACCTGCTCGTAATGCTAGGATAAGGGCTCTGGCTTTTGCTCTGGATGATGTGCTAGGCAGTTAAGGTACTGGAATCTCATGGCCATTTTGTGATTATGAAATATCCATCACGTGGAAGAAAAGAAGAACTCAGGGAATGGCAGAGCACTGGACCTGGGTCCTATGATGTGATGAGCCTCTGCACACTACAGTTACATGAACCAAATAAACCTCCTTGTTCTTTAAATCAATCTGAGTCAGGGTTTTTTCCTTCTTAGAACCCCAAAGGGTCTTACTGGAATGTGGAACGTGGAAGTGAGGGTGCTGTAAGATTGTTGAATAAGCGGGGCTGAAGATGTATAATGGAGAGGGCAATGAGAACATGTCTAGCTGGTGAAGTTAGTGGCCATTGTTATTAAATGGTAGCAAAATAACCATTTAAACTGTTTCCTGTTGCAACCTGGGACTCAGAAAATGTCTACCAAGGCTCTCACATCAGGGAATTGCCAAAAAAAAAAAAAAAAAAAAAAATCAAGACATTGGAGTCTTTGAGCTTCTTTTTACAGGCTTCAATAAAGTTCTGCAAGAGAAAGGTAAAATAATTCAATTTTTGTAAGACCTTTCCTGATATATTTTCAAATCTAATAAATGCTGCTGCCTTGAGGGGCCCATTCACTAAAGCGATGTGTTTTCACACTTCAGAAAAAGGGTGAATTTTAGCTAGAAAAAGGAAGTCAGTATTATCTGTGAGTCACTAGTGAGCAGAGTGTCAAAAGCTAGACATTATGGAGAAAGAAACAAATTTTGAAACTCCTCAGGCTTCCTTTTCATATCAAGAACCAAACTAGATGACTTACACTCGGAGTCTCCTATACGGGAAGTGAGAGCAAGTTATGAGATAAAGGAAGCTCTTATTATGCAAGAAAATAGAAAAGCCTGGCATCCTGACCCCACTGGCCCTGGGGATGAGACAAGGAAAAATTAGAATAAATATGTCAGAGACAAATGTTCAACCTCACAACCTGAGGAGCAGTGGGAACTTCCAGAGTTGGTGAGAGGGAAGAGTCAATGCTAGCAATGTGCTTTCCCTACAGACAGCTGCAAGCCTCTGGGAGAAATCCCATATTCATTATGAAGCATATCAGTGTAGTACCCAAATAGAGATTAGCGTACAGTTGTGCTGGTTGAGCACTGCACAAGAAATCCATGTCTGAGGGGCACCGTTCATTTCACAGACATTGTGGATTTATACATTTATTATGGCAGCTTTGGAGCATTGGCAGCGAAGTATTCTAACAGAATCAGCATGACTGGAAGAAAAGTGTCTTAAGGAAGATGCATTTTTTTCTGATTGGCATAGAATGCCATATGAGCAGCTTAACCTGGCCTCACCCCTGCCATCACAAGGTCATGTAAGCCTCTTCCACTCCAGAGCCATCATGGGAGGAGCTAGGGTACGTGGAACTTACCTGTAAAACTGAGTGTTTACCCCAAAGTAGCTGAGTTAAACCAGTTAGACAGTTTATGCAGGAAGGGGTCGAGATTTTTAATTCACAAGCAGAATAACTTTTTGTACCCTGCTACTCAGCAGGTTGGTGTCTCAGAAGGAAGAAGAGACCAGTGAGGCAAAATAAAGCTGCTTTTTTGTGTGTGCACAATTGGGTTTTAGTGTGACCATTGCCTCTCAGATGTCAAAGCTTTGACTGGAGGTGGCCTGCTGGAACAGAGAGAGAAAGAAGCATACTTTTCTTCTAAAAAATCCCGTCTACCTATCACCTACCTATAAGCCAGGTTGATTGTACGTCCCATCACTAGAGCAATGATTCTCAAACTTTAATGTTTATAAGAATCATCTGGGAATCTTGGTTCAAAAGATCTCTGTTCAATAATTCTGAGGCAGACACTGAGACACTGCATTTCTAGCAAATTCCCAGGTGATGCTGATGCTGCCAGGCCCTGGGTCCAGGTGTTGAGTTGCACAGTTTTAGAGACTAGAGTCACAGTTCTCAGACTTTTGCATGCAATAGAGTCATGTGGAAGACTTGTTAAAATGGAATGCTGTGTTGCTACAACATTGTGATTTATAATAAGACATCCATAGCTGGTCTTCGACGGGCTTTCTGACACAGAGCTCCTGAAACCCTTGGGATTTCCTAAGTGATAAAAGTCCTAGGGGCATCTCTGTTTCTAATATTTGGTCTTTGACTCCATCCCTGACATACAGCTCCTGAAAGTCTTATAATTCCTAAGTCATAAGACTGTCTTGCTTTAATGAGGTGATTGGGTGGGCTCGTGGATGGGGCATAGATGAGACTGGTCACTGGAGAGAACAAGACATGATTAGAAGTTTAGAATCTTCTAAACTGACTCTTGGTTTCGGCTCAGATCACGATCTCAAGGTTCGTGGGTTTGAGCCCCGCACTGAGCTCTGTGCTGATGATGCAGAGTCTGCTTGGGATTCTCTCTCTCCCTCTCTGTCTCTGCCCCTCCTCTGCTCAGTCTCCATCTCTCTCTCTCGCTCTCTCTCTTGCTCGCTCAGAACCAAATAAATATTTAAGTTAGAATTTTAAGCCTCACCCCCGTTCTCTTGAGAAAAGAAAAGGGTTAAAAATGGAGTTCATGATTGATCATGCTCTACCTGAGGAAAACCCCTTAAAAATCCCCAAAGTTGAGTTGAGGGAGCTTCCAGGTGGGCAAACACATTCACCCTGCAAGGATAATGCACCCAACTCCACAGGGACAGAAACTCCTGCACCTGGGACCTTCCCAGATGTTACCCAATGAATCTCTTCACCTGGCTGTCCATCTGTATCTTTTATCACATCCTTGAATAAACTGGTCCATGTAAGTGTTTCCCAGAGTTCTGTGAGCAGCTCTAGCAGATGAATGGAACCCGAGGAGGGATTATGGGAGCCTGCTTTGTAGTCAGATCAGACAGAAGTTGTGGGTAACCTGAAACCTACTTGCAGTTGGCATCTGAAGTGGGTGGAAGCAGTCATGGAGAACTGAGTCCTCATCCAGTGGGATCTGACCCTGGCTCCAGGTAGACAGCATCAGAATTGCGTTACATCGCGGGACACCAAGCTTGTGCCGCAGAATTGTTTGTTGTGGAGAAAAATTCCCACACGTGTGGTGACCAGAAGTGTCAGAAGTGGAGTGTTTTGTGTGAGTAGTAAAAAAAGACACACAAAACACATACTGTAGGGAAAAACTGGGTAGGGTTTTCCTTTACACCCCCATTCCCAGAGCTTCTGATCCGGTAGGGGTGGGGTGGGGCATTTCTGACAAGTTCCCCAGGAACTGATGTAGGCAGGCCATACTTCTGACAACTCCTGCTCTAATAATGCAGCCGTATCCCAGGCCCTTCTTTATCAATTACCCCTACCCAGAATAAAGGTACAACCTCTCCCACAGTGAGGATACAACTGGCATACGGTCCATAGGCAAGGGGTATATTTGTGGGTCCCTTCCAGTCTCGAGTTCAGTCCTAACCTGTGGCTGCTAAGAGACAGAAATCATCAAGATTCAAAAACCATGACCGAAACGGTTTCTGGCTATGGTCTCCAACTAGCAGAGTTGACGAGAAGCAATTAGACTGAAAGCTGTCAGATTAAGGAAGCTGGACAGTCTTTCCCCTCTCTGGTCTCATGGCACGGTGGTGAGGACACATGTGGGTTCTTTGCCATGCCTTAGCTAGTGGTGTTCACCTGTATCCCCTCCACTAGGTCAAAAGCTGTTTGAGAGCAGAAACCATGTTTTATTCACCTCTGTATGTCCTTCAAACCAATGCTTAGGTCCCTTCCTGGAAAAGAGCATAGAGCTCTATACATTCTAGATGTAGCAGGAATCATATTTAGAAGATATTAAAGTGATTACACTTTCCATTCCCATATAAGTGATGTTCTCTCAATGCCCTTCCATCATTAAAGCCCAGTTTATTGTCCAGGAAAAAGGAAGGAGTTATCCAAAAGTCATAGTTCATGAAAGAAAATACTACTTTGTGATGTCTCACTGGGCAGAGAGATGAAGCAGATGTACCGTCTGATTCTAGAAGAAAGCCATAGGGTAGAGAAAGCTAGAGCAAGCGAGAGGACATGTCCCTGGCATCACACCTAGAGAGGTCAATGAGAAAAGTCAGAAACAGAGAGGGTTTCTGCTCCATAGTCTGTTTGGGGACCAGGGAGGGGACCACCTTCAGGGAACTCCCACACCAAAATGAGAAAACAGCAAGAAACAGGGAAATAGACATGGGGCATACCATGCTTATGCAAAAAAAGATACCTGGGGATTGGTAGACTCATGGGACAGGGGCAAGGAGGGTATTTAAGCATTCTCACATGCTCCTAGAGGTGGGAGGGTATGGAAGAGTGAGGAGGGCCAATGGGTCTACCATGGATCACCGTGGGGGAAATGTGATCTCTGTGGCAAAAGCTGCAGGTAGGTAACCTAGAGCCAGGACAGGATGGAGCAGACTGCTAAGATCTAGAAGATCTGCAGATAGAGTGAGGACACAGGTAAGGGGGAACACTAGACCCCCACTAGGTCAGATCATAAGTTATGTTGACTATCAGGAAGATGCCAGATGGACAGGCAGGACATCTTCTCAAAGGCCAGAGAGGACCAGAGAACAGCCAGCACCAGGACCAGCAGGTAGACATCACCCCCTTCCCCCTCTGCAGAGAGGACAGGTAAGCTTTCCTTTCCTCCCAAGAGCCATCTTATGGGAGGTGCCATTCTGTGGGATATCTAAAAGGAGTCCTAAAGGCAACAGGAGTCTTGTTGGATTTGACTGTTTATCCAAAAGATACTAAACAAGTCTTTAAGAGATTGCATAAGCCAGCCCAGACTGAAATACCTTGTACAAATTTTAAGTGTTTTTCCCCACCGTCAGTGGGAATGGAGTTTCCAGGGCAGGAGAATAAGTTTCTTTCCCACATGCAAATGTAGTCTGTAAAAATGTGACCTCACAACTCAACAAATGTTTGGCAAATTGTGTAGGATTATGCTGGTACACTCATTTTTTACATAAGGCTAGCTTACTTAAGCTAAAGTTTCATCCACTGGGAAACAACAGCAGAAAACCGAGCTACTGTCAAGAGCCTAGAAACAATATCCTGGTCATTGGGTGCTGGAAGGATGGGTGGGTGGATAATAAGGAGGATTAAACACTCTTCAAAAGTGTCCTTCCTCTTTTCTCCAAAGCTCATCTGTTTCTCTGGCATTCATTTGATGAAAATGAATTCAGTCTCTTCCAAGGAAGATACACATAAAGACAGAATGCTAATAATCACAACACCTATAACCACATCTTGCTTATAGTAGGCACTGAATATGTATTTGGTCATTTGATGTGATTAGATTTGAAGAGAGATATGAAAATTACGTGCTGTGCTTGGTTGATTGAATTGAAGGGGGTAGGACGACGTGAGATCTCTTAGGAATATCAATGTGGCTAACAGGGGCTGCGTATAGTCTTTCTCTGCAGTAGCCTTGATTGGACCGAGAACAGGTCGGCCCCTCTACTATCCTGAAAGTGCTGGGAACAGAGAATGAGTTCATTGCAAGACTTAACTTCCTTCCTAGTTCTACCTGAGTTAGAAGATTGGCCACTGTTTCTCCTCCTCCATATTTAGTTCTAGAAAGACATTTGAAGAACATCTACTACATGTTTCTTCTATTATAGATAAGGAATCTGAGCCCAGCGAGGTAAAATAAATTACCAAAGATCACACAACTTCTCCATGACAGAGATTGGAATAAGGTTCACATCTCCCAGGTCAAGAGTTTTTCCTTTACTGCAGATTCTTTTGGAGGCCCGTGACAAATCAGACCGTCTGAAGGGAAAAAAAAGATTATTGGTCTAGAGAAGAAAAGTCCAGGGGCAATTTCAGGTATGGCTGAATTCAGATGCTCAGCTCATGTTGCCAGGAGCACATTTTTTGCCATCTTCTTGTTCTGCCTTTTGTATTTTAGAAGATTTTATATCATGTCAAAGGTGGTTCCTGGAACCTCCAGACTTAGGCTCCACAGCTTAGAAAATCCAGTGGGAAGAGAGTCTCTTTCCTGATACTTTTGGCAAAAATCATGATTCTGGTTCCCCTGACTTTGTTCCTCACTTTAAAGCAGTCGTTACGGTTAGAGGTATACAGTTCTCAATTCTCATAGACCATGCCTGCTCCTGGAGTGTAGGGCGGTCATATCTTAATTTTGGAGACTGAAAGAAGAAGAGAGGGTGGCTTCTCAAAGGAAAGTCAGAATGCGGTTATCTAGAGAGGGAGGGAGGAGAGTCTGTTTCTGAGACTGCATCCTTCTAGACTGTGTGGTCCAGATACACCTGTGACATCAGACACACACCTTGCATTATTCTCCATTGAAAGGGATATAGGTTTATCCAATTTGGGTTTTTTTTTTATTTTTTTAATGTTTATTTTTTTATTTTTGAGAGAGAGAGAGAACATGAGCCGGGGAGGGGCAGAGAGAGAGGGAGACACAGAATCCGAAGCAGGCTCCAGGCTCTGAGCTGTCAGCACAGAGCCTGATGCGGGGCTCGAACCCACAAACTGTGAGATGGTAACCTGAGCCGAAGTCGGACACTTAACCGACTGAGCCACCCAGGTGCCCCCGTTTATTTAATTTCTGAAAGGGGAGAAATTGGACTCCTCCGCATCAAGGACAGATACTTTCCACAATGTGCATCCTGAAAGGTAATGTCAGGAAGGGCCAGAGGCAAAGACACCGCTGGGGCTGAAGGGGCAAAAGCAGGGACTGGTTCCCAAACCTGGAGGCGCAGAGGGCTGTCTGCAGAGTGTGGCTGGCCTGAAGCTGTGATCTTTATTAAGGATACAGGCTCCAAATAGCAGCTGGGGGAAGGGACAGATACCCAAACCTTTCTCTCCTCCCCTCCTTCCAGTTTTCTGCAGGAGCTCCCTATTCAACAAACTGAACTGCTAGGAAGCCAGAGGTGAGGAATTGTGTTGCTGTGGCTCATGAGGTCAGCCTCTGGGGCACAAAGCTGGGTGGAGAAGGATGTCTGGATGAGGAACAGACAAGTATTCCATTTCTCAGTTATAGTCACACTCTCCTCACGGGCTAAATCAGGGAAATATCCATGAGATGTCTGAACGTAGGCCCACGTCTAAATTCCTGTACTGCAACGTTGCCTGCCAAACATCTATAATAAAAATCAATCGAGGCACACGGGGTTGTGAGCAAACGTGACAGCAGCATCCATGATGTCCACTGGGGCTTTTTGTTGGTTTGGCGTTAGAGTTTTTGTTCCTTTATTTACTAGCTCTGTGAAACCTTGAGCAAACCAGATAACCTCTCGGAGACTGAGTTTCCTCATTTTTAATATGGAGATAACATTTCCCCTACCCATCTAATGGTATTTACTATTCAGTACAAATGAAAAATTGGATATGAAAGTGTTTGGGGAATAATAAAGCATTAATTTTATACTGATCATTTAAACCTTCGTGTGTGAGCCTAAGAAATAGATTAGTATGCTTTATTTATGGCTATGAATTCTTACATGAAGAAAAGTTCCAAAGCCCATTTAACTCTTTTCCATCTGTGGCATTTTTTACCGGGTGAATGTTGAAGTGAATTAATGATATATTAACCTCCCATTGACTCCAGGCTGGCTTAAGGAGATGATTTACTGTAAAAGTTCAAGTTTTCTGCTTGACAAGTGAGTCACTGTGCTTATTATATGTTTATGAGTAGGCAGATGCACACAATGTCCCCATGTGTCCCAGTGAGTTGTGAAAGTCCTGTAAAAGCAGCACATTAGCCATGGATCTTCCTGCTATGTCTCTCCTGCAGTTTGCTGAGAATGTTTTCCATAATATAGCTGAGCTTATCACAACTCATTTCTACACTGCTGGCTCCTAGGTTGCCTAGATTTCTGACCCCCAGATTGGAAGCTGGGGTTTGATAAAAACTACTTTAGAGAAAATGGCCCCACTTCCCTCATTGCCTCTCACCCCCTCCTTCTCTTCACCGCCCCGCCCCACCCGGCCCTGCCAATCCCTTTGTAAATATTCTGGTTTCTGAACCTCTTTTGATCAGATTCCCTTATTGTCCCAGTTTCTTGAGAACTCATCAGTGATAGCCTCTGTGAGAACAATGAGAGTGGACCATGTGCTGAGGACTCTACATCCAATATTTTAATTCCCCCCACAGGATGTGCGAAGTAGATGTTTTTATCTCCGTTGTACACAAAAGGACTGAAGTTTGGAGAAGCTAAAAGCAGAACAAGATTTCAACTCAAATATCTGAGTCCCAAAACCGTGACTCTGACCACCATACTAGATAGACTTTCTGTTTCCATTTTGTTCTAGCAGGGGTTTTTTTTGTTTTTTGTTTTGTTGGTTTTTGTTTTTTTTTTTTGTTTTTTTGTTTTGTCTTTCTCTCTCTTACAGTAAATCTGATTGATCCCCATTGGATCAAGATGCAGGGGAATTTTGTCCCTCTAATTTCATGGGACATGTGTGTACACATTACAGATACATGGGGCAGATACTTGACTGCCACTCTCTCCTGAGGACCCCATGTTAACAGCAGAGCAGGGACCAATCATATTGAATTGCTGTTCTCTGAGAGTCACTATGAAGTCTAAATTCTAATTATTATGATACCACATAAAGCTCAGGGCCATCAGTGAGGTGAATGGTCAAGAGACAGCGTGATCAGTTTTGCAACCACTCTTGTGATAAAAATATCACAACAGATTTTTGAAATATAAAAACTAAGAATGCTAAATGGTTTGCAAGTTACTTTTATTGAAGTATAGTTGACACACAGTGTTACCTTGGTTTCAGATGTACAAAATAGTGATTCAATAAGGCTATATGTTATACTACACTTACGACAAACGTAGCTTCCATCTGCCACCATACGACGCTACCACGATACCATTAACTATACTCCCTGTGCTGTACCTTTTGTCCTTATGACTTATTCACTCCATAACTGGAAGCCTGTGTCCCCCCCCCACTCCCTTTCACCCATTTTTCCCATTCCCTCCACCCTTTTCCCTCTGACAACCATCGGTTTGTTCTATTTATGTGTCCGTTCTGCTTTTTTTTTTTTAATGTTGGTTTGTTGTGTTTTTTAAATTCCACATATAAGTGAAATCATGTGGCGTTTGTCGTTCTGACTTACTGCATATAGTCTATATATGCAATTTAGTCTATTCATCCTACGTGATAGCTATAAGAGGTTAAGCCCAGTGATATAAAATTTACCCCTGGTAAAGTTCTCAATCAATTTCATGCTGTTCGATTCCATTTCATTTACTTCTTAAGTACTTTGGAGAAGCATGTGAGGGGAAGAAAAGTACACCCATCTTTTTAAATGATATCATAAGGGATAGTAAACAACTTAATAGAAAGAAAGGAAAAACACTTGATTCGTTCATTCTTTCAACATTTTTGTCAAGTGCCTAATTTTTGCTAGGTGCTTGGAGTATGGGAAGCTTACAGTCTAATAGGGGATCCAGGGATACACAATACCACATAGTGAGTATTACAGTAAGGGCTAAGAAGGGTCAGTGGGCATGACCAATACTAGCTCAATTTTACAGCATCCAGGAAAACGTCCGAGAACATTTGCTGCCTCCTCTGAGATCTAACAGCTGAGTAGGCATTAATCAACTGGTAGAGGGTATTTCAGGCTAAGGGGCAGCAAATAGAAAGGCCTGGCTCCATTTTAAGGAAATGAAAGTAGTTCAGTGTTGTCGTAGCCTGACCGTGAGGAAGGAAGTGGCAAAAGATAAAGGGTGGAAAGAAGCAGAAGTTAAATCTTAGAGAGTGTCTTAGTTAAGATAAATAATTTGGACTTTTATGGTAAGGTCAGTAAGCAGCCATTAAAAAGTTTTAAGCTAGAATGACATGATCAAATTTGTGCTTTAGGAAATTATTCTTGTCTGAGCATCCAAGAGGACACTGGTGTGAGTTGGTGAACTAGTGAAGTGACATTGACCTTCATCTCTGAGGAGTCTGAGTCCTTATTTATACCTTGCCTTTGTTTGCCCATAGTTGTTACAATACAACTGTGTGTAAACTCTTCGTAAAGCAAACTCATATTCAGGTTAAATATCAATTCCAGTAAAGGACACATTTCTGTCACCCCAGAATGGAAGATGTCTGTTATAATCCACCTGCTCCAAAAGGCTGGCTGATCTCCTTGGTCTCTGCTCCTGGCAAGTTAGGCATGTAAGAGTAGCATTAGCTAGGTCAGAGGGATCCTGTACAAGCCTCTGTGTCTGCCACATGACCACTCTGTTCTTGGGCCCATTGTCCAGCACAGAGGCAAATCAATGAGAGAGATTGGCTGACCTACTCAGCACGAGTCAGCCTTTCCCTCTGGCTGTTGAGACACCCCTTTGAAGTAGGTGTTTTCTGTGGGCAATTATATCTGCATGCTTTGTGCACACTCCTATGGGCCAATCTACATACCTCTTCCAGACTTTCTTGTCCCTAGTTTTCTAGTCCTGTCCCTTCCAGACTCTAGGTGAGTCATCCGTACGAAATGGATAACCAAGGGATACTGCTCATCAGTTTCCCACTGGGTTAGAATTGAGCAGTCAGTCACACCTAGTGGCAGCCTGCTTGTTAACAAATCCTCATATTAGCTCTCCTTATATCCCTTCTGTTTTCTCCATGTCCTTCACTACTGATCTCTGGGATTGGAATCAGCCCTTTGCTTTAAGCTGTGCTTCTAAGGAAGCCCAGGTTAAAATACTTGGTATAAGGAATGGCCCTAACAGTCAACTACTAGTGGTCTAGTGCCCTGCACTGGGTGCGTGGAAGCTGGTTGAATATTCATCCCAGGCTATAAAATTTTAACGTAAAATCATACTAGTGACAGCTATAAAGAAAGTGCCCCAATGTTACAGATGTATTTTCCCCTTCTCACTAGAGTGAAGTTCAATGGGTAAAAACTGAGACAAATCCCTATGTTGTCCCGCACGTCTGAGCATCTGGTAGGAAAGCTGTATTTGAAGAGCTATGGATGATCAGGTAGATAGTTCAATAGAAGCTGTGAGTGACCAGGTACATTAGCAGCCTGTGGAATCTTTCAATATTTCTGTTTTCTTATAATTTGGTAAGTGATGGCATTTTTCACCTTCATCGGTTCCATGTTCTGAATCAGTGAAACACTACCTTAATGTCTACAATCGAATAGCCTGGGGTGCTTTAAAAATTGATGCATGGATTCCATCATTTAAACCAGAATCTCTAAAAGTTGACCCCAGATGTATCTTAAAAGCTTCTCACATGGTTGGGCAGCCAGAGTTGATTGTGGCACTTCCAGACCAACAGAAAGAGGAAGGGAGAAAGGAACTTGCATGCACTGAGCAAGCACTATTATTGGCATCTTCCCTCTCTTTTTATATATATGTTGTTTCAATAATGATGTTATGGGAACATGTAATCAGAATTCTTCTTGGAGGAATATTCCATCAGTTTGGTGGAAACACTTCGTTAAGTATTTGATACTTGGGGTATAAGGGGAGTCCTCCCAAGGGCAATGTCAAAACAAAGTAGTTTCCAAAATTGCATGCGTATAATCGAGGAGAAATTAGATGGCCTTTGAGGGGCTGGAGAAGAGAATGAAGAGGGATAAAAAGCAGGGAAGGATAAAGTAATCTGTGAGCATCCAAGTCTTCCGTGGACTGAATTCCTGATGCTTGAGGGAAGGACATCTTGTTAACACAGAGTAAATACTAAGGTTTCTGCCATAGTGACAGAGTCAGTATGAAAGCAGGAGCTGGAGGGTCAGGGGTGTCTCTGCTGAGGTCTAGGTCTCAACCATAGTTAACAGCTAATACTCATTAAAAGTAATTCAAACATGCAGGAATTGGAAACAGACGTTGAAAGACACTGTCGCATTGTGACATACATAAGAGAATCTGCTGATGTCAAAGGTCACCTTGGTGATCAGTTCACAGCATGAGCTACATTTATGGGACCCCCACAGAGAGCCATTATGACCAAAATGCCCCTCCAGAGTGTTAAGCTCCTGGAGAGTCATCATGAACCAGCACTTTCCAAAGAGTATTATCTGGAAGTTGAGTTCTAAGGGTATTAAATGAAAAGAATTAACAGGGGTTCCATGGCCAAAGAGGTTTTGCAAATGAACTAAATAAAAGGACCTCCAAAGCCTTTAGTATGCTAAATGGGCAAAATGACACTCCAAGAGGGAGGCATAGGCTGTAGCTCTCCATGTGTGTTCTCAGAGACCCAAACTCCCTGACAGTCATTTGGGATGTGCCACTACAGATCTATATATGAATGACTGAGGTTTTTGCAAGAAATGACCAGACACAAATAAGGACACACACTAACACATTTTAAATTTGCCTTGTTTTTCAATCAAAAACAAAAGTAAGTTGTTTTCCCTTTCAATATCTTTTTCTAAAGACAAGCCTCTTTCAAAACAAGCTGTTAGCCTGCCAGAGGCATTGTGTGTTCCGTGGATGTTTATCCCACAATGGCTGTACCTGATGTAATGACTCCACGGGATTTATTTCACTGTCTCCTCGAAACTCAAATTCCCTGTTGAGAGTTGTAGTAATATATGTGAGAACAGTAGGGGGTCCAAAAGTAAAGAATTCATCCTGCTGAATTTCTCCCATTGTACATTCACGATGTGATTTCGTAAGTTGAATGCAAACCGAGAAGCAGTTAACATTTAATAGCAGGAGGTTAGAAATAAATTGTGCTTCTGGATCAAGTTACCTTTACTGAAGTGGAAAGCATGTGATGGATGTAGGAATGGGATGGGAGGCAGGCGACCTGAATTCTAGTCCTAGTGAAACGACACTCTTGCTATGAAACTTTGGCCAAATCCTGAGTTTGTCTCATCTGTGAAGTGAGGGTTCCATGAGGCTGGAGGTCTCTTCCAGATTGAATCTAGGTGTACCTGGAAAACTGCATCTAATAAACATAAGCCATTCCAAAGTTACTAGAGAAAACTTTGGAACTCAGAACCTGCCAAAAGGGCCCTTCTTAGGAAAGATCCTTTCTTAAGAAAGAGACTCTGGAATTTTTACAGCCATGATTCTCAGAGGGCCTGGGGTAAGAGTGGGGGGTGCTCAGTTTGAGAAAGCTTCAGTCATTCTTGGGGCTCTTTCATTCACCCCTACTGGAGGTTATATGATGCTGGAAAAATGGTGAAGGATCCAGGCCCTGAGGCTCCATGTGATATTGCTGTCCAGCTCTGGCCCTTCACTTGAGTGTCCAACCTTGATGCTCGTGTGCTCCATGGTGGCCAGGCTGTCACCCTCTGTGCCTGCTCAGTCCTCTCCAACATGGTTGAAGCTGTCTCTGACTTAAAGTTTGCCACATTCTCAGGGCACCTGGGTGGCTCGGTCCGTTAAGCATCCATCTTTTGGTTTCAGCTCAGGTTATGATCTCACAGTTCGTGAGTTCAAGCCCCACATTGGGCTTTGCACTGACAGTGAGGAGACTGCTTAGGGATTCTCTCTCTCCTTCTCTCTCTGCCCCTCCTCAGCTCCTGCTCTCTCTGTCTCTCTCTCAAAATAAATAAACTTAAAAAAAAATTTTTAAGTTTGCCACATTCTTGTCCTCTGCCTGTTACTTCCTTGTGACCTACTAGAGATCTCACGATACAGCAAATGTTTTTCTGGGGGCTGTGAAGAGCTCAGCCCTTATAAGTGCAGCAACCTTTGTCCCATGGCCCAAGAATAATGAGTATACCTTTTCTTAGAAGTAGTAAGACAATAATATGATTGGATTTTCATATGCTTTCATACTAAATTAACAATAATTCACCTAACTTTGTCCTTCAAATAAAATTTCTGGTGTCTGAATTAGAAGGTTGGAGTGGTCAGAATGTATATAATTTGCACAGAGTTCTCCCAGGTGATTCTAGCATTCTCTCCTTCATCTCAATTCTGCCCTCTGCCCTCTTCCCCACTTGTGCTCTCTCTCTCTCAAAAAAAAAAAAAAAAAAAAAATTAAAAATTGTTTTCAACAATCCTTTGATGGTGTTGTATTGAAATTGGTATCATGGGACAAACTTTGTGTATGATGTAGGATAAAACAAATTAATAATTATGGCCTCTCCTAATTCTATCATTACCTGTGTTCTAGAGAAAAGGGATTCTTAGTATGGAAAAAGGAAGAGACAGATGTAAATTAGAAGAAATTACATAACAATTCATTTGTCCTAAATTTGAATTGAATTAATTTATATTGATATAATTCAAATTTATACTTAAGAATATATATGTATGTATATTCAAGAAACCTTCATTTCAAGATCACAGTCTGGGTGTACATGATGTCAGTGGGTTGCTCCTAGATGTGGCCATTGAAAATTTCTGGAAACAAAAACCTAACCCAGTAGCACTGAGCATCCCTAATGCCCAGAATACAATTTGAACTGAGGGCTTCTTAGAGATGTGACTTATTTCAGGACTGTGTCAAGAAATATACAAGATGATCCTGGAACATGTTGTTACCCTATAAGGGGCATGTTAAAAGGAACCAAGTTGAAGTGTCTCCCCAAGGCAAGAAATGGGACAGTTTAAGTTTTAATGAAGATATTGGCTCAATAGACTGCTACTCTATCAAATATATTTAAATTTATACATTTATAGTTACTCTTATCAAATAATAGGTCCTATTTGGAGAAGGATTTGGGAGACCAACTCATTATCTTGAAAACTAATAGAAGAAAGAATCACGCATTCATCTGGTCTTTTCTACACGGATTTTATCTCCATCGCTGTCTGAGAAGGCGACCACAAGGAAACCTTGGCAGCCATGTGAGGAAGATGGCAGACTCACCATCACGTCTGAATCCCTGAGAAACTATGCCACTCAAGCTGCAGACCTAAACTCCCTTCATAAGAGAGGAACACATTTTTATTTAAGCCACCCAATTTTAGGGGTCTATTTGTTTTTTTTTTTTTTTCAACGTTTATTTATTTTTGGGACAGAGAGAGACAGAGCATGAACGGGGCAGGGGCAGAGAGAGAGGGAGACACAGAATCGGAAACAGGCTCCAGGCTCTGAGCCATCAGCCCAGAGCCCGACGCAGGGCTCGAACTCACGGACCGCGAGATCGTGACCTGGCTGAAGTCGGACGCTTAACCGACTGCGCCACCCAGGCGCCCCGGGGTCTATTTGTTTACCATCTTCCCTAATCAACAGAGAAATCAGTACTTAAAAGTGAGTGCCGTAACAAGCACCTAAAATGTACGGTATTAGCTTAACATTCAGACAGAAGGAAGAAAATGGATATCAAAAGCTGGAAAGCTGGGGCATCTGGCTGGCTCAGTTGAGCATGTGACTCTTGATTTCGGCTCAGGTCATGATCCCAGGGTCATGAGATCAAGCTCCGTGTTAGACTCCGTGCTGAGAATGGAGTGTGCTTAAGATTCTCTCTTTCTTCCTCTGACCCTCTCCCCTGTTCACATTCTCTCTCCCTTAAAAAACAAAACAAAAAACAAAAGCAAAAAAAAAAGCTGGAAAGCTAGAGCCCTGTGTTATCCATGGGGAAAAATAAATAAAATTATCATCCATGATAATTTGGAAGGCAGACCAAGAGCCAAGAGTCTATTAAGTCTGTAGCTCAACAGAAAGCAATTAGAAAGAGAAATAATATTAGTGTTTGTTGGCTGCTATTTTTTACTTTTAGCAAAGTATTACAAGAAGGAGATGAACTCGGGCAAGAATTGACTAGTTGGCCAGCTAAAGTGGAATGGGATAAAAAAGACTTTCAAAATTCAGGGCTTCTGAGGGCTGGGAAAACTGACGGTTTCTGGACCTCAAATATTATAAGATTATAAGATTTGAAGAAAGAAAGAAAGAAAGAAAGAAAGAAAGAAAGAAAGAAAGAAAGAAAGAAAGAAAGAAAGAAAGAGAAAAAAGAAAAGAAAGAAGGGAAGAGAAAGAAAGAAGGGAAAAGAAAGAAAGAAAGAAAGAAAGAAAGAAAGAAAAGAAAGAAAGAAAGAAAGAAAGAAAGAAAGAAAGAAAGAAAGAAAGAAAGAAAGAAAAGGAAAGAAAAACAAGACACAACCCCTGTGGCAAAGATATTACCAAGGATGTTGCCTTGCTACTCAAGCCTATTTCAGACATCAGTGTAGATTCCATGAGGACAAGGAGGGCTTTAGGGCAAGTCTATAAAAGAATTGGAGGCTTATTTACTACCACATTAAACTGACTGGAAATAAGTCAGAAACCTGTCAAGTTTTTGAGCAAATCCTATTGCTCAGAAACCACAAGCTTATGTCTATAATATTACTCTCACGCACCAGTAGAAAGTGGGTTTTCAAAGGCACACAACTCCTAATAACATACTCTACAATATCCACTCCATACACAGAGATGAGGAAAATGGACAAGAATATTCTCCAGGAAGGCAGAGCCCAGGGCCACTGAGAACAATGGACAAGAAAGTTCCTTGTACGGGACCAACCAAAAGTCTATGAAGACATTTTCTTTTAGGGGTTGAGGGTCTTCCCATTACCTCCTCAACAGGATTCCATCATTGCTGTGCACCAGGGACTGCTTTAGGAATGTTTATTGAGGTTATCCTGTCCTCTTTACATAGTGGGTGGGCAGATGGAGCATAGGTAACTTGTCTTTTAGTTTGAAGGGTGCTGGACCTTGAGGAATCATATACGGACCTGAAAGAGATGTCTGAGCATCTCCTAGAGATCCTAGACTTTGAATTAGATGCAACAACTAGATGAAATTGTGGGTTTTCTCCCGTAGTGAGTATGGATGTTTTATGCAAAGAATTATGCTGGCCATAGGGGCTAATAGCAGAGATTGCTCACTACAAAAGAGATTGCCTGCAGGGCACCTGGATGGCTCAGTCGGTTGAGTGTCTAACTTCAGTTCAGGTCATGATCTCATGGTTCGTGGTTTCAAGCCCCATGTCGGGCTTTGTGCTGACAGTGCAGAGAGCCTGCTTTGGATTCTTTGTCTTTCTTTCTCTGCCCCTCCCCCTCTGCTTGTGCTCATTCTCTTTCTCTCTCTCTCTCTCAAAAATAAATAAACATTAAAATTTTTGAAAGAAAATAGTGATTGCCTGCAAAAATCCATTCTCTCCTTCTTTCTGGGCACACAGCTAGTAGACTTCATTTCTCAGCATCCCCTGCAGAGAAGTGACTAAGTTATCTTTCATGGAATATAATTGAAATGACATATGCCACTTCCCAGCATGACTCATAAAAGCCCATCACACCTGTCCCTCTATGCTTTTTTTTCACTACTGGTTGACTGATGTAGCAAGGCTTTAGATGATCCCCAGGTGTCATGTGTTGAAGTTGGCAGAAGCATCATCAATTTGGGTCCTTAATGACTGTGGAAGAAAGCTGACATCAACTTGAATGCTATCATAGTGGCTTTTTGTTTTGTAAGCCACTGAAATTTGGGGAGTTATTTTAATTGCAGTTTAGCATACTCCAACACAATATGTCAAAAAGCAGCAATGTCTATTTTGCACATTTAGTCAACTTTTCAGAGGAAGGCTATGGTTGATCCATTGAATCCAAGACCTCTATTACACTGTCCTTCACCCCATCCCATCAAGGGATCCCATGAGCAGATTACTTTGTATGGTCTCCTCTTCTTCCTTATGACTCTTAATGTACTCTTAAGTACCCTCTCCTTAACCCCTCCTCTCCCTCCCCCATCACCCCTCTCTGCCCTCTCTCTCTCTCTGCTTACACCCAACTCTGCTGACATCCAACTCTACCTCCTCCCATGCTCACATACTAAATTTGTGACCACTGACGTAACTCAAGTCCAGTGCTGCCCAGCAATCCTATCACGTTTCCATAGTCCATTCACCAGATCAGTCTATTGCAGAGCTATTTCATATTTTCTTTTCTCTCCACAAACCCCAGTTCCTTCACCCTCCTCCTCATTCTCAGCTGATGAGTGTGAATTCTATTTCAACGAGAAAATTGAAGCCATGAGGGGAGAATTTCCATTAGCTCCCACCACCGCCTTGACTGCCTACCTGCATCTGTTCCCATGTAATTTGCCTTCCTTCCTGGGTGAATTGTCTGTGCTCCTTTCTAAAGCCAAAACCTCCATCTGTGCACTGGGCACCAACTCCTCTCATCTCCTCAGCTCTTTCCCTTCTCTCCTGCATCTTCAGAATTTCCCTCCACACTGGATCTTTCCCATCAACATACAGAACATACTGCAATAAATCTCATTTTAAAAAAGCAAAAAAACTTAACTCCACACCCTCCTTCAACTACTATCTCCTTTATTTGATGGTTTTTATAGGTAAGTCCCAGGAGGAAAAAAAAAAAAAAAAAAACTCTGTATTTACTCTCTTCTCTAATTTCATTCTCCCTTGAATCCACTCCAGGCAGGCTTTCTTCCTCACTATGTCGAAGAAACAGCTCATATCAAGATAACCAACAAGCTTCATGTTGCCAAACTCAATGCTCAATTATTAATCTTCATCTTATTCAACCAGAATCTGATATGGTGTGTTACTGCTTTTTGCAATACTTACTCTCTTGGCTTCTAAGGAGCCCTCTCTCTTGAGTGATTGCCTTCTTTACTAGTCACTTCTTCATCTTCCCAGTGTCTAAATTTTGGAGTGCCTTGGGCGTAGTATCTTCTGTTTCCTCTTTCCTATCTACACTCATTCTCTAGGTGATTTTGTTGTTTCATAGCTTTTAATACCATATCTATACAGACAGATCCCAAATTTCTATTTCTAAACCAGACTTCTCTCTATAACCCCAGGCTTGTACATCCAACTGCTTTTCTGACATCTCCACCTGGGTGTTAAAACCAACTTTCCCAAAAATCAAACTCCTGATTATTCTTAAGCCTGCACAATAAAAGTAACTCCATTTTTCAGTTTCTTAAGTCAAAACCTTCATCATCCTTGACTATTCTCTTTCCCTAACACCCTACATCCAGTGCAACAGCACATCCTCTTGCCTCTACCTCAAACTATATCCAGAAGTCAACCCCTTCTCACAACCTCCATCACCATCATCTCTCACCTGGATTACTGCAACAGTAGCCTATGATCAAAGTTGTTCATTCCCTCCCAATATCTATCCCCCCACTTCTGTACCGGTAGAATTTTTATCTGGGTTCCTGGTCTTCCAGATGTAGATTTTCTAATCTATCTTAGAGTTAGGTGTAGACAAGGGGATGTAAACAAAAATGTCTATGGAATTTCTGGGACCCTTTCTAAGAGAGAGCTGGAAGATACCCTTTGTAGCTCCCACTTTATCTTGTCCTCATCCTGCTTCCTGTTACACAGATGACTCCTTAGCCTGCAGAGAAGCACTCTTATGTTTAGTCGTTTCTATCTGCATTCATGCCCCAGGTGAGTCCTTAGAGCAATGAGTTTGAATGTTTTCCAGTTGCTGAGGACTTGGTAAATAAAACTACCATCTACCTCTAGATTCAAACCTCTGGACTTAGGAGTGAGAGAGAAACCGCCTTCAATTTAAAGCCACTGTAACCTGGATAACATTGTCACTGCAAAACTTCATCCAAACCAGTATGTCTTCTGATTTTCCCCCCACTTCTTCTCTTGTTCCTTTATGAACTATTCTCTCCCCAGCATCAGCCAGAGCAGTTCTAACTTTAGAACCCCCAAGTTAGTTCATGCTACTCTTGTGGTCACAACCCTCTAGTGGCTTCCTGCGCTACCCCCATCAAGGCCTGATTAATGGCCTTCCTAGACCTGTCTGCACCTACATGTTCTGCCTGCCCACCTCCCTGCCTTGCTTCTCCTCTGCCCTGGTCTCTTCCATTCTTCCCCCAGTTTCATCCATTCCAGATGCAGCGGCCACTCGCTGACTCTCAAACACACCCCTACTGCAGGGCTGAGTATTTCTTTTTTTTTCCTTGGGAGACTCTTACCCCTGTTAGCTTGTGGTTCACATTCTCTCTCCTCAAGACTGTACTCAGATGTTACCTTATCATGGTGGTCTTTTTTTACTCCCTGACCTAAACTGTCACCAGCAAAGCCAGGACATTTCCCATAAAAATTGGGATTTTTAGCTTCTTTAGAAAGTACAACTGCTCTAACAGTAAAATTCTGGGCCCAGTTCTCACAGGACAACAATGGACTTGAGCCAGGGATAGCAACAAGATAGAGCTTAGGGAAGCTTTAGTTGTTGTTCTATATAATTTCCATCAGTAACTTTCTCCCCACTCCTTGATGTGATAAATGGATGTTGTGTTTATTTCATTTAAACTGCTGTGCAGACTTAGCTTCAAGCACTACCATCCCCATCCCATTCCCATCCGCAGATAGATAGCCATCCTTCTAAATAAAAAGTCTAAAGGTGTTTCTGGCTAGAAACTGGGTAGCATAGGCATCTATACGTCATGGTCCACCCCCCCTCCCCCGCCACCTCACCACCCGCCTCAACTCCCTGGTGTCATGCATTCCCCCACTTCATTAATTCATAATTCTGTCAGGTTCCTCCAGATATATGGTTAGCAAATGATGGCTTAGAGTATCTTTGTTCTCTATATGGGAAAACTCAAAAGATTAAGAGGACATTTGAGACCCAAAGGAATGACTCTTCAATAATAGAATCCCAGGCATCAAGAGGCAGTCACTCTACATGGTAATTTTCTATACCTGTTTTTTGTTGTTGTTTTGTTTTATTTTGTTTTTTGAGAGACAGAGAGAGGGGGGCAGAAAGGGAGAGAGAGAATCCCAAACAGATTCCGGGCTGTCAGCCGAGAGCCTGACACAGGACTAGATCTAACAAACCATGAGATCATGACCTGAGCCACAATCAAGAGCAGGACACTTAACCGACTGAGCCACCCAGGCCCCCCTCTATACCTGCTATTCTTAAGGCTGAACTCCATCTATCAGATTATTTTCCAAAGCCATATGGCTCATTCCTGGAGACTTTGTTGATTTGCTTCAGAATTCAAGTCTTTTTTTTCTTTTTAAATGTCAATACAGGCCAACCAGTCTTTGAACATACGCAGAGATTATTGCAAACAGATCAATCTTTCCCAGGAAGGGATCTAGTCTTGCACAAAGGAACTACTACTTTAAACAGCTAAAAGGTGAATTACATTATTGAGCTGGCAAGTGCTATATTTAAAAGTTACAAAAGACAATTACTAGTTCACATGAAACTCAAATTCCTCAAAGTGAATAACCTGTAAGAGGTTCATGTAGAGGTCTGCAATGCCCTGTTACATATTTATGTGAAATTTTTATTGAAGAACAGTGTTGGTGTTTCCATGTTAACTTTACCGCATCTTTATAAATGCTCTCCAAGCCAAATTCTTAGGGAATGGTAATAAAAACTTCTTTGAATGGAGCTCATGGGCTTATCTTTTTAGCAGTTTGCTCAGGATTAAGAATTATTATAAAATAATTTCTTTCATTCATTCATTCATTCATTCATTCAGCAAAGTCACGCAATAATTATTTAGCAATGCCAGTCACTGTTCTAGGCACTAAATTCAGAGCAGTGAGCAAAAGAGAAAAGTCCCCACTCTCATAGAGATTACAATTGTATTGGTACAAGGAGTGAGGGGAGAGAGACATAAACAAGTAAATGTGTAAGACGTCAGGCTACAAAAAGTGCCAGCAAAGCGGGCAGGGATGGAGTTTTATTCACATTTGCAATACCAGCATCCCATGCTCTGAAAGAGCTTAAGAGGATGAATGTAGTAATGATTTCGTATGATAAACTCTACCTGCAGAATCTCTGAGCAGACATAACATTTGCTCTAGAGCCATAGAATGGGGTAGGGTGGGAGCATGCATACTTTTAATTCCATTTCCCACAAACTGGGATCTCGTGTCCTAGCTATAGATGGTTCCCAAAAGGAAAAGCCTTGGAAGACGGTCTTTGTTTTGGCCTCTGTCTGCAACTCCCTGTATACTGAGCATGGGCTTCAGAGAAGCTTTACCTCTTCTAGATGCTGAGATTTTTGTAAAGTTGAGAAATTTCCCAGTTTGATATTCTGCATTGTCTAAAGCAAATTAGACCTCTACTTAGAACAAAGCCTACCTTGTTGGGAAAGGAGTGTGCAAGTTAGCATGTTTTCTGATTAAGCTTTCTTTATTCCTCTTAATGAGCTTAGAGTGGAAGTCATCATCACCCAGGGAATCTTTTTATTTTCCCTGGGTTACTTCATCCATCCAGTCATCTATGGAAGTTACTAATGACTTCACCGAGCAAAGTCAGGACTTACCGCCCGACACTGCACTGTGTTGGCAGAGTTTTGGCTGGGTCTTCCCTCAACAGTTCCAGGAAGATTGTATCTTTACTGTATCTTTACAGGCTTCATTAGCCCTGAGCAGAAACAGAAACAGACATGCCCAAAGGCGGAACCCAATATTTTTGTGAAAATCATGAAAAACAGTGTCACTTTTCCTTTGTCAGGGCCCTCTGATAAGACCTTTCTGAACCACAGTCTGTTAGATATCAGAGGATATGGTTGCCCCCAGCCAAACCAACCCAGGAAGAGCCAGATCCAGGGGCGGAACCAAAGACCGAGAGAAGAAAGAGGGTGACCTAGTTCGTGACAAATGAATCTCAGAAACAGGACTAGATTGGAAAGTCAGCAAAGTTGCTCAGGGCTGCATTACCACTTCTTAGGGGCCCTGAACACTTTTGTCTTCAGGACCCTCTCCCTCCTTCAAATAATATGAACAATGATACTTTATGACTGTGTTACAAAGCTGAATACAATCCAGACTGGATTCATTATTACAGGTTAACTATAATCTGTTATTGTTGTTCTTATTTAAAAAAAAATTAAAATTTGAACAGTTTGTAGGTCTGATGCCTTCTTGTTTCCATTGCCTGTCCTGCCCACTGACATCATCAGAACAACTTGGTCAGCTACAGTGAGGCCTGATGTGACAAACCAATGGCCTTCCAATGTTTGCATCCCCCTTGCTCCCATGGGAGCTGGGTTTGGCTGCCACTTCTCTGAAACTTCCCCTGCTGAGGTCATCAGTGACCTCTGGGTTGCCAGTACTCACGGACAATGGTCCATCCTTATACTTCAGACCTTTCTGGGGCATTTGGTGCCATTCTCTACTTAATTCATTCTTATTGAGTGGCCACGTATTTCAGGCTGTGTCTCAGATTTGGGAGGCATAGTAAACTAAACAGACAAGATTCCAGCCCTCATAGGGCTTTTTGTCCAGGAAGGAATCCAGATAAATAAGCACCATGTACAATATGTTTTGGACATACTATAAAAGCACAAAGGCCCCTAACTTGAACTTGAGGTGTCAAGAAATGTTTCCTAAGACCTGAAATACGAGTAAAAGTTCTGGTGGGGGAGAGGAGAGTGCTTTAGGCAGAAAGAGCAAATGCACCCAGGCTTAGTGATAAGAGAACCAAGTGTACAGTCTGTGAATAGAAAGTGACCCCACGTGGCTGGAGCTTAGAGTATGTGGGTGGGGAGGGGAGTTTGCGCTGAGAGTGTCATGAGCACTTTAGAAAGATGTCTCTGGTGTCAGTGAGGAGAACGAATTGGAGTAGGGGTGATACTGAGCTTAGAGAGATACTGAGCCCTGGGAGGCTGTGGATGAAAAGCCTGTGCATGGGACTTAGGCAAGAGATGGTAACGCTTTGAACCAGGGAAGCAGCAGACGGGAAGGAGGGAAGTGGACAGGCTGAAAATACTGCATTAACTGGAGTTGGTGACGGCCTGGATTTGGGGGAGAAGGATGACATCTGTCTGGCTTCTTACTGGCAGAAAACAGTATACTCTGTGCTGATAAAGCAGAAAGGGGTTTGTTATAAGATATTAGGAGACAACACAAGCTTTAGGAGGGCCAGAAAGCCCAGTTTGGAAGGCTCACAGAGCAGTGCCCACTGTATCATGGGAGTGTTGGAGCAGAATCACTGATGCGTGTCACTTGGCTCCTGTGAGCCTAGGAACCAGACACCAGAAGCTCTACCCCAGTGATCCCAGAAGAACTAGATGTCCCCACCTTTGCAGTTGTTGCAAGGGACTGCCTCCTCCAGCAGCAGCCATGTTGCTCATTCCTGCCGCCTATTTGTATGAAGGTGCAAATGCTTGACTGCATCTGGGTCACATGTTGAACCAGGCTGCCAGGAAGTTTGGGGAATGTGGTTTCTGGCTTTTTAGGGGGGCAAACTATAGAGGAGTTGGAATGCATGCTGAGTGAGCTCCTTACACTTTCTTTTTTTTTTTTTTAATATGAAATTTATTGTCAAATTGGTTTCCATACAATACCCAGTGCTCGTCCCAACAGGTGCCCTCCTCAATGCCCATCATCCACTTTCCCTTACACTTTCAGCCACAGCTTGTATCTCTGCACCAGCCCCCTGACCTAAACAATATAAGGAAGGCGTTACAACTCTCAGAGATGGGGCTCAAAGGTTCAATAACTCATCCCAGGTCAGTGGTGGGGCAGAGTCCTGCTGAGTCCACATCTAGGCTCTTTCTGTTCCCTCAGACTGTCACTTCAAGACTCACTTCTGTCCTAACCTCCCCTAGAAAGGCTCCCCCATCCCTCCCACTCCACAGGATGCACTAGATGCTGCTGGCTTCCCTAATGTCCCTGTGCACAGCACAGGACAACAATCTGTGACAACAACCTGCATTTGCCACCTGGTGTCCCAAGCATTCTTTATTCCTGTTACCCAGCCTCCTTCTGTGTGGCCTTTGTTTGATCTCTGTCCTCTGTTCTGTGAGCCTCATCCCACTCAGGAAACCTCACAAACTGATGATCTCATGTCTATACAAACTCCTTCCACTCCCAGTTTTTTCCCAAGCGCTTGAAATGGACAGTGGCTCCATCTTCCCCACCCCATTTCTCTCATTTATTAAATAAAATGGAACATTTGGACAAGATGATCTCTTTCTGCAACCAAATTTTAGGATGGATTCTGTAATTTTTCCTTTGGTGGGGCAGTGCTTTGGCTTTGGCTCAAGAATAGTGCTGGTTGTAAGAATTCTTTTAATTGGACCCCGGGCGTCAGGATTTGTCCTTTCACAAGTAGTGCCCGTCCTCTGCAGTCTATTTCGGGAGCCTCTACCAACAGCATCGAGCTTCCCGTCTTGGCTGAGCACCCTGTGCCTATCCCTCTGCCCCTCCAACTCTCATTTGCATTCATAGCCCCTCCTCACCACAGGTACCTGTGCAATTGTTTCCTAACACGCTGCCAGCTGCTTGAGTCTTGCAAAGCCAAGTTCTCCTTTGGGAGTTCTGACAGTAGGTAATAAAGACACAGAATGTGATGCTTTTCCCTAGCCTGGACTCAAAAGAGGGGGCTCTGTCAGGAAAATAATTTTCTCACTTCAGACCAACTAACTCACTTTACAGCAAAGGATATTGCCAGTGAGCTTTTAAGCAAGGATCACTAGTCCCACACCATCAGGGCAACTGGACAGTTTGAAGCACCAGATTGGAGATAATACCCTGTGGAGATGGGTGTTATCCTCCAAGATATAGTATGCTCCCTAAATCAATGACCATAATATGGCCCTGCATCCCCAGTAGTTAGGGTGCAATGATCTAGGCCCCAAAGAATAGATGCGCAAGGGGCCTCGCTTACTGTAACATCCAATGACCCACTGCGAGAGTTGTGCTTCTAGACCCCAGTTGCCTACAGCAGCATCCACTCCTCACCTCACTCTTTCCTGGCCTCCTCTCTCCCTGGTGTCATTTCCCAGTCCCTCACCATGTTCCTGAGATTATCCCCCAGAGAAACTCCTTGTACCTGAAGCTCAAAGTGTGTTCTGGGGAGAGGCAGGCTTGTACCTCACACATTTGTCAGGAGGAACAAATGAGAGAAGGTGCTGAGTGCCGTGTCTGTCTTAGAGTAAGTGCCCGGTGAATACGAGCCACCATCATCCTCATCCTCATTATTATCATGATCACTGTCACTGAACTCCTGCAAGAGAGTTGAGATGACCTTGTTCAAAGTCCTAAGAGAGGTGACATTGACATATCAGGCTTCCTCCTTCTTCCTCTTCCCTCACACACCGACTGAACACAACCCTGAAAGAGTCTATAAGCAAGGAGCAAACTACTGATAATATTAACAGCTATCATTTAGAGAGTTCCTACCCTGGAAATAGGCACTGTGCTCATTACTTCATAACTATGATTGTAGCATAACATGGTCTCGACAGCTTTACCAGATTACAATAGTCCAGGGTGTAATTATAATTTTAATAACAAGAGACAACATATGTTGGGCTTTTACTGTAAACTGCATGCAAAGCATGCATGTAGTAATGTAGTGTCTTCCCATTTTACAGGTGAAGAAATAGACTCAGAGAGAGAAAGATACTTGCCCATGACCACACAGCCTGGACAGGGTGGAATCTGGACCAAAACCCATATCTAGCTGACTTCAGAGAGCTTGCCCTTTCTGCTAGACCATAGTGTTCTCATCATCACTGAAATTTCTCCAGATGAGACAGTTTATCTGGGGGTTTACATTTTTCAGGGGAACAAAACATTATTCACAGGAACTAAAAAGGCGACTATCACTCAGTTCAACAAGCAAAATTTTCAGGAAATCTAACCCTGCAACAATAATTTTAAGGAACAAGAAGACATGAGTCACAGTCCAAAATAGCAAGAATAAAGCATGGGATTCTGCTTACGCCAAAACTGATGCAGGGACTAGTTTCAATTGTAGCACATGTGGGAGGGACAAGTCCCACTGTACGTTGAGATGTCTGGAGAAAAGTGGGCATCCTAGACATACTAAAATGACTATTTTCTAATAAGCACCTAAAAGATAGAAATGTATGTGTCTCTAGTTAATAAATTCTTATCATATTCTACCCTTAGAAAAGTTATACTTAATCCGTAATTTATACCATGTTGGAATCATTCTTAGAAAATTAAAATTTGACCTTGCCTTATTTTCTATCCACTGAGGTATTCCAAGTTAAAGTTATATATTATCCCAAAACATTCTTACTATCTACAATTAGAATAAGAAACAAGAGTTGTTTTACCAGCTCTTCAAGCTGTAATAAACTGAACTTGATTCTCCTTCCCCCATGATTATTTGCAATCATTACAATAGCTAATATCTTCTAAGGGTTTATTGTTTGCCAGAATCTGACCTACAAACTTTATGTTATTTAATTCATATAACAACCATAAGAGGGAAAAGTATTATTTTTTCTTCATTGTACATAAAAGGGAACCATAGATTAGAGAGGTTAAGATCTTACACAATATCATTCAGCTGCGTTGTGGGACTACTGAGATTCAAATCCATGATTAATCAGTGTACTTTAGTTTGAAAGGGTTATCCATCCAGTCAGTGCCCTTTCTATGTGGACCCAAACCTTTAAGTTCCAAAGTGGCTGAAATCAGACTGAAAGTGACCTGGTATATTTCTGAGTTCTCAGGAAGAATTAAGATCTGTCTAGAAGTTAGCATGTTAATAAACTGCTCCAAGGAGCTACTTCTGTAGGAGGAACAGAGACCTCACTCTTCATGACTGTGGTTTGCAGATAAGTTGCTTCCCGGTCACACTGTAGAAGCCATCACAAGGAGTCGAAACAACAGATTAAAAAAATGAAAGCCTTTCAAAAACAGAGTCAGGATGTACTCTCACACTATAGGCTTACAAATCACTTGCACCACTCAGTGGCCCTGGGCTGACCTAGTGATTAAAAGTGATTCAGGATTTGCTAGGAACCAAGAAACTGACTCTATCAACACATGATTTCCTTAGGCTATGTTAGTACATCTGATATTCAGATACTAGAAGCTGTTTCCAGCTTAATTGTTAAAAACTGAAAATCTTGAAGAAGTAGAGGTACATGACAGATGTGTCTTCATAATAAAGATCCTCAACTCAGCTTGATTTTGTGGCAGTGACTCAGCACGTCATAGTTGGCAACTTACCTTTCCTGAGGCTGCCTCCCATCCTTAGCACGCCAGTAGTCCTGGGTCCTCACACGCAAGGACCTCTGATGATTTCTTGGGGAGTCATCAGGCAGATAAATAAACATCCCCCCAAATAAAACTTACCCACCCCATGGCAGCCACTTACTGCAGAGGACAGATCCCTTAAAAACAACAGCAAAATCTGTCTCAAGAGATGTGCTGGTTTTGAGAGATGTTTGTCCTCAAGAAAGCAGTGTATTGCCACCACAATCTAGATTTACACTCCTTACCTTGAGAAAAAAAACACCTGGAGTGACATGATATTTAGCGTCTCCTTTGACCCGTTATCAGCCATTAGGAATGCTAATAATGATCTTTTACCATTATTTCAATTGCAAGAGTCAAACTCGTTGGATGGAATCCTCAAACATCTAAGAAGGTAGTGGTGGAAATCCAGGGAGTTTTGTTGCCCCATCCCTTTTTCCTTTTTAATTTGCTGATTGATAACTTGATCCCATTCATGGGTTTGCTACCTGCCAAGAAACGAAAAAGGAAAACAAGCAATCATTTATATGCATGATATGGATTTTAAGAACTATGAGTCTTAAACAGGAAACTTTTGGGGCGCCTAGGTGGCGCAGTCGGTTAAGCGTCCGACTTCAGCCAGGTCACGATCTCGCGGTCCGTGAGTTCGAGCCCCGCGTCAGGCTCTGGGCTGATGGCTCAGAGCCTGGAGCCTGTTTCCGATTCTGTGTCTCCCTCTCTCTCTGCCCCTCCCCCGTTCATGGTCTGTCTCTCTCTGTCCCAAAAATAAATAAACGTTGAAAAAAAAAAAAAATTAAAAAAAAAAAAAAACAGGAAACTTTTAAACTCATGAGAAATAAGGCTGTTGATCAACGGGCCACTATTCAAGTTATATTCCTGGTTCATTGCTTTCTCTAAGTACTATCCTGGTGTGTTGCTAAATCAGCAAAAATACCTGAGCTACATCAGGTTCATTCTGACAGAAATATTTCCTTTGAGTTATGATGGAGTGTCAGGTCCTTGGCCATAGGGGGAATTTTTCTGTAACTTACATAAAAATAAAACTGTGTTTATGACATTTTTCGATGTCCTTCATTTAAGATTCCTTGTTGTAAATTCCTCTTAGAATTTAGGAACGCACACACATGTAGCACTCACAAATTAGTTTACAATAAAACTCCAAAGTGCTTCTTTCTCTTAGTTTTTAGAAAGATAAGGGGAAAAAATGAAATCAGCAAACACTTTCAACTTACTAAAACAATAACTTGACCATTTCCCTGAATGATTTCCAATTTTTCCTATTATTTTCATTTAATCGCCTTGTGTATATTTTATGTATAAGGATATGTGTTTTAAAATTGTAATTCTCTACAGGTCCTTCTATAAATGATAAATTCCTATCTAGATGCCAGAGATAGCCCATAATAAAAATTCCAGGGATAGTAGGAACAGACTATTGATCAGGTCCCTGACAGAATCCAACTCTTCACATAGCATCAGATAGCTTGTAGAGGAGATGATGTTCTGCATCCCCCACACCCCTCAGATTATCTATTGCTGTAAAACAACCCCAAACAAAGGCTTAAAACAATCATTTATTTTGTTCATCAGTACGGGGGGATTGGCTGGGGCAGCTCACCAAGTAGGGGTGATTTTTCCCCAAGGAACTTTTGCAAACATCTGGAGACTTTTTTTTTTTTTAATTTGAAAATCTAATTGGATTTATTAAACGATGCATAGATCAGGAAGCATCCCACCTAGCAAGTAGATGGGAAGTTCTGGGAACATTTTTAGTTGTTAAACTGGAAACAGTGCCACCGGCATCTAGTGAGCAGTGGCCAGGGGTGCTGCTAAATATAGTATAATGCCCCTACAAGGAAGTACCCAGCACAAGACTGAGAAACTCTAGCTAGGCAGTTCTCATTTGAGGTCTCTAATGAAGTTGCAGTCAGGTGGTGATGAGGCTGGGTCATCTTGAGTGCATCTTCATTCACATGTCTGGTACCTGGGCTAAGAAGACTCAAGCAGTTGGAAACTGGAGCAGCTGGGGATCCTCAGGAATCTCTCCTTTATATGTAGTTATTTCATATATTCTCTCTGCAGGGCAGTTTTAGGGTATCCAGGCTTCTCACCTAGTGGCTGAAGGTTCTGAGTAAGTGCCATCAGAGATTGATAGAAGCTGGGTGGCCTTTCTAACTCAGTCTGGAGTGTCACTTCTGCAGCAACAAAGTAACAAAGATCCCCAACCCCTTGGGGTCAACAGAAAGGAAGGAGAGAACCTGAACTCCCACCCCGACTTGGCAGTGAAGAGGCAACACCATCACATCTGTGGAAGCCAACTAAAATACAAGATTTAAATAAGATTCAGAGTCTTATAATAGAATACCCAAAATGTCCAGGTTTGAGTCAAAAATCACTTATACCAAGAACTAGGAAGATCTCAAACTGAATGAGAAAAGGCAATCAACAGTTGCCAACACTAAGATGACACAGATGTTAGAATCATCTGACAAGGACTGTCAGTCAGCCATCATAAAAATGCTCTGACAAACAATTATGAAAATGCTTGAACCAAATTAAGAACCAGAAATTCTCAGCAAAGAATTAGAAGATACAAAGAAAAACAAAATGCAGATTTTAGAACTGAAAATTACAGAAACCAAAATAAAAAACTCAATGAATGGACTCAACAGAAGAATGGAGGGGACAAAGGAAAGAATCAGTGAACTTGAAGATACCTAATTGGAACAACAACCACAACAAAAAAGATTGAAAAAATAAAGCCTCAGTGACATGTGGGACTATACCAAGTCCCAGAGGAGAAGAAAAGAAGATGCAGGCTGAAAAAGTATTCAAAGAGATAATGGCTAAAAGTTTCCTAAATTTGGCAAAAGAAAAGAAAAAGCTGTAAAACTACATATTCAATAAGTTACTCTGAGTAAATTCCAGATAAGATAAACTCAAAGAAATCTACACCAAGATATATCATGGTCAAAACTTCTGAAAACTAAAAACAAAAAAATAATCTTGAAAACAGCCAGAGAGAAACAATGCATTATCAGTATGGGAAAAAGCAATCAGAACAATGGATTTCTCATTTGAAATCATGGAGGCCAGAAGAAAGTGGCACATTTGCCAGGTGCTGAAAGAAGAGAATTGTCAACTCAAAATTCTTCATCTGGAGAAGGTATCTTTCAAGAATGAAGAGGAAATCAAGATATCCTCAGATGAAGGAACACTAAAAGAATTCATCCCCACCAGACCTACCCTAAAAGAATGGTTAAAGCAAATTTTAAAGAAGGTATCATAGGTTATCAGGAAGTATGGAAGAACATACTAAGAGGGAAAATATGATAAATACAACAGAATTTCCTTCTCCTCTTGAGTTTTCTGAATATTGTTTGATAGTTGAAGCAAAATTTTTTAACACTGTCTAATGTGGTTCTCAATGTATGTAGCAAAAATAGTTAAGACACTTACATTATTGATAGGGGAGGGTAAAGGGATGTACCGGGAAGTAAGGTTTCTAGACTTCACTCAAATTGGTGAAGTGTTACATTAGTGGACTTTGCTAATGTATGTATGTAATACTTTATTGCTCACTACACTAAGGGAGTTAAGCTGATTGGACCCAGTCTCTCTGAGCAAAACAGAGCATTGATGTTATATTGGGTTTGGATGCAGCACAGAGTTCAAGAATTTGGCAGACTTTCAGTAAAGGGTTGATAACCTATAGAAGCAGAGTTACTTGGGTATGATTCTTATTGGTCGGTTAGCAGTCCTGATGTGTATACTAGAGTGAGTCCATCACTGATTGACTTTTAGAAGTGAGGCACTAACTGTGAGTAGTTAATTCATTAACCATTAACTGAATGTTCAACTGAAATTTGTTGCCTTGATCTATGGGAACAGGTTAAAACTGGCCCTGGTAGCCATTTGCTACCATGGCTATAGGAAAATTCATTTTTCCCTAACTTTGTAGGAGCCTTTTTATTTTCACTGGTGTTGCCATTTGAAAATATGTTAAATAAACCTTATTTCTAATTTTGCAAATCTTTTGCTCCTAAGAAAAACATGTCTGGCATGATGAAGTAGGGTGGGAAATGTTTACCAGGGGAGATTAGGGTATATCCTTTCTTTCAGCCTATTCATAACCAATTTTCTCCCTTCTTCTGATAACAACATTCCTCCCTCCACATGCATCCAACCCTCATATCTTTGGGGAATTCTTCTTTCCTAAAACAAACATGTGGTTCTGATGAGAGCTGTCAGTCTCCCTGCCATGGACATGTTATTCAAGTGTAGCCAGTCATAATACCACACAACCTTGATTATAGTGATTGGTCCAGAAATAAGCTTGCGTGAAGCCAATGAAAATCCTTCCTCTCCTGTAGCACCCATAGCCCTTCATTACATGGGTATTGTTCTATGACTGATTCCCCTAATAGACGGAGCTCCTTGAAGGCAGCCACCATGTCTGATGTATATACATGACTACCATGTTGCTAGCATGATGCTAGCAATTATCATGATGAAAGCATCTAAGAGGTGCTCAGTAAATATTTCTTGAATGTTTGAATAAATGCATAAATGGGAAATGGGTCAAGGAATGAGTGGGTATTCAGCTATTATTTGAAAAAATAAATGGCAACTGTAGAAACTCTTAGAAAACGTCTGAGAAAAGTCTTCCTAGCTCTCCTAAGAACCCTCTTCTGTCACAGTTGCTAGAATGATGAGTACATTGTGTAGCCCACAGCGGGAAGTCCAGGCTGCTGAGCCTGGGGGACACCACACATCTGTGTTGTCTGGGCCAGCTGTATAGTTTCTGCAGGCATCACAGCTGGCACTCAGATTGGCCCTTTTTCATTTGCATCAGTCATTCTGAGCATAGGGAACAATTGCGTCTCTAAGAACTCGCAAGAAAACAAAGGGTGGCAGTATCAGTGACCAGTTGGATAGACTTCAAGTGTCAGGGCAACTCTGGTTGTGTGCCAGTCAGGCCAGGAGACAGTAGGGACTTGAGATGACATGTATTTTCCTATGACTCTCTCCCTGCTCAAAATTTAGAATAAGAATTGAAAAACATTGAACTCACAGGAGGCAAGCAACTTGGGTTCTTGTCCTGACTTTGCTACTACCTCACCCTGTGACCTTGAGTAAGCCACTTAACTTCTATAGGACACAGCGTCGTCATCTTAGAAATGATTTGGTTCTTTTCAGCTCTGGACTCACAACCGTACTACCTGTGAGTGTCAAGACTGGAACATAGGTGCAGCCTCCAAAACTAGTACTATGGCTGGGAGATGATCCAATGTCTGAATGCGGTGGCTGGTCTTTCCTCTTGTCTTTTGTCTTCCCCCAGCCCCCAGCCCCTTTGATGGGACTTGAGGGATGAGCTGAACGAAAGCTTCCGATAACTCAGAGCCTGTCCACTTGGGAAAAATGTCAACTCCAAGGTCAGTGACTGCTGAGAGATGCTACTTGAGGGCTGATTGGGCATCTCAGTGACTGGCTTCAACAAGAAATGTCTCTGCATTTAGGATGCTTCCTTCACATATTTTTACACAAAATTTTCTGAATTTGATATACAGAATATATATCTTTTTTGAATTTTCACGAATTTGTTGGAATGTGACATACACAACAATATTACCAGCAGTGTAATTTTGGAGGATTGGAACAGTATTTGATGATATATTTCAATGAATAATGATGATAGATAATATTGGTCATATTTTATGATGTTGGCTGAAGATATAATTATGATGAGGGACTGATGATGCTCACAGAAATATATTTGAAAGTCAGTGAAGAAAAATGAAGTTCACAGATACCATCGCCACTCTAGATGCTATTTTAAATTTTGTTTCTAAGGGAAAGGTGCTGAGTTAAAAGCCTTGTCATCTACTTTTTTAGACGCATAAAAAAATACAATCCAAATTTGCTTTTTCTTTTTCATTTCTGAATAAAGAAATGGTCTGTTGGAAGAAGAGAGGAAATGTTGCAAAATCGTAGAGCAAAAACTGAATTTTCAGCATAAATTAAATCAATTCTGTAATTTTGCAAATAAGAAGACTGATTGATGTCTGTAACGGATGTTATAGAAGTTGCTCAAAGTCTGGCAGCTAATTAGCAGCTTCAGGACTGAACATGACTCTCATATACAGTGTTTCTATATTTATCCCTCTCTCCATTTAGATCTTAATATCTACCCTAACCCCCAATATCTAGTGGATATCTTTACTGCATCAGTATTTCCCGAATTTCAGTAATTAAAAATTCCTAATGTGTGCCCCAGCCAGTCACCATCTTACTATGATTTGTTTTTCTTAAACTCACTGACATTTGTATTTAAATTTACTTAAAGGTAACATTTATGGGGCACCTGGGTGGCTCAATCGGTTAAGCATCTGACTTCAGCTCAGGTCATGATCTCGCGGTTCGTGAATTTGAGCCCCACATCGGTCTCTCTGCTGACAGCTCAGAGCCCACTTCAGATCCTCTGTTTCCCTCTCTCTCTGCCCCTCCCCTGCTCTCTCTTTTTCTTAAAAATAAAATAAACATTAAACTTTTTTAAAGCAACATTTATGTCACTAATATAAATATAAAATCAGTATTACTTGCCATAAATGGGTGGTGAAAATGATCATTTTGTGTCCAAGTGCCCGTAGAAGTTTACTTCTGAAACTTTGTGAAACTCCCTTCTCTCTTAGGCTGCCCTGCCTATGAAATGATAGGATGTCAGAGTTCTTAAACGATCAGGGATCATGGGCCCAAGATAAAAGTAATCATCAAGATGTACATGCAGCCTTTTAAAAAAGTTAGAATATACTGGATTATGAGAGGAAAAATGCTTTCCAGCTTATTGCAATACCTTCCCTTACCAGCTCAGATAATTGGCTGTTGGCTTTTAGAGGTGAGAGCCCTTGAAACCCTTCAGGATGTGTTGCAAGGAAAACAGTTCTTGGGGAGAGGTTCTCGCTGTTGCACAAACAGAACCTGAAGTCAGGAAAACATTTCTGTTTGGAGCAATGCCTGTTCTGCCACCTGCTAGCAGTGTGCTATTAGACCAGCTTTTCTGTCTCAGTGTCTCAAATGTTCTTCATTTCAAAACATGGAGACAATCAGTGCCTTTTAGAGTTTTTGTGACAATTGATGAGGAAACACGTGGATGATAATTAGCCTGGTATGAAGAGCACAATGAACAGTCTCAATACACTTAAGTACAGGTACGTCCGCTTTCCAAAAGTTTGCCTGACCCCACTTTGCTTTTAAGAAAGACTTATATTAACACCTGTTTTGGCTAACCGAAAGAAATCTGAAGAGGATTTTCGCTTATACAAAAGAATAAAAAAAGCATGAAGCAAAAATAGCATTCATCATTTGTTTGCTGCAAGCTGTTTATAGGGGCATCACTCACCCCCAGCAGCAAGAGGGGAGACGCCAGGCTCCTTCTTGGGAACCACACAGCATCTCAGCATCTCAGCATCAAGCCCCCACAGGGCTATGAACTGTGTCTGTGAGCATCTGTGCTTTATCTTAATTTGTTGTGTGCATCTGTTAGCAAGATGTGGTACCAGAAAAGGTACCAGAAAAGCCTAAAAGAGGTGATGTGGGGGGTCTGGGGATGCCCAGGAATTTTTCTATATAAATAAATGGTAATTGATTTACACCATTTTACTTAGGAGCGGTTTCCTAGGTAGTGAGAGAAACCTTTAAATGGCAAGTTTATTTTCTTCTCTGTTCTCCCTTTTCTGGAGTCTGATGCCTTTCAAGGTTTTTGTAATATAATTCAAAGATAGGAAACAAAGAGATTCTTTGAGCATTAGAAGGGATAGTCTATTTTTATAGCATTTTTCAGACAAGGAAACTGAGCTGTAGGATTCTTATGAGTAATATGTCCACTATGCAGGTAGGAAGTAGTGAAACCAAAACACTCTGTCTTCAGAGCTTACACTCCTAATAATCATGCAGTCTACACTACATAATGTAGTGTATTAAGATGGCTACAAATTCTTTGACACCTTCCACCAACAGGTGGATTCTATGGCCCCTTCCATAGAATCTGGGTTGGCTCTGTGATTATCTAATACAATGTGGAGGAAGTGATGTGCCAGTTTCCCAGCCCAGGTCTTAAGAGACTAGTTAGTAGCTTCTGTTTCCTATTTGTATAGATGCTCATTCTTTGAGCTCTGAGTCTGCATATAAGAAATCAGACTACCCTGATGGATAGCTCATTTGGAAGAGCTCGAGATGACACAGAGAGGGTGAGCAGCCCAGCTGAGTGCAATTTTCCAGCCATCCCCACCAAGGCCCCGGGCATGTGAATAAAGCCCTCTTAACCCTCCAGAGAAAGCTAGCCACCAGCTGAATACCAGTGTGACCCCAGGCGGTTGCCAGAAGGACCGAAATAATCATCTATCAGAGCCCTGCTCAAATTCCCAACTCATGGATTGTGAGCTGTTTTACACCACTATGATTGGGAAGGTTTGTTAGCACAGAAACTAGAACACGTGTATCATTTCATGGGAATCTCATACTGCCATCCGAATAGGTAGCACTTTTCCATTTTTTGGAAGAGATCATGGTGTAGTAAAGTATCTTCCCCAACGTTCCACACTGCTAAATGGTACAGCTACATAACAGCTGGGTTTCTGGACTTAGCCCACACTTGCCTGCCACTGGATGCTGCCTCCAGGTGCTGCAGAGAAAGAACTCCAGCGTTGCCATGGCAGCCATGACTCCCCACCGGGGTCCAGGGCAACATGGTACTCAAGAGAGCTCCAGCTAACCCTAGCTTCCTCTTTGCCTCACGTCCCATCTTCATATCACTGCCAACCCTACCACCTAGACAAGCCCATCTTCTCCTATACTAGCTCTGTGATCTTCAGCAAGTTACTGAACATAAGCTGAGTGTATGGAAAGTGTCAGCTGCCACCATGACTCTGATTGCAACCCAAAATCCGTTTCATAGTCAAATATCATAAGGAATAAGAACTCCGGCTTCTGGGCCTACCATAGGCACTCAGAATTCTCCAACCAAATATAAACAGTAGATCCGACTAGTAGCCCTCTTGTTAATCAACATGTATAATTTGTGATTCATCTTTGCTGATGTATGTACATTTACTGTGTTGCTTCAGATGGACGCATGAGACCCTCTGGTATGTGTCCACCACATTTTATCTATATATAATGAACCTACTATGTTTCAGGATCTGTGTTAAAGTCTTTATATTGATTTAATTTAACCCTTTCAAGAACACCACGAAAAGTATTTTTAATGAATTTACATGCAATTTTATGATTCCATCACCTTAGAAACTGTCCTAGGTGCCAAAGTCATCTGGCTTGAGAGGAGGATGATTCAAAGCTTCTCCTCAGATGCAGCTATTTTATAACAAGGAGTTGGGCACAGAGAAGCAAAGGACCAGAAAGAGGAAAGTGAGGAAAGCATCAAATTTTAATTCAGTTTTCCCATTTACTTCCTGAGTAAATTTATCAAGCATCTCCTGTGCACCAGTGCATTATTCTGGGTCCTCCAAGAAGCAGGCACCAAGACAGGATTAAATGTGCAAGAAATTTATTAGGGGGAACATCTATGGGGGATAATCGGAAGGGTGCCGGGAAAGGCTGAGAGAGCCATCAGATCATGATGCAGGTCTGACTCTGCATGAAGGAAGGAAGCAAGGTTGGGTGGATGCTTCCTAGATAGCCATCCAGCTTAAGAAAAGTTAGGCAAGGCCATGGGGGTGTCTTGAAGCCAAGGGTTGCTCATCGGAGGAGTCCTACATCTCTTGGGAATGGGCCTGTTTAATCTCTGCCATGCACAGCCAGCCAATGTCTGGAAGCAGCCCATGGGCAACATGGCTTTGGTATAAACTCAACAATAGTTTCCAGAGCCAAACAGGACTTTTTTTATCTACCAAAAAAGGGAAAAAGAGCTTTAATGTGGAAGAGGGGAGACTTCAGCCCAGCCTGTTCCTAACCTATTAAGCATCCTCCAGGAGGCTTTCTGCCAACAAGGGTCTGGGCATTCTCACCTATACTCCCAAATCTGGAGAGATGCACAAGGAATGAGAGAATTTTTAACATTTATTCAACCGGATGCATTCCTGGCTGGTCTGTACTCCCCCACTCTCATTTATTAGTTATTGAAGAAGAGACATTCACCTTCATAACCCACTTGTTTTTTGTTTTTGTTTTTGCTGTTTGATCACATCAGCTGCAATGTGGGGAATGGATCAAAGAAAGGCAAATTAGAAGCAAAGAGGCCACTTAGGTGTCCAGACTAAAGTGGTGGCAATGGAGGTGGGGAGAAGAGAATTGGTTGAAAATATATTTTGCAGATATAATCCACAGGATTACTGGTGGATTACACGTCCCTGACTTCAAAGATTACACACCTGGACAGACTGGAGTAGAATGTGTCAGAAGGCCATCACAATTTAGAAATACTAAATGCTATTGTTCTTTAGCTTCTACTACAACCATACTGTGAAGAGGCCATCTTGAAGGATGGACCTAACACTACCCAATCATGTACGATCTCGTTGTGATTTCCATAGAAAGACCCATGACTGTCACTTGTGTTAGTTGATACTGTTAGGTTATTTTTTAAATTTTCGTATCCAAATGAGCTCATCTATTAAAAGCAAATGAGAACTCAAAATCATTTTATAAAACCATCTGGATAATAATGTTAGAGCTCAGCAATTTGTTTTATTTTATTTTATTTTTTCTCATAAATAACAAATGCGTTCTTGATTTATTGTGTGGTGATACTATAACACAGCCTTCACACTGACTGAATAGGATAGAGCTCAGCAATTTTAAATTAAGGAGAGAAGATATCCTAAAATAGGAAATTCACCTGGAGTTTGGAAAGAGGGTATAAAAAGCACATACCTAATGTCACTGTGAACTTTTCATGTCTAACAACTGAGATACCCCACTGAGTGTCATTTCACTGAGAATCCAGAAATCCAGAATAACCTTAAGAAATTGTCTTTGGTCTCCTTTCTGAGCACAACACCTCCTTACTTTAACCTAAATGGAAGTGTATTCTATTAGATCAATCTGTAAAGCTAGCTACAGGTTTATTGTTGGCAAAAGAAAGTCTGGGGGAAGTGTGCAAGAATGTCCACTGCCTCCCCATGCATGCCAACCTTGATGTCACGCCCTTCACACCAGGGGTCACTAAGGGGCCTGCATGCAAGGGTATGCAAGTTTGTGCTAGAGAAAAGAAAGCGAGCATCATGAGGGAGTTGAGGACCACCCACTCCACAGAGAGGAAAAGCATGTCTAATGCTTGGGGCAATCTGCTGTGTGCGATGTTGTCCTCTCTTCCCTCTTGCCTATCAATTCTTCAGTAATGTCTACACTGCGCGTAGAAGCAGTTTAATGAATGAATTCAGTAAGGATACAAATAAGAACAGCTTTATTTTCTTCTTTCCACTGCTTCCAGCATGTTCTGATGGATCCTTTCTGCACATTTTGATGACATCCCAGGCAGAAACTGTGGCTTTCTGATTTCTTTGGTCTCATGAATAATCTCCTTTCAGGTGTAAAAACTAATTTTCAGATACTATAAAGTCCTGTCCAACAAAACAAAACTTGAGCCTCGTATCTAATGCCAAGCTCTGTCCCTCTCCTTTTTCCTGCCTCCACTAATCACCCTTCCCTGATCAGGTTTATGTTCTACCAAAATACATATGTTGAAACCCTGACCGCCCATGATGGGGTTAATGCCCTTATAAGAAGAGACAGGAGAGAGCTTGCTTCCTGTCTCTGGTATGTGAGGACCCAGCAAGAAGACAGCCATTTGCAGAGAGAGAGAGATCTCACCAGAACTCAAGCATGGTGGTACCCTGATCTTGGACTTCCCAGCCTCCAGAACTGTGGGAAATAAATTTCTGTGAAGCCTCCCAGTCTATGATATTCTGTTATAGTGGTGCACACTGACCAAAACAATGGCTCAAGCTTGACCACCTTCTGTGGCAAAGAAAGGTAGGCCAAATATTCTCTCCTCCTTTTTCTTCTTGCAGCTGTTGCAGGCTGTACCATCTGCCTCCTACCTCCAGAATTTTCCAGGTTGTAATTAAGCCTTGTTCTCTATGTTCAGGAAGCCTCCTAAACTCCAGCCTCAAAGAATGGCTGCCATGGTTCAGAGCTCAGCTAGCATCCAGCCAGGGAACTGTCAGTCTCCCTTTCTTGAAGCACACCTCTCCACTGTCCCCCCCCCCCCAACAAAACCCTATGACAGTTTTTTTGACTTGGCTTCTATGACCTCTATGTTACTTGGATCTGGAGATATGAGAATGCCACACCACTCCCCATGAGGCCCAGATTCCCCATGTCAATAAACTATTGGGTGAGCTCCCTTCAAAAGTGTAGCTTCACTTTACACAGGATGGTTGGAGTGGGTAGGGATGGATGGTGATAGTAACAGGATCAATAGATTATCTTAGGGGGCCCCTGGGTGGCTCAGTCGGTTGAGCGTCCAACCTCGGCTCAGGTCATGATCTCACAGTTTGTGAGTTTGAGCCCCACCTCGGGCTCTGTGCTGACAGCTCAGATTCTGTGTGTGTGTGTCTCTCTCTCTGCCCCTCCCCTACTTGTGCTCTGTCTCCCTCTGTCTCTCAAAAATAAATAAATGTTAAAAAAAAAAAAAAAAGGTTATCTTAGAAAGCCATTAAGAGCATGTCTGCCAGCTCCCTGTCACTCTCTTAAAAGCATGGGGGAAGTTATCTGCTCTTCTCAGGTTGGGGGCTTTACAGGAAACTCTGAGAAAACAGAGAGTCACGTGCACAAGCAGATTATTCACACTATTGCATTGATGTGAATGGGTCGTTCATTGTCGATATAAAGAGCTATGGAGGCTGTGTGTCAAGGTTGGCAGTAGTTGAGAACCACAGCTGCTGGGCTCAGGGAGCATGCATAGTGGGTATAGTGGATATACACATAAAGACAACTTTATAACCAGTTTCTGAGCATCCCTGTGTTGAGTGGGCAAAGGCGCCCAGAGACACATAGTGAGGACAGTTCCAATCAGTCAGCAAATATTAGCAAGAACCTTAAGTGTGCTGGGTACAGTAACAGGTATTGGATGTGTAGAAGTGAACAGAAACCCAAAGGTAGTGGAAGGGAGGCAGGTTTCATTTGCAAAACATCATTCAGGCACCTAAAGGATAAACAAAAGCAAACAAAATCCCTAATGCACTCCTTCCTAAATGGATTTGTTAATTGCATTCATTGGGAACAGATTATAATATCAATAAACTACAGTATATATAGGAACTGTGTATAATGAACTGACTTGCTATTCAGTTTTCATGGGGAACTTGGCAGTTTTTCTGCTAAACCATGAATCATACTTATTTGAAGACCAATCCCCCCCCCCCCCGCCACCCCGCTATTCACGGGAAGACCAGCGCTCATGGAAGAGTCCCAATTGCTCCCTCTAGCTTCCCAGTACCAGTCTGGAGAAAGCTCTGAGCATCATGCATCATTGCCTCTAAACCGTTGCCAATTTCTCAGAGTGTTTTAAGAACTAGTATAAATGGTTATCTTTAAATATGCATCAAATTGAAGGGAAAAAATGAATAATATCCTGGAATTGGCACTCCATTGATTCAATCAGTGAGCATGTCCGCTTGCCCATCTTCCATCACTGTGACTCATAGTACCCACTTCCTGCACATAATAGCTACTTTCCATTTGCTAACACAAGAAAATATTTTGCTTTTGGTGGGGGGGGGGGGGGGGGGCTTTTTTTTTTTTTTTTTTTTTTTTTTTTTTGGTTTTTCTGGTTCCCATGTATCAAAATCCTACTAGGTGCTGGGAACTTTGTACAGATGATCTCTTATAGCAACCATAGAAAATAGGCAGTGTTATCCCCATTCAATAGATAAATGAAAAGACATTAAATTATTAAATTATTTGCCTACACTCAGGCGGTTAGCAAGTGGGGACAGAGAATTTTGAGCTCGGTTTCCCAAACCCAGAGCCTGAACTTAAACCCAGAGCCTTACACCATCTCTCTAAAAAGATTAAAGAAAAAAATGGGAGTTCTCTAAAAGCCTCAAGATAGAGAACATAACTATGAATTTTCTCTATCTTAGTGGTGTTATGCCAAAATGAGGTTATGCACAGCTCTCAATCCTGCTACATTTATGAGTTTCCAAAATCAGCGAATCTCAGCGTAAGCCTGTGCATCATCTGGTTCAACATCCTTCCTAGATGCTCCCCATCTCCTCCCTTGGGTCCTCCAAGCCCCTGCTCATCCGGTGCTGGGGATGAGAACTCCCAGACTTCCCAGAAGGCCCTTCTATCTTTGTGCAGCTCTGAGAGAAAACGCTTGCTTATTCTGAGCACAAATCTCATGCCCTGTGGTTTCCATGCACGGGTCTGCCTTTTGGGGACTCAGAATAATTTTAATCCATCTGTGACATGACAGCCCGTCTTGTATTTGAAGGCACCTCTCACATTCCCAAACACCTAAGCCCCCTTGGCTTTTAGAAATACAAATATGACAGGATTTTAAATCCCTTCTTATTCGAGGCACTTGCTTACAGTCTTCATGTTACCCTCGCTGATTGCAGAAGCTTCTTGACTGGTCTTCTCGCTTTATTCTTAAACTGTTGTAATCTGGAGAAACTCCACTCAGAAGCAAGAATGTCTCCTTAAAATGTAAATACGACCATAC
The DNA here is from genome assembly GCF_028749965.1 of Puma concolor. NCBI lineage: Eukaryota > Metazoa > Chordata > Mammalia > Carnivora > Felidae > Puma > Puma concolor. The sequence goes on along the minus strand of NC_141672.1, from coordinate 16,687,219 downwards.
CTCTCTTCCACTCAAAACCCTCCAATCACTTAACATTGATAACAAACTCCATACTCTCTATCCCGGTATGTTAGAAGTTCACTCTTGTTCTCAGAGTGGGATAGGCAGCTGACCTGACACAATAAAATTCGGCATTTTTGCAATGGGCAATGTTGCAACTGCTCTGTATTTTACTCACATTTAGACAAATACTTGTGGACTATGAACAGAGTAGATTCAAAAGTAAATTTGGCTTGCATGATCTGAAATGCAAGCAGGTCCAAAAGTGAAAAACCCTAACTTCTAGCTCTGACATTGGGAACATGTTGCAAACTTTTCAACCCCTTGATGAGCCCAGTTCTTCTGGTGTGAACTCTAGCTTTCCATTATTATGAACATCTAAAATGTAGCAAGTTTACTTTTAATTTTCTCATCAAAAAAGGACATTCCCCAGTCATTCTAAATAAACCCAAAATACCACTGCAAGTATAAATGCAGTGTGTTTAATGTTACAGCATCTAAACTAGGAGTAATCAACGGGCCCTGAAATTATGTATGAAATTCCATAGGAGTGTGTGTGTGTGTGTGTGTGTGTGTGTGTGTGTGTGTGTGTATGTGTGGGGAGGGGGCGGGAAACACAGCACACACTATGAACACTACCCTACCCTACCATTCTGGCATTTTTCTCTTGGATTGTAGTAGTATGTTTATTTGTCTGCCCTCCCACATAGACTATAGACTCTGAAGGCAGAGTTCACCTCTCCCTTATTGTCCTGGGTTCTACCCCCATGGTCCGGTGCCGTGTCTAGTAGCCACGTGGTACTCAGTATATATTGGCTTTAAAACGTCACAAATTAATGAAAGGGCATTCTGACTCCTTTTTATGGAAACTTCATGTGAATCACTGAAGCCAAATGGGAAAACCAGATACGTTCACCACGTATCCATTCGTTCATCCACTACAGTTGTTTCTTGAGCTCTCACTGAGAGCTAGCACCGTGCTAGGCCCCACAAGTCGATGCAAGTGTGATGGCCAGCTCTCATGGGATCTTCAGTCCAGTGTTGGAGACACACATTAAGTCAATAATCATGGAAAGAAGCAATTATAAACTGTGATAAAATGAAATGAAGGAAACATGCAAGAGAATCTAATTTAATGGTGGGGCCTTAGAAAGGCATCTTGGGGACACTGGTGTTTCAGCTAAGAGCTGAAGGATGAATAGTAGTTAAGCAGGAAGGTCTCTCCACCAGCCCCAGCAGTGAAAGTTTCTGTGCTTCCCAAAGGGTAAGTTTCCTGGGAGACCTCCCGAGGTGTAGGCACCTGCTGTGGTACCTTGTCTCCAAAGATGGCACCATCAATTCCTGCCTTCTTTGTATCCACATGCCGCTCCATTCTGTTGAGTTTGAATTGGCCTTTAACTGCTTTTACTGATAGAATGTGGCAGAAGTGGTGCTATGCCAGGCCACTCCTTTTTCTTGGAGTGCTGTGCTGCCATGTAGGAAATCTAGGCTGTTCAGCTGGAGAGGCGGGCACCAGACCTATGAGTGAGGAAGTCATCCTAGACATGCAGTGCATTTGAGCCTTCTGATGACTCCAGCCTCAGCAGCTATTTCACAGCAACTGCATGAGAGATGCCAAGCAAGAATTGCCAAGCTGAGCCCTGTCAACTTACAGAACCATAGCAGATAATAATAGATTACGTTAAGCCGATAAATTTTGGGGTAGTCGATTTCACAGCAATAGATAATCAGAATGCCTTCCAATGACATATTAAGACTCATGTAGGGACTTGGTCTAAGAGATCCAGTTTGTATCAGCTGACAGGTTCTCCTGAGAACGACATGTATTCAGATCCTTTTACTTGGGAGAGCAGGAAAGAAGAATTTGTTCCTCACAATGGATCCAAATCTTACCTGCCCACATATCAAACTTACCTTTGCTCTGGGCTGGAAAGGAGTAGCCTAGAATATCTCTGACAAGACCTGACAATATCCCCGACCTTTGGCCTGAGTCACTATGAGAAACTCTACCAGTTAACACACTTCTGTTGTTTTCAAATCCTTCATAAAAGTCCAGCTCCAACGGAAGCCGACATGGTGCTTCTCTTTTTCAATGGGTAATTTCACTGTCAATTTCATCTCTTGCTTTTCAGGATCCAGGGTCTGCTGGAGGAGACCCCCTTTCTGTTGTTATCATGTCCTTCAGATGAGTAGAGGGTGCGGAGTGAGAAAAAGGAGAAGAGGAATCATGCCTTGATGCATTGGTAAGAGTGTTTTTGTTTGCACATCTTGCATTATTAATATTCCTGTTTAGCATAATTAGCTACCTTCTCCAGCTTACAACCTGCAGTGTTTATGCCTCCATTTGATAGCTCAGCCATTAGCAAAGCAGTACAGTTCCCTGAAGGCTGAATGCAGGTGGTTCTGAACAATGCAGGGTGCCAGTTGCTCAGAAAAGCAGGCGACATAAGCTTTAATTGATGCTAAAAATATATTCGCTAGAAGAATCAGACTCCTTCAGTCTGTCTGCAGCAGATAAAAGCATCTATGGATTAAAAAAGGCCTGGCAGAACAAAAGAGAGGTGAACAAATGGGAACAAATGAATTTTATTAATGGAGAAAGAAAGACAGCTAATACAGGACAATATTACTTCTCTTTATTCAAATAATTGGCAGTCCATTTTACATACACAATGACTGTTGCTTCGGAACATAATTTCAGACTCAACAAAGCAGAGCAATTTAAGTCCTATCATGCCTTGTCGTCCAGCTTTGGGTAGTCTGGTAAAAGTAATTCAACATTCCTTATGGAATCACAGGCTATGAAAGCTGGAGGAGAGCTTAGAGACAGAATTATATGATGTATTATTATTATTATTATTATTATTATATGTTATTTGTATTATGTTGATATGTGTGCATTTCAATGGTCTGACTTACTTCTCCATCAGCTACTAATCCACTACTCAAGGAAGAGTTATCCATGAAAGAAAAAAAAAAAAAAAATCCACATTGACCTGTTAGAAATGAGTCAAGAGTGAAAGAGTACACACATATCGGAGGGGGGGGCGGCGGTGTAAAAGTGATTCTCCCCAGTTTGCTAAGCAGAGCACTGCCCTAGCATCCAGCAGGACCTAGAAATCCACATGAAATAATGCTCTCCATATATATTAATATAGTGGTTATTATGTGCTGGACACTGTTCTCAGTGTTAGCTATATTTAATTTATTTACTCCTTAAAAATGCCTGTCAGGTAAACACTATTAAAATCCCCACTTGATACCTTAGAAAACTGAGACATAGAAGTTACAGAAGTCTCCTTTGGTCACACTGTTCGTAACCAGAGTCAAGGTTTGGACCCAGACAATCTGGTGCAAAAGTCTGTGTGCTTCTCCAACATACTATACTGCCTCCCAGTTCAAATTTGAATGCTTCCCAGGGTGCCTGGGTGCTCAGTCAGTTGAGCGTCTGACTCTTGATTTTGGCTCAGGTCATGATCTCTCAGTGGTGAGATCAAGCCCCGTGTTGGACTTCTCTCTGAGTGTGGAGCCAGCTTGGGATTCTTGCTCTCCCTCTGTCTCTGTCCCTCCCCCACACTCGTGCACATTCTCCCTCTCTCTCTGTCTCTCTCTCTCTCTCAAAATGAATACACATTTTTTAAAAAGCAAATTTGAATGTTTCCATATTTGCCAGTTATCATGCCTATATTACCCTGAAACAAGTTATTACCTCATTTTTCATGTGCAGAGTGCTTTCACGTACATTCTTCCATGGGCTCTTTGCGTCAGCTTCGAGAAGTGAGCATAACACAAATTATTAGTTCACAGATGAAGGAACTCAGAAGACATTGTCCTCAGAAGCCAACTCCTTTATGTTTCTGACAAGAAAAGCAAGCTGAATATCTAAAAACGTTTACAGAGAAATACTAAAGTAATGCAAATGATAGAAAAACGGGTTAAGACATGAAGAATATTTCACTAAAGAGTAAACGCTTGGCTAGTGACCATATAAAGGACATTGAACATTATTAGTGAGGAAGGAAATGCAAATCAAGGCCAGAATGGGGCACCAATTTCCATGCCTTTCCTGGGCAAAAATGTAAACAATCATCTATGATAAGTACTGGGGATGAATCTATCACATGCTGCTGATGGAAATGTGAGTTTGGGAAAGTTGACATAATCTACTAAAGTTGACCAGTCATGTCTCATGACCCAGAAATTCCACTCCTACATATATTCTGAAAACAGAGTCTTACATATCTATAAAAAATGTTCACATCAACATTGTTTCCAATAGCAGAGAAACTAAAAACAACCCAAATACCCATTAACATGAGAGCAAATGAATATTATGAAAAAAATTCATTTCGTGGAATATTATGTAGCAGTTAGTAAAGAGATTATAAAAGCACATACCAACACATATGAATCTTAGCAATATAATAGTAAGTAACAAATAAAGCAAGTCTCAGAAAGTAAATAAACCTATGGGGCACCTGGGTGGCGCAGTCGGTTAAGCGTCCGACTTCAGCCAGGTCACGATCTCGCGGTCCGTGAGTTCGAGCCCCGCGTCAGGCTCTGGGCTGATGGCTCAGAGCCTGGAGCCTGTTTCCGATTCTGTGTCTCCCTCTCTCTCTGCTCCTCCCCCGTTCATGCTCTGTCTCTCTCTGTCCCAAAAATAAATAAACATTGAAAAAAAAATTAAAAAAAAAAAAAAAAGAAAGTAAATAAACCTATAGGAAAAGGAGAGCAAGGGAATGACAAATAGATTTTGGAGGGAGAGAGCCAGGTGCATGGGCTATTGAAAGGATTCCATACAGGTAGTTCGATAGGTGGAATTCTAAAATGACTCCCAATGACCCACGCCCTTAGATAATCACCTCCCTTTAAGTGTGAGTGGGACCTATAGCTTGCTTCTAATCAACACAACATGGCAAAGGTGATGGGCTATCACAACTGTGATCAAGTTATGTTATATGGCAAAAGTGAAGGGGTTTGAAGATGTAATTAAATTCCTTGACAGTTCAATTAAGTAATCAAAAGAGAGATTATCCTGGGTGGGCCTGACCTAATCAGATGAGTCCATTAAGAGGACTAAGGGGTCAGAGGCTCAAAGCAGCAGACAGTCTTTCTCTCCATTGCTAGCTGTGAAGAAGCCAGCTCCCATGAATTCTATAGCCTCAAGGAAACCGATTCAACCAACAACCTGAGGGATCTTCCTTTGTCAATCTTCCAGATGAGATCCCAGCTTGTTCATGACCTAAGGCTTGTAAGACTCAGAACAGAAGAACCAGCTAAGTTATACCCAGATTCCTGCCCTACAGAATCTGCGACATAGTATATGGATGTTGTTTTAAACTAAGTTTGTGGTAATTATTGATGCAGCAATAGAAAACTAAGGTAGATAAAGATTATTAGCAAAATCTTAGCCTTTGTTTTAAAATGTAGTCCACCTGTATTGATTAAATTACTAGTAAGTAACTAAAGCTCATTCCATCTTCTTTTGATGAGATGCAGGAAAAGAAAGAGTAAACGTTAAATATCCCATTTATGTCTTTGGCTTCATTTATAAAGCAAAAGACTAACAAAGAAAAGATAACAAGGACAGCATGTCCAAACTCTCTGCTGGGCACGCCTCCTGCTTGAAGAAACTGAATGCGAACTGTGTGGCAGAGTCCTGGAAGGGGGCGGCATAGCCTGTAGCACTCTTGGTGACCTGGGGAGGGGGTCACCAGATGGACCATCCAAAGACAGTGACTGGTGCAAACACCTTACCTGACTGGGCATTACTGGAGGTAACAGCCTGATCCCCTCAATCCTTTTTATGGAGAAGGTAATATCGTTACTGGATAATAGGGTGCACAGAAGTGTGTGCACCGAGAAGGCAAAAGGCAGAAGCCACAGGTGGTAGAGGACTTATGATGGAGAGTAACTGAGTCACCATAATGCTAGTACGATAGTCTAGGAGGATGGACCCATCCTGCTGAAAGGGTAACCAGACAGACCTCTCAGGTGACCACTGAGATAATTCTTTATTTTTCTGACCTCTCCATCTATCCTAAAAGCAAACATCTCTAACTTGAGATAATATAAGAAGGTCTGTGTCTGTCCCTCAAAAGAAACTGCCTAGTTTGTGGTGAAGAGCATGAGTTCTAGATCTAGACTTCCTGGGTTAGTTTCCAAGTTCCTTCACTTCCAGACAATGCAACCTGGAGCAAGTTACCTAACCTCTCTGCGTCTCTGTTTCTTCATCTGTGAAATGGGGATATTATTAATACTTACCTGATAGGATTGCTGTGAGGATTAAATAAGTTAATAGTTGTAGGGTGGCCCAGGTGGCTCAGTTGGTTAAGCATCCAACTCTTGGTTTCAGCTCAGGTCATGATCTCACAGTCTGTGGGTTCAAGCCCCACATCAGGGTCTGCACTGACAGCATAGAGCCTGCTTGGGATTCTCTTTCCCTCTCTCTCTGCCCCTCTCTGTGTGCTCTCTCTCTCTCTCTCTCTCTCTCTCTCTCTCAAAATAAATAAACTTTGAAAAATAATAGTTGTAAAGTTCTTAGGGTACTTGGCACATAGCAGATGGTGTATAATTGTTGAATGAGTAAACCTGTCAGAAGGAGAACTCTTCTTCCCTACCCATGTGGAGAGACGTAAATTAATGTAACACTCTAGGCTGCTCCCCAACCTTAGTCACCCCATTCCTAACTTAGCACCCAAGGCAATGGAATGATTTATCTGATTGGAGAGTATATCAATTAGAATTGGATTCAGCCTTGGAGCACCTGGGTGGCTCAGTCAGTTAAACATCCGACTTCAGCTCAGGTCATGATCTCACAGTTTGTGAGTTAGAGCCCCGTGTCAGGCTCTGTGATGACAGCTCAGAGTCTGGAGCCTGCTTTGGATTCTGTGTCTCCCTCGCTCTGCCCCTTCTCCTCTCTCTCTCTCTCTCTCTCTCTCAAAAACAAATAAGCATTAAAAATTAAAAAAAAAAAAAAAGAATTGGACTCAGCCCTAAGTGACAGGAAATTTAAAATAATAGTGGCTTAAACAAGGTAAAGTTCGTCTCTGTCTACCATACATAAGTACAAGATAGGTAGTCCAGGGCTTCTATGAAGTCTCCGGGACCCCCGGCTCATTTGTAGTTTGTATGCCATCGTCAAAATTCATTTTCCATTTCGTGGTCCAAATGGACACTCCAGCTCCTTAGTCTTGGCAGAAGGGATGAGGAAAACTGGGTAGAGAAGCTCAGATAATCACTCTTCTAGAAACTGAGCAGACTTGCTCTTATCACCACCCCACCACACCATCCCCCTTGACCTGGGTCACAGGGTCACACCTAGCTGCAAGGGATATTGGGGAATGTAGTCTTTATTCTGAGGAGCCACCATGCCCACTGAAAAGTGGGGAATGTATTACTGTACAGGAAGACGGGATTTAGCTGATAATTAGCAGTCTCTCCATAGTGAGTTTATAAGGAAACACTCAGAATGCTTAACTTATACACTTGCTGGGAAAAGGCTCATCCTAATCTAGCAGGTCTGGGTTCTTATCTGCCTGATTCTAGGGATCAGCAGTAGACAGTTGCCTTGGCCACCAGTAGAAGCCATTTTCTCCAATATCAGGTTGGACACCACAAAGGAGATACATTTATCTCCACCTGCTAAACAAGTTTGTCTTCTTTTCATTGTTTCAGAACCCAGGTAGGGAAGCTGGGAGATAGTATTATAGACCTTTCAAGATTTCTGATATAATTCAAGAAAAGACACACACGGAATTTGTCAACACACACAGGAGTTGTATAGAATTTCCTACACTGTGGACTCATGTCACAGAGAGAATCCGGGGTATATTTGTAGCTACATTTCAATTCAGTACTCCCAGATCCAAATTTATTTGGTGGTTAAATATATCTGGATGTACCCTTTTAAAAAGCTCCAGTGAAAGCAATGCCAAGTCACATCCTCTGTTCTGGGAAGATTTGATACTGAGTGGGATCCAGGGCTTTACTTTAGTGTCAGTCCTCTGGCAGAGTCGGTTTTGTTGGCTCTGAACTGACTATTCTCTACCATGTACTGTTTTAACATTTAGAAAGTGTCCATTTTTAGCAAAATCACAGCTGTGTGCATGTAGCATATTGGTGTGGAGGAGGGTTACATTTCAACTTGTTATATTAGAAAAGTAAGAAAATCACTGACTTTTAGATCTGGAAGGAAACTTAGAGATCATTGAGCCAAGCCCTCTTATGATGGATGAGAAAACGGAAGCCAGAGCGGAACAGGGCCATATCCCTGGACACTCACACTAATTCATTATAGAACTGGACGAGAGTCCCATAGCTGCCAGCCCAACCTACTTTCCAAACGCCTACTCTACTTTCTTCCACCCTCCACTTTCCCTATAGTCAATAAAATTAAAAAAGAAATGAAGTGGGTTACTTAAGTTCTCTGTGCCTCACTTTCCCATCTGTAACATAAGCATAATAATGCCTACCTCACAGAACTATTTATAAAGATTAAATTAAATATAACTGCTACTACTCTAACACAAAATAAGTGAACCTCAAGCAGAGTAAGTACTTGATAGTACCTTTTATCGAAAGAAGACCCCATATATGTAGCACCTGGGTGGTTCAGTCAGTTAAGCATCAGACTTCAGGTCAGGACATGATCTCACAGCTCATGAGTTCGAGCCCCGCATCAGACTCTCTGCTGTCAGCATGGAAACCGCTTCAAATCCTCTGTCCCTCTCTCTCTGTCTCTCCCCCCACAAAATAAATAAACCGTAAAAAAAAAAAATCTAACCAAAAGAAAGAGACCCCATATAAAGGTTAAGAGTGCTAAATTGGTACTGATATAATGCAATCATTCTGTCACTTGCCCATTCATTCATTCAGTCAAGAGCGAACAAGCAGTTATTGAACTATGCTGTGGCGAATGTTGTTCTAAGTTCTGAGAATATAAGGTGAATCCGATAATGCTCATAGGGTAGAAGAGGTGATAGATGACTAAATAATATATTAAGGACCAAAAGTGAACAGTATAGTATGAGGTGTAAGAAGTGACCAATTAATTCTCTTGGTTAAGGGTGTGACAGGAAAGGTTAATAGACTCCCTGATGACCTCTGAGAATGGTTTTCAAAGTCAACTAGAAATTTGTCAGGTGGAAGAAAATCCCTAAAAGAAGAAGCAGCAAGTGCAAAGGCACTGAGGCATGAAACACCATGTTATTCAAGTTCCGGGTTGTTAGAGAATAAGGTGCAAAGATGACAGAACTAGAAGATAAGGTAGACAGGAACCAGCATATGAAGAAAACTGTTCAATCCATGTTGGGGGGTAAGAGTTTGTCCACAGGCCGTAAGGAGCTTGTTGAATACTTTCAAAGAGAAAGACATATGGCCAGAGTACCTTTGGTGTGAGTTGAGGAAAAGGGGAAATCTGGTGAGGCAGAAAGCAAAGAAGCCAGTCAGGAGTTGAGGTCGATACTGCAAACTGTTCACCAATATCCTTTCTCCCTTCTTACATAAAGATTAAAATTTTTACCTGGACACCTGAGCTCTTTCCATAATTTTGCTATTGTTGATAGTGCTGCTGTAAACACTGGAATATATATATTATGAAATATTACTCAGCCATCAAAAAGAATGAAATCTTACCATTTGCAGTGATGTGGATGGAGCTAGAATGTGTATTAAGCTAAGAGAAATAAGTCAGTCAGACAAAGAAAAATACCATGTTATTTCACTCAAATGTGGAATTTAAGAAAGAAAACAGATGAACATAGGGGAAGGGAATAAAAATAAAATAAGAGAAAAACAGAGAGGGAGACAAACCATAAGAGACTCTTAACTATAGAGAAAAAACTGAGGGTTACTGGAGGGGAAGTGGATGGGGGGGATGGGTTAAACGGGTGATGAGCATTAAGGAGGGCTTGTTTAATATGTGAGTGATGAATCACTGAATTCTACTCCCGAAACCAATTCTACACTGTATGTTAACTAACTTGAATTTAAATAAAATCTTAGAAGAAAATTAATTAATTAATTAAGTAAAATAAATTTTTACCTGGACGTAAAGATGTCCAGAATGAAGATTACATTTCCCAGCCATCTCACTGCAGTGAAGGGAGGCCATGTGACTAATCTTGCCCAAGGGGATGTGAGTGTAACTTACATGTGAAAGAAACCTCTTGGTCCTGACTCAAAAGAAAGGGATAAACCCTCTCATTTCCCATCTCTCCCTTCTTTCTTCCTGAATCTAGGCTCGATGATAAGCCATCTTGGGTCGTACAGATGAGAACAGTGTCTAAAGACAGCAGAACAACAAAATGGAAGGAATCTGGGCCCCTGCAGAGGAAGAGGCCCCATCCCAGCTTGGGTCATTAAATGACAGAGAAAAACACTTCTATCTTGTGTTTTAAGCCACTATGACTCTCTTCCTAGATGAAAGGAGATGATCCGAGGCAGGGGCAGAAGGAATGGGACAGAGAGAACAGATCTGAGGAAAGTTGTTGGACTTATTCACAGGATGTAGGAGACAAGAGAGGGGGTGTCACCTGCACCCCTTACGAGCCTTTGTCTGAAGGCTGGGTGGATGGTGAAGTCATCAAAGAAAAAGAATAGAGCAAAATTAAATTACTTCTGAAGATGTGGAAGTTTGCTGGAAGAAATCTCAATTTTCAATTCATATGTTCATCCATCCTAACACCTTTTACTGAACTTGTATAAGGAATTTGCCTAAGGAACAGAGGATTTTTTTTAAAGTTGCCCATTAGTGGTAAAATTGTTTTCTTTTTTTAAAGATGGACATCTCATTGATAGATGAATGGATAAGAAGATGTGGTATATATACAACGGAATATTATTCAGCCGTAAAAAAAGAATGAAATCTTGCCATTTGCAACAAGATTGCAAATGGATCCAGACAGTATAATTCTGGCAACTCTTTCTCCCCACAGGTCCTGTCCCTGTGCTTTAATAAAACCATCTTTTAGGTCCTATCCCTGTGCTTTAATAAAACCACCTTTTAGGTCCTGTCCCTGTGCTTTAATAAAACCGCCTTTTTTGCACCAAAAGAGAGAGAGAAATGCTGAGCAAAAAAGTCAATCAGAGAAAGACAAACTCCATATGTTTCACTCATACGTGCAATTTAAGAAACAAAACAAATGAACAAAGGGAAAAGACAGAGAGAGAGAGAGAGAGAGAGGGAGAAACTAAAAAACAAACTCTAAACTATAGAGAACAAACTGATGGTTACCAGAGAGGATGTGGGTGGAGGGATGAGTGAAATAGGTGATGGGGATTAATGACCACACTTAATCACAGTGAACATTGAGCAATTATAATTGAGTGTAATAAGTAATTATAATTAACACTGAGTTAATTATACTGGAATTCAAATTTTAAAAAAATTAAAAGACATCTCAGCTGTAAAGGCTGTAAAGTACAGAACTCTCTAGACTATGTACAAGCATGTTGGACCTTTCACTGCTTAAGCTGTTAACAGAAGATTATCTATCACCTGGCTTGGTGTTGTTTCAGGTTTGCCTGGAAAAGGGAAGTGTGTGAGGCATGCTTTTTGCTTTAAGATTTTTTTTTTTAACGTTTATTCATTTTTTAGAGACAGAGAGAGACAGAGCATGAGTGGGGGAGGGGCAGAGAGAGAGGGAGACATAGACTCCAAAGCAGCCTCCAGGCTCTGAGCTGTCAGCACAGAGCCCGACGCGGGGCTCGAACTCACAGACCGCAAGATCATGACCTGAGCTGAAGTCAGATGCCCAACCGACTGAGCCACCCAGGCGCCCCTGCTTTAAGATTTCATAAGAGCTCACATGTTTGTAATTGAGGTGGTGGGAGTAAGGGAACGTCCTTGAGGTGAGGATAATTCCACATAGCCACTCTTTTAGTTGTGCCATAATCCTCAGTATCCAGAGGAAGTCCATTTTAAATTAAATTGTTGGGACAGAAAAAAATGTATGTGTATGCATTTCCATACATTTAAAAACACAGCCCTGCTTAAATAATCTCTGCACATTTTCACAGCAGACTTTCCTTTTTGCACTATTTATCCTCCTACACAAGTAGTTTAAATAATCACTCCACATGATACACCAGACTTCCTGGGCAAAATAGCTTTTCCTATATTGATTAAAAATTCAAAGTCTATCTATAAATCAGGAAAGTCACTTAACATTCATGTCAGCATCCATGAATGTTAGACTGCCTCAAACACACCCTAAGATAGGCTTCTTAGACATGAAATAAACAAGAAGGAAGATCAATGAACTCTTTTATTCCATGTGTCTTAATGGCTCATTGGGACCGTGCTCTTTGCTCCAGTCTGTCCCCCTCAGAATGCTCCATTACCAGTCAAATGAAGGCATTTCTCAGCTTTGTCAGACAAAGGGAAAGCATTGGTATCACTAACGGACATTCAGTGCAGTTCGCCTGGTTACTTCCTGAAAACCTACTATGTGCCAGATCCTGTCTTAGGCCTATGGGGATGCGAAAGTAAATATGGAAAAGCATTGCTCTGATACAGATGCAAGAGAAAAGCTCAGGGTCCTGGAGGGGGAGAGATGAATTCCTTAAGGTTGGGATCCAAACATGCTTCCTAAAGATTCTTACATTTGAGCTGAACTTCAGAAGGGAGGAAGGGCTGGATGCTGGACCTGCCGAAGAGGCTGATCTGACGCTCCAGGCAGAAGGAACTAGCTTCCGCAGGTGCTGGAAGAAGACAGCAGGAGCCTTGTGGAAGTGGACTGTGGGCTGTGCAGGAGGTATGCTTACGGGCTGAGTTGTGTGTCCCCAACACTCCAAAACCCCCAGTACCTCAGAATGTGACTGTATTGGGGGATAGGGCCTTTATAGAGGTAATTACATTAAATGAGGTCGTAATCCTATACAACTGGTCTCCTTATAAAAAGAGGAAGTCAGAACACAGACAAACACAGAGAGGTGAGGAGAGGACATAGGGAGAAGGCGGCTTTCTGCAAACTAAGGAGATGAGGCCTCAAAAGAAACAACCCTGTGACACCTTGTTCTTGGACTTCCAGCTTCCAGGACTGTGAGTAAAAAAAAAAATCTCTCTTGTTTAAGGCACTCAGTCTATGGTATTTGTTGTGACACTCCTAGTAAACTAACACAAGGTATAACTCATCAAAGTTTGTTAAAGATTGTCAAATGCACCACTCTTAACCCTCCCATTAACCCTGCGAGGTACATGCTATTGTGCACATCTAAGAAAACTGATACTCATGGAGGATAGGTAACTTGTTCGAAGTCACACCTCTGTAATAGCAGAAAGAAAAATTAAAAACTGGGATCCCGTTACGCATATTTTTAGCCACTTCCTTTTACTTAGTGGAATTATACTGAACATCTCTTGTGTCACTAAAAATCTGAAACGGTCCATTTAGGCTTCCCTACCTCAACTTTGAATAAGTTGCCTGGGGCATCTATGCCAGACAAAAACATCATGAAAACTAATATGGGAGGAAATTGAACATAAATAAGATGCTAAAATGGGTAGGAATTTAGTGGTCACCCAAGAACATGATAAGAACATGGCCATGGCATTTCATGGACTCTGGAAAGGCAGTCCTAGCCTGTGAAACTCTGGGAAGAGCACTCTCATCTTCCAGGACCCCAGGAACTACAGAGCACTGAACTGGAAGGCTGATCCCTCCTTATCCCCGAGTCTCATAGTCCAAAGGGAATAGTGACAGCTGGGATCACCTCACAGTCTAGTAAAGCAGGGAAAGAATTTTTAAATGGATCACAGCAACATTCAGGAAGAGTTGGTAATGGCTTCTATGATTTGGGAGATAAAAATTGGGAGTTCTATTTTTAATTTTTATATAGAGATTCTCCAATTCATTCTGTATAATCATTTTCAGAATGGTCTGGGCGATCATTTCAAGACCATAAGTCTAGATCCAGTGAAACCTATTCAAGAACCAGTATTATTCAAGGAGAAAGAAAAGAAAATATCCATTCCCTCCTAGAAGCTTACTATCTGGTTGATGACATGGCAAAATCTTCTTTAAAAGGTTAGAAAGAAAGGAAAAAGACAGGAACACAAAGCGTCCTTCAAGCTATTTTTGTAAACAATCTAATTAAAGAATCGATGTGAAAATCCTTTGTGAATTTCAATGGACTGTAACAGGTTAAGGAGCTTTTATTACCTGTTCCCCAAAGAACAAATACTGAGCTTTTTCTGGGGGTCAGGCACTGTTTTGTGGTTATTCATAACAAAAGGATACAAGTTAGCGTGGTGGAGTTCAAACTGAGTCAGTGGTCCCTGGAAGAACCCAAATAAAGGAGCAGACCAAGAGGGTTGAGGAGCACTGCCCCAACACTGCCACAAACGTTTTGGACACTCTCGTGGCTCAGGGGCATCGTGGACAGGACACAGTTTTAAATTCGGGTCTGGGGCTGGGCTCCCAGCTCCACCTCTGTGCTTATTTGACTCAGTTAAGTCACAAAAAAGTCACTGATAATAATACATCTTAAAGAGTTTATAAAAGACTCCATACTAGTATGCATATGGGCCACACCCAGGGTCCAGAGAAATGGAAACTTTTATTATTCTTACGATCCATATTGGCTTCCCAAGGCAGCCATAACGAAGTACTAAAAATAGGGTAACCTAAAACAACAGTAATTTCTTTCTCACGGTTCTAGAGGCTTGCAAGCCCAAGCAGAGTTGGTTCCCTCCGAGGGCTGTGACACGAGAATCTGTTCCGTGCTTGTCCTAGCTTCCAGTGATGTTCAGCGATCCTTGACACCCCTTGGCTTGTAGACGCATCACTCTGGTCTCTGCTTCCATCTTCTCATGACCTTCTCCCTGTGTCTCTGGGTCTCCACATGGCCATGTATCTTCTGTGTCTCTCTCCTCTTCTTATAAGGACACCAGTCATATTGCATTGAGGGCCCACCCTATTCCAGTATGGTCTCATCTCAACTAATTTGATCTGCAACAACCCTATTTCCAAATAAGGTCACATTCTGATGTGCTAGGAGTTCGGACTTGGGACATATCTTTTGAGGGGGTGCACAATTCCACCCATAATGGGAGTTTAATTTCAGCTTCTCATTCTACTCTATTACAAACCAGCCAAGTGACCTTGAATGAGGCACTGCCTCTGATCCTTAGTATCTGCACTTATAAATGGAGATGATAATGATACTGACCTTATACATTGCCTTGAGAATCAAGACAGACCATAAGTGACGTTGCTTTGTGAACTATAGAGCATTGTATAATTTAAATTATAAGCATTCCTCTGATATCACAGTCTTTGGATGCCTATTCTAACCCTAGCAGTCTGCTTCTCCAGCCCCTGTGAACTATCAGATGCACCACAGTTCCTTGCTTGCTTTCCACAGCTCCAAACATGTTATTAATCATTAACTCTAAGTGAACTAAATTATGCCTGTAAATGATTGGACTACGGCAATTGAGTTACCTGACAATTTCCGTGCAAGTCACAGAGCTAACCTAATGGAACGTGACAGCTCTTTCCTATAGCACATTCTCAAAATTTGATTATTCTGAGGGAGAAAAGATTCGTTGGGAGCCTCACTCAAATTGCCCAAGGCCTGTTCAGCATCCGTATGGAAAGATTAGGCTTTGGGAGTGAGGACCTGGAGAGCAGCTGGCCCGCCTATCAGTCATCTTTCTTGGGCTCCGAGTGGAGCAAAATTGATGTGTCCCTGGTCTTGTAACCTTCTGCAGACTTGGGGACTGTGCTAACCCATGAATGATGAAATCCACTATTAGTCATAAGCTGGAGGAGATCATCTGTATTTTGACTCCAAGAAAACAATTTAAAAGGAAATAGGCCTTTGACGCTTTTATAGACCAGGCACAATCAGGCCCTGGAAATAGCCCTCACTCAGTTCCTCGTTCCACTTGTATTTATCGCGTATTGCCGGTATCCTTTTAGGGAGTGATATAAAAGAAACAAAACAGAGTACCCAGGCCTCTGGTTTACCCTCTTTTGATCCTGTGCTGGAAAAATGTAACTTCTCTTTTCTCTGTATCCGTGTGATGCTTCTTATCATAAGTTATTACTTATGGCCCCCACCAGTGCCTCCGGACAACCTCCACCACACCACCGTGAACACTCAGTACCTGAAGGTTAAGTCTGGGGTTTTCACCAGCCTGAAATGGCAGTGATCACAAAGAGGAAGACAGGACACCGGCTCAAGGCCGCATTGACAGGGCTGGACGCTACTCCTCCCCAGCTCGCCCTTCGCCAGAGGAGAAACCCCACGATAGCTGGAATCATCACCGGCCATGCGGCCTGCAGATCCACCACTGGTAGCCCCCCAGTGGACCCTCCTACAGAGGTATTTCAACTCACATAAGGCATCACACTGACCCTTTGAGGCCAAGGTTGGAACAGAACAACACCCGATGTTCGTGTGAACTATTCCTAACAGATGGGCCAGCTGGAGAGATCAAAATGCTGGACACAATTTTAGCAACATGGAACCTTGAGGTAAATGAAGGGTCACGGTTACCTCCACCCCAAGCAGAAGGACCATAGATATGGGCTGTGGTAGGCAGAATTCTAAAGATCACGCAAATATATTAGCGTCCTGAGTACTCATTCAAACACCGTTATAGGTCCTGCCTTGAAGGCATTTTACAGGTGTCATTCAAACATCAAGCGCCAAGTTGGCGAACCTTTAAGACAGAAACCCAGCGAGTCATGTGAGCCCTTTACAAGCAGAATTTTTCTCCAGCTGGGAACCGAAGTCAGGGATTTGAAGCACAGGAAGTATTCCATCAAGCAGCACTGCTGGCCTGAAAATGGAGGGGGACACAACAAGGGAGGCTGGGGCTTGCAGAAGTGGCCAGCAGCCCCTTGCTGGCAGCTAGCAAGTGAACAGGGACCTCGGTTCGGCTGGTGGAAGACACTGGATTCTGCTAACGACAGGAATGAGCTTGAGAGAGCACTCCGTGCTCCAGGTGAGAACACAGCCAAACACCAGCTTCATTTGAGCTGGAACCCAGCCATCCGTGCCGGAATTCTGACCTACAGCACCGAGAGCGGATAAATGGGTGCTTGCTTTATCAGCTTTATTGACACATGCCTCACTATAAAATTCACCATTTTGAAGTGTACAATTCAAGAGTTTTCAGTAGACAAAGAGATGGGCAGCCGGAGCACTGTCTCGTTTCAGAATATTTGCATCACTCAAAAAAGAAATTCTGTACCCGTTAGCAGTCCTCTCCATCCTTCTGGTCCCTGTAAACCACTGATGTACTGTCTGTTTGCATGAATTTGTCTTTTCTGGCTATTTCCTGTAAGTGGAATCCTACTGTATGTGACTTTTTGTATTTGGTTGCTTGCATGTAGCGTGTTGTTTTCAAGGATCTACCCACGGTGCGGCGTGTTATCAGGATTTTATCCCTTTTAGGGCTGAATAATATTCCATCGTATGAGTGTATCACATTTTGTGTATCCATTCATCAGTTAATGGGCCTTTGGATGTTTCCCACTTTTTAGTTATTATGAATAAATGCTATTGGGATTTGTGTACAAATTTCCCATGGACATGGCTTCTCATTTCCCTTAGGGTATATACCTAGATTGGGATTGCTGGGTCAAAGAGTAACTTTGAGGTACTACCAAACTGTTTTCTAAGGTGACTGTCACATTTTACAACCCTGTCAGCAATGTGTGAGGGTTCCAATTTGCCTACATCCTTGCCAACCCTTGTTTTTGTGTGTTTTGTGGGGGTTTTTTCTGGTGGTGGGGGAGTTGCCAACACTTGTTAATTGTCTGGCTAGTGGAGGTAAAGTGTTATCTCCTTGTGGGTTTTTGTTTTTGTTTTTGTTTTTTGAGAGACAGAACATGTGTGTGCTGCTCTGAAAAAAATTTTTTTCTGTAAAGGGCCACACAGAGGAGGGGCAGGGGAAGGGGGGTGCAGAGAGAATCCCATGCAGGCTCTGAGCTCAGCATGGAACCCCACAGGGGCCTTGAGATCATGACCTGAGCCAAAATCAAGAGTCAGACACTTGACTGAGCCACCCGGGCGCCCCTTTGCTGAGTATTTCTTCATGGGCTTTTGACCGTTTCTGTATCTTCTTTAGAGGAATGTTCTATTCAAATACTTTGACTTTTTTTTTTTTTTTTTTTTTTTTTTTTCAGGGAACTGCCAGACAGGTCAAATAGTGACAGTTCTCTGGGGAGAGACTCTTGGAAACCTCCAAACTTTTTCAGCCCCTTTGAGTGGAGGTGAGGCTTCCGGCTGTAACTAGGTATTCCTAGTTACAAGGTTTGCAAAGCTGTTGGTTTTCAAAGCTTCAGTGGAGCTTGGGAATGGAAGGTGGAAATAGGACACTTTAAAATGCCTACAGTTCACTGTTCATGCCAAGATTAGCTGGTATTCTTGAATTCTCCTTAGATCATTGCAAGCCTTTGGTTAATTTTACAGAGTTCTGAAAAAGTTAATTTGGACAATTTTTGCTAATGTCCCCATTGCTTTTATAGAGAAGACTCTCAGAGACTGTTATTTGGCTGTTTCCAAAGAACTTCCCCCGGGTCTTACTTTAAACAACTGAGTTTGTGGGAGTTTATGTAGCAATAGAAAACTAATCCATGAGTCAAGGATGACACAACTGGACCACAGAGCTAGGGTCCCACCTTCTAATATTGCAAGGGTTATTGTGACTCTTGGGGGTGGCCTCCAATTTACCTATTTTGTGGTTTCTCCTTTAGATCTTTCTTTTTCTTTATGCTTCAACAGACTCTCCACTCCAGTCCAGGAAGAGAAAGCCTTAGGTAAGAATCTTTTTTGTGTTTTAGGAATATTTTTCCATGATGCTTGCTTTCAAAGTGGCAAGCAGTTGTTTTGTTTATTCATTCAGCAAACATGTATTGTGCAGTGGCCAGGGTGACCACCTGTGCCACTTTACCTAGGACGTTCCATTTTATAGCACTGATCATGCTTCATTCCAGAAAATAACCAGTCACTGGAAAACTGAAATGGGGTTTTAAACCCTACAATCGTTCAGGCCTGTGGTCTAGGGCAGGGGTCAGGAAACTCCTTCCATAAAGGGCCACACAGAGGGATTTTAGGCTCTGCAGTCCAGATGGTCTCCCTTGCAGCTATTCAGCTTGGTGTTTGTAACACAAAAACAGCCCTAGACAATGTGTAAACAAAAGGCATGGCTATGTTTTGATAAAACTTTATTTTAAAAATAGATGGTGATACAAGAGGATCTACAGATGGCCAATAAACAGAGGAAAAATTACACAACATCACTATCCATCAGGGAAATAAAAAAAATCAAATACACATCAAAGCCACAGTGAGAGGTCACTTCCCACCCCCTAGGATGGCTACAGTCAAAGAGACAGACAATAGCAGGTGCGGGCAAGGGGGTGGAGCCACTTTGGAAGCTAGTTCCGTAGCAAATCGTGTTGTCAAGCATAAAGTTACCATTGGACTCGGCAATGCCAACTCTAGGTACGTATCCGAGAGAAGTGAAAACCTGTGTCCACAGAAAACTTGTGCACAAATATCAATAGCAGCCCAAGACAGGAATTGCTGAGTCAGATGGTATGGTTCCTTCCGCGGCCTAGGGTGGTCTCCTCTCACTCAGGTGCAGGCTAGCGCCCAGCCAGAAACACGAAGACACTCTCTGGGGCTCTGCTCACTTACTTCCCTCCTCTCCAAATTACAGCCACATCGGCACGTCCAAATTCCTGTCCCTGGGGGTACCTGGGTGGCTCAGTCAGTTAAGCGTCCAACTTCCGCTCAGGTCATCATCTCGTAGTTCGTGAGTTCGAGCCCCGTGTCTGGCTCTGTACTGACAGCTTGGAACCTGGAGCCTGCTTCAGATTCCATGCCTCCCTCTCTCTGCCCCTCTCCCTGCTTGTGCACATGAGCTCTCTCTAAGAATAAATAAACATTAAAAAAAAATTCCTGTCCCCGTGTCCAGCGCTCAGAAAGACCATCAGGCTGTGTCTGGATGCCTCATTCCTTTCCCCTATTCTCAGAGACCACAGACCAGTGCTGCCCTCTTGGCCCAGGGTCATACATCATTAAATCATACATTCTACCTGCTTTTTTTCCGTTGCTTGTGGTGGGAGGGATCAGTTCAGTCTGTTATCCCATCCTGACTGGAAGGGGGAGTTCTGTTTTGCCTGCTCTTGCACTTTGTAGAAATGGATGCATACAGCAGGCACTCTCTTGTCTCCGGCTTCTTTTGTTCAGCATCCTGTTGGCAAGCACTAGCCGTCTTGGTGCAGGTGGCATTCGCCGCTTCATTTTCGTGGCTGTTTTTGTATTTACACATATTTATTGATTCCTTGCCATGTGTGCCAGGAACCGTGCCAAGTTCTAAGGACACAAGTCTCATCACGAGAAATACAGTTCCCGCTCTTGGGAAGCGTATAATCTTGCACGGGATCCAACAAACTATCGCTCAGCGGCAAACCCAGCCCGCTGCCTGTTAAATAAAATTGTACCAGACACAATCATACCCATTCATTTATACATTTTCTAGGGCTGCCTTCGTGCTACGGTGACAAGAGCTGAGTCCTTGTGAGGGAAACCACATGCTAGCCCACAACGCCAAAGATGTTTACTAGCTGGCGCTTTCTAGAGAAAAAATGTGCTGAGCCCTTGTCTAGTGGATAATACTAGTATCTTCTTACTATAACACACTACAGACATGGACACCGAGGCTCAGAGAGGCTAAACGACCTACTTGACCTTACCCAGGTCTGTCCAGAGACGTGCTCGTAAGTGTTTAACAACTGGCTCTCCAAAAAAAAGAAAAAGAGCTATGTATATTATACGTTGTACTTTCATCATAAATTGTAAGAGTCAGGGCGCCTGGGTGACTCAGTGAAGCATCCAACTCTTGATTTCAGATCAGGTCATAATCTCACGGTTTGTGAGTTGGAGTCCCGCGTCAGGCTCTGCACTGACAGTGCAGACAAAGCCTGCTTGGGATTCTCTCCCTCCTCTCTCTCTCTCTCTCTCTCTCTCTCTCTCTCTCTGCCATGAACACAGCCCGCTCTTAAGTTTAATCTTGATTATTAGCATTTACCTCATCACTTTTTAAGTCCAGACCAGAGATCAGCAAACTTTTGTTAAAGGGACACACGGTAAATATTTTAAGCTTGGTGGGCTGTATGCTTTCTCTTGCAACTACTCAACTCTGCCATTGTCTCCTGGAAATAGCCATACAGACAATATGCATATTAAATGGATGGGCCTGGGGGCACCTGGGTGTCTCCATCGGTTAAGCATCTGACTTTGGCTCAGTCATGATCTCACAGTTCGTGGGTTCGAGCCCTGTGTCAGGCTCTGGGCTGACAACTCAAGAGTCTGGAGGCTGCTTCAGATTCTGTGTCTCCCTCTCTCTCTGCCCTTCCCCCACTCGCACTCTGCCTTTATCAAAAAAATGAATAAACATTAAAACTAAATGGATGGGTCTGTATTCCACTAAGACCTAATTTACAAAAACAGATTGAAGGCCCACAGGCCATAGTTCGCCAGCCTCTGGGTCTAGACAACCAAGAATATAAATAAAAGACCTGACTTAATTTTTTTTTATTGGGGGAGGGGCAGGGGCAGAGGGAGAGAGACAAAATCTTAAGCAGGCTCCCCACTCAGCACAGAACCGAATGTGGGGCTCACTCCCACGACCCTGGGATCATGACCCAAACCAAAATCACGAGTCGGATGCTCAACTGACTGAGCCACTCAGGTGCCCCAGAAGACCTGATTTATACTATTTGCTAATCCCACCAGAATTTCAAGCTACTAATATGACATCAGTGAATGGGAAATTAGGAAGACACGCACATTCACCTGTTGGGATGAGCACTGGGTGTTGTATGGAAAGCAATGTGACAACAAATTTCATATTAAAAAAAAAAAATGAAGACACGCACAGTGGGAGAACAGCGTCTCCCACTTAATAAAAGGAGAGAGATTCATGAAGTACTGAAAACATAGTACTTAAGATAGGAGATCCGTGGAATATATGAGGCATTTTAATGCTCTGTCTTCCTGCATCATTACTAAGGCTCTTTGGTCTGGCCATTTTCTCTAAAAAGAAGTTATAAGGCAAAGGAAAATTTCATATTCTACATCAGACTAATGTTTTGGTTGTAGAATACCAATTAACATTTTAAGTGGTTGAAGCTATTGTATTTTCTTATGAAATGATGATTCTTTAATAGAATGGCCTCAGTAGATTTCAAACATGCAAGGAAAGCGAGTTTCTAAAAGCCACGTGAACAAGCTTTCCTCCAGCACCTGATTTTTTGCTGGGATATAAAGGGAATGATTGGGGGCTGCCTGGGTGGCTCAGTTGGTTGAGTGTCCAACTTCAGCTCAGGTCATGATCTCGCAGTCTGTGGGTTCGAGCCCCGCGTCGGGCTCTGTGCTGACAGCTCAGAGCCTGGAGCCGCTTCAGATTCTGTGTCTCCCTCTCGCTCTGCCCCTCCCCCACTTGCGTCCTCTGTCTCCCAAATATAAACATTAAAAATATTTAACATACAAATAAAAAAAAAATAAAGGGAATGATTGGTTCTCAACAATAAGGCACAGGTATTGCTCTAATTAATTTACCTCAGGTTCTACTGAAATTCAGTGACAGCTAAAATAACCAGACCAAGTGTCCTCAATAATTCAACAATACAGTTTATTTTAAAGTTCTAGTCTTACATACATAGATATTAGAGCCTATGATGATAATGTGGATATAACATTACTTGACTAGAACTCATTACTTATTAACAAGAATTTGGGGAGCACCTGCTAGATGCCAGTCACTCCGCAAAGGAATGTGAAGGGTACAGAGACGAACGACACCCCCCCCCCACCGCCTCCCTCTCCATTCCCACCTCTACTGCTCTGGTCCAGGCCCTTGGCCATCTCAGGATGATCAGACCATTTAACACCACTACTTACACCCTTCAGCTCACCTGCCACACTACCGGGTCAATATGCCTAAAATACAGCTTCTGGGATACCACTTTCATGTTCAAAAACCACAAACTCCTTCCCTTAGCATTCAAGGTCTTCAACAGTTAAGTTCCTTTTCCACCTTGTCTCCCCCTGCACACATTTTGACTTCAACTATTCTTTGCCACGGAAATTTATCTTTGCAATCGGAACCACCGCCCTTTTGCACATGCTGTTCTCCTTGCCTGGAATATTCTGCAACAAAGAATCCTCCCCGTCCTTCTGAGTCCAAGCTTTAATCAGGCTTTTCATCTTGCCCCCCTGTCCATGAGGATCTCTCTAGCTTCTGACTTCCTTACATTTGATCCTTACTGCATGCAATCTTTTCCCCACGTGGTGGGATCAGTATGAACTATCCGCTCTATCAGCTCTATTAGAAAGGGCTCTTTAACTTTAAGCAAGGTTTGAACCTGCCTCCCCCGCCCCCCCAAAAAGATATTTATTGAAAGAATAGTGGGGCAACTTGCATTACTAAAGGATTGAACAATCAAATGCAAAGGCAGAGGTGCAGCTGGAAGTCAAGAGCAACTGAAACTGAGCACTTCCTGGACTCTGTGTCTTGCCTCTACTTCTCCTGGGTAGACTGTTTCTTCTCAAAGTGGAGGACTTCTCCTCTGTGGCAGGAAGTGGGGCATCCGCCAGTTGCTGAATGTCCCATTGAATAATGCCTTCTTCCCCTGGGCTAGAAAGTTTATTTTTTATCCTCCAGTTAGCAAGATACTAGGAAAGGATTCAAACTGCCTTGACATAGGCCAGGTACCCATTCCTGAATCACTCAGCTGTAGCTAAGGGGTAGTGTCGTTTAGTACATATGTAGCTGTGAGAAACCAGCTCCTATAGATCCAGGGCTGTTCCCAGAGTAAAATATTTAGGAACAAGACAATACTACTAAAAGGTGTCTCGTACCCTCCACACCTTGACTTTCCGGTGTTGACTGCTGTATGCGTGCTTATCCGCGCACACACACGCGCACACACACACACACACACACACACACACACACACACACAGTTTTCAGGGGACCTGAGTGCCATAGTCCTAAATGAGGGTCTCACTGAAGTTAACACAGACATGTCCTCTGGAATCGGGGTAGTTATCAGGATGTCCCTCAATGCCCCAGGACCGTGACCTGTGATGCCATTTGTCAGTTTCTTCAAACCTAGCACTCTGGAGTAAGGCTTTTAGATTCCCTAAAAGCATAGCCACTACCGCACCCCTGTTCTCTTGGCCTCTGAACCCCTACTCCTACAGGACTTCAGGTCTTACCCAGTGAGCCAAACTGGGGTGTGGTCTCTAGCACCATACTATTCAGAGCTGCTAGATATGCTCCATTGTATCTCCAGATCCACTCTCCAAGCTGCTCTGTGCCTTGCAAAGCTAACGTGGGTAGATCACGTGCAAGGGTTAACTTTCCCTAACTCTAGCTTCTGGCTAGAGTATAGCTACTACGGAGTCCCTGCAGGAGATACAAGGTAGAAGAAGCAGAGTAAAGTCAGCGCATTTATCCCCCCAGTTTCCTCCCTTGGGGTTGCCATGGGCTGACTGCCTCTGCTAACTGAAGATCACTGTTCTTCTCTGTCCACATGGCCTCTCTCTCTCCACACTCCCTTAACCACTCGGAGTTCTGTTCTCTACCTCCCAAGTCTTGTCTTGGGTCATGACATGTAACAAAGCTAGGATACTATTAGTAGCTTTTGGGCATTCAGCTCAAGACAGTAGGACTTTTTGAGAGTAATTCACTGGGATTAGGAAATGGGACTTTCATGTTGTCGATACGGAAGGGCTGCTTGCCTCACTTCTCTACCCAAAGGATATGAAGATCTTACTGCTTGCTCCTCACTCACTCACTGTCACCACTTTGTTCTCTTTGAGGAGAATATTACAGGACTGACTAGACAGTGGCTTAGGAGGCTCCTGGGATCCTGAGGTATGATCCTGGGACCAAGGAAATCAATAGAGGAGTACTGGCTACAAGCAGGGATCAAGACAAGGGATAGGTTCCCAGTACACTGTAAGAGAACCGAACGTAAGTGACTGCCCACAAGACCTAGGACATAGGACTTGGGGCCACGGAAAAGCCTGGAATGAATTGCATAAAACAGGAACCACTCACAAATCCTCCCTCCCACCGTGGACCAGCAATGGACTCAAGAATGACACTCAAACCTGAAGTAAAGAACTCCCAAATATTCTTCTGGAATCTGAAGTATGTATAACCTGCTGGGAGCTAAGATTGTTTAATAATGTAGTGTCCCAGTCCCTTATGAAGGAACTAGTCCTCTGTTACATTATGTTGAGTCCAGGGTCAAGGGATCATTTCCCAGAGCCGTAGCTGTTGGTCTTCTACGACCAGGCAGCCCTCCATGATTACCCTGTCCAGTCACCTGGGTCACTAAAATAAATGGATAGATAATAGAGAGATAGATAAAAGGGCTTTTAAAAACCAATCTTTTTGAGTTAGGTTTCATTTCAAAGAAATGCTACTGGAGCATAACAATAAGACTGAGATTGAAACAGTTGCATTTTTTTTTCCGTAAGGACCACTGTCCCGGAGGGAATAGAATAGAAAATTAGCAAAAAACAGGCCAGCTGCAGGCGTGGCACTCTCTTGAAAGCTAGAACGATATATATTCCTTTGCTCTTATTGCTGTGACAGATGATCACCAATTTAGTGTCTTGAAGCAACACAAATCTGTTATGTCCCCGTTCTGTAGATAAGATGGGCTCGGTCGGCACCTCTGCTCTCGGGTCTCAAGAACCAAATCAAAGTGTCGGCCGGCTTCAGCAATTCAGTGAGAGCTTCAGAAAAGAAGGTGCTTCCAGACCTGTTCAGGTTGTTGGCAGAATTCAGTTATTTCTGGCTGTAGGACTGGGGTATCATTGGTGACTGTCAGCAGGAGGCGTCTCTCAGCTTCTAGAGCCTTGATCACGGTTCTCTTTACCTTTAAAGCGAACAACAGTGAGTAACATGCTTCTTGTGCTTCAAATCCCTCTGTCTTCTTTGGTCACATTCTTTTGTCTCCAGCTGGAGAAAGTTCACTGCTTTTAAAGGCTTGTGTGATTACAGCAGCCCCACCTAAATAATCCAGAATAATCTCCTTACCATAAGGTCTGTAACCTAAACTACATCTGTAAAATCCCTTTTGCCATGTAGTGTAACATATTCACCGTTTCTAAGGATTAGCATGTGGACATCTTTGGTAGTCATTTTCCTTACCACAGAAGGCACTGAAGCTAGGTCATGGCCAAGTGCAGAGAGGGAAACAGTTTACACCAAGACAGATGCCATGTTCACATTGGAATTTTTTTTTTTTTTTAGTTATCTTGTTTAATCCAACATACTTGGAAAATGCTATGAAAATACATGTTAATTTCAATATGCTTTTCTGATTACATATATGTGATATTCATAGGATACATATATGGTCAAAACCTTGGTGTTGCATATTTAGCTCACTCAATTTATGAAAAATAACGGCCACATAACCTAGTTAGCAAAACCAGTCCTCCTTATCAAGTTAATCGAATCAGACTGCCAGGAGAAGACAACAATTCTGACTTAATTTTTTATCCAAATAAATGCATTAATGTACACAATCTGCTGAAAAAGACACAAATCGCAATGGTAAGATTACACTACTGTAGGATGAACTACTAAAGGTTGTCAAGATTATAATTATGCAGATCTAATGTCATTGGTTTATGGATTTTTATAAGTGATAAAGTCAAGCATAAGTCGGTTTGCTGTTTGTCATTAACTCGTAACAGTTCAAAATTTAATGTATAGTTAAAAATAAGAAGCTCTTTGTGAAGGGAGCCCAGGGGAAAAAGCAAGAGGGTGTGCATATGTATACTATACGCAGATATTTGGCATTGGGGAATGTCATGGAGGGAATTATCTTGACATAATGGTAGTTTCCAACTACCTCGCAACTAGCTCTCAGGCAAGCTGTCTCAAAGGTCACAGAACAGAAAGGTTCACATTAAACCTTAAAAATCACATTAAAGATTCAAATTAAAATACTTGAATCCCACAAAGCTGTGATTTGATCAACTTGAAGCACAAGGAGAAGCAAGAAAAAGACATGGGGTAGGCTAACACACTTAGCATGGGGTACAAGCAGATGGACCAAAGCAACTTCTCCATCGGGCACCTTGGACATAGTACTTAAGGGCCCCCAACACTTTTGGGGCCCACAAAACTGTTGTAACTTCTTTTAAAATCAGAAGAAGAAGAAAAGAGTATGATCCAGCCTGGATTACATTAGTCTTTCTTCCAATGCTGTAGGAAAATATAATTTTAATATTTCTTGATGCAGGAAGGGGCCCAGGAAGAAAGGCTCAAGTGTCCTGCAGCCCAGGATGGGGAAACAACACTACCTAAATCTTGGGTTGCACAACATTCACATCTTGTCTTTCCTGCATCAGTATCTCCCACTGAAGGTGGGCTTATGAAAACCAGAGTTGAGGTTTGAACAAGAGGGCTTAGCAGGCAGAAAGTGCCTGGAGCCAACACAAACACCAGCCGAGAGACTCAGAACACAGATGCCTGGCCACGGCAACAGCCTGGCAGTTAGCCTGCTCGATAGCTCCAGGTTTTGGCTGAGTTTATTGGGCAGAGCACAAGTGGGGCCAGAATAGGACCATACTGGGAACCTCTGGTGGATGGCCAGTTTCAAGATGCCCAGAAGTGGCATCCTCATTATTTATAATTTCGTCTTCCCATGTCTTTGTATCTGTTAAGTAACACACATTTGTTCTGTCACACATTCCACTTATTCCATCTTCAACACACCTTACAGGTTACTTACTGTCTATACTTAACACACTTACCAATTCTGCCTGTGCCTCACAAGCTCTTTGTTTGCCCATTATCTATCCCAAACGTGTCCTATCAATTTGGCCCATATCTCATAAGCTACTACTAGCTTTCTTGCTTTGCTTTATACACTTGTGGGTTTTATCCATCCCATTTGTTGTCTCGAGAACACACTACAGGAAAAATGAAAACAGAATAAGGTGTGAGACTGAGAAATAACACCATTAATGTCATCAGACATTGTGATTGGACATGATTTATGCAAAGAAAAAGTTCTGTTCCACAAAAGACCATGTGCTTCAACGTTTCACCAATGCTTCCGCCCTCCTGTTTTCTACTTCTTATCAGGAGATGGACAGAATGAAACATTTTATAAGTTGAAGTAAGACAAGCAGGCCAGGATTATCATACAGATTTAAACTAAAAGGAGACACACAAAAGTTTTATCCACAAGCTTTATCCAAGGTAATTTGAAAATCTGATAGCTCCTGAAAATATTTCAGTTACATTTTTGTTTTTTAACTAACCATCACTGATCGCTTCTGCTTGGGCTACTCATAGGTACCTTTCTTTCCAGCCAATGACTTGTCCCAGGGATAAGCACTGAGAACAACTGAGAAGGACCCCTTACATGAAATCTGTTGGGGGAGTGGCCACAAGGGAGAGAGCCATGTTTAGCTTTTATTATTTCTTATCAATATTTTCTTTGCTCTATCTTCATCAAATTCTCAACAGCTATGCATTTCTCAGTGACAGTGATAAAAGAGCAGATAATTACATGAAAGTCAGGTCCATGGCTTAGAGTCAATGTACTTCTGATTGCAGAATACAACCGTAGGGGCCCAAATATCCCCCATTTCCAATGCCATGCTTCGTCTTTAACAGAAATACACATAAGACATAAAAGGAGAGGAAGCTTTGGGGGGTGGTCTTTAATTTCACCAATTAAGAGACTCTTCCCTCAAGTCAGTATTTCAAATGGACTGTGCCCTGGCCCAGGGCTGGAGGGGAGCGGGGTGTATAACCCAAAGCCATGGGTCACAGTAAGAACTGGAAACGGTAACGTGTTTATCTTTCTTAGATGCAGCGGAAAATGGGCTATGGAAAGGGGAAGATGGGAAAGAACAGCTTTTTAATGCCAGGAAAGAGATGCCCAGGGATCCGAGCACCCCAATTTGAAGGCACTGGTCTGTACCACACAATTTGATAATTGTGTATTAATACCATCGTCACAAAATATTTTAATCTGATGAAATTTTAAGAATTCTAAGAATCACTTTCTATATGCCAGCCCCCATCATGCTTCCCATGTATCAGGTGCTCGGTGATACCTATTTACTGTTCCCCCATTCATTCAGACATGCATGTACATGTTTGCCAACAGCCTATTAGGTGTCGGATGCTAGAATGGAAAGCCAATGAGCATTTACTATCACTCTGTGACAGGCACTGTCACACTGGAGATAATACAACTGTGTCTTCGAGAAGTTAATTGATTAGCACTTCGTCTATCTATTTCTAGACAAAACTCCTGGTCCTCTTTACTTAAAAGTCTCTGATTCTGGTCTCACTACCACTTTTTCTTCTTTTAAGTTCTCTTTATTTTGAGAGAAACAGAGACAGCACGAGTGGGGAAGGGGCAGAGAGAGAGGGAGAAAGAGAATCCCAAGCAGGCTCCGTGCCGCCTGTGCCCAACACAGTGCGAGGCTTGAACTTACCAAACAGTGAGATCATGATCTGAGCCAAAATTAAGAGCCAGATGCTTAACCGACTGAGCCACCCAGGCGCCCCTCTCACTACCCCTTTTATGCTTTATATCTGTGAATGGAGGAAAGGTAAATGTGAAGCCACACGAGTTCACAGGCCACCCAAAAAGAGGTGATGGGCCAGATTTGGCCCTTGGGCCATAATCTGTGGGCCCCTGACTTAATAAAAGTAAGGAGAAAAAGAAAACTGGGGAACACATTTTCCACAGAAAAAATTATTTCTGTGTGCTGATCCACCATGACTAGTTAGGCAACATTGTCTGAAGAGAAAGGAAAGAATAACAGTTGTGATTTTTTTGGTTTATCAGAGAAGAAATTGTGGATAGGAGCATCATTCTTGAGCCACCTGTGCAGATCACACATTGGGACAATGTAGCTACACAGGGTAATGAGGCATTGGATTGTCGGGGTTGGGGGTGGGGGACAGGAAGGTAGGGTTTAATACCTCTACAGAAACCAGGTTCGTTTCTCTTAATAGCCTGCGTGAAGAATGGCTACCATTAAGGCCAACTATCACACAAAATTAACCCTTGAAAATGGTTTAAAATTCTTTCTCCTTCTCCGACATGACAGTATTTCAGAAGGGATTGTTTTCAATCGATTCTTTCGGTATGAAAATACGCATATCTCTAAATAATGTACTATTATTGCTGTATCTGCATTTGGGGAGTTTTAGGCATTATCTACTGGTTTCCTGGATATGAAAAATAAGTCTCCTCCTTTCTTCCCCTTCTCTCACCAATACCTCACACATTTTCCATCCCCATCCCCTTTTCTCCAACATGGTCGTGTCGGTGCCTATAAAATCATGACTCTATATGCTATTTATAAGTGAGGCATGTAACAAACTATAACTCTTTTTTCCTTTGGTAAACACAAATCTTGCTTTTTCTTAGAGTGAATTATTTTTCACACCCCTTAATTTCTGTATTCTCATCAGTAATTCAAACTCGAATTTTCTAGCAGAGTCTTAGGTCCCCTGAATAGCATTCATATCAGATACTCTACCAGTTTCACCTTACGGCGGAGGCCTCTCAGAGCCCTCAGACCTGCCCTAGCTAGACCAGTGGTCCCCTACGTGTGGCTCTCACTGTTCGTCCTGAGGATCTCACATGGCTTTGCTGCCATCTTACCACTCTCAGTATCAATGTTGCATGTGTATGAGAGTAAGAAGTGCTGGCAAACACAAACCTTGACCTTTCAAGCTTTACACAATGCATTTGTATCCTCCTGGTTGTACAGTCAGGTCACATAGTCGCTCAGTTGTGGCCACGCTTATGGTGTATGGGCCTGCACTCTTTAACTACGCTGTCTCTAACACATGCTTCCAAAGTTGCCCATGAAGGGGAATAGAGAACTGGAGGAGTGTATATGGGATTATTCCGAGCCAGGCCTGGAAATGGTTTACATTCCCTCTACCTGCCTCCCAATGGCCAGAAGTCAGTCACAGGAACCCTGACCTATGACTACGAGGGGGGTCGAGGCAGGTAGACTTCCTGTGCACCAGGAAGAAGAAATGGTGTGGGAAATGCCTAGCATTATGTCTGCCAAGTCTGCCCATCTGAGCACCAAACCATTTCGGCGTTCTTCCAATAGGTAGACAAGACAACCAAAGCAGTACTCTCCACTGGCTTCACAAGTATGAAGTAAAAACAAAAATCACCGGTTGTAGAAACACCAAAATAAAAGGGCAACTTGGAGACAAAAAGTACTTCTCCCAAAAAAGTTGAAGAACAATCACTGCCCTAGAGTAATTCTGAAATCCCTCTGGGCACTCCGAGGCAAGGCAGATTTGTGGATGGGGCCCTGCGGATGCCTCTGGAAGGAAGGTCTGTGGCTACTCTCTGTGACCCTTTCCTCTGCTCTCTCAATGACTCTGGTTTTTATTTTCCTTTCTCCCATCTGACCAGAGCGCTGGCAAGCGCGTCCCTTCAGGAGGAAAGTATAGAGTCTGCGAAGTCTCTCTTCTGGTTGTGGAGGTTGGGCTGCAGGGATTATTTTCAAATGGTTCAAGATTTTGGGGGGAGGGGGGTAATCAAATTCCTGGTTTCTTTGGCAACACAGTTCCCTCAGGAGCCTCCGGAGTTTCTGAGGTATTCACTTTCAATCAGATTCATAGGCAACAAGTGTACCCAAAGTTCTTTTCTAAACATGGTGGTGCCTCCTATATAGAGACCCTTTTCATTGCCTCCTCCTCCCTCCCTCCCCATTCCTCTCCAAGTTCAATGACCACCACACTGAGGCCATCAGGTTTGAATGGGACCATCATGCCCAAGTCACTTTATCTGAGAAGTTTTACTGTAAGTCTATGTCACTTATCTTTTGTGCTCTATAAGAAAATGGCTTTCTGGGCCCAAATTTCTGTACCCCTTTTATTCCTTGTGATTTCTCCTTGCACACCAGTCAATTATTTCCAAAGGCCATCTATCACTGGCAACTCCTTGCCAAATGGATCACAGAGTGGCCGATCCCACCAACGCTTCAATTCTTTGTAATCTGTTCTTCTTGGGCCACTAGCTCCCACATCACAACAAGTGATCATTTTATCAAATGTTTGTCACTGTGTGACTTGGGTCCCCATTTCTTAATTTCTGACATTAGTTCCTTTGTTACTCACCATTGAACCACTAAGCAAATGCCAAGCTCCTGTTACCTCAACACCCACTTTCTATGAGTGAAATTGCAACACTAGTTGCTACAAAGACAAACCCTAAATCTCAATGACTCAACAAGTCTTTACTTCTTGTTCATGTCACAGTCCAATGCAAATCAGGTGGCTCTCCACCAGACAGCACCTGGAACACAAGGTCTCAAAGTGACCATGGAAGGGAAGGAGAAGCCAGAAGATCATTCTGATATTTTTATATCCAGACCTGATGGGCCAGACCTGATTTGGGAGTTGGGGGGTGGGGGGCACCTCACTTCCTCCCACATTCCAGTAGGCAGAATTCAGTCATATGTCTCCATAGCTGCAAGGGATGCTAGGATATGTAGTCTTCCTGTGTGCTGGGATAAGGGGACACATAACATTGTCTCTAACACAACATGTCCTCTGATTTCTTGGTGCTTTTTTTTATCCCCTCAAGAAGGACTATATAAAGAAGTAAAATTCTGAGGACCTCATGTCTGAAAATGTATCTATTCTGGCCTCACATTCATTAATAGCATCTCTGGGTACAAAATTTTTTATTGGAAATTTTTATTTCCTTCAGAATTTTATAGCTATGACTCCAATATGTTCTAGCTTCCAGTGTGGCTATTCCTTTTAAGAAGGATCTGGTCATTGTGATTCTTTTGCATGAGATGTGCTTTTCATTTAGGGGTTTTGTTATTATTATTGCTTCTCTCTCTCTCTCTCTCTCTCTCTCTCTCTGGGTGTGTGTGTGGGGCCGGGGGGAGGGGGGGTCCTTCTCTCTCTTCCTAGAAGTTTGTAGAATTTTCTCCAATGCTACAGTGACTTCAGATAAATTCTACATGGGTTACATCACTATGGATCTATTATCATTTATATTTTGGGATACTGTGAGCTTTTCAATCTGGGAACTCAGGTCTTTCCATTTGGGAACTTTTCTTGACATTATTTAGTGGGTTATATTCTATTACTCTCTTTGTTACTGT
Organism: Puma concolor; assembly: GCF_028749965.1. NCBI lineage: Eukaryota > Metazoa > Chordata > Mammalia > Carnivora > Felidae > Puma > Puma concolor. Next base: position 16,654,030 of record NC_141672.1, on the reverse strand, counting down.
GCTTTCTGAATGCCTGATATTCAGATATTAGACCATGTAGGCTAGTTTTATTATTTTGTTTCCTATTTTTTTTATATGTTTGCCATTTTGTTCTATTTTCTGAAGAGGTTTTTCAGTGTTCTCTTCTGGCCCTTTATTGGATTTTCTTCTTTAACATCAAGCTTTTCATTTTCAGAAGCCTTTTTATATTCTCAAAGTACTATTTTATGGCAGTTTGTTCTTCATGCAATGGGTGCTGGATCCTTTATAAAAACTTTCTTAGAGCATATTTTTTTGGTTGAAGTGTTTTTCACTCACAATTTCTTCCAGAATGTTTTTTTCGTATTGCTTTTATCATTACAAGTCTACTTCAAACTTCTGCTAATTTTTGGTTGTCTGTTCCTGTGGACTAGAAGCTCTGAGCAGATGAGGAGGGCACATTGACTGTGAAGATCCAACTATATTTTCCAGAGAAGATCTTCCAGTTTTCTGCCTGGATGCCAGTGTTCATAAACAGAATGGAGAAAGATGAAACTAGAAGTGGGGTCTCTGTTTTCCATAGACATATTTCAACTAGACCCCCATATTTTCACTTTGGCACCCTGCCTTCAATTATGCCTGGCTGCTCCTGGTCTACAGACCCTTTTTCCCCCTTTATGGATAATAAGCTTAGTTTCTTTCCTGGGTGAAGGAAGAGTGGTTGCTCCACAAGTATGAAGTAAGAAGAAAGAATCTAGGGATCTCATCACTTCATAAACAGCATTCAGCCCTTCTTTCTTATAGGAAATACACACTTCTAGAAGTCCCTGAACCACCACCCTCTTCCCAATTTCAGAGCTTTTTGAGGATTTTATAGTTAAACCAGGTTGGTTCTTCCTTTCCCTACTGGTATCTGGTAAGTCAGCTACTCTGTACCCTTTTCATTTTCCAGTTTCAGAAATTTCTGGGTGAGTTAACTGAGCTGAGCTGCTTCCATCCCAAGGAGGCAAAGCTTCTTTGAAGCAAGAGGTATGTCTACCCAGGGTCTTTCCTCTTTCCCTTTAAGATCATACTCTTTGTATGCAGGGCCCCCAAATTCCCTCTCCAAGGAGTCCGCAGGACATGCCTGGGACCTGACCTGCCAGGGTTTCCTCCTCCATCCATCCAGTAGGCTGAATCTCCAACGTGTACATCCTAGACCTGAGGAATGGTCAAGAGAGGGCTCTTGCAAGGGATGAGAATGGGGCTGGACGCATACTGCCATGCTCAAGTGTGTGCACCACTGCCCAAATTGCGCTCTCTGCAGTTATGTGGTAGGAATATACATTTATATGTTCAGTGTTGTCATTATGAGGGTATATTTGTCAAGGCAAGAGGATAAACTCTAACAGCTTGTTAGCTTGATTTATAACTTTTAAATATTTAAACATATGCCGTGACCTCTTACTCAGATTCTTACTCATGGGCCCCAGGTATTAGGGGTGGCATGCTCCCCATCTTTATAGATTTATGCCCCTTAAAAGTCACTGTAAGTCTCTAGAGGTGTTGCAAGAAGGAGCAACATTAGTCATGTGTGTCCAACCCACCATCTTGAACAAAAAGTGCTTCCCTGCTTCTCTCCCTTCCTGAGGCATTTCTCTCATGCCTGATGCTCCCACACAGGCAATAGCTCCTCCTTCCTTTTTGGATCTTTCTTTTTTTTGTCTTTCTCAGCATCAGTGCTTCTCATCAAAGAAGGAGATTCATAAGGAATATTTATTCCAGTGTGCTTTTGTACAAGAATTCTTCTACAGCTCTCTCTCTTATACATATTTTCCCCCTCAGGTCAATTCAATTTCTTAATGAAGTTTTTTAGATCTTCTCATTTATTTTCACTCTATTTTATCATCCTTCCTCATTCATCTTTGAGTCCCATAGAGTATTTAGCATAATTCCTTGCTCAGAGTAGAAACCTAATGAATATTTGTTTACAACCGCACTGCACTGAATTGTAAGCTCTTAAAAATCAATGCCAAGGGATGTTATTTTGAGATGTCACTGAATGCCTCCTCTTTGCTGATAGAAAACAAGGTGACACTGTAACCAGACTATTTAAGGCATGATTATATTTTCATGCTTCCTTGCAAAGGAGTGGTTAATTGTACTGATTGGTTGTTTCAGAATTGTGTGGGATAGTCTCCGAAGCACATAATCAAAAGAGCTGAAATTCTGCCTCTGTATGGACTTATGATTCCTGGTGGTTAAGGACCACCCAAAAGAAAAATTTCTGAAGTTCTCCAAACGTAAACTTCTGCATATGTCCCTACTTATCACTACTCTGATTGAAGTGACATCAAGGCATACTATATACCTCAGCCATGGGCTAGTGGGAACAGAAAAGAAGCAAGCACTGTGAAATGAAAGGAACTGATTGTGTTGTAGGAAATCAAGAGACCTCTAACAAGAGAAGAGAAGCCACAGCCAGCAACTAAGACACAGCCCCTAGAGGAACATAATGAACACAGGGAAGATTTCAACGAGCATTAAATCCTGCTGGGAAAAGCTCCCAGAAAGTATGACAATTGACATTCAGAAAGCCAACAGGACAGTGAATCCAGGTGGTCTCCTGTTTGAAGGGGACTGCCCCAGTGAGTGTCTGAGGACATGCCAATCGTTGTCTACCCTCCCAGAAGAATTAAAATATCTGAGAAAATTATTAGCTGGCCAGGCAAGCCTCAGGGTCAGGGCAAGATTTTGATCCCAGCAAGGAGATGTGGGGAGCTCATCATGAGTCCAGGATGGTGTCTGTCTTCGGTGACCTTTGCCCTGGTTTGTTGGCCATTTGAGATATCCCTATTCACAAGGCCTCACTAAAGGCCATGTGTTTTGACTTCCCTCTCATTCTTGGTTGCCTAAAACAAGAGTAACAGCCCTAACTCCCTGCCTTTAAAAGTAAAGGAGATGTATTAATTTGGGCCAAACAAGAGACATTTGCTGTAGGAATTTTTATCATCGGGTAAAGTCAAATATAGGGATGAGTTGGCCAATCCTGTCTCTTAGAACCAAGGTTAAGTTTTCTGCAGAATAAGAAAAAAAAAAAAAAAAAAAAAAAAAAACAACTGAATCCTCAATCAAGAAATTCCAATTACAAAAAAATGAAAGTTTCATCTTATGGTTCCTACAAAACCAGGGACTTCTCATCAAGATGCCCAATGACCTTCATCCACTGTCTTTACTGGGCACACATTGCTATGGTTCTTCCAAATGCTAAGTTTTTCTGTTTTGGGGATTCAGGAGAATATTTCCCATGCTTTTCCCATACCATCAAAAAAAAGTTTAACTCCATCTAAGAGCAATTTAAAATATTGTGTTAGTAATGAGAAATCTGACTAGCTCTAGAAGAAAAAATATAAAATCAACATAAGCCAGATTTTAGGGGTCGAATTTGAAATTAATACAAACCAAAAAAAAAAAAAACAAAACAAAAAAAAACAAAAAAAAAACCAATCCTTTTAAACTAGAAGTTGGGTATTAGAAGCTGGCTTCTTTAAAAAAAAAAAAAAAAAAAAAAAAGGCAACTTAAGCATAGCTTCCAGAAAGGCTCTAACGTCCTCTGTGTAATAGCGCCCTCTGGCTTTAGATTACTTAACAATGTATTTGGCTTTGAGCCTCAGGTTTTGTTGAAAGTCCATGACTGTGCTGGGAAGACAACCCAGGAATCCTCACATCTGAAACCCTGCTCATCTGTTTCTCCTGCATCTGCCTTCGCAAAGAGGAAGTATGACTCAAGCAATGCTTCGTCTTCTGTGTAAGAAAGGGCTGTCAAAGAACAGTGCCAATAAGTCCTTGGGGATCTTAGCAATGCCTTACTATTCTTTGGAAAGTACTCTCTTGAGACTTTAACGTGGAGCTGCCAGCATACACCAAGGAAAATGGTCTTCAGGTTGAGATATGGCCAGCTAGAACAAATTGTGGGAAAGGAAGAGACCCATCCAAGACCATTAGCATAAATGATTATTGATCTGTCATTCATGAAGGAAGCTGTTGAGGCTTCCTTATTTCTTGTTTGTCTGTGCTTAATTTTAAGACTCCTAAAGTGACCTCTAAAAAGAAAGAAAATATTCTTGGATCAAATGAAACAAAACCTTGCTTGTTTTTTGAGTCTTAATATGAATACAGATAATCAAAGAGTTTCTGGATTCTTCTTGGGGGTTTTAAATGGAAAGGGTCAGAAAAGTTCCCAAAGGCATTATTGGCTTTGGTTGTCCATAAGAGCTCAATCTGATCTTTTTGACCCTTCAATCTGAGTCTTCCCATAGAGAAATCAGGCTCAGCAAGAATTAGATTATTCATCCCAATGGAGAGTAAGGAAACCACGTAGGTCCATGGAGAAGGGCTAAAAACTATCTTGCAAAAAACTCCAGCCAGAGCCCAAAGAGTCTTCTCCTTGCTTTGGAGAGGACAGGATGGTCTGGTATCAGTCTTTCCATGATACTCATTCCCTAGAAAGCATTATGTTTTTGTTTCCCTCAGGTGAATTCTTGCCTACCCTTAAATATCCAGTGTGGAGATGAACTACCACTATCTTGATAGATCTTTAGAATGAAGCCAATGTAGCTAAGGACAGTTAGTAAGCTTCATTGGTATATCTGAAATGCAGATTTTTTTAAAAATCAGGCTTGTATATGGTTTGACTGGGTATGATATAATCAGGAAATGGTTTTTGTTTTTTCCTGCCAATGTTTGGGGCAGACTCATCATTTTCCAGTCAATTGCAACCATTAAAAAACAGCCCTGTCTTCAGAAATTAATAAACGCAATCCAGACCATTCTAAATCAAAACTTTAACCTTGCATCCAATTAAAACTTCTTTCTTCACCAAGCTTGGGCTTGATTTCAGGTTTGGGAATCAGCATCTTGGGAGGGAGTCATTATCTGGCTCTCTCTCTTTGCAGTACCTCCTATTGCACCTCACTCTGCCCATTGCCTGCTTCTGGGTTCTCCAAGCACAAGAGGAATGAAAGGCAAAAGATCAAAGGAATTTTTACTTAATTGGTGCTGTTTTCAGTGCTCTCTTGGCTCTTGAAGTGCCTCCATCATATAAATACTGGCTCTACTTTATGTGTAGCAGTTATGGGCATGTTGGAGACTACCTGGGGGACTAGCTGTGACACCATCCCCTAACCCAAACAATTCTTCCCCAGGCTGAAGCCCCATGACCCCATCAGGTCCTGCCTTGGCAGTATGCTTCTGAGGTCCCCTTACCCTCACAGATAGCCTTCTTAGACAGCATCCTTTGAAGACAACTTGAGCCTTGATCCTTTTACACATTTACCTGATGCCTTGGGGATACATTCTTGTCCCTCAGAACTGCAAGTACAGCCTGCTCAGCCCCTGAACTTGCCCTTCTCTCCCTACTACTTTGAGTTTCCCCAGCCAACCTCTCATCTTTAGACTTCTTCAGGGGACACCTGTCAACCTTTCTAGAGAACTCTGTTCTTCTACAGGAAAGCTAATGAGATTCTGAACCCCAGCTGGCATTCAGCCAGGGAATGTTGCCATGGTCACCCCTTCTAGCAGACAACACCAAAGTCTGTGAGAAGTTCTGGTAGTTTTATTGGGCTCTCTTCTTTTGGCTAATGAATGAGAACAACATTCTCTCTTCTTCTCTCCTCTCCTTTCCTTTTCTCTCCTGTCCTCTCCTCTCTTTTCCTCTCCTCTGAGGAGAAGACCCATAGCAGCTTTACTCCTGCAAACTCCCTTCAAAACAGTTCACCCAATAAATACCAACCTTCCAATTTATAAGAAAGAATTTGGGTGATAGGTACATGTGTCCAAAAAACATGTCCGGTTTTTCTTTGGTACATTCTGGATAAATGCAGAATTATTTATTTCACCCATTGCCCCCAACTTTAAGGCTTTACCTGCAGAGAGAAAAAAAAACCTCTCTTTTCATAGGCCATTCACACAGATTCTGCCTTTTGGTGCATGAAGTATACCTCTACCAGGATTAAAAAAAAAAAAAAGTCACAAGATGAGGTGACAGGGTGAGGTGTTTGCTTCAAACAGTCACACACACACACACCCCTTGCCATCTCTACTGCACTTCTCTTTGCCTAATGCCAAGGAGTCCTTAGCACTGACCCTCTGCTCAGAGTCCCATATCTAGCCCCAGCCCTATGTACTTTGACCCCTCTACAGGAGGTTGACTATCTTTTTCCCAAAGGAACACCAACCAAATTTTCAAGGGGCTTTCAGACAACTGGATGAGTCTTCAAGCCTTTACTTCCATAAAGCACTGAAGCATCATATTAATGAAAACTGGTGACATACATGCAAAAAATTGAAAGTCCTTAACCAGCAGCATTTGCTAGCTCATTAAGCATGATATTTTGCCATTAACCCCAAAGAACATCATCAGAAGTAGTCAACCTAAGACATACCAAAAGATAAGAGATAAAATAGAACTTAGTGAATAGCACCTACTTTCATTTAACACCCTTGTGATCTACTGAGAGGGAAACATTCACTACCCCTTGTGTTGGTGTGCCATCAAGGAATGAAATCTAACTAAATATCACTCCCCAAAAGAGAAGTAGACGGTTAATCTGCTCCAGGAAAAAGCCACACAGAGCATCCTAAAGCCAAACACAGATTGTTTCCAGAAACTCTGTTACATTGCCCACGGGTAACATAGAGAATCTGATAGGAAAAACACAAATATGCACATGCTTGAATTTTTTCACACATCAAAACTATTGAAAGTACAGTGACAGTGGTATACCATAACCACAGTGTAGGGCAAATCTGACCTTCTCTCCGAGTTCCCAGCATGGACAAAACAAGGGCACATACGAATTACAAACTGGGGTCCATTCTGAACTCTCAGACAAGTACTGGGGGCCATGAGAAGGATGTGGTGAGCAGGAGGTTGGAGGGGAGCGGGGCCTCATCTGGGCATGCCCCTACGTGAGACACATTCCAGACTGGGCCAGCTCCCTGGGATTGGTGCCAGAAAGGATGAGAAGCGACTGAGATGGCAGGACACTTGGGCTGTGCCCGCCATCACCCAGAGCCTCCAGGGAGGCCAGCTTTACCCTGTCTGACCACTGGATGCAAGCCATTCATACCCCAGCTCTGTTCATCAGCTCACCCAGGGACTCCCCTGGCCTCACTGTCCCCATGAGCTCCAGGATCTTGACCCCAAATACCTTTCCAGGCCACTCTTGTTCCCTGTGTTCCATGTGTCAATGTATTTTATACATATGGACTTTGTAAGAAAGGCTTGTGAAGGCTCAAATTTATGGTACCCAATTTGGGTGGTCCAGTCAATTCCCCCTCACCATCCTATCCTCCTCCTCCTCCTCCTCGAGTGCTGCCAGAACTGGGACCGTTCCCATCTGAGAGCGTCACCTCTGACCCATCCACATCCTTTAAAATGCTAGTCCTTTCCCAGATCATTTCTAAGCTAAGTGGAGCTGATGTTCAAAATATTTAACAACTGGTATATGGTACGGGCACCAACCAATCAGAACGGATTCCAACGGTAAACAGTCAGCACAGGGGGGCTGATGGCTTTTCTTCTGTTGTTAGCCTTGGTGTTCTTCAAGAGCCCGGCGACTGTCTACAGTTAGAGCTAGCTAGACCCATCACCTCATTTAGAGCGGTAACAGCCTTGTCTCTGGGGAAACCACAAGAGTCATGCCTGTATTTTTTGTTTTCTGGCTTTGAGGGTTGTCCGATTTTTTTTTTTTCCGATATTTAGGTAACATCTCCCCACAAATAAATTTCTCCGTACCTAAAAATTTCAACAAGTGGTATTTTTCTGAAACAACCTCCTTTCCAAAGGACAAGCCCTTTCATGAACTGCTGGGAAGTTCTAAGGAGACCCATTACTCTGAAGTAGGACTTCCTCTACATTCACGGAATGAGGAAGAGCTACATTAGTCCTCATAAAGGGTCCTTTACCGCCCCAATGAGACTGTGCCAGCTGTTTTAGTCCTCTCCAAGTAAGACAGACTGACTGGCCTCCGAAAGAGAAACCACATTAAATAAAGATTGCCAAATATAAATTCTATTTTAGCAGGCAAAGTAAGAAGTCATGATTAAGACACCAGCCATTTCCTGGAAATAAAAGCCCACCCGGAGGTGTTTGGGAGCCCAAAGTATCATCAACACCAGCTGGCGATTAATCTCCAGGGAAAGCTCTTCTTCAAGCATCTCTGTTACAGGCTAAATATGCCCTAAATATAACTTAAATATAGATGTGCTATCTATTCCTCACATTCCCTGGGGCTGCCAGCATAAGACAGGGATCAACCCAGCAGCACTTGGCATCACAGGGTACCCAATGAGAAAGCATACTGACTATATTAGGTCATCAGTAGCCCACATCGGCTGAACTGGTCTGGACTCTGCATATTTAAAAAACGCTAATTTCTCTTCCTTCAAAAAAAATTCATGAATTTCTTAAGTGTTTTTTTTTTTTTACTATTGAATTGTCATAGCAAAATATATTTTAAGTCGGAGCATTAATATTAGTTGCAAAACTGCAGTTATAATCCTCCCTGTTTTCACCATAATGTTTTTACCACTTTTGAAAGTTTTGGACTGAAATATATATATATATATATATATATATATATATACACACATATTTAGTCACAGTAGTCAAATAACCCAAAAGACCAAGGTCTGCCAATGGAGAGTAATTTATACTTAGAGTACAAGGTAAAATGGCCCTTATCAGAGGTCAAGGGCCTTTCTCAGTTAATTTAGCATTTTGTGGGCATCTCTGCCATGTGAGGCCAATATGGTCTGAAAGGAAAGCTTTTGGGTCAATGAAAAAATAAGAGTGAAAGAACAATCACATGACAGGAAGATCGGGCATGGTTTTGATTTCTTTAAAAATGCCCAAGTGCATAACCTGAGGCCAGTAAGGACCACACGGGGCAAGAAACAAGAATGAAGCCAACCACCTCTGGAGTCTCAGAACATAGAGAGAAATGCCATTTCATATGGCATTTTGTTTGAATCAATGGATCAAATGTTTTCAGACTTTACGAACCTGACACTGCTTCCAACAAGCTGTCCGTACCTCTATGCTCAGAAAACATACCCACAGTTTAAAAAAAAAAAAAAAAAATGCTCTGGCCCTGAGTTTCAAATCTCACCCTAAAGGTAGTTACTATTCTTAAAACTCTTTTCCCCAGAAGTTACTCGTGTAGGCCATGTATACAATATTGTGCTCTGAATATTGACATCTTCTTCTGGAAGAGATTTAACTTTGGCTTTGAGACATACCATGGGTAAAGCTATAACCAGGAGCACAGTGTGGATCGGAGACAGGCTAGAGCAAGCTGGGGTCCAGGGCCACATGCCCCTGAGAAGGGCGGGCATATAGAGGCAAATCAAAGAGCATTTAGAACTGGAAACTGGGATTCAAAGGCTTAGTTCTCTTAAGTCAAGGCTCTGGATCCAGATCTCAGACCACTGCCAGACTGTCACATGCATAAGGTACAGGCAGAAAAGGATTCCCTGAATGAGGTGCGTCTACAGGAATCTAGGTAAAAAAGCACACAATTGTGGATCCAAGGATAGCCTCCTGACGTCCATTGTCTCCAGGAGGGATCCTGAGCAGAGACGTGCAGCAAGAGTCAGGGACATCCTGTGTCAGATGCATAGAGGATTTCCAAGTTTGATTGGGTAAACCCTGACAAGTCTTCCTTTTGTTACTGCTCAACTTTGTTGTCCATCTTTGCAACAACACTAAGCATGCATTTGTGCATGACTGTTTATAGATGGCCTAATTCTTCACCAGAAAAGCTCACAGTTTCCCAGAACATTAGCATAAATAATCTCTCAGTTCATCTGGACCCCTTCCCCAGTTGTCCATTTTCCCTGACACAGCTGGGTCTATCCAAGGCCAGTACCTCACCCTAGTCTATCTCCAAACCAAGGCTGGCCTGAGGAAAGAAATGGTTGAGTTGCTTCAGTCCTCCCCTCTTGCCCCTTCTGACTCCACCACCCATCTGGCAGGGCTTAGCTTTAAATTCTTGCCTGTAGCTCTCTCCCCGGTATCTCACCGCTGCGTCAGTGCAGGCATCAGCAAATTAATGAGAGGAGAGAGGAGGCCCCTGCTCTTGGGCACCCGCAGGAACTTACTCCAGCTCCAGACAACCGTAAACACTTTCATCTAACAGAAGATAAGCTGTGAAATCGGATTTCTCAACCACAAGACAAGAAATCACAGAATTTTCCGGCTGAAAGGGAATAACACACTTCTTAATTGAAGAGTGGTCAGGAAAGAAAGCACATGGAGAGCAGTGCCCTGTGGCAGCTTGTGTAAAAACTGCATTCCATGCCAGGCCTGAAATGTTCCAAAGCTCAGTTCACTATCAGCATCCCAGGTGGTGCAATTAATAAAGAGCTAGCGTGGGGCCACTGGCACAAACAAGGCAGCTCCTTAGAACCTGAACTTCCTATTTGTTCCATTCCTTGGGTAGATAACGCCTGTTAATTACTCTGGAGAAAATATTTTGGCGAGGAGAGAGGGAAGATGGCGGCGTAGGAGGACGCTGGGCTCACCGCGCGTCCTGCTGATCACTTAGATTCCACCTACACCTGCCTAAATAACCCAGAAAACTGCCAGAGGATTAGCAGAATGGAGTCTCCAGAGCCAAGCGCAGACGAGAGGCCCACGGAAGAGGGGCCCCTCCTGAAGTGGATCACCTAAGGAGAAGCGAGCTAAGCCTGCCCCTCCTGCCCCCGTGCACCTTGCCTACCCACCCCAGCTAAGACGCCAGATCCCCAGCATCACAAGCCTGGCAGTGTGCAAGTAGCCCAGACGGGCCACGCCACCCCACAGTGAATCCCGCCCCTAGGAGAGGGGAAGAGAAGGCACACACCAGTCTGACTGTGGCCCCAGCGGTGGGCTGGGGGCAGACATCAGGTCGGACTGCGGCCCCGCCCACCAACTCCAGTTATACACCACAGCACAGGGGAAGTGCCCTGCAGGTCCTCACCACGCCAGGGACTATCCAAAATGACCAAGCGGAAGAATTCCCCTCAGAAGAATCTCCAGGAAATAACAACAGCTAATGAACTGATCAAAAAGGATTTAAATAATATAACAGAAAGTGAATTTAGAATAATAGTCATAAAATTAATCGCTGGGCTTAAATTTCTTGCCTGTAGACTGACAGGGGATTGGGGCCTATCCATGATGTTAAAGATACAGCCTTACACCTGGGATCCCCTTGGCTGTCATCTTGACCTCTAAACCCCAGGACTGATCCCTGAGCTCCCACACATCCCCTCAGGGAAGTCCACTGCATCTTATGTGTCCATTCCAATAACAGGGAAATCAGGGTTCTTGTGGCTACGGGTTCACAAACCCAGATCTCTGTGTGCCCCACATCATAAAATTGGGTTTCTTCCCTGTACCCTGTGTTCTGAGGTCCCTTTCTGATTCTCCAGTCTAATTCTCCAGATTTGCTGTTCTTATTTTCCAATCCCCCAACTGACACAAGCCAGGGACCTAACCACTGCCAAGTCAGGGCAGTACAGCCCAGTAGCAGGTGCCCTCTGCCGGAAAGTGGATCTCCACTCCACTCCCCCAAGCACTCTGTTGGGCCAGATCCAGATATAGAGCAGAAACCCTCTCTTTGGGACGCCTGTCCTGATTCTCCCCACCCCAGCAAGGTGAGGAGCTTTGCCCCAACATTACACAGCTTCCACGTAGTTTGTCTCTAGGATGGTGTTTTTGTATTCCATTGTCATTCTGCTTCAACTTGAGTGTCATGTCTAGTAGACCTCTTTATAGGATGGGATAAAATTTTAACCATTTTTATGTAGCCTTAGTGTAAATCTAGTGCCTAGCACAGAGAAGGAACAAAATACATGTCAATTGAAAGAACTTTGGATGGATGAATGAGAAAAATGAATGAGCTTTCTTAAATAATAATAGCCAGTCTGTCTGGACCCTGAATTTCTACCTTCATGATGAGAATTTGCTGGGCCTCCCAGAAAAGCTCTGCCCACCTAACTGAAGCTCAAGTTATGGGAATCTGTTTCTGGGCTTAGTGCCCCAGAATCTACCCCACCCTCCTGGTGATGTTGGTGATTAAGATGTCCAGCACAACCTCAGCCCTTCTGATCACTCCCTGCTTTGTTGTCTGGTGGTGCTAACTAATTCTGACATGTAACACAGCACCCTTTTAAGTAGTGGTATAAATGGGTACCATTTTTGGAATGGCATTGACACGTGTCTCCTTAAATAATATTCCAATAGTAATGACTCTTGTTTCACAAACAACCAAAATTCACAGGCTGTGGAAGGGAAGAGAGGAAGATCAAGGAGGGGCATTTTATAATTTACCCCAATAGCAAGTGCCAAAAACCTCTTAAAATTTTTAATCATTGAACACCAACAACATGTAGGGAACTTGCATTTAACTGTCAGTGTAGACAGGCTTTGGAGTATTGTGTGTAGTTTGTCCCAGCGCCTCATGAGAGTAAACAGATAAATAATCAGGGAACTGAGATCAGAAGAACCCATTTCACTGGGAGGAGATTTGGAAGGGCACTAGAGCCAGAGCAGTCTAACCCACAATGTTAGACTTTCCAAAACAGTCCTGATTTCAAATATTCAGTCCTGTTGTACAACCAAATAATATTTCAACACTTTCTCATCTAACCTGCATCTCCTGGATCATCTCTTACACACAGGAGTCCCTATGTCTTGATTTGAGGGTTAAGGAGAAAATGGTACCCACTGATAGTTCCCAGTAGAGATATCCTCTAACTTTGGGCCTTTTATAGCTATAGCTGCACTCTCCACATAAAGTCCTAGATAGTTCACTAGATAGTTCCTTGTTTCTCAGGAAAGGAAACTATGTACATGGTTCAATGAAATGACAATGAACAAATAGCATACATGCGTGATATTTGCCCCAAAGACAGAGAGGGGTGGAATCTCTTAACTTAGCCTTGGATTTGATTTTCAGCCATCTGTTCTGCACAGGAGTTAGATGGACAAAAATTATGTCTCCTCCCCAAGGCCCTGTTTGTCAATCCCACATCGCAAAAGGACAATTGGGGGTTGCTGTTGATGTTGGCCCTTCCTGGTCAATACAGGGTAGTTTTCAGGCAGGAGTTATCACTGTCTCTAAGAACTGGACATCCTACTAAACTAAACCAAATCCTGTTTGGGTGGCAAATTAAACAGCCAGTTGCCCTGGGGGGAATGGGAAGAAAGGTAGGAGGACCTGACTTTTGAGTGGTAGGTTATGAAATAGTAGGAAAAGCAATGCTACTGCAGAGGAAGGCTGGCCATAGATGCAGAAGTGGACAAGGCCACAAAGAAGAAAAACAAAGCCAAAACTCCACAGCCCCTCACTTTACTCTCCTCTATATAGGCAGAGTGACCACTGCTGAGGCCCTGCCGGCAAGGTGCACATACGTTATGTCAGAAGACATTTCAGCTCCCAGCCATGGGGTGTAGTGAGTGATGCAAGAGGCAGTATCCAGGCTGTGCAATCTGAGGCCTGAGGAAGGAGGGAGACCTCTTGCAGAAAGGGTCATAAAGACTGCTGTGTTGGAAAGTCCTATTTTCCTATTTGTCAAGGACTCGCCCAAGGTCATGTTGAACTGCAGTCTTGAGTCATCAGTTCCATGAAATTTCCCAAGTGGCCTATTCAATAAGCGGCACACTCACCACCAAGCCACTGGCCTCTCTGGGGGCAAAGGTAATAAATCCAACAGAAAACCTAACACAGGATTTGCAGGCTCCTCAGACATGGGCAGAGCTGGGAGCTGGGTGCACACTCCTCCAGCCTCTATATACCTCTTCTTCTCACTCACTTCCTCTCACTCACCCGCTCTCAATGCCAAGGGAAGAAAACAATTTCTATCTAAAAAAAAAACAACCAGAAGTTTCTACCACTTCTGCTTTCTGGGAAGTAGCGTGATCCATCTCCCCATAGACAGTTTTTCTGTTGAGATATCAGTTTGATGGGCCCTTGGGATGTGAGACATGAGCTGGTCTGGATGGGTGAGGATTAAGCCAAACAAAGCTAAATTACTTTGCTCAATAAAGCAACCAGAATCTTGGAGCTGTCTGCAGATGCCGCAGTGAAGGGCCTGGGATCTTGGAAGAAATGGGGAGGTAGTAAGGTTAGTTAGCAGCAATGGTGGGGGAGACCTAGGAAGAGAGGAGACCTATAAAAACAGCCCAGCAGCCCGGGATGGCTAATGAATCATGTCGCATACTAGTCCATGCGGTGCTAAAATCTCTCCCACTAACCCCAAGCCTTCAGATACACAGAAAAGTAGCACTGTTTCATTCTGGGGTGACCGGGGCAAAAAAAAAAAAAAAAAAGAGAGAGAGAGAGAAGAAAAATGTTAAAAGATACTAAGGAAAGTGAAAGAAAGAATGTGGCCAGATCAGGAAAAATGGAGAAAGGAAAGAACTAGAGAAACTCCAGGCTTACGGAAAACCCTTAGATGGGCTTGGGAAGGCACTAGACCCTGGAATGGGGGTGATGTGGTCACCAGAGGAGAGAGTCCTTGACCTGGGAAGCAGGATGACCCAGGGCCTGAGTTACAAAGAAGCAGATTCAGGGTCGGCTCTCTCCCCACCTTGTCTCACCAGGACCTTCTCTCACCACGTCACCTCTTCTGCCTCAGGGCAGCCAGTTATGCTCAAGCTTAGCCAGAGAGCTGCTCTGGTCACCCCATTTCTCCCAACCCAAGTTCGCTTCCCTGGTGGGCACTAGCACTTGACCTCCTTCCTTTCCTCACAACCTCCTTCTCTGGGGCACGTCCATCAGGATCCTGAGCTGGACTCTCCAGTCTCTTGGGAGAATATTCCCTCTTTTCCCTTCCTCCGTCATTCCACAATGCCCCCATAACCAATCAGAACCGGAGCAGAAATCCCGGAGGGCTCGTCTCCACAGCTCTCCTCCTAACTGGAATTTGATCATGAAGACATTGTGTCTTCACGAACATTGTATCTTCCCCCAGACTTAGTAAATGGTGAAAACACAAAAGAAGGTCAATCATAAAATGTCTAATGACAATTTTCTTTTAGAGTTTGTGGGGAAACGTTACAGAAACTATCATCTGTTTTAGTCATTCTAAAGCTCCATCCCAAATATTTGGCAGTGAGGCTGCTAGTGACTGCACAGGACCAACTGAGGCTGAAAGTCACCAATCCAAAGCCCTTTTTATTACTTTTTCACAGGAAATATATACTACTTTTATTTATGAAGTCTTGATACATTTTTTCACTAGCCTACGTAGCTGATATATTCTGAATTAGTCCCCTAAGGTTGTCGTTATTTCTAAATATTCTGATCCACTTCTGCAGAGGAGATCCCACAGGATTCAGGGCAGAAAATATGGTAATAAGTGTCAGAAAAAACTGAAAGCCCAACGTTGCTATGCGTAAAATCTGATTTTTGTCTCCAGAATGTCCATTTGCTTCTCTCAACCCCACAGCACCGCATACTATTTTTTACTTCCTTAGTCAGGACACAGAAGCAATATGAGAGTGTGCAAAAAACACAAACTTTCTGGGGCCAGAAAGACTGGGACTTTGCCACTTACTAGCCGCGTCTACCTAGGACAAGCCCATAGATTTTTCTCTGGACATCGGTTTCTGCGTCTGTAAAATGGAAATAAGTTTTCTACCTGGCCAAGTTCTTACAAGAGTTCAATTATATAATTCATGCCAAAGAGCACAGCGGAGTGTGAAGCTGAGAGTGGGTCCTCAGTGAAAGTGAGTGCCTACCACCTTTCTCCTTCCTTTCAGCTGTCCAGACTGCTTCCCTTTATCCTTTGACATGAGCATCATTTCTTAATTTGGGGGAGAGAGTGGGTAGGAATCAGCTTTGCTTTTCTCTTTTTGTGTCCACAATGTCACATTCACCTCCACCCTTGGATACCAGTGTAAGCAGATGACTCCAGACCTCCTTTATCTTCTAGCAAATGGGAAGGTGTGGGTGTCAATACCCAGCAATACGTCCTATAACACTTGGGACCCCATGAGTTCTGATGTCAGTGGAGTTTCCTGGCTTCAAGCCACTGTGAGGCTTTGTCTGTCTCAGCTGAGCTGGATCAGTATCTCCTCCTGGAAGGAGAGTGAGTTCACCAAAATACCAAATCCTTTCTTTAATCATCTGGCAGTAAGCCTTCTGGTGGGCCGAGTGGGAACACAGCTTTAGACCTTTGTGCCACCTTGAGAAATTTAAGAGGTCGTGAAAACTGGGAGAGTGAAACTGTGTAAGTCAACCAATCACAATGGAGGAATCCTGGACTGGGTTTGTCTTAGGTGAACATGTCACAAATTAACATCAGAAAGGAAATGCTCTGTGCAGGGAGCGCAAGTAAGTCAAGTCTGCAAGTGTTAATTGAACACTGGCTTTTTCTTGGGCCCAGGTGGGTATGAAAATGAAACAAGTGTCCGTCCTTGTGGAGTTCCTATCTTTCCTAAGGCGGAAGCCTGGGAACCCAAGGGACAGCAGGAAGCTGGGAGGCTGGGGCTCCAGGCAGGGGCAAGGCCTAGGACAGGCTGCCAACTAGGCCCGGGAGCAAAGAGCTGACCCCAAAGATGATGGAGACCCACAGGGGAAAGCAGCAGCCAGAAGCACCACTTGCTGCTTTAGAAGCCGTGTGAAGATCAGGAGCTCCGCTACTAGCCGTCAGGTTCACATTTTAGGGGAGTGGAGAACACATATCCGTAGTTGTTCTGCTCTGTAACACCAATCCCATGACCTTCAGAAAATAAGGGAGAGGCAATTTTTCTGACTCCTTTTAACCAGGAAGAGTCTCTGGAGGGAATAGAAGCATAGGTGTCCCCCACCTAAAGCTTTGAGTGGAGAGCATTCCAAATAATTTGGGTAAACTGACGTCTGGACGATTCAGATGACGCCCATGTTGTCAAAGTCAGCAGGTTAACCACGGTTAACCATCTGCCTGTACTTTGGTCCAATGTGAGTCCAGAAAACCCCACTTGAACAGCTCTTGCTCCAATGTGTTCAGGCAGTAGGGAAGGAGGTCTGGCCTTGCCCCCACCCCCGGAAGTACCGCTATTAGATGTGACGTTGGGGCGTCTCTGTACATCTCTAAGATCAGAAGAGTACACCAGAGAAATAGGAAGCTCTCTTTTATTCCCAACATTTATTATCTGTCTGCATTTGCATGGGGGAAAGTACAGCTGGAGAGCGATTCACACTCACAGAAATAGTTATTGGAAAGTACTGTCCACTAAGAAAAGGGGTGAGGAGGAAGCAGTAAGGAGAGAACCCCAAGTGCTCTGCTAGAGGGGAAGGCCGCCGGCAAAGGCCTGGATACAGGAGGTAGGGAGCATCTTAAATGCAGATACTAATTTCTTACACCCACTGAATACCGGTGCTCACAAGAAGGGGAGAGTTTGAGGTTGTCAACACTTGGAAGACAGAAAAGAATTTCCCTCTCCCTAAACCGAAAAGGGCCTCTCGTTTTCTTGACTGGGCCTCTGGATTCTTCTCTTCCTCCATTATCTATAGTGATTGTCTATGCTCTCAACATTAATTCCCTCCTCCCTCACTCCCTTAAGAGTACAGAGGCCCTAGCCATCCATCCGTATAGGACAATCCATTCATCTTGTCAAGAGCTATTCCCCATCCTACCCATAGCAAGCACCACCACAAGACTTGACAGCATTGCCGGGGATGGGGGGGGGGGGGGGGAACGGCCCTATGTTCCTGCTCTTATAAGGGAGCCTCTGCTAGTAAGTGTTTCCCAATTAACTGCCCCTATGCCCACCTTCCCCAAAGAAGGCAGAAATTCCTTATGGAAGTGTGTGGTCCTTTATAGGTTTGCGTCTGGCAGGACATATAGGTATGTTCTACATACAGGTTAGGTATGTTAGTCCATTACATTGGGCAGCTACTTTGCATAAGGACTCAGTACCAGGCACTACTGGGAACACTAGGAAATAAATAGCATGGCCCTGTTTATTAGAGTCTTACAGTTTAGCTCTGCAGATTTACACTGGGTTATGAGATACTCATGGGCAAATTTGCCCCTACACAAATTGTTTCCAAAGACACCAACAAAAATTTAAGAGGCATGTAAAATTATGTATGGCTTAAGTAACTACAAAGTAGTGTTGAGCATATATTATAGAAAATCAAGGAGAGAGAGGAGGGAAGGAGGGATAGAAGAGGAGACTTTTGCTTCCAGCTTCACGTTTCTGAATCTGGTTTCTTTCTTCATCAGCTCA
Source organism: Puma concolor (assembly GCF_028749965.1). Lineage (NCBI taxonomy): Eukaryota > Metazoa > Chordata > Mammalia > Carnivora > Felidae > Puma > Puma concolor. The sequence continues at coordinate 16,635,825 of NC_141672.1, read as the reverse complement.
CACTATTGCCATATTTTGCGCCTTATTCCCTTTCTGCCTGCCCACATGCATCCTATTACATTTTCATTGTGATTGGAGACTACAGTTGAAGTGAAGGGTACAAGTCTTTCTGAGGACAAAAGAGAGAAAACACGGAGATTCTAATTCATTTTGTGGCCAGCCATGGCCGAGTCAAAAGATGTAGAATCCATTCCCACCTTTATGACTTCAGTGTGATTTGCGAGGCTTTTAAGTGGCTTCTGTGAAAAGCAAAAGAAATATATTCTAAAGTTTTGTTTTTTTTTTTTTTTTTTTTTTTGGTCAACTTATGGGAAATCTGACTTGTACATGGAAAAAGGTTATTGCTTTTCTTGGGGATGTGTCCCTACACATAGGCATATAACCAAGTATGCACAGATAAACACGCAATCAAGCCTCTGAGGAATACCAGCCAAGAGACTCCCACTTGTGGCAGTAAGCTTCATGAGCTGGGAAGTCCAGAAGGCTGCATGACTGCATGGAGAACTGAATCTTGAGTAAGGATGGGTGGGATTTACAAGGGGAAGAAAAAAGAAAGAGGGTCCTATTGGAGGAGGAAGCCTGTCAAGGATTTCCCCAGACCCATAGGAGCTAGTCTCCCCGGTATGAATGGACCCATGGATTGCAAAATTATTGTAGGGAAGCATCATGAAATAAGAGCGGACAGGGGTGGGGTCATGATGTGCCGGGCCATGTACTTTGAAGTTCCTCCACTGGGAAGTTAGCAACCACATTCATGTGTCCAGCTGGGGAGATTCATGATACCAGCTCTGCTTCTGGAAGGTTATCTGGCATATCCTAAAAGTCATAAAGTCACAAACTTTCAGATCACCTATATAAGCCATCGTCCAAAATAAACGCGGGCAACAAAAAAGGGCGGCTCATTTTTACAAACCGAGATAGGGAAGAATGAATGCTTTTTCTCCTCAGCTAGTTTGTCTCCCTACTCAGTATCAACTTACATAATTTAGGCTTTGCATATGCATCCATCAGGTACTTCAAGAAGCAGATGGAAAGCAGATGGAGGTTGAGACATCTGAGAATCTTGGTAACAAGAGAACGTCTGGAGCCCCAAATCATTTCCAAAAATGATAGATGGAGTCAAGTGTATGCAACTTTACATGTGTAGTCATAACAAGTTACAAAAACAAGAAACCAAATTGCCATTCAGTCATATGATTTCCCAGGAGAAATGAATTTAGTGAAATGCAATGCTCCTGGGACTAAGAGGCTTTTTTTCTCTTCTTGTTCCTCATTTTAATTAGACCCATACCTATTGTTATCCCCGTTTCTTGGAGAAATCTAAACTGCACAGGGTGCAGCCATTAAACATCATAGCAAAGGGTATTTATTAATGTGAGAAAATGTAATGCATTGCTAAATGCAAAGGCAGGCAAAGTATGTTACCATGGTAACATTTTTATTAAAACAATATAGGGGCACCTGGGTGGCTCAGTCAGTTAAGCATCTGACTTTGGCTCAAGTCATAATCTCACAGTTGGTGGGTTCGAGCCCCACGTCAGGCTCTGTGCTGACAGCTCAGAGCCTGCTTCAGATTCTATGTCTCTCTGCCCCTCGCCCGCTTGTGCTCTGTCTCTGTCTCTCTCAAAAAAAACATTAACAAAAAAATTTTTAAAAACAATATAAATATTATATGCGTTATATGTATTTGTAGATAAATCTGGGAGAGGGAGAAGCTAAATATAAACTAAAATATATTATTTTTTCACAGACATGACTGCAGGTGTTTTGTTACTTTTCTTCCCCCTGATGCTACTCAAATTTAATATTGAGCATGTGTTTTTAAACTAATAAAGAACTGTTCTTTCTTGAAATTGTGTAAGTATGTGTGATAAGACCTGAGGATTATAATTTTGATTTGTGGAGATTCCTCAGTCTTTTGCCCTTCTCTTTGTAAGCAATTTGACAATAGAGAGAGATAAAAGAAGTCCCTCATTGATTTAAACCTGTTACCAGTCCCCCATTACTGCCAGTGTGGGCATTTGAGGGAACATGTCTCTGAGAGACAAAGAATCCAGGTATATTTGCACGTAATTCAACTCATCAACCTGGAGTGGAGAGGGGAGTGATGGATGCCCATGAAATGAACATGGATGTTTCAAAAGGATGACAAATGATCATTCAAAATATTCAATCCAAGGTTTTTGTATGTGTTCACATACCCCCAAACACTTAGTCACTAACAAGGACTATCTGAGTTTATGGCCACCAAAGTGATGTGGGTTTCATTTAAGAGATGGATCACTGTGTCCTCACCTTCTGAATCATAAGCGTCATAATCAGTGCATCTCACCACGTTACAGTGCAGTACAGAAGAGAAAGGCTTCTTGCTGAAAGACTGTTCTAGTTCCATCTCAGGTCATCACTTACCCAAGCCTCAGGAGGAGGCCAGAATGCCACAAAACACACTAATGTTATTTCTCTTAATAGTTTCCCGACACTGCTGTCCAAAATGAATGTGCTAATATGTAATTAATAAGAGTTATCGAAACAGGTTTCTCCTTCATATCCTGAAAACCCATTGGTAATTACCATTCTTAGGCTGCATTTGGCATCTATAAATCTTAGGATGGAAGCCAGAGCTGTCATATATTTTTTCTACCTACATGTTTTTCTTTTCTCAGAATAGAGTGACATCCAAGCACTTCACAAGAGATTGGCAGCAAGATGGCAGACTGGGACACCAAGCAGATGGGACAAATTCCCATAATTCCAGTACCTCCAAGAGGGCTTTCTGTTGTCCTTCAACAGATTTCCAATGGTCCCCATTTCTCTCCCTCTCTGAACTAAAAAACAAAACAAAAACCAAAGACCAACAGCCTCTGAAGCAGACTAACTCTGGCAGTCATGAATCAGACAGGGTGAAAGAAAAAAAATGCTATCTGGGCCAATGGGTTTCTAACATGCCATCTCAGTCAGCACTTTCTGTGCTTTAACATGTGTATGAATCACCTGAGTATATATTCATAAAATGCATATTCTTAGGTCTGGGCTGGGGTTAGGATTTGGGATTTCTAAGGAACTCCTACACAATGTCCCTGACGTGACTGGACCATGGTCTATATTTTGGATAGCAAGAACCTTGACCGTTCTGGCCTTGGCATCTTCTGGGTCCTATTGATTGAAAAAACTCACTAAAATCAATTTTGCCTGATGGTGGTCCAACGTAAGCAAAATTTAACGTGGTGGTAAAGAGCTCACCCCTGACCAGGGTATATTATGAAGGAATTCCAGTACTTTCATGCCCTGAATATTCAGCAAAATGTGGAAGGAAAAGAGAAGAGAGCACAAGACAGACAGGAAGTGACATATAGTAGAGGGCATATCCCAGGTCCTTCCAGAAGCTAAAAGGGCTAAAAAAAAAAAATTAGATTCCATATTCTCACCATATTGAAACCAAAAGAAAACCAGGTACCAAAACCACTCCAGAAACAGAACCAGAACAAAACTAAAACAGAGCCATTGATTTTTTCAAACTACTTTCTCTTGGAATCCAAAATGTTGGGAAAAAGAGGAAGGGTTTTCAGGAGGAGAAAAGGAGATTATATTGCCAATGCCTCTGTAGTTGATTAATGCCTGCTGAAGGCATTAGGAAACCAGTAACTAGACTCTCTCTGCATTCAACACTAAAAATGCAATTATAAACCACAGGGCAGATTCATTCAACAGGTCACAGTAACAAGACTCCTTTTTTCCTAATTTCTAGTGTTATATGATTACAGGACATACATGAATTAAGGATGCCTAGGGAGGATACATTTACTTCCTTTCTAATGAAGTATTTGCACCTACTCTTGAACCTATCAAAGATGCCCATTCCTTTGTAATATCTACTTAAATAAAATGGATAAAAGTATACAGGTATGCTCAGATACCCCTACACCATACCTCATCAAGGTTACAAGAGATCATACCCCACACTCTCAGACCACAGTGGACACTGAGGCCCACATGACTTGTCCTTCCAGTTGAGGGAACATTCTACCATACCAGAAAGGGAAAGTTATTTATGGAAGAATCACAGAAGCTCCATGGTGTCTGGATTTGGATTCCACTTGGCCCAAATTCAGAACTCATTTACAATTCCTCTGCCTTCTCAATTTGCAAGCTTTGGGGAAAGAGCAAACGGCCAAAAGGGGAAATTTTAGCAAAAACATATACTTCCTCTGCAGTGACTGCTTACAGGAAACAGCAGATTTCCTGAAAAAAGTGCAGAACCTGAGAATCTAGCAACGAATCACAGTCCCAGCGACAGGATGGGGGTCAAACCACACAACAACAACTCTATGACAGGTAAGAAGCCAACTTCTGCCACCTACGTGAAAGATTGTGCTTGCCCTTGAAGGATATTCTTTCTGTTGTCCCAGACAACCATAGTCAGAAGCAAAATCTTGGACCTGCCCAGCTGAACAAGAACCTAAGAATTAAGATAAAGGAAAATATCCTCACATATGAAAAGTCTGTAAACTTCCTGTAATTGTCAGGGTGACCTTTTTTAAAAGTTACTCAGTGTTATAAAAGGAAGAGAAGAGAGAAAGACAAAGGGACTCATACTCATAATCCCTAAATGCAAGGGGGAAAGGAAAGTGTTTTGAACACCCTTGCCCCCCACTACCAAAGATTTCTTGGACAAGTGGATTTCTCCATTAAGGTGCAGACAAGTGTGGTTATGGTACTGGCTTGAACAATAAGCAAGCTTAATAAAGGTATGCTGGAAAAGCCTGAACTCTATCCCTCCAACAGCCAGACCCTCTGTGTGGGCCTTGCCAACCCCTAAAATGTTTGAAATGTTAAATCCCAAGTTCTGGCCGCCATCTCCCACTGTCCATCCAACTCTTAATTCTTCCCTGGCCTATACCAGCTCTTCAGTCTCATTGACCCTGTACTCTTCTTCCCTCCCAGCCACACCTCTCTCGGTGGCTTCTCTTCCTATTCTGGAAAGACTCATAGTGAGATTCACAGTGAATCCTTCCCAACCCCTCCTGACATCCTCAATGCCCTAGCCCCTTATCTTCCAGCCCCACCACTGTCCTATATCCAACCTTGACCAATTTAAACATTCTCCCCCTCTTTGCTTCCTATCCCTGTGCCGTTGAGCACTGCTTGAGAAAGTCACCATCCAGGATCTGCAGCTTCTCTTGGGATCTCAGTGTCCCAGGCAACCTTTTCATATCCCACCACAGCTATTCCAAACCCTCATCACTTTTACCAAATCCCCATCACATCCCCAGCTTCCTGCCCTCAGCAGACATTCTGTCTTCCTACTTCAGAGAAGGAAAGTAAAGCCCTCAAAAGGGTCAGGCAAGATTCCCTGCACCTATGAATGTATCCAAATCCGCATCCACCCTCACTCCATTTCCTTCAAGGAATGTAATCTATCCTCATGTTTGAGGCTAGCCCACCACCAAAGCTCTCCACATCCAGCCTCTCTCCCCTCTTTCTGACCCGAGACCCTGCCTCTCCCCAGAGCTTCCTCTCTCCTGGTATTCTCAAACTCTCTCAACAGGTACCCTCTGTACAGCTTTAAACTGTGCCCAGTGCTGCTATCCACACTTGTGGAAAAAGCAAAGTTCCCACTGGTCTTCCACCTTCCCATGCAACTGCTTCATCTTCTCCACCAAGTTTGCCAAAGAAATCGCCTCTGCTTACCCCTTTAACTGCCCCTTTTAAGCTCACTGCAACCAAGCCCCTCTCTCCTCTACCACTGAAAGTGTTCTGGCAATGGTTACCGGTCACCTCCTAAATGACAAACCCAGGCTCAGTGGACACTTTTCAGACCTTACACGAATGCTTTATTTACTACTTCTTTCTCAAAAATCTCCCACCCTGTTCTAGCCCTAGCTCTGGTTTCTGCGTCTCTCCCCCTACCCCTACTTTACTAACTCCTGCTGGTTTTGCTTCTTCCTTTGGTGTGACTTAAGGTTCTAGTCTTCTTGCTCCTCATGCTTGGGTAGAAGGCTCTCACCCATTCTCATGGCCTTATCTCATGGATGGACAAATGGACCCAGAGCAACCAATCCTTTTCTAGCCATCTCTGGATCCAAGTTTTCTAAAGAATGCACAGGTATTTCATTGCCTGACTGATCCTTTCCCACCACTTCCAAGTCACAAGGAGGGAACCACTAAGTCTCAAGAAGTTAGGAAGGTTGAAGATGTAAGAGAGGAGGAAAGAACGGGAAAATCAGGAAAGAACAGGATTGTTGAGGGCACAAGTACAGGGCTTAGCTTTGGAAATAAGCCATTCTTCTAGGAAGAAAACCTATATTTATTGAGTGCCTACAGGTGCCAACAAGTATGAAGGATTTGCATATAATAGCTCCATTTAAGCTCACAGTAATCTTGTGAGACAAGGATTATCATTCCTGTTTTCCAGAAGAGGAAATACATGCCAAACAAGATTAATTTGCCTAAGGTCACAAAGCTAGTAAGTGCCAAAGTCAAGACTGAAGCCCAAACCAGCTCACTCCAAAGACCTTGTCCCTAAGTCATGAGAGAAATAAACGCAAGTAGAGAAGAGAAATGGCAAGGTGGAGAGAAGGGAAAAGGAGAGATCTGACCAACTTCTGATTATGAATATGATTAGGAAAAAATGTCACAAAATCTAACTCAGAAGCTTGGTAGAATATTGCCCAGTGCCTTCCCATCACCCAATCTCCTGTTCTCCATAAAACCTAATAGTCATGTGTATTCATAGTATTTCCCTTCCCACTGCTGTTTGTGGGGGTCTTTTAAGGTACGTGTTAAATCTCATTTGTGACTTTTTATTACTTTATTGAATTTTGAGGGAAATCTAAATAGGGAGATTCTTTGTGCCCCTGTTTGGTGACTTTTGACTGTCTTTCCTCTTCCCTCACCTTCCCTCCCCGACCACTTATGGCAATGAGGGCATTTTGTACCCTCCACTCTTGCTTTGGGTCTTGGCACTCTGGGCATTCAGCACTCACAACAGATACTTTCTGGGCTCTTGGATGTATTTTCTTAAGGCTTAATCTTGGTCACTACCTTTCACCTCATCGTTGACTTTTTAAAATTTTAACAATTTCTAGAATTTGGTTGAGTTCTTGTGGGAGTAGTAGGGGAAGATGGAGTAAGAAATCCATATATTTATTTCCTTGGCTTTTTCTCTAAACGTAGTACTACTATTTCCTATCAGCCAAGAGAGTGATCTCTTTGTTTTGCTTAGCTTTGGAAATGGATTGTGAAAACCGGCAAGAGCTACATTGGACAGGTCAGAGACGCTTTGTGGGTATATGAGGTATGTGCATGGTTTGAGGGTGGGCTGAGAGCATGGTCTCTGAGGGAATGACCATTGAAAACCACTTCTCCAAGGTGACCTTCTTTTGGGGCTGTTGAAAACTAAGGATAGCGGTACTCTCTTGAAAATGATTCTGACCAATCACATCAAAAGCATGAGGTTAGTCCAACTACTAAAAGCTGACTTCTAAATTTAGCCTCAGCTATTCAGTAAACACCTCTGCAGTACAGAAGTAGATCAAAAAAATATTTACCTAAACAACACTAGATTGATGTCCTACTGTTTTTTTGCCTAATAGATGCATGTAACTAGACCTCAAGATTTGGATGATCTACATGGGTCCTTGTATCCCTCCAGGCCCTGTTCAGCCACAAATTGCCTGGGAAATCCACCTTTGTGCCAATTCCTCAAACTAACTTTCTCCTCACGCTTGTATTACAGAAAGGGCTACCTGTTCCCTTTCTGTTCCTTTTCTGTTCCCCTAGAAAACTTCTGACCCCAAGTCAATGTGAAATTCATACTGAAGAGGGGAGCAAGCCTCATAAAAACTACATGGAGAAGGGGGGAAATGATGAACATTGGAGAAAATAGATCTTAGCCTCGGGTTTTAAAGTGCCTTCAGACACACACGGAGAGAAGCCAGTGCTGTGTCTCTGAAGGGATGCAAGTGTTGAGAGGCTTTGACAGGCCAAAGGACAGTTTAACTGAATGGAACTTTCATGAAGTCAAAGTGCCACTGCAATCTGCGGGGAGGAGTCTTGTGGGGGAGGGGCTTTAGACTTTGCTTTCACATTCCAATGAACACCTGACTCTTTTTCCATAGTCACTCCTCTTTTTTTATTTATCTCCTACTTGATTATAAGCCACTTAATTTATCTCAGTGCCCCAGCCAAGCCTGGCACATAGTAGGCAATGAATAATAGGGGAAGGAGGGAAGGTAAGAAGGAAGGAAGGAAGGAAGGGATGGAAGGACAGAGAGAAGGAGAGAGGGAAGGAGAATAAGACAATTGGAAAATCTACATACAGACACAAATGAAACAATTTTAAATGAGCAGAAGACCTGTCTCAAGTAGATAACTGAAAGACCCGAAAATTTAGTGGAATTTCTGAAAAATTCAGTGGGCTCAGTTCAATGGAGAAGAGGTTCAGAATGTCTCTAGTGGCCAAGACAAAAAGGGAAATCCAGAGAACAGTGTGCCCTATTCTTTATTCCCCTGAGTGCCAGGGCCAGAAGTTAGAGCAAAGCCTGGCAAACAGGTGTTCCCTAAAAATATCCTGAATGAATGCGAAGCTCATCTCTAAGGCCCTTTCTGGCTCTGACATAATGAGACTCTGCTTTTTAAGATCTGTTGTGGCTGGCAAATCCCTATGACGACCCCATTCTTGGGCCTGGCAAACAGACAGGTGTAAAATTGCAAGTTGAGGATAGAAGTAGAAGGGAAAGTTGGACCTTGGGGAGCAGCCTCACTGTTCCAGCATGGCAGCCAGGGCGGTGGGGGACGGGGGGGGGGGGGGGGGGGGGGCGTGGGAGTGTGGGGGTGGGGGGCAGGGGAGGGTGGGGGGGTGGGGGGGGCAGGTCCCTGTATTGCTAACCAAACCAATGTTGTCTCCAAGAAAGACCAACCTGTTAATTGATGGCAGTAGACACTGTGTTGAGAGAAGAGCCAAGATTGAGAGTCTGCCTCTTGATTACCTACTTGATTGATGGCTTATACCACAAAACTCTGATCCGCATTTCCCCCATATTGGGGCCCTCCATAACCTAATTCTATGAGGAGGAGGGCTAATTCCCAGCTTGAGGCTTATTTCCATTCTTTACTCTCTTCTGTTTTTACCAACAAAGGAGTTCAGCCTAGCTGGCCTCATCTAAGGATGAATGATTTCAGGAAACTTCAGGAAAAGGCACAGGCCTTTACTAGAAGGCACACAGGCCATAGTAGGAAGAATTACTAATGCATTTTTGCCTGCATTTATTAATGGGCAGTTAATGTGGAAGGAAAGGAGGTGGGGTTGGGGAGAGGGAGGGAAGGGGGAAGTGGGAAGGGAAACAGGGAAGAATGGAGAGAGGGAGGCAGGAAGAAAGGACAGTGGCAAGGTAGAAGTGAAGGAAGGGATAAGGCAAGCTGACAGGCCACAAACACCCCCCACCCCCCCCCACCCCCCCACCCCCCGCCCCCAACCCGGTGGGATATGTGTGCTATTCCTCAGGCACTTCCGGCTGCCCAGAAACAAAGGAAAGGGGGAAAACAAAGGGTTAACTGATAGAGATCCTCGACCTGCAGGACCCAAGTTTCCATCATCCCCTCATAGTGACGTGAGGAACAAAGGCAAGAAGGAAAAGGCAGATAGAATTAAATTTCCTTATAACTTGCACACAGCCCATTGACAAATACTTGAGGCAGGCAGAGTAAAACCTTTCTCCAGAAACTCCCTGCTGTCTTAATGCTAATGTTTCGCTAGAGGGAAAAACAACCATAGCTTGACAATAGCTAGGCCTCAGGTAGCCTCCGGAGTCTTCTTTAGCATATGAAAGTCTCACTAGAAACTTCCCCCGGACTTTCCCTCCCCCATCTCCATGGTACATAACCAGTCTCTTCTCAGGGTCCCAGGGCAGCTCTCTGTCCACGGGTCCTGTCCCTGTGACTTCAATAAAATCACCTTTTTGCACCAAAGACGTCTTCAAGAATTCTTTCTCTGCCGTTGGCTCTGGACCCCACGAACCCCACTATCACCCCAAAAATCTTCATCAGGAGGGAGGGAGGAAGTGAAGGAAGGGGTGGGGGGGGGCAGGGAATATATGCAGATACAGATCAAATAACTGAAAGGGACAGCAGCTCCAGTCTCAAGTCCACAGCTGAAACAAAAAAAAAACCAAAAAACAAAAAAAGCAAAAACAAAAACAAAACAAAAAAATAAAAACAAAAACAAAATGGTGTTGAATTCGTTTCTGAGAAAGAAGACACTGAATCAAAGTTCTAAATAACCTGGGTTGGGTCTCGCTGCTGCTATTTCCCACCAAAGTGAAGAAGTCCCTTTAACCAGATGGGCAGATGTGTGAACCCTTGCTTTTCCTACTTGAAAGCATTGGATGCATTCTATAGGTCCACTGCGCTATTCCCTCATGTGGGTTCATGTTCCTTGACAAAGTGGTCATTGAACCCTCCTCTGAGGCCTACCCCTTCCTCACAGACCCTCAGTACTCTCCCACAGCCTGGAGGATAAAGTCCAAGGTCCTCCACGTGGTATTTGAGGCCGTCACAGCCTGCCTCCCTCCACACCGCCATCTTGGTCTCTCCATTCTTTAAAAAAAAAAAAAAAAAAATATATATATATATATATATATATATATATATATATATATGTTTATTTATTTTTGACAGAGAGATAAAGCACAAGCAGAGGCAGAGAGAGAGGGAGACACAGAATCCAAAGCAGGCTCTGGGCTCTGAGCTGTCAGCACAGAGCCTGTCGCAGGGCTCAAACCCACAAACTCTGAGATCATGTCCTGAGCCGAAGTTGATGCTTAGCGGACTGAGCCACCCAGGCGCCCCAGTCTCTCCATTATAACCGCACCCACACGGCTCGTCCCAACCTGTACATCTCTGCGCTTTTGCTAACAATTCTGCTCTGTTTAGAACCCTCACCTATGCCCCTCCCCAGGCCAAGTGCTACTTGGCCTCTTCCTGAAGCCTGCGTGCCTGGACCCCTGCCTGCTCGTTTCCTCCACTACGTGGCAGCTGGGACCCCTTTCCAGGGGCACACCTCTGTCATTGCACTGATCACATTCTATCTATCTATGACATTTATCGACGTCATGGATTTCACCCTTGACAAGATGGTGAGGTCCCCTGGGCAGATCCATCACCGGATCCCCGCCTTTGCCCCGCACACAGTAGGCATTCAATAAATGTTGGGTGAAGGGATGAGTGAATGATCATCTTCTCTCCACACTTGAACCCCAGATGGAAAAGAAGATGGAAAACAAAGTTTGAAGCCACTCTTGTTTGTTAATCCCTCCCTCCGGCCTCTTAGTAGGTGCATATTCTGTGCCTTTTTCTCCTAGGACCCTTACCTGTTTCTTATTCCCCTTTGTCACTTTAATGGCATGCCAGCTCCTGTGTGCTGGAAGCCTGGCAATAAATAGCGCTAGGAGAAGAAAGTGTCAACTCCCAGAGATGGCCTGAGTTAGCTGGGGACGTTGGGAGGCATGCGGCTGTCCCTGCAATCTATTCCTAGGAACTCAAGCGTGTTGGGAGACAGCAATGTCTGTTTCAAGTAAACCGGGGAGGGCCTGACACCCAAGTGTGGGTGCCACAACAGGCATGTTGGGCCGCATTCTGGACCCCTCCCCACTCACGCTGGAGATGTGCAGGTGGCAGCTGGAAGGCTATCTCTCAGGATTACTGTGAAGAGGATCTGGGCCCTGTGCAGAAGGTTGGAATAAGTGCCTTCCACAGTCTCTACCCCTCCACGGGCAGCTCTCCAGCTCTGAGTGTGATTGGGGGAAACCGCAGGAATCTCTGACTAGGGCTGTGCTTCGGCCCCACTGTTTCGTTCCTTCCCCTGCCCTCCCAGTAGGAGCACTGGGAAGACGTTTGCTCTGCACACCCCTTCTCCGAGTCCTAGAGGAGGGTGGGCATCCTCCTCTCCCATGTTCTTGCAAGGTCCAGCCTCTGAAAAGGAAGTGAAAACTGACCAGAGAAGGATAGTCACCATAACGTAAAAGAATGAATGTATGCACCCCCCGGGCCCTGACAGTATATACACACAGCGTATGTGACTCCCACTAGTTACTCAAGGCAGTGTGGACTGCAGCAGGCTTGATGGCGATGTTTTCAGTGCCTTTGGCACAAGCACCACCCAGGACCTTCTCTTGGATGTGCACAGTGAAGCGCCAGTAGCCCGGGACCTTCTGACATCTTCCATGGCCTGCCTGCCAGTCCGATTATTGGCAGCAGCCCAGAGCACTCACACAGCCCAGCAGCTCAAGAGGGAAATGATGAGCACTGCATGAGAGAGTCACTCTCAGAGACTCAAGATGGTCTGAGAGGAACTCCAGGGACTCGAGGGGAGGGCAGCTGCAGGCAGAGCCTGAGAAATACTGCCCGTGGCTCTTGATGCAATTCTCACCCTTGGCTACACCCCCCCCCCCAACCACCACCCGTGTGAGGGTGTTATGCCCAGAATTCGTGATCCCCAAAGACCACTAGGGAGCTGAGTCCAATGCAAAAGCAAAAGAGCCTTTATTCGAGCTAGCTCGAGCTCAATCCCCTACCTGCACCAACGCAGCGGTGAGATACCAGGGAGAGAGAGCGAGTTTCAAAAGCACAAAGGTTTTATTGGGGTCTAGGGGCAGTTGGTGAGGTAATGGCTGTGGCCTCAGCCAATTGGCTGGGGAAGGGTCGTGACCTCGGCCGATTGGCTGGGGAAGGGTCAGAGTCCTGTTATGCAGATCGCTGGGCATGTTTTGATCAGGAAGTTTGAATGGGTGAGCGGGAAGTTACTCAAGGGGAGGAGGCGCGGTCTGAGATTTCTGCGATTTTCCCGGAAAAGGGGTCATGTCGGGGACATAGTCACTCAAGGTGGAGGACACAGAACAAGATGGAGTTGGCTGGCATAGGCCCTCCCTTTCAAGGGAGGGTCTCCCTGGGGAGTTTTGCTGCATTCAGAACAACTGGACTAAGATGCCTCCTAGGGAAGAGTTTGGGAGTGAAGGGGGCGACAGTCTGGATGCAGGAAGACATCCTAGCAGGTGGGGCTGGCAGCAGCAGCTGCCCTCCAGATGCCGGCTCTGCGTGGAGCCTCCCGGCGGGCGAGCAGAGCAGACAGAAACTGGCTGCTCGGCGGCAGAGAAAGCAGAAGACAGGAAGAGGCAAACTGCTTCTTGTCCCCACTGTCTATGCCTGGCCCGGACGGTTTGCCTGGCGCACAAGGACCCGGGATACGGGGCTGCTGGGCATGCAGTGCAGCCCTGGTGAGGTCGAGAGGGGGGTGCAGCTTCTGTGTACCGCAGGGCAGTCCGAGGCCACGTCCCTGCTTGTCACAGCCTCGCCTGAAGAAGGGTGCAGGCTCTACTTGTGTCTGGAGTCCCGTCCCCTCTCTTGCCCATTTCTCGGCATCATACCACCACCACCCACCCTCCCAGACCCCATGTGGCCAATGGGATGCAGCTTTTCAACAAACAAAACTGTATGCTTTTGCAGAGCTCAGAAACTGAACTCCAAAGCACACAAATGCTAGTCGTACCCCCCCCAACCGAAGGTTCCCCCAATACCAGCCCTCTTGGCCTCCTAAAGCCAGAGGGAAGTGGGCTCTTCTGATGTGAAATGATGTCTACATGCAAGATGCATTTTTGAATGGAATCATACATGACTTCAAAGGGCCCATTGTAATGCCCGAAGTTCCGAAACCTCCCACAAAAGTCCACCAGAGTCGTGAGTCAAAGCCAAGCGGCAAGGGTCGTTTATTGCAGGTTCGAACCTGGTCCTCTGCGCACTCGTCGCCGGTGACGCAAGAGGCCTCGATCAGGGTTGGTACAGCGTTTTTATAGACAGAGACAAATAGCACAGGGGAGGTTTCAAATTATGAGGGGCCTGATTGGTTGATTTTAAAGTAAGGACATTTGTTGTTCTCTGATTGGGCGTCCTTTGTCTGTCCTTTGGCGGGAAGGCTTTGTCCGTTACTTGTGGCGGGAGGAAAAAGGGGGAAGGGGGAAGAGGGTAGGGTAGGTGGGGAACGTGCTAAGCAAGCAGGTTTACAGAAGCGAGAAATGCCGGTTAGTTTATGTACAATCACTCATTCCATTACATATCAGACTACATTTAGGAAGGTTTACAACCCATTCTACTACACAGCGGGTTACATTCAGGAAGGGCCTCACAATGCTCGTAGCAAACAGCAAGCAAAACAGACTTCTCAGCAATTGTATTTCTTATCAAAGATCCATAATAAGCAGAAAAGAGAACCTAGCTTTAAACTAAGGCAGGGCTGTCATTTGGATTGTTCCTTTCACCATGTGAAACATGGGATGTGCATAGATGCAAAAGCATCACCTGCAGCCAAACCCTCCCAAACTGCAGGAGGAAATTCTTGCCGAGGGCCACTTACCTGGCACACTGGAGGCGAATCACGGACCTTGGACCGACTGTGGGAGTCAGGAGAACGGGGCAGGAGGGAGACGGGGAGGAATGGCCAGTCACCTCCATTTTCTCTCTCCGGGAGCCACATCTGGTGAAGAGAAACCATCCAGGATGAGGACGGCAGGAATGGCCTAGGGGAAGGATTCCACATGTCCCTGTAACAATTAAGCCCACCCGAGTCCCTCCAACAGACCACTGTCCTTGGCTGCTTCAAACAGGATGGGACTCGGGGAACAAGAGAGGGAGACAGAAAAAGAGGAAGGTGAAGCCACTACCTTGTCTTTTCCATGGCACACTTGCCCCTGGACAGCCTGACATGTTTTCTGATAAGCAGAGAACTTTCTGACTTTTCCTACTGATGTTACTGACAGCCTGTAACCAGAGCTCCGACTTATCTTCTCACCTGAGCTGGATGGGGCTTGGGGCTGGGGAGTGCTGTTGACATTCAGGTACAGTCATTACAAGGCATCGCTGTTGCTTGAGTCTGGCCAAAACCAGTGCTTTCGCTGAGACCACGGGATAAGGGGGGCTTTGGAGGGGGCCTCAATGGCAGATGGTTGCTCCTTTGTAACGGAAGGGGAGGAAGAGTCCTCTACCTCTGGGAGTTGGTATCCTGCCTTAAGAAACTCATCCAAGTGACTCTGGAGAGAGGGGAGTTTTGCGGGCCTACCTGGTGCCATTGAGGACAAAGCAGTGGCATCTGCTGGAGCCCCTCCCCCCTCTACTCTGGTGTGGTTTTCATGTTGGGATTAGAAGCTTCATGGCAGAGAAGCGCCAGTGAGAAGAATGTGGGATCTGGAGCTGAGCACACGTTTATTTTCTGTCCCTGCCTTGGGACCTTAAGGGCATCCCTCAAGTTGTCTGGCCCCTCAGGCACCCACTTAGCCAACGTGATTTGCACCTTTGTTGCGGTAAACAAGGGAGACTCTCCAGCTTAACCTTCTGGATGGGTCTGAAAAGCCAGTTACCGTTGAAAGGCTCTTCAGTTTCTTTGAGAGTTAAAACATAAATTGGGGGAAAATAAATTTGAAAGGGGGAAACATACTCTCTGAAGACAAGGACTTGTCAAATACTGGTGTAGAATTTTCCCTCTGAATCAACTATGTTCTTCTGTACAGATAACAGCATAGGGTAAGAGGAATAGAAATATTTACTGTTAAATATTGAGTACATAATTATTTAACTAATTAGCAATAGAATCATTAATTATAGGTGCATGTGCCTGGCGCATAGTTACGGGCTTCGTATATGGTAGACCTGATGTATTTTAACCCAAAAAATTCTAACCTCTTTTTTTTTTTTTTTTAATCTTCTTATGTAAAAGGCCACCTCTTGCTTTGTTCTAATGGTCTTTGGGACATCTTCTGGGTCTTGCCAGAAAGGCCCAGAAGCCTTAGCTTAAAGATACAGAAATGGGGGAGACCCCCACCACTGTTAAGCACTAAACATTGTTTTTGTTGAACAGAGATTCACATTGTACACTTTCTGGCTCCCTTTATCTGCTGATTCTCTGAAATAAACTTCCCCCCAGGAAGGAACATGAGACAGAAGACCAGCTCTATACCTTCAGTAATGTTCACCTCCCCTTGTACAGATGGGAGCTGTTCGTGCAGAGGTCCAGAACCTGGCCTATGGCTAGAGCTTGGCAAATAGTTTAGTGCAGCTGGCCCCCTCCTCCCTCACGCTGCCTTGAGATGCACCTAGTTGAAGCTCAGCCTTTTCAGCGTGTGGCCTTTTCAGTGTGTGGCCTGATCCCCGGTGAGTCAAGCGACCCTCTACACTCATTTTCAGCCATCGATGGATGCATTGTGTTGTCTTAGTTGGCTGGGCCCTGGGAAGAGCCGGTCTTGGGAGACCTCTTCCTCTGTCCCAGCAACCTCTTCTTCCTCTTGTGGAGCAGGCACAGGGGGCAGCCTCAGAGAGCCAGGGAGAAGAAATAGGTCTCCTGGAGCCTGCCCGCATCTCCATGCAAGGCGCCTACTTCCTCCTGGAAGGCTCTCCCTAGTCCCTTCAATTCAGATCCCTTCCAGTACTTTCTATGACCTCAGCCCACCTCTTCTTGTTTTCGACGGTTGCTGGATCATCTTTCTGAAACCTCTAGCCTGCTCGGGGCCAGCCCTCCCCAAATCTGAGGCTAGCTTTAGCTTTCTGACGGGCCTCTGTGCCTCACACAAGTCAGGTAATCTATGTGGGGCCCCTCCCCTTATCTTCTATACTCATTGCCCAATGGTTTTGGCTCATCTGCCCCACCCCACACCAGAACACACGATATATTGCCCTTGGGGGATGTTAGTGCCTGCTCCCCTCCCTCCCCCTCCCCCCCACCCTCACAGGGAAGCAGACCCTGTGGCCCCACCTGCCGGCTAGGCAGCCATCTTCTCTGGAGAGATTATTTTGCCTTTTAGCTTCTGGTAGACACTTTTGCCTGTGTCCCCTACCTTTTCTCCTTTACCAGTTCTCATTGTTCTGTCAGCATCACTAAGGATTCAGACTTTTGGGAAAATTAAAGGCCAGGGAAATATTAGGCTATTTCTGCTTCCTTTCCAGTCACATCCTACTCTTGCTTGAATTGGGGTGGAGGGTGGAGATGCACAGAGGGCAGACTGACGAAAGGAAAAGAACTCGAGAGAGTAGAACACTTTTGTGCAGGATAATCATCCAGCCCCACTCCTAATATGCAGTCAGCTTCTAGGAGTCAGCTCATCTTTCTTCTAGGAGCTCCTAAGAGGACTGGAGAGGGCAAGAGAGAGGGAAGGTGGGGGGGCGGGCCCCTCCCAGCCACGCACATATGCCTATTTTCCAGGATGAGTCCTTCTTCACCTTGGCCAGAAATTGATCCTGGACCCCAGATCCCACAGTGCTGAGCTAGTAAAGGGAGAGAGCCCAAGAAGCGGGCACAGAATGTGCTTCTGGACGTCCAGGGGGTAGCCAGGCCTGGGTGCATGTGCAGTCCAGTCCTGTGGCTAATTGGATCTCTCTCCCCACAGGAGCCCCTCACTTCTGCCACCAACCACCATCCTCTCTGCCCGAGGGAGGAGGCAAACTCTGCTGGGCCCCACCTTGCTACTGCTGAGGCTGGAAGGAAATAACAAGGAGATCAGCCGAAGGCATTCCTGGTCTCTAGTTACAAGAAGCTACCTCCCCACCCCCTCCTCAAAAAGAGACTGTCCAGTCCAGATGCGCAGTATTTCTAGAACAGGGATCATCCACAAATCAGGGAGAAAACTTGATCTGTTCTTGCCTAAGAAATAAGACGGTGCAGGTTCAAACCAAGAAGAATCATTTAGGACAGAAAAACAGTTCAGGTCTGCAAGAAACAGTGACGCTCTTTATTTTCTGTAAATTTCCCTTTCAAGACCCACCCTACTGGGAATGTGGGAAGTCCTGTGGTTGCTGGTTTGGGCTAGGATCCTGGGGCCCAGCGCCTTCCCCCAGGGCCCCTGGCCTTCTGTTGGGGCTGCCCAAGGGCTCCTCTACTGAGGCTCATCATGCTGTCTGTCCTTTCTCTCCAGGAGGCTGCATGCAGGCCCCCTCTGGGGAGACCCCAGAGTCTGTCCCTGAAAGGGCGGGCCTACGCCAGCCGACTCCATCTTGTTCTGTGTCCTTCACCTAGACCACGCCTCCTCCCCTTGAGTAACCTCTCGCTCACCCATTCAAACTTCCTGATCGAAACATGCCCAGCGACCTGCATAACAGGACTCCGACCCTTCCCCAGCCAATCGGCCGAGGCCACGACCCTTCCCCAGCCAATCGGCCGAGGCCATGACCCATCCCCAGCCAATCGGCTGAGGCCACAGCCATTACCTCACCAACTGCCCCTAGACCCCAATAAAACCTTTGTGCTTTTGAAACTCGCTCTCTCTCCCTGGTATCTCATCGCTGCATCGGTGCAGGTAGAGGATTGAGCTCGAGCTAGCTCGAATAAAGGCTCTTTTGCTTTTGCATTGGACTCGGCTCCCTAGTGGTCTTTGGGGATCATGAATTCTGGGCATAACATCCCCAACCTAAGGGAGTCTCCTCTTACTCAGGGAAGATACTTTCCCATCCGTGTGCTCCAATCTCCTCTGCTTCCTGTCACCTGAAATCCTCCTGTGGACCTGGCTTTTGAATCAAAGCAGCAGGAATATTCTTGCCATTATATTCCTCCCTGGATGAAATGAAGCCAGAACCTAGGATCTGCTTGACAAAAGGCAAGGAGGGAAAACACAGAGAAGGAAGAGGAACTCATATACTGCATGGGATTGAGTCACACGTGGCTATCAGAAAGAGTTATAATTCCTGTTGTAATTGGTGACTAATAGAGCTAATCTTCTGTTCATCTTTTAATTTTGGCTTAACATTGTGATTTCTTGAGTCATTTTAAAGCATCCCTCCCCCCCCCCCCCCACCCCGCCCCTTAACAGAAAGTCTTATAACAAAGTAATCCCAAGCGAGGATTTATCTGTGGTATCCTCAGACAGACGGGTCAATCTTAAATATTATTACCCAGAAGTATGCTTTGGAGCCACTCACACACTCCTGCTCCCTAACTGGTCCTACTACACCTTCTTTAAGATGTGCCTCTTACAGAAAGCCCGATTTGATTGCCATGGTGCTCACTGATCCTCATGCCTTCTGAATTCCTAGCCCCCTTGTGAGAACTCCTTGTGCTTTTGAACAGAATCACATACCGCCCTATTTTTATTCTTCCTCCAACCAAAGGGCAGGATTTTAGCATCCCAGAGCACATTGCACAGGGCTGCCTCACTGCACATGTGACATTCTTGTGGGCAGGAACCTTGCCATCCCTTGCCACTGTCCCAGGATCTCATACAGAGTAGGTTAAATGGTTGGTTGGATGGATGGATGGATGGATGGTGCAGTCTTAACTAGCTACCATCACTGTTACCTATGTCTCTCTTTTTATTCCCCTCAACAATCATTCCGTGGAAAAATTGTTTCAGGCTTCTATTCATTTTTGGAAATAATGGAACAGCCTATTCTCTTCTTTCTTTTTTTTTTTTAATTTTTTAATGTTTATTTTTGAGAGAGAGACAGAATGTGAGCAGGGGAGGGGCAGAGAGAGAGGGCTCCAGGCTCCGAGCTGTCAACACAGAGTCGAATGCGGGGCTTGAACCCACGAACAGTGAGATCATGACCTGAGCCGAAGTCGACGCTTAACCGACTGAGTCACCCAAGCGCCCCTACTTCTCTTCTTTTTATGGAATCAGACCAATGTTCTTTTGAGGCATAGGTTAATGTTCTACATAAAATATTAAAATGTACATCCATCAATTACGTTAGTGTTATGTGTATTTCTGTTTCTTACATTTGTAACTAATAGTGTTGGTTCCAGAATGGTAGAGTTCTCTAAGGCTCTTCTTTTCAAAACAAGTTTATATCTTACAAAGTCTTACAGTTGTTCTTTGCCTCAGGCATTTGCAAATAACTCAGAAGAACCATTGTTGTAGGCAGTTTGTAGATAGCGTAGTTTACTATATTGGAAAATATTCTAATATTGTCATGTTCCAAGTGAGGAAAAAATCCTTATTTATCTTAAATGATTCCAAGTAATAATTAATGACCTTTAAAATTCATTTAGTAAACACGACTCTTTCAAATAGATTGTGTGACATTTTGTATATATACATTTTTTAGTTTTAGATTCTTTTTAAATTTTTTTCTTTTTTTAATTTTTTTAACATTTATTATTGAGAAACAGAGCGAGACAGAGCCTGAGCAGGTAAGGGGCAGAGAGAAAGGGAGACGCAGAATCCAAAGCAGGCTCCAGCCTCCGAGCTGTCAGCACAGAGCCCTACGCGGGGCTCGAACTCACAGACCGTGAGATCATGACCTGAGCCAAAGTCGGACGCTTAACTGACTGAGCCACCCAGGAGCCCCTTTTTCAATTTATTTCTAAGAACAAGTCATTAAAATTTTGAAATATTTCCCACAAAGGCAGGATGGATGTTGAGCTGTGTGCCACCTCAAATTCACAGGTGTACCCTAGCATTTTAAAACCACAGTAGTTTTGTGTTAAGGTTGTTTATACCACTCTGGTGCCTGTGATTGATGTAAGGTCATAGACGTGACCAGGTAAAAGTTGTCATTGGAGTCAGTGTTCTGTATCCAGAAATCTTCCAAGATATTTCCCATTTGTCTGGACAGCTACCCTGTTCTTTTGAATCCATCCAGGCTCCTCTTAAGTTCACCCCAGATTTGGGCTCTCTTCATCTGTTCCTACTCTCCACAGAGGCCCTTTACTCAACACCCATGGTTTGGGGTTTGCTATTCAACCAAAAAAATGTCTTTTTTTTTTTTTTTTTTTTTTTTTTATAAAATCCAACCACGTTCTGTGCACTGTGCCAGGCCCATGGAAACAATGAGCGAAAAAGATGTCCCTTCATGAGCTCTGGATACAGGGAAGGTGGACAAGGGGATCATTGGAAGGCCATCAATTCCGGTCCCAGAGGGGCAGAGAGATTTCTAGAAAACTGACTACAGCATGGTGGCCAAGAAATTGAGTAACCGTGAGATGCCTCTAGGGTTCTTAGGGCTAACTGGAGAGGAATTTGAGGGGTCAGATCCCCACAAAGCAGCTGCGCAGGACCAGAGAAATATTGTTTTGTGGCTGTTTCTAAGATCCATTCCTGTAAGGCACAGCAGGAAGCCCTTTCCAATTATATCTGGGTACTTTGGGTTTTCTAAGAAACATATGTCCATTTACAAGAATTTTGGAAAACTCTTTAACCGTCAACAAAAGGCATCACACTGCCTTGCCTCTGTCCTCTGAGTGACTAATGCTACTCAGTTCTAAATGCATGCCCTCCTGAAGGAATGTGTTAAAATGGAGAGTAATAGCATTGTTCTGGAAACAGTTCTGACCTCATGATCCCATGAAAGAATCTTGAGGACCTACGAGGGTCACTGGACCATATTTTGAAAACTACTAACCTTGGCTATAGTCTTAAAGTGGATTCTGAGAATGTATCTGGGTTGATAGGGAAGTAACTCTGTGATAAAGAGAGCTGCCTTGGGCACGGAGTCAGGGGTGGTGACCCATTTGCCATATGTTTGACATCCCCACAAAGCATAATCCCTTATTTCCTAAATTCATAGATATTAAAACTGTATCTGTAGTAATGACATTGGTCTTAAAACAAATATTCCATCAGCATACATCTAAATGAGAGCTATTCTTCAGAGTAGTCATTTTAGAGTCTAGTTATTTCAACAACCATCACAGTAAATTTTAGAGTTCGTTGTAAAATACAGACCCAACTCATTACTTTGTAGGTAAACTGGGTTTTGACCAAGATGATACTTTAGGAGTGGTATAAATTGCTTATTTCAGGAGTCTTGGCTCCAAAAGACTTCTAAGTCATGAAAAAAATTAAATCTGCCTTGAAGGATGCAAATGCGCTATCAATAAAGGCATTAAAATCACTTCACCAATAATTTTGAGTGTCTCTGTTTGTATCAGGCACAGTGCTCAGCGCTGGAAATGAAAGACCTAATTCCTGCCCTGAGGAGCTTATCATCTGCGTCAAACTGTGGTCTCCTCCTCCAGCAAGACAGTGAGTTTCCTTCCATAGGCTCTGGCCTGATGCATGCAGGTAAGCGGGTGCTCGGCCAGGCAAGAAGCCATTCCCTAAAAGACCTGAGTGTAGCTCCCGACCCAGCCGCTGTGAACCGTGCTTGGCCCCACAAGAGAAAGGAAAACAGGAGAGACATTGGATTGGATCTTCCAGAAGGTCTTTGTTGCAATTTTCTGCATCATTGGAAAAAAAAATTACATCATCATCAAATAAAGACAATAGCAGCACAGCTTATTGAAATGTTACAAGCAAATTTGCTTTTGTACTTTTCCTAAGAACATTACGAAATTCCCTCCTCCCCCCACCCCGCATTTTCAGTAAAATGCCTTTTTTTTTTTTTTAAAGCACCATGAAATCCTACAGAGAGAAAAGTAGGTAAAACACCTCCACACAAGGGTTTTCATCATCACTGGGTCCCCTGCCTGTGAGTCTGGGACGGGAGAGGCTGGAGGCTGGTATGTGGGTTAGTTTGCATATCGCTTCTAGGTACCACTGCACCTTCCCCCTTCAAGCTTGGCACCCTGATGGCAAAGGAGAGGTTTTCCAGTTGCCCTCTGCAGCACAGGTCTGCTGTTTTGATGGAGCAGAGTCCTCTCAAGGGCTTTTTCTTTTAATGCACAGGGAACTATGAGAGATTTTTCACTTAAGAACCAAGAACAGAAGGTAGATTTCAAATCTTAGGCACCTGTGAAAATGATAATCACTTTCAGTAAAATCAGAGACACTTCTTATTTCTCCTCAATGCCACTGCGCTGATGTCATGTGACCTAGGGACTGCCACAGGAGGACTGAAGTTTACATGGACTGCGGGCAAGTTGGTGAAGAAAAACACAGGTGGTTTATCGCGCAAAGAGTGCAGGGCTTTGTTTATAAGCCATGTCCTCAACATGCTATCCCAAAGTTTCCATATGCAGAATACAGCATCGACAATGCCAAATTAAAGTCACCTTTGTTTCAGAGAGTCCCCATTTTTATTTTTTAAGACCATTGCTAACTAGCTCTTACACTAACTATACTGATGAAAGTTCTCTCTGCTGACACAGCCACTGTCTTTGCACATAGGTGCATCATCACAGAAATAACCTCCATTTGAAACATCAGCGGGATATGGAAAGCAAAGACAAGAAATGCAATACTGGTTTCTTCCTCATTTTTTTTAGAGAGTCTCTGCACGTTTGTTTTATTTTCTTATGCCTTTCCTATGGTTCAGAAACCATGGTATACATTGGATGGTCTCCATTCTTACCCAATCCAATGAGTATAAATCTGCCTCACCCAAATTCTGGCTACATTCTCACTAATCCCCAAAACCAAGCACACAAATAGATGAGCGGCATTGACTCAGCCAGGAAGTCCTCCTCTCAGAGGGAGGAAGGAGGTGGTTTGCTAATGTCTAGTGCAATTAGGACTTTCAACATGGAACGGTCCCCCATAGAACCCAAGGCAGCCATTTCCAGTGTGTGTGTGTGTGTGTGTGTGAGAGAGAGAGAGAGAGAGAGAGAGAGACCTGTGTATCGTATATGAATTCATGAAGTAATCAAATCAAAGGGAACTTTTACTACATTTGACTGCAAATAGCAACAGCTTAAAATTCTTTAAATAATCTTAACGCCATGCAAAAAATGTCCGCATCGCCTGAGCCCTCCGGGTGACAGCCTGCTGTAAGGGAGGATAGAGTGAGCCTACACAGGGCATGATTCTAATTTGGACACCAGGCTCCCAAATACATCTGGTCTCCATCAATTACCCAGAAAACAAATCCCAAAGGGCAGGAGACTAAGCTCTTCTCTTAGCCTAAGATGAAGGGGCCCATTAGTCGGTATTTACAAACCCAGCTAATATGGTTCTTAATAAATTTAACAAACTCGTGGACCAGGGGATGCTTGGTCAGAATGCTGCAGAACTAAAAGGGACCTCGATGATTTTGTGTGTTCAATTCCCTCGATGTGCTGATGAGGTAACAAAGTTGGATGCGCAAGGACTCAGTTGCCCACCATCACAGGCTGGGACAGGGGAGCGCAGACCAAGAGTCCCAGTCACCCCACCTGTAGGCCAGGAATACCCCTACCTACACACACATTAGGGCCCTACCCCAAAAGCACTAAGTTCTTAGAGTTTGCTATTGGGTGAGGAGTTGGTATGGAGCTCTAGTCTCCAAACCGTCCCTCAGCTGTCAACAGTAAACCTCCAGATCTGTTAGGGAAGAAAAAATTGGTACCCAGTTACCAGGTGAAGCGAAAGTCACCACCCACTGAAGATATGGAACATGTGTTCTTCCTGTGTGCAAAATTGAGGCATTTATTCCAGGTTTATGTGGGCAGGGGGTGGAGCGCAGGCTGGAAGGGCAGGGCTGTGCTGACGTGTGTTTAGAATTTGTAGCAGTCTTGCTACATGCTATTTGGCCCCATCTTACAAGGGTGACATTCAAACAGCTTCACAACTAGCCTCCCCCCAGATCTTAGCTTGTACACACTAAGCAGAGTCCAAGCTCTTATTCCCTCTCAGCATCTCCTTTGGAGAGTATGTTATAGTTTGTCCAACACTGCATATTTAATGGATCAATCTCCACAGAGGGAGGGCTCTTCTTTGATTATATTCCTTGGGGCTTTGTCCCCCCCGTACTCAGGGAACAGGTTATATTGGAGATTTTCCCACTCTCAGCCAAGGGCTGTTTTGGATCCCTCTGTATTTACTGTGATTTGACTCATTTGGGGAAGCACACACCAACACCTGTTCCATTTGGTAGAATGTGCAGCTTAGTTTAGTGCTTTGAATTGTTTTATTCCTGCTGTATACGGAGTTCCTGCAAACTAAGCAAGTAAAGTGCAAAAGAGTGCTTTCAAAGGGCAGTTTTAACAATACAGAAAGTGTGCCGCATACAGCCTTCCCAAAACCCAAACCAAAATAATGTTTACGTAACTGCAAGGGTAACCCGCGAGGTCATGTTTCCGCAAAGACCTTGTGCCCTCTTGGTAACGGAGATCTTCTCCCCACCTCTGTATGCCATGTCCATGAAACTAGAAAGACACACATGCACACACACACACACACACACACACACACAAGAATGCATAACATGGATGCTTTAGCAAAGTCAAAAGCAGACTTTGGTCAGACAGCCTTTGAATACCAGCTCTACCACCTTCTTGCTGTGTGCCATTGGGTAAATTACTTAGCTTCCCTGAGCTCCCGTGTCCTCATCTGTATAGTGGGTTTATAACCACTTCTAGTACAGTGTTCCTGTGAGGTTTCAGCGAGCATTTAACGCCCATAAAGTGCCTAAATCTAGTGCCTGGCCCACGGAAACCACTGGATAAATGACAGGGAAGCCTCTTCGCCAGATTTGTCCGTAGGGTCTAGAATTTTTAACACATTACTATAAAGAAGGTGACAAGTAATACAGGGTGGATCGATAGATAATCAGGAGGTTTTAACTTGTTGGAATAAGAAAGTCCCAGTTATCCACCAATGAAAACACATTTTGCAGGCTTGAAGGACTCTCCCTGTAAGATCCAACGCCCACACCTGCATAAGCGTCGTTTCCTGTGTCTCTTAATGTGTGGACACAGGATGTCACCAGTGAGCCACAGCTCCAGCCAAGTGGAGGCATTAAACCAAATTTACCGTTGGACAGGAAGGGCCTCGTGAAAGTGATTCTGCTTTGGCTCCTTCCCAAAGGAAATGCCAGAACTTTAACTGGAGCCCAAAATTTGGGGCAGGGGGAAGGGGAGCTACATGTGGTCCAGGCATTTTGGGGAGACGGGCAGGAAGAGGTCTGCCCTGGTACCAGTGGTCAAGGATGTGGCGGATATAATTTTCCCCAGAAGTCAGAAAGCATTAGATGGTTTTGGGAAGTCTCCACTAGTCCTGTGATCTCTTGATTAAATCCACTCTGTGTGTGAATTGTGTGAAACCCCCAACAGGCGGTGCTGAGCCTGGGAGGACCATAACCTGCAACCTCCTGGGTTTGCAAGTCCAAAGGCTTCAGAGTGTGGTCCACGTAGCTAAGTGTGAATGGCCAGCCAGTTATGCAAAAGGCTAAGGATGGTGAGCCTAGCACATATTTTGCCCTTTCTGATTAAAAAAAAAAAAATCATCAATTCAGAATCTTCTCAAAACCTATGACTAGCCACTCCCCCACTTTCCTTCACAATTTCAACCTCATGGAACAATCAATTATCAGGTGTTGCTATTGTTTGCCTTGAAACGATCGATCACACTGGGGTTCCAACTTTCGTGAGTAGCAGGTGTGGGCTAAAGAAACAAGCAAGGAAAAGAAGTGATGCTTTCAAAATAAGGAACACCCAAACATAAAAGTGGAATGTTGTAAATATTTCTTTTAAGCATTATTTGTAAATGGCATTAATGGCACTTAAGCTGCAGGCAATTTTAAAACAATTCAATCTTCGTGTACAAGAGTTGTTGGGGGAATCTTTCTTTCGTTTGGAGATAGCAGGACTGGACCTCGTCACTATGTCTACCTTAAGACACCCAAAGGGACAAAAAGCCCTGAGATGGAATGATGCCATGGTCCTCCTTGGTATGTCTCAGACATGCAGGATGTCTATTTTTATAAAAAAAATTAGGATCAGCTAGACAGAACAGCAAGCCACTGGCATCATGCAAGGCAATTGTTTTGGTATTTTTCCCCCTCTTATCAAAACGACTTATAACCAAAGTTCCACTAGAAAAGTGAACGTGAACGTTTCAGAACCAGTTTATTTTCACCACTGCACCCACTGAGGAAAATGCATGATGTTGTGCCCGTAACCATGCAGCAAATGAGGCCGAGTGTCCGCCGATGCTCGCGGGTTCACTTTTTTCATCGTTCGTCAAAAACACAAAGTTCAGTAGGCTTCTGTCATTGGTTAAGGTGGTATTCCACAGTGTGATGCATTTGTGATTCTTTTTTTCTTTTGTAATGAGGAAAGCAATTGCACCTTTGAATACGTGTGCTCTGATCTGTTGCCAACAAATTCCACGTGCTCTCAGGTCCCACAGACGCTCATTTGGAGCCTAGAAAGAGTAGGTGCGCCCTGAAGGGTTTGTATCAAAACTCAAGCTCGGAGCAACATGCCAAAATGCCAACTCAGACCCTCCCTGCAGGTACTCGTTCACCCCCCATCTGGTCCCCTTCTGTGTGTGCACGTATCTCTAACAGTAGGTTCGGAAAATGAGACTCCACTTAGGAGACACATCTGTTCCTTTCAGAAGGCTGGTCTAAGGAATAGCTGCCCTTTTCTACATGCTGGGGCTGGGGTGGCACCACACAGGCGTGCAAGCACCGTCCCAGACACGCCCTTAACATTTGCGGCCACGACCTCCTGCGTGTGCGAACACTCCCCCAGTGTCCTGCGGCCGCCGCCAGAAGTGCAGTCCTTGTTCTTTGACTCCTTTTGGCAGAGCGATCTTTCTCATCTCAGTCGTTTATGGCACAGTGAAATATATTCTTCGATGCTATGTAATTTCGGACTAACGAGAAGTCTGTTTAAGGCACGTGTCTCAGGGTGAATATAAAAAACACGACGCTTGGTCAAGTCCAAGGTCCTCAGCATTTAGTTTCTCTCTTCAAGTAATGCGTTGTTCTCGAGTTCCTGGTCTCTGGTGTCCGTGGGGACCAGCCCGTTCTCCATCCCGGCCTGCTGCTGGATGCACTCAGTCAGCATGGCCGTGCTGGAGTGGTCCGAGTTGCACATCTTCTCCGTCTCCTCCTCCTTCTTCTCTTCGTCCAGGGAGTAATTCCGGAAGGTCTTGTAGATTTTGTGGACGTCCTCGGGCAAGGTCTTTTTGAGGTCCTTGTTTTTCCTCTTGGTGAGCTTGGAGGTGGACCCGAACTTGTTGATGATGTTGTCTTCTGAGGCGCCCTGCCCGTGTTTGTTGAGCTGCTCCGACCCCTTCAGGCGCAGGTTGTTGGGCCGGTTGTTGATGCTCTCCTGGGATGAGGCCTTGAAGCGGCCCGTGTCCAGGGCGGCGAAGACGGAGCGCTTCTCGGGGGACAGCATGTCCAGCGAGTGGGCCCTCTGGTCCAGGCCCAGGCGCCGGCGCTCCATGCTGCGGATGGTGGCCGCCCGCTGCAGCTTGTCGTGGATCTCCACACTGAGCCGCCGCCGTGTCTCCCGGAACTCGGCCGTCACGTTGGCCTTCCACTCGGCCGCGTGGGCCTTGATTTCACCGACCTGGCCGGGAGACAGAAAAGCGACAGGATGAGAAAGTCCTCTCTCCGCCTGCCTCGAGCCCCCACCCGCCCCCAGCGCCCACAGCCCTTGGATGTCCTGATGGGAAGGCTGGCTCAAGGGAGGCCGGGAGATGGGGGAGCACAGGCCCAGGGGGAGGGAGGCGGGGATCAGGGAGTTACACTTGCTAGAGAAGCCGCGGGCAGGAGCCTGAGATGTGGAGGCGGTGACTGAACGGGAGGCAGAGCTCTCTTCGGGAGAGATCACTGTTGGAAGGTAGACAGGCTTGGGTTCCTGTTACGCACCCACCCCTTTGTTAGTTGTATGGCCTCATCCCTCCAACATAAGTGGGGTAATCATGTCTAGCTCACGGAGCTCTTGGCGTTATGTGAGACAGAGAGAGACATTCCCAGGAGGAAAGCACCCAGGGGGTGCAAAGCAGATAGATGTTCAGGGGGTCCTTGGCCCTTCTCTGTTCCCCAGTGCTCCTGTCTGGGAAGGGTGATCCACCTGTCCCAGTTAGACTAGGACTGTCCCGGTTGTAAAACACAGAGTCCTGTGTTCTGCAGTCCTGGACAACCTGGGGACCGTCGCTCACCCTGTATCTGGGCCACACGGTCGTGTGCTGTCGAGCTTACTCTGGTTTAAGAAGACCCTCCAGAGCACCTGGTGACCAAACTTTCCTGGTCATGTTCTGCAAAAGCCCACAGAACGTTCTTCCTCCAGAGTGAAGTTTTTGCAGGAGGATCAATACCAAATTTCTCGGCTCTCATTCAGCAGCACCGAGACTAGTAGTCCCATGTCTTTCTATACGGATGAGCAACTAACTCAGAAGTTTGCATTTTTGCATTTAGGAAAGTCAATATTGATGTGGTTACTTTCACTATGGCTCATTTTCAGCAGGTCAGTTAGCTCTCTGGGGGATCAGACTGAAGACTACACTGACAGTGTTTATGCAAGGCAGGAAAATTTAACACTTGGGCCCGGGAATGATATGGGAAAGGAAATATTCCCACACAGTAACTTTCTCCTGGGGCCTTCTGTATAGAATGTCTGTCTTCTAGGAAGTGAGCAGGTGCCCTTAAAGAAGCTGTTCCTCTTTTTCTTTCTTATCTCCCTTCCATTCTTTAGCTCCTTTCTTCTCTTGCCTGCCTTTATCTTTTCCTCTCTTCCTAGAAGAACTACATGGACATTGTTTTTAACCACAGAATCTACCTTCTCCTCTTATGTCTTTTCTTGCCTTTGTTTTCATGCACATTTACACGAGGGAGTAAAGGCTGCGTGTCTTGGACACATGGGTATGTCTGTTTCTATAGATCTGATAACCGAGAGGGGATGATGGTGAAAGGGACCCCTTGTGTTTGCTTCCTCATGGCTGGCCACTATTGAAGGACTTCAGTCTCAGGGAACCAAGAAGGATTCATAGTATTTTATTGCATTTCCATATAGACCCCAAGACCTGAAGGACAGGCCATCTTTCTCAAGCTTTTTAAAAACGTTCTAAACCTCTCCCTCCAGTCTGCACACCAGCCTCAGCTACAGCCTACCCCTGCTGACAATCGCTGTTTGTTTTTTTTTTCCTTTTTCCCTTTTCATTTTTTAAAAAGCAGTCATCGTTTACTAGTCTTTCCCGGATCTCTGGCCCGGTGAGTCACCAGATGTTCTCACCTGCCGAAAAGGGATCCAGAAATAACTGCTATTCCGTTGACCTTGGCTTTTAGGGAATGCTTCAAAAAGAGGAAGCCACAGGGGCCCTCCGTTTATTTAAGAAGCCCTTGTGCCCATAGAAGAGAGACAGGTAATTCTTGACATGAGCTAATCTGATCTCAGGAACGTTCATAGAATTTGGAAGGAGTCCTACCTCTTCTTTTGTCTTTTTGGATAGAACCCGTAGCCAATCTCCGATCATACTGAGGACGGCTGCAAAGTAGGCAAGGCCAACAAGGATCCAAAACCACACTAGGGGCTTATACCACTCCCGGTAATTGATCCCAGCGTTTCCCCCTGAAAACAACCAAACGTTATTTTAACCAGGGCCTAGCATATGGTCTTTGCAGAACAAACATATTCTGGTCCACATGGCAGAGATGTCTTCCCATCACCATCTGACACGCAGCTGTTAGGCCTGCTGTATACAAGAGGTGACAGGCAAGGAAAAGATTTGTCCCTTCCCTAAAGGAGCCTGGCCTGTGGCTTAATTTCCTTTCATACACATATATTTTAGAGGGAGAGAGAGGACATGTGTGAGCAGGGCAGAGAGCGGAGAGAGCGACTGAGAGGGCTCAATCCCACCACTCTGGAAACATGACCTGAGCCAAAATGAAGAATCAGACACTCAACTGACTGAGCCACCCAGGCGCCCCAACTTTCTTTGATTCTTGACCACTAACAGTAACACCCATAACAAAAACTTTTCAGGGACACCTGGGTGGCTCAGTTGGCTAAGCGTCCGACTCTTGGTTTCAGCTCAGGTCATGGTCTCACAGTCTGTGAGATGGAGCCTGCATTGGGCTCCACACTGACAGCCTGCCCCCTGCCTGGATTCTCTCTCTCCCTCTCTCTCTATCCCTCGCCTGCTCATGTGCACACACTCTGTCTCTCAAAATAAATAACAACAGAAACGTGTCAGTGGCCAGTTTGGTCCACTTCTTCTCAACCTTGGTTTGACAATGAAAGACATGAGCGAGAGGGACAACAGCTCAGGCCCAGCCATCAATTTTTTTTCATAAACTCCTTTAAATGTAATAAAAATAGGGACGCCCGGGTGGCTCAGTGGGTTAAGCGTCCGACTTCGGCTCAGGTCTTGATCTTGAGGTTCATGAGTTCCAGCCCTGCATAGGGCTCTGTGCTGACAGCTCGGAGCCTGGAACGTGCTTCAGATCCTGTGTCTCCCTCTCTCTCTGCCCCTCCCCTGCTCACACTCTGTCTCTCTCTCAACAATAGATAAACACTTAAAAAAATTTTTTTTAATGTAATAAAAATGAAGGACCAATCATCCCAAATGGCTTGGAACCATTTCCCCCTTAACACACGCATTTACTAAGAGCAGAGTGGATGTGAGGAAGTAAAATTAGACTTAATGGCATCCTTGAGACTTTGATCCTCACAGTAGTGATTTCACACTAACTGAGGGATGGTGTTTACACAATGCTAATCCAAAAGGTCAATCAGTCTGAGTAATTAGAATCACCGTGCTCCAGCTAAAAGGCCAGCGAGTCCAATCCCTTTATTTTATATGTAGGGATCACGGTAGAAATCTATCAAACCAAATCGGCCAGCTGCCTGATGGCATTGACCGGCTGTTCCGTTGAAAGGGCCAGTCATTTATTGCAAATAATTAGCCTGTTTCTTCTCACCCTCCTACAGGCCCTACCAAAAGTAGCCGTGTAAAATAGGCTCCAACCTCAGCGCTGTCTCCTGAAGAAGTGAAGAAGTTCCATGACATGGCTGCTATCAGCCTGCCTCTCACCCTGTGACACATTGTTGCCCAGTGAGGCAGGCAGGCGGCCATTTCTAAACTTTTTTTTCCTTAATATTTATTTTTAAGGAAGAGAGAGAGACAGAGTGTGAGCAGGGGAGGGGCAGAGAGAGAGGGAGGCACAGAGTCTGAAGCAGGCTCTAGGCTCCGAGCTGTCAGCACAGAGCCCGATGCGGGGGCTCGAACTCACACACTGAGAGATCATGACCTGAGCTGAAGTCGGACGCTTAACCGACTGAGCCGCCCGGGAGCCCCCAGGCGGCCATTTCTAAGGCAACTGAACATTAGCAATGTATGGGTAATTAAGGTGTTAAACGAGGAGTGATTACTAGTCTTTCCCACTGAGTGGTGGTTGCAACCTCATCAAGCCCCACGGAATCCAGTCTAAGCTCTTATGGTCTCAGTAATACCTCCCAAAGGCACGTGGGCAGGCCCTGTGGCCTGTGGCTCCTGTCAGTGGGACCGAACCCAGGGTGCAGGGCAGCCCACAAGGCCTCAAGATCTCCACAGCCACTGCCATTTCTTAACATGAGGATTCCAAACATCGCTAACGGGCTCTGGGGCAACCACACTTCGGTCTGGTTCAGCTGCCTTTGTTTTTTTTTTTTTGTTTTTTTTGTTTTTCCTTTTAGGCAACGCCCCCCCCCCTCCCCCATAGCTTTCTCTAGGGTTCCTGCAACAGTAAGTGGTTTCTGAGGTTCTTTTCCGCGCTGGGCGGGAGAACCGTGCAGCTCGGTCCTCAGAGCCTGGGGCGGGGGGAGGAGGGGCTTGCCGACGGTAAATATTGACCTCAGCAAATCACCACCGCCCGCCAAAGACTGCCACTAGGGTGCGCTAGCAAACAACACAAAAGTCACCCTTTGGTGGATTCCTTTCTCAACCGCTTGTCTGGAATTCAGAGCTCCGTGTGTGCGCTCCCATTGAGGGTTTCGAAATGCTCCGAAGTTGTTAGGCTGTCCCAAAGGAAGTCGGCTATAAAAATAAGCCAGCATTTAATCCTGCATGATGACCAACGTTCCGATTATATTTCTAGAAGTGATGCTGACTCAGAGCAACTATCAACTCTTGCTGATGCACCGTTTTGAAATGGTCCGGCCTCGTTCCCTGTTGCTAAGCTTGTGACAAATTTCATGCCTTAAAGGCATGCATCTTTGGACCACAATCTACAGAAGTTCTGGAAACCCAAATTTAGGAAGGCCTGGTCCGCTCGCAGTCAGCAATGTGAATTATAAGAGACACCCTGTCCGTGGAGACCTCAGAACAAAAGAAATAAGGCTTTGTAATCAACAGTAAACAAGGGAATTAAACCAGCGCCAGGCCTGTGACTGTGGGGGTCATCATGCCCTTGTGAGGTAAGTAAAGATAAAGTCAAGTGCCGGTATGTGCTAAGTGCTCTCAATCCGTGGTGGGTAATAAGAAATAATAAATCAAAATCAGTGGCAGGACCCCTTGAAGCACCAGAGGCCCCTCTCATTTTGTCCTTGCTCCTCCCCTCCCTCCCCTTCCTTCCAGGGAGGAAAGACACCAGCTGGGCAGTGTTCCCTAATAAGGGCGGTCACTGTGGGTTAGAAGGTAAAGAACATGCATGACCTTTCTTCTCTCCCATCCACAATGAAGAGCAGGGACCCATATACACATCATAATGTTAAACAAGTCACACATTTTCTTTCCTGGGTTCTCTTTAACTTTTTTACTTAGAACCAACATATGCAAAATCATTTAGGTTGGCCAACTGTATTCATCTAGGATCTAAATAAATCAAAGCTACCTCTTTCTGACATTTTTACTGAAGCAGCAAGGCTCTAAATAAAGTCCCATCACACCGGCCAACCGAGAACATTCATGTGCGTTAAATCTGGGGCTCATTTATTTCATTTTCTTTTTTATTTTTCGGTCAATCAGTGCTGTTTTGTAAAATGGAATTCATATTACTTTACAGATTCATATTCACCTTTCAATTAACATGAAAGCCTTGATTCAATACTATTAACAAAAGTAGATAGTAGGTATTTATACATTGACTCTAATGTGAATAGATTATAATAGTTTTGGTTTTACAAGATCACAACTTATAACAGTAAAATGTAAGATATTCAATTACGTTATTGTCAAATGTCATCTTCTTTTTTAATGTCAGGCTTCCCTGCATTTTCTTGCATTGTATAATTAATTATATGTAAACAGATAACCTGGGGGTTGCCTGAGTGGCTCTAACGGTTAAGTGTCTGACTCCTGATTTCTGCTCAGGTCATAATCTCACAGTTCATGAGTTCAAGCCCCTCGTCGGGCTCCTCACTGACAGTGCGGAGCCTGCTTGGGGTTCTCTCTCTCTCTCCCTCTCTCTCTCTCCCTCTCTCTCTCTCCCTGTCTCAAAATAAACTTCAAACAAATAAACGGATAACCTAAATTCAAATTAAAACTTTGCTGATCACTAAGTAAATAAATTTTTAAATTTTATATTCCAAGGCTCTGCTATTTGTGCCCCAGATTAGCAGATTAACAGGCTGAGTCGAGCAGGTGTTTAGAGAGAAGGTTCGTCACAGGTGTCCTATAACAGACAGTCCAGCAGACAGCCCAGGACTAACACCGAGCGCACCTGGAAGCACAGACCAGTGCGAGCCATGCCCTGGGGGAACTTACAGAAGTTTGTGAAATCGTCCCAACGGGTTCCCTGTGGTTTCTCTCCGGAGCTTCAGGCCTCTGCTCGGATGGCATGAAGTGACTCCTGACCCAAGGCGAGGAGACGCACAGTGACTGTGCATAAGGAAAGACTGGTGGGGACCCAGACCCCCGGCTTTTGTAAGTTTGTAAAGTTTTTAATCACTTTGACTTTGCAATGCTTTGTCCTTAGGCAATAAAAAGGAAGAAAAAAATATAAAAACTGCTATTTTTTACAAACTGGACTGCAGTCTTCATCTGCCCTGCTGTAACAGCTAGAAGACCCCTAGTAGTCTGGAATGAATGTGGAGGCACCCAGGCACCTTTTGAAAAGACTTCAGTATCCCCTCCAGAATGTCCTGCTTTCCGGATTCCCAGATCCCTGTCATCCTGGCGAGCACCATACTCTGTGAGGAAACCAAGGTGCTGCCAGGATCATGTGTCAAATAAAGGATGGGAGGCCCATGATCTCAGCCTGCAAATGTCTACGCAGCTGCCTAACCGGGAACTGGTGAATAACACACACACACACACACACACCACTCAAACGTGTTGAGCCTAGGACAGAGTTGTTTAATCAAAGCGTTCACTTCTTGGAGTAGGCAACGATGCATTGCCCGACCCCCTAGAATTATGTTAGGACACAGAAGGAGAAACACAGAAACACAGAAGTTTCTCTCTCTTTGCCTTCCTACCACACTCTGGGAAAGCCATACATGTAAGAAGCCAGATCTCATTTCCTTTTCAAATTCCCTGTCCCCAGATGAAATTGATGGTGGTTTTCTTTTGCTTCTATAAACATAGTTCATTGGCATTGACTTTCGCAATGAAGGCTATTGCTTCTAAAATATACATTCATGCAGAATCCGTTAAATTTTACTCCCTTGGGACGGGTCTCGGCTTCTACTAGTCAGCTGAGTCCTAAATTTTGTGCCCAGGATAACTTTTGTGGGGACCACAGCCCTCCCCTGGGCAGCATCAGGAAGCCTAACCCACAGATGGCTGCAGGCTAAACTCTATGCTAATCTCCCCAAAGTTCCTTATTTGCCACTTGCTAATACAGTCTTTATCAATTCATTCAAGGAGCTTTAATGCAAATCATAAGTCTAACATTCAATGAGAAATTCATTTCACTCATGCATAATTCATACGATGATAAGGGCAATGAACATCCTGGGGAAGAAGGGGCCGGCTTTCTTTTCACAGCAGAATCTGCGGCTTTTTATATTACATGGGACCACGGGCTTGAAATGAGTCCATGCACAGCAGCAGTGACATTGAGATGTTTCCATTTGCTTCTCCCATAACGTTTTTTCTGGTGGTTAAAAAAATTTTTTTAGTGTTTATTTGTTTTTGAGTGGGGGGGAGGGGCGGGGGAGGGGCAGAGAGAGAGGCAGACACAGATCTCGAAGCGGGCACCAGGCTCTGCACTGTCAGCACAGAGCCAGGCACGGGGCTCAAACTCCCGAACTGTGAGCGGGAGACCTGAGCCGGAAGTCAGACACTTAACCAATGAGCCACCCAGGCGCCCCCTGGTGGTTGTAAAAAACACTGTCAACAGAATATTCTCCCCGCTGGGGGCCCTGGTGACTGGGATGCCCAGGGAGCTTACCTGCCACAAAATCACCAAAGCCTACTGTGGTGAGAGTGACCACCACAAAGTAAATGGACTCCAAGGCTGTCCACCCCTCGATATATTTGAAAATGACAGCAGGGATCGTCACAAATACAATACAGCCGGCCAAGATGAACAGGATGGTTGAGATGACCCGGATCTTGGTCTGGCTCACTTGCTTTTTCTGGGAACAGCAAAGCAGAAAGATAGGTCAGCTTTATCACCCTGGATTCAGAGGACAGAGAGGCACAGAAAAAAATGTATTATGTCAGTGGCTTTTCACCTTTCTTCAGTCATGGGCAACTTTGGGAGAACCAGAGGAAGGAAGGCTGTGGACCCTCTCCTAGAAAAATGCACGGACAGAAGTTTTCAGATGCTCTATAGGTGGCTCTTGGACCCCAGGAAGGCTGTTCATGGACCCCGGGTCAAGAAACCATGGACCGTGGGTCAAGAAACCCTGCTTAAGTCATGCCTTGAATGTCCTTCAAGTGGTTCCAAATGCTGATTCTAACTTCCTCACTGGTGCGAATATAATTATTCCCCAGAAGGGGTTGCTGCCATTTCTCACGTATTATCGACCCTCCTTTAGGAGGGCACAGGTTTGGAGCTCTTTCCACAGTGGCAGTGATGGACTTGGCACCTAGTTTCCCTTGTATCAAAGGGAACGTGTTGGGGAAAAAAACAAAAACAAAAACAGCTGGCCTGAGACAGACTAAAATGTTCAGAGGACAAGGAAAACACAGCCACCCCCATACTCATTTGAGACACACTCCAGCTTCTTCACCCTCCTTCCCTGCTGAAGTGGTACGTTTATAACATACTTTTCTTTCAAAACACATGTGTTTGAGCTAGTGCTACGGCGTGTTTAGGCTGTATTATCCACCAAAGACGGACAAAAGTCTAAGCCAGAATGATGGGGTCACTGTCGAAAATGACAGGAGCTTCATTTCAGATCAGCTTCTCAAGGAGCCAGCAGGAGGTGAGAGCATTTAGATTGGGTATTAGACTGACGTCACTCAAAGAAACAGTGCCAACAGAGTCCAGAGGTAGACTGGAAGCATCATTGGTATTCCCCTTGAATGCACTCAAGACAACACTGGCATTGCCTCTGGACTAAATAATCTTTAAGGTCTTCTCAAAGCTCCCAGGACTGGCATGTCAATTGTCATCAGGGGGCCCTAGCACTATAACCCAACCAAAACCATGTAATACCAGAATGAATGGGCCTTTCTACACCACCTAGATTGATGTTCTGCAAAAATACACCACATGTGGGGCACTGGATCTAGGAAATCCTTACCATGTGTTCTGTTTCCTATTCATTGCCTTCTGGTGAATTAGAAGGCAGAGAACCTCAGAGCCCAGAGAGACCTTTGCATTCATACACCTCATTTTATAGACGCAAAACCAGAAGCCAGGAGGGGTTGAGGGACCAGCATAAAATGATTTTGCTAATTAGAGGCAAAGCCAAGATTAGACTTCTGATGTAATTAACTCCCAGTCCAGTGCCTACTGATGGAACCAGACTTCAAGTTACTCAACAATTTCCCAGCTCAAACAAAGTTGCCAGAGTCCCCCCCGCCCCGCCCCTCCAACCTACCCCCTCATAACAAAATCAACCAGACTAACCCCCATGAAGAACAGGCCATCCTGCTTCCCTTCTAGAAAGGAAGACTGAGAATAAAAAAGTGTTACTATGCGATCTGTCCGGGAATTCCTAACCTTCAGTAATAAGCAGTGACACCTCTGTGACATCTTCCCAGGACAGAGAGAGTCAATTGTGTCTTCTAAGATGAGCCACTTGGGTCAACCATGGAAATGCCAGTCAAGAAGATGACTAGGTTTCCCCTCCTTCCATCCCCTCCTCCCCAATTGAGGGAGAAAGGATGGTGTTGCTTGTTCACTGGAAATTTTCAGGGATGAGGAAGCTGAAAGGAGGAAAGGCTGCTGTCCGCTCTAATCATGCCTCAGAAACATTCAGCCCCACCTGACTGGGGTCCCAGTCCCAGGTATGCTCAACGCGGCAAAATGGAGGACACAGGGCAGTCAGTAAGAGCAGTTACAGTGGAGAACATATTTTGGCACAAATCTAAGTCAGCACGATTTCCACCCCCGTTCTGGGATCAGTATATTGCCTAAAAACACACAAGAAGACCCAAAGAAATACAATCCTTCCTTATGAAAAGTAGTCATGTGCTCTAACTCCCAAGAGGGCACTCAGTGTATAAAGTGGGAACAGGGAAAAATTATTTGATCCATGCTCTTACATGGTCCCCTCCTCATCTCCTCAGAAAAGCCACCTGGAAAAAAAAAGTGATAATTTACTGATATTGTTGAAACTGCAAATGAAAATTCCAAGTATTTTTGCACGGAAGTATTGTGACCAGATAAATCACTTGAGAACCACGGGAATGTCTTCCCCATTTCATAAACTTCCAGACTGGATATGATAGCAGGACTGGGTGAGAGCAGTTGAGTCCCTCTGAGAATCCAGGAACTTATGTATCACTGGCCTAGTTTTGTTTATAGATATATATAAAAATCCAAAGCCCGAAAGGAGATTTCGCCATCAATCATTAAATTCATCTAATTGCTGGCAATGGACACACCATTCCCCCCCCCCTGCCACACACACCATAAATTGTCCTCCACAAACGCATAATAAAAGTAAAGTAAACTAAATGTTTGTGAGACACTTGTGAGGTCATAAATTAGGGTGGGGACACAACTGCGACCCACATGAGGCTGAGGTTGGCAAAGGAGGACTGCAAGTATGTGAAAGCTGGGGGACATTCCCCAGCTCTCAGAGGTGGGCAGAAGGGACGATGGCACAGGACAGGATTCGTTTCGTGGCAAAGAGGGAGGTATGTAACAGAGGCTAAATAGTGGTGTCTTAAATGTATTATCTGTTGCAGAGTTTATCAGCAAGGTAAACATTTCACCACTGCTCACTGCCCAAGCCAGCACGTGTGTTCCTGGGCTGCTGCTTCCAGACATCCTACAGTGATGCTCAGTGAATGCGTGGAGAAGTCAATCATTGGGGTATTTTAGGGACATAAGTCAAGTGTCTCGCATGTGTGTGTATGAAAAGCTGTCTACCCATACTTCACTTTAGAAAGAGGTGTGGAGGCGACTGGGTGGCTCAGTCAGTTAAGCGTCCCAACTTTGGCTCAGGTCATGATCTCACAGTTGGGGAGTTCGAGCCCCACATCAGGCTCTGTGCTGACAGCTCAGAGGCTGGAGCCTGCTTCACATTCTGTGTCTCCCTCTCTCTCTGCCCCTAACCCACTCGCATTCTGTCTCTGTCTCTCTCAAAAGTAAAAACATTAAAAAACCTTTTTTAAAAAAGGACAAGGTGTGGACGTAAGGTTTTAGCAATATATGTTACTCTGGATATCCATGCCTTTGCTGCCCTCCAGACATTAAAATGAAACAAAACAGTTGCCTTAATTGGACGCTTCACAGCTTTCAAGATGGAACCACAAACTACCTTACACCTCATCCAGTGATCTTTGGACTTTGAATCCCCATTAGCCCTGTAACTGCACCCTACCACTTGTAAAACGGTGGATAGGAACTCGGGGTCTAAGAGCAGACTGCCTGGCACACCTCCCATCCCCACTGCTATATACCTGGGTGACCTCAAGCAAGTTTGTCAATCTTTCTACACATCAGTTTCTTCCTTTACAAAATGGACGTAAAAGAACCCACCTCACAGGATTTTTTGGAAAATTAAATGAGTGTGCAAAAGCTGATCACACTGCCTGCTAAGTGCTCAGTGACTGTTAATGATTATCTTGGATGTACAAGTTCAAATCTTTTCTTAGATGTGGACAGTCCCAGATTTAATGCTGCCCTTAGCTACTGAGGAATGTTCCCTCATGTCTGGCTTAAGATAATCTTTGTTTAGCTTCAGGAAGTCATTGTGGGCTTCCTGGATACATTATCTCCTATAATTACCTCATTTTTAATGAGAAAAAAGGTCCTCATTCTCTCTTGGTTCTTCTGTGTTGACTCTGGGTTGAGTTCTCACACAATCTCAGCTCACAATCTTGAACACTTTATATTTGCCTTCCAATTAATTTCCCCCTAGTTCTTCATCAGCCTTGCGAGACTAAGGATTGAAGATAATGTTTGCGATGTCAGAGACCAGCTGCAGAGACCCTGAGAGGCACATACCTTGCTTCCCGAGCCAGCCGCCTCCCCACCTCCCCACCGCTTACAAAGCGTGCTGTGTTTCCACGGAGGGGTTGCTAAGCAAAACCACACTGCTTATTTACCAGTAAGCCCAGCAGCTAGCAAAAAGCTTTGTGAGAACCCAGATCTGACTGAGCTAATGTATTCTTGGGCAAACAAAATTGTGATCTGGGACAAGATGGACTGATACAATATTTGGGCAGGAGTGATAGGATGGTTGTGCACATCTGTCCAGATCTTGTTTTCACACTTTGTTGATTAGAATAAATGATGTGTTCTTTCCTTCTTATGCAAATAGCATCATGCGAAACGATTTCCTGCCTCCCATTGGCACGAACTGCAGGAATTTTCGAAGAACTCAAAACCTACCTCCTGTAGACTTTGCATTTAGTTGTCAGAATTACGTGTGCAATTATTCCAAAGAGTAAAACAAACTTCACAAACAGAGAGCAGGAGAGCCAGCTCTAAGAGCTCTCCTTTGAGACAGGGAGGTATGTGCTGACAATCCTGAAAGGGTTTACTTGTT
The DNA here is from genome assembly GCF_028749965.1 of Puma concolor. NCBI lineage: Eukaryota > Metazoa > Chordata > Mammalia > Carnivora > Felidae > Puma > Puma concolor. Next base: position 16,595,168 of record NC_141672.1, on the reverse strand, counting down.
TCAGACCTCAGGGGACTAAGCCACACGTCCAACTCTCATTAAGCAAAACGCCCTTCCTGTGTTGGCTTACTTCTGCAGTCTTGTTTTAGAGAACAAGTATATATTTCTATTCATTTGTGGGTGAGTCCTTTATTTGACTTTTACCTCTCTAATGCCTGTTCTCCTTTTCACTTTTATGTGATTTCTTCGAATTCTGAGATCAGCAATCCAGATTGTTGTGTCTGGCCGAGGAAATTGCTTCTTTGTTGTGATTTTTAGCCGGAACATAGGAGATTTTATTTAATAATAAGGATACTGCAATAAAAGTCCTAGGACAGGAGCTAGACGTGCAGAGCTCTACTTTACAGTCTGGTTTGGTTTTGTTGAAATGCAAACACATCACCATGGTAATACAATTCAACTGAGAATAATTTCTCAAAATGGAAAGATAATAGGAACTGCCTTTCAAAAGAACTGACTTTATTTTCTGATATTATTATGTTTTTCCACAAAGATTTCTTTTTCCACAAAGTTCTAACAAATAGTTTCAATATTATAATGAATAACCATGTAGTATCAGCAATTCTATAAACTTTGAGGAGAGCTTGTAAACAGCATTTGCCTATGATCTCCATGGCAGAGATAGTATAAACACACGTTAGTGAGAATCATGTAGCAAAATCTTCATGGAGCCTATGGAGAATGTCCTACTCAAAGGCTGAATACACAAATGTATTTTGTTTATATTCAGCTCAATAGCTGAATTCACACACACACACAAAAGTTTCATCTAGCACCTGACTCTGAGCCACACTGCAGCATCTAATAGATTATTGGCAAGTTCAGTGCTTTCCTGGTATCACCATGCAAAGTTTTTTAAAAAGCTTTTGGTATATATAATTAAATTGTTTTTATCACTGAAATGCCAATATAGGTGCACCTGGAATGTAGAAAAATTAAAATCCACAAATAATAAACATTCTCAGCTGTTCTACTCCAGGAACACTTTAATTAAAATCTTTTAAAGTCTTCTGCTATACAATTCAGTGGTGTTTAACATTTGGAGATAATACTCAATTGGAACACAAGAGCTTGCACTCAGAATACAGCCAGTTAATTCATTCAGCACATGATTTTTAAGGACCTTTCATATGCAACAGGCTGTTCTGGCTGCAAGGGACACAGCAGTCTGAAAAGAGAGAAAAGTTCCTTCCTCATGCACACAAAGTCTAGTGTGCAAGGCCGGGTGGGAACCACCAAGTCTTTGGCTGAGAGCAGTCTTTGTGGCGCTGTCCATGGTGTCCTGCCCTGGTGCAGGTGTTGAAGGCAAAGTATAGTACCTAATGACATCCCACTGATTAAAAATACCACGTAGGAGAGAAGATAGAAATATTCTTGTAGCTCTGGTAATGTGGAATACAAAAGCGTGCCAACGGTGATGGATAACCCTTGGATCTCTGTTAGTTAAGAATTCAGAAACCGTACCCTCAGGATTGGAACAGCACACAGGCAATCACAGCGATGTAGGAAACTCCCACATGTAACCTTGGCTGAAGAATGGTTCTGCTCTTCAGCTGAGGTTTGGAAAGCAAGCCCATGGAAAGCAGAGGAGGATGGACCCCCCTCCTGATAAGCCACCTCTACAGAATAACCCCTGGCAACCTTGATCAACGCCCGCCTAGCTGCTCACCTATCCAAAGTCTAAAGTTACTTTACCCAGACTTCAGCAGCACAGTGAACACAGCCTCCACCCCAAAATGCCCTCCCACCGTTATATGTACGAGCATACAATAATACTGCAATAACAATGCTACAGACACCTGAAGCCGCCTCACTCTTCTCCTCCACTGGCTAACAAGCGTTCAAGGTCAAGCAGTCCACAACAGCCAGGGCAACAAGATCCCACCCCAATGCTTCTTTCTCGAGCAGGGGGCTCCCCCTGCTACGATACACATGGCATGTCTCCAGCCTTACTCTGACCCAGGAATTGAGCACTCTGCCTCTTCCTCTCCTTTCCTTTTGGGAACAAACTGCCCTCAAAAAGTGGCCTTGTGATCGCCTGTCTAATTCTGGCACTGTTATTAAGAACCCCATTTTTCTACAGATAAAAGCCATATTCTCCAGTGTTGAGAAAATATAGTAATACTGTGCTTTAGTGCATCATCTCCTTTGTCTTACTTCTCAATCAGTTCATACCTTGGGTGGGAAGGAGAGGACACTATTTATTTGGCTCCTTCAAGGACTCCCATCATCTCAACTCTCCTCCCTGCAGTCCTTCTGGTACCATGGTCTCCTCCCTGCAAGCCTTCTGGTACCATGGCTTTTTATGGTAGTGATAGCTCAATAATTATTACACAACGAAGGGGAGAAAGAGGTCAGACTGTGTCCACTGGGGCAATTTCTCCTCAATGGAAGGCGAGTTCCCTTGTTTAGACTATGGCCCCCACCAAGGAGGAGCACAGGTAATGAAAGCAAAAAGAAAGTGATTACAATGGACCTCCTACTGAGGGGCCTGTCCTAGAAGGAGATGAGGAACTGGGGAAGTCATTAAGCAAAGCCAGGCCCCATAGGGGCTTTCTGGAGGAACAGGGACCCCCGCACAGGGATGAGACAGGCCAGGGGATGGAGCGGGGGAACAATGGTCACAATGCAGCCACATAACACATTGAGTAAAGTAAAAGGGTCACAGTGGATTATCAAGGAGCCCTTGACTCTTCCTCATCCTTCCTGGCCATCTCAGAGCCAGGTCACTGTTGCCTGTAACCAGCATCCAAGTGTACTCAGGAAGTGAGGGAGAGAAGAAAGCCTTCACATGCCCCCCTCCCTCCATTTGCAGGTATGAATAACCCAGAGGGCAGACACTTGTGAGCCTCTGGTGGGCTGCCCAGAGTGCCTGTCTACATGCCCAGGAATCAAGGTAAGTGGCAAAGAAGCATGCATTTTTCTGTGGCTTAATATTTATCTCACCCACTAGAAGACCTGAAGAAAGCCCCAAGATCAGCCAGAGTTAGGTCAATACCTTTAAAATGCACGTGGGTGTTGTTGAGTCAACACCCGTGAAGATCCCTGGGTGTTATTGGGGATGTGGTAAGCAATCCCCTCCCCAAGAGTTACACCCTTTCTTTCCTTCTTTCTAGAGAAAGACTTTTTAATGAAAGCACACAGGGATGCTCACAATCATAAAACTATAGAGAATAATGAAATAGGCCTTAAGAAATTATATGGGGCAAAGATGTGGCAACTAGAAGAGAAAAAGGCAATGAGAAGCAAGAAAACAATAATTAAGTCTATGAAAAGGAGGAGCACGTTTGAGGAAAAGATTTGGAGTATAGAAAGCAGAAATGAAACAATGGTTTGAGGGCCTAGAATTTTCCTGGAGGTACAAGAAGTCTGCCCAGACAGGTTTGCAGAGAATTGTTGGGAAATAGAAAGAAAATGGAAAGAAGACAGAAAGAAATATGCATGCACTTTCTAGTTAGACTGGAAACAGAGGAGCTTAAGAAAGAATGAAACATGGCTTCACAGAAAGAAAGAAAGCAAGAAAGAAAGAAAGAAAAGAAAGAAAGAAAGAAAATAAAAGAAAGAAAAGAAAAGGAAGGAAGGAAGGAAGGAAGGAAGGAAGGAAGGAAGGAAGGAAGGAAGGAAAAAGAAAAAAATCCTGGGGCACCTAGGTGGCTCAGTCGGTTAAGTGTCTGACTTCGGCTCAGGTCCTGATCTCATGGTTTGTGAGTTCAAGCCCTGCATCAGGCTCTGTGCTGACATCTCAGAGCCTGGAGCCTGCTTCAGGTTCCATGTCTCTCTCTCTCTCTCTCTCTCTGCCCATCCCCTGCTTGCGCTCTCTTTATCACTCTCTCTCAAAACTAAATAAACATTAAAAAAATTTTTTTTAAGAAATAAATCCTAAACTGGGAAACCCTGCATTGAGACAACTTGATAGAAACATCCAGATTGAACAAATTTTCTTTTGCAGAATATTTTCCAAGCTGTGAATGAAGTTGAATTCAATACTTTCTCCCCTTTCATTCAATAAATATTTATCGTGCACCTACTGAGCTCAATTCACTGATGAGCAAAACAGAACAATGCTCCTCCCAGGACAGAAGCTATAGAATGCCAAGTACTCGCTCTCCCAGCCTCCCCCCTGCAAAGACACAAGCATGTAGCCCAGGCTTCCCCGACCACGGAGACAAAAGTCAGACTCTGAACCAGACACTAGTGAGACAGATGTGACAGACTTGGCCTTGGAGTATCTTTTCTATGGTTTTCTGTATGTTTTCCTCTCTCTGGTATCCCAAAAGCTATTCCTAAGTGAGGAGCAAAGATTCCCAGAGGCATGCCTGCAGAACCACTTTTTTTTTTTTTTAATTTTAAGTTTATTTATTTTGAGAGAGAGAGCAAGTAGGGTAGGGGCAGAAAGAAGGGCGGGGGGGGGAGAGAGAGAGAATCCCAAGCAGGCTCCACATGGTCGGTGCAGAGCCCAATGTGGGGCTCGAACTCACAAGCTGTGAGATCACGACCTGAGCTGAAATTAAGAGTCAGACGCTTAACCCAGGTGCCTTCAAACCACTTTTTTTCTCTCCCACGGAATAGATAAGATCGGGCTAGGGTCAAAGACAGAGAGAAGGCAGAATGGCCACTCGGCCTGGAAAGGGAAGAAGGGTGGGAAGGGACTACATCTTCCCAGGGTCTCCTAAGCGGGGTTAGCAGAACCTACAGTCTGAGGGACCAGGGGCAGAGAGGAAGGGGTTAGATGCAGAGCCGTCCTCTAGTGTGGACGCAACTACCTCAGCACCTGTGCCCAGTCTGCTGCACAAGACTCTTGGCTCCCCGGAAGTCTCCTGAACAGAGATTGAAGGACATGGACACTACACAGGGCAGGGGCATGGAGAGACAACTTTGCCCTCAGTCAAGGTGGAGCCAGACAGCACTAGATGGAAGCTTCCATGGGGGCAGGGAGGTGGCAGGGAGCAGTGGACACACCGTCAGTTCTACAAAGAAGCAGGGACCATGTGGGTGCCATCCTGGGGCCGGTGGCCACAGTCATGATATTCTATTCCATTTTCGGGGCAGTCACGGGGTGGTTCTAGCAGCAGCAGCTACGGCCCAGAATCAACGGGGTCAGCACAGCAAGATGCTACCTATGCCAGCCAGAAACGACAGTGGCTTCTTCCGGAACCACTTCCGTGGCGTGATTTGGGTGACTGCTCTTGGCTGGGTACCTCCCAAGTCTGGGTCTCTATCCATCCCGGGGATTCGGTAGCTATCAGATATTCTTTCATTTTTTTGTTTTCTTTTCTCCTTAAATTATCCAAAGTTGGTTTCTCCTGAGTCAGCTAAGCTGCCTGCCTGCAACGGCCTCTCCAGGAGGTCAGGGTAAGCTGGCTTTAGCCACTTGCAGGCAGGTCAGGGACGCGGCCCCATGTGGTCCCCGGGACAGGCATACACCTCTGAAGTCCAAGATCAGCCTGAACTACAACCTGACGTGGCATGACAATGTTTCTGATGTTCCTATATCTACAGAAAAGTCTCGTTAGAAATTACAGCGGGTTTCAGCTGTGCGGTGGGAAGGGCTGCAACCATTCCCGGGACAGAGAGTTAGAGAGAGGGCAGTATCTGACTCCTCCCACAGGCCAGCCCTGCAGGAGGGGACCAGCAGCACGCCAAGAGCAGTGTTAGAGCAGAGCATGGAGACCCAGAGACGTTAATGGGGAAGTACACAGGCTGCAGCTAGGACAGACACGGGGACACATGAGTGACAGCCCCTGCAAGCGTCAGAGGGCAGAGGACCTTGGGAAGGGGATCGACATGCCAGTGCAGTGCCCGGCATTTGGGCAAAAGATGCAAAGAGAGACGATTCAGAAGCACAATTATCACGTGTTGACGACAGATCTCCTTGGACGAGGGGCTTTCGCAAGATTTTACTTTCTTTTGTGTACTGTTTTCCGAAGCCTCTACGATGGCCAAGTTCTCTTTGTCAGCTTTGTAATGAAGGAAAAGGAGGGGGCGGGGGACTGGGAGAGAGAGGGGTAAGGAGGAGAAAAGGGAGAGAGGCAACGTGGACTGCTCCCGAATGCTGCATGGCTCCCTTGAGAAACAGCACAAGTATCCGTAAGGATGCAGTTGGTCTTTCTTGCTTTGGGGACAGACATGATGGCCGTGCCCTGGAGGGAAAACTGGAACAGAGAAGGCAGAGTCCATACTCCCCACAGTAAAGAACAGAGATGGGCCTTGTCTGAGCCTTCGGAATCCCAGGGTCACGTGCCTACAGTGGCGGCGGCAGCCGTGAGGACGTGGCCTTGCTCCAAGGCGGTAATTGCATCCTGCCTGCTGCCCTGCCACCTCCTCTTCCCGCAGAATGTGTCACCCCCCCCCTTCCTGAGCAGAAGTGCCGGGAGCCCCACTGTTGGCAAGCATCTGCTGTCCCTCTCCGTCTTGTCTGTAATTCCAGTCATTTTTGCAGCTTACCCTCTAAAGAGACAGAATCCCGCTTCATGCTTCTGTGCCCTCTTTTAATGTTTATTTGTTTTTGAGAGAGAGCGTGAGCAGGGGAGGGGCAGAGAGAGATGGGGGCGGGGACAGAGGATTCGGAGCCGGCTCCATGCTCACAGCAGTGAGCCCAATGTGGGGCTTGAACTCATGAAGCATGAGATCATGACCTGAGCCCAAGTCAGATGCTCAACTGACTGAGCCACCCATGTGCCTCTTTGCGTCTGTGCTTTTTAAAGGCTGTTCTGTCTGCTGGGATATTCTTCCTCTTCCCCTTTTTATGCTTGTCAAACTCCTGATGCTCCTCGAAACACAACTCCACCATTGCCTCCTGCAGGAAGCCCTCTGCCCTCTGGCTAGAGTTACCTCTCCTCCCTCTGGCTGTCTCTGTTCTTTGCATTTTCCCCTGTCGATGGACCCACTCATCCTGCATTGCTGTCTACCCACATGTGTGTCTCCCCCATTTTGTATCAAATGCGTGGTGTGTTTCTCTACACTTGCTCCCTCTTTTTTAGCACCTAGGGAAAACAGGGGAGTAATCATTTAAGGTAAACCAACCTACAAAGGACATAAAAGAAAACTGTTCATCCAGGAACAGATAAACTGTCAGGATTTTGTAACGTAGAACACTAGTAAGAGTATCCACTACAGAGGGGCACAGGCGATGGCCATATATGCAGGCACACAGGACAGGTTTGTGGAATGGAATTGAATATTAATAGCACAGGAACTGCACGAAGGACAGAGTCTTGGCTTTTGAACATAGCCTTTCACACAAGAATAGAAATCTTATGTGTGTGTTCCCGAAGCTACACAGGGGCTCCCTGGAAGTTTGGTGTTTTTTTTAACAACCCCATTCAGACTGTAACCCCCTAAGAAGTGACTGGTAAATTTGGGAGGGTGTTTGTGGTTGTCATGATCACAGGGGCACTCCGGGCATGCAGCGGGAGGGGGCAAGAATGTACAAGAGTTAGTGTCACCAACCAGACAAGAATCCCAAACTTACTGTGAGTTTTGACTATCCCATGGAGAAAAATTCATGTTTATAATTACCTGAGCTGAGAATTCAACTCCCTTTTACGTGTAGACACACACACACACACACACACACACACAATTTTTTTGCATAGTTTCAATATAGGCTGAACTTTACAAGAATGTGACTCCAATCAATGTAAATTGCAAGAAGGTTGAATCTTGACTAGTTGGAACACTGCCAAGGACTGTTCTCCATTTTTGAAAAGCACATCACTGGGGGGACATCCCTTGTAGCATCTTAGTCACTGGGGGGACACACCTGAACTGACCCACGTTTGGAACTACCACGTTCCATACACAGACACGAGGGTCTCGCTGCTTCGGTGGGTCTCCTAGGGCTTCATGCCCAAATGCCTATTACTGAAGCATATTATTCTATTGTAAATGATCTACTTTTTATCTCTCCTTTATACTGTAGCTAGAAAATACTATTGAAATTTTCCAAATTATATGTGTAGATGAGTTGCACAATCTAGGAGATTTATTTCAATGTGGTAAGTGGGCACTAATGAATATTTGCTCCAAAAGATGGTGTTGGGTATTACAGGGTTGAGAACGACTGGATAAAAGTAAACTGTATATTGTATTCAAGGCTGCCTTGCAAAGTCTGGAGAATTATGCTTACAGGTATTGCCTAATGAAACAAAAGCCCCTAGCACATAAATACTGTGTGCAGTGTGCAATAAGCATGATCAGAGGACAGCCCCCCTCCTGGACCCCCCCTTTATTTGCACTTCAAAGGTGAAGACCAGGGTGGGGTTTTTTGTCCCCCATTGCCATTTATTAGCATACAACACTATTTTTGGTTTCAAGGTCATTTTCCATATCAAAATGCAGGCTAATGCTCATTCATTCATTTATTCATTCATCAGGCATGGATTCAGTGCTCTCCGGGTTCTGGGTTCTGGCCCTGGGCTAGAGACTGGGCCTCACAGAGCTCTCAGGCTGATGGGGACGTCAGCCACGAAGCACGTAACTCCAGTTCAGACAGATGAATGCCATCCTGGGGGTGTGCAAGGTGTTATGGGAGTAGGGGGTGCTGACCTCCTTTTGGAGTCAGGAAAACCTCCCTGAAGACCTGACATTTCCCCTCACAGCTGGGGGACGACAGGCCCTGTCCAAAGCACCATAAATATCCCATGCAAAAATCTGAACAGGAGACCATGGCACATTCAGTGTAGACACAGCCCCTATGAATTTCCCCTGTGGACGCAGAGATACGTCCCCCAAACGCAACCATCAAGGATCCCACTCCAAGAAAGAATGTTAATTGTAAAAACAAACAAACAAACAAACAATTTTTTTAAAATTTTGATATGAATTTTTCACAAGGTATGGTTAGTGAGTTCATCTGTGTTGTTGTTTCCCTAAGGATGAGAGAAGAATTTGGATTCAAGACGTTTCTAGAGATATTATTAAAAAAGGCATGTGATCATCTTTAAAAAGGAGAAAAGAGATGGGAAGCAATGTGCCCATTTTTCAGGCAGGGGGCAATCTCCTCAACCCTCAAACTCCCGCTAGAGAAGCTCCCAGAAGCAGGTGTCACATGTTTATAGGGCCATCTGGACAGGTCCTCTTTCCTCCTCTTCCCTGGAGAAAAGGCTGACAAGCCTCCAAAGAAAGGGAGAAGAGAAATATACCTCATAGAAATACAGAACCAAAGGGCTAAGGGCAAGTGAAACTTTTTTTAAAAAAGCAGCAGAGGCAAGAAGCAAACAGTGACGTCAGAAAAATGATGCAAGCCAAAGAAAGGGGTAATAACATTGCGAGAGCACCATATGGCATTTATATGCCTGCATTTTATTTTAAATGTGGATATTTGCTTTCTTGTTAGCCTTGGTGACAATCCTGTTACAGTGCTCGGTGAAATTCATTTTTTTAAAAAAAATCACACAGCAGCTCTCTGTCCTCTATCCTTAAAATCATATATAAATTCCTTTTTTTAGCTGCATGCTATATATCCCTGTTGCTAATCGTCTAAACTGAACTGTAAAACCGCATTAAATTAGAAGGGAAAGTCCCATGCACTGACTGATACAAGGTGCCCAACACATGTGTTTGTGCTTCCTCAGCAGGAAGAGGGGGTGGGGGATAGGTAGACAGCCAGATATTAGTAATAATAATTTAACATTAATTTCATCATTAATCATTAATAACAATAACGAGCCCTTGCAAACGTTCCCCAGGCTCACATACAAAGACTGTTGATGCTTATCGTCAAATTCACTTCTGCCAAGGAACGGAAACAACCGACAGAGGGGACATTGCTCTATCTACATGAAGCCACAGCGACAAACACATAGGATCTGAACATGAGGAGACAGGATGTGAGTACGGCAAAGCCCATCTTTCAAGGGTCCCTTTTGATATTTGGGGGGCAGGTATCATGCGGGAAGAAAGTGTAGGCACATTCTGGTGCTTCAGGGAAACAGGAACTGGTCCTGGTGTTCACGATCAAGTGAGAGCACACACAAGCTGAGAGGCAATCAGCATGCGGCTAAAATCTTTTCCATTCTTTGACTTTCCTTTTACTAGAATCTGTGTCTGTGATGGCACATCATGGACACATCTGCGTAAACAGTTGCAGCCCGTTAAGTGCAGCCAAGGATGTAGACAGAGCACAACCTCCCCCCTCGCTCAGACAGAACGGCAGGGGCACACTCAGAACTTCCATATTCCTCCCTCTCTGAGTCATGGCCACGGCAGCTTTTCCTTGTAGGACAATGGTTGATGACGAGCTTTGTCTGAGACCCAAGCCGTCCTGCCCATCAGGTTCCCTGTTACGGCTGCTCCCTACACTTCTCCAGCCCGCACACCCGCACACCCCACTCCCAAGAGGGGTGGGACCAACGGCAGCATCAGCAAGTGTCTCTTCTTCATTCAGGTTTGCCGGGAAGTGTGTTTTCCTGCACCCTTTGGGTGCGTGGAAAGGAATTGTGTTCATTTCTCCCTCAGCTCCGATCAGTTCACAATCAACAAGTATTTACTGCAGTATTTACGCCCCCAAAGTGCTTAGCATGGAGCAGGTATGGCAGGGGTACAGGAAAAGAAAGGCACAGAAGCTCTATATTCAAGGCCCTTAGGCTTCACTTAAAAAGAACAACCCATCATTATGCAACATAAGACAGGTGCGCCACTGAAGATGTGTGCCATGTCAAATATACAATCTAGGATCCACAAGTCCCTCCTCTGGGCTCCCGTAGCTAATGGTGTGCTTATTGTAACAGCATTTACTGAGTGCTGATTATGTATCAGGCAGGTTCTCATGCATCAACTAAGTGTCAAAAGAGATAGCTACTATTTTTCAAATAAAGAAAATAGGCATAAAATAGACATAAGTCAACAGAAGAGAATAAAAAAAAAAAAAAACCACAGAAATAAACCCATAGGTAGATGGTCAATTAATCTTCAGCAAAGGAGGCAAGAATATCCAACGGCAAAAGTCTCTTCAATAAATGGCTCTGGGAAAACTGGGCACCAACACACAAAAGAATAAAACTGGACCACTGTCTTACACCACACACAAAAATAAATTCAAAATGGACTAAAGACCTAAATGTGAGACTTGAAACCACGAAAGTCCTAGAAGGCAGCACAGGCAGTAATTTCTCTGACATCAGTCATAGCAACATTCTTCTAGATGTGTCTCCTGAGGCAAGGGAAATAAAAGCAAAATTCAACTATTGGGACTACATCAAAATAAAAAGCTTCTGCACAGTGAAGGAAACCATCAACAAAGCTAAAAGGCCACCTACTGAATGGGAGAAGATATTTGCAAATGACATATCTGATAAAGGGTTTGTGTCCAAAATAAAGAACTTGTACAACTCAACACCCCAAAAAACAAATAATCCAGTATAAAAATAGGCAGAACACATTAAGAGCCATTTCTCCAAAGAAGACAGCCATATGGCCAACAGACACATGAAAAGATTCTCATGATCACTTACCGTCAGGGAAATGCAAATCGAAACTACAAGATACCACCTCACATCTGTCAGAATGGCTTAAGTCAAAAACACAAGAAACAACAAGTGTTGGTGAGGATGTGGAGAAACAGGAACCCTCTTGCACTGTTGGTGGGGATGCAAACTGGTGCAGCTACGGTGGAAAATAGTCGGGAGGTTCCTCAACATTTAAAAATAGAACTACCCTATGATCAAGTAATCACACTACTGGGCATTTCCCCAAAAAATACAAAACCACTAAATCAAGAGATATGTTCACACCTATGGTTTATTGCAGAATTATTTACAATAGCCAAATTATGGAAGCAGCACAAGTGTCCAATGATAAATATTTATGCAATGGAATACTATTCGAGCAGGAAAAAAGAATGAAATCTTGCCATTTGTAACATGGGTATTATGCTAAGTGAAATAATTCAGTCGGAGAAAGGCAAATACCATGTGACTTCATTCATAGGTGGAATTTAAGAAACAAAACAAATGAGCAAAGGAAAAAAAAATAGAGACAAACCAAGAATCAGACTCAACTATAGGGGACAAACTAATGGTGACCAGAGGGGAGGCGGGTGGGGGATGGGTGAGATAGGTGATGGGGATTAAGGAGGGCACTTGCGATGAGCCCTGGGTGATGTATGGAAGTGATGAATTACTATGTTGTACACCTGAAACTAATATTACACTATATGATAATAACCCTGGAATTAAAATTAAGAGCTTAATTTTAAAAATTTGAAGTCAAAAAATAAAAGCAAATAAATAATTTTTTCAAGGAAAAAGCTCAAGGTCCCATGGCTGGTAAGTGGTGGATCAGGCCTCATACACTGAGGCAGTGCAGCTTCTGAGGCAGCCTACCCTAGCCCCGGACTCATAAGGACATCGGTCTTTGTACAGGTCTGTTTTCTTCCTGGAGAGGGAGTAGCTCCTGTTTATTGCCACAGTTCTCAACCCCACAGTGTTGAGAACACAGAAGCCATTATTTGATAGTTGCTTATTCAAGTGATCTGGGGAGGGGCACCTGGGTGGCTCAGTCGGTTAAGCATCTGACTCTTGGTTTGGGCTCGGGTCATGATCGCACGGTTCGTGAGTTTGAGCTCTGCATCGGGCTCTGTGCAGACAGCGTGGAACCTACTTGAGATTCTCTCTCTTTCCCTCTTTCTCTCCCTCTCTCTCTCTCTCTCTCGCTTCCCCTCCCCTGCTCACGTGGGCTCTGTCTCTCTCTAAATAAATAAACTTGTTTTTAAAAAAAAGTGATATGGGGAGAGGTATGCAGGAGCAGCCAAGATGGGGAGCTGGAGAGCAAAACACACAAGGCTGTCAGAGCAGCAACAAGGCCAGGTGGAAACCGGACATCACCAGCCTGCAGAAGCCCCAGTTGGCCTGGCATTGAGCCACCTTCCCTCCAGGCAGCTCTGCTGTGGGGCCGGAGCTAAGGAAGCAGGGTGGGGACAAGCACGGGGACACAGATGGAAGTGAGTGTGGAGGGCAGGGGGACAAGCGCAAGAGGAACACGAGGCACAGCCTCTCCATTTTGCCTCCTGTGTGCAAACAGCAGCTGTTGAGGCAGCCAGGACGTGAGAGCAGTGAGCTAGCAATTTACCCAATGCTATCTCCGTGGCCTATGAAAATTGAAGAAAAAAAAAAAAAGAAAACAGAAACTAAGTGCTGGCGAGGATGTAGAGAAAATTGGAACCCGTGTGCGTTGCTGGTGGGAATGTAAAATTGTGCAGCATTGTGGAAAACAGTCTGGCAGGTCCTCAAACTATGAAACGTAGAATTACCATGTGACCCAGCAATTCCACTTCTAGGTGCGTACTCAAACGAAATGAAAACAGGGAGTCAAACAGATATTTGGACACCTGTACTCACAGCAGCGGTATTCACGATAGCTAAAAGGCGAAGCAACCCAAGTGTTCACTGACAGATGAATAGGTAAACAAAATGCAGTACGCATACACCCAGTGGACTATCATTCAGCCTTAAAAAGGAAAGAGATTCTGGGGTGCCTGGGTGGTTTAGTCGGTTGAGTGTCCGACTTTGGCTCAGGCCGTGATCTCACAGTTCATGAGTTCGAGCCCTGCAACAGGCTTTGTGCTGACAGTGTGGAGCCTGGAGCCTGCTTCGAGTTCTGCGTCTCCCTCTCTCTGCCCCTCCCCTGTACTGCTCTGTCTCTTCTCTCTCTCTCAAAAACAAATAAATGTTAAAAAAAAAATTTTTAAGGAAATTTTGACACATGCTACAACATGCATGAATCCTTAAACACTATGCTAATGAAATAAAGGAGTCACAAAAGGTGCTGTATGACTCCACTTATATGAGGGATCCGGAGTACTCAAATTGGCAAAGACAGAAAGTAGAATAGAGATTGCCAGGGGGCTGGGGGAGGGGAGGATGAGGAGTTAGCATTTAATGAGTACAGTGTCTCAGTTTGGGAGGATGAAAAAGTTCTAGAGACAGAGGGTGGTGAGTTTTGCACAAGGATATGACTGTAATCAATGCCACTGAACGGTACCTTTGTAAATGGTTAAAATGGTAAATTTTATGTTATATATATTTTCTCACGGTAAAAAAAAAAAATAGGCATAAGGAAAAACAATGAAGCAGGCTCTAAAGTATCCCACTGACTCCCGGGGTTACCTTAAATGAGACAACAACCTCTTTGAAACAGTGATTATGGCCAGGACAAAAATGTTAATTCCATGGAAAAAAAGAGAACCCAGAATGACATGGAAACGGCACTGATTTGAAAAGCCAATGTCGCTCTGCCCCTTTGTACTCAACTTTTTTGAGTATAAGAATTCCTTTTGAACATTAAAAAGAAATTCCTCAATACCCACACCGTAGGACATTTCCTACCCACTGATGGAATTCTTGATGATGGTTCCTCTGCATACATTTGAAAAAGCGTAGCATATACATGAAGGAGACATACTGTTTATTCTGTCTACCAGCGATGTTTGCATCACAAAAAGCAATCCTCTGATCCTTGAAAATAGCACCTCAGGCCCCTGGGAACCCACCACCCACAGGGTGAGAACCACAGCTCTATGCTAACAAGAGACTAAGACTGAGCAGCAAACTTCCAAGTCAGAGCGCAAAACCATTAAGTCGAAAATGCTACAATGCACCAATGCAGCTCTCTGCAGAAAATAAAAAGCAAAGCATTTTCCTCCAGAGAGACCAAGTGTGTTTCCTCCAACAGGAATGCACATTTCCTAGGCTAGATTTAATTCGGGCAGCCCTGCCTTACACAGAGCTATCAGAACCTGCTCAGCAGTGTGACCATCCTATGCCTGTCAGGTAGTCACCCCCAAGGGAGCTGCCTCTTTGGGGTGAGTGTTCGCAACAGTGGCACGCCTCCCAGTGAGGATGTACTGTAAACAATTTCCCTTTCCTAAAGCCATGAGAAGTTTATCAATGACTACTGACATGCAGTCACTCGGAAACTGCCTTCAGTGCCGCCCTGGTGTAAACGCCCTGATCACATACCCAGCTCTGCGATGGGCAGACTCAGCTCAACCAGAGCGTCTCTCAATTTTTAGGAACCTAATTTGTCAGAAGCCGCACCGAATGGGTTACCACTTGCTTGACTCACAGAAGCAGCATGAGGCTAAATGCAGGGGGGAAAAAAAGGGGGGGGTTACATTGATATATGTAATCCCCCCCAAAAGAGTAAAGAACTCCATAAAAGGGCAAAGGATTATTATTGTATTAAATCAGCGCCTTCCAGCCCGACCAAACTCGCCTGTGAAAACTGGTGACAAAGGGTGAACATGGGAAATCATCCACCTGTTACGTTGGTTTTTTGAGACCGATAAAAAGTGCGAGTCCTAATAAAATTCTTGCATTAAATTCGTTAACTCAAAAGTACCTGGAAGTTTTAGAGACAGGTTCCCATGTGGTAGATCTAAAGCATCACTAGACTTTTGGTGGCCCCAACATGCAAAGATATTAAATGTCTTAATAAAACCCCCAAGATTCTGGGAAGTGACTGTGTGTTAATGGTGGGCGAGTGCTAGCAGATAATGAATGTCCGTAAAAATTTCCCAGACACTTTCCTCTATAAGATGACCATTTCTTGAGTTTAAGACCGAGTTAAATGCCCAATGGGAATTAAGATCGTGGTGTTGGTTTCCTCAAACCTAAGGTTCTTAAAATCCCTGGAGCAGAGTGTCGAGACAACCCAATGAATCCAGAAAAAGGAGAATGCTTTTGAGGGCAAGACCAGCTGGCACAGATGACCAAGAGGCTTGGCTTTGAGCTGTGTGTTCCTCTTCTTGTCAACACTGAGTGAGTTGTACAAAGGGGGACGATGAGGTGGAAGAATCAAGAATGGAGAATATTATCTGCTTGGCAACACCTCTCTCTCGCAGGTGGCCCCAAATGAGGCAGCCATTGGGACAGCATAAGCCCCTCTTTTAGAAGCTCACTTTCACATTAGTCACATAGCAGACATGAACAAGGGGGCATTTAAACCCTAGCTTAATCTCCAAGAGAAGGGAACACTAAGAAAGAGATGTTTGCTGATAATGAGCCAGCATCAGGGAGATAAGCTCAGGTGCACAGAGAAGAATCAGGGGCTACGGGTCTGATTCACAGTATTGATGGATCATATAAAGTTGGAAATCTAAAACCTTTGGAAAACAGATAAAGACACCAATACTAACTTTTCCTCAACTAGCCATCTTTGTCTGTCCCCAGGT
This sequence comes from Puma concolor, assembly GCF_028749965.1. Lineage (NCBI taxonomy): Eukaryota > Metazoa > Chordata > Mammalia > Carnivora > Felidae > Puma > Puma concolor. Next base: position 16,578,997 of record NC_141672.1, on the reverse strand, counting down.
CTTACACCTTTCATGGAGACCCTTCTGAACCATCAGATGCTATTCCTACCTTACAAGAGAAGGAAGGAAGGAAGTGGAAAGACTAAGTCTGTGCATGCACACTGGGGCAGGGCCACCTCCTTTGGAATTCTTCTGTCACCTATGGGCTGGGTGACCTTGGGCAGGGCACAGAACCAGTCTAAGCCTTCCAATCTCATAAGATTAAGATGATAATGGTCTATTTGGGAAGGCTGTTGTGCAACTTATTCTGGGTAAAGCCCACAACCCAGGGTCTAGCATACAGTACACTCTCAAAGCAGATTAGCAACTCATTTCTAGACTTCGATACTGTAGTGCCATAACACTCAGTCTGACCTCAACCAAATCCTACCAATCCAAGGCTCCCCACAAAGGTCCCTATATACAGAAGTTCACGAGGGGTTGGTTAGTCCTAAGTAACAATCAGATTCCCAGAAGTTATCTGTGATCAAATCTTGCCAGAAAGAAAGACACTTCGTTAACACTACTTAAAAATGTTTAAATGTTAAACACTATGTGGGCAGTATTTGAAGTAGTTATATTTTAGGTAGAGTTGGATAGCTTTAATGTTTATAGAAAAAGGTGAAGATTCATTGTGTTTTATTTTATTTTTTTGCAAATGCATTTTAAGAGCCATTAACGCCTACAGTGATCTCAGATGGCAACAGGAAACACCAAAGGGACACCGGCCAGCTATCAAAGATAAACTTAAAAAGAGGAAGAATCACACGTTAGATTAGTCCCTATGGGGTCAGTTAAAGTCAGTGCTGAGATGGTTTGCCTGCTAAAAAATAACAGAACAATCTATCTTTATGTGTATTCATCAGGGTGAAGTCCCCAGGCATTTTCCCTCATTGATAAGAAATGATCTTATTCCCAGAGCATAACATCACTAAAGCCCTCTTTAAGGACCCATCTGAGAGAGGAGCACTCTGGGTAGGAATGACACCAGCACTGAAAAACTAGTTAAAACCATTGGTGGGGATACTAGAATTTGAGTAGAAGATTCAGTCAGGGGATCCGGGCATGCATCTTGGGACCTGTGGGTTAACTGACCCCTTACATCTCAGCAGAGCCATGGTTCTTAATGGGGACGATTTTGCCCTTGATGGGAAACCTACTAATGTCTGGAGATGTTTTTGGCTGTCACAACTGGAGACACTGATGATTCTGGCATCTAGTGAGCAGAGGCCAGAGACGCTGCTAAATATCCTGCAATGCACAGGGCAGGTCCTGTGACAACAATCTGCCGAAAATGTCAATAGTGCCAAGACTGAGCAACCCTGCATTACACGAAAACAGAAAAAAGGGGGCCATTCATGGACAGACCGTGTCACGGGCTGTCACTAAGAGATGTTGTGCAGTCTAGTTTGTGGATGTCATTTATGTCGTTTGTCCCAAGTGCACAGCTGGGCCTATCATGAAAGCCACACGATATCCTTAAACTAATTTAGAAGACACCTGGTTGATAAAGCTTTAAAAATATTTACCTTCTCTGCGTCTTAAAATGATTACCTCCCACCTCCTTCTAGTCCCTTAGGGAAAGTAAGAGAGTAATTGTTCACATTCAAACCAGGATCTTCCCTCTGATCAAAATAAACCCACATTATCCATGTAATATGAATTCTACTGAGTTATTTCTCAGGAATTTTTAATACATTATATGCCCTAGTGCAGGCATGTTACAGAGGCAAACAGACACATACACACACGTGTACACACACACACACACACACACACACACACACACACACTTGGGCACTCAGCCCACGACTTCGCCCTTCCCCTACCTCTGTAGGCTGGTGTGCATAACTAATACCCCAATGAATATTTCCACTACTAATAGAATCGGAAATTGTAGTTTAACCCACAGAGCTGAAAAGAACACCCAGTTTCTAAAACAAGAGCTTTTATTCTTCTTGAAATAATAATTCTTTTCATTTAACCCCCTTGCTCCTGCGGGCAAGCTCTGAGACCACTCATGAGTAACAGAAGGCTCCCGCCATGTGTGTCCTTCAAAGTCTTTCCGACTCATGCCAGGCACATGGCAGAGGCCTCCTGCAGTCCTTGGCTTCCACCACCAGCCTCCTGCCTTCAATCCAAAGTGATTGATTGGCCCACTAATTGTACATCATTAGCAGATTGAGACTGTCATCACCCCATCCTAAGCATTTCACAGGCTCTAAAGTCCCTAAGCAATCATGGTGCTGTTAAGCCTAGGGTAATGTGTTATTATTTGTCAGCTACACCCAGGCTCCTGTGGCTCCAAAGGCAAATAAACATTTCTGCTGTATCCTTGGGGGAAGAGACCAAAGAAGAAAAAAAAAGAGTCTCTTGGTTCTAAAGGTAATATCAAAAAGCTTGCTGTTCAGCCTGATAAAAAGAGGCAGCTGCTTCCCACCAGAGGCCAAAGTCCAGCTCAGACCAAGAACATGGGATCCAGTCCAAAATCTGACCAGCCTTCCTACAGCATCCTATCAGGTCACAGTCAGCCTGGCCCAACACAAGAGCCAGCCCACCACAGGGGAGAGAGAAGCTTCCCGCTTCCAAAATCTGCTTCAGAACCCAAGGTCAGCCTTATTTAATCCCAAATAATTATCTTTCCCTGCTAACTGCCCAGATTTCCCTCTGGAGACCCAGGAAGAAGTATTTTTACTTTATGTTATAGAAATACTTAAAAATCATCTCCACGAATTAGCATGACATGTCCAAAATCTTAAACTCCACGTTGGTTTCACAGCATGGATTAATATATTTGACCGTAAATATTTTTGGCCCACCGGGAAGAGGATAAGGCTGGCTCGAGTCCAGGCTGCACCCCCAACTCACTATGTGGGTCTAGGCAAGTGAAATGAGTCTCACAGAGTAGTGTTCCCCAAAGACCATAGATGACCCACAGGCCATCTATATCTAAATTTTAAGGACCCTTGTCATCCTAGAGTGGGGCTCACAGGTAATCCCAGGTATTACTAGTAGTCATGCATTTTCCCAACCTGGAAACCACTTCCTGGAGATCAAACAATGCATTCCAGGCTCCTTTTGTAGTGGGTGGGGCTGAGGGACTAGTTGGAACCAATGGGCTGTGACTGGAGGCCAAAGCTCCTAGGGCCATTGTGCAATGCCCGGCTCTCTCCCTCAGCCTGGAGGGTTGCTGGGGCTGCAGCAGCCTGGCAAGGGTGAGAGAAAGCTAGTATCCAGCATAAGCTAGTCTCCCCTGACTGATTCAAAGATCCCAAAGACCACCTGATTTATGGCAAGGAGGGAGAACAGCTTCCCTATGAGTGGTCTGTGTGGCTAGTGGTTGACAGACACCTGAGCCAGATGCTGTCGTGTGTTTAGCCCAACTTCTTCTTCTCTACTAGAATTCTCATTTTGTTCATCAGCCCCAGGAGATGAAGCATGAGTCCTCTGTGCCAAGAGTTCTGAGACTTTAGTAGGCATCAGAATCACCTAGAAAGCTTGGTGGACACAGATTGCCGGGCTCTAACTTCACTATGAATTGTCAATTCTAACAAGTTCCCAGAGGATGCTGATGCTGATGGTCCAGGGAACCACACTTTGAGAACTACTGGTCTAAACCAGTAAATCCCACTCTCCTTTGTCAGATCCTTACTTTTTTAACTTCCCTTGCAGTTGGAAATGGTCATGTGACCCCATTTTGGTCAGCGAGACAGAGGGAAGTCTACAGGGTAACTTCTGGGAAAGTTCTCCCAATACAAGGAGATCTTTTGTCCTGCCTTAAATATGGTTGAGTGGAAACATATGTGGTCCTGAGGCAGTCGTCATGCAAGCCATGCAGTAACAAGTCTGAAGAGGAAAAGCCAACATGCCAAGGACAGCAGAGCAGAAACAGAGAACAAAACATGGGTACAATTTGGTCTTTCCTGGTACAGAGGTTCTGAAACCCTTGGAATTTCCAGTGATAAGAGTAACCAAGGTGTTTTTTGTTATGTGAATGACATGACTTTTGGATCACCTAAGGATGGGGGAGGTTTGGAACTTTCAGTCCCACGCCCTGGTGGGATTTCTGAGGAGAGGGGAGGAACTGGAGGTTGAATCAGTCATCAATGGTCAATGATTGAATCAATCATGTCTATGTAATGAAGCCTCCAAAAAAATCCAAAGGGAGGGGATTCAGGGTGCTTCCAGGCTGGTGAACCAGAAAGCTTCTATGTGCTACTGTGTTAGGCCCCAACTTCCCCAGAGACATTCTAGCAGATTTATTGAACTCAAGGATGGGGTCATGGGAACCCCTAATCTACAGCCATGTGGTCAGAAGCACAGGAAACGGCCTGGACTTGTGACCAGCATCTGAAGTGAAGGGAGATCTTGTGGAACTGAGCCCTTCACCTGTGGGAACTGAACTGACATGCTCTCCAGGTAGATAGAGTCAGAATTGAGTTGAATTGTAGGAAATCCCACTGTCCTTTGTCAGATCCTTACTTTTTTAAATTTCCCTTGCAGTTGGGAATTTAGGTGTCAAAGAATTGCTTGGTGGTGTTGGGGGAACATCCACACATCAGAATTGGTACCACAGTCCTTAACCTGCCTTTAAGGAACTGACGCACCAACCTTCCTCTAGGCTCTTCCCTCTCCAGGGTAAGTAAGTGTTGAATTTTTAAGCCATTGTTAATTAGCACTGGGGCAATGTCCACTCTCCTGGCCTCATGTTCTAAGTGGAAGGACTTCACCCAGAGTAACATTCCAGGCCTCGACCTCCACTGTTCAATCAGACAAGTGACACAGCAGAAGGGACTGAGTTCCTCCACCTCAGGCCCCTTCCCCTCCCATCTGAAACCATCTGCTACATAGAGGCATACTTTGTTCTCCTCTCCATGATATAGCAAGTTTAGTGGGGCTAACCCTGCTCTCGTTAAGGAGGCCTGTGCTGCCAATGACTAGAAGAGACAGAATCTCCAAAATGGCCCATGAAAATATCCCACCCTAATCCCCAGAACCTCTGGTAGGATGAGCTATTGCTTTCATGGCTATGTTGTGTCATATGACACAGTTATTCTTAAGACAGGGAATTATCATGTGATCTAGTCACATGAGCCCTTAAAAAGCAGGGCACCATTCTCAAGCTGGTGGCAGAGGGGCAGAGGGAAGTCAGAGAGATACAATACTCAAGAAGGATTCCATGATGGCTTTAAACATGGAGGGGCCATGTGCCAAGGAACGCAGCTAACTCCTAGAAGCTCTCAATGGCCCCCACCTGACAACCAGCAAGGAAACAAGAATCTCAGTCCTACAACCACTGGCAACTGATTTTTGTCAAAACCTGAACGAGTTTGGAAGCAGATTCCTCCCCAGATCCAGAGCCCAGCCCCAAGATATGCTGAGCATAGCACCCAGCCAAGCCTGCCCAGATTTCTGACCTATAGAACTGGGATACAATAAACGTGTATTGTTCTAAGCTTCTGCACTTGTGATAATCTGTTACACATCATTAGAAAACCAATACAGCAGGGAAGTCCTTCTGATTCAGGGCAAAGTAGTTAATAAGTCCTTTTGGCATCAAAGCAAAAGCTACGTTCTCTGATTAGCTTACCAGCAATAAAGCTGACATTTTAAACACTTTAATCTCTATCTGACTCCTGTGTCTACACCGCAAAATACAGGCACCCAGAAGTGCATTTTCTATTTTATCTTTACTCCACTAAAAATCTCTTCCCTACAGCTGAGGGAAAACATAGCAGATAAGAAAAAGACTTAACCCTTGAGCAGGTGGAAAAGAAAAAAAAAAAAAAAAAGGACCTTCCCCACAGGGGCTGAACTGCACAACCCCAAGCTTTTATTGGTTTACAACATTTTCAGTTTTCAACTGATCACCTAAGAGGAACTGGCCTTTGAGATGTAGTATAAATGAATGGCAAAGACCTTTGAGATTTTCCACCCAAACTCTAGGCGGCAAGCAAACTGCAGAATCGGTTGTTTGTGTATTCAGGAAGTCGGCTGATATTCCTGAAGTACAGTCACCCCTTCCAGCAGCACCCTCCGGTGTCGGGCAAATGCATATGTCGCATGTTGCCAATTCCATAATATACTGCTGTTTCCTTCCTGAAAGACTCCCAGTCCTTGATGGAGCTGCAAGGGACTGAGTGTGCCATCAGCATAAAAATGAAATGCAAGGTTTTTAAGGCTCTGTCCCAGGGTCCTCTGAACGATTCAGATTCACCCGAGAGGCAGCTTTAAGGGAAGGAGAATAGTACTCTCTATTTGTAGTTCAAAATTCCCTAGGGGAAACTAAGTCCCCAAATTCAGCAGCAGATGTGGTCAGAATGATTGCAATCTCTTCCTTCATTTAGAATACAGTAACTGGTTTCTTTCTTTTTTTTTTTTTTCTAACGGGGAATTTCAAAAGCTTTTAGTGCAATCCTTTCTGTCTACAAATAAGGAAACTGAGATCTGGAGAAGCTACATAAAAATAAAAAATGCCAGATCAGTCATTTCTCCATTTGAATCCTGTTCTTCTGAGTGTTCAATCTGCCAGATTCATTTTTGTCTAACTTGGAGTGGGGGCATGAGGCCATGGCTGAAAGGGCACCTCCGAGAAGTTCAAAACGGCTCTTGGAGATGGGGTTGCCGTGTCTGGTTTAGGGAGACCTGAACATCTGAGAAGCAGAGAAGCTGAGCCTTGACGGTTTCCATGGTGACCACTGAGCCCAAGTGCATGCTTTAATGAGCCAGCTGGCTAGCCAGCAGCCCAGGAGCAAAGGTTATGGGACATTCCGGGAAAATCCACGTGCTCCTGAGCTCCTCAGATGAAATCTGAATGGATGGCTATCCCGCTAATAAGGGCTTCTTTTGGGAGACACACACACACACACAGCAGATCTGAACGCTGTGTGTCTGGCCCTGTTCTCTGCCAAGTTCTCTTGCATACATTATTTCATTTAATCATCACCAAAACCTTCTCAAGTGGATTCGAATTCTATCCTCCTCTTTCGCTGATGAGTAAACGGGGCAGGATCACTGTAAACCCAGGATCACTGAGCTCAGAAGAGGCAACTCTAAGCCAGCTCTCTTGCCCTAGTCCTCCACTCCACTTTAACAAACCTGAAAGTGCTCACCTGGGGAGCTCCCTTGCCTTCTAAAGTCACAATTTCTTGTCTCAGAGAGAAAAACCAGTGCAGCTTTAGAACTCACCACTGATCTATCTTTGCCCATCACTGTTAGAATCTGAAAAGGTGTTTAGACTGTCAGTTTTATTTTTTGCGTTGTTTTGTTTGTGAGAGAGAATGAGAGCACAACACGCGAGCAGGGGAGGGGCAGAGGGAGAGGGAAACACAGACTCTTAAGCAGGCTCCAGGCTGAGTGAGGAGGGCCATGCTGGGCTCCATCTCACAGCCGTGAGATCATGACCTCAGCCAAAATCAAGAGTCAGATGCTCAACCGACTGAGCCACCCAGATGCTTCTCACTCAGACTGTCATTTTTTAAATATTAGACATCATCAGAAACAACTCCCTGAAACAGGTTTGAAAGACTTGAGAATTAGGTCAATAATGAAAAAGAGCAGAAATGACATTGCATCTAAGCCAAACAAGTTATCTGTGAAATCATATGGAGAAGTGTGAGTTAAAGGGCACTGGGAACCCCAACCCAATCACATATCCTTCACATACCAATACATTTCTTAAGTTTTTGTCCCTTGTTTAAAGGTAAGTATTCTCAAGTGGAAAAAACCCACTAAGACAATAGCAATCATCAACATCTTAGTATAAATTAGTACATTAGTGTACTATTGCTGAGGAGCACTCAGAAGTGGGGGTGGGGCGTGGGGAGATAGGGTGAGACCATGAAGAGACAAATAACAAAGCACAACACAGTATCTAGACAAGGCAGGCTTCTGGAAGGGGTCTTAGAAGCTAGGATCAGCCTAAAGACACCACACTTGGACATAAAAAGGAGTAAGTAAGTTCTAATAACAAAATAAATGGATTTACTCCTCTACTTTATTGCAAACACACTTAGGACCCAATCTTCCATTTTTAAAACGGAACTAAGTGTTTCTCCCATCTTCAGAAAACCTGTTTTGGCAAATCTGTACTTAACCTTCTTGTATTGTGATTCTGGAAATACACTGTCAAGAAGGAAGCTGCTGAAGGGAAAGGAGTTTTAGGCACAGTACCTGTGACCACCGTTGGCCAAAAGAGAAAACACGGTCATAATATTATTCCTTCAAAAGTGACAATGATACGATAACATCCTGATAATTCCTTCTGGATCCTGTCAGGCTAAAAAGCCAATTGGATCGCAGAGGTCAGGGTGTGAATAGACACAGTACTCACTCGAAAGACCTTCTCCACTCTTGCAATGCTTTTCCCAAAGATGGTTCCCAGTTGGTCTCCAATTCCAGCCAATAAGAAACCAAAAAGCGGAATTCCAAAGATGGCATACAAAATACAAAAGATTTTGCCTCCTTCAGTGCTCGGAGCAATATTCCCATACCCTGGTGAGAAATATCAAAAAGAGAGAGGGAGAGTGGTGAGGTGGCAGAGAAATCAGAGGGCTGAACCAGAGAACCCACAGATAGACGGAAGGATTTCTGCACTTCCACGAGCAGTCGGGGAGTAGAGCTTCATTTCAAAGGCCCTCCGGCAATCAGAACGTTGTTCCATTGCTTCTCTCTCTTCTCTCCTTGGAAACAGTTTTTTTTTTTTAATTTTTTTTTTCAACGTTTATTTATTTTTGGGACAGAGAGAGACAGAGCATGAACGGGGGAGGGGCAGAGAGAGAGGGAGACACAGAATCGGAAACAGGCTCCAGGCTCCGAGCCATCAGCCCAGAGCCCGACGCGGGGCTCGAACCCACTGACCGCGAGATCGTGACCCGGCTGAAGTCGGACGCTTAACCGACTGCGCCACCCAGGCGCCCCTCTCCTTGGAAACAGTTTTAAGGAGATCCGGCTTTCCTGGATCTTCATGTGTTTAATTAGATTACACTTTAGGAAAATTGGTAGTCACCCAGAATTGCTCATGGAAATCGGTACCATCCCCCTCAGAAACACCAAACATCTTGGACATGCCTGGTTCAGGGAGACCTGAATATCCACGAAGGGCTCGCCATTGCCCTTTGTAGATTTGAAAGGAGCTTCTCCTTTATCGTCTCATCTCATGTGCCTCCCCTTCGCCCAACAGACTTGGCTACCCCCGATATTTGGCTCTATAGGGAAACGGATACTCCGCACTAAGGAGGATATGTGGCCTGGCACAAATTCGGAAAGGACCCATGGATCGTACAGTCCCACCCCGAGCCACCTGAAAACTGCAGAGCAGGGAAGGAAGACTGTGTGTGCGTCTTCTCACAATGAGTGATGTTTAGCTCTGCTTGGCTTTTGCTCCTTACTGGGAACTTTACATCGTCTCTGGATCCTGCCTCTCTTCCCGCCCGCTTCCTGCATCAAGGGCTATCAAGCACTAAATACATATCTACTGGTGGAATGGAGGTTTGAAAATAAAAGAATCTTTCTATAGTCATGGCTATAATGTATATTTCAAGTAGTGCTTGAAAATACCAGCATCTTCATTCTTAAGAATTCTGCAATTACGTAAGTAACTTCTGTATAGTGAGCACTGGGTTTCCACTAGATGGATGAGACTAATGGAAGTAGGGCTGGAAAAAAAAGCAGGGGTGGGGGAGGGGCTATGGTATTACTGTGACTTATAAAGAGATGAGAATCTAAATTACTTGCTATTCAGTTTCATGCCAATGAGTATTGCAATGTTATGCTAACTAGCGCCCAGATAGTCATCCAACTATTCTCCCATAACAGGGTAACTCATGTGGGGCCTGTTTCTAGATCCATGCGATGGGTGAGTTACTGGGCTCATGGTTATGGTTATGTTAGGGGTGCAGCGCAGTCAAGGATAATGTTGATGCGGTCCCATCCTCCACCTCCTATGAGCCTAGAGACCTCGCTGCTGCTGTCTGCCTTCGGGTGATGAGTCACCTGGCTATTTTTCTTTCCAATTTTCTTGTCAGAATTATTCAAACCTCTTATCATGAATTATCTCAGTTACAGTTTCCATTTCTTAAATGAGCGTTCAGGCAAGCCTTCCTCATCTTGCATTTCTTTTACTCACCACCACTGCCATTTAATTGTGCAAAAAAAAAAAAAAAAAAAAAAAAAGGCTCCTGGAACTTTTTTCAGGTGCTTTCAGGAACTTGGACAAAACCATTTTTCTAAGACTTCCCCTCTAGAATAATCTGATTTACATTGAAAGGGGAATAAATGTGCCTACCCAGCTTCACTTTATAGAGGTGGATATTGACCTGTGAAAACATTTATGACTCTTGCCTGACTGTCTCAGTATTGTCAGAGATTACTGTCAGAGAACGTAGGTTTTCCTTAGTCTGAGTATCTCAGAAGGAAACATACAGCAGACATAATTGAGGCTTTGAGCCTGCTGAATAATGGGCGTCTTATTAGCCCCGACAAGAGGTACACACTCTTGCCCCAGCTTTCTGTGAGATCTGCCCCACCATCTGGGTAAGGACTGTGTTCAGGGAATTTCTGGTGGCATCCAAGAAGCATGACAAAGAAGCGAGAAGACAGAGGCTCCAGATTCAACTCGACCTCATTCCACTTGGTTGTCCTCGGATGCATTTAACCTCTACAAATCCCAGGATGAGAGGAGTTCAAGGGAAATGGGCACAAATCAGTGAACTGTAAGGTACTATACCAGTGCAAAGTAGTATTATCACTAGTAGCATTACTGAAATTGGCTCCTTACTTTTTCAGTGTTTCATAGACTAGAACACCAAAACGAAGTTAAAGTTCTCGGGTAAGGACACAAGTAGAGTAATATTCACTAATATTCAAATAAGTCTTTAAATATATTTAAGGCCATCACTTCATACTGGGCATAAGGTAATTGCCATTTTTGAGTAATGCTGTGTTTATGCATGTGTGCGTGTGTGTGTGTGTGTGTGTGTGTGTGTGTGTGTGTGTGCACACATGTGTGCACGTGTCCCCTGGCTCTGATGGTCTATATGGAAAAGCTGTTCCAGTGGAACCCTCAATCCTGTCACTCTGGGAAAATTCTAGATGAATCACATTTTGGATGTTTGCTCTGAGGCAATGGGAGGGCCACATTCCTGGATTTTTGGCTCTGCTTTACCGGGCCTGTTGGACTTCCCTGCCCATCCTTCCAAAATCCTTGGCAGAACTTTGAAGTTCAGAGTGATGGTTATGGACGCTCATGGCTAGAGACCGCAAAGCTTCCTGTTCTGACACTTCCACTTACTGACTCTCAGATCTTGGGTATTTACCTAACTTTTCTGCCTCACTTTCCTCCTCTGAGACCGGGCTGTTAACAGCACCTGCCTTGTAGCTATTAAAGATAAAATGGGTTACATGCAAAGTATGAGTTGCCTGTAGAGATTAAATACATGTAAATCATGACACAAAGTAAGCACTCAGTAAGTAGTAGCAATTATCATCTTGCCCGGGGTTTTCTGTAGGAAGGAATCGCTTCTGAGCAATACGTCTCCAGGAAGATGAAGCCCCAGGAGAAAACAGATGGCTGGCTCCTCTCTTCCCTCCAGAAACTCTGCTGTTCTCCCACAGTGCCAGGACAAGGGGACAGAATGTCTGTACTGCCAGTGGGGCTGGCGCAGGGAGTTGGGTGGGCCCACAGCTGCATCTGGGGTGTGGGAATCTCTTGGTGCAGCTAGGGCCAGCAACATCTGGGAAACGAGATGGGGTGACGTGGCAGCGAGAGAGGCAGTTGGTCAGGGAGCACACAGGAATTTGGACTAAGCAAAAGAAGTCCAAAGAGCTACTCCACCAACCGACTTCCGGTGACTTCTGGCAGGAGATGACCTGCCCGGCAAGGCCCATCTGTTACAAATGAGAAGGACCAAGGCAGGGCTTCACTGTGTTCACCTCTGGCTAGAAACCAGTTCCAGGCCCTTTTTGAAGAGAAAGCTCATGTTTAAAGAAGACTGCCTGAGTAGCTCACACATAACACCTGCATTTGCTATTTAAGCCGAATCTTTGCACAACCGTGTGCCATTCAGCCTGTTATCTGGTTAAAAAGTGTGCATTGTAGGCCCAGACTGTCTTATGTGTGCAGAACTGGCTTTCTGGGAGTGCAATCTGTGCACCCACACTAAGAAGGGCCCCATGCTTGGTCTATTGATCTGCTGGTGCCATTTTGATGTTCTTAATCATTTTTTAGCAAGGGACCACACTTTCATTCTGCTCTGGGCCCTGGTGAATGAAGCTGGGCTCCACTGCTTACTAGTCGTGAGATATTGGCCAAGTTACTTAACATCTCAGAGCCTCGGTAAACTGAGGCTAATAACAGTACCTACTGGCTATGCTTAATGTGAGACTAAGTGAGATAACTTTGTGGAGCACAGTGCCTGGCACCTAGTAAGCACTCACTAAATGTCGGCCTCAGTGACTATTTCCAAAGCCACAGATTAGCATCCCGTTCAGGTGCTGCTTTAAGTAGAACTATCTGCTCAGGTACTTTGGCGCAGGTACTCTTAACTGAGGTCATCAGGCAAGTGACAGTTACTAGCTGCTATCTGGGACCTGTCCAGGGGCTCTCTCTGATATGAGTGGAGTCAGGTGACTCAACCCAAAAACGCCTCGAAGACTAGCATTGCATAGCTGTTGACAAGAATGTTGTCATTTGCTGCCCTGCTACAAATAATGGTTTGTGGGAAAGCATCTGAACAAAGAAGTGAGCAGCATTCCTCCCACTTAGAAACCCTAGTTGGTGGGAACCCACCATCAGAGCCAACATCCAAGGGCAGTTGGAGCTTCCCCACATCAGAATTAGTTACTGACAAAGGGGACAGGGGACAGGGCACCCTCAGCAAAGACTGAGCAGAGTCTGGTCTTCCTCTGACGTGGCTCCTATTTTGGACAAGTGCCTGAATATATTCCCTTTTGCTACACACTTGTAAGTCTGCCTGTGTATCTGAACATAAGAAAACCTTGTTTAAAAAGAAGTACTTTGATACCTTCAGCTAAAAGGGACCCCTGATGCTTAGTAGTATCACTGCTTTTCAGAAAAGACTGTTATTCCTAAGAACTCTCTACACACATTCTAAATAATGAACACATTTTTCTTGCGTCTGACGAGTACATAACCTCATGTGGCTCATGAGAGTCTTTCTGGAAAGCAATTTGGCAAGCCTTTAAAAAGTCCATGCGCTTCACCACCACAACCCCTCGGGGGATCCTCCCCAGGAGACAACCAGAGGTAAAGACCACACTCAACACACGAAGACTTCACACCACAGTGGGACACAATCACAAAATGGAAACGGCTTAAGCTTCCAACATGTGATTATGGTATGGATGGTGTATCCAGTGGAATCCAATAGAGATCATGTTTTTCAAAGAACCTCAGCGATTTGGGGAAATGTCTACAATATTACATCACAAATTATAGGAACTCAAGTAAATAGGCAAATGTTTGGATAGTTCACAAATAACGAAAAGACAGCTCCTTAGCTCCAGCTACCCCACTGCCTGACTCCTAAATAGTGGAAAATTTCTCAAGAACTGGAAGAATTTGAGGACTCTGGGTTTTCTTATAAGCCTTGCTACCACGTGCGATGAATGAATTTGCCACCAAATAATTGAAGGGAAAAAAACCACATTATTTCTTCACCTCATTATTCTTACCAACATTGTACTAAGGCTTTACTTAGAATTCTCTAACTGTAGGATTTTATAAATATCCTCCATTCTAGAGGTAAAATTTAGCCAGCTCCGTGATTTTCAGCTTACAGTGTATTCTTTTTCACTTAAGAGAAAGGGAGGGTCAGAGAGACAATAATTTACCATCGAATAGAACAAGGACCTAATCTCTAGCAATAATACTGAGCCATGATACTAAAGTGGACTTTTAATTCGGGTTGGATTTTATTTTTGCTTTGTGTTTTGTTTGTATGCTTGGTTTTAGTTTCCTGTTGAGCACTCACAGTCCCTTCAGACTTTTGGGAAGGGTCTTCATTCATAGATATGACAGAGTGTCCTGCCTCCCGCTCCAGAGCCTCCCAGGTCACCAGGACACAGGTACCTGAACCACAGGCTCATCCAATAGGATGTTCTCCATCAGGAGTGAGTGGCCCAAAAAAGGTAGAAGATAGTGCCCGCAGGTGCAGTGACCAGCACAGTCAGGCACGGGCCACCCAGGCCAGAGGGCCCTTATGGACCCTCTGGTGATCTCTGACCCATTGTGTGTGTCACTTAGGATTTTTTCAGTTTTAGGTAACAGAAAACCCAATGCAGTCTTGCTTAAGCAAAAATAGAAATGCACTGCCCCCAGTAAATAAGGGATTTAACATTTATTTCTTAACACCTCGTGGGTAGCTCCACCTAAAGTTCAAAAGATGTTAGCAGGACCCCATTTATCACTCTGTCTTTCCTCCTCTGCTTCTTTAGTGTTGTCTGAAGTCTAGCCAGGAAAATGACTACTAGTGTCTTGTGCCTATCTCTTTCCAGATTTACTCCAGTAAGAACAAGAGGAAGTCATTTCCTCCAAAGCTCAAGCAAAAGCCCAGGAACTGAGTTTCTTATTGGCCTATTCGAGATCTCATGCCCGTCTCTGGACTAAAGACTTTGGCCAGGCACATGCACAGTATTGGATTTCTTGGTCTAGAAAAGATGATTCATCCCCTGAGGCCTGGAGGCCAAGCATGTGGGGGAGGGGTGCCACTCAGGAAATGGTTATCAGGAGACAAGTGTATATAAGTGTATAAAGTGAAACCCAGGCAGCAGAAACCAAGGATTAAGAGTGATTTGCACAAAGTCAAAGATTCCCATGTACATACATTAAAAAGGGCAGCACATGTTACATATCAAATGTTTCTCATTAGGCACATGGAACCACCACTCCCCATCACAAAAGGTCATGTGGTCAATGAACACTGCCGTTTAATAAACCAAGCCCCTGGGATCCTAGCAAGTTGACACAATAAATACCATCAGTGTGCATTCCAATGTAACTATAGTGTTTTGCAGCAGACCACTGATTTAGCCATTTTACAAAGCAAGAAAATTGGGATTTTTTTTCTTTTTCTGTCTTCTTTAACACATACTAATGTCTCATGGATCCAACACTGGGTACTGGAGTGCATCTTCCAAAATGTACCTCTTGAAGTGGCCCAGACTGCCTCAATTTTAATCCTTTTACTATAAATCCTCCGAAAATGCATGGCACATTTCTCCCTCTTACTGACCAGACTGGTGACACAATTTAACCTGACACTGGTCTTCTCTGATCTACTGCAGGGATGCTCTCGGGTGCCGTTGAGTTTTATAGCACTTTTTGCCCTTATATCAAACGGTGCCACTTCCTCTGTGGGGAGCTATGAGTTGTGGACTAAATGATCCAGTCTTGCCTGGAGTGTCAAAAGGCTTCTAGGACCCAATCCCACTATAGTGTGATGCCCACCTCCAACATGTGTAAGAGCTGATTTTACTATGTTTGTATCTTTGCAAATGTGAACATGGTATGTCATATAATTAGATTAAAGGACTTTCTGAAAAGAAATGCCAATTCTCTCTCATCCCAAATTTTCTCACTGCATATAACTTTCTTGAACGCACCAATGTAGAAATAATACAGGTCCTAAAGGCTAGGTCTAAAAACAATAACTTCTAAAAACATAGAAGCCTATGCCTCTAAAACAGTCCTCAACCTCGGAAACTTGCACTAATAGGAAGTCGGTCATCAAAGTGCCCAAGGAGGGCACACTATCCAACACCCACTTGAGAGATGGTCGTGAAGGGTAAGGAGAGGGAAGGCATAGCTGGGCCTCAGAGAGCAACAGACAAGGGAGGTCCTCCCAGAGAGCATAAAAGGAGTTAATGACGATCCTTCCACCTCCAGGGCTGAGGGGCCTCTCGATGCTATGTGTCTCCTGTTCTTCTGAATGAGAATTTTTATTGCAATGTGACTAAACTTTTGTAGAGGCGCAGAAAACTCTCACTTTCAGCAGAGCTGGGAGAGGAATATTATTTATAGCTTCCCCCATGTGTGTAAGGATTACCAAAAGGGTTGGACTGACACCATATGGGAAACAATAAAGAGAAGAAGCACAGAGAAGGAAGAAAAGGCCCATCAGTAGAAAATCCCAGAAAGTGCCAGCAAAAATCCAATTATGATGGTGAGGCTCTCATTCTGAACTTCAAAAGAACTATCTTTGTTCGTACCAAGTGTAGAAAACAGGGTGAAGAGAGAGAGCAGCAGAAGCCCCCTTGAACTTGATCTGGTTCAGAAAAAAGCCGAAGAGGCAGGACTATACAGAAAATCACATAGATGGGTCACACTTGCAGGAAACCCTCTCTCTCTGTGGCAGCAGAAAAGAGGACAAAGATGTGCTACCTAGAAGGTTACCCTACCTCTCCCGGCTCTCCTCCTCCGGCCGCACAGAATCTTTCAGCAGATAGCTGGATCGGGAATATCGTTTGTTTTTGGCATCAAGTATTTCGAAAGGAAACCGGTCCAGCATAAATACAAAGCTTCTGTTTTTTAAAACTGTGGCAAGAGGGGTGCCTGGGTGGCTCGGTCGGCTAAGCATCCAACTCTTGATCTCAGGGTCGTGAGTTCAAGCCCTGTATTGGGCTTCACACTGGGCATGGAACTTACATAATATACAATATTACCAACAGGTGAAAGGCACTCAGTCAAAAAACGCTGCCTCAACCAGACAAAACGTGTGACCACCTGTGAAGTAATCACCTCCAATAACCATCACAGCAAAACCACAAAGCAGAAGAGCCGGAAATCAGGAAAGAAACTGTGAGATAACAAGGGAAGATGGAATGTGAGCTAATGGCATTCTGGAAAGAAATACGAAAGGAAAAAATATCCCCTAATGATCACAAAAATGAAAATAAAATTGGAAGGAGCACATGGCAAAAAAGGCACTGTGAAAAAACAGGAAAGGAAGAGAGAAGATAACAGGAACAAAATGGAAACCACATTTTCCGAGTTAAAAAGGAGTGGTGGGAGGGGGGTGTGTGCCTGGGTTGCTCAGTCAGTTGAGCGTCTGACTTCTGCTCAGGTCATGCTCCTGTGGTTCACAAGTGCAAGCCCCACGTCAGGCTCTATGCTTGACAGCTCAGAGCCTTGGAGGCTGCTTCTCATTCTGTGTCTCCCTCTCTCTGCCCCTCCCTTGTTTGTGTGCTCTCTCTCTCTCTCTCTCTCTCAAAAACAAATAAAAACATTTTTAAAAATTTTTAAAAAGGAATAGGTGGAAAATGATAGACACAGAAGACAGGCAAAGTAATGACAATATATGTATAGTCAGAATTCCCAAAGAACAGAACCAAAACCACATGGCAGAGGATATGTGTAAAGATGACAATCAAGAACACTTTCCTGAAATAAAAGGGACAAAACCTACTTGTATTATCAGATGAAAGAGAAACGGCCCTTTGTGTAGCCAAGGAACAAAGTAAAATCCCTTCTAAAAGGGGGAAAAATTGGGCTGGCATCAAGTTTCTCCCCAGCAGCACAGACATTAGAAAAGAGTGGATTATCACCCAGAAGACCCTCAAAAAAATAAAATGGGAGTCACAGATTTCATTTCCAGACACACTGCCCCTCGAGGGTAAGGCTATATTTTGAGCAAAGCTGAGAGAGAGAGAGAGAGTGGGTGCAAGCAGCGGGGCGGGCAGAGAGAGAGAAAGACACAGAATCCGAAGCAGGCTCCAGGCTCTGAGCTGCCAGCACAGAGCCCGACATGGGGCTTGAACTCACAAACTGTGGGATCATGACCTGAGCCGAAGGCTGACGCTTCACCAACTGAGCCACCCAGGTGCCCCTCCTATGAGCCCTTCATAAGGCAACTACTTGAAGATGAGTTTGAGCCAAGTAAGTGGTGATGAGAAAAGCCACAGCAGAAGAACGAGGGCTGAACATTGACAATATATAACTGTGGGACCAGGACTAAAACACATGTGAGTATCAGGTAACAGAACACAATGTAAATCACAGACTCTGACGTTATAGAATGATCCAGTGAGTAACACCCAACAGCCCAAGTGCGAAAGAAGTAGAGACGCTGAGTAAGTTCACTGACTGCATTCTACGTCACAGCTGAGAGCCAAGAGTTATCATTCGATGTGGGCAAATCATCAAATAGAAACATAAGCATATTTAACAATTTAAAAGTAAGCATTACAAGGACGGTATCGACTAAAATTGTGTGAGAGAAGAGATGTCTTCACCTGTGATAGAGAACTAGCAAATACTGCTTAAAAAAGTGAATACAGATTTTATTATATATGACTGTAATTATAAAGTTAACCCCTAACACAAAAATCTAAAACTCCCCAAGAATCAGAAAAAAGACACACGCAAATATAAGACAAAAACCGGTGCAGGGAAGAGGTAATCACAGATCACCATAGGATCAGTTATAAAGGGCATTTACCTGGTCAAAATAAGGCAAACCTTCATTGTTGATCGAATTAAACCATATTGGGAAGATAGGGGGATAGGAAGAGAGCCCTGTACAGAAGGGCAGAGGGGAAGAAAGAGAATCACAGGGAATATGTTCCAAGACCCCAGTGGTGCCTGAAACCACAGACAGTACCAAACCCTATACAGACTATGTTTCTTCCTATCCATGCATACCTACAATAAAGTTTAATTATACAGTAGGCACAGTAAGAGACAACTGATGATGAAATAGAACAGTGATAACCATACACTGTCATAAAAGTTATGTGAATGGTCTCTCAAAATATCCCACTGTTCTGCACTCACCCTTCCCCTTCCTGTGATGATGTAAGATGATAAAATGCCGACGTGATGAGATAAAGTGAGGTGAATGATGTACGCATTGTGATGTAGCATGAGTCCACCACTGACCTTCTGATGATGAATCAGAAGGAAGACTGTCTGCTTCTGGACCACAGTGGACCGAGAGTAAATGAAACCATAGACAAAAAAAACCATGGTTGGGGGGACCGCTCTGATTCCTCACCTTTCACAACTGGAAGTCAAGAAATAATCTCTAAAACTGAAACTTCTGGAAGTGGCAATACAAGTATAATATTTAAAGACAGGGAAATGAATGTTGAAATAATCAAAAGAGAGGAGAGCAGTTGCCCCAGGGGAGGTGAGGAAAGGCAGAGGGGCAGAAACGGTTGTGCTTCATTAACAAACTTCGTAGAACTTTTGGATTCTTTCGTTAACAACACTAGTAGTAAAAAAAAGTACAATTTTTGAAAAGGAATTTGAGCTCAACTGACCAATCCATGTTTTGATTTTCTATTCTGATCGTTTCATCAGGTCCTTTCAAACTAAAGGCTCTCTAGCCTCTCGTTTTGAAAAATGAAATTCCTTAGTCTGCTTTGCCTTTTATTGAAAGCCCCTACAACTACTGCATTTATCCAGCAGTGTTTCATAAGCCTCCTTTGAACCTCAAGCTGCCAGCGTTCTAGGACCAAATGTTGACTAAGTGCCGTTTCTCGGGGCCCCCACAAAAAAAGATATTAGCAAAGGAATGAATACCTATGGTGGTGATGACAGTTCCAGCAAAGAAAAAGGCACTTCCAAGGTCCCAGTGACTGCTGTTGTTGGAAGAGTTTCCTATTGGACTTACTCCTGCATTATCAGCGTCAAGGGCATGCTGCAAAGAAAGCAAGAAAGCACGAAATTCAGTTAAAAAGCTTAAAAAAAAACCCCAAAGCTCTCAAATTCTTTCCCTGCTCAAGAAATTGCAGTGATCTAAAGGGGACCGGTCATGTGAATGCGGGTGCAGACATAACATGAAATACTAAATACCCACTTATTAAAATTGGAAAATTAATGTTAGGTGGGGAAAAAAAGATATAGAGTATGGTGCCATTTATGTAAAATTTGCAGGCACAGGATTTAGACAATCTAGGCACGGATTATGCAAAATGCATACCTGTCTATTGCATACACATAGAAAGATGTCTAGAAGGACTGTCACCCAAAATGTCATTCCTGGAAGGCAGAATTTTTAGTTGCTGTTCACTCTTCCCGTTTCTGTTTCGTTACAATGTTTTACACTGAGCTGGCTTCAGGATGGCAGGAGGTCAGAGCTTGGGCTCCAAGTCAGACCGCCATGGCTCTACCCACTCTTAACTTCAGAACCATGCACAAGTTATTTTAACCTTTGTAAACCCAAATGTCCTCATTTGCAAACTGGGGATAATAATACCTTTCCCTACAGAGTTGTGAGGATTGAATGAGATGGTTCATATAATACACTCAGCCCAGTGCCCAGCACCGAGTCAGGGGGTAAGAAACAGCAGCCAATTTCCCACCTGTCATTGGACAATTCCTCTACCTCACCCTGCCACCCACCCACACACACACACACAGCTCCTATTGTAAATAAATGACAGTGACTCCTCCTCGCTGGGTACAGGATCTGGAATGCCACACACCTTAAATTCACAATACATTGGCCACATCGAAGATCTAACCTCAACTCACACTACTAGAAAAGCCTCCAACCTGAGGCAGGACGACACTCCATGAGTCATTTCCTTCTACCTCTGGGCCTTTGCTTATGCCCTCCCCCAGTTGTGTCTATCCTGCAGAGTCCAATCCAGATCCGACTTCTTCCAGAAGGCTCCATCCATGTACCAGAGCCCCCCACAGATAATCACTTCCCAGGCTCAGACTTCTGCGCCACGTATATTTCATTGGCTTTGGATCACACACTCCCCCGCTGAGACTTGGCATGTGTAGAATAGGGTGGAAAATACCCCAGCGGTCCTTCTTGAGCTGGCCTCTGCCAATCCCTTTCAGGCCAGGGGAGAGTGTGGGAAGAACCTTCGAACAGGTGAGCTGTGGTAAGGAGGTGGAGCCTTCAGACGGGGCTGACAGACACATGAGCTACTTCTGGAACAACAAACAGAGACACCGTTCCACGGACCCAGTTGGAATAACCCCATAGGGAGAAAACAGGACCCAATTAAATACTGAAATGTGATTATATTTATCCTAAATAATGCCCGTTAAGCTTTGTTAAAGCAGACAGTGTCTGCCACAAATGAGACCAACTGAAAAAGTCAGTCATTACATTCTGCCTTCCTTAATCTGAGGTATTTCAGACTCTCTAGGCCAGGGATCAGCAACCTTTTTCTGTAAAGGGCCCGAGAGTAAATATCTTAGGCTTTGTGGGCCACATACGGTTTCTGTTGCATGTTCTTCTTTTCTTTTTACGATGCTTTAAATATGCAAAAACCATTCTTTTGCTCATGGGTTATACAAAAACAGGCTGTGGGCTAGATTTGGCCGAGACCCCTACACAACTGACTGATCAACAGGGGGGAAAAAAAAAATCCCTTTTGCTCCAGGTTATTCTTTCCTGCCCCTGAGAACATGAGCTCCTACCCTGGAGGCTGTTTCTGGCACCCCAGGATTCAAAATCCGGCCGTGTGGGATGTGTACAGGCTGTCTTAGCTGATGTCTAAGTGACCTAATTGACAACTATCACTTATTCATCAGACGCTAGGCTCTGCCCTGCTTCAGAGGAAGACACATGGCAACTCCTTCCTGCTCGTAAAAGATCCATTTTCACTGTGCTTGTGTGAGTGCTGTCCGACCAAACCCCAGGCCTTAGCTAGTGTTTATGTCCTCGTTACCTATTCAGCTCTGCTAGGTCTGCCCTCAAGTCACACCTTGGGGGCAGCTCTAGGCCACAGTCACTTAGATGGGCTCAGATCACACTGTCAGCACCGAGTATTTGCAACGTCTATGAAGCTGCAGAGAGAGCCGGGGTTCAATCAAGTCTCACTGTGCCGAGAAATGTACACAAATGTCATAAGCTGCGTATAAAAGTACAGATTCGCCGCAAAGACAAGTGGGGAGGATTATTTGTTTCATCAAAACATCCAGAGTAAGATTCCTTTTCAAGTCTCATTTTTTTTTTGAATTATGCAATTGATAAATATTTAATGTTTACATATGTAGCCCTCAAGGAAAGCGTTTGTCGGTGGAAAGCGAGGGAAACGAACATTTTGTTGAGTTTGTGCCTTCAGCCAGGTGCTTCAGAAGTGTTTTTCCACTTTATCCTTTCTGCTGCTTGGATGTTATCCAGTTTTACCCTTTCCGCAACGTGCAAGAAAGTAACGTTATCCCCACATTAGAGACAGGGAACCAGGCTCAGGGAAGGTAAGTAACTTGTCCTAGGCCACACAGCAGGGAAGTGAGGCCAGAATTCAAATCGGGACCTGGCCTTTTCCTCTATAGATGGCAGTCCTATCCCCACCTCCAGGCTCACCTCCAGGCTCACCTCCAAGACATAAACGAGGCTGAAGACGGCCACTGCCCAAGAATTCAGGCAGAAGGACCTCTCAACGGATCATTTCTAATTAGACTATATCCTTAAATACACAAACGCAGGCACCAAACTGCATTTGGCTGTTGGCACCAGTGAGATCTTAAGTGCTCTGCATTTAAAATAAAATTTAAAAATAAATAAACATGGGGACGGGTTGACTTTATACCCTGAGAGGGAAAGGACAGAACAAAGAGGGTGCAAACCCTGAAAAAGCCGGAAGACAAGAAAGAAAAGGTGAGAAAGGAGTGTCAGTTGATGCTGGGAGTTCAGGGTTCAGCCACAGCAAAGCCAGGGCCACTCAAGAGCAGGTCCATCCAGTATCAAACGTTAACTCTGTTTATATATGTGTTGTAAATCCCTCCCTCGTTTTCCCAAATCTATACTAAAGTGGGCGACACAAGCAAATACCTTGAAGTGGTTTTGAGGAAATTAAATACAAGGCACAGTAGGGCCCGAACAAGACTCAGAACCAGAGCAAGGAGAAAAAGAAGTTCTCCAACAAGTCCCCACGCCCTTGGTGAGGCTTTGGACAAT
Organism: Puma concolor; assembly: GCF_028749965.1. Classification (NCBI taxonomy): domain Eukaryota; kingdom Metazoa; phylum Chordata; class Mammalia; order Carnivora; family Felidae; genus Puma; species Puma concolor. Next base: position 16,556,135 of record NC_141672.1, on the reverse strand, counting down.
CCCCAATGCCAGCAATAAGATTTGATTATCCCATCCAGATCTGGTGAATCAGAGAGACTCCAGCAAAGCACCAGAATTAAAATGCATTGGCAAACTCACGCCCCGCACACAGAGAAAACCCAGTATAAACAGACTGCTATCACTCGAAGCGATAGCATCATTTTTAACTCAACAAGAATGTTTCTGATGGAGGGCAGAGTTCTAACTTTATTAATTTTTAAAGTATTTTCTAATGATCTTAACTGTTTGAACCCAAGTGAAACGTTTTAAAATTAAATGTGCTTGTTTTCACATTGCGTTTTTCTCTGTGTTCAGGCTGCAGAAGTGAAGCTAAGCCAGGCCATTAGAAAAGTCTGGGCACAGAGATAAAGAAATCATGCATATGAGCTGTGTACTGTTTCACTTAAAAGATCAGGTACAGGGTAGAGGCGTGTCACCAAGAGTAGCATCACGTTAGGCCATAATCTCAGACCCGATGCACATCATGTGTTCACTTACAAGTTCAACCACTATCAAGTTCAGAGAGGTCTTATGAGAATCAAAAAAAAAAAAAAAAAAAATTACACTAGATGTGATATGAGAGCCTCAAGCTTCAGGGAAAGAGTATTCTAGATAAGAGAGCATTACTTTAAAATTTAATTCCACTCCTCCTTGAATTTCCTTCTTAGCCTCTAAGTTGGAATCTCCAGCACCCACCCAACTACCCAGCAAACGACTCAGGAGCGAACGCTGAAATCAATAATAAATGAACAAACTAAAGTAATAAATTCAGGCCCATGCAACTTACTTCTTCTGTAAAGGCAGACAAACCTAAGAAAGTAACCCAACAAAAATAAATATAGTGATGATTTTAAAAGAGAAGAAGAAGGTGAGAAGCTAACTTGCATGGAAGCAAGATCTTAAAAAGTAGAATCGTGGTTGCCAGGGGCTGTGGTGGGGAGAATGGGGAGATGTTGGCCAAAGAGTACAAACTTTCAGTAACAAGATGAGTAAATTCTGGGGATCTAATGCACAGCGTGGCAATCACAGCTAGTGACAATGCATTACATGCCTAAAAGTTGCTAAGAGAGCAGATCTTAGGTACTATTACCACAAAAAAAGAAATGCTAATTATGTGACACGATGAAGGTGTAATCTAATTCCACAGTAGTAATCATTTTGCAACATACAAATGTATGAAACCAATATATTATACACCTTAAACTTACATGTTATAGGTCAATCATATCTCAATAAACCTGGAGAACAAATAAATAAGGGTATGTCTCTCCCCCATCCTCCCACCCCCCTAACCCCCGCCCCTCCATGTATTAGGACCACCTGAAAGGTATAACAGAGAAACCACAGCCACTCTGAAAGTGAGGCGGGGGATCTGAGGTTGATATGAAGGGAAGAGGTAAAGATGGCCCTTGGAGGCACCCCCCAGCAAGTACCCCCCCCCCCCCAGCTTTCCCCAGGGCTGTAACCCATAAGGCAATGCTGGGCTGCACAAATCACTGTTCTGGAAGGCGCAAGATACCATCACAAGTGTTAGCACTACAGCGGAATGAATGATGACCCACAGGAGACCACTAACTGTCTGTGGCTTTTCTCCTATGATCTGTGTACTCGGTGAGATAATCTGTTTCTGTTTCCTTATGTGGCACCGAAAAGAAAAACCAACAAAGGCAGAGCAATCATGACTCAGCTGGTCTGAGACTCTGGCTGAAGAATACAGCCAACGGGTGCCATATGCACAGACGCTAACAGCCAGAGCGATCATCTGACTTAAGTCCAACCCAGGACACTTGCCGAGTAGAGAGGGGCTCTGTTAATAATCATGGTGGGACCAAAAGACAGACCGAATGCAGGACGTATGGTCACTTTACTAATAGCTTATACCACGTGGACAAAAGGAAAGGGCCTCGTCTGAGAACCCAAAGATGGTTCTGTGTCTACAACATTCTTAGTCCCAGGAGGGCACGGTCAGCAAAGGGGTCTACGAAGTAGATAGTTAGCTAGATAGAGGCTGTGGCAGGATGAGGGGGTGGGCATGAAAAGTGACTCCATAAATATATTACAAGAGAGCACACTTTCAGCCACTAATGGACAGAAGGAAAGCCACAAACCCTGTGAGGCAGAGAAAGGCAATTGGCAGAACGCATTCATTACGACTCAAAATTGCCCCTAATGATTCAAACCCCAACAAGAGGGCAGCCCCATCTCTCCACGTTCTTGCGCAGCTGCGGCGGAAGGGCCTCAGGTAGGAAATGGAAGCGTGGTATTAATTTGTTCACCACAGCTGCTTTTTATTTCTCCTGCTTCAGAAGCAATTCTCATATAAATATTTCCCAGCAGCAGAAGTGAATATGCTAGTGCAAGGAAAGGGGCAGTCTTACATCCAAGGGCAAGGCCACATCACAATATTTCAAACAGTGGGAGGGTACCGGAGAGGAGATCTGGAGTGGCCCCCCCAGCAAGGCACTTCTATGGCTGATTCCAAGAAGCCTTTGCTTCAGTACCCAGGTGGACAGTACGACCACCATCGGCCTATTTCTCTCACAACAGAGCAAATCTGTGCATCGAGTGGCAAACGTTCAGCCTCTACACATTACTCAGCTTCTCTGAGCCTCAGTTTCCTCGTCTATCAAGTGAGGGGCCTTTCGCTGTCAGGATTTTCTTTTTTAATATAATTCATTGTCAAGTTGGCTAACATACAGTGTATATATACAGTGTGCTCTTGGTTTTGGGGGTAGATTCCCATGATTCATTGCTTACATACAACACCCAGTGCTCATCCCAACAAGTGCCCTCCTCAATGCCCATCACCCATTTCCCCCCTCCCCCACACCCCCCCCATCAACCCTCAGTTTGTTCTCTGTATTTAAGAGTCTCTTATGGTTTGCCTCCCTCCCTCTCTGTTTGTAACTATTTTTTTTCCCTTCCCTTCCCCCATGGTCTTCTGTTAAGTCTCTCAAGTTCCACATATGAGTGAAAACGTATGATATCTGTCTTTCTCTGACTTATTTCACTTAACATATTACCTTCCAGTTCCATCCACCTTGCTGCAAATGGCAGGATTTCATTCTTTCTCATTGCCAAGTAGTATCCCATTGTATACATAAATCACATCTTCTTTATCCACTCATCAGTTGATGGACATTTAGACTCTTTCCATAATTTGGCTATGACAAATCTTTGACAAAGCAGGAAAGAGCATCCAATGGAAAAAATAGTCTCTTTAGCAAATAGTGCTGGGAGAACTGGACAGCAACAGGCAGAAGAATGAAATTAAACCACTTTCTTACACCATACACAAAAATAAACTCAAAATGGATGAAAGACCTAAATGTGAGACAGGAAACCATCAAAACCCTAGCAGAGAAAACAGGCAATGACCTCTTTGACCTCAGCCGCAGCAATTTCTTGCTCGACATGTCTCCAAAATGAACTATTGGAACCTCATCAAGATAAAAAGCATCTGCACAGCAAAGGAAACAATCAGCAAAACTAAAGGCAACTGACAGAATGGGAAAAGATATTTGCAAATGACATATTGGAGAAAGAGTTAGTATCCAAAATCTCTAAAGAACTTACCAAACTCAACACCCATAAAACAAATAATCCAGTGAAGAAATGGGCAGAAGACATGAGAAGACATCCAGATGGCCAACAGACACATGAAAAGATGCTCAACATCACTCATCATCCGGGAAATACAAATCAAAACCACCCTGAGATACCACCTCACATCAGTCAGAGTAGCTATAATTAATAACTCAGGAAACAACAGATTCTGGAGAAGATGTGGAGAAATGGGAACCCTATCACTCCATTGGTGGGAATGCAAGCTGGTGCAGCCGTTCTGGAAAACAGTGTGGAGGTTCCTCAAAAAATTAAAAAATAGAACTACCCTATGATCCAGAAATTGCACTACTAGGAATTTATCCAAAGGATACAGGAGTGCTGATTCATAGGGGCACATGTACCCCAATGTTTATAGCAGTGCTTTCAACAATAGTCAAATTATGGAAAGAGGATTTTTTTTAATGTATGAAAACTTTGAGAAGTGTGCCTTGTCATTTCATATATAATAATACTAATGATAGCAGGAATCCTTTCTGAGCACTTACTAGTGCACAGAGTGACTCTGTTAACCCTCATGATGATCCTGTGAGACAGGCATCACTATCTTCATGTGGGACACATGAGATTTAGAAGAGGGAAGTACCTCGACCATGGTCCCACATCTAGGGCACGGCAAAGTGAGCCAGTGGCTGCTATTAGAATTGTCAATGGGAGGGGCACCTGGGTGGCTCAGTTGGTTAAGCGTCTGACTTTGCCTCAGGTCATGATCTCATGGTTCACGAGTTTGAGCCCCGCGTTGGGCTCTGTGCTGACAGAGCAGAGACTGGAGCCTGCTACAGATTCTGTGTTTCCCTCTCTCTCTGCTCCTCCCCTTCTATCTCAAAACTAAATAAACATTAAAAAACATTTTTTTTTTTTTTTTTTAAGAATTGCCAACAGAATTGCTTCCTAAATGCCGGAAAGGAAGACTCTCTCCATCCTCGGTGTTCTTCTTTCTCCCCATCCTGGACCCTCTTGGCCCAGCTCCCTGCCTTGCAGACAGCAGGCTGGATCCCACCCAGGCTGGAACCCCTCAAGCATCTATGAAAGGTGGAGGGAGAAGGGAGAGGGGACTGATATACCTGTGCCTTCCCCTCCCACCTGGCGGATGGTCAACGTGGCCCTCTGCCTGTGCTGGCCATCCTACAGCCATACCACCTCAGCATCTCCCACAAAGAAATGCCAACAAAAACTTTTTATGTCCAGACCATAAAGAGAAAAAGAGAGAGGCACCTTCTGCGCCTTGGTGGATATTACGACGATGTTTATTTTCCTGCCATCCTAAGTATCAAGTTATGTGCAAATATCAGCCCTTCCTCGGGTCCCTGACAGCAAGCTTTCATCAACACTTTACAGCCTGGTTATAAATCTAAAGGGAAGGCCACCTGCAGAACGGAGAGAACAGTAGAGAATCTGTTTAGAGAATAAAAGAGCAAATCTGAATTAACTGGACCATATACCCAGAGCCTATGGTCTTAGATAAGTAACTTTCTTGCTACCACTACTTAATTCTTTGGCGGGGTAATGTTCTAAAACTCAATTCATTAGCATCTGGCTATACACTAATGACTAATCTATCTATATATTGTCATGTGGGGTCAAGCCATATTTGGGGATCTCTTTTACCTTCCAAATTGTGCCTTACAATGTAGAATCAATTCTCTCTCTCTCTCTCTCTCTCTGACTACATGGGAGGATGAAATAAGAGAAATTTTAAACCATGAGGAAAGCAACAAGCTCATGAGGAAGTAGAGTATCATCCATGCTCCAGTAAGATCAATAAGCTTCCTGACGAACTGTCACCCTTTCATCCCAGTTTGGACTCATCCTGTACAGACTCAGTAACCAATTTGCCAAGTGATACTCAAAAGTCACCCTGGTCCTGCAGAGAATGTTTGACATATGCCCCATTCTCTCTGCACTTGAGATCATTCCTATCAAACATGAGTCCGTCCACAATTTCAGAGGTGGGGAGGGGGAATTTACTGGGCTACAGAAGGAACTCCAGGAATTCGGATTCACAGCAATGTGAGCTAATTCCTTCCATTGCTATGGCATTCAAGAGACCCTGAAATCTAAGAGATGGTTCATAACATCATGAAAGAGAGATGCTTCTGCTATCTTGTTTTCATTGTAGCTATTGACTTAGACTCTTCCTTGCTCTTGAGTGTTCAGTATGAATCCCAAATTAATACTTCATTTCCCGTGCCTCTGTAGACAACATGCCAGCACCTATAACCAGCACCAGTGTCTAATGAGCATGATTTGATCTGGGAACAAGAAGGAAGTGGAGACAATCCCAGAGACTTTGGAGAAGCTCTAGAATACTCACAAAAATAATCATAGTAGCCAGCATTTGAAATGCACCTTCTTCTCTTATTCAACCCTCACAAAAACCCTGTTATAAAGTCATGTTATTAATTCCATCTCTTGTCTAAATGAGACAAGAGAAAGCAAAAGTAACTTGGCCACAGTTGTAGTAGCTGGTAAGTGGCAGAGCCGGGACTGGTTAAAGGCACACTCCTTCAACTATGCCTTCTCCTGTCTCCCACAGACACCTCTCTGTCCAGTGTGCAAACATTTTTCTAAAGCTCATCTGCTATGTCACTTTCTCCCACATGAAATAGGACAATATAGAGAAGAATTTGTGATATGGTCCTCATTTCTCAAAGAATGAAAGGTTAACTCCTCACTTACTCCATAAAGTTAACCTGGCATCAGCAAGATTTCCATCTCTTCTGTCCACTGAGAAGGAAAGGAATTTCCTTGTTCTCAGCAAAGACTAACAAGTTACTCTTCACCACAGATCTGAATGACAACTCATGTACTTTGGTTTTAAACAGAATACACCTGACCCAGCCTCAATACCTTTATGTGAAGACACAACGTCTCTCTAGAGCACAACCAACAGGTAATCATGACCCTCTGCCGTCCTCACAGGTGAATGAAGGTCCTTTTGAAGGTCCCACAGGTTGAGACATAGACTCCTGCTCTGTGAATAAGGGCCCAAGTGTTTCCTTATCTTCCAGCAATGGCCATACTGGATTCCAACTATCAAGACAATTTGGTCTCCCTGACGATTAGTAGAACATTGTGGTTAAAAAGCACAGATACTGGGGATGCTTGGGTGGCTCAGTCGGTTAAGTGTCTGACTTTGGCTCAGGTCATGATCTCATGATTGGTGGGTTCGAGCCCCATGTTGGGCTCTGTGCTGATAGCTCAGAGCCCGGAGCCTGCTTCGGATTCTGTGTCTCCTTCTCTCTCTACCCCTCCCCCATTCATGCTGTGTCTCTCTTTCTCTCAAAAATAAATAAACATTTTTTTAAAAAATGTTTTTAAAAGCACAGATTCTGGGGCCAGACTCCCCATCTGCAGATCCCAGTTCTACCTCTCAGTCAAGCTTGGGCAAGTTACTTAACTCCTCCCGTCAGTTTCTTACCCTCACCTCAAAGGATCATGTCAACATTAAATGATAAAGTATTTACAGCAGTGCCTGGCCTCAGTAAACACCGTGCAAGTGTTAGCTAATGATACAATTAACACCAGACTGGGAGCTTCTGGAGGACAGGGAGTAGCCATCTTGCATCTTCTGTTATTTGTTTTCTTTTTCTATTTTTTTTAAATATTTTTTTAACATTTATTTATTTTTGAGACAGAGAGAGAGACAGAGCATGAACAGGGGAGGGTCAGAGAGAGAGGGAGATACAGAATCTGAAACAGGCTCCAGGCTCTGAGCGGTCAGCACAGAGCCTGACACGGGGCTTGAACTCACGAACCGCGAGATCATGACCTGAGCCGAAGTCGGACGCTTAACCGACTGAGCCACCCAGGGGCCCCTGTTATTTGTTTTCTAATCACAAGAGTCTAACACAGCACCTGCTTCGTGACAAGCATTCAGTAAATATTAGTTATCTAAATGAATACATCTGATTATAAATAATGAAAATAATTAAATGAGCCGCACACCATCAAAATCTCGTTAAATAAGATTTTCTCTTCACTTTAAACGAGAAGCAGACACATGCACATTTGTACAGAAATGTGGATGCCGCACCACTCATTGCTGGGTTTTTGTTTTATTTTTATGGGAGTTGTTTTTTTGTTTTTTGTTTTTTTTTTTTTGGAACACAATCCTCATTTGCAAATTCATTTTTCCAGTAGCATGCCAATTTCCATTAGCTCTTTAATTTCTGGCTTAAAAGCTTCAGGACTTCACTAAACACTGATGGAATCACAACCTCCAGGATGAAAACAATAATAATAATGAACTGGAGGCCTGTAGAGACAGGCCAGGGGCTGCAGGCCCAACCCTGCGTGCACTGAACAATCTTGTGTATGACTGCTTCACTGGAGAAATGGCAGTGCCTCTGACTTCGGGACACCCGCCAGGAGGAGTCACTTCAATTTGTCAGGGCTGCGTCCTTGGGCACAAAGGACCCAAACCCGCACTCAGCAGAGGTCACCTGCTGCCTCAGCTGTGGCCTAAACTTCTTGCCCAAAAGCTGCTTGGAAGAAGTGACGGCCCAGGGCAGGGAAGGACAAGGCTTAGCTGGCTCTGCTCTCTGACTCACAGCACGGATTTCCGCGGACTGCTGAATCGGTGTCTCCAGTGCCACGCTTCTCTTAAATCGCTGCATTCCTAAATACGTAAACTTTGGAGGTTATGGACACCAAGGGAATCTGCTCATGCAGGAAAAAAAGACAGGAATATGCTTTAAGAGAAGTACTCTTGACAACAAGGCTGAAAAGAAAGGGCTTCTATTGCCCAGAAACAAATTTTCTGCTTCCCTTCTGTGAAGGTTTGAAATGAAGGGCTCTTGGTCTCCAAAACAGATATGAAAATCCCTATTCCTTCATTCCTCAAGCCTTGAGCATCTTCTGTGGGCCAGCTACTTGTGCCAGGCATGAGCGACATAAGGATAAAAGACACAGACTCAACCTGGAAGACCTTACAGCTGTGGGAGGGAGACGGATGAGAAAGACAGTAGTCACTCAATAGAGTCTATTAAGCGTGGAGGCAAATGTGAGTGATTGATGCCACAGGGCCAAGCAGAGCACCTCACGCCATGGAGGGTACACGACGGCCTCCCTGAAGACTTGAGTTTGGGCACCTCTGAAGGCAAATGATTCAGAAATCCAAAGCGTAACACTTAGCAGAGTGCCATAGTTGGTACTCCATGAATGTGTAGTTACTAAATGAATGAATGAATGGATGAATGAATGATTTAAAGCCAGCTCTTTGACTACCACTGCAACCTTTGGATCGAGATAAGGGACCCAAATGGCAAACTGGTGACTGATCACATCACGTCACCCTGCTGCCTGAAACACGGCCACAGCTTCCCAGTGCGCTTAGGATAAAGTCCAACATCAGGCCCCGCGCGGTTTGCTTCCCTTGCCCCTGCTCCCAGTCCAACCTCCTACCAACCTCCTACCTTGCTAACTCCCCTCCAGCCATAAATGCTCCTCTTCTCTCAAGTCCCCAGACACCCTGGGCACCCTTCCACCACAGGGCCTCGGCACTCAGCTGCCCCACCTGGACTCCCCGTGCCCCCTCTGTCACACCTCCTGCTCACATGCCCCACGGCTCCATCCCGTCTGCAGCATTCACTCATGGCGGTTTTATTTATACTAATTTGTGTGGTCACACGCACAAGATTTGCCTCCCCTACTACCTATCAGTAGGGTAGCCATACGATTTATCTTTCAAACCAGGATACTGGCGACAGAGACAGAGATGCTATTATTATTCCAGAACCACGAAAACTGGGATGTTCGGTCACCCTAGTTATAAACTCCAAGAGGTCAGGGACTACGTCCACCTTTTATTCACCATTATGTCCCCAGGACTTAGCACTGAAGTTGGCGCACAGCAGGAAATCAGTAAATTTGTTGAATGAATGAATGAATGAGTAATGGAGTAAGGGATTTGGAGCTTGAAAGAAGAAGGGAATGGTAAATGTCACAGCCTTGGGAAATGTTCATGGCTCATGCAAATTAACTAACATCTCCTGCTCCTGGAGAAAACAGTTTGGCAGCTCCTGATCTCTGGCCCGCCCTTATCTGCAGAATAGCGGCTTTGGTTACCATGGCAGCATTAAAGGTCCACGCCCAGGACACGACACAGTACCCCATCCTCTCCTGCAGCCTCTTGTACCTTAAATGAAATCATGTCCCACCAAATCATGGTGGAGTCAGGCCCAAAGAGCAGAGCTAGTAAAATGAGTCAGTAGGCCAGAGTCCTGAGCAAAGTATCTAACACTCTAATCACTTATTAGAAAAGGATAAAAATCCCTAAGAGATCATAAAGGGAAAACCAGTGGCAGAGGTCCTGTTGACTAACGTAAAAAGTCCTACACCAGTCCAAGTGGGGAAGGGAAGATATAGCAGGATGAGAAGGGACCCCCCACCCACAAAGGCTCATACTTCCAGGAAATTCCAGACCTGGCTGACAGTTGAGAGCTTCAGGTTTGCTTCAGATAAAGAGACCATCATGACTAAGAAGTACCCATTTTGAGGTCAAGACGGTTCTGAGAAGTTAAGCAACTTGCCCAAGCAAGGACTGAAGGATGCCAGGAAAAATGTCCACCTCCCAGCATCAAGGTAGTGTGCTCACTGGGGTGGTGGGGGGATGGGGATTAGGGGGTGCGGGGCGGGGGGGGGGGGGTCAGAGACGTTATACAAGCTGTCCCCAGGGAAGCCCTCCAGTGAGAGAGGAATCCTTGTTGCCTGCACTACAAGACCCTTACAGTGGAACATCCCGAGTCCTCCCTGGTGGTCATTTCATCCAACTATACCCGCTGCTGTGAAACACCTCTCCCTCGTGGCTACTACCTGGAGAGAAAATAGCCATGAGACCCCACTAGCTACTCTGGAGACCTGCAAAGTCTTAAAACATCTAAGAATTCACAGCCTGAAAACCAACTGCCACGTATCATCACTCACCCAGGCTGGGGTGTGGTTCCCCATCAGTCAGGGAAGCCACCTCATGATTTTATGGATTTTATGCAATGGAGGCATAGGAGAGCACTGAGGATAAAGAGATTCTTGGGATGGGGTGGCTATCAAATCAAGTTCAAGGAAATAATGTTTCCTGGACACCAGCTATATGCCAGGCACTCTGCTGGGTGCTCTGAGTGAGTTACCTCCTTCCCTCTTCAGCTTCTGAATGAGAGGGACTGTCCCACCCTTTTGTAGGAGGAGAAGACTTAGGTTCAGTGGGGTGAGGGACCAAGTCTACCTGACTTTCAGGCCCATGCTCCTTCCCCTCTTTGACACCCCCTTCTTTGAAAATATAATATAGTCCACACGCGTAATGCTATAGTGCCAGGTGAGATAACCCACATCTCCTTAAAAATTTCTCCTTTTCCTCCAGTATTTTCCTTGGGGGTAAAAGCTTTCAGAAAAGGCCCAGATGTGCTATAGGGGGATACTCACCGTTGATGCAAGTTGAGCAGCATAGCCCAATGGCTAGACCTACGGGCTCTGGAGTCAGGTATCCCAAGGCTCAAATCCCAGTTTAACCATGCGTTGGCTGTGACTTACCTTAAACCAGTTACTTCTTAGAATTAATTTTCTCATCCATAAAATGCAATGACGGCAGTGCAACCCTATCTGTAGGCTTATTGCAAGGGTTAAATGAACTCAGACCTGGAAGCACTTAGAAGAGTGCCTAGAGGAAAGTAAACCACCAATAAGTGGTAGCCATTTTTCATTACCTTGACAGCTCTGCAGGAGATCTCTCTGTTACTGTCATCTGCAGACTCCCTCGCATCACCTCGGGGGCAAGAGTCTAAAGATGGATGGCTCTTATGTGTCCCCTCTGGGTGGAACCCCTGAGGCCCAGCTCTGGTTAAGTGGCTTGCCCCAGGGCGCCAAACTAGAAAGATCGACACGCCTCACTAGGGGTAAACAGCAGTCAGGTACAGATGACATCCACCCCTTCACTCAGTCACACCTTGGAATGATGGCCACCCTATTGTTCCACTGACCTGTGCCAGCCTTGGGGGCTGCCTGAGTCTTCTGGGACCCTGAGGTTCTCTGGAATGTTTCTCAAACTACAGGAGGAACCATGGAGGAGGGGCAGACAGTGATCAGTGTCCCCACCACGGCTCGGGATAAAGACGCGGATCTAGATGGCCCCAGTAAACCCTCTAAATGGAATAGGAAACTGGTCCATTTCCTCCCTGAGCTCAGGCCACAAAGACACAGCCCCTCGGTGTTAGCAACCCAACCCGGCACTCACAGAGCAATTTCTGCGAAGGTGACTTCACACTTCAACAGTAGAAGCACATTGAGAAAATTTGTCAATGACAAAATTTAGGATAGAAATCCCGGAGGGCCTTTTAGGAGCTTTCTTCTCTTTTCCCTTAGGAGGATCCCAGGATGCACATACTTCAGGGGCTTTCTGGCTTTTTCTTCCTTCCCGAACAAAGAAATAGTAGCAATCACAACAGCTGCAAGTAACTGAACTTTTTGTTTGCCATTCATACGACCCAAACAGGTGGACACTAATACCACTATCTCCATTTTACAGACGGGAAGGTGAGGCCCCGGGGTGACTCCCCTATTTCCCAAGTCACCTGGCCGGGAAGCGGGAAAGAGATTTAACACAGGAAGGGAAACTGCAGAGTCTGGGTGCTTATTGCCACGCTATGCTGCCCACGCAGCCTCTGCTTGAACAAGGAGCACTGAGCAGGCACTCCAGAAATCTCTGCTGAATGGGGAATGAGTCATTTGCAAGTTTTCTTCATCCAACTCTCTTAAACGTGGCCCCTTCCGTGGGTGATGGGTATTGAAGAGGGCATCTTTTGGGATGAGCACTGGGTGTTGTATGGAAACCAATCTGACAATAAATTTCATATATTAAAAAAAAAAGGAAATAGTTTGCTATAACTGTCAAAAAAAAAAAAACAAAAACAAAAAAAAACGTGGCCCCTTCCCTGTTATCTCAGTATCTGTGTCTCACTTATGATGTTCTAATAGTCTCCTTATGAGTCTTCCTTCCTTCAATTTCTCCTTCCACCAACCCAAAGCCCCCCTTGCTAGAAGAGTTATTTTTCCAATGGCAAATTTTCATCATGTCACTGCCTTGCTTAAACTCTTCAGTGACTCCCCACTTCCCAGGGCAGAAAGCCTAACTCCTCAGCAAGGCTCTCTGGGCACCTCCCAAATCCAGCCCCACTCGCCTCCCCAGTCTTATCTACCACCCCTCCCTACACCTCTCAGCTCAGGCCACACTGACCACCTGCAGCTTCCTCAACGGGCCACACTCACCATTGGGGTGCCCTTGATCCATGACCTAGGGAATGGATCTCCTCCCACAGTCCACGTTTCTGTTTGCATGTGCGTGGTTAAAAGCCTAGAATGCATGGTCAGACTGCCCAGGAGTAAATCCTAGATCTTCTGCTTACTAACGGGGTGACCTTGAGCACATAACCTCGCTGCCTGATGCCTCTGTTTCTGTGGGCACAAAAGACTATCCTTGTAGAACGGTTATAGGGACCAAAAGAGATAAAGAGCCACAAAATCTTCCCTGACCTCTGTTTGCGTCACTGGGGCTCCCATTTTTATGTACTTCTAGTAGCTCCGTTCTGGCCGTCATAAAAAGACAAGACAGAACAAATGCTGGCAGGGACGTGGAGAAAGGGGAACCCTCTCGCGCTGCTGGTGGGAATGTAAATCAGTGCCGCCACTCTGGAAAACAGTATGGAAGTTCCTCAAAAACTTAAAAATAGAACTACCATATGATCCAGCAATTGCACTTCTGGGAATACGTCCAAGAAAACACAAAAACACTAACTTGAAAAAATACACGCACCTCATGCTCACGGCAGCATTATTTACAGTAGACAAGACCCGGAAACCACCTAAGTGTCCATCGACAAAGGAGCAGATAAAGGAGTTGTGGTACATAATATATACAGTGGAACACGAGTAGACGGCATTATGCTAAGTAAAATAGGTCAGACAGAGAAAGACAAATACTGTATGACCTCACTTATATGTGGAATCTAAGAGAAAAATTCATAGAAAAAGAGATCAGAGGCCAAGGGGAGGGGGAGGGGGCCTGGAGGAAGGTGGTTAAAAAGTATCAGCTTCCGGTTATAAGATCCCAAAGTAGGGGCACCTGGGTGGCTCAGTCACTTAACCATCCGACCTCAGCTCAGGGCATGATCTCACAGTTTGTGGGTTCAAGCCCCGTGTCGGGTTCTGTGCTGACAGCTCAGAGCCCGGAGCCTGCTTCGGATTCTGTGTCCCCCTCTCTCTGCCCCCTCCCCTGCTCATGTTCTGCCTCTCTCTCTCTCTCAAAAATAAATAAACGTTAAAAAATAAAATTAAAATAAGATCCATAAGTAGTAAGGACAAAAAGTACAGCATGATGACCATAGCTAACGCTGCAGTGTGATATATAGGAAAGGTGTTAAGAGAGCAAATCTCGAGGGTCCTCAGCACAAGGAGAAGATTTCTTTTTTCTCTTTTTGCTTTTTTTCTTTATTGTAGCTATATGAGGTGATGGATGCCAACCAAACATAGTGGTAATCGTTACAGAATGTATGTTCCCAACCATTCTTCTGTACATCCAAACTTATACAGTGATGCATGTCAATTACATCGCCATAAAACTGGAAAAATAATAGCTCCATTCCAGTGAATTGCGGTTGTTGGGTTACATGCCTCTTCCTCCAGGGTTTCTCTGCCTCGGCACTGCCGACACCTGCCTGCATAATTCTTTGCTGTGGCCAGGGCCGTCCTGTGCATTGCAGGATGTCAGCAGCCTCTCTGGTCTCTACTCACCAGACCCTACTAACACCGCCTCAAGACTTGACAACCAAAAATGCCTCCAGACATTGTCAGAGGTCATCTGGGGGGCAACCCCCCCTCCCCATTAAGAGCCACTGCCTGAACCAGGGGATGTATGGAAGTGTTGAATCTCTATATTGTACACCTGAAACTAATGCAACACCGTATGTTAACTAACAGGAATTAAAATAAAAACTTTAAAGAAACGGTGCCACTGCCTGAAACTCTAAGCTCCTGGAGCAATCCTACAAGCAGCAGTGGCAGCAGCAATAGCAATCGTGTTTTCTGAGCACTCACCACGTGCAAAGCCCTTCTCAGTGAGTCATAGAATTTAATCCTCTCAACACCCCAGGGGGGAAGGATTTTAGGCACATTTTATTGATAATGAAACTGGATCTCAGAGAGGTTAGTAACTTGCTCACGGTGTGTTTTATTTTCACCTTTTCTATCCTCAGCACCTAGCATGTTACTTGATACAACAGGCGTTCAATAGCAAGTTAAAGAATGCATGGATGAGGGGTGCCTAGGTGGCTCAGTCCATTAAGCATCCAACTTCAGATGCATCCGTTGATGCAAAGATAATGTGACATGACCTTTTTCCCCAAGATCTCACTGTCTATGGAAGGAAAATTCAAGCATGAATCTAGATTCAATTCAGACCACCGTTTATATGTATTGCAGCTAAATAAAAAGGGTCTCATCACAACAAGTATAATCCCATTCTTACTTAAAATTACTCCAGAATTGTTTCCCCCTTTTTCTATGGCATTCTAGGCCTTAAATCCAGCACAGATTAGTACCACACTCTCATCACCACAAACTTGATGGCGGTTTTTCACAAAAGAAGAAAACAAAGACAAAGCTATCCAAGAAAGAGTAATATAAAACACCACCCTTAGATTTGACAGGGTTTTTTTCATAAAAATTACAGGAACACAGGTATGAAATCATATTTATTCCCAGAGGGGGAGGTGGGGAGAGAATGTGTATTTCTAGGTATTGAAGAGTCAAGTCAGATTATCAAAATTTCCTTAAAGGAATATAATTGCTATGAAGGTTCCAGATCATAGGTAGCCCCCAAATTCATTTACCCTATCAGTGCAGTTAGAAAGAAAGAAAGAGAGAGAGAGAGAAAGAGAAAGAAAGAGAAAAGAAAAGGAAAGGAAAGAAAAGGAAAGGAAAGGAAAGGAAAGGAAAGGAAAGGAAAGGAAAGGAAAGGAAAGGAAAGAAAAGAAAAGAAAAGAAAAGAAAAGAAAAGAAAAGAAAAGAAAAGAAAAGAAAAGAAAAGAAAAGAAAAGAACGAGCCAGGCCAGTCTTGCAAATCCTGCAATATCCTGGATTGCAGTAACCCTTAGAATTTAATGCAGATAATCCCAGAGCAGAAGGAGTTGTGGGAGCCATCTTTTCCATCCCTCTGCCTTGCAAACTTTAGAAGCCCTGGAAAGACGTGGCTCTCCCTTGCCTCCATGAATGTCACCGCCATCCACCAGGACCTACTCTTCCTGGTTCAGGAGGGTATACAGGATAGGAAATCAATTTTCAGCCTCCAAAGAAGCCATCCACCCTCCATCTCCCACATGGTGGAACCCTCCAACCGGGCCCCCGACCATTTCACTTCCTCCCTCTGGGACTTGACTCTCTGCCCTTCACAGACTTCTGAAGCCTCCTGTTTCACTTCCTCCCATCACTCCACCTGAGAGGACTCTCTGTCTCCCATGGCCCTCCCATGGCCAAGTTCACCCCTGCCGAGGCCACCCCCACCCCTGCTTTCACTGCCTCGCTTCTCTAGGTGGTAGCTCAAAGTTCTCTGCCTCCATCTTTTTATGGGTGCTATTTTCTTAATACCCAAGCTATGCAAGGGCCTTAGCACGGTGCCTGATACAATAAATGTTCAAAAACAGTAATCTTGATTATTCCTATTACTGCTGTCTTTATTGTATCCCCATAAATCCACCACAATGGCCCTCCCAAGTCACCAACAGCCTCTCATGCCACCTCTGGTGGTTTTTACTCCACTTTCACTGACTTGAGATAGGTTAATACAACGCTGTTTGTTTAAAATTCTTTCTGTGGCACCTAGGGCACCCTCTTAGCCCAGCAGCTTACACAGACTTCAGAATCAGGAAGTTAATCAGTACACATAGGTGGAATGAATTAGAAAAACCAAAGCCTTTTTGCCTGCCGCTGCCTCCGGCCACCTCCTCCAAAAGCAGGTGATGCGAAACAGAGCCCACTCATCACGCGTCAGGGCATCAAGGCTGTGGCACGCATGTTCCCTCTTCCCCCTGATCATCACGTGCCTTACTCTCTGGCTCCTTGGAGGTCTCAGCTCACAGGTCGCCTCCCCGGAGAAGACCACCCTGACCATCAGGAGCATCTCAACCAAAGGCGAAACTTGGTGAGCTCCAAGGACAGAACCAACGCTGTCCCTTCTCACCCCCTGCTCACCTGGATCAGCGTCTCCAGCTCCTGTGGGCTCACGCAGATATGATCCCGCAGGAATTCTGCCTTCTCCAAGGCGATGGTGTTCTTCTGGCTGCTCTCGAAGGGCTGTTCCAGCGCCCGGAAGACCAGACCGCCCGTGACGAGGTAGACCACCACGACCACAAAGATGGCAACGACCGTTTTCCACTTCATGACGGTCTGCAGGCCCCCCTGGGGGGCGCCTTCCATCCTGGCTACCACCGTGGCTCGGGAGGAAACGGACAGGCGCGGGGCCGCGTGGTGCCCACTAGTGGCACCCTTGGGCTGGCACACCGGGGGTGCTGCTGCTGGAACGGCCACTGAGAAACAGGGTGGAGGACAGGGGGAGAGAGAGTTTGTTTATGAATACAAGACACAGAACTTGGCAGAAGCAAAGCACAGATGTCTTTCTCAAGCCAGCTTTCAAACGTGAGGATCACAAACCGGCTCCCCAAGCCGGCAGGGAGGGAACCTGATCAGTTGTGAGGCGCCTGTGTGAGTTCTTGAAAAATGGGCACCAGGAGTTCTGGTTTAAAAAAAAAAAAATAGTATTAATTGAGTTTGAAATGCTTATATTTCTCTACAAGGTCCAATTCTGAAAGCCCGTGATTTATACTTCAGCTCTTGCCTTAGCTTCCTTGGTTAAACGATATATAAGATAAATGACAAACCACCATATTTGAAATACAGACGTATTATTCAACTTGGAGAGGAAATAAATCGGAGATGGACGCCCAACGACTCTGGCCACATACTGAGGACCGGGTGATAACCAAGAGCAAAGAAGAGACTAACATCTAGCGAGTTTCAAAGTCCCTTTCATCCAGGGTCATGGTCACAAAACAAAGAAGGGTGAGCTTGGCATCAGGGAAACAAGTCAAAACTCAGACACAGTAGGGGTGCCTGGGTGGCTCAGTCGGTTAAGCATCCGGCTTTGGCTCAGGTCATGATCTCACGGTCTGTGAGTTCGAGCCCCGCATCAGGCTCTGTGCTAACAGCTCAGAGCCTGGAGCCTGCTTCAGATTCTGTGTCTCCCTCTCTCTCTGCCCCTCCCTTGCTTATGCTCTGCCTCTCTCTGTCTCAAAAATAAATAAAAATATTGAAAAAAATTTAAAAAAAAAAGCTCAGACACAGTAAAAAAAAAGTTTGGGTTTCAGAAGACTACCAAAGTGAAAAAAAAAAAAAAAGATGGAGTAGAATGAGGGAAGGAATAATGAGTGATGTTTTTATGCCAATAAATTTGGTTTCCTAAAAAAAGAAGAAGAAATAGATTCAAAGCACATTTCTCAATAGAAAATTCAGTGACTTAGATGTAATCACTCCTGATCTATTAGTAATAGAATTTTTCTTCTATTTTCCTCCAAAAAGAAGCCATTGGAAAAGAAATCTCCCCTCGTGTTGAGAACACATCGAATTCTCAAAGGTCCCTGGTCTCTGTTAGGGCAATTTCGTTACCTTGGAAATAAATATGTTAAGCTGGAGGCTTTTCTGGAATGGCAGGAGGAACAGGGTAGTGTTGCACATGTAATGCTATCATGCATTTCAGAAATCTGTCTTGTGCAGCAGTGAGCAGACAGTGCACTTCGATTTTGTTCTGCCCTCATTATACTAATGCTTATTATAGCCTCTGCCATAGCGCAGCCTGGCTGTTGTGTAAATAAGGTATTAGGAGATGACAACCCTAATTACCTAAGTGGAGCCAACAATCCCACTCAAGAGAGCTCACTGCTCAGTCCCTGCCTTGGGGAACTCAAGATAAATAAAAGCACGGGGATGTCCCCTGCCTGTTCACAGCACCAATGACCCTGACAATGCCTGGCCAGAAGGGTGGCCACCTCCAGGAATCTAGGTCTGTAAACATCTGCCTTTCCTCCTAGGGCCTCAAAATCAACTTTTCTCTTGAAAACCAAGCAATCAACCTTTTATTGTATCTTATTCTAGCAAATAAAATCATTATTGTTGATAATCGTATATAACCGCTGCAAATAAAATGTTAAATTTCCTTCTGACTTACTGAACCCAAAACTGCCTGGAATCTCTGATTGAAAGATTTAAGAATTAGGATCAGCACTGTGGGCATTATGTTCTTGCTAATCCTTCCCCCAAAACACTACTTCCGGGTTCCTACTAGCCCTTGTTGATAATGAGGTGCGTCTTGTCTTAGGCAGCTTGCTTTCAGCCTTGCCCCCATGTTTCCCATTCATTCAACCTCCCCACTGTATCTCAGTCCCTTGCGCCTCTCACCATTCCTAGGACTACCAATCTTAACTCATCTTGCTTGAACCAATCCAGCAGCTGCCTAAGTGACCTCCCTGCTTCCAATCTCACCCATCTTTGACAAATCTGGGGTCAAATACCACTTCCGGAAGCACTTCCTCCCCTTTCCTCCTGCGGCCTCTGTGGACGGTGGAGCAACGGCCCCCAAAGATGTCCACATCCTAATCCCTGGGCCCTATGCCTGTGTTACCTTACAACAGGAAAGGAACTTTGCAAATGTGATTAAGTTAAAAATCTAGAGATAGGGAATTATCCTAGATTATCTGGGTGGGCCCAATATAATCACAAATTTCCTTCTAAGAGGGAGGCAGGACAGTCAGAGAAAGACATGTAAAGACAGAAGCAGAGGTCACAAGCCAAGGGATGGAATCAACTCCTAGAAGCTGGAAGAGACAAAAAACAGACTCTCCCCTAGAGGCTCCAGAAGGATTCCATCCTGCCCACACCTTAATTTTGGCCCAATGAGACCGATTTGGAACTTCTGACCTCCAGAACCATAAGATAATAAAGATGTATTCTTTTCAGCCACTAAGATTGTTACAGCAGCAACAGGAAGCTAATACACCCCCACTAGATGAGATCTCTCTTGACCCACACTCACTGCCCTGTGCTGTTAATAGAGCCTGTTTACTTGTCACTCGACTTAGAGCTTTAGGAGGGCAGGCCCCGGGTCTACCCTCTCACCTCTGTACCCGTCCTGTATGGTGCCTCCCACAAGAGGCGCTGATAAAATGAATGAAGAACAGAAGGAAGAGACGTGGGCACGTCCGAACCGCGCATACAACGTGGATGAGTGGTGTTCAGCGGGAAACCGCTTGGCACCCCAGGAGCCAAGAGCAGGTGCTCCGACACAGCAGTGCTCTGCTCACGCCTCACCCCTTCATGGATGTTCCTCTGGTCGGCAGCCCCATCCCCACCTTCACCTGCCTGGGAAACTCCCATCCTCCTCAATCCCAGCTCCAAGCCGCCTCCCCTGTGAAGTCATCCCGGACTCTCCAGGCCCACCTGGCGTGCCCCTCGCCCGACGAGCCTACAAATTCCTTAGAGTCTGAAAGCTTGTCTTTTAATGGTTGGATCTCCATTTCTCGGCATAGTGCCTTGAATAGAGCAATTGTTTGTTTTCTGTTGTTGTTGTTGTTGTTGCTGATTCCTTCAAACCATAAACAAAAGCCCCATCAGTCACCACCACCCTCAGTAACAAGCATTTGTGTAATGCCAAATGAGCACGAGGCGCTGTGCTGTGGTGGTCACAGTCCCTCCCAGCTCCAGGGGTTGACAACCCACTTAGGGGACATCCTCCACACTGACAGGTGATAACCATTAGGAGGAAGCCTAATGACGGCCTTGAGCTCGGGGGTCATCTGTAGCTGGGACTCATTCACGAACTTGCATCATGGATGTTTCCAGGGCTTTTAGCATCCCTGAGGCTGAGCAGAATTGGGCTTGAGAAAGGTCTTTTTCAGACCAGTTCCTGATGCCACTCTGCTAAGGGCCAGTCTCTGGGAGCAGAGTCTGAATAGAATCCACCAATCCTGAGTTTCCAAATCACCAGGAGTAAAAACCAGAACTTCAGTCCCAAATCTATCAGTGGCTGGGTGACCTTGAGACCGCCATTTAGTTTCTCTGTTTCCTTATCTTCGAAAGGTGGATGATAAGGACTCAGTTGGAGGGTTGGGGGGCTGGTGGGATTAAAATGAGAATAACATGACTTCCAAGTCAGTCCTCTTCTGGAGCATAGGAAACAGAAAAATAGGAACCAAAGAAATTCCCTTGGTGGAAAGGGCCCTTTTATCTAAAACGTATCAATAACGGATGGGTCGTATAAAGTAATGATCTATCATTCTTCACGACTCCCACAGAAAAGTATCTGGCAGCAAAAAAACACTGCCAAGAATTGATGAGAAGGCAAAGCCTGGAAGATACTACCGTAAGTTAATTTTCATTTTAAAATGTTTCCTCACAGGGGCACCTGGGTGGCTCAGTCAGTTAAGCCCTGACTCTTGATTTCGGCTCAGATCACAATCTCATGATTCATGAGATCAAGCCCTGCATCAGGCTCCACGCTGTTAGCGCAGGGCCTGCTTGGGATTCTCTCTCTCCGCCCCTCCCCCACTCTCACTCTCTCTCTTTCTCAAAATAAATAAACATTTAAGAAAGAAAAGTACAGGGCGCCTGGGTGGCGCAGTCGGTCAAGCGTCCGACTTCAGCCGGGTCACGATCTCGCGGTCCGTGAGTTCGAGCCCCGCGTCGGGCTCTGGGCTGATGGCTCGGAGCCTGGAGCCTGTTTCCGATTCTGTGTCTCCCTCTCTCTCTGCCCCTCGCCCGTTCATGCTCTGTCTCTCTCTGTCCCAAAAATAAATAAATGTTTGAAAGAAAAAAATTAAAAAAAAAAAAAGAAAAGAAAAAAAAAAGAAAAGTACAGGATAAAAGGTTTCCTCATAAACACCTGCCCATTCTGCTTTTACCGAAACGCGGGTAGACATGGGAGCACGCGTGCAAATCTGCTCCTTCCTGGTTGAACAAGTTGTTAGTAGCTTTGAAGTTTTCAGGCTTTCCCAGGCCCTATACTTACCGCATCACCCATTCTTGCACTCAGTCAACAAACATTTGAGTCAGCCGGGCACTGTGCTGGGTCCTGAGGACACAGAAATGAGTAAGATACGTCCCTGCCTTCAGAGTCAGTGGGAAAATTGACGAGGGTCTCACCCACACGTGAACCTAGTTCGTCGTCACAAAACCTCCTGTGGAGAACAGCTGTCATTATCTACCCCTCTTGACAGGTGAGGCACTGACAGGTGACCCTGACCAGCCTGTCCCAAGCAGTGGCATCCTTGGATCTGTCTTCACACACCTAACCCCGGATGCCTTCCGCTCCTCCAGGCCGCTCGAAACAAATGACATCCGCGGGATTCAGGGTTTCTTGGAAACGTGGAACGCGGCCATCTCAGAGGTCCGCTGTCACGCAGTCATGTGACTCTGCCTATTGACCCAGGCAAAGTACAAGCGATTGCAACACACTGGCGAGAAGCAAAGAACTCCTGCCCTCCCCACCCCTCAGCCCTCCCAGGTCTGGAATCGGTCCGGGGCCACCTGCACGGACAGCTCAGAGCTTCCGGAGAGCTCCAGGTGGAAGCTCAGTCTGGAATCCTCAAAAGGCTTCCCTGGAGGTAGTGCACAGGGTGGGTGTCAGGAAGAGGGAAGGGGTGATGGAGAGCCCCACCTGCCTGCAGTTGTCCCAGAGGCTGCTTTCACTTCTGCCATCCTCTAAGAAGAGCAGACAGGATGTGCATGTTTGCTCTGACTCCAGACGCCCCAACAGCCAAACCTCATTCTCCCAGCTTCCATCTGATGGCTGTGCCTTAAAGCTGGTCAAGCTGGTCCTGGTAAGAACGCAGCGACTCTGCATCTACACACACTAAATGAGCAAGCCCTGTCCCCCAAATGCCACCAAAGCAAAGGCTCTCCCTTTGGGTTTAATTATTTCTCTCTCCTAGCCCTCTCGAAACACCTAAGCTTTCTTTCCAGATGGAAGAAAAAGGCATGGGGAAATTTCTGAGGACCTTTAGAGACAGAGAGCCAAGACTAGAGGAAACCAGGCTGAAAGAAAGGGGAGGGGAGGGAGGAGGGAGCCGAGAACATGCTGCCACCTTGATTCACATCTGTCCTCGCCTCTCTCTTTAGGGCAAGGCTCTGTCTTCTCTCACCGGAATCACTTAGAAAGCCTCCGGTCCTGTCCCCTCAAATCCATCCTCCACATGGCAGCCAGATGGCACTCTCCCGGGTGCGACTCTGAACGCTTGGACCTCATACTTCAGCCCCTCTGAAGACACCACAGTGATGCAAATAAAGCGCAGGCTCCCAAAACATAAGAGACTCTTAAAAACTGAGAACAAACTGAGGGTTGAGGGGGGTGGGAGGGCGGGGAGGGTGGGGGAAAAGAAAAAAAAAAAGCGCAGGCTCCTTCCAGGACCTGGTGCCTGCCGGTCTCCCCAGCCTCACCCGCTGCCACGCCCCCACAGGCAACCTTCGCCCCAGCCAAACCCAGCAGCACCCGACCCCTGCGTGCTGAGCCCTGCTAATGCCGCCCTCTGGGCCATCTTGCTTCCCAATACCTTTCTCCTCCCCACTCTTTATCTGGCCGGCATCGCCTCCTACTTCAAAACTCACTTCGTGTGTCACCACCTCCAGGAAGTCCTCCCCGACTGCCCACCCCCAGTATAATCAGATGTCCTTCCTCTCCGCTCTGTGTCTCAGTGTGGAGCTCAGCACACTGCCGGCAGCTGAGATCCTCTTACTTCTAATTTGTTCCATTCCTGGATTCATTCACGCCTCCATGCATAAATTTGCCTTGCACCAACATTTATGAGGTCAATGTCACACACTTGCCCGACAGAAAATCCGACTGCAGAATTCATTGAATCTGGCAGTATGAGCAGTCCTAGTACTATAGTATTTTCCGCCCCCCCCCAGACAGACATCCAGAGTCGAGGTGTTCTCAGACAATAAATAGTCCAAGGAGAGCTCTTCATGATCTGTTCAATTCCTAAGGAAGACGAGGAAGAGCCCAGGACCAGAGCTCCTCCTTGCCCATGCGAGCTGGCCACGACAGCCCTGGCACTTCCCACTGCCCGGTTCCCCCTTCAAGATCTGGGGCTCCCTACCTTGTGGTTTTCCAACAGGCCCCACGCTCCACCATGCTGGTGAGATGGACCCATTTGTCGTGACTCATTTGGTCAAGGCCTAAAGGCACGCGGCCCCAGCTGGGGTTCTGTTGTCTAGGTCCAAAACTCTTCATGAAGAACATATTTTGTCTCTTGCTCTACGTTTTTTCCTCCATAATTTAAATTAACTAAAGCACTTTTTAAAAAAAAAAAAAGATTATGTTTCCCCTACCTTTCGGATTAAAAAGAATGTCAGCTGCTGCAGTTCCCAAAATATCTCCTTTACCCTGGGGCCAAGTCTTTTACACACCATCTTCAGGGCCCATTCCTTCAAGACAGAGGTTTGCCTTTCCCAGGTGTTTCGTCAACAGCAATTACCTCTCCTCACTGGGCTCCATGAAGGGGACTCTTCCCAATCAGGCTGGAGCCAGGGGGTCCTTCCAAAATTCCAGTCCCGCTCCTGCTTAAAACCGCACAATTACTCCCACAGCTGTTTACATGGCCTCCAATGTTCCACGTGCTCAGGCCCGTCTTACTTCCCCAGCCCTGCCTCACCCTCCACATGCTGCCCTCTGACCCCAGCAAACTCCCTTGGGTATTGGCTGTCTCAAGCACGTAGGTCACAAGTAGTTGCACCAACCCAAGCAATTCTTTTTTCTAGATCCACAGTAGAAAGCAAAACTGAAAAATATGTCTTAACCCATTAGGTAGAAAGGTCCTATGACTTAAGTCCATGACCCCATGCCTAACTCCCTTTCCTTGGGAAACGTGTTCACTGCATCCTACCCAATGGTGGTGATGGAAGTAGCCGGAGGTACTTTGAGAAATTCCAAATTTATCAGAGCATAAAATACAGAGGTGGTAAGTGCACGAATGTTTTACGGGGATGAAAGGGGAGGGGCGTTTAGAAACTTGATGTGTCATTTATTCACTTACAACAAATGCATGCCAACTATGTGCCAGGAGCACATCACAAGCTCCATACTCAGTGTCCAGGCTGCCAAACCACCACCTACCAGGAGGCTGAAGAACCCAATTCTTTTGAAAAGAGCAACGGCCAAGTAAGCCAGTGGATGTAAGCCTCCCTGTAGCTTTGATTCCCGTCAATGCAGCTTTAATCCCTCTTCTACTCTCTGCTTCGTCTGCTCTGATCCAAACTTCCCTCCTCCATCCCAAACCTTTCCAAAGACACCTCAGGGCCACCAGGACTGAAGACCTCCCCTACTTCCTCAGCATCTTCAGGGAACCTTCCTCCACCTTCCTCACTGACACCTGGGCTTCCCCGGAAGACCCTGTCCTCCGACTGTGGCATTCAGGTAGAGGTTGTTCAATCTCCCTCACCCACAATGTCAGGGCCACACTGTCCCGGAAATATAACACTCCACACTCTTGTGTCCAAATCCCTGTTCCTTTGAGACCCAAACCCTCTGGTTCCTTCACTTCCTCCTCTTCTTGTGGCTGGCTGTGGTACCGCCGACTTCTCCCCTTGATTCCCTGAAGCTTCCGTCCAGGTCCTGCTTTCCTCCTGAGTTATTTCAGTTGTTCCACAGACAATCTTTCCAATGCCCACACCTCCCGTTTCCCTCATTTCATCACCATGACCATCATCTCTAATCCACTTCAGCCAGGTTCCTCCAGAAGCCGATCCCGAGATGAAGACTGGTTGGCAAGCACTCTGTTTAGGAAGCACTTCCAGGAAAAGGCCATAAGGGCAGAGAAGGGAAGGGCGAGAAACCATGGAAGAGTGTGACTCCAGGTGAAGCCCTGTCCCCTGAGCCCAGAGGAACCCTGAAGCATCAATTACTTCTCCAAGTTTGTCCCACTTGGAGGCCAGGGAGCTAGGCTTGCCTTCTCTCACCCAGCCAGTCATGGCTACAGAAATGGGACAAAAATGCCCAGGAGCATCCTGGCCAGAGGCACCAGTAGACCAAGAAAAAAATCTCCTGAAAAGGGACTCTTTGTAGGGACAAGCTACAAGGGGAGAAGTGCACAGACTCTGGAGGAGGGGTGCACAGGGCAGGGAAGACGGATCTGGAAGAGCTGGCGGAGCACCGATGGTTTCCACTACGACGGCCTCCTCCTATGGCCACATCCCGAACGCCGTCCTCACAAGAAATGTCCCTGCTCCAGAGATACTCCGGTAAAGACTCCCACTTCTGACCTGAGCATCCTATCCACCCGGCTCTCTCCACATAATTACCCCCATAACACGTCCCACCTCTACCTCTCACCGTCTAGCGTGCCCCCCGCCCGTCCCGTGTTTTCTTCCTTCCCTGCCCAGCTTAGATGCCAAGTTCAACACTTCACTCTCCAGCTAATAGACTCAACTCCCTTTCCTTCTATCCCTTCCTGGAGCCACCTGGAGCCACCCCCTTCTTTGTTACCCCTTCTCTCTGCTCGGAGACCAGATCCAGGCTGCTGGACGTCGCTGGGAAATTGAACAGCCTCGGGGATTGCTGCCACTTGAAACCCCCTGGTTTCCTTCCCAAGCTGGCTCTCGGTGCCAGCCAGGAAGCTTCCCTGTCTCCCTGCTCAGAGACAGCTGTCAGGACAAACGTCATGAAGAAATGAGGTGTATCTTCCTGTACATAAACCTGAAATTGTATCTAACAATCCCCTGCAAGACAGCTCTCTACTTACAAAAGGATTTTCTGGGGAAAGCATTTGAACAGTAAGTTCCGTGGACAGCTAGCATGGGCTTTGGTTTATATTTATATTTTTCTAAGAACAAACTGTTTATGTAGGATGAGCTGTGCCCTCGCTTTGCCCTTGTCACAGGGTCACTGAGACGGGAGTCCCAACGCCCCAGTACATTGTGCTTTGCAAGCTGCCTCAGCCGCCTGCATTTCCAGTGCAGCCACCCAGTGCCCCCGGCTTGCTTGGGAGTCACTAAAACCTCCTACAAAAAAAAAAAAAAAAAAAAAATTGGGATGGGAAAAACATTTTCAGATGGCTCTCCCTTCACTGTGCCTCCTAAGTCGCAGAAATGAACGAGATCCATGCAAGGGAGAAAACGGTTTCCACAAAACACCCCGCAAAATGGCTTTGCCTCTTAGCATCACCCTCTGGATAATTCCCCCTTAGAGTGGCTCCTCTAATGCAGTATTGGTGCTGCTGACATCAGCAACATTTCCGTGATTCGCGGTAAATGCAGCCATCGGAGGCTGGGAGTGAGTGCAGGAGGGAGGAAGGGAGAAAGCCTAAAAGGGAAAAGAATGCCCACGTTGTTCCTCACGAGGCTGGGGAGACAGTGGTGTAGCAAACGTAGCAGTCCATTCCTCTGAAGACCGAGAAGTGTTTGCAAATACTATTAATAGCTCTCATTAGTGAAGTCTTCAAGGAATCAAAGGACTTACTGAGAAATTGGGGAAGCAGATCTAAAAAGACAGGGAGGGGGTTCTTCAATAAACCAGCACACCTAAGTTGGGGGTCTGATGAAGCCAGAGATCCCTGCTGCCGAGGGGATCCGAGGGCTGACCCGGGCTCCAGGGGAATCTTCCAACCAGGACGATGCTGAATGTAAGCTGGACCTTCTAGCCAAACCAACATGGCACGCCAACCCCCAAACATCTGCAGTCCTTTCTCTGTAATAATCCCTCCTGCTAGAGGGTAAATCCCTCTAGGTGCCCCCTGCGCTGGACCCTTTGCCTCTAAATCTTCCATATCCCAATCCCAGTGCACAGCATATAATAAGAGCTCAATTCATGTTCATGAAAGGGATTCAAGAAATGCTGGTCAAGTGTCTCGTGCTTCAGGAACCAGCAGACAAACGGTGACAGAGCAGAACCCTGGTGTCCACGAGCTCGCCAGGTGAAAAGATGGATGCATTGGGAGGGGCAACCTTCACCTCCACTCCCATGTCATTCAGAAAAGGCCCAGCACTCGAGGATCAAGAGAAGGCACCCGAAATCTCAGACAGCCAACAGATCCCTGCAGGGATCAAGAGGAAATCTGGCATCTGCTCTGCTGGTCCCTAAACTGCCCCCCAAGAAAGAGCTCATAAAGCAGTGTGCACAGAAGTTTGCCTTGGCATCATTTACAGAAGTTAAATTCCTCTTCCATGTTACCACCTTCTCATAGAGCCTTAGACCCACACCTGTTACCCAGGCAACCTCTCTATGTGATGGGTTAGTAGCAATGAAGCAGTCACCAAAACCATATTTCCTTTCAAGGAACCACCCGGTTATAAGGACCATAGGACACGGTTCAAGAACCTACAACAAAATACAAATTAGCGAGTATTGGCACATAGTACGGCTCAATAAACTAGTGCAA
The DNA here is from genome assembly GCF_028749965.1 of Puma concolor. Lineage (NCBI taxonomy): Eukaryota > Metazoa > Chordata > Mammalia > Carnivora > Felidae > Puma > Puma concolor. Next base: position 16,528,050 of record NC_141672.1, on the reverse strand, counting down.
AATAAATGTGCTCCATTCAGCTTGCCAGGTAAACAAATGTTAAGTAGGGATGCAAAGTCCTTGTCAATGGTGAAGCCCAGGGGGAAAAAAAACCACAAGAGAAAAAAAATTCTTTTCATTGATAGTTAAACCTAACCTTTGGGTTCTCAGCTTTTAACCAAGGAATATCACCTTCAGAGAAAATCCTAGCTGAGGGGTGCCTAGGTGTCTCAGTTGGCTAAGTGTCAGACTTCAGCTCAGGTCATAATCTCACATGAGCGGGTTTGAGCCCCTCGTCCGGCTCTGGGCTGACAGCTCAGAACCCGGAACCTGCTTTGGATTCTGTGACTCCCTCTCTCTCTGCCCCTCCCCTGCTCACACTCTGTCTCTCTCTCTCTCTCTTAAAAATAAATGAACATTGAACAAAAAAAAAAAATTTTTTTTTTTTAAATCCTAGCTGATAGGTAATGCTTCACACACTTTGGATTCAACCCGTACTTAATTGCTTTGAAGTTGCCTCTAAAGGGATCATTTGAAATACAGTCTTTCGGTTAGGAGTCTTCTACTTCATAGAAAGGAGGAGGAAAAGGGCATAGAAAGTGTCATAACGAATTAAGAGCGCAAGTGACACAACCCAGCTATCTTGGAATTCGTGGGCATTTCCAAGAGTTCCCTGCCATTTCAAGATTCTTAATGGCCCCTAGGATGCCAGCTGCATTTAAGCTGCTATTACTGGGAAGTGCTGAATTCAGCAAAGCCATTTGCTTCACAGCCACAGGGCTGAATTAGATAGGTCATGGAGATAGCACTTGGTTCCTCCAACACAGCCAAAAGTGCCACAGCGCTTAATTCACTGAAAACTTCCCCGCGAGGCCCATTTCATGACGTTCTCAAAGCAGTTCACAGGTATCAGGGTAGTGTCCTTCCATGCTTTTCCACTAACAGCTAACATTCACCACAGCACAGAATGCAGTTCGTATTGTTGGATGAGTGCCTACTATGTGCTCAGCACTCTGTGAGGTGCTCTAAGGGAACTTAATGGAAGCAGTAGCTATCATCAGAAAGAAAGGTCCTTGGAGGCTGGCATTTCTTACTGGTCCTGGAGACTCAACCCAGAAGCAGACCATATGGTAGCTTCTATATGACCGTCTAGTTAGGATAGGGTTGCCAGATTTGAGAGTGTGCTAAAACTCACATCACATAAAATTCACTGTTGTAGCCATTTTATTTATTTATTTTTTTTAATTTTTTGTTAATGTTTATTTATTTTTGAGACAGAGAGACACAGAGCATGAACGGGGGAGGGTCAGAGAGAGGGAGACACAGAATCTGAAACAGGTTCCAGGCTCCGAGCTGTCAGCACAGAGCCCGACACGGGGCTCGAACTCACGGACCGCGAGACCTTGACCTGAGCCGAAGTTGGCCACCCAACCGACCGAGCCACCCAGGCGCCCCTGTTGTAGCCATTTTAAAGCGTACAACTCGACGCACGCTGGAAGGTTCAGCAAATAAAAACTCAGGGCACCCAGTTAACTTTGAATTTCAGATAAAAAAAATTTTAGGGTAAGTATGTCCCATGCAATCTCTGGGATATACTTATACTCGAAAAAATTATTCTTCTGAAATTCAAATTTAATGGAGTGTCCTGCACTTTACCTGGCAACCCTAAGTCAGAGGGACAAAAGGAACACAACCATCAACCACCCAACACAACCAACCAAAAATGTAGGTAAATACTACACTGGGTGATACCAATCATAAAGCCATATAAAAACAAGCAGGCTCCCACCCCTAGCACCCTAGCTCTTCGCAGGACCCCCACCCCCTCCACCCTGCCAGATCCAGGTCACAACACCGTGGCCTCATTTGACTTGGCCTCCCACAGAACTCCACACACAAGGCCTTGCTCCTTAAAATGCTCCCACTTCTGGCCTCTTGACACCCCATTCTCAAGGTGTGCCTCCATTCTGTCTGGTGAGGTCTTTTTAAATCCACTCTACAGGCTCCTCTTCCTAAAAATGTGTAAATAATGGACTTTCACAGGGTTCATCCCTGCACCCTTTCTTCTCTGTATCCTCCCCATGACTGATCTCTTTCGGGGCCAAGGTTTTAAATGCCACCCACTTGCCGACGACTCCCAGATCTTTATGCCTAGGGAAGCAGCAGGCAGAGGCCGGCAGGAGGCAACTCAGGGATCAGTGCACCAAAGTCACAAGAGTCGCAGGCATGCTGCGTCGTAGGTGATAAGCCAAGCCAGCACTGGAGGTGTCCAGAAGAACGAGGCAACTCTGGGTGGCTGCTCGGGTTACAGGGATGCTGATATCTGGGTCACCACAGCCATCACCATAAAATCTGGGCCACTTACAACTGGAACAGAAACCACATATTTAATGAAGACAATCTCAAATTCATCCTCATGGACTACACAGAGGGCCGTGTAGCCACCACTCGAGGGGCCAACCTAGCTCTGTGTATATTCCAAGAGAGCGTGGGCTTTGGAACGCTCAAGGCCAAGGCCCAGGCCTTGATTCAGTAGCTGCGGGAGCCCTTCACCCAAAGAGTGGCATTGCAATGCGCATTGATAGAAGCGGGGGTCAGAAAAGAGAGAAAAGCATTTGCAAGGAGAAGGCCTCTTGAGAAAACTGTCCTGGACCGTGGGGGCAGGGGGACTGTGGGACCCTTTCTTCTAAGAATAAACTTCAGCTCCTGAAAACCTGTGCTCTGACTTCCAGCCTCATATATGCAAGTCACTGGCATATCTCAATTGCATCTCACACTTAGTTTGTCCAAATTGTACTCCATCACCAACCAGTCAAAAAAGAAGGCTCCTCTCCCAGGATGGTATTAACACCCACCCAGTTTGCTCAAGCCAAATGGCCAGATCCTAAGAGGCGACCTCACTTCAGCCTCCCTGTTCCTCCTGCTCTCCCAGAGTTCTGTCATTTCTACCTCCAAGGAGACCGAGAAACCACCTCTGGCCCTCCTTCTGCCTCCCCCACCACCGGCCCAGGTCAGCACCTGGGGGGAGACTGTCAACTCCGAGGGCAGAGACCTTGCTTATTTGGTTTGCTCTTATACACCCAGTACCTAGCACATGGCACCTGAACGTGGTAGGCTTTCGATAAATGCTCTGAATATATGAAGCCAAGGAAGAGGTTTATTGCATAATTATACCAAATTACACCACAAATCAGTAATATAATTTTTTTTTTTTTTTACCTAAAGGGCATCCTAAATATCAGCTAATCCTGTAACACCCTCAGCTAGAGGCTGATATAAGCACCTTGTCCAAGGCAGGCAGTGACCCAGGATACAAGCCTGGTGTCCATCTAATTGTTTTCATTTTTAAGCCTTTTTTTTAAGATGCTTATTTATTTATTTTGACAGAAAGAGAGTGAGCACACAAGCAGGGGAGGGGCTGAGAGAGAGGGAGAGGGAGATTCTGGGAAATCATGACCTGAGCCGAAATCAGGAGTCGGATGCTTAACCTACTGAGCCACCCAGGCACCCCGTGTGCACCTAAAACCCATGCTCCCTCAAGACCCCCTGCTGCCCTTGTGCTCAGTTACAAGAAATTCTCTGAAAGAGCACCTTGGCCCGCGATTCTGTATTCATTCTAGAATTTAACTTGAGTTTCTCGATTTGGTACTAATAAATCCTGCCATAATCCCAAACCTCATTCCTTGGTGTTCAGGACTGGATTTCACCCACTAGGAACAGAGAGCAAAAGCTGAGGCATGGGAGACACCTTCTTTGTGGGCACACCCCAAAACAAATGAGCAAGCAGCCGCCATTCAGTCACCAGCACGAAGGTGAACTTCATCTCTCGGCAGGATCTTCCATTTAAGTACAGCTGCACGGTATCTCAAACCAACTTCTTTTTTATTCCTAGGCACTCGCCAGAAATGCCCTAAACTGAGAACACTGAAGGTACAGAGAGGCACTCCTTTGTAAATCACAGCACATGATAGCTTCTTTTCAAATTTTATGTTTATTTATTTTTGAGAGAGAGAGATAGCAGGAGAGGGGCAGAGAGAGCGGGAGACAGAGGATCCCAAGCAGGCTCTGCATTGACAGCAGAGAGCCTGACGTGGGGCTCGAACCCACGAACCTCAAGATCATGACCTGAGACAAAATTGGACGCTTAACCGACTGAGCCACGCAGGCCCCCAGGATCTTCTTATTCTTACTACCTTGAAGCCTGCCATCAAGCCCTCTCATGCTTCAGGATCAACAGAGGCTGGAATCCATGACCTCCTGACAGGACTGCCACATTGCACAACTCCAGGAAATGCCATTCACAGTTGTGCAATACACAACCTGCACAGCCGTACATGACAGCCCTACGTCTTAAGGCCTACTTAAGCTCTGTCAAGTTTGTAATCACCCTACAATTTGGACATGAGCCAAAAAAAAAATGTTCTTGTGCCAGAAAATTCACATTTCCTTCATCACAAGCAAACAATTGCTGGATACTTCTATCCAACTCTGCAGTCTGCTAAAGAAGGTGATTATCGCGCGTTAAGGTTTTTTAGTCACTTTCCGTCAAGAAAACTTGATATGAAAAAGTAAACTGAAAACAAAGATCACGGTAAGATCACTCTTTCTGGGACCTATTTACATACTAAATCAGTCAGGATAACCCAACAGACATAAGATCTAAATCACACTTTCAAAAGTCTTTTAAAAATTGGATAAACCCTCTCTCCCTTTCCTATGACTTTCAGTTTTATGGATTTGTGCTTGCAGGGGCACTTTAAAGGTTATTTTCCATAGCAGATGCTAAAGCACCTCTTGCCAGCAGAGAAGACTTTAGCTAGTGACTGAGATCTTGAGGCTGGAATTAGGATAACTGTGGTACCACTTATGGACCAGATCTGTGCACTAAAAATAGACAAGATGTGGAACAGACCAGAGATGTTCAAACTTTTCAAATGAAACCCTTCCATTTCAAGGAAAGGCTGTGCTCTAAAAGTCTGAATTTTAAGGAGAAATTCAATTGAACTGAATGAAATTCAAACTTTAAGTGGAAATTATACCTATAAATGCAAACTTTCATTTGAAGGAAAGGCTTCAGGTAAACCTTACAAAGGTAAGATCTGAATCAAACTGAACTTCCTTCAAATGAAAAGGTTTTGTTCTGAAAGTTTGAATTTTGAGTGGAAATTCAATTGAACTGAATGAAATTCAAACTTTAGGTAGAAACAATATAGACACAGATAGAGATGTAAAATTCCATTTGAAGGCAGGATTTTAGGGGCGCCTGGGTGGCTCAGTCGGTTGAGTGTCTGACTTCGGCTCAGGTCATGATCTTGTGGTTCATGGGTTCGAGCCCCTCGTCGGGCTCTGTGCTGACAGCTTGGAGCCTGAAGCCTTCTTCGGATTCTTTGTCTCTCTCTCTCTCTCTCTCTCTCTCTCTCTGCGCCCCTCCCCCACTCACACTGTCTCTCTTTCAAAAATAAATAACCATTAAAAGAAATTTTGAAGGGAGGATTTTGTTCTAAAAGCCTGAATACCTCTCACCTACCCCACATACTCTTGGATATTGAATACTGTATATTATATTATGTAGTATAAGCATAATATGTTAAATATTAAATACATATAAATGTTGTATTATTATATAGTACATTGTGTTTTCTATAGGATGGTATAGTGTAGTATAGTATGGTATAAAACAATATAATATAATCTCAAAGCAAGCTGTAATGGCTGGAATTTTGACAAGGGCCCAAAGTCATATGAGCTTTACCTCCCTCTCAATCTCTACACTCAGTCCCAAGACCTCCTTAGGACCCCGAAGACTCATGGAACATGGATGAAAACCATGAATCTGGAAGCAAAAGCACCAAAGGGAATACCGAGAATGTGGGCTCTAGTCCCAGCTTTCTACGAACCTGTCCTGTCACCTTCAGCATGCACCGTGGGAGCAGAAGGTCTGGGTACAAATGCCAGCTTGTGTCACTTACCCTCTCCACTACTCTCTCTTCTCTAGAAAAAGGAAACTGCCTCAGGGGGTTACACTGCAAATTAAATGGTATCATACTCTTCGGGGCCTTACTATATTGAATGGATGCAGTATTTAAGAATTGCTAGTTGTGATAACAATTAATGCATTAGATAAGATCTGTACAATGGGAAATGTGTTCCTGAACGTTTACTACAATGCTAACTGAATACGTTTGCATTAAATGCATTTTGTGTCTTGTTTTGACTAGTTTTATTGTAACTATCATTAGGGATTGTCACTGGCTTTCTTCCTCTCCAGAGACCAGTTAACTGAAAGCCAACTGTAATTCATATTCACCTTGTGGCTACAAGGCTCCTTGTGGTATGTTGGTTTGCCCCGACAGCAGTAAGAGTCTTGCACAGAGTCAGTATTCCATCGGGGTTTCTCAAGTGAATGAGAGCTTACCAGTTCTAACAAACCAAAATTTCAGTACAACAAAGGCCGAGACCAATCAAGTCCTTTAATAAATAAATGAGACCCTCACTTCAGAGCACATCCAAAATTTATAAGTACTCTGGATTCTTTAAGCCAACTGGCCTCATAATTGGCCTCCTGGTTAAGCCTCAAGACAGACTGTATTTTTCCAAAACTGGCCACAACATCTCCTGTCCTGCATGTTCTGATATTCCTCTCATGAGATGGAATCTATGCCCCATCGCCTTGAATCTGGACAGGCTTGTGACTAAGGCAGAAGTGGCACTGTGTGGCCTCTGAAACTTTCATAAAAGACCACACTGCTTCTTCCTGGTTCTCTCGGGACACTCACTCTGAGAACCCAGCTGCCATGCTGTGAGGAAGCCCAAACCAGGCCCCGAGGAGAGGCCACACGGCATGGCCCTGTGTTGGTGCTCTAGCCAACGGCCAAGCTAAGACCCCAGTGGAGAGTCAGCACCAACTACCATCACATGAGTGAAGACGGCCCCAGTTGATTCCACTGCTCCCCACACGCCATCAATCCCCACAGCCTTCCCAAGTGAGCCCCCCACCCCAGACTTCGTGGAGCAGAGATAAGCCATCCCTAATGAGCTCTGCCTGATTTCCTAAACGCAGAATCTACGAGTATAATCAAATACTTGCTTTATGTCAGTAAGTTGGGGTGGTTCGTTATACAGCAACAGGAACAGAAACAGATTTTAATACATATTGCAGTAGAGGGCTTGTTCATAAAATGGAATCATGGCACAAACCTGGAAGACAACCCAAGCACACCATACACTGACTAATAAACGGGTCAAAACAAGACTCCAAAACAATACTCTAATTATAACACACCTTATTCTTTCAACTGTTGAAATGCACCACACAGAGCAACCACAAGAAATACTAACACTAAAATCGCTAGAGAGTATTATGCTAAGTGAAGTAAGTCAGAGAAACACAAATACCGTATGATTTTGCTCGCCTGTGGAATTTAAGAAAAAAAACAAACGAACATAGGAGGAAAGAGAGAGAGGTAAACCGGAAACAGACTCTTAACTACAGAGAACAAACTGAGTGTTACTGGAGGGGCGTTGGGGGGGGGGGTGGTAAATGGGTGATGGGTACTAAGGAAGGCATTTATAGTGATGAACACCACTATTGCATATAAGTGCTGAATCACCGGAGCTAATATTACACTGTAGGTTAACTAACTGGAATTTCAATAAAAACTCGGAAATAAATAAATAAATAAATAAATAAATAAATAAATAAAAATCGCTATCATGTATTGAGTGCTTACTAGGTACCGCGCTCTATTCCAGGTACTTCACAGGTATTAACTCATGTAAATATCCAAACAACTCTGTGAAGTAGGTACTAGTATTACCCTCTTTTACAGGTGAGCCAACAAAGCACAGGACTAAATTAACTTGCTCAAGGACACACACACTCCCAGCGAGAGGCAGGGCTGGGATCTGAATCCAGCAATCTGGTCCCAGGATGGGTCATCTTCCACAGCGCAGTAGGGCTGCTTTCCAAGGCGCGGGTCCTGCCAAACAGCATCTGTGTGAAGCAGTTAGCACGGTGCTTGGCACAGGCAACACTCACTGTTGACATAATTTAGATCGCCACGTTTTCTAGAGCAAGAATGATGTCCTTCTAAAGCCACGAGTACACCTCCCACATTTTGTTTTGCTCCTTGTGCCTCTGACGGATGATTTCCACATCTTCATCCCCAGCACTGACCTTTTCCCCAGCACTTGTGGATTTAACGGTCTACCCAATTTCTCCACCTAGATGTCCAATTAGCCTCTCAAACTTAACACGGACATGACTTAAAAGAAGAATCTTATTTTCACCCACACGCATACCCTGAGAGTGCCTCTTCTCCAGAATTCCCCATCTCAGTGGCACTGCCCTTCCTTCCCCCCAGGAGCTCAGCCGAAAAGTCCAGAGTTAATGGTGGTTCTGCCCCGCCCTGGCTGCATCAGCCAATCCAGCAACCAATCCAGCCAACTCTTCCAAGTGGATACTGACTTCCACCACTTCTCCCCACCCCCACCGGGTTGACATCCCTCCCTCTCCTCGTCCAAGCACCAAGCTGCACCAGGGTGTCCGGCCCAGCCAGCCCATTCACCAAGCAGGAGCCGGCTTGACTGCTTTCTTTTTTATTTTTTTTATTTTTTTTATTTTTTTATTTTTTAAAAAAAAATTTTTTTTTCAACGTTTATTTATTTTTGGGACAGAGAGAGACAGAGCATGAACGGGGGAGGGGCAGAGAGAGTGGGAGACACAGACTCGGAAACAGGCTCCAGGCTCTGAGCCATCAGCCCAGAGCCCGACGCGGGGCTCGAACTCACGGACCGCGAGATTGTGACCTGGCTGAAGTCGGACGCCAACTGACTGCGCCACCCAGGCGCCCCCGGCTTGACTGCTTTCTAAAATGTAAAGTCGACCCCTACACTCCCTTGCCTCCAGAGGATTCCCATTACGCTCCAAAGAGCACCCAAAGTCCCTTTAATAGTTCTCCCAGTTTTGGCCACCGCCTGTCTCTCCATCCTTAGCTCCCCATAAATACCCTCCAGCCACACTGGTTTTCCAGTGTTTCCAAGTTAGCTCCCACCTCTGGGACTTCGCATTTGCTGTTTCCTCTGGCTGGGACATATTTGCCCAGATCCTTGCAGGGCAGCTCCTTGTCAACACTCAGCACTCTGTTCCATGTCACCTCCTCAAAGAGGCCCCCGTTGCCTCCCACCCCACTGCAGAAAAGCCAGCCCCCTGCAGTCACTCTTCAGCCCCCTTGCCTGACTTTGTTTTGTTCACAGCTGAAACTGTATCGTGAGCTGAAATCATCTTTTTTTTTTTTAAAGCAAACCTTTTAATGTTTATCTATTTTTAAGAGAGAGAATGGGGGAGGAGCAGAGAAAGAGGGAGACACAGAATCTGAAACAGGCTCCAGGCTCTGAGCTGTCCACACAAAGCCTGACTTGAGGCTTGAACCCATGAGCCGTGAGATCACGACCTGAGCTGAGGTTGGATGCCCAACCAACTGAGCCACTCAGGCGCCCCGCTGAAATCACCTTCTATACTTATTTGCTCGTTTACTGTGTGTCATCCCCACTGGAATCTAGATATCTGGAGTATCAGATTTAGTGTATTTTGTTCATCGCTGCATCTCAGCACCTAGATGGGTGCCTGCTACATCACAGATGCTCAACAAAGATCTGTTGGATAAAATGAGCGAATCCCTTTACTGGACGCAAATCCCTGGCAGTCAGGGACTCGTACTTATTCAACTTTCCATCACAAGTTCTGAGCCCAGTTTCTGTTCCAAAGTCCTTCTATAGATAGTGAAAGAAAGGGTGAGGGGAGGAGGGAAGAGCAGGAGCAAGAGAGAGGGGGAGAGAGAGACGGAGAGAGAGAGGAAAAGAAGAGGGCAAGCCAGCCACAGCATCGAGTTGTTCTGATGTGTGGATTTTACAGACGTAGTCTTACAAATAGCCAAACATTTAATCCCACATAGGATGCATTTAATCAGTCATCATTATTGAAAAATAATGACTTCAAAAAATAATGACTTCAAAATAATTACTGCCTTAAACAGTCAGAATGTATGGACACCCTTACTATATCTTCCCCAATACAACAAACACCTTTCTGCTAGCCAATCTGTGAACGTGTCTAAAATGCAATGTCTTCGAAGCTCAGGGGTGTAGGCAAAGGGGTTGAGAGAGAGAAGCTGTCTCTGGAGAAAACGAAAATGTGGAAATGCAAACCCTACCCCAAACAGCCTGCCCCTTCAGCAGGAAAGAATCCAGGAAAGTTCCTTGCTACCACTTCTGCTCAGAGCAGGGGAGGCACCACTTAACTTACCTGCACACTTCAGCCCCATCCTAGACCCTGGGTAGACCCTCTGGAAACTTCTTCCTCTTCTCCCCGTCCTACATGGCCTGGGTAAGCTGCTGTGGGTCATCCTAGCGCCCAGCAGCTGGGTCAGCCTCATTAAAACACCACACAGTCTGGAGGCCAACCGTCCCCCTACCTGTGCCCTTCATGTAAAAGTTCCATTCCCACTGAAGGAAATTCCGGCAAAGATCAAGAACAACGTGGCCTTTACTATTCAAATGCTTCCCTCAGATTTACTTGAATGTACCTTCTTTTTGCCCTTTAAAATCACCAGGTGGTTTCTATATTCATCACTAGAGAGGAACTTCACTGGGCTCTGCTATTCACACACTGCCTCAGCTTGAAGCAGGACCCCATTAGCACAGTGATAAATGGTCTTGGGAAGGATCAGTTCGGTGGGAAGATGAACGCATGTTATTAGATTCTCCTGAAGGCAACCAACATATCTGCCCAACGGTCAGGGCCATGGACTTGCAGCTTTGGACCATGATTGGGACGTAGCATTGGCCTCCCGTGGGAGCTCTGCCCTGGGTCCTGAATTGCAGCTACTTGTCCACCTCTGTTAGGAAAAGAGCCAGAGGTACACCCATCTACCCTTCCAGGGGCAATATATAATCCAGTAATTAATTGTAGAGCTGAGGATCAGACAGACCTGGGCTCATGTCACTAGCTGTGTGACTTTTGGAAAAAGTACTTAAGCTTCCTAAACTTCATTATCCTTATCCTCAAAATGGGAATAAAACCTTCCCCTTAATGCTACGCTGACACTTGAAGATAATTCCCTAAGGTGCCTAGCATAACACCTGGCATACAGTGAAGGGTAAGTGTCACCTGCCATGATTATCATTTATCTATTTTGGTATAAGCATGGTATCTTATTCATTGTTTATGCCCAGCCCAAAGCAAAGGGTCCGGCACACTGTGGATACTTAATTTTTAAGATAATCAGTGTGGTAGGCAGAATAATGTTCCCTAAGACTGTCCACACCCTAATCCCTGGGACCTGTAAAAATATCACCTTATGTGACAAAGGGACATGGCAAATGCGAGTAAGTTAAGGATGTGGCATGAAGAGATTATTCTGGATTATCTGAATGGACCCAATATAATCACAGGGGTCCTAATAAATTGGGGGGGGGGGGTGGGCAGAGGCAGAGAAGGAGATGTGAGGATGAGAGCAAAGGTTAGAGTGGTGTGGCCATGAGCCAAGAAGCTGGAGAGGGCAGGGAGAGGGTGCTCCCTTAAAACTTCCAGAAGGAGTGCAGCCTTGCTGACCCCTTGATTTTAGCCCCACAAAGCCAATTCTGAAATCCGACCTACAGAGCAATACGGTAGGAAATTTGTTTTGTTTTAAGCCATCCAGTTTAAGGTAGTTTGTTACAGCGACAGGACAGCAGCACCATCAGTGACATGTCCTGGCTGCTGGCCCCGTGCCAGGGGCTGCGTATGTTTCACACACAATCGCATTACGTCCAGTCCAGGGCGGAGGTTTCATTCTTGCCCCAATTTTACAGATGGAGAAACCGAGGCCCAGGGAAATTAGGTAGTTTGCCCCACACCCAGAAAAACAGATGCAGTAGCACTGACCTGCAAAGCACTGTGTGTGAAGAAGGAAACCTTTACAGAAAAAAACCTTTGTAGAAAATTCTTGCCGGTTTTCCTGCAAGGAACAAAGCCGTAAGCTACAGGACCACAAGAAAGTGACAGAATTATTTCGGCAGGTTGTGCCGCTGCTATTTTCAGAGGCAGATCTTTTCATTCACAGAAAAAAGGCACCCGCAAAGCAGGTGTGTGTGGAAGCTTCTAGGTCAGTGTCAGGAGACCAGGACGCAGGTGAGCCGGCATAACTATGCACTAAAAAGGAGCCCATCATCTCGGCCTGGCCAGTGGTCCGTCTGCAGCGGAAGTGGGCAGCACCAAGACTATTTTCATTCCCACACGACTTGCACAAACTGTCGTTTTCACCTAAAAGTCACGAACAAGGCAAACTGGGCAGAACCGTAAAGAGTGAGAGCCTCTCCTCGCCATAGGCACCACGGCTGGCTTTCCCAGGCACAGTGATTTTCAAGCTGTGCCCAGGAGCGAGCCTGTTGTACCAGCCCTTGCTCCCCACCTCACCCACCATGTGTCGCCCTCTCTGTCTGCTTTATACATTGGACTGTCCTGCGAGGTTTCATTTGACGACAGGGTTTGTCTCCCACAATGCCACGTGAAGTGGGGCTTTTCCTGTTCCCTCAGGATTTATACTGACACCCCAGGGCGGAAAACTGAGCCTTTATTTAGGCAGAAATTGCTAAGTTGAGGTCCAACTGGTTCAGAAACCACCTGCTGCTCCCAGCCCATGTAAGAGAATTCACTGGAGAAAAGGCGTTTCTTAGAGAAAACACAGCACTGGGGAGCACAGCGGCAGAGAAGCAGCCAGAGAACTGCTCAGAGAGATGAGAGTGGTTGGCAGAAGAGGGTCCCGGCACCTCAGACCCTCAGCTGCGGGCTGGCTGAGCTGCACACTTCACAGGCCTGCCTTGCGCCGTTCCAGATTAGAGTGTGAGACATTCACTAGCAATCAGGTCTGCTGCATTAACTGCCTAACTCCAGAGTACGCACAGGGGGTGCCCCCTGGAATTGCGCAATGAAGACAGCCCGGGGAAAATCAGACACAAGGCCCCACACTTTGGCCTGGTTGAGGACAGAGGGCAGCAGAGGAGTGGCTCGCTCCTCCCAAGCTGGGCAGCACAGAGATACATAATGATTTCTCATGGGCCAAATGGACACAGAGGTGCGACGAGGGGATAGCTTGGTTAGAGCCTTCATTAAAAGCCCTGCCCTCCAAAGTGGATCTATTTGGGCAAAATAAATAAATAAATAAATAAATAAATAAATAAATAAATAAATAAATAGCCAGCCCAGGATGTACTCGGGCAGAGGCTGAGGGGGCATCATAAGGGACCAGCCAGGGAGGGCATCACTCATGCTGTGGGAAAGTCTGAAGATCTTCACAGGGGGTCTCCAAGAACCCACAAAAGCTCTTGGATGCCTGTAAGGCTACAGAGAACCATGAAGGACATCAGCTAAGTAGAACTTTTGGCCTCCTCCTCGTCCCTCTCCCTGCCACCTGACTCCGGAGGAACCAGAAACTGCAAAGCAAGCAGGGAAGGCATTTGGACCCAGAGAGAAAGAGAACAAACAAGGCTTCCCTTTTCCATTGCTGGTCTGTGGTGTCTCAGCCCAGGCTTGAACTACGGGGAAAGGACAGCTTTTACATAGATGAGAGGATGGTACTTGGGTTTATATTAAACTGGAGTTTAGAATACTTGAAAATAATTATTCTTATTTCTATTTTTATTTTATTTGAGAAACGCCTGGAAAGGCTATAGGATACTGCTGGGATATGATTCAGGGTTGGCCTAACAGAACAAATGTGAAAGTCACGGGTGAAGAGAAATAAAGCCATTTTTCTGTTTGCATTCCCAATAAAATCCAGCCCATTTAATTAACCAATTACACGGCATTAAAAAAAAAAATGCTTCAGGCATCCGTGTCTCCACTGTCTCGCCTCTTACCTAAGCTGCTGCGATTCCTTGCCTGTACCTCGGTAACTTCCCAAATGGTATCCCTGCTTCCAGTCTTATCTGCCCTCTCTCCCTGCCCCATCCACGCTCTCACAACCAGCCCCGTTGGGGCAACAGCCTGACTCTATTTAGGGAAACCACTCCTGCCCAATCTCAGCCTTTGTGCTGAACATCACTGACCAGCAGAGGCTTCATGAGTGAAGCACATGGCCCAGGCTAAGCCAATCTGCGCATTTGATCCCCACCTCCCACCATGATTGGTTAAAGGATGAGTAACTGACTCCGGACAAGCCAATCAGGACTAAGAGAATTTCATTGCGAGACTTCTGTTTGAGCCTTAGACAATGTAGCTTACTGCGTCCTGAAGGATGTGAATCCAGAAGGACGGAGCCCAGAGCTGCTGGCAGCCTTCAGGTAGGACCACCAGGTAGGGGGGTGTCCAGGAACAGAGCGATGCAGAATGGACAAAAGAAGAAATATCCAATCCTGGATGCATCATCTGAGCCCGAGATGGCGCTCTGCCTAGGCTGCTCAGTTATGAGAACCAATAATCTCCTTTGGGGCTGGATCCCATTTGGACCAGGTTTTCTGTCGTCGGCAACAGAAATCATCCTAACAGATACATTGGCTGATCCAGTGACTGTGTTTAGGCCCATTAGGCTCATGTCTCCATCAATCCAGACTTACAAATGGCCTCCGACCTGTACTGGGCAAAGGCCCAAAGAGGTTCTGATTGGGCTTTGGAACACCAATCACAGCAGCATCGTTGCCATTAGCATCAATTCCTGACCTGAAAAATTACCAGCTTTCTCCTTCTCCTCCTACAATTAACATGCAACTTCAAGGACACTGCCCCAACACTGCTCCTCTCTTGGTGTCTTAACAATGTTGCTCTCTGCCTTTAGAAAGAATTTAAATACAGTCACCATTAATACCCTGATATAGGTTACAATTCCTCACTGCGCTTTTCATTACTATTCTAACTCAGAATACTCTAGCTCTCTTCAATGGATTTCTCATATGTGTTTCTTCATCTGTTTGCTCTTACATTGGAAACTCGAAAAGACAGGGACCAAGCCTCTTTGCAAGACACCTCACACAAGGCAGAGAGTAGTTAGGAACTTAATAAACGATTACCGATGACAGAGATAGTGATGACAAGGGTGATAGTGATTGTGTTACATGCCTCATTAGAAAGACGATTGTTCTCACCATTTAAGGGGGATGTTTCCTCTAAATTAATAAAAATCTACTTTGTTCTATTACCCTCACAAGAATAAGTCAGAAAGGCTTATTAGTTGATCAACTTAGACCTCTTCCTAGTTCCCAGATTTGAATAACCACCTTTGGTGTTTGAAAGCTAGGACTCTTCCTTATAATATATAAAATTCCTCTTGTCTATCCAATAGGTCTAAGAAAAATAACACAGTGATTCTAAATAATAAACCAAACATTTTAAATTTCCTTGAGATATCCACAAGATCAAAATCTAAACGGAATCCATTGAAGGCAGAACATCCCCACAGATATTAGCAACATAATTAGAATTATTCATCAACTCCCAACTATAGACTGTGAGCTCACCCCTACAGCAAGCTGCTCTTGGGATCATGGGCTTTATTAAAACACCCATTCCTGATTTCTAGAATCTTAGCTACAACAGCACTTCTGTTCTGTGGGGGTCTGATTACAGTAAAGTAATAAATTCTTGAACCTCAGCACATAAGTCACCAAGCTGCCAGACACTCCCCTGGGTCTGGGAGCCTCTGCCGCCTCCCAACTTTGTCTATCCAGTCCATGCACCTTGGTTACAGCACATGAGGACATTACTTAAGACATTGGTGGAATTCTGCCACCAAAATTTTGGATTCTGATGCTATGTAATTTTCCATGTACTGCTCTGACCCTGGTTGGCTTCTGTGACCTCTCCCGATTGGACACAAATTCCCTGCATGTTCTGAGGCTTTGGGATGCCCTGCAGGATGTTGAAAATGGAGTGGACTTTGATGACCCATGGACCAAAGCTGAATCCTGTTCCTATCACTTATTAACTATATGACACTGGGCAAATTACTTACCCTCTCTGAGCCCCGGGCTCACACAAAAAACAAGGGCAATAATGATGCTCAATGAATACTTATCTTGCGGGATTTTTTTTAAGTAGCATCTTTGACTCAAAACCACAAGATATCACCTTACGCTGTTAGAATGTTATCAAAAAGACAGCAGATTACAAATGCTGTTGAGGATGTAGAGAAAAGGGAGCCCTTGTGTACTGCTGGTGGGAATGTAAATTGGTGTAGTCGCCTTGGAAAATAGTTTGGACATTCCCCAAGAAAGTAAAGATAGAACTACGATATGATCCAGCAATCCCACCCACCTCTGGGTATTATCTCCGAAGGAAATGAAACCACTATTTTGAACAGATTATCTGCACTCTCATGTTCACTGCAGCATTATTGACAATAGCCATGGGAGGAAAACAATCTGAATGCCCCTCCATGGGTAAACGGATAAAGAAAATGTGATTTTTTTTTTAAATTTTTTTTTCAACGTTTTTTATTTATTTTTGGGACAGAGAGAGACAGAGCATGAACGGGGAGGGGCAGAGAGAGAGGGAGACACAGAATCGGAAACAGGCTCCAGGCTCCGAGCCATCAGCCCAGAGCCTGACGCGGGGCTCGAACTCACAGACCGCGAGATCGTGACCTGGCTGAAGTCGGACGCTTAACCGACTGTGCCACCCAGGCGCCCCAAGATAATGTGATTTATATAGATACAGATACATGGATATACAGACACATACAATGAAATACTATTCAGCCTTTAAAAAGAAGGATATTCTGGGGCACCTGGGTGGCTCAGTCGGTTAAGCGTCTGACTTCAGCTCAGGTCAAGATCTCATGGTTCATGAGTTTGAGCCCTGCATCGGGCTCTCTGCTCTCAGCACAGAGCCAGCTTCAGACCCTTTGTCTCCTTCTCTCTCTGTCCCTCCCCCATGTCCCCCCTCTTAAAAATAAAAAAAAATAAAGAAAGAAGGATATTCTGCCATTTACAACCACATGGATGAAACTGGAAAGCACTGTGCTAAGTGAAATAAGCCAGACAGAGAAGGAGAAACACTGCGTAGTATCACTTATAGGTGGGATCTTAAAAAAAAAAAAAAAAAAAAATCAAACTCCAAACAGAGTAGAATGGTGGTTGTCAGAGCAGAGGCAGAAGGAAATAGGGAGAGGCTAGCAAAAGGCTGTAAGATAAATAAAGTCTGAGGCTCTAACATATAACATGGTGACGGCAGTTGATCCTACTGTATTGCACAACTGAAACTTACTAAGAAAGTAGAACTTAAGTGTTCTCATGGGGGGGGGGAGGGGGTGTAAATATGTGAGGTGATGGATGTCACAACTCAGCGGTGGAAATCTTTCCACAGCGTATACGGATGTCATGTCACCACGTTGCACTCCTTAAATATTTTACAATTTAAACATGTTACCATTTTATTGGTCAGTTATGAATAAATCAATAAAGCTGAAAAATGGCGTTTTTGAAATGGGCAATGGTAGGACACTCAATAAATAGATGCTGCTATCATGCTAACTTTGTTGTTCACTTTATCACCAGGTACACACACTGACGTCACTCTCCCGTCTCCCATGCCGCAGCCCTGCCATTCATTTCTCATTCCTCCCACTCTGTCCTGATGTCTGTCAGAGTCACACTGCCTGAATTTATGTAGCAGACCAGAGAGGGACAGAAGACACAGAGACATGAGGCACTGGAGGATTTCTGTCCACCGTGCTATTACTGCCTACGTGGCTTGAACCACTGGCCCTCCGTCCATCTTCTGACTTTTCTCCTAATATGGACATCTGGGCATCTGCGTTCTGGCATCCCTGGACCAACCTCCGTGCCTAAAATTAGAAGCTTAACATTAGTACTGAACTCCAAATGGGGCCATGATATTGTCAAAGCATGGTACCAACAATAACGTTGTGCACACATCGCCTACAAAATATAATACATCACCTACAAAATGCATCATTATTTTACATATTTCTAAAAAATTAACATTGCCAGCTAACCGACTGCCTATCGAAATCACCTTGTGATTTCGGGAATGTAAGGAAAATAATGCATCTTCGAATTAATGCGGTACAAGAGAACATTTGCCTTGGAGAAACGGTTAAGAGCAAAACACAGTTCTGATCCTTATTTGCAAGAGTCCTGCACAGAGCCTGGCAGACGGTAAAAAAAAAAAAAAATTGTTAAATGAATAAATATATACACATGAGTGAATGCATTTCCTAACAGGCACATTATAACGGGGTTCCATCATTTAAAAAGAAAATTTGACGCAAGGGGGAAATCAAGCTACAAGTTAAATGCATCACTTCACAAAGCTTCCACTTACATTCATTAAAAAAAAATAATAAAGGTCGCTCTGACCATTTTGTAAGTTTGCTGCCTCTTCAGCAACATGGAAGGCCAGATAACAGTGATAGATTTCCAAAAGCTTAGTGTCTACCTAATAGCCAGTCTGATGCTATTTTTAAGTGTGCGGTTTCTGGGACTATAAAATCTAAGGTGCCTCTTCAGAAACATCTGGCAGCATCCACAGGGCACGCTTTGGGTTCCTATTAGCTAGGAGACAGTGCTGGCGTCTTTGATAACTGGGAATGCAGATCCATTTAACAGACCCTTCTCCTTTCTTTTATACCACTAAATTGGCTCCAGATTTGCTGGAACTCAACCAATCCCTGCATGGTGACGGGGACCCAGGCGAGTGAGTCACAGTCCCAAAAGAAGTTCTCATTAGAAGAATTCACCTCCACTTCCTGCCCAGAGCGGCTCCCAAGAGCTGCCCTGGCCTATTCATTGCAATTGAAAGTGGTGCATTTCACCTCAGATACTACAGAGTCAGGCATTCCATAAAATAAACAAACAAGAACTATTCAAGCAGAGACTAAATGAAAACAAATGGATTTTGGAGATTCATAAATTTAGATGGTGCTCCAGGAAAATTTCCAGGTGACAGGTGCCACCAGCATCAGAGGTCCACCCTTCTCTTTGCTCTGCAGTGGAAAGTCAAATTTCAGACCCTGCCCTTTTTAAGCCTTCATCTGCTGTTTGCTTAAATCATTTCACATTAGACTTCTCTCTGTGTAGAAGCAGAATTGCATCCACAGCTGCTGGATGTCACGTCCACTTCAGGCGGGAAACAAGGAGCTGGAATGGAAGAATCCCGTTACGTAAGCATCCCTCAATACAGGGATGTTGCAGGGGAAAGGACTGTGGGTAAAAACGAGTGACTCGAATGACTTTTCACAAAATATGGGAGTCCAATTTCCCAGGACATGGTACCCTTGTACAAGTCAAGAGCAATAATGTCCATTTTCAGTGCAACCTAAATGCCTCTCGAGCATGCAAATCCCCACGGAAATTATACAGCCATTTATCTTGGTGTATGCTTAAAAACAAAATAGAAGGAATTGACAGAGCATGGACTGCTTCTGTTCTGTCCCAGCAAAAAAATTACCTATAAGATGCCTCCTCCCCCCTCACCCACATATACTAGAACTGCAAACATTATCTTGTTCCCCCCACACACAATGCTCCCCAGTATTCCATACCTCGTGGATGACACCACTCTCCCCACCTGTAATTCGAGACAAAGGACTGACCCCGCTGTGCTGGTGGCTGGTCGGTTCCCAGACCTCACCACTGACCTCTCTGTTTAGATCTTTCTTCTTCACTCCCTCATTGGTCCCTCCAGCCCAGACCTCTGTCACGTGACCATTCGGGATCTCATTATTCATCACCCAGGTTACTACAGTGTCTTCCTGAGAGTCCCCAGCTTGCATCTACTGGATGTGGATTCATATCCATTAGCGGTTTCATAAAGTGCAACACATCACACATCATAGCCTTCAAGGTCTCTTCATTGACTCCGGAAATAAATCCGTGCTCAACCCAGAGTCCAGGGTGCCCACAAGACCCCGGCCTTCTTTTCCACCTTCATCTCCCCACATTTCCCACAGAACAACTGGAGACTCGCTCTTCTTCCAAACAAGTGCCTCAGTTTCCCTCTTTGGTGCCTTGCGGATGCCTTTGCCTCTGTCGCACCCTCTCCATCTCTGCCTTTTACATCATCCTTCAAAATCCATGTCAAATGCCAGAGATTCCAGAGCTGCCCCCCCCCAACCCCACCAGAGCTGGCTATGAACTCATCCTCTCCTAAGCCCTGAGCATACACTCACTGCATCGCTCTTGAGGTCCTCACCCCATTCTGCACCCGCCACCACCCCTTCGTCCTTCATTCTCTGGCTTATCACTCACTGAAACACTGTCCTCTCCATCATATCTGCACAGGCATCATGCAGTATGTGACAGGTACCTGCTGAAGTAAACTGGACCTCGGGAGAGCTTACCAGCCCTGGTTCCGTAGATGGAAGTCACTCATCTGCCCAGGACAGAGCTGATGTCAGATGGCATAACGGAAGCCACTTTGACAGTTGGGATGGGCCTCATCAAGCCTACACCTCACCTTCTTATTGGTGTGCCATTCCCTCACTGCCTTGCTCCAAATCCATTAAGAGCAAAGATTGCATATAATTCCTATTTCCATCTCCCCCGGCACAGTGGTTTGCACATAGTAAGTATTTAATAAATGCAGCTGAACCCATTTGCTCAATTCATCATGTCACAACCAGAGAGCTCTAACAGTGCTCTGAGTGTTCCCAAGAGTGTAGTACAGGAACCACTGGTGGTACATAGATGGCATTAGGTGACACACAGATGAGGCATTTTTTAATGGCCATGGGTTCATCTTCACGAGCACCCGGGAAAATGTAAGTAGTGTAGAATACCTGCGATTTCATAGGTACCATTGCTTTAGGGTAAGGCTAAATTCATTTAAGTTTTTAATACAAGGAGGCAATCTAAAGAAAAAATATCAACTAAACAGTGGCAGATATTGCTCACGGCAAAACTAAATTTATTTAAGTTTTTGTTTTTATTTTTTTGTTACTTGAGAGACAGCGAGAGGGGGAGAATATCCCAGGCAGGCTCCACACTCAGGGAGGAGCCCGACACAGGGCTTCATCCCCCCCCCACCCTGGGACCATGACCTGAGTCAAAATCAAGAGTCAGAGGCGCAACTGACTGAGCCACCCAGGTACCCCTATTTAAGTTTTTAACAGCGGAATCAACTTAATGAAAAAATGCAAATTAAGTAACTAGTGTCACAGGTGATATTTCAATATGGCCACAAAAATTCTAAAGCAAAGGTGGCAGAGGAAACCTTGCCCAAACTAGCATTTCAGGTTTGAGCTGGTTTGCTCCCAAATGCCCGACCCTCCACTGAAAGATCCGTCCCTTCCAAACATCCCCTCGTGTCACATCAGGTCTGGAAAACCCTAAGTGGCTCCCCACAACCAGCCGCATCTCACTTCCTCCACTGACCGCTCTTACTTCTCTAATCCTCTTCCGAAGCCTTCCTCTGGTTCCTGGGCAGGGGGACTCCACCCTTTCTGCCCCTCGGGCAAAGCTTGCAAATGTGCACTGTCTTGCCTGTGCTTAGACCATTCTCCCTCCCCATTCCTTTTCCCGGTCCGTGCACATTCCTCCCCCTGCTAATGGAAGCTCAAATCCATGCGCTCCTTCTATTTCTTATTCCAATCCATCTCGTACTACACATTCTTCATCTCCTCCATTAACAGGCTTTACCTGCGACCTTGCTTTCACCCACATGTGCGTTTCATCACCCTGATCAGAATGTGAACTCAGCAAGAACTCAGCAAGGGCAAAGACTATGTCCTTGATGTCGTGTGAAGTCTCCGTCAGCCCACAAGAGTGCTGAGCACACAAGTACGAAACACGCGTCTCATAATGGGACAAGTCAAAACCAACACATCCAGAAAACGTCTAACACCGGGTGCTCTACCAGGGTGTCCAACATGAACATGGTTCAGGATAGCTCACCTGCAGCATCATCCATATGGGATTCTCACTGCACTCATCCCAAAGTCCAAGTTTTAACAATGTTCCTGCACAATGGACCTGGATTTATCATTAGAATTCATCCTCGGAGTATACCAACTAATAAAGAAATCACTCGATCTGGGTTCATCCTTAACGCTTTTACAGAACTCATCTATCCTTTCCAAAGATTTGATGGAACCCAATATTCAGAAGGATTTTGGTCCCAAAATTAATTTTACTTATATCATGGTTTTGAAATAAATAAGAAATCACCTATCCTATATTATACTTCTCTTTCTCAATCTGTTAAGAGATAATTCAGTATTTCAATCATCATCTAAGGAAATATAGTCCAGTTGTTATGAACATGGACTTGGGTTTTACTCAGACCCAGGTCAGACACTCAACCGTACCATTCACAAGCTCCAGGACCTTGGTAAAATTCATTCACTCCCATGGGAAATGTTAATTGAAAGCTACCGGGTACCAGGCACTGCACCTGAGCTCCCTAAGCCTCAATGTTCTCCTCTGTAAAATGGGAATCGTGGCATTCCCTGACAACAGACAAAGTGTCAGGGTGAAATAAGACAATGTTTGCAAAATGCCTGCCACCCTCCCAGCTCAGGGTTAATGAATAGCAACAATAAACATGAGTTGTCACTGTCCTTATCATATCATGATCGTGATCTTCTTGAGTCTTTGCAGAGCATTTAACCTTGCCAGGTAAGGTCCCCTTCTTAAAACTCTCTCCTATCCTTGGGACACCTCAGTGGGCTAAGCGTCTGACATCGGCTCAGGTCATGATCACACGGTGTGTGAGTTCAGGCTCCGCATCAGGCTCTGTGCTGACAGCTCAGAGCCTGGAGCCTGCTTCGGATTCTGTGTCTCCTTCTGTCTCTGTCCGCGCCCCCCCCCCCCCCCCCCCGCTTGCCCTCTGTCTCTCTCGTGCTCAAAAATAAATAAACATTAAAAAAAAAATTGTTTTTTTTAACTCTCTTCTCCCTTGACTTCATGGAGAGGTCATCTTCGTGTTTTTGCTTTACTAATTGCGTTTCAGCCTACTAAATTAATAAATAGGAAAGAACATTTTCAGTGAGTGACAATGACAAGTGTGCTGACACAGCGTGATCTGCACGAGTGGGTGTACAGAGAAGCATCTCTGAGGAGGTGATGTTTGGGCTGAGGTGTCAGAGGTGAGGAGGAACCAGTCACATGAAGATCCAGTGGGAGAGAATTTCAGGAGGGGAAAACAGGTCCCACAGAGGGCCTAGGATAAGGAGGGGTTGGTTTATTCAGGGAAGAGAAAAACACCTAGAGAGGGCTGGACTCTAGATGAGGTTTGGAGAGGAGGAAACACAGCCCTCACAGGGAGCTTTGGGAGCCAGCAACAGGAGCTGAGAGTTAATGCCAAGGGCAAAGGGGCACTATTCGAAAATTGTAAGCTCTGGGTATGACAGGATGTGATATACGCATTTAAAGATCACTTTGGCTGCCCTGTGGGGAATGGATTACGGAGAACAGGAAGGAAAGCAGTAAAAAGGCTGTGTCAGCTAGGAGGATGTGTTAAACCAGAGTGGCAGGAGCATATCCTGGGCATGTTTTAGAGGTCACAGTTGGCATGACTTATTGATGAAGGGATTGAAGCGTCAAGGGGCAGGAAAGAAAGGACTCATCCATGCATCACGCCTAGATTTTTTGTTTGAGCAACAGTATCCACGGTGGTGCTGTTTGTGGAGAAAAGGAAATCTCAGGGAGGAGCAGGTTTGGGAGGGGAGTCCACAGTCCCGCTTCAGGGTCTGGAGCTGGAGAGGGCCATTAGACGGGTGGGTAGGAACATCAAGGGCGCAGGTAGATGTGCAAATCTAGAGATACACCTGGGAGGTACAAAGGGCTGCTGACCTCACCCAGGGAGAACCACAGAGATCAGAAAGACCTCAAGTCCAAGGGCGTGGGCATTCTGCCATTGGAAGGAGAGCACCAGGGAAACGGCCAACCGGAGAGTGAGGAGCGGCCATGAAAACTGAAGGAAAACCCTGAGGAAATAATGTCACAAAGCAAGTGACAGACATACTTCAAGGAGGAGAAAGTGTTCAGCTATTAAAAAGACCTCAAGGTGTCAAGGAAGATGCAGCAGGTGCTTCCCGGTGTTTTCACATTGGCCCCTCTCCCCTCCTTGCTAACACTCCCAATTTCACCCATATGTTGGTTAAACGGCAGCATGTTTAAAGGTGGGCCCCAATCACAAACTCAGGAGATAATTCTTAATTGGTCCGAGCCAATAATGATAACACTGTTGCCCTTTGATGCTGATTGGTTTAGGGGTTGTTGCAAGGAGAAGTATGCTGTGCGGCTCCTGGGTGGGGGGAGTCCTCCATGATGAAAAGAGAAATATAAGGAGAAGCTCACTTCGCTTTCCTCCCTGCGTTTGGATGACATAAGACCTGCTGGAGCTTCTGCAGCCCTCTTTCCACCATGTGGGGAGCATTTGCCAACATGAGGAAGGAAGGCAGGGCAGAAAGCTGGACACACCTGGGTCCTCGATGGCATTACAAAACAGCTGAGCCACCTTGGCAACCCCCTATTCAGTGAGAAGATAACTCTCTTAACCATAAACGTCCTTAGTGTTTAAGCTTCTTTGTTTTGTTTTGCTTTTTGTTTTTGCTTTAGAGACAGAGAGAGAGTAAGCAGTAAAGGGAGAGAGAGACTCTTAAGCAGGCTCCACACCCAGCACAGAGTCCGACAGGGGGCTCAATCCCACAACCCTGGGATCATGACTTGAGCCGAAATCAAGAGCCAGACACTTAACTGCCTAAGCCACCCCTGTGGCTTCTTTGAACGGGACACTGTGCCACATGCAGCTAAAGCATCCTAATTGATACTTAAGATACAAGAACAGAAAGGGGAAGGCAACGGCCACTGGTGACCTCAGTCAGAGCAGCCCTTGTGAAGCAGTGGTGGCTGAGAAAGGAGGTGGGGTGGGAAGGTGGAGACCCTGACTCCAGACAACTCTTCCCCGCCATTATGCTGTGAAGGGCGGAAAGGAATTAGCTGGTGGCCGCAGGGGATGTGGGCCGAGGGGATGCTGGGAGATTCTGAAGCACACTCACACACTCGTGGGAATATTCAAGTAGAGGGGGAGAGGGTGATGGTTCGAGAGAAGGGAGGAGACCAACAGAGCATCAGTGGTGGGGTCCCCAGCGTACATGGAGGATTGGCCTTGGACAGGAGTGGACGCACTTCATCCACTGAGGAATAAAGGCAGGGCAGTGGGTCCAGATACAGGTAGTCTGGCAGAGTTGGGGGAGGGGGGTGGGGACAGGAGTAGTTCTGACCAATTACTTCCTTTTTTCTCAGTGATGTAGGAAATGCTCAAAATGTCTCTCAAGACCTCTCTAAAACTCTCCCCGCACTGAGGATTCTGTCCTGGGTTACTCTGAATTTCTTCCTTCACATGCCCACTGAACTGTTTCTCTTCTGGAGTTTTTAATTCATCCGGTGTCATAGTTTTAACTCCCCTGTACCACCCGAATGGAAACTCCTCAAGGGCAGGGAACATCTAATTAACATCCCAGAATCCATCACGGAGCCTGGCACACGTGTAAGTGAAAGAAAGTCCTCATGTGCTGGGGTGAAAAAGGCAGTTGGCCCTTATTCGCCGATTCCACATCTGCCGATTCTCCTACTTGCTAAAATGTATTTGTAACCCAAAAACAACACTCACGGAACTTTCGCGGTCACTTGTGGACATGTGCAGAGCAGCGAAACGCTTTTGTCGTCCGATGCACATGCTCCCAGCCGAGGTCGGACAAAGCCAACGCTCTGCTCTGCCTTCTTGTTGTGGCTCTGGTATTGTAAGCAGGTGTCCTTTTCGTGGTCTGTTTAGTGCCATGTTTTTCACATATTTTGGCTTTCTGCTGGTCATTTCACCATTTAAAATAGCACTCAAGCACAGTGCTGAAGTGCTTTCTAGTGTTCCTAAGTGCAAGGCTGTGCTTGCCTTATGGAGAAACTATGTGCTAGGTAAGCATCCAGCAGGCATGAGCTACGGTGCTGTTGCCGTGGGTTCAGTGTTAATGAGTCGACAATACACGTCAAATAAAATGTCTTTAAACAGAAGCACACGTAAAACAAGGTTATGTATCGATCGGTTGATGAAAAGGTGGTGACCAGCGACTTGCAAGAACCTAACTCTAGAAGCAATGGTCCAGTATTCACTAACTCGGTACCCGAGGAGACTTTACAGAACATGACCTCTGCAGATAATGAGAATCAACTGTACTCCATTTTGCCATCTTCTGAGAAGGAGAATTATGGAGACAGAATGGTTTGATGAGGCTGAGATGAGTCTCATCAAGCCTTAACCTCTCTTTTCATGCTTTACAGATTACTCATCAGCACCAGGATTTGTGCTGAAGATGTGTTGCAGAGAAAGCTGCTGATTAGCTGCGGATAGTATCCCCTAAGAGCCACTAGCCTGCCTGGGGAACATCTTGGGGCACTGTGCCCTATCGTCTTAAAACTAGCTGGGTGGGGAATGAGGCAGAGAAGCAAGGGAAAGGTGAAGATTTACCATATGTCTTCATGTGGTTTCCCCCAGAAGCTGATCCTAAGATAAGGACTTGAGCACCAGTAGTTGTTTGGGAGGTGAAGAAAGCACTGGTAGGGGGGTGGCGAAGAGAGAGAGGGATTGGAAAGCAGCCAAGAAAACCAGCAAAAGGTGCAATATCAAGCTTGCTTTCACTGTGGAAGAATGGAATTCTTCCCGTTAAGAGAAACTAAGAAACTAAGACTCAAAACATATTCCTGAGTTATCCGACCCAAGGCTGGGGGAACTGGGGTATTCATACACCATCCACCATCAGTCATTGGTTGAGGGGTGCTCTTGGGGTGTGCTAATTTCCCTGCACTTTCTGCCTTCCGCGGAGCCTTCAAAGTCAGCAATGTCCAGAAAATGGCAGAAGATGCAAGAAATGGCAATTGGAAGTCAGCCAGTTTGCCCTGAAGGGGTAAGAGTAAAGGGATACGGATGGGCCCTGGCATGCCTGGTACATCATACAGGGCTGATGCTGAAAGTCTCACGTAAACCAAGACCCGGAATGGGCCACTTCTGTGAGAAATCTACAAAACAAGCGCATAACCATCACCTAAGTCCTGGGGTCTTCATGTACTTTCAGCTTAATTCATAGACCAATTCCCACTACTACTTTTAAGTCAAAATAAGGTTTAATGATGTTTCCAGAGGAACCTGGAGATAGTACGTAAGGTCATTTTCCTTCTTCGGCAGAAGCAAGATGGAAAGCTGAGTTGCATTCTTAGTGATCAAATGGGCCCCTTCCCCTCAAATAGCATGTGAGAGAATAGCAGGACAGAAGCCGTTTTTGGAAAACAAGGGAAATCTAGCCCTTCATAGGATGTGCTGACTCACCATCACTGACTAGGTAGGTCCCCAAGGAACATACGCTGAAGACGCACATCCCTGCCCAAGAGCCAGCTGCTGCTCGGTCTTCCCTTCCACGAACACCTATGCCCACTGGCCCCGACGCTGTCACAGCAGCTGAGGAATGTGCACTCCAAACTCATGTCTCAGGAAAACTCCTGCGGCCGGGAGGGGGAAAAGTGCGGCCAGCTCACACTTTGTAGTGGTCAATTACAATCTACTGTTACAGACGAGGCAAGAAAGACAAGGGTTCCTCCATTACATCGGGTGAGTGGACTTCTGGGCTTTGAACACAGAAAGTATATTTCTGGCTTCATTTTGACCTCCACCACTTTCACAGTTCATGCCATAACCCTTGAGAAATGAATAAAAGAACTAGACTGGCCAATGCAAGTCACAGAGCCACCCGTGAGTGTGCACCCATGAAACCAGACCCTCCTCCAGGAGGTAGATGGAGACCATCAGAGTCCTGTGAGCAGGGACTCCTTCGACCACAGCAAGGAAGAGGGGACAGGCCTGAGGCGGCCCAGGTAACCCTCACCTAGCAGGACACGCCCTCTACCTGGACCTGACACTCAGCATGATACAGAGGCCCCATCAGAGGCCAGCAAATGGCCTTGGAGCCAACACAGACCTGGAAGCAAGCCCCAACTCAAGCACTTTCAAGTGGGGTGGTCATGAGCAGTTACACACACATTCGCAGCTTTGGTGTCCTCGCCTCCAAAATGGAGCTGACCCTACCCGTCTCAGATGATTGCCCGTGTCTTCAATCAGAAGTAGATACAGATGCTGGAAAATGAGTGAATCTTGGAAACATTGTGCTAAGTGAAAGAAGCCAGTCACAAAAAGCCACATGTTATACGATTCCATTTATATGTCATGTCCAAAATACACATATCCATGGAGACAGAAAGTAGATTGTGGTTGCTTAGGACGGGGAGAGAATGGGGGGTAATTGGAGGTGACTGCTAATGGGTCCAGGGCTTCCTTTGGGAGTCATGAAATCTTCCAAAATCAGATGGTGGTAATGGTGGCGCAGCCCTGTGAATATCGTTTTTTTTTTTTTAATTTTTTTTTTCAACGTTTTTATTTTATTTTTGGGACAGAGAGAGACAGAGCATGAACGGGGGAGGGGCAGAGAGAGAGGGAGACACAGAATCGGAAACAGGCTCCAGGCTCCGAGCCATCAGCCCAGAGCCTGACGCGGGGCTCGAACCCACGGACCGCGAGATCGTGACCTGGCTGAAGCCGGACGCTCAACCGACTGCGCCACCCAGGCACCCCTGAATATCGTTTTTTTAAAAAAAACAAACACTGAATTGTACATTTTAGATGGGTAAATGTTGTTATGTAAATGATGTCTCCATAAAGCCATTATCTACAAAACAGAACAAAACAAAAAGATCTGGAGCCCTCACTATGTGCAGATTCTTCGGAAGCCATGAGTCCCCAGGTCATTAGGCCCAACATGAGGACATGAACTGGAAAAACAAGCAAAGTGACTCAGGCTGCTGTGAAGAATAAATTACAGCGTGTACCTTAAACACTGAGTACCGCGCCCGGACGCAGAGCAAACCCTCGGGAAGCGCGCAGGCCCAGTACCCTTGTCATCATCGTGTACGAGTCTCCTGTGTGCCTGGCACTGTGTTCGTCCTTTGTGCCCACTGTCTCATTTAAGTCCCACAGGCCCTAGGGGATGGGCACTATCATCATTTCTGGATCTCAGGTGGGGAAGCGTAGGAACGGAGAGGTAGGTCAGCGGCTGGGGGGGGGGGGTGGCAGAGCTGGAGGACAAATGTGGGCTCTTACACAGCTCCTCATCACATCTGCCTCATCGCCAGCAGCAGCATGGCCCCCGTTCCCCTCATCAGCACCACCAGGCGGGGTTCCTTCAGTCGCTAGAACCGGTTTAAAGCAGAACAGAAGCTTCTGGTAACTGCTGGCAGGCTGGCTCCTCCAGGTCCCTCCCAGCCACTCAGCCGAGAATCCCGGGATGACAAGTGTGGCCTCACTGCGACCCTACCTCAAACCCCAGGTAGGATTCCTGCGGCCCCCCGGGATTCAGAGTGGACACCCAGCCTGTCCAACCAGCTGCTGCCTCCTTAAGCCTTCGTGACCCAGGCTGGCATCCTTGACCCTCTGTTGGCCTCAGTCTGCCCCGGCATCCCAGATGTAGTGAAGAGATTGCCAGGCTCATAACCAACCCAAGCCCCAATTTCCCCCTATTCAGAAGATATGTAAATTTAGACACTTTGGAAATCACGTGTAGCAAGAAGTTCCCATCTGCCAGAGAGAGAGAATGAGAGAGAGAGAGAATTTAAGTACCTAACATGTTGGCCTCGCGGTTCCTCGGAGATAATTTACATGTCGTCACCCTGGGGGAGAGTCACACTCTCCCCACTTCCCAGTGATACGTGCACAAGCCACACAGTCCCAATGAACACAGATTCTTAAGAAAAGTTCAGTGCAAACTAGGCAGTTCCGAGGCCCTCGACGAAATCACTGAATTCTCTAACAGAATATTGCTGCCTCCAGCAGGATCGACACTCATTCCCTACAAAATTATCAAACTAAACATTTTTTTTTTTTCACAAAGCAAGGTAACATTAGAATGGCCTCATCTTCATCCTTATTATAAAACTGAGGCTCCCGGGAGGCTCAGTCGGTAAAGCGTCCGACTCCTGGTTACGGCTCAGGTCGTGATCTCATGGTTCATGAGGTAGAGCCCTGTGTCGGGCTCTATGCTGACAGCTCAGAACTTGTTTGGGATTCTCTCTCTGCCCCTTCTCTCTCTCTCTCTTTCTCTCTTTCAAAATAAATAAATAATCTTTAAAAACTTGCTTAAACTCCTATACTTGTCAAATGTGGATCTGAAAAAGATTTCTACAATGCA
Source organism: Puma concolor (assembly GCF_028749965.1). Taxonomy (NCBI): domain Eukaryota; kingdom Metazoa; phylum Chordata; class Mammalia; order Carnivora; family Felidae; genus Puma; species Puma concolor. The sequence continues at coordinate 16,497,856 of NC_141672.1, read as the reverse complement.
GAGGAAGTTGACCTGAGTCTACAAGAGAGGCTGAGAGGTCTGGCCTGGTGGTAAGTTTCAGGAGGGCAGGGACTTTTTGTTGCTCCCCTGTCCCTGCACCCCCAAGCCCGGAACGGTGCTGGGCACCAAGAAAACATGCAGTAGATATTCACTGAATAAAGGAGTGGATGCCCTTCCCCAAGAGGCTGAATATACACCCACATCCACACTATTATAGAATTTAGTTTGGAATCTCCGAACTAATATGCTCTAGGCTCTACAGAGCTACAGCTCTCCATTAATTCCTCCCAAAAAGAAGGGAATGGGTTTCGAAGGAGGCCCCAGCACCTGTTGGCATTACCTTAAGAGGCAATGTGGAATGACAGAGGTTAGCAGATAAGGATGCAAAGAGGCACTTTGTCCCTCTTTGCTGTCTGGTCAAAGGCAGGTCACTTGAACTCCCTAGACTCCAGGGCGTTCCTGAATGTCTGAAAAGTCCCTTCCAATTCCTGAGGTGACTTTCATTTGAACTGGACATCATTTCCACAAGGGAAAATCTGTCTTCAGTGTCCTTTTCCCGCCCTCCGGGCACCTTTACCCGCTGGCCCCCATCACACAGCGCCTGGTGTCCAAGGTCCTCCCCGTGCTCCCTGTGTGGCTCCTCCCCACGGCCCATCTTCCCTGCTCCTGACTTTTCCCTTCCCCACTCTACACCAATCCATCAATATGTTTGGGTTCTGCGTCCCATTTTCTCTTGGCCCAGTTCTCCTTTAGGAATTTGATTAGCTTGGCTGCACCAATGGGTAATTGAGAGTTTGTATGTTATCCCAAAGAAATATATTTGCATTTTAACGAGATGTGTTCTGGAGATGAGATTTTAATCCATATCGCTATCAGCGCGTTTATCGTGGTATATTATGATACTTGATTATGCACCTGGCTCAGCAGCTAGACTGGGACTTTCTGGGCATAAAGCCTCAGGTCTTTTTCGTCTTTCTGTGTCTGGTACCTAGCCCCCATTTCTCTGGGCACGCACTCAATAAATGTTCATGGATAACCACGTAGATGAATGACAGGCTGTTGACGAGGAAAGTAACTGCTAGATTTGAGGCGATCTGATGGTCACGGGAAGGACTGATGTGGGTCAGCAACAGACAAGGACTTACAGGGCTCCTCAAATCCTGCTTCCACTTGCCCCTCCCCCCTGTGGCTGTCAGCTCTGCCTGCCTTTAGAACTCAGTCTGAATGCAGACATTATTGCCTGAGAACAGGCATTCATGCTCCTATAGAAGCTGTGTTCTCACCCTGCCACAGAAAGGGACCAGCACATCACAGCGTCTCATTAATTCAGGCTTTTGGGAAGCCTTCTGAGCTGAGGCCACAGAGACTCAGGGGTTCCCATTATAGTCAAAGGAGAAATACCCTAATGTCACAATGCCTTTCAACACTCCAGAAACAAAGTGACAGTGGGTATGGAGGGGATGCTGACAATTTTTCCTCAGGCCCATTATGCTGGACTGATAGCCAACTGCTTCTGAAAGCTGTCTGAAACGCAAAACACAGGCCCTCAGTAGTTGTTGGTTTTACTGATTCCTTGACTCCAGATATGTAAATGATGACAGAATCAAGGGCCATGTAGCAAAGCCAGGGAAAAGATTATTTAACAAACATTGAAAACGCAGTGGCCATTGTTTTAAGATAACACCTCCCATTTGTAACCAGCAGTTTGGCATTGGCTATCCTAAATCAAAGATGCCAAAAGGAGCTTTTCTCCTGCCTAGATTTAAAAACAAAACAAAACAAAACAAAACTCCTATGATTCGTAAGAGGAAACGTGAAGTCCCCCAGGTGAGTCAGGCACCCGGCACCCTGCCTGGCACCTAGTAAGTGTCCTCCATAAACATTTGCTGAATCAACCATTCAATTTATGAGTGGTTTAAAAATCACTCATACGTGATTTATTACAAATCAAATATTTGTAAAAATACAAAATCTGCTCGTGTCATCTTCCTCCTTCAAACCATTCAGTGCCTTCCCTGTATTCTCAGAGAAGCAGCAAAACTCTTTCGTATGACCTACCATATCCTGCAGAACGTGGCCAGCACCCCACCATGCCTACCTCTCTCTCCAGCCAGGGCCACAATCCGGGTCTCCTGAGACCAGCGCTCACCTTACTGTGCCTCACTGGCTTTCTCTATGCTTTTATAACACGCCCAAATACTCCTGAGATCTAAAGCAGACTTAGCTGCAGGGAAACAGCGTTACTGGAAACAGCGCCACGAACCACGAGCCTCGTGCACAGCCGCGGTCACGTCCACGGTACGTACACTACATGACTTACGACCGTTTCTCGTAGGAAAAGTGGAAGCACTGAGGAAAGGATGTGCATGTGGCTCAGTGTGGCTCCTAATGAACCAGTTGTTGGCGCAGGAAGAACGGGGCCTCAGGAAGTAGGAGAATTAGTCACAAGTTAAATTCACCCTGAAAGTCCATCTCTTAGCAGGGGTAAGTGGGAGCGGGGGGTGGGGGTAGCTCCTGGATGAAGGAACGGAGGGGGAAATCACAGAACCAGAAGGCAAGTACACTGGCATATGAGTACCCTGAGAAATTTTCAGCCCGTGGTTACTATGGTTACAGACGCCACGAGAGGTGGCTCCAGAATGTGATGAGGGGGAGGGGGGCCTCAGGCAGCCTCCTTCAAACCCACTCTCGCGGGCCTAGGGCCTCTTTGCCATTTTGTGCGGGAAGTGACATAGTCAACAAAGCCTGTGGAGGCACTCAAAAGAAACTGTATTCATCTTCCTCCGCCCAGGACACAGAAGCTCCAAAACTTTCCTCAGAATGTAAAATTGCTTCAAGAATGATAAGCCAGGCATGCAGTGTTTGGAAACATGAGAACCTCTAAGGCATCAAATGCATCCTTTTTCCTGGAAATCGTTTTCTCTACAAGAATGTGCAGAAAAAGCAACAAGGTAGTTAAAAAAGAAAAAAGCCTACTTAAAATATGACAGAGAGGGCTAACAGGCCTCCCTCAGTGGCTTTTCCCACGTGCTGGGTGGGTCCCCCACCCCCCGGCACACCATCCCTGCCATCTTGGCTACATTCTGACTTGGGTTTCGGTCACACCATACAGACGCAAGGTCTGCTGCAGAAACACACCAGACACCCATTCCCTGACATCTCTGCTGCTCGGCCTGAAGGATGCCCTGTTCTTCTGGCTTTGTCCAAGGAGGCTAGATGTTCAGTCACCGAATCTGTAAAGGAAGGGGGCTGTCAAAGAAGGGGAATCTGAACAAGAAGTGGGCCCAAGAGTTGTCACACTTCACCTCTGGATTCAAAAGAAATTGGGTTTATCGTGTTGGTTATTCTCTGGTGAATGTCCTACAGATTTATGCGTAGCATCGTGCCCACCCGAGACAGCCTCCACGGATGCTTTTTGTAATTGAATAATTTGCTTGGACTGCTAGGTATCCTGGGATCTATTATGAGACCATATATTCATTCCTTACATAAATCAACATCATACTGTCTTTCTAAAATATCATTTTGAGTAGCAGGTAATAAATAGGAAGGGTAAATGAGTTCAGTGAATCATTGTTCTGTGGATAAGTGGGAAACGCAGAGTTAAATAAAATCAACCAGGTTTCTGTACTACAGGATTATCAGAGGGGGTGTAGGGGTAGAGGTGAGAGCTCCAGCATGAACAGACAGGCCCAGTTTAAGCGACAGAACTACAAGGTAACTTTGTGCAAGTCGCTTGAGCTGTGTCGGACTTAGTCTCCTCATTCAGAAAGCAAGGACAATAATCCCATCTCTTTCTTTGGACTATAAAGAGGATTATATGAGATAATGACTATAAAGCACTTAGCAGAGCGCCTGGAACTTAGTATACATTCAATAAATAAGAGGGGAAAATGCTTACAGTAATTTTAAAATATAGCCTCAAATCCTTTGATACTCCTTGCTTCCAAAGTGAGCTTAATCATCCCAAGTATGAACTAAACTTAGTAATTCACATCTAACGAAAAGACTGTGGCTATAGTAACAATATGTGATTTCTGAGGTTGAATCATAAAAGGCATCGTCAATTCCACCTTGTTCTCTCTCGGATGGCTTGATCTGGGGGAAGCCACCCACCATGTCGGGAGGACATTCAAACAGCCTGTGGAGAGGGCCACATTGGCAGGAAATGAGGTTTCCCCCGCAACAGTGAGCAGCAGTTGCAAGTCACATGAACACATCATCTCAGAAGCAGATCCCCCAGCCCCAGTCAAGCCATCGGATGACAGCAGCCCCAGCCGACATCCGACCACAACCACGTAGTGGCTCCTGAGCCAGACCACCCAGCTAAGCTGTTCCCAAATTCCTGATCCACAGAAACTATTAGATAATAAATATTTGTCATTGGTTTAAGCCACCAAATGTTAGAGTTTTTGTCCCACAGCAATACCCACTCCTCAGGAAGGCATGAATGAACACACATCATTCTGTAGACCAACCATGAAACCCTTTTTTTTTTTTTTTCCTCACAGTATCTGACAAGATTAACTTGTGTCTTATGGAACGCAATTTGGGAAATGCTGGTCCAGAACTTGACATTTTATAAAGCTTGTTCACACTTGTTATCTCATTTAATCATTTCAGCAACTGTGAAGCAGGTGCTGACTGTGATCTTTATTTTACCCAAGAGAAAACTTAGGCTCAAAAAGGTTAAATGATTTGTCCAATTTATCATTCTAACTAATGCAATTGGTGGAACAAGAACTCAGACTCAAGTATTATGATTCCAAACTATATTTTTTTCTCTCATCTTTTCTCTGGTTTGACCAGAACCACCCAGGTTTTTGAAACCTGGGATAAGAATACTGACAGTCTAGGAGAGTCCCAGGGAGGGGGGCTGTGCCGGAGGCCATGCTCCCAGATGATCTGTATAATGAAATAGATGCTTCTCAAGCGGCTGGAGCTGTAGTGTTCCCTGACTTCTCAGAACAGGGGCCATGTCAACCGTGATAACAACAAAATGCAGGCACACGGAGCCTTCACAATGCTCCAGGATGCTTTTGAGAGTTGGCATATATCACTTTATTTAACCCATATAATAAATCAGAGAAGTACAGGGTGTCATCATCTCCACCTTACACGTGAGGCTAAGTCACAGATAAATGAAGGTACTTGCCAAAATCCGCCACTAGTAAGTGATACAGCTCAAACTGAGACCCAGGTGAACTAAGGATATCAAGCCATCAACATCTCAACCGTCTCCTTTCCCATAAGAGTGGCAGAGCCAGTGCTAGAACCCAGATCCTTCCACCTTAAGCTCCAATCCTGTAGAGAGGGTAGCATCTAGTCCAGAAGCTAAGTTAAATAAATACAACATACATTTAGTTCCACCAGGTTTCAAAGACGTATATGCTGAACCAGATATACCATAACTACTTCCCATATGGCCTCAAATTCCATCGAAAGAAATGAATGCCTTTGGCCCAAAGCAATATTCTCAACCAGTAGAATCTAGGAGTTGACCCAGGTTGGTTCATGGTTACAACGGATAACAACAGATTCCTCCAAATTTGCAGGCAAAAAGAAAAAAAAATAAGTTAATGGATAGAATCTTTTCATTTCTAAGCTTTTTCTCCCATCATTTTTTCTTAAACATTTGGACCCTGCTTCCTTATCTCATCTGATAAAGGTGACTAAATGTTCAATTGTCAAATATCACACCTGATACCAAGCATCTCTATTCAGACTGTCAGGCTCCTATTACACTAAATTTGGTAAGTTACACTAGTTGTCTTTATCCTGAGAAAATATTTGATATTCGGGGGATCTACAGGCATTCTTACACATAAGAAACTCACTTTCCTGGTATTAAAATTGTTTTTGGAAATACAAATTAGCATTTGGGGCCATTCTGCAAAGGTCACCATGACTTCCAGATTCCTATCACTTGGGTAAATCTGCACTGTCTCTGTGGGCATCTCTTTTTAAATTGAAACACTACAAACACCCCTACGTTGGGTAGATGAATAAAAAAAAATGGGATCCTCTGCATAAGAGATAGCGACTGAGGTCAGAACTCTGTGGGAGGGCAGGTGAGGGGTGAGGAGGGGTAAAGGAAGGAAGGAAGAAGGAAGGGAGATGGGAATGAGGGAGGTAAAGTTCCCTTTGATGATGTGGTTTACGTTTTGCAGCAGTTAACTCTCCAAATCCTATGTTTCACTACCAGTCTAGTCTCCTTCAAAGTTCCCTCTGTGGCAGGGGAGGAGTCAAGGAACCAAAGTTGGTAGTATAGAAAATGGAATCCCCTGAAATCTTACCTACCTACCCTTCCACACCACCTCTTATGCCCATCCGTCCAGCCTCCCCGGCTCTGGGAGTGGAGGAGGAAGAGAACGCAATTCCCCCCAACCCCCTTGCTGATGGTTCTGGCACTCACCACCACCGCCACCCCGACCCTAAATGGAGGATTTGAAAGTCAGGTTTCATTTTCAATTCACAGTACTCAGTCCCAGACACTTCTGAGGGGAGAAAAAAAAAAAAAACATCTCAAACTCTGTCTGCAAACCACAAATAAATGTTCTTGAAAGTAAAATATGAGGTTTTGTTTCTCCATGCTGGGTAACAGTAATGAGCCTAACTTAAACAGTTAAGTGTCCACTGACAATACCACGAGGACCAGAGCCCAAAGGTGGATGAGGATGGTTCCTCTGACCACCGTAAAAAAAAAAAAAAAAAAAAATCTGCCAGGTGGGTGTAACTGACATCTAGGGAGATTCCAAAACCATGTCATGCAGACCTGAGCCCCTGACTCTGTCTCTGTCTGCTTCATCTTGTGAGTGCCATTTAGAACAGAATCTGAGTACAGCAGAAGCTTCTCCCTTTAATTCACCTTTATGTTTCAGCCAAGAAAGCTGTCCAAACTGAAACCTCCTAATTGGCTCTCAGTAAAATGGCTTCATTCTGTTTCATTAAACTCTTCTAATTCTCTATGGACTAAAAGTCACAATAAAATAAAACAAAACAAAACAAAATAAAATAAAATAAAATAAAATAAAATAAAATAAAATAAAATAAAATAAAATAAAATAAAATAAAATAATCCACTATCTCTATAACCTTTTTCTTGCCAACAGTGGGCCCCCAGTTCTGTGCCATAGGAGATACCCTTCACACCATATCGCAGGTGTGGTTGAAGTCTCCCAATTTGGGGCAAGATGCACATTGTATTTTTTTAATGCATCTGACTTATGATGCTAATATACAGCCTGTTATGGACTGAACTGTGTCTCCTGCAAAATTCATATGTGGAAACCTTAACTACCAACATGACTGTATTGGAGATAGGGCCCTAAAGGGGTAATTAAGGTTAAATGAGGTTATGAGAGTGGGGCTCTAATTCAATAGCACTGTTGTCCTCGTTAGAAGGGGAAGCCACCAGAGTGCTGTCTCTCTACCTTGTGAGGGCACAGTGAGAAGGTGGCCACCTGCAACCCGAAGGAAGAGCTCTCATCAGACATCGATCCTGCTGGCACCCTGATCTTGCACTTCCAGTCTCCACAACTGTGAGAAAATAAATTTCCACTGTGTGAGCCACCCAGTCTATGGTGCTTTGTCATGACAGCCTGAGGAGACTAAGACAGGGCCAAAGCACAGATGTTTTTGGAAACAGGGTGAAGTAGCAAAATCAACCTGTCTTGTCTTAATGCCACTCAGCGAACACTGGGATGGGCAAAAGAACGGTGAAGCTCCCTCAGACACTGCTGGAAAAGAACCCCGAACCAAATCTTGGCCCAGACGATCTTTGGAACATTTTTTCTTTTTACTTTCTAGGATAATTGCGGTGATTTGGGCGCATTTATTAATCCCATTTGGAACACTGATCTCCTGAAAGTTGGATGCTAAATCAAAAATAGATGGCTTTCTTTCCAGCAAGTCTAAGCTATACAAATGTGTGTCTGGAAACACATTAGCAAAGATAGCGCTCAAGTGACCTTGATGGCCATAAGAGACTGAAATTTTTTTTAGCCAGGACAGCAGAAGTGAAATCCAAGGGTCTTCAACTGAACTCATGGGATAAAGTGCCAGCCAGTTTATGGCCTGCAGAAAACAGCCAGCGACTACCGACTCACTGATAGACTGAGAGCCTTTTTCCTCTAAATCTCTCAGAGAAACTTCTGAATACACTTACGGGTAAGAGTCAATGAAAGCGTGTGGGATGGACAAAGACCCTGGAAGGGAGGAAGGCTTGAGGGAAATTGGCCTTGGCCTGGACTTTAAGGATCGAAAGGACTGGGTTGGCCCCCAGCTCTGCCTGTTTGCAGCCTTGGGCCTCTAAATAACTCATTTCCTCTTCAACAAACCTCAGGTTCCAATATCAACAAAAATAAGGTTGTTTCTAAAACAAATGAGATAACCTGTAAGAAGCGTTATGTAAACTGAAAAGCGCTAAACACGTACAAGATAGGCCTCTCTGGAATTCTGCATTCAGGTACTCACTAAAAATGCAGCTTGAAAAAAAAAAAAAAAACTAAACTAAAACCAGCTCCTTGGGCATCTGGATGACTCAATCGGTTGAGTGTCTGACTTTGGCTCAGGTCATGAGCTCATGGTTTGTGAATTCTCATGCTTCGTGAGACCAAGTCGCGCATTGGGCTCCGTGCTGACAGCATGGAGCCTGCTTGGGATTTTCTGTCTCTCTCTGCCCCTCCCCCTCTCACGCTCTCTCTCAAAAATAAACAGACATTAAAAAAATAAAAATAATTAAAAATTTAAAAAACCCAGCTTCAGCTCTGAAGGTTTGCTTCTTTCTTAAGTGGATTTAAATACCTAAAAAGAGCTACTTGTCAATGGCTAATCTGAGCCGAATTACTCATTGAATACCAACCGTATCTTTGTCAGGCTAGGTCACCACCCTGCCCCAGCCCCCACCGCACCCCCATTCAGCCTTTTCACTCCTGGTGACAGGGAGAACAGGAGGAAACAGTCTGCTGGAGACTTTTCGAGAGATGGGAGTTTGCAACAAGTGGAAATGTCTGTGTCCTTTCCAATACCCCGTTATACAGAAATATTCTTCCTTTCTCCTTATTTGTACTTTGCCGCTTGTAGCTTAGAGGAGTCCTGGAATTTCCTTCACGCACGAAGACTTAGAGATCCTCTCCACTCCAACCCCCCAACCATCTACTCATTCAGCAGAAGTCACTGAGTGTCTACTAGGTGCCAGGCTCTTCCTGGGGCACTGGGGACATGACAGTAACAAGACAGGGCAAGTTCCTGTTCATGAAGTTCATACGCTAGTGAGGGAGGCTGGCATCAAATGAGACACATGAGTAAGAGGCTTTCGGACAATGACCAGTGCTGGGAAGACAACTGAATGGGCGACATAGTAGAAAGTGACAAGGCTGGGGAATGAGAGGGGAGGTCTTCGGATGGGACAAGGAAGCCCTTGCTAAAAAGGTGACCTTTGAGCTGACATTCAAAGGTGGAAAGGAGCCAGCCACACGAAAATGCGTTCTAAGCAGTGGAAAGTACAAGTCCCTGAGACAGGACCAAGTTTGATCTATTTGAGGAACAAAAGGAAGCCGATGGCCCCAAGGTCAGATCGAAGGAGAGGGTTGAAGAGATAGGGTCAAAGAGGCCATGTCAATGGTCCCTTTGCATATGGGAGGGGCCATGAGAAGAAGTGAAATGAGCAGCCCAAAGTCACACAGCTAATTATTGCTACAGCTTATTCTAGAGCCTAATTCTTTTGCCTCCAAATCCAGGGTTTTTTACACCATATTGACCTGCTTGCCTTGAGGTGTGGGAATATTGTGTGCTGATCTTAATGCTTTTTAAAACCCCTTGGGGCGCCTGGGTGGCACAGTCGGTTAAGCGTCCGACTTCAGCCAGGTCACGATCTCGCGGTCCGGGAGTTCGAGCCCCGCGTCGGGCTCTGGGCTGATGGCTCAGAGCCTGGAGCCTGTTTCCGATTCTGTCTCCCTCTCTCTCTGCCCCTCCCCCGTTCATGCTCTGTCTCTCTCTGTCCCAAAAAATAAATAAATGTTGAAAAAAAAAAAAAAAACCCTTAAGATACATAAAAGCGGGGCCTCTGGGTGGCTCAGTCGGTTAAGCGTCCGACTCTTGATTTCGGCTCAGGTCATGCTCTCGTGGTCGTGAGATCCAGGCGAGGCTCTGTGCTGAGCGTGGAGCTTGCCTGGGATTCTCTTTCTGCTCCTCCCCCGCTTGCATGCTCTCTCTCTCTCTCTCTCTCAAAATAAATAAACATTAAAAAATATACATAAAAGCAGCAAGCCAATCCCAGTTTTCAGCAAAATACCAACAGGTGATCCCAGTGATTTAAAATGCACATAAGTTTGGGGCACCTGGGTGGCTCAGTCAGTTGAGCGTCTGACTTCGGCTCAGGTCATGACCTCGCGGTCCGTGAGTTCGAGCCCCGAATCGGGCTCTGTGCTGACAGCTCGGAGCCTGGAGCCTGCTTCGGATTCTGTGCCTCCCTCTCTCTCTCTGCCCTTCCCCCACTCATGCTCTGTCTCTCTCTCTCTGTCAAAAATAAACGTTAAAAAAAATTAATAAAAAATAAATAAATAAAATGTACATAAGTTCTCCTACAAAAGCCAGACTTGGTGCCATTCAACTTTTTCTGAGGTCCTACACAAGTAGTAACTATTTGTCATAGGCTTAGCTTTACAAATATGGAGGAAGGCCACAGCTCACCGGAGAATAATCATTTTACATTTAGGTCTTCGTTTTGCACCTAAACCTCTTGACAGTGCTTTGCTTAATTCACGCAACGGCAATCAAAACCAATCTGCTCTCAATCCGCCTTCATTCTGTGCTATTAAATTGTCAGGTAATGGGGCTGTAAGTAAAACATCATAATTACAACCTCCTTCCACAATCTGTGAGCACCTCCACCTGAAGGTTCGAATCTGTTAATACTCAAAACCTACAGTCTGTGGAAGTGTCCCTCTCCTTTTCTGTTATAACGCTAGGTTCCCCTTCATCTCTGCCCTGCTAAAATACACTTGGTCTGCGTAAGCCCCAACTTCCAAAGAACAGAACCAAAGTCTGTCCAGTGGCCAGTGACTGGCCCACCAGAGGTAGAGGCGGAGATTCTATTTGGCTAGATGGGCTAATGGAGAAAGGACTGAGTAGGAAAGGCATTCTTCTTCCTCTCCCTCCCCCTCCTCTTCCTTCTTCTTCTCTTTCTCCTTACAATGAGCTTCTCCAGCCCCTGAGCTCTGGGAGCCTCACCAGACAAGAGCCAGAGGTCCCAACAACTTAAGACATAGACTCAAAGAATGTATAAGGACCCCTGTTCTTGGGGCGCCTGGGGGGCTCAGTCGGTTAAGCGTCCAACTTCAGCTCAGGTCATGATCTCACGGTCTGTGAGTTCCAGCCTCGTGTCAGGGTCTGTGCTGACAGCTCAGAGCCTGGAGGCTGCTTCGGATTCTGTGTCTCCCTCTCTCTCTGCCCCACCCTCCTCGTGCTCTGTCTGTCTCTCTCTCTCTCCCAAAAATAAACATTAAAAATTAAAAAAAAAAAAACAAAAACAAAAAGGACCCCTGTTCTAGTCCAACAGCACCACACACTACCTATGTGATCTTGGGTAAGTTACTCAACCTCTCTGTTCTTTAGTTCCCCCACCTGCAAAATTAGGCCAGTATCTTCTTAAGTTTAAATAAGAGCAAATAGCATTCCTCTAGTTAAATTGTAATGAATTAGTTAAGAATAAACTATTTTTTAATGTGTGTGGAGCGCATGGTTCCATACAGGCGTGAGATATACCACCCTCACTCCCTTAATCTCTTCCTGCCTCCACCTCCTAGCTAGAAAAGACTACTGCCACGCCCACCTGCAAGAACGACCGTGCATGAAGTCAGAGCATCTTACTGGAAGGTAGTTCAGTGGCACCCTGATGGCCATCAAGTGGGGCCAATACCACCGCAGAAGTATATTATGAGAATAATTGCATGAAATAATGTGCATGAAACACCCGCATGCAATGATGTCTCATTAAATGTTGGTCTTTTTATTGGAGTCTTTTCATTTTTAGCACCATCCGTTGTGACTGTAGATGCTACTTGTGCACTTCTCCACTGTCGTCAGGCTGTAACATGTTGGATTCATCTGTGTTTATCACTGTCATATGTAGAGAGAGAGAACGACGATTATCCAGAAACGTATTCTCAAAACCAAGGCAAGCTTCACAGCCCTCCATCGCGACCAGAGTTCCCTGAAGATGCCAGTATGATCGTTCAGACAGCTGCCCACCTGACACACCTCAGGGACATCTCCCAGTCAACAAGTTTCAGCTTTCCTGCAAGACTGGTCCTGCCCTCGCTGTCTTCCCGGTTCTTCCAATGACTCCACCTCCACGCTGCATTCACACAAAACCTGTTGATTTTCTTTCTGCCTTCCAGAGCTCCCTACCCCATCCACTTTTCCATTACCACAGCCACTACCCTGGTCCCTGTCACCATGGTGTCAGGTCCCTAACATTCACCCGAGCCACACAGCGCTTGTTTGGAAACGGAGTTCAGACCATACCTCTTCTCAGCTTGAAACCTTTCAGGGGCTTAAGATAAAGACAACACTCCTGTCCCCACCCCACAATCCTACCCTACCTACAACAACATGAGGCTGTTGGGGTCTGACACTATGGATCCACCAGCCACGCCTCGAAACACATGCTCTCTTGCTCTCCACTCTAGCCGTGGAAACTGCCTTTCACTTCCTCAGATACACATGTTCCTTCTGCCGCAGGGCCTTTGCACTTGCTGTTTCCTCTTCTGTGTCAGTTCACCTCCTCGGTAGCCAATTAAGCCCTACATATCTTCCAGGTCTCAGTACAAGGGTCTGACTACCTTCCCTGACTGCTCACCTTCCCTGATCCTTGTCAATCTCTTCTACACTTTCTTAAAACCCTGATGCACTCCTTCATGGAATGTACATAAACATACAATTAGGCACTCTTCTGTGCATTGACTGATTTAGGTCTACGTCCCTCACTATAAAGTCCAAGAAGACTTGTTCTATACTATTCTGACTATATCTCCAGGGACAGCATTTGGTAAGTAGTGGGCATTCAATAAATATGTTTTGCAGGGACCAAAATAAAATTAAAAAAAAAAAACAAAAACAAAAAAAAAAACAAGGCATACTTTCCAGAGATCAACAGACAAAAACTGGGTTGGCTTTGGGTTGTATTAAGGTGTAACAGCTTCAGGGTTGAAAACAGGCAACACATCTTCACTCGTGAATAGCCAGTCGGCTTATAATACATTTACTCAACAAATAAGTGGGTTTCTGCTTTTCTGGTCTGGGGAAAAGAATAAATGCCCTCGCAAAAACAAACAAACAAACAAAAACAACCAAAAAAATATTAAGCGCACATACACACATCAGATAAACAAATTGCAACCCAACACACACAGAGTTGTTGCCTAGCCCAACCCAGCTTCAGAGGAGGCTGGGAGAAATGATAAAACGCATTCCTGCGAAAACCGGACACTCGGTTGCAACTTGTTCCGCTCGCCTGGCAGTCATTCAAGAGGGGCCTTAACATCTGTATGCTAATTACAGACACGGTGGTCGACGCTAGGCACACACAAATCTGTCTTGGTCGCTCTCTTTTGCGCCAAGGGAACGCTGTCCAACATTCATTAGAGCTTGTAGACCACACTGCTGCTCAGGCGGACACGCTGCGCGCCCCCTCCCCAGCCCTTGCCAGCCCCACCCTTCTCGCAAACCCCTTCCCCCTCCCACTTCTAGTCCTGTCTGAGCCAAACTAGCTGTCTGGTTTGGTAATAAGATTGAGAGAAGACTCGGAAGGCCCTGGGGGCTCCATTATGCCCCGTGCCTTAGGAGAAGGGCCACCTCCAGGGACCGGTGCTGCAGATCCGAGCCTCACTTGCTGCCAGGAAACCTTTCCCACCGAGGACACCCTGAGCAGGCTGCGCAGCTCCAGATCCAGGGGGAGGCACCCCACCCATCTGCCAGAGAGACAAAGATCACCAGAAACAAAGGACACACACACACAGACACGCACACGCAAAGTCAAAAGCAAATACCGACACTTGGTGTGAATTCAAGCCAAAGAGCCGGCTTGGTGTATCTTTAAATAGGTTTTGAGACAATCCAGGAGGGACAATGATTATGTGGTAATGACAGGCACTATCTGGGTTTGGAGCCCACGCTGCCTCCGCCCTCCTCCCACCCGCGCTGCGGTTCCCAGGCGCATTTTCCAGCCTCAGGACACACGCTGCCGGGAGCAAGAGTGCTTCCACTCACGGAAGCGCGCGCGCGCAGGAGGTGGAGGCAGGACGAGGGCCGCCCAAGTAGGAAATACCAACCTTTCGGATCCCAGTTCACCTGTTTTCTTGGAGTCTCGATTGGAAATTTCATGGCTCCGTTGCCCAGAAGGGGAGGAGATGAAAAGAATCGAAATAATAATAAAGTCCTCAAGCTTTACACGCCTCGGTACGGCAGTCCAACAAAACAATTTCCAAGGATGGGGGAGCCTTGGACTGGCTCGTGGAGGAACCCCGGAGAAAGATAAGTGGAAAAGACTGGCTAAGGAGACACTGGAAACGGCTTAGGTGTTGGCACCGGCGGAAGGGTGGCCAGCTGCAGCCCCCTGGGTGAAAGGAAAAGTAAGACTGGCGAGGGGAGGATGGAGAGGGAGGCTCGGGAAGATAAAAGAGCCAAGCTGCTTCCCAAACGCGGGGGCGGCAGGTGGGGGGGCTGAGCAGCCGGAGGGCCGGCGCGAGGGAGAAACCCACTGCAGTGTCACTCCAGCCCCCGAAGGCGTGTGCGCACACACTCCCGCACACACTCACTCGCCCGGGCGCGCGCTCCGGCGGGCACGTCAGCCTCGCTCGGCCGCGCACCGCGCACACGCCCCACCCCGGCCGCGGCTCCTAGCCTCCCCCCGCCCCGGGCGACGCCCCCCACTCCCCACCCCCCGAAAGCCATTGGACGGAGGGGTGGCGCGGCACCCGGGGAGCGCGCGGCGAGGGCGACCCTCCCCGAAGCGCGCCGCGGACGCCGCGCCACGGCGGGAGAGCGCGCGGCGGGTGGAGGCGCGGGGCCACGGCGGCGCGCGGGGCTCCCGGCGCCCGGGCGGGAGCGGCGGCCGGCGGCTGACTTGCCCACGGGGCGGTGGCGGCGGCCGGAAGCCACGGCGGGGCGGGGAGCGGGCGCCGGGCGCGCCGCTACTTACTGGCTCGGCCGGCCGGCGGGCGGGCAGGCGTGGAGGCAGCCGCGGCGCGCTCGGTGGAGTTGCAGCCGGAGACACGCTTGGCTGCCTGGAAGGCGCAGCAGGAGGCGGAGGGAGGGCCTCGGCCGCCCCGCCGCAGACCTCGGCCTCGGGGGTGACCTCTTGCCACCCTGGGCGCGCACACACACACCCTTTTTTTTTTTGTTTCCTCACTTCATTTTTTCACTCCAGTCCCCCCCCCCCCGCGCCCGGTTCTCCCGCCTGCGCCCCGAACCCGCGTCCCCAGCTCACTCGAAAGAGGCCGGTGCCAGCCATGAGCCTTTTGTTCTGGGACCGCTCCGCGTTGGCCGCGCTCTCCCCACCCGGAGAAGCTCGCTCCCCAGGCGCAGCCCGGTCCCTTCCCCAGCTACCTGCAGCCCGGCTGGGGCCGCTTGCTCGGAGGCGGGGGAGGCGGCTGGAGAGAGACGCCACGACCCCAGAGGAAACTGGAGTTGCCAAGACCTAGCGGCCCCGGGAGCCGGGGGGCCCAGCCCGGGCAAGTGCAAAGGAACCCCACACATGTTCCCGGAAAGAGGCTGAACCTGGCGCCTCTCCCCTACCCCAGCTCTCACTGAAGCCGCACGGGGGCTTTCCGTGAGGCCTCGATCTCCAGAAGAGCCAGGTGGTGCTGAAATGCACTCGAACGAGCCACTCGAAGTACCAATATGAATGACGCTTACAAATTATTTCGGCTCCTAGCAACAGAGACTTGCACATAGTAGATGTTCAAGAAACACTCGCTAAATGAAGGCATAAGCTGCATGAAGTAGTGTTGGACAGAAAGTAGTTTAAATTCCTGTCCATTCACTGTCCACTCGACCTGTATCTTAAGCCCCTTCTATGTGCCATCACTGTGCTAGGTGCTGGCCGTGTGGCAGAGACCGGCACAGGTATGGACCTTGCTTCCGTGGGTCTTACTGTCGAGTGCCCACGAAGTCCGGTTAGATTTGTCGTTGCCCTTAATTATGAACAAGAAAGTGACTACCAGGCTCATTCCCAAGGCTGCCTGCTACGGTCCTGAACCCCTACGTTGGCGGTTGCCACTCTAGGGCACCTTGAGGCCTCTGGGAGCCCTGTTTCAGCAGCGTCCTTCCCATCCCCCGCAGTCACATCCAGGTTTCCGAGTCCCAGGGCAAGATCCACAGAGGTCCACTGTCATCTGTGGGAAGGGCTGGTAAGTGCTTTGTCACTGACCCTGCAGGCTGCTGGGACTGGACTCCTGAGTTCAATGCAGACCCCATCCAGGCAAACCTGGTCCCGGTCTGATGGCAGTACTCTGACCCCTCAGCCCTTTGGGAAGACACAGGTTCCCAAGGCACTTAACAGCCACCTTCTCTGGGAGTCCATTTCCACACTTTGTTTCCCTCTACGAGAAGTGCAGGAGGATGGATGAGACACAGAAATCAGACAAACAAGGAATTTCTGCTTCTCCAGCCACAACCCCAGAAAAATTCTGTCCCCAAACCCGAAGTGAGCTGCTTCTAAGCTCCTGAAACAGCCTTCAGAGGTTCACTCTGCCCTCTCCTTAACGGCTCACAGGCAGGAGGGCTCCAGCCCAGTCACTGCAATGCAATGTTTTCCTCTGCATCTGAGTCAGAGAGAGGTGCCCCCAGAGAAAGATACCCTCTCTCCCAAAGCCTCTGAGAATAGGGAAGAAAGACTGACATGTATCAAATGGCCCCTCACAGCCTCATACTTCTCTGTATTTATCTTCCCTGTGTCATGTTGAAGAAGCTCTAACCAGCCTCATTTTACAGATGAGAAGATCAAGGCCCAGAGAGGTAAAGGAACACACCCAAGGTCACAACACGGAGATTCTAACCCAAGGGAGCTCATCTGGTCCCTGCACCCATAAATCTGACCCTGAAGCCGTCAGATAGGATCTTTGGGTCATGAAGATCTAAATACTCTATTATCTAGGATCCCAGCCCTTCCTCCTTTGCAAAATGAATTGGGCTACCCTGCTGCCCTGAGGTCTACATCAAGGAATTAGTTTAATATCCAAGGCAAATTCCCCTGGCGCAAAATGTAGCCCTAGGGTGCATCATTCAGTCAATCAACAAACACGTATTGAGCAGGTCTTATGGATGAGACAGACTGGAGATTTCCCTCAGAAGTTTCATGGGGCCCTGGGAGAACCTTGCCCCAGAAAGGCATCAGCAGGACCGTTATTTGGAGGCTTAGGCAGGTTTCAGATGGACCTGCTGGGGTGAAGGAGTAGGATCAGGGGTCTGAAGTGCTTGATGTGGGTTGAAGACTTGCCCTAGTCACAGGCCCTTAGGATCTCTCTGCTAATTCACCGCCCCCTCCACCCCCCACCCCAACCTCTGGGGCTTTCTCTTTCCTCCACTTTCACTCTCCCTTCTCAGTATGTGGACAACACAAATGGGGGAGGGGTCCACGAAAAATTAAGTAAATAAGTAAGTAAGTAATGCCAGCACAACCTCCCCAAATGCGCCTGACACCAAGCCCCGCTCCTAAAGTGCGCATGTGGAAAGGGCTGGAGGGGCTGGAGGGTGTACAGGAAGAGCCCCCCCCCCCCGCAAGAAAAACAACTTAGCACATTAACCCTTTGTGTTTCTGCAACCCCCTTCCACCGCCGCCAATTCTTCCCCTTGGTTATTACGCACTAGATTCCACTTACCCCAAGGAGGAAAGAAGCGAACTGTCTAGAGAAAAAACATCCAAAACAGATGCCGCGCGGAGCGGTTCCCTCTCCCTCTGTGCCGCCGCAACTTCCATGGCTATTGCTGCGGGCGGGTTAAGTCTGGTGGAGAGAGACCGCCTCGGGTTCCTGCGGCAGGAAAACAAAGCATCGTGGCGCAAAGTCTGCCCGCACTGGCCGGGCCCCGCCAGCAGCCCCGGGCCGGCGGCGGCCGCGTCCTGGGCGCATTCGGTGGCAGAGGGCGCAGATCCCCGCCGGGGAAGCGTCGCAGCGGGTCGCCCCGGCCTCTGCAGCTCAGAACCTGCAATAGTTGTCGCACCACTTTAACGATTGCCTGGTGGCCGGGCGCGGGAGGGCTGGGGGAAGCCGGAAAACCCCAGTCACCTCCCGCGAGGAAGTTTTCCGAGAGTTGGTGGCTTTGCTACCCCCTCCTCACGCCGCAGTCCGGGATGGGTGTGAGAGCCGAGGGGTGCTGCCTGCCGCGTTGGGGAGTCGGTCTCTCGGGGGGGGGGGGGGGGGGCGATGGCAAAGAACAGCTCAGCCGGAGAAGAGTTGAACACGGATTCCGGGGTGAGGCCGGAGAACGTCCTGGACAGAGAATCGCAGGGAGTGATGAAGCAGCTTGGGGAATCCTGCCTGGTGCCGGCTTGGCAAACAGACGCGGGAGGACAGATCTGATTAGACTCCACTTTGAACTCACGAATACCAGAATGAATTCACTAATCTGCTTTGAATTGTTCCCCTTTGGTTTCATCATTTCTCCCTGAAGTCCAGAAGAAATCCCCACCTTCCAAGATCTTCCCCACCCCCCTGCAAGACATCTCCAGGTCTCCTTCTCCTAAGAACTGCAGAGAAGTTTCCGTGTCCTTTTGTGAGGATACCCCCCCCCCAACACACACACACACACACACACACACACACACACACACACACACACGCACACACGCACCCTGTGGTTACCCACTCTGGTAGAACTAACAAGGTTATGCGTTCAAGTTAACTTGAATCTCTCCTCCCAAAAATGTTTCCCCCAGTGAAGTTTCCACTTTGTTCTAAGCATTTAATCACGCCTACATTTGGCTTCATGTCCCAACCAGCATCTGCAAAAACACACCCTTAAATATATGTTGCTGTAATCTCAGATTCTGCTTTTGGCTTGGAAAAGCTGGAGTCACATCAGTAGCTAAAGGGCAGAGGGTATCATATGTCATACTGCTCAATAGCAAACTCTGTGTGCTAAACCCTGAAGATTTATTTTGGTGACTCAAACCTCTGATTGCGGATTAATGAAGACAGCATATTATGAACTCCAAACAAGTTGTACTTAAAGCATCACGCTGACGAGCATGTTTCATAACTAGGAACTGCTTTCCTCTTCCCTTGTAAGTTTCTGTATTTTAAATTTTGGTCCTTAAGAAAATAGAGTTCCCATAAGGCACCATCCCCAACATTTTACCAAAAATGCACACACCTATAATCCTGCTTTCTTTAAAACACGTTTTAAGGTGATTCCCTCTCTCTGGGTTACCGCCAAAACATAATCCCACATAATTTTTCTGAGATGGCGCTGAAATTTTTTGGTTTTCCCCTCAACTTTTTATTCTTAAAATTTCTGAACACACAGAACAGTTATAGGTGTTTGGTAAAAACCAGGATGCTGTCAAAGATTGCATTTGTTTGTTATTTCTAGTGTATTTTATTCCAGAAAAGTCCCTTCATTTTTTTTTTTTTAATGGCATTGACTTTTTTTTTAAGAATCCAAGTTCATTTGCTTTCTGGTAATGTTTATGTCATGATGTAGCTAAACATAAGTCAACTTACTGACCACGGCAGGTCAGTAAAAGAACTCAATACCTTCCGTAAATTCAGTGTCCATGACAATATCCATGGGAGAGAACACAGTTGTATCCCTGCTTTCTCACGTTTCTCCCCTAGACTTAGTCCTAGCCTTAGTTGAAGAACTTAACTCTGTTTCTCATCCCCCAAAAGGCCATGGTTCAGGGAGGAATGAATGAGTGCTTTCACATATGTACACCAAGTAGACAGGCACATATGGTATTTTACTAAATTTAAAAACAAGAATTCAGCAAGGTTACAACCATAACAAATGAGCCCAGATTTTCATATCATTCTAGGAACATTTTAACTTGAACCAAAATGTTAAAGCGCATAGAAGTCATACATGTTCTCTACAACCCATTTATTTATGGTGAGTCTCATGCCAAAGCCTTTCAGCTTACAAAGAGTTGAAAATCTTTTAGAGCGACCCTACTTTCCCAACATATTGACAGATGCTTCTCTCAGGAAGCCAATGAAAGGCGTGGGAAAGTCTGACCGATAGAAAAGGTTTGGCTCAGTATGGGGTGGGACATAGTCTCAGTGTCCAATGGGAAGGTTTAAAATATATTTACTTCATTTTTGCTCTTTTATAGCAAATATTTGTTTGGCTGAAAATGGTTACAACAGGGGCGTCTTGGGTGGCTCACTCGGTTGAGCGTCCAACTTCGGCTCAGGTCACGATCTCACAGATAGGGAGTCAAGCCCCACATCAGGCTCTGTGCTGACAGCTCAGAGCCTGGAGTCTGCTTCAGATTCTGTGTCTCCCTCTCTCTCTGCCCCTCCCCCATTCTCACTCTGTGTCTCTCCCTCTGTCTCAAAAATAAACATTTTTTAAAAAATGGTTTTTAATTAAAAAAGAAAAGAAAATGGTTAGAACAAATGTAGTGTGAGAACTTTCCTCTCCTACAACTAATGCATCTAAGTGTTTGCTGAATCATAGAAGGAGATTTGGAAGAGGTCATTTCAAGATACTTCCTGGTTCAATTTTCTACTTCTAAATCAGGTTCCAATTGAAATGACCATTGAAGAATAGTAAATACATCTAATGAAAGACATTTCAAACCCTGTATTCAAGGGCTCTTTTTAAATTTAAGAAACTCTGCTACGGTCAAAGTTTTTCTTACTTCCAGTCTAAATCTCTGCCTTCTTTAAATTTTTCAATACTTATATGAAGATGAAGAGAATGATGCCCTTTCGGTTACTTTTATATATTAGAGATGAAATTGTCCAATGCCTTTTTCTTCGTGTAATTTCATGTAACTTCAGGTAACTTCATCTACCCTTCTACCAGTATATACACGAATTTGGCCAACTCATACTTTTCTTAATAGTATCTTTGGGGGTTTTTTTTGCAAGATTTTATTTTTTTTAATTTTTTAAATGTTTTTATTTATTTTTGAGACAGAGAGAGACAGATCATGAGCAGGGGAGGGGCAGAGAGAGAGGGAGACACAGAATCCGAAGCAGGCTCCAAGCCCTGAGCTGTCAGCACAGAGCCTGACACGGGGCTCGAACTCATGGACTGTGAGATCATGACCTGGGCCAAAGTCGGACGCTTAACCGACTGAGCCACCCAGGCGCCCCTTGCAAGATTTTATTTTTAAGTAATCTCTACACCCAACCTGGGGCTAGAACTCACCACGCTGAGATCAAGAGTTGCATGCTCCACCAAACAAGCCAGCCAGGCACCCCACTTAAAAGCAACTTTTTTACTACAAATTTCAGAGAAGAGCATCAATATCTCTCTAAGCCTTGGAGCACCTAAGTGGCTCAGTCAGTTAAGCGTCTGACTTTGTCTCAGGTCATGATCTCCTGGCTTGTGGGTTTGAGTCCCATGTCGGGCTCCACGCTGACAGTATGGAACCTGCTTGGAATTCCCTCTCTCCCTCTCTCTCTGCCCCCTTCCCCAACTCGCGCTTTCCCTCTCTCTCTCTCTCTCAAAATAAATAAACTTCTTTAAAAATTTTTTAAATCTGTCTAAGCCTTACTGAGTTTCCCTGTCTATAAAATAAGGATAAGTAATAAGTACAAAGCATTTGGCCAACTTACACGTATTTTAGCCAGCCATCCTCTTCAGTAGGAAGTACAACAAAGCAGGGGAATTTGCGAGGCTTCACTCAGTTTCTTCATCTACAAAATGGGGTACTAAATGTGTGGCTAGTTTTACCTCTAGGGTTGCTTAAGGAGACAATAGATATGAAAGTACTTTGTAAACTATGCAGACATTTACAAATATACAGGATCATTCTTAGTACATAATCCATCAGACTGTTCTTACCCTGCCAGGCACATAGCAAGCACTTGTTAAGATTACCCCATTTATTTCTCATAACAATCCTAGGAGATGGTTACTATTATCATCCTGACTTCACTTAAAACAAAACCTGGCATGTATTAGGCACCTACATATTTGTTAAGGGGGAAACTGGAGCTCAGAGGGGACAACCGTTTGTCTAAGTAAACATGGCTAGTTAGGAATGGCAGTAGAACTCAAACCAGGCCCCCATTCATCTCTAGATCAAATTGCCATTCGTTACCCAGAGCTAATTACATAAAGTTATCTTGATCTCTGGAGTAGTCAGTTTCACTCAAAATGGTAGCCTAAACCATCTCTATCCTTTTCCCATTGCATTGACATCGCCCTATGCTTTGGGGTTCTTTATATTCTCCCCCCCTTAAAGTGACTATGAATCTTAGGCCATCAGGCATCATCAAACAGATAAAAGAAGTATTGGGGAAAAGGTGTAGGAAAGGAGGTGGGATAACATCTTTGTTATTGTCCCTGAAGTCACACCAAACCATACCAAACATGTAGCCATCTTGAAGTAGTTAGTCAGATAAACAGCCTTGTTGAAATTACTTTGATCCTTCCAGGTCTTACCCACTTCTGCACAACCACATTATGTTGCTAGGTCTGCTGGTCGATTAATAACGCTGATTATGGAAAGAGGATCTCCTTCCAGTTTACGTAATACTTTTATATTTAGATTCTGATACTGTGTTTTAAAAATAGTCATATAAAGTTCCTGATACATATTGAAATATTGATCCACTCAGACCTGCAAAATAATTACTGATCTGTACCACCCTTTTCATCAGGAATCAAAGTTAAGCTGACAACTGTAATTTTTAGGAGTCTTATTATATCTTTTATGGAAGGTAATTCTTTTTCATTTCTTTCTAAATATGGGGCATAATTCTTCAAAAAGAGTTTCCAAAGAGCCATATCCCTGGATTCCATAAAGTTCTAAGTGACTATAACCTTCAGTTAGAAAGAACCCAACATTTTTAGAAAACCACCATCAATTACTATCCCGCCATCCATTGGACCAAAGTAAAATCTTGGCTCATCAGAACTCACTGAATTAAATCTGCCCTCAGCAACATCTTGGAAGGGTCAAAGACTATATTTGCTAGTATATACATAAGGTCGCTGCCAGTCTAGATGGCCACTGCTATCCTGTATGATAATATAAACAAAGTTCCTGCTAGCCTAAATGGCTATTAGTGAGTGGCACTCCCTCCAGTGGAAAAAGCACCATGGCACTGCCTTGATTTGTAGACAGTGCCTTTGTTCAAGTCAGAGGACACTCCTTGGGAATGCAGAGTCAGGTGGGGGAGGACATACTGATATCAGGAAGCACAGCACTGTGTCAAAAACTTGGAATGGACCTCAGCCCCCATTCGTCCCCTCAGCTTGGTGCAATGCAGAAACTTCATAACTGTATGTTCTGGCCCCTTATATAAGATATGTAGATGGGTATATTGAGCAGGAGTATATGATGGGTTCCAATTATTCAAGGTCAATTTTGGGGAAAAAAATATTTAGTACTTTATACCATACATGAATTCAAACTAACTTTAAAGTACTTTATTACTATTCATTTATTCATATATATAATTATTATGTTTATAATTTCCGGACATGTTCAGGTTTTCTTGTTTTCCTTATTTTTCTCAGTTAGTAGAAGATCAAACTATCATAGCTCTTCAACATCCTAGCCATGTTCTTTCATGAAATCTATACCATTAGGCTTGAACTTCATATTACAGTGATGCCTCCACTGCTTTTGTGCCATGAATGATGGAAATAATAAATTTAATTCTAAAATATTAATGTTAAATATGTTTAATTATAAAATATCACCTTCTACTTCTGACCAGCTGCGTAAGTTGTTATTGTATTAGGAAAACTCCTGGGGTACCTGACTGGCTCAGCCCGTAGATCACAGGGCTCTCAATCTCAGGGTTAGGAGTTCAAGCCCCACACTGGGCATGGAGCCTACTTTTAGAAAACTAAAAATAAAATAGATGTTAAAAAATAGAAAAACTACTGAGAGGATGTGAAATTTACAGAGATTTTTTGCTCTCTTCTACTTTATCCCTAGGAGATAGCATCACCTACTATTTTCTGTCTTTGATGCTGAGACTTTTATTTGTAATGCAGGCACATTGAAGATAGAGTGTCTTTTCTGGCAGATAGAATTTTTAAAGCTGACATCAGAGAGCTCGTTTATTAAATTTTATATTCAAAAGGAGATAACTGGAAGCTAGAGCATTTGTCCATTTTTCTTCCCTTTCTCCATGCAAAGCTACAGATTCTTACAATGTTTATACTGGCAGTGATCCCCAGTCCGTCGAACAAAGATGCAATTGCTTTAGAAAGTCTGAGCTTATTCCAGTGAGAAAGCTGAATCATAGAATGTAATCATTAGTAGAACGAACGTCAGACATCATGTATGAGAGCTTTCCAAACTTTCCTGGTAACAAAAAAAAAGATTACATGGTCCAAATGCTTCTTCTGGAGATCCTGTTTCAATGGACCTAAGATGGTTGTCCGGGGATTTACTCCTTTAACAAGAGCCCCAAGTGGTTCTTTCACGCAAAGTCCGTCACTGGAGGGGCACCTGGATGGCTCAGTCGGTTAAGCCTCCCACTTAGGCTCAGGTCATGATCTCACAGTTTGTGAGTTCGAGCCCCATGTTGGTCTCTGTGCTGACAGCTCAGAGACTGGAGCCTGCTTCAGATTCTCTCTCTCTCTCTCTCTCTCTCTCTCTCTCTCTCTCTCTCTCAAAATAAATAAATATTTTAAAAAATTCAAAGTCTGGCATGGAGCCCGTAGCTTTACAGATTCAGCAATGGAGTTCTAAGAGGTAAGGTGACTTTCCCAAGGCCAAAGAGCTGGTCTGTGACAGAGTCAGAACTGGAACAGAAATATCCTGATAGGCCTCAAGCCTTCAGAAAATGGAATACCATGTTTGAGAAACATTTTCAACCATAGTGGACAGTGTGGCTTATGGGGGGAAAAAAGCAAAGGTGCGTAACCAGAAATTTTAGTTATCTGAAACTCCTTGTTTCAGATGCAGCCTGGTTATTTGAGCACTTATGATACTCTTGTCCTTTATTTGCTGAACACATTCCTCCAACCCTTTCTCTGATTGGACTCATATGCTTGAATATGGCTAATGGGGCTCCCCTCAGTAACTTTGTACCTACCACAACCTCTGTCTTCTTCATTGCCCTCCTTAAAACTTTTATCAAACCTGACACATCTCCCCTGATTCACACTGCAAAATTCCTTCTCATGCCATTAATTCTATCATCTTTCCATTTTGTTGTCTCTTTTTGCATCTAACTCTGGTGCATGCTTATTCACATGAATGTTACACTTTTTGCATATAGGACAGCCGTCCAACTGGAAAGACCACCATGATAGAGACTAGAACTACCAATTCCTAGCCCCAGTCTTGCTGTTAATAAGCTGTGTGATCTTGAACAAGTCACTTAGCCTTTCTGAGCTGTTGTTCAAAGAAAGGGTTAAACTCTGGGATTCTGAGTCCTCTCTTTCTGTGTCTGCCCTATCTCTTTCAGAGAGAAAGGAACTATCTTTTCTAATTTATTTTTCTCTTTGCACTGGGCCTATTTTTATAAAGCTACATAGAGTGCTCATTCATTCAATAAATGCTGACACTTCCTTCCTTGGTCTAGTTTGACTTTCCTCCTCCCATCACAGATGGTGTATGAGCCACATATCTGATCACAGCTGACCTTTGTTTTTGGTAAGGACTAGATTTTTCAAAAATAGTACAAACTGTGTGTCTTTCCAATGTCACTATTCCTTTTCATGAAATGGTACATCCTGTTCCTTGGCTCTCCATATTTTCCATTAAAGCAAAACATTATTTCCACATGTCCCTTTTGCCTTACAGGTTCTTTTTTAATTTTAAGTATAGCACTCCTGATTTTTGAGTTGATCATATAATTTATTTATATCCCTGATGCGGATCTTAAAGAGGTCTGCTCACCTCTTTCTTTAAAATTTCCATTTGCAATTAGGTCTCTGTTCAGCTGTGGCTTGGATCATGCTCACTCATGTTTTTATTATTTTTTTTAATGTTTATTTACTTTTGAGAGACAGAGACAGACAGAGCATGAGCAGGAGGAGGACAGAGAGAGAGGGAGACACAGAATCCGAGGCGGGCTCCAGGTTCCGAGTGTCAGCACAGAGCAGGGTTCAAACTCATGAACCGTGAGATCATGACCTGAGCCAAAGTTGGACACTCAATTGACTGAGCCCCCCAGGTGCCTCCACTTATGTTTGAAGATACTTGGTCTCCAATCACAATTGTAAGCACATTTATCTGTTTTGGATTTTTTTTAAGTAGCTCTTAAAACTGTGGCACCCTATGACATGTAAAATTGTTCTATTTAGTCAACTGATCCACACTCAAATGTATAACCTTAGAAAAACATACATGAAAGAGGACATAAGAAGTCTGAAATGATAGAAAGTCACTCAGAGTTCAAAATAATACACATGATTGTAGAATAAAAGTATGTGAGATTTCAGGACCTTGGACAGTTAAATGTATTTCTGTTGTAATTCCTTCTGTAATTCTGCTGTATCACAGCATAAGTAAGCTAGCAGTACATTTGAAAATCTACAGCATCATATCAGACATGGTACCATGAATATCATGAGTGATTTTCTTTTTTTTTTAAATATAATTTATTGACAAATTGGTTTCCATACAACACCCAGTGCTCATCCCAACAAGTGCCCTTCTCAATGTCCATCACCCACTTTTTCCTCTCCCCTACACCCATCAACCCTCAGTTTGTTCTCAGTATCCAAGAGTATCTTATGGTTTGCCTCCCTCCCTCTCTGTAACTTTTTTCCTCCCTTCCTCTCCATCATGGTCTTCTGTTAAGTTTCTCAAGATCTACCTATGAGTGAAAACATATGGTATCTGTCTTTCTATGAGTGACTTATTTCACTTAGCATAATACCTTCCAGTTCCATCCACGTTGCTGCAAATGGCCAGATTTAATTCTTTCTCGTTGCCAAGTAGTATTCCATTGTGTATATAAACCACAACTTCTTTATCCATCAGTTGATGGACATTTAGGCTCTTTCCATAATTTGGCTATTGTTGAAAGTTCTGCTATAGACATTGGGGTACATGTGCCTCATGCATCTGCACTTGTGAGTGATTTTCTATAACTCACATCTTACAAGAAGAAAATAAAGAATTCCCTAATGAAAACAATAAAGCCCAGACTATACCCTTGAATACACAAACATGAACAGTTTTAAGGCACCAGGACATGGTGGTGGGGTCTCTACAAAGCAGTGCTGCTGAGTGGCTTACGTGACTCTTCCGTAGATAGTTTGATATTTAATTTTAAAATGTAACCAAACATTAGGGCACCTGAGTGGCTCAGTCAGTTGGAAGTCCAACTTTTGATTTCGCTCAGGTCATGATCCCAGGGTCATGGGATCAAGCCCCAAGTTGGGCTCTAAGCTGAGCCTGGAGCCTGCTTAAGATTTTCTCTTTTTCCCTCTGTCTCTCTCTCTCCCTCTGTACCCCTCCCCCAATCGTGCTCTCTAAAATATAAAAGGTAAAAATAAAATAATATGTAAGGCAACACTTCTTTTAAAATTTATTTGAGAGAGAGAGAGAGAGAGAGAGAGAGAGAGAGAGAGAGAGATCATGTACATGAATGATAGAGGGGCAGAAAGAGAATCCTGAGCAGGGTCTGCACTGACAGCGATATCACGACTTGAGCCAAAATAAAGAATCAGACAACTAACCAACTGAGCCACCCAGGTGCCCCAAGCAAACACTTTTAATTACACAATCATGAAGATCTACAGGTGAGCAATATCAGAAACAAAAAAATTCAACTTCACCACCATCCAAGAAATGCAAATTGAAACAACAATAGGGTGCTGTTTTTCATCTCTCAGATTGACACAGATTACAAAAATTTCCAGAGATGTAGGGAAGTGAGCACATATATGCACTGCTGGTAGGAATGCAAGTTGGTACAAGTCTTTGGTTGGGGTGATTTGGAAATATGGATCAAAAGCCTAAATAATGATAAAGCTATATATGTAATAACATGAAAACAGATTCTCAATTCATTGTTAGGTAGAAAAAAGCAGGTTACCAAGTTATATAATAATGTATTTATGATATTTAAACATACGTTCTGAAAGACCAAAAGGTCATGATCTTAGAGGGTAGGATGGTGGGGGCGATGGGAGGAGAGCATTTACATTTTGTTTACATGTTTTCTAATGTATTTGTATTCAACATAAATTACTATTTCTGTTTTTTAAAACAGAAATACGTTCTGAAAGACCAAAAGGTCATGATCTTAGAGGGTAGGATGGTGGGGGGGATGGGAGGAGAGCATTTACATTTTGTTTACATGTTTTCTAATGTATTTGTATTCAACATAAATTACTATTTCTGTTTTTTAAAACAACTTATCCAATTATCAATAGGATTCTAGGTAAAGACTTCCTAGTTTCTCCTTTTTAGGGATTACATTGGGTGGAATTGGGTTGAGCATGTTGAAGAGAAGCCAGAGGGGTGGACAGTTGTGAGAAGAATGAGAATGGCCCCAGACATGTGTAGACAAAGAGTTAGGGTCTGAATTACTCCCAGCTTTGAAGCTATGGTAAAGAGTTTGGATTTTATTCTGGAAGCACGGACCACCATTTCAGGTAATGAGCAAGGAAGGAGCAATGATTAGATCTGTGGAGTTTGTTTTGTTTTTAATTACACTGGCTTCCGAGTAGAGAATGGAATGAAGTGAGACAAGGTTGGAAGCCAGGAAGATCAGTAAAAAGACCACTGTAGAATATGATAAATAAGAGTAAGTCACTGAAAGTGTCAATGGGGAAAAAATAGGTTTTATTTAAATTTTGGAAGTAAAAACCATAAGACTTGCCTATGTGGTAAAGTAGAAAGAAAGACATCAAGGATATTTCACTTATTTGGAATTAAGGATAACTCTGATAGTTGGGTTTTTTTTTGTGTGTGTTTTTTTAAGTAAAACTCCACACCCAATGTGGGGCTCAAATTTACCACCTCAAAATCAAGACTCACATGCTCTACTGATTGGGCCAGCCAGTGGTCCCCCGACAGTTATTCTTTAATATCAAATTTAGAAAAACTGAAACACTCATGTTGGTTATTAGTTTTCAAATCTTCTTATTGAAGTCTGTCATTGTGGTGGGTTGAATGGTGACCCCCAAAAAGATATGTCCACATCCAAATCCTAGGAAACTGTGAATATTACCTTACTTGGGAAAAGGGTGTTTGTAGATGTAATTAAATACCATATGATTTCACCCATATGTGAAATTTAAGAAACAAAACAAATGATCATAGGGAGAGAAAAAGAGAGAGAGGCAAACCAAGAAACAGACTCTTAACTTTAAAGAACAAACTGATGGTCACCAGAGGGAAGAGGGTGGGGGATGGGTGGGATAGGTGATGGGGATTATGAAGGGCACTTCTTGTGATGAGCACCGGCTGTTGTGGAGAAGTGTTGAATCACTATAACTGTACACATGAAACTAATATTACACTGTATGTAATTTAAATAAAAACTTTAATAATTAATTAATTACCTAATTAATTAAGGATCACCCATGATTCTTTGAATGGGCCCTAAATCTAATGACACATGTCCTTATAAGAGTGAGACAGAGGGAGGGGTGCCTGGGCCTGGGTGGCTCAGTCATTTGAGCGTCTGACTTTGGCTCAAGTCACCATCTCGAGGTCAGTGAGTTTGAGTCCCTGTCGAGCTCTGTGCTGACCACTCCGAGCCTGGAGCCTGCTTCAGGTTCTGTGTCTCCCTCTCTCTGCCTCTCCCCTGCTCATGCTTTGTCTCTCAGAAATAAATAAGCACTGGGGCGCCTGGGTGGCGCAGTCGGTTAAGCGTCCGACTTCAGCCAGGTCACGATCTCGCGGTCCGTGAGTTCGAGCCCCGCGTCGGGCTCTGGGCTGATGGCTCGGAGCCTGGAGCCTGTTTCCGATTCTGTGTCTCCCTCTCTCTCTGCCCCTCCCCCGTTCATCCTCTGTCTCTCTCTGTCCCAAAAATAAATAAACCTTGAAAAAAAAATTAAAAAAAAAAAAGAAAGAAATAAGCATTAAAAAAAATAAAAAATAAAAAAAAGAGTGAGACAGAGGGAGATTACAAACAGAAGAGAAGATGATGTAACCATGGAGTCAGGGACCAGAGTGACGCAACTACAAGGCAAGCAATGCCAGCAGCTCCCAGAAGCTGGAAGAGGCAAGAAATGAGTTCTCCCTTAAAGCCCTTGGAGGGAACACAACCTTGCTGGATTTCAGACTTCTAAACTCCAGCACTGTGAGAGCATGGCTTTCTGTTGTTTTAACCCACCCAGCTTGTGTTAATGTGTTATGGCAGCCACAAGAAACTGAAAAAATATAGATCCAAAATCCTGTACAAATAGTAGGTGTCCAGTTTAGTCAGGACAGTTAAATGAAGGAAATCTTCAAACACACCCAAAAGCAGAGAGAATATAACGAACCTTCATTGTTTCCCAAACCCAGTTTCAATAATCACCAATACACAGCCAAAGTGGTTTCATCTCTGCTTCCATCCATCACCCTGGCACTGGATCATTTTGAAGCAAATCCTAATCATCATATTTTCCATCAAAAATACTTCAAAAGGTGGCTTTTTTATTAGCATCACAAAATGCCATATGTTACCTAAAGGTTAACAAAATATCCTTAATAGTATCGAATATCTAGTCAGTATTCAAATTTCCCCCAACTGTCTGGAGCGCTTGGGTGGCTCAGTTGGTTGAGCATCTGACTATTATTTTGGCTCAGGTCATGATCCCAAGATCGTGGAATGGAACCCTGTGTCGGGTTCCATGCTGAGCATGGAGCCTGCTTAAGAGTCTCCCTCTCTCTCCCTTTGCCTCTCTCCCCCCTCGCACGTGCTCTCTCTCTAAAATTAAGGGGAAAAAAAGTACCCCAGTGGTCTCATACACAGTTTCTTTTTTCAGTTGGTTGTTTGAAACAAGATGCAAACAAAATGTGCATTCCGTATTCGGTTCATACTTATCTTAGTTCTCGTAATCTATGAGTTCCCTCTCCTTCTTTCCTTTTTCCTTTTAGTTTATTTGTTGAAGAAACCAGCTCAGATCATTTGCCTGGTAGAATTTCTTGGATTTTAATCCATCCCTGGGTGTCTTCAATATGCTCCTATCTTCCGTGTTTCCTGTAAACTAGAGATTAGACCTCAAGTAGATTCAGCTTCAGTAGTTTTGGGAAGAACACTTTCTAGGTGGGGTTTGGGACTGCATTGTATCGCATTAATGCCTGGATATCTTTTTGTGTGACACTAAGATCGACCAATGCTTTCAGGAGTTATTGACCTGATCTACCCATTATAAACTTTCCTGTTAGCCTGCCCCCTAGCTGTTCTATGCTCATTCATGATCAATGCCTAGAATCATCATCTGCAGTTGCAAAATGGTGCTATTCTAATTCTACCACTATGTTTGCATTTATTAGCTGGAACTACTGTATAAAGAACTTTCCCTCATAAACTATTTGATCACCTTTGATTATCGATGATACAGGAGAGACAGGGTAGATGCTCAATCCTTTCTCTTTATGTACCAAGAAGCTGGCTCCCTAGCATTCTTCAAAGATGACCTGTGGAGTTTGTTTTGTTTTGTCTTGTGTCATTAGGAAATAATAAATTTCCCTTTAGTTTTTTTATTTCTTATTTTTGGGGTTCTGGTCAGAAGATACAAGTATACTATTTACTTGGCTGTGTCTCCTGGGAGCCAATGTCTATAAGTGAGTCCTAGACCCATTCACTCTTATGTCTATATATACATCACTGGTTTCAGCCCCTCTGATGATAGAGGAGGAGACAGAAGGCCAGAGTGGCCTGGTAATTTGCTAATGTAACTCACCTGACTAGTGGCAGGATCCAAGTGAGATTCCAAATCCATGCTTTTTCCACTGTAAGGTAACTAAGACAGCTATTTGCCAGAGGGACAGCAGCCACAGTAATCAAAACAGTAAATACATTGAGTTGACAGATAAGGAAGTAAAATTTACATATTTTGCAGTTATGTATAAGACTTCTTATTGTGGTTTGATCGAGAAGGTCAGTAAATGGCAATGTGCACACCCAACAAAGGCATTCAAGCCAATTGTTAAATCAAAGGGCTTGAGCTTGATTAGGAGAAAAACACTTTTCTATTTTGACACTGAAAAAAACCTGTTTTGTTCACATTCTAAGGTAGAATATGAAATAACAAGACCGGAAAGGCAGTTCCCACAGTTTGTTCTACCCAGCTTTATTTGTACTTAATTTTATTTTAATTTAAAAAATATGTTTTCAATGTTAAATACAGTATAATATGGAGATCTGAGGTCCCAGATTCACAGATCTTTATGACATGGATTCAGATAAAACATATTTCAAATTACGTTCCCCTCCCTTCTAACATATAAGTGATGATGGTTAGTGTAATGTAATGCTCCTGGGGTTGTAAGAGAAGGGTTAGCTCTTCTTCCTCATGCCAGATTTATAAAGTAAATGATTTTAACAATCATTTATTGAGCACCTGTCCTATCACTTAAGAACTGAGCCTAGCGTCTTTTCACATATAAAACTGCATCTGAAATCAACATGTGTCCCTGAAGTAAACCTTTATATTTATATTATTTATTATATTATATTTAGTATTTATGGCTTGTATAGTAATAGACTTGAAGTAACTAGAAGATTCCTGGAGAAAACTAATAATCACTGTTTTCTTATCTATCGTATCAATGGCCAATTAGAAAGTGGAGTTGTTGTCTTCTTTGCGGCTCCAAACAAAGACCAACGTGTGCGAAATACAATGACATGTTTTGACTCAACAATGTCACAGAAGAGCGAGGACTACCTTCTCTTCATTCTCTTCCTCATAAGTAAAGCATCCATGGAGGGAAAAGGAATATGCATGCACCTTCACATTTCCAAACCAACTTATTTTTATTTATACAAAACTCTGATTTTAAAGAACAATGTTAATATAAATTCTCTCTTCCCTCCTCCCACTCCACCCCGGCAACCTTCAATCTTTCAGCAGGTATGTTTCTCTAACAGCCTGTCTGTGTCTCTCTCTCCCGTCTCTTAGGTTGCCTCTCCTGCTCAGTTTCTTCCCTTGCCTGGTTCAGAATTCTTGGAAGAAGATTGGACATCAGCAGCCAGGGATTAGCGAGGGAAATTCTGTAATAAAGCACTGGTCCCCCAATCTCGGGATTTGTTTAAAAATGCAGATTCTAGGGGTGCCTGGTGGCTCAGTTGGGTAAGTGTCCGACTTTGGCTCAGGTCATGATCTCATAGCTTGTGAGTTGGAGTGCCATGTCAGGCTCTGTGCTGACAGCTCAGAGCCTGGAACCTGCTTCGGATTCTGTGTCTCCCTCTCTCTCTCTGCACCCCCACCCTTAAAAATAAACATTAAAAAAAATTCTAATGCAGATTCTAGGCACCATCCCACATTTAGTGATCCAGACCCCCAGGGGCAGAATACAACATGTGTATTTGTAACAAACTCCTGAAGGAATTCTGATAGAACAGGTTCAAGGACAGGTGTCTGGGAACCACTTTCATGAATACAGTGATCGTTTATGACCATAGATAAGACACACATTTCTCCTCTCTCATCTCCCTTTACCAAATGAAACCTAACCAAACATTACATTACAATAAACTTCTTTTTATTTATTTATTTTTTTGATGTTTATTCTTGAGAGAGAGAGAGAGAGAGAGAGACAGAGCATGAGAGAGGGAGGGGCAGAGAAAGAGAGGGAGGCACAGAATCCAAAGCAGGCTCCAGGCTCTGAGCTGTCAGCACAGAGCCTGACACGGGGTTGGAACTCATGAACTGTGAAATCATGACCTGAGCTGAAGTCGGACGCTGAACCAACTGAACCACCCAGGCATCCCTAAACTTCTAATTCTATACACAAGCCCTATGAGAAACTTAAAATCCTGGTACCTAAATTTTAAAACTACTATTTGAAACAGTACTTTCCTGGGGCACCCGAGTGGCTCAGTCGGCTACGCATTTGACCTTGGCTCAGGTCATAATCTCTCAGTCTGTGAGTCCGAGCCCTGTGTTGGGCTCTGTATTGACAGCTCAGAGCCTGGAGCCTGCTTCAGATTCTGTCACCTTGTCTCTCTGCCCCTCCCCCACTCACACTCTGTCTCTCTCTCTCTCTCTGTCTCTCCAAAATAAATAAACATTAAAAAAAAAAATTTAAAAGAAAGAAACAGTACTTTCCTTTCAGAGAAGAGGCTTTGCTTAAAATCCTATACTTACCTTACTTTTCTATAGTTCATGTAAGGTTGGAAACCCCATCTAGGCCAGATATTTGCATTAGTGAAGGCTTTTTAGGTCTCAAGCATCAGAAAAAAATAATCCAACCCATCTTACGCAGACGAGGGATTCACTGGCTCATGTTACTGAAAAGTCCAGATACTACTAGCTTCAGTCATGGCTTGATCCAGGAGCTCAAAATGTTATTTCAATTCCATTTCTCTCTATCTCTTAGCTTTGCTTCTTCTGGTCTGGCTCTGTTTTCAACAGAGTGTCTTCTCAAGGTTGTAAGAAGGTCACAGCAGCTCTACTTCACATCCTCCTGAAGTCAAGTCCAGCATGGAAGAGGCTTCCTTTCCCTCTGTAGTCTCAGAACTGATCTCATTATATGTCATTGATACTGATGGATCACACAGTCATTCTTGAACCAATGGCTGTGCCCTGAGGAATGTGGTGCTCATCTGATCAGGTCTGAGTCAGTGGTACCTGCCCTCTGCTGAAGCTGATAGTGGGCTCAACACATGCAGACCAACTGTGATCAAGGCGGCTCTCCAAAAAGATACTGGGCACTGTCGCCAAAAGGATCCTGGACAGACAAAAATGGCAAATGTCCTTCCAAATAAATGATGATTTCAAGGTTATTTTGACTAATGTAAGAAACACTAGTAGGTTGCAAAACTGAAACCCAAACCAGAATTTTTAATATTTTTATGAACTTCACCATAGATAACTTCCCCAAATAAGATATCATGGTCTATTTTAACAAATTCAAAGCAAGATCATTATCCTCTCACATTTGAGGAGGGAGGGTTGTCTTTCTTATCTTCATATTCATTTTAAGCAACGAATCAAGCAATATGAAAAAGCTAAAAATAAAAAAATAGATCATGAATGTAAAATGTCATTAAATAATAATGATGCATTTTATGGTAGCTGATTGCGTGCAATACTTTCAACTTTGGAATAAGGTTACTTTTTTCACCTAAATGCTGTTAGAAGTTTTTCAGGCCTGAATATACAGGGATCTAAGATGCATATTGATGCATATTCTGCATAAACAGAGTACGTGAAAACATGAAGAACATACCTACCATAAACCTAAACACTTAAAAATCACATTGTACATAAGAAAATGAACAGATTATCCAGTATATATATAGAACATCTAGAAAAAGATAAACAACCAACAGAAAATTGGGCAAAAACCCTGAATAGGCACATTTCACAAAAGAAGCTCTCTAAATAACCAATACACATATGGGGCGCCTGGCTGACTCAGTTGGTGGAGCATGTGACCCTTGGTCTTGGGGTTGTGAGTTCAAGCCCCGTGATGGGAGTAGAGATCACTTTAAAAAAGAAAACAAATAACCGACACACATATAAAAAGGTGCTCAACTTTGTCATCAAGGAAATGCAAATTGAAAGCATAAAGTGATAGCATTACTCACCCGGTAGAAAATAACAAATGTTGGAAAGTACATACAGCAACCAGGATTCTCCTCCACTACTGTTGAGAGTGTAAATTAGCACAACCATTTGGAAAACTATCTGGCAGAACTTATTAACATGGAAATGTGCTTATTCTATGACAGCAATTTCACTCCTAAACATATGCCCAAAAGATATGATCAAGGATGTTCATGAGAAGCACAATTTGTGGTGGTCAAAAAGCAAAAACTACCAAAAGGCCCATCAACACTGGAATGGATCAATAAATTGTGTTATGGTTGCACAACTTGACACTGTGTAGCAGAATGAACAAACAGCATGGATGAGTCTCACAAACATAAAATTAAATCTAAGAAACCAGCCACAAAAAACATGCGGTAGCATTCGATTTCTATAAAAGCTAAGAACAAACTAAACTAATCTGTGCAGTTAGCAGACAAGACGCCAGGTAACCTTGGAAGGACAGGGACCTGAAGACTCGGGGGGTTTGTAATACTCCACTTCCTGATCTGCTGCCAGCTACGCAAGTATGTTAAGTTAGTGAAACTTCAGCTGGCTGACACTTATGTGCATTTCTCTGAATATATATTACACATTAAAGGTTAAAAATAGAAAAGGAAGAAATCAGTTAAGTCTCCCGCCTGTCATTTCCAGCCTATCTGTTCCTTCCATTACCAATTCCCCTGCTGTTTTGTAAAGTTGCCTTTGTGTGAAAATACTTGCTCCATTTTAACAAGTGGTGGGTGGTTGATGTGATTTCTCTATAAATAGTTTGTAGAGAAACTATTTATAACCACTGTAGTGGCTTGGAAAGCACAGTATAAATGTTAGTTTTAATCATCTGGGGATGTACACAATATTTTGTTCTCATAAGGATCATATTATTAAGTCATAGTATTTTTGCTCAGCTTTAGTTTATCTCTGGAGCACAGCACCCAGAAGCGCTCACGATTCCAGCTGCAGATGTCACCACACTTCATTCCTACGCAGATCACAGCTCTTGGAGACATGAAATTGAGGCAAGAATCAGAGAGAGCCTTCGTTGTTGATCCTGTTGAGTCTTGTTGGAAATAATGAAGAAAATCTGAGAAGATGTGCTTTCTTCTTCGTTCTATTGCTACTTCCCGTCAGTAGCCCCGTACCCAAAACACACAGAATAACGAATGGTCGGGTTTTAAACAGAATCTGTTTCTCCAGCTTTCTCCCTGTGAGCCCACAAGTCATTGATCCAACCAGAGCTCTTCTCCCTGTTGCAACTTCCTCTGTAAATAAAAGCAGAACAGTTCTGCGTAAATACAGGGGGAGGCTGGATTAACATTCACAATAAACAAGAGATCCTTATAAGCAGCATTCTGTTATTCAGAATAATGGAGCTCGTGGGCTATCTCACGCCATAAGAAAATCCAAAAAGAATACCAAAAAAAAAAAAAAAAATGTTCATCACAAAATAATGAGTTAATGGGGAGACATTTGTAAACAGACAAAATAGCAAAGGGGATGCATCAAGAAGTAAATCATTTTATTGTGAGGTCTCATAACAAATAGGCAGTGAAGAAGACTCACATCAGTATCCCTTGATGTCATGTGTTAGGAAAATCAAGAAAACAGGTTTTGTTTCTTTTTTCCTTAAGCTCCATGCCCAAGGTGGGGCTTCAGCTTATGACCCTGAGATCAAGAGTCACATGCTCTACCCGCTAGGCCAGCCAGGCACCCCCAAGACAACAGTTTTTCTAACCCATAATGTTGAAAATACTAATTACTATCTTTTGGAAGTTGCTATCCTTTATTTTTGTTGGTATAATATGGGGACTCCAACCTTCTAAGAAATTATTAGGGCATTATTTTTTTGAGATTTCTCAGAACTACAGACTAACTTCTAAAGCTGAATGAAACATGAAATTTTACCTAACCTGATGGTCCTCAAGTCGTGCCATTGAGGAGCCCTGGGGCATCCTACTCAATATGTGAAAGGTGTCCAGGAATTGGTTGGATAAAGACCCAGAGAGAAATACTCAGGACTCTCCCCAAACCTGGGCCAACCTTATTTATTTATTTTTTATTGTTTATTTATTTTTGAGACAGAGAGACACAGCGTAAACAGGGGAGGGGCAGAGAGAGAGAGAGAGAGGGAGACAGAGAATCCCAAGCAGGCTCTGAGCTGTCAGCACAGAGCCTGATGTGGGGCTCAAACTCACAAACCATGAGATCATGACCTGAGCTGAAGTCAGATGCTTAACCGACTGAGCCACCCAGATGCCCCTGGGCCAACTTTAGCAAGCAGACCAGCTCATTTTCTGTTTCCATAATGGGCTTCCACATGAGTTTTATGTGAAGAAATCATTCAACTATTTAAAAACAAGAAATAATAAATTTTTTTTTAATTTTGTTTATTTACGTATTTTGAGAGAGAGAGAGCATGAGCAGGGGAGGGGCAGAGAGAGAGAGGAAGAGACAGACAGAATCCCAAGCAGACTTCTTGCTATCAGCATGGAGCCTGATGCGGGGCTTGAACCCACGAAACGCGAGATCACGACCTGAGGGGAAAACGAAGCGTCGGCACTTAACCAACTGAACCACTCAGGCGCCCCAAGAAATAATAAAACATGAAGTAGACAACTCATCTTCAAACTTAAGGGTTTATAAAAAGAAAAGTGAGAGGGCCACCTGGGTGGCTCAGTTGGTTAAGCATCCCACTTCGGCTCAGGTCATGATCTTGCAGTTCTGAGTTCAAGCCCTGCGTCGGGCTCTGTACTGACAGCTTGGAGCCTGGAGCCTGCTTCAGATTCTGTGTCTCCCTTTCTCTCTGCCCCTCCCCCGCTCATTCCCTCTCTCTCCTTCTCTTTTTCTCTCCCTTTCTTAAAAATAAATAAACATCGGGGCGCCTGGGTGGCGCAGTCGGTTAAGCGTCTGACTTCAGCCAGGTCACGATCTCGCGGTCCGGGAGTTCGAGCCCCGCGTCGGGCTCTGGGCTGATGGCTCAGAGCCTGGAGCCTGTTTCCGATTCTGTGTCTCCCTCTCTCTCTGCCCCTCGCCCGTTCATGCTCTGTCTCTCTCTGTCCCAAAAATAAAATAAACGTTGAAAAAAAAAATTAAAATAAATAAACAAACAAACAAACAAATAAATAAATAAATAAATAAATAAATAAATAAACATTAAGAAAAAGAAAAGAAAAGTGAGACCCAAGCAGATTAAATGACTTGCCCAAGATCTCAGATGCAATCAGGGGCAGGACTAGACTTGGACCTTTTGTTTTCTGATTCTGGTTTGAATGGACTTTCCAAACCACAATGTGCCCATCAAAGAGTTTCCACAGTTTCCAAAAAGAGGGGTTGGAAATCCCAAGTGGAAACTAGCATATGCTTATTTATCTAGCTTTTATAGATTCTTCTATTTTCAGTGTCAAAGTCCTTGATACAGAGGCCATCTGCATTTTTTAAATAATGCACAGCATGTCACACGAAATAATATGGGCAGCAGAACCAAGGCTAAAAGTCCACTGTGTTTACTCCCAAGTGCTATTTGCAAATGGAAGAAGAAATTAGTTGCTAAAAATGTTACATTGGTTATGATCTGGAATCCTTCGACAGAGTAAAGCTGCCATGGGAACTGACTAGCTGATTTTTAAAGCTTGAAACAGGCCTTTTTCATATACATATACATATACATATACATATACATATACATATACATATTTATATATAGCAGAGTGTTTTTTCTTTAATGTCAGGATGTTTGTTCAAAAATGCTATATAATTAGATAACAGCTTTCTCTGTCATTCCAGCTGTATTTTCTAAAGAGAATATACTGCAATTTTTTTTAATCCAATTTGGTAGCTAAAGGGTTAATTAAAGAGAGGGCTTTCTATTTTTAGCTGTTACTATAGCCAGACTCTCATTCAGTCTAAAAACAGCCATGCCTTCTGCACCATTTTTAACCCTGCAAAGCTGAGACTCATGCCTATCCAAATTAAGGATAAGCTTAAATAGCCCATCCTCAGCCAAAACCATGGCAACCAGTACTCAGTACATGTCCTACATCTTACCCGGTAGTCCTTAACATTCTTTTATCACAAGACAGGAAATCTGCTTTGTTTGGTTGTCATTTAAGGACAGCTTTACACTATAGAATGGCTAACCATTTGCTTTTATTTAGGGAAGAAATGGATTTATGATGGTGTGAGCTTTACAATTAGCTAAAGACAGGAATAATCTTTATATTATTTATTTACATATTTATATATTCACTGCCTCATTTCAAAAAGAGACCTGTAGTAACTCCCAAAACGTCCAAAAGGGGATATGGAGAACATGAGAAAATAATGGGAGTATGGGCTTTCTATAGTTATGACCATGAACACAACTGGTTTGGCAGTCAGGTTAAACGATAAAAAGAGGGGCGCCTGGGTGGCTCAGTTGCTTAAGTGTCCAACTCTTGATATCAGCTCAGGTTGTGATCTCACAGTTCATGAGGTCAAGCCCCACATCGGGCTCTGCACTGACAGCTCAGAGCCTGCTTGGGATTCCCTCACTCCCCCTCTCTCTCTGCCCCTCCCCTGCTTGCTCTCTCTCTCTGTCCCTCTCAAAATAAATAAATAAACTTTAAACACACAAACAAACAAATACAAAATAATAGATTCTGCACAGTGACACCACCCAAGTACCATTATCAAAATGGGAAATACAGGGGGCGCCTGGGAGTCTCAGTCAGTTAAGTGTCTAACTCTTGATTTCAGCTGAGGTCATGATCTCACCGTTCCTGTGTTCAAGCCCTGCATCAGGCTCTGCACTGACAGCGTGGATCCTCCTTGGGATTCTCTCTCTCTCCCTCTCTCTGTCCCTCCCCCACTTGTGCACTCACTTGCTCTCTCAAAAATAAATAAGTAAACATTTTTTTAAATGGGAAATACAGTCTTTATTGCCCTGAAAGACCTGAGAGGTCTTTATTTTTCTACCTTATTTCTAAATGAAAATAGCTTTGTGATTTTCTTCTGATAATAGCATCAGTACATGCTCAGGTAGACAATCCACGCATTTTAGAACGCTATAAAGAAGAGAGTAAAAATTAGCCTAAATGATGCAGAAGCAACTGTCGTGACCATGGTGACCGTCTTCCCATCTCTTTGTGCACTTTCATAAATGTACATAAAATGAAGTGCTACCCTGCATGATGCTCTGGGACCTGCTTTTCCTATTCACTTCGTTGCGAAAATCTTTCCATACAAATTAATATAGAATTGTGATACACTCTATCAAATAGGTGTATCATCATTTTTTTAACTAAGCCCCTATTTAGGAATATTAAGAGTGTTTCTAGCATCTCACTATTACAAACAACACTACAGTGAAGATTCTTTTACGAACATATCTTTGTTTAATTGGTCAATTACTTCCACAGGATAAATTCCTAGATGTGAGATTGCTACACCAAACAGCATATATATTTAAGCTTGTGGTTCCTATCATCCAGAAAAGTTGAGCACCCTGGAAAAGTTGAGCCAATCTATATACATGCTTGTTAAAGATGTGCATAAAGTTTCTCTACACCCTCACCAATATTTGGTATCTCGTTCTTTTTTATCTTTTTCTATCTAGTAGAAAAGATGTCATTATGTTTTGATGGGAGCAGCTCTTCTCCCATCAATTCATAACTCTAAGAAAAGGAGAATTATAATTAAATTGAATAAGATAGCTGAGCTACATGATTTTGAAAGGCTCTTCCAGTTTTAACATTCTATAATTCCAGTAGTGCAATTGCTAGATCGTAGAGCAGTTCTATTTTTAACTTTTTGGAAAACCTCCATACTGTTCCCCACAGTGGCGACACTAGTTTGCATTCTCACCAACAGTGCATGAGGGTTCCCCTTTCTCCACATCCTCACCAACACCTGATGTTTCTTGTGTTGTTAATTTTAGCCATTCTGACAAGTGTGAGGTGATGTCTCGTTGTTTTGACTTGTATTTCCCAGATGATGAGTGATGTTGAGCATCTTTTCATGTGTCTGTTGGCCATCTGGATGTCTTCTTTGGAATTCAAAGGGATACGTGCACCCTGATGTTTATAGCAGCATTATCAACAATAGCCACATTATGGAAAGAGCCCAAATGTCCATCAACAAAAGAATGGATAAAGAAGACATGGTACATATCCACAATGAAATATTACTCAGCCATAAAAAAGAATGAGATATTGCCATTTGCAATGAAGTGGATAGAGCTAGAAAGTATTATGCTAAGTGAAACAAGTTCAGTCAGTGAAAGACAAATACTATATGATTTCACTCACATGCAGAATTGAAGAAACAAAACAAACAATCATGGGAAAAAAAGAGACAGAGAAATCAAGAAACAGACTCTTAACTATAGAGAACAAACTGATGGTTACCAGAGGGGAGGAGGGTGTGGGGATGGGTTAAATAGATGGTGGGGATTAAGGACGACACTTGTCGTGATAAGCACTAGGTGTTATTTGGAAGTATTGAATCACTAAATTGTACACCTGAAATTAAGATTACACTGTATGTTAACTAACTGGAATTTAAATAAAAACTAAAAAAAAAAAAAAAAACCAACTCTACAATTCTACAAAATGTCCCTAATTAATTTCTCTACCAAGCATCTATTATAAGCAAGATCCAAAGGGAAGAGAGGTTAACTGGGAGTCTCTAATGTGCATGAAAACAACCCTTTTAGATCACTGTTTATACTCATTTTATTTTTCTAAATTTTTTTAATGTTTATTTATTTTTGAGAGACAGAAAGACAGTGCTAGCAGAGGAGAGGCAGAGAGGGAGGGAGACACAGAATCTGAAGCAGGCTCCAGGCTCTGAACTGTCAGCACAGAGCCCGATGCAGGGCTCAAACCCACAAACCACAAGACCATGACCCAAGCCGAAGTCAGACACTTAACCGACTGAGCCACCCAGGCACTCGTGTTTATGCTCATTTTATACAGGAAAAATATGGGGCTCAGAAGGGGTTAAATAAGAGCAGAATCAGAGTAGGTCAAACTGACAAGGTTTTTTTTCCCTATAGCATGCTGTCATCCGGCGGGATTCCTGTCCTTCAGGAACGTACAGTTACCCTAAGGCAGGGATGTGAGTTGCAGAGACACCACACTCACATAAAAATCATTCAAGTCACATCTGATTTCTAAGGTCAGGCCCTTGTCTTCCTCCACCCACCCCTACCACCACAACTTTGTATCATTCCCTTGGCACTTAATATGGTATTTCCCATAGAGTAAATGCTCAAAGAATACTGTCCATGCTCCTCCCTATCTGCCTGACTACTTGACTGGGAGGGGTAAAACCTTCTCATTGTGGACAAGATGGTCCTACTCCTTGTACCGTTTTATAGTGGCCTGGAAGCTAGAAAGCAATTAGCCTCAGACTGGTCATACACCTACCTGGTAGGCCCTCCCTCTACCCAGCCTGACCAGGCTTGGAGCCAAGAGCCCAGAGAAACAGAGCGGGCTCCAGAGATAGAAAGACACTCAGTTCCAGGGCACAAGTGAGATGAATTGTTCCCTTTCATAGTTCTGCTTTTGAACCTTTCTATACAATCTTAAATATTATCGTGTCTTACAGCTTCGACATTTCATCTCTAGCTATTTGACATTTTAGAGTGTCTTTACACTTCATCAAGATTATTATCAGAAACAATCAACAAAACTAAAAGGCAACCTACTGAATCAGGGAAGATATTTGCAAATGACATATCTGATAAAGGGTTAGTGTCCAAAATAGATAAAGAACTTAGAAAATCCGACACCCCCCCAAAATCCCAAATAATCCAATTTAAAAATGGCAGAAGACATGAACAGACATTTCTCCAAAGAAGACATACAGATAGCCAACAGACACACTAAAAGATGCTCAACATCGCTTATTATCAGGGAAATACAAATCAAAACTGCAATGAGATATCACCTCATACCTGTCAGAATAGCCAAAATCAAAAACACACGAAACAACAGGTGTTAGCAAGAGTGTGGAGAAAAAGGAACCCTCATGCACTGTTGGTGGGAATGCAAACTGGTGCAGTCACCGTGGAAAACTGTTTGGAGGTTCCT
This sequence comes from Puma concolor, assembly GCF_028749965.1. Classification (NCBI taxonomy): domain Eukaryota; kingdom Metazoa; phylum Chordata; class Mammalia; order Carnivora; family Felidae; genus Puma; species Puma concolor. The sequence continues at coordinate 16,453,928 of NC_141672.1, read as the reverse complement.
CAAAAAGTTAAAAATAGAACTACCTTATGATCCAGCAATCATATTACTGGATATTTACACAAAGAATACAAGAACACTAATTCGAAGGGATACATGTACCCCTGTTGCTTATAACAGCATTATTTACAACAGCCAAGATATGGAAGCAACCCAAGTGTCCATCGATCGGTGAATGGCTAAAGAAGATGTGGTGTATATATACAATGGAAAATTATGCAGGCATAAAAAAGAATGAAATCTTGCCATTTGCAATGACATGGGTGGAGCCAGAGAGTATAATGCTAAGTAAAAGAAGTCAGAGAAAGACAAATACCATATGCTTTCACTCATAAGGGAAATGTAAGAAACAAAACAAACGAGTGAAGGGGGGAAAAATAGGAGAGAGAGATTAGAGAGAGGGAGAGAGAGATACACTCACAAACCTAGAACCAGAATCTTAATTCTAGAGAACAAATTGATGGTGACCAGAGGGGAGGAGGATGAGAGGATGAATGAAAAAAGTGATAGGGGATCAAGGAGTTCATTTGTTATGATGAACACAGGGCGATATATGGAAGTGTTGAATCACTATATTTTATACCTGAAACTAATATTACACTGTATGTTAACTAACTGGAATTAAACTAAGAACTTAAAATAATACATACATACACAAATATTACAATTAAAAATATTTTAAAGAATATATCATCATTAGCATTATTGCTATCAATCACTAAACACGGATACTTCAAGTTTTTTATGGTTCAATGTTGTTGGGTTTTTTTTTTTATGTTTTTTTAATTTATTTTGAGAGACAGATAGAGAGGGAGAGAGCAGGGGAGGGGCAGAGAGAGAGGGAGAGAGAGAGAATCCCAAGCAGGCTCAATGCTGTCAGCACAGAGCCCATACTGGGCTCAATTCCATGAACATGAGATCATGATCTTAGCCGGAATCAGGAATCAGATGCTTAACCAACTGAGCCACCCAGGTGCCCCAGTTCAATGTTGGTTTAAAATGGTGCTTCTCAACTACTACTATTCTAGCTTAGTAGAACTCAATTAGTTATTGAGTTCTGAGAGCCAGCATATGGTGTGGGCAAAAGCTCAGGACTCAAAAGTCACTAAATTCTGATTGGTTGTGGTCAAAGGGCCAGCACTTGGGGTCAACAGGTACAAATGTTGGTGTTCATGTGCATTCACAATGGTCTAGGATCTAGACTCCATGTAACCACTCTTGCAAAGAAATCATATAATGTGCATTATATATTTCACATAGGTCTTCAATTTGCTTTGTGTCAATATATGACAAGCTGTAATTCAACACTTTCTGTAGATGAAATATTCTCAAAAATAACAGCTGGAAAGATGTGTACATTTACATTGTAAAATTTATACAAACCTCATCTGATACATGAAGCTAGACTACATGTTCGTAATGACTAAGTATTTCAGGTGCTTTGGGCAAGTTAAGAAAATATTTTTTTTTTATATTCAAACAATACATCTTTATTATCTTATGTCACCACTGCGACTTTACATCTAATTTTATTACTTCATTATTAGATTACTAAAGTAGGGTTCTAACTACCCTTCTTGCCTCTGTATTTTTAAAATACCTCCAATGCCACTACCAACAAAAACAACAGCAGTAATAATAAAAACTGTTCATAATTACTGAGTGTTCATAAAGTGCCAGACACTTTTCTAAGTGTTTTATAAAGATCATCTAAGTTGTTCTGTACAATGGCCTTATATGGTAATATTCATATATCACTTTATAGGTGAAGGGATTGAGAAAGAGAGATAAAGTAAGTTATCCAAATCATCTACTTAATGGATGGATGAAGATCCAGTTCCCTGAAAAAGGAATTGTCTCCCTAAGATACAGCAAGAAAATGTTTATTTTGATCAATGCCTATAGTTTTTCCAGGCTCTTAGATATGACAAGCCCTCCACTGGGGCCTAGCTCACTGTAAGACTAGCCTCTCTGTAGGAGAGACAATGGCCATGGGCGAGAACACTTGGGCCTACAATGGCAGCCCATTCTCAGGAAGAAGAGTGGGCCTATTGTATTTGCTGCAGTAGAATCAGGCTCTTCTTTCTGATGTGCCATCTTTTTTTGTTTTCAAACAAATGTGTTCTTGCTCAACAACAAAGGGCCTGACAAGATGCCACAGACCTCACACTATCGAGCTACATAAAAGCAGGAGATGATGAATGTTAAGTGCATTCTGGCTTGGTTTGATTTAAAGAGATCACTTCCAAGAAACACTTGGAATCAGTACTTGAAGTATTAGAGATGTGCCCTGACAGCTGGGGTTTAGAGGAACAAGGGCAGCTTTGTTCTCTTTTATGTCCACTTGTTCCCATGCATTTGTTGTCAGGAACTGCTCGTGCACAAGGCACAGGAGAAGAGGACACAACAGAGAGCAAAGAAGTGGGAGATTTTCTCCAACCAATGCTGAGGCGGAGGGATTGGCTGGAGTCTGCTTTTAGTAGTTGCTGCTGGGATTCTGAGTGCTGAGTCCAGCCCGTCCATACAAATGACTTCATGTTCGGGCATCGACAGGCATGTGTACAACCAAACTCATAACCTCTTCTTCTCATGCACAAGGCTAGACACTACTTCTCAGCCTCCCTTGAGAGTAGAGCTAGTGGAATGTAAGCAGAGGTGATGTGGGCCACCTCTGCACCTGGTGCATTAAAATTTCCATGGTAATTCTCCTCTTTCTTCCCTCATCTGCCAGCTGGATATCCATGCCCAAGTACCCATGCAGCCATGTTTAAAGAATGATGGAGCCTCCATAGCCAGATCCTTGAATGATTATGTGAAGCTAAGCTTAGCAATACCAATACTCTCATGGACTGGAATTTATGAAAAGAAAATATAAACATCTATAGTATCAGGCTGCTGAAATGTGGGCAGGAGGTGGGGGAGGTTTGTTATAGCAGTTAGCATACTGTGACTTATATAGAGTATGCAAGAGCCCAGGGAAAGAATGGATGAGGCTCACTCTGAATGTGTTAGCTCTGACTGCCTTTCTGATCACCTTTCCTTTAGCCTCTCCACCTGCTTGCTGGGGAAAGATGAAGGAAAACACATTGGGTCATTACACACAAGCATGTTGGTGTGACTTTGGAAAAGTCTTTATGAAGATAGTGAAGAACTTACATTCTTTTTTTTTTTTTTTTTTTTTTTTTGGAGAGAGCAAAAGTATGTGCCATGGTGAGGAAGGGGCAGAGGGAGAAGGAGAGAGAGAATCTTAAGCAGGCTCTATGCCCAGCACAGAGCCTGACATGGGGCTTGTTCTCTCAACCCTGAGATCATAACCTGAGCTGAAATCAAGAGCTGGATGCCTCACCAATTAAGCCACCCAGGTGCCCTGATAACTCACACTTTTGAGGAGAGAAATGCTATCCCAACCAACAAATGTTTATTGGACACATTCCCTAAAGAAATCATCTTGTTAGGTGCTGGGAATACAAAGATTCACCTCTACTTTGGAATTAAAACAAAGCAAAAAAGATAGTCCTATAAGCTTGAAAATTGGGGAAACATGATTTAAAAGATAGTTGGGTAATGAAAAAAGACATGCTTTACAGTTAGATAGACCAGAGTTGAAACACTAGATATGACACTCATTAAAATTATGGAAAGTCACTTAATCACTTTGTGCCTCAGTATTTTCATCTTTGAACTGGGATAAAACCTACTAACCTGAGTAAAGTGGGGTTTTTTTTCACTTTTTATTTGGAAATAATCTTCAACTTAGAGAAGAGTTGCAAGAATTCCCATCTACCCTTTCCCCAACTTCCCCTCAACGTCAACGATTTGCATGGCTATCATTTAATTATCAAAACTAGGAAATTAACATCGGTACAGAATAGCTAAATGACAGACTGTATTAGAATTTCTGTTTTTTTTTCACTAATGTCCTTTCTCTGTTCCAGGATCCAATCCCAGGAGCCACATGTAGATCCTTCCATTTAGTTATCATGTCTCCTCAGTTACCTTTAGTCCAACACATTTACCTTGTTTTCCTTGCAGTTTTTGACCTCACCACTTTGGAAGAGTAGTTGTAATATATATTTCTAGAATGTCTCTCTCAATTTTAGTTTGTCTATGTTTTCTCCTGATTGGACCAAAGTTATAGATTCAAGGAAAAATATAGCATGAATTGCATTATTTCAGGAGGTACATGGTATTAACATGACTTACTACTGGTGATCACTTGGTGAAGGGGTATCCAAAAGATTTCCCCAGAGTAAAATTACTATTTTCCCCATTCAAGTAGAAGTGAGTCATCCTTATGTATTCTTTGGTAAGGTGTATAGAACTTTTGCCCATCTAGAAAAATCAGGTTGTTTGTTTTCTTATTACTTAGTTTTAGGAGTTCTTTATATATTCCGTAGCTAAGAACATTATCAGATATGTGATTTGAAAATATTTTTTCCAAGTCTATGGCTTTTCATTGTCCTAAAAGTGTCTTTTACAGACCAAGTATTTTTAATTTTAACAAATTGGAATTCATCAAAATTTTTTCTTTTATGGGCCATGCTCTTGGTGTCATGCTTTGTCAAATCAGGCAAGTTTTCTCCTAGAGGTTTTCTAGCTTTGGGTTTTACACTTAAGTCTAGAATTCATTTTGAATTAATTTTTGTAAAAGGTATGAGATAAATATCTAGTTCAGTTTTTTTTTTACAGATGGACATTCAGTTGTTCCAGCACCATTTGTTGAAGGGGCAATTCTTTCTACATTGAATTGCCTTTGTAACTTTACAAAAAAAGGCAGTGATTGTATTTGGATGAGTCTATTTCTGGACTCTCTCCTGTTGCATTTATCTGTGTTCTAAACTTTCACCAACACCATTTTGTCTTAACTACTGTGGCCTTATAGTAAGTCATGAAATAAGGTAACATGAGACCTCCCAACTTTTTCATTTTACAAAACCGTTTTAACTATTCCAGCTCCTTCCCTTCTCCATATAAATTTCAGGATCAGCTTGTTGAGATCAGAAAACAAGCATAGGAGTGCCTGGGTGGCTCACTTGGTTAGGCATCCAACTCTTCATTTTGGCTTGGGTCATGGAGATCGAGCCCTGAGTGGGGCTCTGTACTGACAGCACAGAGACTGCTTGGGATTCTCTCTCTCTCCCTCTCTCTCTGCCCCTCTCCTGTGCTCGCTCTCTCTCCCTCTTTTTCTCTGTCTCTCGAAATAAATAAATAAACTGAAAGAAAGAAAGAAAGAAAGAAAGAAAGAAAGAAAGAAAGAAAGAAAGCAAGCAAGCAAATAATTGGGTCTTTTAAATTTTTTTAGTGTTTATTTATTTGAGAGAGAGAGAGAGAGAGAGAGAGAGAGAGCAAGTGGAGGAGTGGCAGAGAGAGAAGGAGAAACAGAATCCGAAGCAGTCTCCAGGCTCCGAGCTGCCAGCACAGAGCCTGATGCGGGGCTCGAACCCACGAGCAGCAAGATGGTGACCTGAGCCGAAATTGGATGCTTAACCATCTGAGCCACCCAGGTACCCCTGGATGCATCTCTTTTTAATGAGAGTCTACCTGCAAATGTATTATCCCACTTTACTTGTAGTATAAGCTTCTAACAGTATATCGCCAGTGCTTTTCAACCCTGCTGCACCTGAGAAGCACCAGAGGCGATGTGGAAAACAATACCAATGCCCCAGTTTAACCGAAAATAAATTTCATCAGAATCTGGGGTGAGGTTGGAGGTTGGGGGGAGTGCAAAGAATCATATTTTTCAAAGCTTCCTAGGAGATTCTTAATAAGCCACCAGATTGGGTCACTAATCCCTAAAGATCATGGGTTATCACTTAGTGCTTACGTGTGATGTACAGCCTGGGAATGAAAAGGCTTATGTCTGTCATTGAAAAGGCAAAGTACCTGAGCAGTGGTTATATCTGGTAGCAGTACCAGTGACTAAGCACCTATTGTCCTCATACATCTATGTCACCTGCCCACCCCCAGAAGGCTTTTGTGATTTCTAGTTTAGACTGTAGCCATTGGAAGACATTGAACTATGGTATACGGAATGTGTAAAAACATGTTTAATGGAAATGGGTAAAAAAGAAATCAATTTCTTATAGGTTTGATATAACATGTCTCAGTCCAATCCATCAGGGAAGCACCAAGCAGACTAATTTACTTCCTCACCCTGAAACTCTTCGATTTTTATAGATGGTAATGTCAACAATCCGAGAGTCTGAATGTGATTTAAGACCATGAAAAATTTTCTAAGAACAAAATATCAGTGAAATCACTGACACTAGATCTGCCATTTCCATAAGCAGCTTGATAGCAGAAGTCCTACAATAACTCCAAAGTTTAGAGGTTTAGCCTTTGTTAGAACACTAGGAAAAACCTATCTTTAAAACACCCAGTTTTTCATAGAAAAAGTACTAGAAACAACATTTGTTGCATTTTGACTCTCTTATTTTAAATGTTAGGAAGCTGAGAGCTGCCTGGGTGGCTCAGTCAGTTAAGCATTCAACTTCGACTCAGGTCATGATCTCATAGTCCATGAGTTCAAGCCTCACGTGAGCTCTGGGCTGACAGCTCTGAGCCTGGAGCCTGGCTTCAGATTCTGTGTCTCCCTCTCTCTCTCTCTCTCTCTCTGCCTCTCCCCCACTCGTGCTCTGTCTCTCTTTCTCAAAAATAAACATACATACATACATACATACATACATACATACATACATACAATGTTAGGAAATCTAGGCTCAGAGATGTGCTTTGTTCAAGGCCACACAACTAGCCAAGACCACACAGCCCAAAGGTTCTGATCTCATAAAGTCTTAATTCTACAATGCTTCCATGCTCTTGTAAAATGTATGCAACATTAGGGATGTGCCCATAAAGGAGGGAGAGTGCCCTTCTTTTTCCCCTTCCTCCTTTCATCACTAGAATGTGGATGTAATGGCAGGACCTGGAACAGCCATCTCAGACCATGACGTGGTCCTGGGAATGAGGCAATGCTCAGTATGGTGACAGGCGAGATGGAGCACGAGTGTCTGACACTGTGGGGATTTGTACCAATCCTGGAATAGACCCCGTAGACACTAATCCTGGAGTCAGATATTCACAAAAGAGAATACTAAACTTTTGCGTTTTCTATTATTCACTGTTATACATAATCCTAACCAATCATAGTTAGGATTTTTATAGTCTCCAAACGAAGCTATGTAAATGGATCCTCCTAAAAGTAACTTTACTGCCACTTGGAAAAGTCAATGGAGCATAGCATTCTATTGTACACATTAACAAGAATTTTGTTACATGGGAATCCTTCTTGTGAGGGAAGATGAGAAACGTTTTGATTCCATATGGCCCAACCAAAACCTGGGAGTGCAATTATTATTTAAGGGAAAATAGGTATTGGGAGCAAGTAGTAGCCTCCAGTATAACTTGTGAGAGAATCTTTTGTTTGTTATATATTAATGAAAAACAGCATTCTCAATTGTCTGGAAAGCAAGATTTTTTTTTTAATGACCACGCTAGGAGTTAATGGTGATGTTCCTTATTTATTTTTATTTATTTGCTTTTTTAGAGAGAGAGAGCACGTGCACATGCTTGTGAACTGGGGAGGAGCAGGGGAGAGAAAGAGAGAATATGAGTCAGGCTCCATGCCCAGCACAGAGCCCAGTGCAGGGCTCGATCTCACAAATGAGAGATTGTCAACTAAGCCTAAATCAAGAGGCGGACACTTAACCAACTGAGCCACCCAGACGCCCTGGTGATGTTCCTTTTTGGAACAGGATGGTGTTAGTGTTCAGTGGGATGGATTTTTTCCCCTGGGCTCCCTGAATTGTAATCAAGATCAAAAATCAGAACAAAAAGAGATGGGTACTTGCATTGTTATTTCTGAGAAATGCTTGTCTTGGAGACAGTCATTGAGAGACAACATCTCATTCCACTGTATTAGTTTCCCAGGACTGCTGTAACAAATTCTGGGTAGTCTAAAACAACAAAACTTTATTCTCTGACAGCTCTGGAGGCCTGAGTCTGAAATCAGTATCACTGGGCCAAAATCAAGATGGCAGCAGGGTCTCACTCCCTCTGGAGGTTCTAGGGGACAATCCATTCCTTGCTTCTTCTGGCTTCTGGTGGTGCTGACGATCTCTTGCCTTGTGGACCACATGCTCTGATCTCTGCCTCTATCTTCACATTGTCTTCTCTTCCATCTGTGTGACCTTCCTCCACTTCCCTCTTACAAGGACACTTGTGATTGTATTTAGGACCCACTCACATCATCCATGATCACCATCTCATCTCAAGATCCTTCATTTAACCACCTCTGCAGATACCCCCTTTTCCTTATAAAATAACATTTATAGAATCCAGGGATTAGGACCTGATCTCTTTGGATGGCCATTATTCAGTGAACTACATCCACCCAAAAGAAAATGTGAAGATGATTGGAAAAAAAAAAAAAAGAAAGAAGTCATCACCTTTTGGTGGAATCATCACCTCTTCTTATAAGAAGCCATTTCCTGCCTCTCTTCTCTGTCATCAGGAAGAAAGTTGCATCCTTTCTTGGAAACCAAGGGAGGAAGATCCAAGAGGATCATTCATTGGTGGATTCACAGGTGCCTACAGAAAGGGGAATTCTGATTCCACTCCCTGGTTACATACATGTCTATGTTAGCCTGTACATCTTCTCACTTGCCCCTGTGATCCAGGCAGAAGGGAATGAATTAAGGAGACAGTGCAGGGTGGAAAATGTGAAAATGTGAGTGGCACCTTGTCTACCTAATCTCTTTTTTTTTTACTCTGAGGAAGCACAGATACCATTATACTAAGCAGGTGATTTCCAAATTCCAGTCTTTTACATGTCACCTACATGTCTTTTGCCACATTGTTACACCAGTAAACACTATTGTTTCCTTTGTAGTTTTCCTTTGAGTTTACTCACTTTTTACATTAAACATTTTTAAAAGAAAAACTATACCTCAGTTATAATTGGAAGAATAGTAGTAAGTGCCATAAGCAAGCATCACAAAGACAAAGAAGGATGCCTCAAATACTATGGCCTGAAACTGAACTTCAGCCTTTGTTAAAAATGGAAGATTAGCTAAGATGACAGGTGTTAAAGCCATAGTAGGATCACACTGAGACTTTCCCCTTGATGTAATTAGGAGTGAAAGAATGGCAAAGGGAATAACTTTCTCATGGGGTAATCCAAAGTTATTCAATGCTGTGACTGAGAAATAAAGTATGAAACGCCAGAACCTCAAAGAGGAGGAAGGCTATTCCAGAATAGAAAGATACCGCCAATTCATACCTGCCTCCACCATCTTGCTAGCAGCTCTTATAACTACTTAGGAATTTACATTGGAAGAGGAGGTGTTAAAAGATGTCTTAGAATTGTAGAGCATGAAATGCTACAAATGTGTCCATTAGGATTCTTCCCTTGCATGTGAGAGTGAAGAATTTATTGGCTCCTAGAACTGGGAGGTCAGGTTCAAATGCTTCCACCAGAGCTGTATTGGGGGAGCTCAAATAATGTCTTCAGGATGTTTCCTTCTGTCTTCCTCCCTCTTCTCTCTCTCCCCCCTCCTCCTCTCTCTCTCTGTTTCCCCTTATCTGTTGTACCTGTGCTTTCCACAGAGAGTAAGAGAGCAGTCAGCAGCATAGGCCTCTATCTCCCAGCTCAGCAAACCCAGCAGAAAGAGTCAGTGCTAATAGCTGTAGAAGCTAGGTCCCAGAGAGGATGCTGATAGGACTGGATGCTGACTAGATTTCTGTGCCCATCTTTGAATCAATCCCATAGCCAGCTGGCTGGACACATTCTGGCCAGGCCAGAGTCACACTCCCCTTTCCTGTGATAAAGGAGGGGCAGGAGAAGAGGGGACTGAGAAGGAGGAAAAATGGAGACTATCACCCAAAGGACAAGGGATGTATTTCCTGACGGAAGAAAAGAGAAAGGATGCTGGGCAGACAAAAATAACAGGTGTTCACAACAAACGCCTTCTCTGTGCCAGTCGTATGCAATTTGAAAAGAACCCAAAAGCTTACTTAATGGTAATGATGTTTAAAAATACAAGGAGTAAATGTATGTGGAATGGCTACTGTCACCAGGAAAGTGGACCCTGTCAATGCCACTTCCTTGCTCGCCAATCCCAACTGCAACAGTGAGTGCCTACACCTTATTGCCTAGAGCTTTCTCTGAACACGGAAGCCCACTTTACCTGCCCTTCAGGAATTACCCCCCACCCCGCCTCCAGCAGCCCTTAAACATGGTCTGACAGCAGGGTGGTGGATACATAGCCCAGCTCCCCACCCTTGGGTAGGATAACTCTGTGGTGTTCCGTTTCCCAGAGTTCTCTGGAGGGACTGAGCTCCAGTTATGCCTAGATAGAACCCTTTACAGCTTCCTTCCCTTCTCTGTCTCACTTATGTCCCCCTTATTGGTGTTTACTGGGATGACCTCCTAAATAAATGACTTGTACTTGAATCCTTGTCCCAGGGTCAGCTTCTGGGAAACCCAAACTATGGCAGCCAGGCAGGCACTTTGGCAAGCTATTTATTCATATTACCTCTGATCATACTCACAACAATCACATAAAGTAGACACTATTGTTATGCTCTGCTGTCTTACACATGAAGAAATAGAGTCTTTGGTCAAGGTCACACAGCTAGGAAACAGCAAAGCCAGGATTCACAAGCAAGTGGATTCCAATACTTATTCTATGTTACCTGCCACTTTATAATATCTCTATAAATGCCCAGCTTCCAGGATCACTGTAAATGAACTAGAGAGAATATGGTTGTGTGTTGTAGAATCTGAAAGGAAAATGTGAGCTGAAGAGTCGTGGGTCTTGCTCATAGTAGGTGCTCATTAATGAGTTGGAATAACTCATTAATAAATTAAGGACTGAAATAACAGGTGACAGTTTTTAGTTTACAGGAAGTTATTAGTGTTGTTCTTTTCTTCACCCTTGAAAAAGAGAAGCTGCCCCTTCTCAGAAATAATTCTCTAATATAGTTTCCTGGGGCACCAGGGGGCTGAGCCGGTTAAGCATCCAACTCTTGATTTCAACTCGGGTCATGATCTCATGGTTTGTGAGATCGAGCTCCGTGTGGGACTCTGTGCTGACAGTGCAGGAGCCTGCTTGGGATTCTCTCTCTCTGTCCCTCCCCTGCTTGCGTGCTCTCTCAAAATAAATAAATAAACATAAAATAAAATAAAATAAAATAAAATAAAATAAAATAAAATAAAATAAAATAAAATAAAATAAAACAAAATAAAACAAAACAAAATAAAACAAAATAAAACAAAATAAAACAAAATAAATAAAATGTTCCTAAACTCAATGTCAATGACAGTCTTTCTGGATTACGGCAAAGTAATCATCTTCGAGGTAGGAGAAAAACTGGGCTCAACTGAGCTCTATTTCATTTTGGAAGAATAATATATGTTAGCCTTTTAGAAAAAGATATGACTTTAAAATATACATACACTTATCTTAGCTTAGATACAGGTTTGCCTAAGAGAAAGGACTGAAGCAAAGTCTCATTTACCCTTCCCATTTTATATGTCCATGATTGCACATGAAAAAGATTTTTCCATTATTTTAGGTAGCACGTGCATAAAAGTGCAAATGGGCATAATGAAATGTCACTGAAATAATTGTCTAGCTGCCTATTTCTTGATTTAGTGGAATGAGCATTAAATCAAGAGTCAGAAAGCTGAGTTGTATAGGCTAATTATTTATCTTCTCTGTGCTCCAGTAGTTTTTTCTACAAGATGGATATTTTGGTTTAGGAATCACGGGCATCCTTCTAGCCCCCAAATTTTCTGAGGTGCAAAAAGAAATATTTGTTCCCTGTGAGGCTCATTTAAAAAGGAAATTAAGGGGGCGCCTGGGTGGCTCAGTAGGTTAAGCGTCCGACTTTGGCTCAGGTCACGATCTCACAGTCCGTGAGTTCGAGCCCCGTGTCGGGCTCTGTGCTGACAGCTCAGAGGCTGGAGCCTGTTTCAGATTCTGTGTCTCCCTCTCCCTCCCACCCTCCCCTGTTCATGCTCTGTCTCTCTCTGTCTCAAAAATAAATAAAACGTTAAAAAAATTTTTTTTAATTAAATAAAATAAAAAGGAAATTAAGAAGGCTCAGAGAATCACTCAGTCTCTTATTTGTCTGTTTATCATATATAAACATCCACTCCACATGTTATAAATGACACACAGGAAGTCTTTCTGTGCCCGGAGCACAACCAAAATTTCTAGACTGTGTCCTCACTGTGGGAAATGCCTCCTGAATGGCTGCCCTCAGACCTCTGGTGACATCCAAGATCATTAAAAAGAGAACCAAGGGGCCCCTAGGTGGCTCTGTTGGTTAAGCGTCCAAATCTTGATTTTGGCTCAGGTCATGATCTCACAGTTTTGTAAGTTTGAGCCCCCTTGTCAGGCTCCCCTCTCACAGTGCTGGCCTGTTTGGGATTCTCTCTCTCCCTCTCTCTCTGCCCCTCCCCCACTCACACTGTCTCTGCCTCTCTCAAAATAAATAAATAACTTAAAAAAAAAAAAAAAAGACAGAAAGAGGGAGAACCAAGAGGGGCACCTGGGTGGTTCAGTCAGTTAAGTGCCAGAGTTTGGCTCAGGTCATGATCTCGTGGTTCGTGGGTTCGAGCCCCACATTGGGCTCTGCACTGACAGTATGGAGCCTGCTTGGGATTCTCTCTCTCTCTCTCTCTCTCTCTCTCTCTTCTCTGCCCTTTCTCCACTTGCATTCTCTCTTTCTCTCTTTCACTCTCTCTCCCTCTCTCAAAAAGAAAAAAAAAAAAAAGACAGCTAAGAAGTTCATCTGGCACCAGTCAAACCAATATGTCAAAATTAAGCACAACTGGCGGAGACCCAGAGGCACTGACGATAGGGTGGGCAGAAGATTCAAGGGCCAGATCTGGATGCCCAACACCGGTTACGGGAGCAACAGGAAAACAAAGCACATGCTGCCCAGTGGCTTCCGGAAGTTCCTACTCCACAAGGTCAAGGAGCTTGAAGTGCCGTGTGTGCAACAAATCTTACTGGGCAGAGATTACTCCCAACGTCTCCTCCAAGAACCGCAAAGCCGCTGCAGAAAGAGCAGTGCCACTGGCCGTCAGAGGCACCAATCCTGAAGCCAGGCTGCGCAGCGAAGAAAATGAATAGACAGTTTATGTGCCTGTCATATTTGTGTTAATAGAGCCATAAAACTAAAAAGAAAAGAAAGCATTTTCTCTATTTGACCACTTTTGATTTATAAAAGGGCAACTTTGGGTCATTCAGCCTAATAATTTAAAGTGTTTGGGGAGTATATTGCAGGCAGATACCCTAAAAGACAAAGTATGACGGGAGAGGAGGTTGAATCCCTAAGGAAAACTAGATAGGGCACAAATAAAGTATGGTTTTCATCGGTGGCTTAACAAAACCTAGTTGTTGTTTTAATTGATTCGTGTGTGGTAGTTTGTGAATCACAGATGCACGTCTAAGAGCTTCACTGCAACTTTCCAAAATCCATTAATTGTTAAAACTCCGAACCCTGCTTTTTAAGTGAAACAAATATGACCAGGATAGACTGACAACTTGGTTATGTCCTTTGCTTTGCTTTGTTTTTAACGGTGAAGCCACTTGTAAACAGGGAATACGTTAGGCGGAGATTATCAAGCCTTTCGGCCAAGCATTGCCCCAATGTATTGTGGCAACTGATTGGCAGTGGAGAAGAGATAAAATGCTCTTCTTAAGCTATGGCAACAGGTTACCTAGTAACCACAGAATGATTAAATTCCATTCACAGAGACTTGTTCTCTTAATTGGAGGAAAAGATATAAAGAACGCAGCTGGAGAGAAACGAGAGCAATGGAAGACTGTGACAGGTATTAAGGGGCCTAATATCTGCAATTCTAGCAGCCTTCACTTAAGAGCCACACTATATGATTGACTCTTTTGTTAGTAATAACAAGCAGCTAAGCTGCCTATAGAGCCATAATTTCGTGTTCTTCTCCACTATAGGAAAAATGAAGATAAAGTATACAATGGAGCACATTAAATGCAGCACAAACTCCACAGGGTGCTATAGTTCTTAGAGTGACCACTTACCGTGTGCAAGATTACGCCTGTGCTGAGATACCAAAGTTCAATTCCTTACTAGAACTCAGAATGGTCACTTGGGGTCAGTATATCCTGCTATCACTCTCTTCTGTCTGTTGGGCACATATTGCTTTATAGAGAATTATGGTCATGACATTCTCTCCTGCTTTAAACAGTAAAATTAAGAAAAATCAAGCTCTAGATTGACAATGATGAGAATTTTTTTTAATCCATTAATTTTTTTCCTGTGCTCAAAAAAGAATTCACCATGTATGTCACTAACTATAGTTGGAAAAGTTCTACCTAAGGGTCACTTTTAAAAATGTTTTTCAGTTACATCTTATACTCCTTGAGTAAGATTTGTAGGTTAATATTGCCTCAGTTTGGCTGCTCTGCTCACAGGTATGCAGCTTAAAACTTTTTGGGGGCACCTGGGTAGCTCAGTTGGTTAAGCATCCAAATCCTGATTTCAGCTCAGGTCATGATCTCATGGTTTGTGAGATCGAGCCCCATGTGGGGCTCTGTGCTGACAGCATGGAGCCTGCTTGGGATTCTCTCTCTCTCTCTCTCTCTCTCTCTCTCTCTGCCCCCCACCCCACTCGTGTGTGCGCATGCACACTGTCTCTCTCTCTCTCAAATAAATAAACATTAAAGAAAAAAAAAACTTTCTAAAAAAGAAAAACTTTCTTAAAGCCCCCTCTAGTGACAAACAACAAATTAATCCATTACTGTGTAACATGCTAACCCCTCCAAGGTCCAAGTTCTGTTTTCTCTTTTAGTATTAGATGAATCAGGAGCTGCAGTATTTTGATTGCAGAATGACTAAGGGCTAGTCAATGGCTCACATTCTTAAGTGCTCTTCAGTCACCAAAACCTAAGGGATTTTGTTTTGAAACTGGTCAACACAAAATGCACACACATCATGTAATTGTATTTCTTTTACTCCGCCCTGTTATATATTTCTTTAAAAATTTTTTCCTGTTTGTTTTTGTCCTTCAGGGACTTTCAGGATTAAAATACGTTCATGATAACACAATGAATGGGAAAAAAATTATCTTGGCCTTTTACGTCTTGTTGCTTTTATTGGACAATTTTCACCATGATGTTAAGCAGGTCCAAACAGACAAACATGAGTTCTAGGAATCCTCTGAATTATGAAACTAAGGGTTATCTATAAATATATAGACTAAATGTAGAAATAATGATTTTTAAAATATAAAATAAAATGCAGTAAATAAACTATTATATGTATTAGACTATATATTATGGTATGTGTGATACATAGTTTATTTTATTTATATCTCCAGTTCCAAAGGGCTTAGAGCTCCTCCAATAAAACAGAAGTTTAACTGAGTCATTAAAACAAGAGTGGAATAAAAAAGCCACCTGCCTAATAAAGGCAATTAGAGGTAAGTAGAAAAATAGGCTATGAATAATTATTGCAACTGAGCATACATTTTATTTATGCTTTCTATCAGCTAAGACAAAAAGGGAAACCCAATAGTAAAAGTAAGCATGCCAATTCATTAGGGCCAAAAAATAATTTCCTTCTAAAATGTAACATATAAATTTCTAGATATCAATAAAAAGTATACCATTGGAATAATTTCTTAATATGAAATTCATACTTAAATATTCAGTAAAAGGTCTTTAGGAATGGCCCCTCTCCAAGTCCATTGCACCTGGTGGTGATTCTTCCCAGTGGAGGGGTATTTCTGGGAACTAACTCTACCATAAGCCCATACTAGCTGTATGCATCCTGCCTATGATCATGGATTGCCTCCTGGGAATAGCAACCAGAAAGGACCCTGTCTTTCTCGTTTATACACACAGAGTGAAAGCCAAGGACATATTAAATTGAACTTAGGATAACATGTTTGCTGCTAAAACTGGAGAGAGAAAGTAAATTTTTGAAAGAATTGGAACAAAATAAATAATGAGGATGGCTTCAATTGAAGTTGGGTACCAAGCAATGCTGTCTCTAGAACCCTCTCCTGATCTTGGAGATATTTAAAAGCAATATCCACTTTTTATATCCTAAAATGTACTTTCATAAGAGGAGCTGGCATCACCTTCGTGTGAATCAAGTCACTGTGTTATCTTCCCAGGGGTGTTTGCCCTTTAAGCTTTAGCTCTAATTCAGTTTAACAAATGCTTACCAGAGACCTATTATATGCAAGGTATTTTCCAGATGCTAGTAGTGGAATAAAAGGCTTCATGTTCTTAGACAGGGATTTCAAGTATCCGTGAGTAGGTAGGCAAGAGAGTTTTTGTTCTCTGGGTAACACGTGACTCTCTACCCATGTTAGACCTTTGTTGTTGGGGCCACAGAGCCATCACACATCCTTCCACATTCCTCAGATTTTTAATCTAATGTTCTCCTTTCCCTAGTCTTAGCGAACCAGGAGTTCAGATGCTACTGTAACTGAATTTCTGGCTTATTCCCCTTTCCTTGTCATAGGATTCCTGACTTACTCCCTTACATCTGAATTTTTCTGATACCCCAGCTTTTCTGAGATAGGGTCTTACAAAGAGAGAAAACTATTATTTGTTGAAAGCCTCGTTTTATTTTCCAGGCAGTGGACTTATTAATCCTTGCAACTACAACATTAATAGCGTCTTTTACATTTTAGAAAAGAAGGACCTGTGCCTCAGAGAGGTTTCCAAAGATCAAGTTGGCAAGTGGCAGAAAAGTTCTACGTATCTGCCTCCAAAGCCAGTACTTTTTCCATTACAGCAATGGTTCTCAAAGGGGTTGCAATTTTGCCACCTACCCCTGGGAAATTTGGCAGTATCTGGAGACAGGCTTGTCACAGCCAGAGGTGGAGAGGGTGGGTTACTAGTGTCATCTAGTGGGTAGAGACCATGGATGCTGCTAACACCCTACTAGGTACAGGGCACCTCCCTGTGACAACAAGGAATTATGCACCCAGCCCAAAACGTCAGTGGTGCCACTAAGGAGAAGCACCAGGTTACAGAATGTTCCCTGCCCTATTATGATTTTATTTGCAAGGATCCAAAGCTAGGTAACTGCTTCAACATTAAACAAATTGTAGAAAGCCACAGATCAAACAAGGCCTTGTTCATACTGCAACTCTCTTCCAGCCTAAAGAAAAACATATTGGAGCCTTAAGATGAAAAAGGCTGGGGGTGGGGAGGGAAGAGGGGTAGTGCTCAGTAAGCAGAAAGGAAATGCAAACTGATTCTTGAGGTTAAAAATCAAGAGGTAAATATATAGATATCTTTCACCCCCAGGATTTTCACTAATCCCAATGTTCGCTCACTGCTCCGAAATTTAACTATTGGGAACTGGCTAAATGTTACCCTGACCTCAACCAACATTTGCTTTTGATTTTTTTCCGGGACCCAGGGGACGTGGATACCAGATGAGGCCACCTTGTCTCCCGCTCTTCCCGCAGGGACAAGACCTGCCAGGTGCTGGTGACTTACCTCCCGACAGGAGGCGGCTCTGTGGACGACTGGCAGGATCCCAGGGCCACAGACCGGTGTTTGGGACACTTTCCCCGCCCAGTAAAGGCCGCCTCCCCTCGTTCGCCTCTCCACAATCCTCAACTGCTCTCCCCCTCCCTCCGCGTACCCCCGGGAGCTCGGCTGCGGGAGAGCACATCCCTGCGCGGTGACGTCACAATCCCGGCGCCGCGGCCCCGGCCCTTAGCAACGGGCCTAGCGACGGTCTCCAGCGGCTGCCGCCCCGCGCCGGCTCCTGCGCGCCAGTCCCCTGCTGCGGGGGCTGACCCTGCCCGGAGAAGGACCTAAGGGGGTCCGGCGTGTCCTCACGGCGGCGGCAAGAGGATCTAAGCATGAATGGCAGCCGGAGAGGTAAAGGGAACTCTCAAGGGCGATCGCCGCCTCGCGCCGCCGCGTAACCGGGCCTGGGATCCGGGATCCGTGGCGCGTGGGCGCGGGTCGGGGCTGCGCCCTGGGGGCTCCAGGTCCCCTGTTGACTCGCCACTTTTGGCCCCAGTGTTAACCCGCGCACAGGAGGACGAGGTCCTGCCTGCTCAGAATTTGTGGCCTTGACTGCTCGAGGCCCGGTCTCTTGAACTCGGCGGATGCAGCCTTTCTTACCTCGGTGGCTCCGAGGCAGAGGAACTAAATTTAGGTCCCCCAGATCAAGCTCCCTTGCTCTCCGCAAGGACGGCCCTCAATTTCCTCATCTCTCGAATGTGACAGTAAAATGTCCATGTCATAGAGTTCTTGAAGTTTCAATGCGGATAATATATAACTCCTGGCACATTTTAAGTAATCGGTTAAATACGAAATCTTCCCTTCTGTAACCACCGTCCTCCCCACAAAACAAATAACCCAGGGATTCTTTAACTTTAATGTGAATAGGAATCCCCTGGGAATCGTGTTAAAATGCAGATTATGGGGGCGCCTGGGTGGCTTTGTTGGTTAAGTTGGTCTCTTGATCTCGGCTCAGGTCGTGATCTCATGGTTTGGGGGATGGAGCCCCGGCTCAGGTCGTGATCTCATGGTTTGGGGGATGGAGCCCCGCGTTGAGCGGTGCACTGTCAGTGCGAAGCCTGCTTGCTTGCGATTCTCTCTCCCTCTCTCTCTCCCTCCACCGCTCACGCCCTCTTTCTCTCTCTCTCTCTCTCTCTCTCTCTCTCTCTCTCTCACACACACACACACACACACACACACACACACACACATAAAATAAATAAACTTAAAAAAACAGATTATGATTCAGTAGGTCTGCTGGGGGCTGAGATTTTGCATTTCTTGTATGTTTCCAAATGATGCAGTGTTGTTGGCTTCAGTGTTATCGGCAAAGGACTAATCCATAATCACTATATTCACCTACCCTTTATTGAATACTGTCTGGGTCAAGTGGACCCAGTATCTTTATTTATTTGTATATATTTTTAAGTCCTCTCTCCACCCAATGTGGAGCTCAAACTTACCACCCCAAGATCAAGAATCACATGCTCTACCCACTGAGCCAGCCAAGCACCCCCTAAAAGTATCTTTAAACCAAGCTGCTAGATGGTTCCTTGCAGTGTCTCGCTTTTGAATATGAGTGTGCTTTTATTACATAATCATTGGTCAAAATAAGTGCTGTTGTGAACATACGAGATTACTATCCATCGATAGCAAACTGTATATTCTGACACTGTCAACGTAAGTTCCAGAAAAAGCAAACCAACATGCTTTTATGTTTTTTAGAAATTTTACAACATAAGCTATCCTTGCTGTGTAACAGAAACAACTCCCAAGTTATCTCATTATGTAATCCACAAAAACATCTTGATAGGTATTATCCTCATTTCACAGTAAATAAGAGGCTCATATATAACTTGCCAAGGTCATAGTAAGTGGCAGAACAGGCTTTGAATCCAGGTGAGGAATGTGAAACCTTAGAGCCATTATTTTTACATACTATCCCATGGCAGAGGTGGGAGCATGGGAAAGGAAATATGTAAAATTTAAAGTCCAGAGGCATACCTCGGACATACTGCAGGGTCCGTTCCACCACAATAAAGCAAATATCTCAGTAAACTGAGTCAAATAAAATTTTTGGTTTCCCAGTGTATATAAAAGTTGTGTTTACCCTACACTGTAGTTTATTAAGTATGCAGTAACATTATGTCTAAAAAATAATGTACATACCCTCATATAAAAATACTTTGGGGCGCCTGGGTGGCTCAGTCGGTTGGGCGTCCGACTTCGGCTCAGGTCATGATCTCACGGTCCGTGAGTTCGAGCCCCGCGTCAGGCTCTGTGCTGACAGCTCAGAGCCTGAAGCCTGCTTCAGATTCTGTGTCTCCCTCTCTCTCTGCCCCTCCCCCACTTGCTCTCTGTCTCTCTCTGTCTCAAAAATAAATTAAAAAATATATATACTTTATTGCTAACCAATGCTAACCATCATCTGAGCGTTCAGCAAGTGGTGTTCTTTTTGCTGGTGGACCATCTTGCGTTGATGTTGATGGCTGCTGGCCGATCAGGGTGGTAGTTGCTGATAGTTGGGGTGACTGTGGTATTCCTTAAAATAAGACAACATTAAACATTGAACCTTGCCCTATCAGCTGACTCTTCCTTTCACGAACGATTTCTCTGTTCACGAACGATGCCTTTTGATAGCATTTTACCCACAGTAGAACTTCTTTCAAAACTGGAGTCAATCCTCCCAAACCTTGCCTCTGGTTATCAGCCAAGTTTATGTAATAGTCTAAATCCTGGGTTGTCATTTCAACAATCTTCACAGCATCTTTGCCAGGAATAGATTCCATCTCAAGAAACCACTTTGCTCATCTTTAAGAAGCAACTCCTCTGGGCACCTGGGTGACTTAGTCGTTTAAGCGGTCGACTTTAGCTCAGGTTATGATCTCACAGTCTGTGGGTTCAAGCCCTATGTCGGGCTCTGTGCTGACAGCTCAGAGCCTGGAGCCTGCTTTGGATTCTCTCTCTCTCTCTCTCTCTCTCTCTGTCTCTCTCTCATTCTCTCTGTCTCTGTGCCTCTCCCCCACTTGCCTCTCTCTCTCTCTCTCTCTCTCTCTCTCTCTCTCTCTCTCTCTCTCAAAAATAAACAAACATTAAAAAAATTTTAAAAAAAAGCAACTCCTCATCCGTTCAAGTTTTATTGTAAGATTGCATCAATTCAGTCCCGTCTTCAGGCTCCACTTCTAATTCTAGGTTTCTTATTTCTATCACATCTGCAGGTACTTCCTCCACCGAAGTCCTAAACCCCTCAAAGTCATCCGTGAGGGTTGGAATCAGCTTCTTCCAAACTTATTAATGTTGATATTTTGACTTCTTCCTATGAATCACAAACATTCTCAATGGTATCTAGAATGGTGAATACTTTCCGGAAGATTTTCAATTTCTGTTGCCCAGAACCATCAGAAGAATGACAGCTAAAGCTTTATGAAATGTATTTCTTAGATAATAAGACTCTAAGGTTGAAATTACTCCTTGATCCCTGGGCTGCAGAATGGATAATGTGTTAGCAGGCATGAAAGCAACATTAATCTAATTGTACATCTCCATTAGAGCTCTTGGATGAACCTGTGCGTTGTCAGTTAGCAGTAATATTTTGAAAGGAATCTTTTTCTGAGCAGTAGACCTCAAAACAGTGGGCTTAAAATATCCATCGAGCCCACCCAGGAACACCAAGGTAGGTAGGTAGGTAGATAGATAGATAGATAGATAGATAGATAGATAGATAGATAGATATTCAGCAAACCATGTTGTAAACAGAAGTGCTGTCACCTAGGCTTTGCTGTTCCATTTATAGAGCACAGTAGATTTAGCATAACTCTTAAGGGCCCTAGGATTTTTGAAATGGTAAATGAGCATTGGCTCCAATTTAAAGTCACCAGCTGCTTTAGCCTCTAACAAGAGTCATCCTGTCCTTTGAAGCATTGAAGCCAGGAACTTCTCTCTAGCTATGAAAGTCCTTGATGTCATCTTCTTCTAATGTAAAGCTGTTTCATCTACGTTGAAAATCTGTTTAATGTAGCCATCCTTATTAATTATCTTAGCTAGATCTTCTGGGTAACTTGCTGCTTCACTTTATACTTTTATGCTATGGAGATGGCTTCTTTTCCTTAAACCTCCTGAACCAACCTATGCTAGCCTCAAGCTTCTTTTCTGCAGCTTCTTTACCCCTCTTAGTCCATAGAAATGAAGAGGGTTGGGGCCTTGCTCTGGATTAGGCTTTGGCTTAAGGGACTGTTGTAGCTGGTTTGATCTTCTCTCAAGACCACTAATACTTTCTATGTGTCAGCAATAAGGCTGTTTCACTTTCTTATCATTTATGTGTTTCTTGGAGCAGCACTTTTAATTTCTTTCAAGAACGTTTCCTTTGCATTTTTATAACTTAGCTAAGTGTTTGATGCAAGGGGCCTAGATTTGGCCTGTCGAGGTTTTCAACATGCCTTCCTCACTGAGCTTTGTCATTTCTAACTTGATTTAAAGTGAGAGAGGGGCGCCTGGGTGGCGCAGTCGGTTAAGCGTCCGACTTCAGCCAGGTCACGATCTCGCGGTCCGTGAGTTCGAGCCCCGCGTCGGGCTCTGGGCTGATGGCTCAGAGCCTGGAGCCTGTTTCTGATTCTGTGTCTCCCTCTCTCTCTGCCCCTCCCCTGTTCATGCTCTGTCTCTCTCTGTCCCAAAAATAAATAAACGTTGAAAAAAAAAATTTAAAAAAAAATTAAAAAAATAAAGTGAGAGATACGTAACTGTCCTTTCACTTGAGCACTTAGAGGATATTGTAGGGTTATTAATTGGCCTAATTTCAATATCATTGTTTCTCAGGGAACAGAGAGGCCCGAGAGAGAGAGAGAGAGAGAGAGAGAGAGAGAGAGAGAGAGAGAGGTGGAGGAATGGCTGGTCAGTGGAACAGTCAGAACACATAACATTTATCAGGTTCCCCTGGATTGAGATCCACAAACTCTGAATCTGTTACACATAGTTGCTGTGTAATCGTGGGCAAATTACATGCTTTACTTCATTGTGCTTCATCTATAAAGTGGGACAATGATAATACCTGTCTCATTGGATTGTTGTAAGGATCAAGTACATTTGTAGCTACCAAGTGTTTAGAACAGTATCTGGCACGGTTAGTATTCAATAAATTAACTTTTGACTACAAGTGAAGAAACCCAATTCAAACTGGCTTAGAGAATTTTTAGCTCCTATAAAGAAAAGTCTGGTAAGGGTAGAGCTTCAGTTAGATCCAGAGACTCAAGCAATATCACCAGGAATCTCTCTGTCTTCTACTTTTCTCCAGGTAGGTTTCATTCTCAGATAGGTCTCCCTTGTATGGTGCAAGATGGCCACCAGAAGTTCCAGGCTGATTTCTGTCTTGCTCTGGGCTCTAGCCCAGTGGAAAGAATGTCTCTTTCCTAATGGTTCCAGTAAAAGTCCCAGGATTGTGTGTCATTGGCTGGACCTGGGTCACATAGTCATTCCTGATTCACTCAGCATAGCTGGTCAGATTTGGATTATATGCCCACCTCTGAGCAGTAGAATAAGCTGTACTTGAACCACTTGGACTAAAAGTGAAGGGCTAGTGGTTCCCCAAGGGCAAGTTGAGGTCCTGTCTCCACATACAGGGGCATTGGGTTCTGGGCAGGCAAAAAGTGAAACACTTATTTTTCCTCCATAGACACAAGGTCTGCTTGAGAGTTTTTGTTGGTTAATTTGCTTTTTTGTGTGTTTAGGTTTCAGACCCCCTTCTTTCCTGGTAGAAACAAACTATGCTAATTTCATGACTGTCATTACCAATTCAAATGGTGTAATCTTGATCTCTCTTGTCCTAAATAATAAGTTGATTTTTTTCCTTCCTGCTCTCTGGCCTGTGATACAGAAGGATCTTCTCAGACATTCTGATCTCAACTTGTTTTTCTATTTTAGTCTCTTTTAGCAGACTTTGTTCTCTGGTCCTGGATTTTAGTTCTATCTAGACACCTCTTTTTCTATTTTCAGTCATCTATATTTCTTCCAGACTTTGTGCCCCCTCCACGCCTTTATAGCTTATAGCAGCCCACCTGATGGCAGACTGACCCTTTTATACACTTAAAACATGTCTTAGTGATACAGTATTCATATTTTGCATGTTAAATCCCATTAAACTCTGTAACTCAGCCTTCTTATCTTGAAGGTTACCCCTCAATACCCAATCTACTTTTGGAGGAAATAAATTAATATTGTGAGGAGGTTGATGTCTAATTTTCCATCCATCTGGTCTGAAAGATGAGACACTGACTTTAGGGGAGATAGGATCCAGACAAGAGTGTAAGTAAGTTGGACTAGATGAACTTTAAGACATCTTTTAATAATTAAGTTCTGATTCTGACATTTTTATATATCTTCTACATAGTGACATTATATTATATAATTTCTAATTTATTAAACTGCTTTGTAAGGGGATTACTTTTTATTTTAATTTTTTTCACATTTATTTATTTTTGAGAGATAGAATGTGAGCGGGAGAGGGGCAGAGAGGGAGGGAGACACAGAATCCAAAGCAGGCTCCAGGCTCCCAGCTGTCAGCACAGAGCCCGACGCAGGGCTCAAACTCACGAACCGTGAGATCATGACCTGAGCTGAAGTTGGACGCTCAACTGACTGAACCACCCAGGTGCCCCGGGGATTACTTTCTTAAAATTATTTTTAAGGACAGACTGACCTATGATTAACTAAATAATGAATACATATGTGTTAACTCAAAATCTCACTTCAACTGTATCTGAAAATCATTAAAAAATCTGGTAGGTCAGTGGTATACAGAATAAAATTAATATGTATCAGATAACATAATTGATATAGTTATCATTTTATCCAGTGAAACTGAAGTCTCAAGGTACACCTGTTCTGGAAACAACTTACTTTGTTAAAAGAGAAGGCCTTTTATCTATGGCAGAATTTTTGTCTGTCTGATGTATCATTGCTGGTTAGTAATATGATTGAATAAAATTTTAACAATTCTGAGGGGCGCCTGGGTGGCTCAGTCAGGTAAGGGTCCGACTCTTGATCTCAGCTCAGCTGTTGATCTCGGTTGTGAGTTCAACCCCCACGTTGGGTTTCGTGCTGGGCGTGAAGCCTACTTAAAAATAAATAAACAAAATAAAACAATTCTGATATTTAAAATCAAAGGTAGATTTATTATTTTTAAATGCTCAGTATTTTTGTTTTCGTGAAAGATGTGTTTTACTTATCCTAATTTATATTTTTTTGTTAAAAGTCAGAGCAACCTCTGTCCTTCCCAGATATGGTTCACCATGCCTATTTAAAGGACACTTGAGCACCAAAAGTAATGGTAAGTGAGGTGTTTAAATGGTAAAAAAATGGGGCGCCTGGGTGGCGCAGTCGGTTGAGCGTCCGACTTCAGCCAGGTCACGATCTCGCGGTCCGTGAGTTCGAGCCCCGCGTCGGGCTCTGGGCTGATGGCTCGGAGCCTGGAGCCTGTTTCCGATTCTGTGTCTCCCTCTCTCTCTGCCTCTCCCCCGTTCATGCTTTGTCTCTCTCTGTCCCAAAAATAAATAAAAAACGTTGAAAAAAAAAATTAAAAAAAAAATAAATGGTAAAAAATTATTTGTTAAAACGTTGACTGTTTGTTTCCTTTATTTGTAAATTGTATGACATGATGAAAAATTACTTCATGTAATCAATATTGAACCTCGTATTGTTAATTATAATTAAATAGTATAGGAATTCTTGAGAAAATTTAGGAGGCCATCATTTCACACTACTATTGTGCCTAGGACGTGGACCTGGTCGCCTCCCACTCCCTGCTGTATCTCCGGCCCAGCTCTACTCTTTGCTGGCAGACCACCCTGGCATACAGCTTACCTTCCTTGTTAAAATGGCGGTCAGGAGGTTATTAAAGACACTGGTACTGAAAGGGAAGAGCACTTGAAAAATGCAATTTGTATCCAGAGTAAACACCGATGGGCCTCTTTTCCAACTGGAGTTCTCGATCCTATGAAAAGGAAATCTGAATTTTCTGTGTTTTCACACTTTAAAGGCTTTAAATTTTTAACATGAACTTAAAATATATTTTTATAATTATAGCTTCAAATTTTAAACTGCATTTTTAGGCAAAATAATTGAAAACCTTTTTTTCCTTACTTACATGAAAAGTCTTTGATTCTGGTTCCTCTAAAAGTGAAAGACGGATCGCATTTTCAATTAACTTACTTGTTTCTGGTAATAAAGTATATATACACATAAAGCAGAGTCATAAACGTTGAAAAATTATTTTTAACTAAAAATTTTAAACTAGATGTAAAGTATACATACATTAGAAAAACAGGATGAAGAACAACAATATGTAGTTTGCTAAAATTTTTTTTTAAGGATATATGTGTGGAGCTGCTGTAGGTATAGTGGTTCTAGGTATGAAGCTGATTTGGTTCACATCTAAACTGCGTCCTTTATCAGCTGTGCGACCTTGAAGACCTTATTCACATCTCTCTTGGTCTCCACTTCTTTTAAATGGTAATAATGACTAAATGGCTTTTACATGTGAAGAGTCTAGAACAGTGCATGCACGGTACCTATTCAATAAATTTTAATTGTAGTACAAGTATCAAGCTTATCGTTACTGTATATGTTTGTATTATGCATAGAATTTCCCTAGAAGGATGCATAAAAATGGTAGTAGAGTATACTTCTGGGAGGGGAGGCTAGGGGTCATGACAGGATATTCACTTACTTTTCAATCTTTATATGCCATTTTAGCTGTTGGTTTTGTTTAACTATATGTATGTATTCTCAAAAATGGTTTTTAATGTTTAAAAAGTTATGCCTAGATTTATTTACATTTTATACACTCATATATAAGTGCTTAATTATTTCTAAGGTATCTTTTAAACAGTTTAGATGAGATTGAGAAGCTTATGGAATTTCTATGTGATCGTATTTGTCTTAATATATTCCTAATACTTCAAAAAGAGTGCAGTAAACTGATTGTGTTTTCAGGTGTAAAATTAGAAGTCGCCCCTCAGAAAAGAATCTTTGCAGAGAATTTTAGAGTTTTGGATTTGTTTGACTTACTCAACTATTAACAATGCTAACATTATTTTATAATCAGGCAAGCAAGCTAAACGCTGTTAGTTATGAGATTAATGTCTGTCAATAAGAAATAGTTTTGTAAATGTAATGATAATAGATTATATTCCAGAATCTCTTCCCAAACTCTCAGTCTTAGAAAGGCTTGAACCCAAGTAGTCAAGAGCTTGTCAGTTACCAGTGCAAGGTGAAGGCTAGGACATACCCAGCATCACAGATATGTCAGTATGTTAATTTTCAGGACATTTTATAAAAATGAGCTTAATAATCAATATCTTGTTTTTCTCATAACTTGATATTAATTCTAAATATATAATGATTAAATATGTTTTAATTTTTAGCTTTTTGCACTGACTCCTCCTCTCTCAGACTAAGTACTCTCCACCTGGTCAAGAATCACATGGCTGCTCACTATAATAAAATCCTTTCAGCCAAAGGTAAAAATGTGCAAATGTGAACTTTCTATATCCAATTTAAATCCTCAGCTTCACTTCTAGTTAGGGTAAATCTGTGGCAGAAATGAATATATTATATATAAATGTATTTATGTTTCATGTAGCAAGATATCACCTGTTAACTATAACTTCTATACATAGAAAATTCAGAATGCCATTTTTGTTAACTCTATGTGATATCTATATAATAACTACTTATTTCATTTTACCTGTGTTATCCCTAATACATTTTTGTGGTTAGATATTGATGTTAATATAATGAAAGTTTATAATCTGCTTTTGTTTTCACATCTAAAGAAATTGTACAAAGAAGATACCAGCTGCTCTTTTTTTTCTTTTTGGTTGCTTTGTTGAGATAATAACTTATATATAATAAAATGACTAATTTTAAGTGTACAGTTAAGTATCTGTGTTTTGGAACATATATCCATTTGTATGATCACCACAACAATCATTCTTTAACAGGGACTAGCCAACTACAGCTTGTTGGTCAGACCCTCCCACCACCTATTTTTGTACAGGTCTTGAACTAGAAATAATATTTATATTTATATTTTTAAGTGGTCAGAAAAAAATCAAAAGAGCAATATTTTGTAACATGTGAAAGTCACATAAAATTCAACTTTCATTGTCCAGATATAAAGGCAATCGTGTTCATTCTTGGACATATCGTCTATGGTGGTTTTTGCCCTAAAAGGCAGAGTCGACTGGCTGTGACAGAGACCATATCACTCTGCGAAGCCTGAAAAGTTTACCATCTGTCCCTTTACAGAAAACGTTCACTGACCCCTGATGTAGAACATTTCCATCATCCTAAAAAGTTCTCCCTAGTCCTTTGCAATCAGTCTCCTCCTTCAATCCCTGGCAACTACTGATCTGCTTTCTATGACTATAGTTTTCCTTTCCTAGAATTTCATATAAGTGGAATCATACAGTATGAATCATTTTGTGTCTAGCTTCTTTGAATTAGCTAACGCTTTGGAGACTAATCCATGTTGGTGTGTGCATCGGTAGTTCTTTTTATTGCTAAGTAGTTTTCCAGTCAGTGACTATACCGTAATTTGTTTATGTATTCATCAGTTGGTGGATATTTGGATTGTTTTGACTCACTTTTGGCCATTAGGAATAAAGCATACAATCTTCACATACAGTCTTTGAACACATGCTTCCATTTTACTTGATTAAATTTATTCACTAGGAGTGGAATTGTGGGGTAAAATGGTAAGTACATGTTTAACTTTGTAAGAAACTGCCAAACTGTTTTCCAGAGTGACTGCCATTGTGTATTTCTGTCACTTGTACATCCTCACCAGAACAGTACTTCCTTTCGTAGCCATTCTAGTGGAGACATAGTGGTGGCTCATCAGGTTTTAGCTTGTATTTCTCTAATGCCTATGATGTTGAACAACTTTTCTTGTGCTTATTTTCCTTTTTTTTTTTAACATATTTTATTTTATATTTGAGAGAGAGAGAGAGAGACAGAGCATGAGCAGGGGAGGGGCAGAGAGGCTCCTAGCTGTCAGCACAGAACCCGATGTAGGTCTCGAACTCACGAGCAGTGAAATCATGACCTGAGCCGAAGTAAAATGCCCAACCAACTAAGCTACCCAGGCGCCCCTCTTGTGCTTATTTTCTATTTGTAAATCTTCTTCGGTGAAATATCTGTTCAAATTTTTGGCCCATTTTTAAAGATAAGTTATTTGTCTTCTTAATACTAAGTTGTGAGAGTTCTTTATGTATTAAAAACAGGTTGTATATCAGATATATTTTCTTCCTGAGACTTACCTTTTCATATTCTTTAAAAAATATTTATTGTGAAATTGTTTTAGACTTATAGAAAAATTGCAAAAACAGTACGGTGTCACAGAAACCCTTCACCCAGCTCTCCCTAATGTTAAAATCTTATATAACCATAGTAGTTATTAAAACTAACAAGTGACTATTGATAGAATACTGGTAACTACTGACTTTTTTGAATTTCACCAGTTTTTCACTAATGTCTTCTAAAAAAGTTTTTATCTTCTCATTTGAAGAGCTAAAGTTTGTGTTTTTTATTTTTTTTAATATTTATTTTGAGAGAGAGAGAAAGAGCACACGTGAGTTGCAGGGCAGGGGGCGGGGGGGGGGGGGGGGTGAAAAATTCCAAGCTGATTGCACAGAGCCTGATGCAGGGCTTAATCTCACAAATGCTGAGATCATGACCTGAGCTGAAATCAAGAGTTGGACGCTTAACCAACTGAGCCATCCAGGTGCCTGGAAGAGCTAAAGTTTTAAATTTTAGTTAATGTTTTATGAAGTTTATGTTTTATTTATTTATTTTATTTTGTTTTGTTTTATTTTTTTAACATTTATTCATTTTTGAGAGAGCATGAGCAGAGGAGGGGCAGAGAGAGGGAGACACAGAATCGGAAGCAGGCTCTGAGCTGTCAGCACGGAGCCCGATGTGGGGCTCGAACCCACAAACTGTGAGATCATGACCTGAGCCAAAATTGGTTGCTTAACCAACTGAGCCACCGAGGTGCCCCTGAAGTTTATATTTTAAATGATTGAGAAATCTAGAGAAAAATTATATTTTGTGACATGTGAAATCAAGTTCAGTTTTTCGATTGTTTTAATAGTTTAACTTTTCAGGGGTGCCTGGGTAATTCAGTCAGTCAAACATCCAACTCTTGATTTTGGATCAGATCGTTATCTCAGTTTCATGAGTTTGAGCTCCTCATCAGGCTCTGCGCTGACAGCACATAGAGCCTGCTTGGGATTCTCCCTTTCTTTCTGCCCCTTCCCTGCTCACCTTCTTCTGTCTCTCCCAAAATAAGTAAATAAACTTAAAAAAAATTAAAAAATAGTAGTTTATACTTTTCATATCCCGTTTAAGAAATCTTTTCCGGGGTGCCTGGGTGGCGCAGTCGGTTAAGCGTCTGACTTCAGCCAGGTCACGATCTCGCGGTCCGTGAGTTCCAGCCCCGCGTCAGGCTCTGGGCTGATGGCTCAGAGCCTGGAGCCTGTTTCCGATTCTGTGTCTCCCTCTCTCTCTGCCCCTCCCCCGTTCATGCTCTGTCTCTGTCTGTCCCAAAAATAAATAAACATTGAAAAAAAAAAAAAAGATCTTTTCCTGGGGTGCTTGGGTGGCTCAGTTGGTTGACCAGCCAGCTTTGGCTCATGTCCTGATCTTGCAGCATATGAGTTCAAGCCCCACATTGGGCTCAGAGTGTGCTAGTGTGGATCCCACTTTGGATCCTTTGTCCCTCTCTCTTTCTGTCCCTCCCCTGCTTGCGCGCGCTCTCTCTCTCTCTCTCTCAAAAATAAAACAAAAAAAATTTTTTTTAATCTTTCATTAATTTTAGGTCACTAGGATTTTCTTTGTCTTTTAGAAGTGTAAGTTTTAGTTCCTACATTTTTTTTTTTAAGTTTGTGATCCATTTTGAGTGACTTTGTATATATGATATAAGGAGTAATTTTTTTTTTGCCTATGAATATCCAAATACTTCCAGTATCATTTGTTGAAAAGATTGTCCTTTTTTTTCGTTTGTTTTTTGTTATTCTTTAATTTTAGACAAAGAGAGAGAGAGAGTACAGGCAGGGGAGAGGGGTAGAGGGAGAGAATGAGAGAGACAGAGAATCTTAAGGGGGCTTCACGCTCAGCATTGAGCCTGATACAGGGCTCGATTCCATGACCAAAATCAAGAGTGGTGGGCTCAACCAGCAAGCCACCCAAGCTCCCCAAGATTGTCCTTTCTATGTTGAATTGCCTTGGCAGTTTTTGAAAGACAGGTGACCATATTTGAGGGTATATTTCTGGACTTACTCTTCAGTTCCATTGATCTTCTGTGTCTTTATTATATTAGCATATTGCTTAGTTACTATAGCATTACAGTAAATCTTGAAATCAGGTGGTGTAGGGCGTCTAATTTTGCTTTTTTTGGAGGAACTTGTTTTGGGACTCCCAATTACAGGTATGTTAAGTGCATGATTCAGGTAGGTTAGGTCAGGGACGCTCTGTGCATTTATTTTCCAGTCTTCCTTTACTCCGTTTCATTTTGAATAGTTTATATTGCTATGTTTTTAAGTTCACTAATATTTCCTTCTGCAGTATCCAATGAGCTGTTAATCCCAACCAGTGTTTTTTTTTTTTTTTTTTTTTTTCTCAAGGATATTATGTTTTTCGCTTCTAGAGGTACCATAAAAATCAAAACAAGGAACTGCAAATTCTGGAACTTTTTGTGATTTCCACATTTGATATTTGTTGTCATTTATAAATGTTAAGAATATACTGAACAACTGATTTTTTTCTTTCAGCTGCCGTAGACTGCTCAGTTCCATTAAGCATGAGTGCCAGCATCAAGTGTAAGTAATTTTTGACATGTTGACTTTTGAACTAAACTACACATAACATAAAATTTACCATCATAACAATTTTTAAGTCTAACCATCTTAACCATTTCAGTGGCATTAGCCGCGTTCGTATTTCGGTACAACCGTCCACCGTCCATTTCTAAAACCCTTTTTATCTTGCAAAACTGAAACTTCGTACCCGGCAGAATAACTGCTCCAAACCCCCCTTGCTACCATTCTATTTTCTGTCTCTCTGAATTTGACTACTCTGGTACATCACGTAAGTGCAACCATCCAGTAGTTTTCCTTTTGTGGATGGCTTATTTTACTTAGCATAATGTGCTTGAATTTCATCCATGTTGTAACATATGTTAGAATCTCCTTTCTTTTTAAAGATTTTTTGTTGATACAATCGTAAGTCGGTAAACACTTGGGTTGTTTCCACCTTTTGCTTAGTGTGAATAATTCTGTGGGTGTGGATGTACAAATATCTCTTTGACACTCTGCTTTCAGTTCTTTTGCATATATACCCAGAGGTGAACTTGCTAGATCATATGGTAATTCTATTTTTAATTTTTTTTTTTCAACGTTTATTTATTTTTGGGACAGAGAGAGACAGAGCATGAACGGGGGAGGGGCAGAGAGAGGGGGAGACACAGAATCGGAAACAGGCTCCAGGCTCTGAGCCATCAGCCCAGAGCCTGACGCGGGGTTCGAACTCACGGACCGCGAGATTGTGACCTGGCTGAAGTCGGACGCTTAACCGACTGCGCCACCCAGGAGCCCCTCTATTTTTAATTTTGTGAAAAAACCCCCATGGTATTTTTGTGTACCAGCTACATCATTTTACATTTCCACCAATAGTGTACAAGTGTTCCAGTTTTTCCACATCCTTCCCAACACTTGTTATTTTCTTTTGACAGTAGCTATCCTAATGGGTGTTGATATATTGCCTTTTGAGGAAGCATTTTCTAACTTTTAAAAATTATCTGTAAATAAAAGAAGCTTGTATTTCAAAGTTTGGAACTTAGAATTCAGCCCAGGCTTTGCCACTGAATTGCTGTGTGACTTTAGTTAAATTATTTAACTTTTCTGGATTTCATTCCTATGTATAAAAATTAAGGTAGTACTTCCCATATCTATAAAGAACTTATCAAACTCAACACCCAAAAAACAAATAATCAAGTGAAGAAATGGGCAAAAGACATGAATAGACACTTTTCCAAGGAAGACATCCAGATGGCCGACTGACACACGAAAAAATGCTCAACATCACTCATCAACAGGGAAATACAAATCAAAACCACAATGAGATACCACCTCACACCTGTCAGAATGGCTAAAATTAATAACTCAGGAAACAAAGATGTTGGTGAGGATGTGGAAAAAGAGGAACCCTATTGTGCTGTTGGTGGGAATGCAAACTCATGCAGCCACTCTGGAAAACAGTATGGAGGTTCCTCAAAAACTTAAAAATAGAACTACCCTATGATCTAGCGATTGCACTACTAGGTATTTATGCAAAGGATACAGGAGTGCTGATTCATAGGGGCACATGTACCCCAATGTTTATAGTAACACTATCGACAATAGCCAAAGTATGGAAAGAGCCCAAATGTCCATCGACTGATGAATGGATAAAGAAGATGTGTGTGTGTGTGTGTGTGTGTGTGTGTGTAT
Source organism: Puma concolor (assembly GCF_028749965.1). Taxonomy (NCBI): domain Eukaryota; kingdom Metazoa; phylum Chordata; class Mammalia; order Carnivora; family Felidae; genus Puma; species Puma concolor. The sequence continues at coordinate 16,420,861 of NC_141672.1, read as the reverse complement.
AAATTATATACATACAAATATATATATGTGTGTATGTATATAAAATATATAAATATATACATATATAATGGAGTATTACTTGACAATCAAAAAGAATGAAATCTGGACATTTGCAACAACATGGATAGAACTAGAGGGTATTATGCTAAGCAAAATTAGTCTTGACTAATTTCACATATATCATGTGACTCCACTCCTATGTGGAATTTAAGATACAAAACAGATGAAATAGGGGAAGGGAAGCAAAAATAATATAAAAACAGGGAGGGGGCAAATCGTAAGAGACTCTTAAATATAGAGAACAAATAGGGTTGCTGGAGGGGTGTTGGGTGGGGGGTGGGCTAAATGGGTAAGGGGCATTGAGGAAGACACTTGTTGGAATGGGCACTGGGTGTTATATGTAGGGGATGAATCACTGAATCTACTCCTGAAATCATTATTGCTCTGTATGCTAACTAACTTGGATATAAATTAAAAAAAAAAAAAATTGGGTAGTTCTAAAGGGCTTGCCAAGGATTCTCATTTCCCTTGGCTTTTTAAGGTTAGTGAATGATTCATTAAACTACCATAACCAGCATTTTTCTCCAGATAGATATTGTCTACTATTTGTATCCTAATAGCTTAACTGATAAGCTTGATAGTTATATGTATGTGAAAAGCTATAGTGACCCAAGATTTCTAAATAATCTTTACTAAGGAAATAATCAGATCACAAAATTTGAAATTCCTATTTAAAATGTTCTAAAAGATACCATTTGAAGTCTTTGAGTTCAAATCAGGAAATATATACTTAAAAATAGCCAAAGGACATGGCCTGTGCTTGTCTAGTAGTAGATCATTAGTATTACTAGTAATTCAGTATTACTAATAAGACAAAATCAGAGAGGATTTCCATATTAAAAAATAAGTATCAGCCCAAGGTAGTGCATCCTAAGTGATGAACGAATGAGACCATAGGTAGGGAAATGCCCCTTAGGTGCAACCTGGGAAAGATCAAAGACTGCAGGATCGTTTGAACCCGGTCTCTTCTTGGATATCTTCTTAGTGGAACGAGAGGACCTTTAAGCTGAGCCAATTGCCACCAGCTGCCATTCAGTGAGCACAGTGTCTTTGCAGGTCCTGTACCTGGCACTTTTTATTCTCCTCCTTCTGTGTATTCCCTTATGTACAAACGTAAGTTTGTAACAGGCCCTACTGTAGGCTGTCATATCTTTGAAGGAATCTTGGAGTTCAAATAATTTTATAAGAGGAGTAAAGGCGTTTTAGGCAAGAGTACAGAATTAAGTATGTTTTTACAGACTAAATTGACCACAGCATTCAAGTTATGTGGGCAAGTCATTTTATTTCTTACCCTCCACTCTTGTAAAATGAAAGGTAATTAGATAATCTCTAAGATCTTTCCAGATTTTTAATTTCTGTGGTGTATATTTTTTCTTCTGTATCATATTAATGATGTTTTATAGCACAAAAAACTGGCTTAGTATTTACCAGCTTAAAAAAATCTGAATCATTTGGGGCACCTGGCTGGCTCAATTGGTAGAACACGTGACTCTTATCTCAGGGGTCATGAGTTTGACCCCCCGTTAGGTATAGAGATCACACACACAAGAAAATGAAATAATAGCTAGATAGCTAAATTGAATCTTTTTTAAAAATCTGAATCATTTGCACTAAGATGTTTTTACCTAGAGCATCTGGGTGGCTCAGTCGATTAAGTGTCCGACTCTTGATTTCAGCTCAGGTCATGATCCCAGGGTTGTGGGATCGAGCCACATGTTGACCTCTGCGCTGGGCATGGAGCCTGCTTAAGATTCTTTTTGTTCCTCTCCCTCTGCCCTTCCTCTGCTCTCGCTTTCACTCTCTCTCTCAAAAAAAAAAAAAAAAAGATGTTTTTACCCAATTGTCATTATCAGACAATCCTATTTAACTAGAATCACCTCTAAATGGGAAAGTTTTGCTTAGTTTTCATACAGATATTAATTTCTTGAACAATAAATATATAAAATAAGATTATCTCTTTTTTATTTAGTTTAAGTAATAAAAAGCCTGCCTGAATATATGTATTAATCCCCTTACTGAACCAAACCCTGGGATCTAAAATCCATATTCACCAATTTAAAATAATCAGGTATTTTGCATAATATGTTGTTTAGTTCACTGGAATGTATTCGTTGATTAATTCAGCAAATATTTATTAGGTACCTACTATGTGCTGGATACTGTTCTACCTGCTTTTATAGAACTTGCATTCTAGTTGAAGGAGACAATAAGTAAATACAAAGAAAAAAGTAAATACAGAATATGTCAGAAGGTAATAAATGCAATAGAAAAAAATCAAGCAGGATAAGAGACATTGAGAGTCTGCTGGAGAATGCCTCACTGATAAAATGAGCAGAAACCTGAAAGAATTAAAGGAGAGGCAAGTGGGTAAATGGGGGAAGAAGAACAGTCAAGACCAAGGAAATAGCAATTACAAAAGCCTTGAAATGGCATCGTGATCTGTGTGTTCAGGGAACAGCAAGGAAAGCTACATAGCTGATGTGAAATGGGCCTGCTGAAGAGTGCTAGGAGGGGAAGTTATTGAGGTGGGACAGGGAGAGCAGACCTGGTGGGCTATGGCCATTGTGAGCACTTTGGCTTTCACTCTGGATGAAATTGGAAGCCATTGGAGGGTCTTGAGTAGAACAGTAATAGAGCCAGTTTAACTTTTAAAAGCACCTCTCTGGCTACTGAATTGAGAACAGTCTGTAAGGGGCAATGGTAGAAGCAGAATGACTAGTTAGGAGACAGGAATGCAGATAAGAAATAATGGTGACTTGGGGCACCTAGCTGACTCAGTAGGGCATGCGACTCTTCATCTTGGGGTCGCGAGTTCAAGCCCCACTTTGGGTGTAGAGCTTACTTGAATGAATGAATGAACGAATGAATGAATGAAAAGAAAGAAGAAAAGAAAGGAAAGAAAGAAAAAAGGGAGAAAGAGAGGGAAGGAAGGAAGGAAGGAAGGAAGGAAAAGAAAAGAAAAGAAAAGAAATAATGGTGACTTGGACCAAAGTGGTTGCAGTAGAGGAAGTGTGAAATGGCTGCATTGTGGAAACATTTCAAATGCATGTCAACAGTACTAACTGATGGATTGGATGTGGATAGGGTATGAGGAAAAAGAGGAGTCAAGGAGGACTCCCAACATTTAGAGCCTGTCAATCAAAATAGGTTCTAATTTACTGAAATGAGGGATATGATAGGAAGAGATTTGGGGGAGGAAGTGAATCAAGAGCTCACTCGTGGTCGTTACAATAGTTTGAAATAAATATCTATTAGATAGCCAAATGGAGATCTTAAGGAGGTAGTCGGAGTTTGAGTCTGGAGTTCCGGAGAGAGGTCCAGGATGCAGAAAAAAATTTGAGAGTTGACAGCATATAGGTTGTATTTAAAGAATTGCTCCTATTTTTGGTTTTTGGAATTTAGAGTTAGCTAGTGCTTATTTATCACACGGTATTTTCTGCTTTCAGTCATTTGAGACAAGAGGTTTTCTTTTTTGCCATGTCAATGAAGAAAATTGTGATGGCCAGAAGAATTACAAAGATTGTTATCACCAAACTAAAGTGTAATTAATATTCATTATTCTTGTGTTATAGAGCCTGATGCTCATTATAATTAATATAACTTAGAAACACATTTTATAGACACTTTTTAAAAAGGAAATCTCTGGGTTTAAGCCATCTGTTTTTATAAGATACATTCTTCTATCTAACAGACTACTACTGATTTGATCATTTCAATCTTCATAGTATCTACACTAGAATAGCTCTACAGAGTTTGTTGAATTGATCAAATAGTCCCATAAATCGAATGCATTAAAAGACTTTACTTTTTATAGCAGTTTTATTGACAAATGATTTGCATACCATAAAATTCACTGATTTTTACTAAGTTTAAAAATTGCATAGGGGCACCTGGGTGGCTTAGTCGGTTAAGCCTCTGACTTTGGCTCAGGTTACGATCTCAGTTTGTGAGTTTGAGCCCCCCCCCCCCCCCCCCCACATTGGGCTCTATGCTGACAGCTGAGAGTCTGGAGCCTGTTTCAGATTCTGTGTCTCCCTCGCTCTCTGTAACCCCCCGCTCACACTCTGTCTCTCTTTCTCTCAAAAAATGAATAAATGTTAAAAAAATTTTTTTAATTGTACAGGCATTAGCACAAACCACTTTTAGAACATTTATGTCAGCCCAGAAAGATCTTTTGTACCCATTTGCAGCTGCTTTCTATGGCCACCCCTAGCCTCAGGAAACTACTAATCTATAGATTTTTCTTTTTTGGACATTTCATAGAAACTGAATCACTCTGGTTTTTTACATTAGACTTCTCACTTAGCATAATGTTTTCTAGATTCACCTTTTCCTTAGATTGTATCAGTACTTCATTTAATTGCTAAGTAGTATTAGTATTGGTATAGTATTGCTAAATTGTATAGATAATACCACATTTTGTCTGGTATCAGCTGATGGATATTTGCATCATTTCTGGGTTTTTGGCTATTATGAGTAGCACTGCTAAGAACATTCATGTACCAGTCTTTTGTGTAGACATAAGTTTTCATCTCTTTTGAGTATATACCGGAGAGTGGAATTGCTGGGTCATAGGTAAAATTATATTTAACTTTTTTAATGATTTTTTTAAGTTTATTTATTTTGAGAGAGAATGCACATGTGCGAATGGGGGAGGGGCAGAGTGAGAGGGAGAGAGAGAGACTCCCAAACAGGCTCTGCAGAGCCTGACTTGGGGCTTGAACCCACAAACCATGCAATCATGACCTGAGCCACAATCAAGAGTTGGATGCTTAGCCGACTGAGCCACCCAGGTGCCCCAAAGTATATTCAATTCTTAAAGAAACTGCCAAACTGTTTTCCAAAGGGGCTGTGCCTTTTTACATTCTTACCTCCAACACATTAGGATTTCAGTTATTCCACATCCTTGCTAACGCTTGTTTTGGGCTCCCCGCTTTTTTTTTTTAAGTTTTTTTTCTTTTTTTTAGTAATCTCTACACTTAATGTGGGGCTCAAACTCATGACCCTGAGGTCAAGAGAGTCACATGCTCTTCCAACTGAGAGCCAGCCAGGCACCTGCCCCTTTTGACTCCCTTTTTCATTATAGCCATCTAGTGGGTGTGAAGGTGGTATCTTATTATGGTTTAAATTTGCATTTTCCTCATGATTAATGATGTAGAGCCTTTTTTCTGTATGCTTATTAGCCATTTGTATGTCTTTGGTAAATATTCAGATCTTTTGTCCGATTTTTAATTGGGTTGTCTTATTAATGAGTTGTATATTATTTATATATTTTGCATGCAATCCCTTATTAACTATATGATTTGCAAGTATTTTTCCCCATCTGTGACTTGCCTTTTTATTTTCTTAGGATTTGTCTTTCGAAAAAGTATAAAAATTTTTCATTTTGACTAAGTAATTTTTTTTTAGTTTCTTGTGCTTTTTGGTTGTTGTGTCTAAGAAATCTGACTAACCCAAGGTCCTGAAGATTTACACTTCTGTCTTCTTCTAAGAGTTTTATAGTTTAAGCTCTAACATTTAGGTCTGTGAGTTGTTTTTGTATATGGTATTAGAAAGCTTTACTTAAATGAACAGGTTGGACAGATTTGGTAATATGAAAGTATTTAAAAACTGATAGTGTTAGGGACTCTGTTGTCATATTTTTTTACTCCTTTTACCTATGAGTAAGATAATAGATCTGAGAAAGTTCTATTTATTTCACTCTACAGACGTCATCTGCTTTAATGTAGTTAATACATTCATTAAGCAAGTATTTGAGGATAGACTAAGCTGAAAGTAATAAGTTGTCCCTTAAGCAATGTGGGGTTTAGGGTACCAACCCCCTGACATAGTCAAAAATCCCTGTATAACTTGTGACTCCCCAAAAACTTTACTAAGAGTCTACTGTTGACGTTACTGATAACATAGTCAATTAACACATACTTTGTGTGTTACATGTATTATATACTGTATTGCTACAATAAAGTAAGCTAGAGAGAAAATATTATTAAGAAAATCACAAGGTAGGGGGAACCTGGCTGGTTCAGTCGGTAGAGCATGCAACTCTTCATCTTGGGGTTGTAAGTTTGAGTCCCACATTGGGTGTAGAGTTTACTTAAAAATAAAAAATCATTTTAAAAAATGGCCAAATTACTAATTAGGTTTAAAAAAGAAATCACAAGGGAGAGAAAAGACATTTACATTACTGTATTGCACAAAATCCATGTACAAGTGGACCCATGCCGTTGTTCAAGAGTCATCTATATTTCACTCTACATTTTAAATAATAAATATATTTACTTTAGCATGCTTGTAATTTTTAAAAATATTTTTAAATTTATTTATTTTTGAGAGAGAGAGACAGAGAGCAAGTAGGAAAGGGGCAGAAAGAGAGAGAGAGAGAGAGAGAGAATCCCAAGTAGGCTTCGCACTGTCAGCATGGAGCCCGATGCGGGGCTCAAACTCAGGAACCATGAGATCATGACCTGAGCTGAAGTCAGATGCTCAACCGAATGAGCCACCCAGGTGTCCCTAGTTCAAACTTTAAATATACATATAAATTACCTTTGTTTTTTAAGCTTATAGAAATTTTTTATAAATTCTGATTCAAATCAGAGTGATTTGAAACTTGAAATTATACTGTCCATTAAATTGGGATAAGTTCCAATAAAAAGTATATGTTAAATTTTTAATTTTATATGAAAATACAGTTTCATTTTGTTTATATTTAACTCTGAAATTTGACTAGCTTTCATTTTGCTATTTTCAGCCTTTATACAATGATAAATCTTTGATAACAACTCAGTACTTGACTTGCATCCTAAAGTGTGAAACCACTGTTTTCATTTATATTTTCAAATAATAGCAGTTAAGAGAAGTAGAAATCCGTTATCCTGATTGCAAATAATGTTATTTTTTAAGTCATTTATAAAACTTAAATTTGTATGTGATAGTATTGACAATAATACTGCATTTGGCTGAGTCTGTGGATCAACTCAGACTCTGCATTTAGTAACGACAGAGTCACAACACATCAAGCTTTCTAACTTTCATATCTCTGAATATCAGCTAGGAATTGCTTTCTTGAGCTCTTAGGCTTAACCAGGAGCCAAAATGTCACATCTTGTTTATGCTCTTTAAATAGTTAATGCAGGGGCACCTGGGTGGCTCAGTCAGTTAAGCATCTAACTCTTGATTTTGCCTCAGGTCATGATCTTAGGCTTGTGAGATCAAACCCTGCATTGGGTGTTGCACTGAGCCTGGAGCCTGCTTAGGATTCTCTCTCTTTCTGTCTGTCTCTCTGTCTCTCTGTCTCTCTCTCTCTCTCTGTCTACCCCTTCCCCCACTTGCTTGCACACACATGTGCGCTCTCTCTCTCAATAAATAAACACTTTTTAAAAATAGCTAATGCACTTACAGTTTCTGTAAATTAAGTATTTGTTAGCTTCTCTATACAGAAACGTATTTGGATTTTTATTTATATATCAATAGTGTAAACATTTTTTAGCAAAAAAAAAAAAGTGCCCTTTATGCCTCTTCCACGACCAAGACCTTAATTTTTCCATTTTGTTCTACATTTTAAAAGATTTGTTTTCCCCCTCAGATGCAGACCAACAACGAAGAGAGAAACTCAAAAAGGAATTGGCAAGATGTGAAAAGGAGTTGAAATTAAATAAGACAGCAGTGCCGGCCAATTCTAAAAATAATTCCAAGTCATTATTTACCACTCTACAAAAGGTAAGATAGTATTTTCACCTTTTAAAAGCGGATGTTTCCAAGCTACTCCATCAGTGGTACAACCTGACTTTGTGGTAGCGTGTTTGCCATATGTCAGAATTGGTAAACTTCGCCTATGAAGAGCCAGATAGTAAATATTTTAGGCTTTTCAGGCCACGGTCGCTCATGACCCTTGTGCCATTGGATAGTAGCCACAGACACTATATAAATGAACAGGCACAGCTGTGTTCCAGTAAAACTTTATTAAGAAAGCAGCAGTGCAAGGGTGCCTGGGTGGCTCATTCGGTTGAGTGTGTGACCTCGTCTCAGGTCACGATCTCAAGGTTCGTCAATTTGAGCCCCACGCTGAGTGAGGCTTTCTGCTGTTAGCGAGAGCCCACCTCGGATCCTCTGCCTCCCTCTCTCTGTGCCCTTCCCCTGCTCTCTTGCACTCGCTCTCTCTCTTTCTCTCTCTCAGAAATAAATAAACATTAAAGAAGAAGAAGAAGAAGAAAAGAAAGACAGTAGGCCAGGGGTGCCTGGGTGGCTCAGTTGGTTAAGCACCCAACTCTTGATTTCAGCTTAGTCGTGATCTCACGTTGTGTGGGATCCAGCCGTGCGTTGGGCACTGTGCTGACAGCGTGGAAATGACTTGGGATTCTCTCTCTCTTTCCCTCTTCCCCTTTCTCTCTCTCTCTCTCAAAATAAATAAACATTAAAAAAAAATCGAGCAGGTTTGGCTGCAGGCTATAGCTTACTGACCTCTGCTATTGGTGTTCTGGGACACCCTTTAACATCTGATGGAGGATTTGTTTTTCCTTTCTCATGAATGCATGTTAATTTTATCAGATACTCTTTCTGCATTTTTTGAAAAGGTGATATCATTTTTCTTTTAAATGTGTTTATGTAGTGAATTACAGTCAAGTTTCTAATGTTAAAACAACTTTGCATTCCTAGTATAAACATAGCCTTGTCGTGGTGCAATACCTTTTTTATACATAGTAGAGTTGCTAAGACTTTGTTTAGGATTTTAGCATCTACCTCCGTTATCAATACTGACCTATAATTTTCCTTCTTCTCTACTCATGTCTATGTGCTATTTCCTGTAGAATAATTTATATGAATTTAGAACTATTTATTCCTTGAATTTGATGGAACTCAACATTAAAATTATCTGGGTGCCTAGAGTTTTCTTTTTGAGAAGATTTTTGACCACTATTTCAATGTTTTGAATCATTATAGAACTATTTTTTAATGTATTTATGTCAGAAGTTGTCCATTTCATCTAAATTTTCAAATTTTTGGCAGAGACTTGTTTAAATATAATCTCTTAATCTCTCCTGAATGTGTATTATTTCCCCCTTTTATTCCTCATGTTGTTTGTTTGTGCCTTTATTTTCTCTCTGATTTTTCTCACCAGAGATTTGTCAGTTTTTAAAGTCTTTTTAAAAAGGGCATATTGGGGCGCCTGGGTGGCGCAGTCGGTTAAGCGTCCGACTTCAGCCAGGTCACGATCTCGCGGTCCGTGAGTTCGAGCCCCGCGTCGGGCTCTGGGCTGATGGCTCAGAGCCTGGAGCCTGTTTCCGATTCTGTGTCTCCCTCTCTCTCTGCCCCTCCCCCGTTCGTGCTCTGTCTCTCTCTGTCCCAAAAATAAATAAACGTTGAAAAAAAAAAAATTAAAAAAAAAAAAATAAAAAGGGCATATTTTTTACTTCATTAATTTTCTCTGTTGTATTTTGTTTTCTATTTTATTAATGTTTGCTCTTACCTTTTCCCCTTTTGGTTTTCTTTGGGTTTATTTTGCATTACTTTTCCTACTTTTGCTTAGCTTATTCTCATCCTCACTTCTGGGACGGTATAAGCATATTTAAGATTATATATTTTCCTCCACATGCTGCTTTAGCTGTATCCCACAAGTTTTGATATGTGGTATTTTTATTACAATGCAATTGAGAGTATTTTCCATTATTTCTTTTTTAACCCAAGAGTCATTTAGAAGTATTTCTTAATATCTGTATGTATTTTTTCCCTAGTTTTTTTCTTTGTTCCAGATTTCTAGCCTAATCGTACTGTGGTCAGGGAACATCTATATGATACCCATTTCTTGAAATTTGTTGAGAAATTTGTTTTATGGCCCAGTAGGGAGGCAGATTTCTTAAAATGCACCGTGTCATTATGTGTTTGAAAAGAAAATATATTCCGTAGTTGCTGTGTGCAGTATTTAATATACTCTGTATTCATTGGATTAAACTTCATATCTTTTATATATTCAAATCTTTTTGATTTTTTTGTCTTGTCTATCATTTATTAAGAGAAGTATTCCACATGATTATGTATTTAGCTATTTCTCTAAAAATTAGTACTACTAATTTTTGTTTTGTAGATTTTAAGTATATTATTCTATATATACAGATTAAGAGATGATATATTTTCTTGGTGAATCAAATCAAACCTATTATCACTGTGCTTTGAACTTCTTTATCTTAATATTTTTTGTATTAAAGTGTTTCCTTTTTTTAAAAGATTTTTTTTTTTTTAAGATTATTTATTTTGAGAGAGAGAGCAAGAGTGAGGGAGGGGCAGAGGGAGATCAAGAATCCCAATCAGGCCTGCACCGTTAGCAAGGAACCTGACACGGGGCTCGCTCTGAGAAACCATGAGATTATGACCTGAGCCGAAATCAAGAGTCCGCGCTTAATAGACTGAGCCACCCAGATGCCCCACAAGTTACTGTGAATTCTAAGTGGACAAAAACTATATACAAACAACACAGAGCCTGCTTGGGATTCTCTCTCCCTCTTTTTCTGTCCCTCCCCTATGCAAGCGCAAGTGCACTCTCTTTCTCTGAAAATAAATAAAAATTACAAAAAAAAAAAAAAATTCACAGTAACTTGCAATTTGCAAACATTTTTTATAAGCCTTGATAAACATTTAGACGAATTCAGATTCAAATTATTATTTTGGGTATACTATTTTAATAATTGGGCTTTATGGTTAATAGACACCTATCCTAGTTATAATCTGCATATCCTGAAAAGTTTGCTACAATTAAAAAGAACATGCTAACTTTAGCCTCTGAACATATTAGCCATTTATATATGTGAGATCATATAATCAAAAACCGTTTCTTCTAATTGTCCAGACACTCATACTGTTCTTTCTCTCACACTCTGACTCACATGCTGTCACCTCAGGAGCCTCCAGTGTGTTTCCAGTCTGTACCCTGTAACCCCACACAGTTATTCACCAGTCATTCACATCACTGGTACAGCACCTACTGTGTGCTGTTAGTATTAATTGAATATGTGAATGTGACCCATACTCCTAAAAAAATCTAGGAAATTTTTTTAGAGAGAGAGAGCACAAGCGGGGGAGAGGGACAGAGGGAAAGGAAGGAGAGAGAGAGAGGGAGGGAGGGAAGGAGGGAATCTCAAGTAGGCTCCATGCTCAGTGGGCTTGATTCTACGACCCTGGGATCATGACCTGAGCCAAAATCAAGAGTCAGAGGCTCAACTGACTGAGCCACCCAGGCATCCCTGAAACATTTTTAAAGCAATATAAAACAATGAAAAACAAGAGCTATCAGTTTCTTTTTTAAACTAGAATTTGAAACTTTTTTGCAAAACAAATGTTAATCAGATTTTTAAATAATTTGTACCCATCCTATTCTGCAATTGAAATGATTCCTCTACTGTTTTAAAATCTGACAATTGCAAAATCTTTGTGTGCTGTTTCTTCTGACATCGTCCCTGAAAAAATTTAGTACTCAGTTCTGTGATTGTAAAAGTTGGGTACGTGTTCTTGACGTGAAAACATGATGAGTGTATAAGCTGGGCAACGATTATCACTTTATATAAATTCTTAAATCACAGTTCACAACAAATCACATTGAACTGTAAAGCTGACTTAAGAAATGAAAGCGGTCAGATTACAACCAGAATTTTTGTTCTATTCACATATAATTGATAAACCCTTCTCTGATTTTAGAACTTTACAGTTACCTGTTGTTCAGATTTTGGTGAATTTACCAGTGTGTTATTTATTTTCTGTGAAAATTATATCCATCCAAGCTTTCCAATATTCGTACCTACAGGAAACCGTTATATAATCTCAAAAAGCAGATTGGTACAATTGATTTCATACTATGTCCTACAGGTTTCCAAGGAAAGAAAAACTGTAGGATGCAAGGTTGGAATTATGATACCTAAAAATAGAGAAGTTTCTTGCCTTCAGTCAGTTCAAAAGCAGTTTTTCCAGCCCATTTGAGACAGATGAGAGTATATTTCTGCCTTTAAAGACTTCCTTTGAGGGGGCACCTGGGTGGCTCAGTCGGTTGAGTGTCTGACCCTTGATTTCAGCTCAGGTCATGATCCCAGGGTTGTGGGATCGAGCCCGGCGTCAGGCTCCATGCTGAGTGTGGAGCCTGCTTAGGATTCTCCCTCCCCCTCCTCTCTCCCTCCCTCCGCCCCTCTCTTCTGCTTGTGTACACTCTCTCTAAAATTAAAAAAAAAAAAAAATATGTAAAGACTTTCTTTGGTGTTTCGTTTTGTTTATTAAATAACCATTACTGATAACAGTTTTCTTGCAGGCAGTCTAATGCTTTATGCATTTCTGCCGCCTCTGATCTCAGCTTGTACAGTTCCTCTAAGTATAAATAATTCCTGTGATTATTATTTAATAGCCCCGTAAGATTTTTCAGATCGTACTTAGAAATTTTTTCCCGGGAGCCAAACTCTTCTGGTATATAAGCTGCGAGTCTTGTTTGGGAGTGCTTTTTAAAACTAATATATTGAAATCATTAAAAAAGGACCCTAGTGACTCAGAATTTAATGCCAAAATATTTCCTTGCTTTGAGTAATTTTGCCTTGTATTTGAGATCAGGTTAGAAAGCACTTGGAAAGGAAATCGGTGACTTTGCCTTTAGTTACACTATTCAGTTATCTGTAGTTTTCTTACTTAGATGAATCAGTTCTTAGGTTAGCTGACTGGTTCACCATCAGGCAAAGAGTTAAAATCAGTTTAAAATTCCTCATGGTGTAAAAAATCTAAAATACGGGGACACCTGCCTGGCTCAGTCAGTACAGCATGCAACTCTTGATCTTGGGGTCATGAGTTCGAGCCCCACGTTGGGTGTAGAGTTTATTTTTTAAAAGCCTGAAATATATAATTTTCAATTGAGTCTTTATAATAGATAATATGATGTCATCGTGGAGAGCATAAGCTCAGCCTGGGTTCAAATCTGTGAGACCCTGCACGGCCTCATTTTCTTCATCTCTGAAATAAAAGTAGTATTTGGGGCACCTGGGTGTCTCAGTCAGTTAAGCGTCCGACTTCGGCTCAAGTCATGATCTCACGGTTTGTGAGTTCGAGCCCAGTGTCAGGCTCTGTGCTGACAGCTCGGAGCCTGGAGCCGGCTTCGGATTCTGTGTCTCCCTCTCTCTCTGACCCTCCCCTGCTCATGCTGTGTCTCTGTCTCAAAAATAAATAAATGTTAAAAAAATTTTTTAAGTAGTATTTGTATTACCACCCAGAAGTTGATGTGAGGATGAAATGAGTTGTGCATGTAAATTAATTAGAACTATACCTTACACATCGTAAGCATAGTAACCCACTAGCAGCAGTGATAGAAGTTCTAATCGTTCTCTTTTATTCTACTCAATGGCAAGAACAGTACCTTGCACACAAGAAGCACTCAGCTATTCTCTTACTCGGCTTATTCATCTTTCTCTTGTTTTTCTCCCCATGAGCTTGTAGGACAGATGTAACAGCTAAATCCTAGTCATTGTCACCTCAGAATCCGTGACTTCTATGTAACTTCCCCTCTACCTAATAAAGTGCCTCAAAGTTCTGTAATGCATACACAGGTGTCCATAAAGTCTGGAATCATAGACAGAGCTTCTTGGACATCCAACCTGTAAAAGAATAAAATATTATCTATGTTTTAAGATTTTCTGGATACCCTGTAGAAATGGTTCTTCCAAAATTAAACCAAAAAGAAATGGAGCAGTCCAAAACACCTTCCCTTTCGGCTCTCCCCACTTGTGAGGAGAAGTGGAGAGAAGTTCCTTTTCATTTCTTCAAAGCCTTCAAGTCTGAGGCGCCGCTGGCCCCGGAGATTGCCCTAAAGGCCCGATGGGAAGGGGGGTGCTGCCACCAGCAGTGGTTAAGAAGGGGATTGGTGCACACAGGTGGTTTGGAAACCTTCAGATAAAGCTGAGATCTACCTGTAGATCTCAATGTACAAGTTCAAGACCAGATACAGGTAGATGTGAATAATTGCTTTTTTTTAGTTTCAGAAAGAAAAATGACTGGTCTTACTTATGTTTAGAATTATATTTTTATATATTAATAATTCAAAACCTTGAATAGAAGTTCATATCAATGCTAACAACTTCAGGAATATATAGTTCTCTAGACCTCCTAAGGCAACCATTTTTGGGTATATAATCTGGAGAGATCCCCAGTTATGAGAATTTGTAGCAAACCAAATGTTTTTAGCCTTCAGGAGAACCACAAGATGAAGACGTGTTAATCGGAGAAGTGAATGGATTTCCATCCTTCGCAAGGTCACCAGTAACTTCTTCAGAGAGACTGCAGTTGAATCTACCTAAATCTGATAAAGTCCTCACAAATGGTACTGAGAAGAACTCCGGTTCCCCCGTGTTCAACGTGGACTACACCCCCTCTGGGCCTAGGAAACCGTGCTCTGGAACTCCGTACGGCAGAGGGCCCAGGAGCACACGCCCAAATACCCATCGGTTTCAGTTAGTTATTTCAAAAGCACCGAGTGGGGACCTTTTGGATAAACACTCTGAGCTCTTTTCCAACAGACAGTTGCCATTCACTCCACGCACTTTAAAAACAGAAGCAAAATCTTTCCTGTCGCATTACCGATATTATACGCCTGCCAAAAGAAAAAAGGAGTTCACAGATCAGCGGATAGAAGCGGAAACCCAGACTGATTTAAGCAGGTATGGCCCATTCACAGCCAACAGTAAGTCCTTCAGGGTGTTGTAGAAATTAAATAGTAATAATATTCCTTATTTTACATCATGTACCTAACATGCCCGACTGAAGGTCTGGGAGTGCCTTTTTGATGAGAATGAGATGAATGTCTTTTCCTTTTGCATGTGTCACTAGAACTACCCAAGTCATTGTTGAAAAGTACCTATTAAACTTGTCAAGCTTTCCTTACAAACAGGAATGTTACATAGTTTAATTTATTGTTTCAAACATGGTATGTGCTTTTAAATATACTTTCAGAGAATCCTTAAAATATGTCATCAAGTAGCATTTGTGTAAATATGTCTATTGCTTCATTTTAAAAATGGCAAAACAGTGGGCTAGAGAGGGAAAGAGGACAGCTGATTCTCTGACTCTCCCTGGGTTCCCTTCCCTGCAAATATTCAACTCCACTGTTACATAGGAGCAACTCCCCAGGAATAATTCAGGCAATTGGGGTAACTTCTGGAAATTCCATAGATTTTGCCTCAATAATGTTTTCATATATGATAGTGCCTGGCACATAATGAATATTCAGTAAAAGTTTGCCAAATGATTGAAGAAACAAACAAATCTTATAAAGTATTTAGTGTTAGCTGACTTGTGATGGTTTTTCCTGGTGCTATATAAACAGCTATTTACCTCATCCTAAGTATTAGTTAATTTTAGAAAGCAAAAAACAATTTAGCTCTAGTATTCTTTTCTCTAGGTACAGATAAGAGATACAGAAATATCAGATGAGTCTGCGTACGTTTAATCCCAAGGATTAAAGAGTGGAGGGGAATGAGGAAAGCAAGCATATCATATCCTTTTCTGATTGTATTTATGACCACTTTGGAGGATAATAGTTCCCATGTCCCTGGTCCCTTTCTATCCAGCTGAAATCTAGCTGCTACTGAAAGAAAGGAAAAGGAAGCTGTGTAATCCAAACCATATCTGTTTCCTGATTATACAATCAGAAATTACACATTTTATAAGAATAGATGGATTTCATCTCTTAGTTTGAGGGGTTTTTCAGACAGTAAACTTGTTATCATATCACGGTATTTGTATTTTGAAAGCTTGACAACTATTCCTTTTAAAATATTACAGCTTTAAATCTGATTTTGAGGCATTTGAGACCAAGAACTTCACAGATTCAGAAAAGAACATAAAGCAGGTAATAAAAATGAGATCTCTCTGTGTGCTGCATTGGAATTACAGCCACTTTCACTTAATAGGATATGTATAGCTATTTGGACTTCAAGAATCTCTCAGTGACACTTCTCACATATGATGTCGCCAGCATGGAGAAAGACTACCTATTTACAAAGGCCTGTTGCTCCTTTTGAGTGGCCAGATGTATCCTGCCCCGTCTGAGAAGTCATTTGTTGTTAGCATCTTTTCTAGATGGTTGATTGGCCTGCTAGATAGAGGAATGGGTGAATAAAATACCTTAAATGTTGCTTCAAAGATGCATATTTGGATACTAAAGGAACCAGAAAAGCTGTATAGAAGTCATTTTAATTTCTATGCCTGTAATTTTTCTTTTGAAGAATTGCCACTGATTATATTATTGGAAATTACACATTTTATGAGAATAGGTGGATATCACCCCTTACATTTGCTTTTACTTTTCTCTGGACCATAGGCTCTGTTTTACACTGTGTATGTTTTGAGTGTTCAGCAGTCATTTATTTTCTTAAGCATGTTTATTTATTTTGAGAGAGAAAATGTGAACACAAGCTGGGGAGGGGCAAGAGAGAGAGGAGAAAGAGAGAATCCCAAGTAGCTCTTCATTGTCAGCACAGAGCCCAATGCAGGGCTTGAACCCACGAACCACAAGACCATGACCTGTGCCGAAATCAAGAATCTGACGCTTAACCAACTGAGACACCCGGGCGACCCAGCAGTCATTTCTTTTAAAATATTACAGCTTTAAGTCTGATTTTCACATAAACTGATTGTTTTTATTTTTTATTTTGGGAGTGTTAATCATACACTTGTATCCTAATTTATATTTGTTTGCAAAAACAGTTTGTCTATTAAAATGTCAAACACAGACTCGAAAATAAGAGAATAAAATATAGGGGTGCCTGGGTGGCTCAGTTGGTTAAGCATCCAACTTCAGTTCAGGTCATGATCTCACAGTTCGTCACTTTGAGCCCCATGTCAGGCTCTGCACTGACAGTGCAGAGTGTGCTTGGGATTCTGTCTCTCTGCCTCTCTCTCTGTCTCTCTCAAAATAAATGAACTTAAAAAAAAAAGAATAAAATATAATCAACTGAACTTCCATCTTCCCTTCTGAATACGAATTGTAGGTTTCCATGTCAGCCATTCATACCTGTTTGACATGGGCCCTGCCACTCAGAGCCCAAAGGCAAATCCCTTATCCTCTGAGAGCGGAGTTTTGCATCAAGAGAAACTGTACTTACCGTGCAGGGTCACTTATCAAGGAATAATTGATATAGGTAAAGTGCCTTGCCCGAGAAGGGGTCAGTAGAGGAGGACTGTGACTGGCTTGAGATTTAGGAAGAGAGTTAGCTCAGTAGGTAGCTAAATAAATGAAGTAAGTGCATTTTCATGATGTTGTGCTCCAAATGCTTGTCCGTAACCTGGTAAGGAAATGGTGTGTCCTGTTACTCCATAATCCTTGCCCCCAGCAGTCTGCTTGAAGGTCATGAGGATCAGACCAAATTCTAGCAACACTGTGCATGAATGAGCACCGTAAAGACTCATCTAATATTGCAAGGAAATGCTCGCCACAGATGCAGCTCGTAATAAGGGTTCTATAAAAATAAGCTGCCGATATTTGTGTGTGTTAATAGTATCGACGGAACCACCAGAACTACCACTGCTTCTCCGTAGTTGATACATGGACATTTGACACGAATGAGCTGTTTGAATTTGTTATAATGGGATATTTTTTCCTCAGGTTTACTTAAAACTTGCACATTTGCTTCATTTTTCTCTTTGCATGTTTATTTGTGGTAATTCCTTAACAGATTTAAAATATCCCTCATTAAGACTCTCGAATATAGAGAACAACCTGAGGGTAGATGGAGGGAGGTGGGTAGGGGTTGGACTAGATGGGTGATGGGCACTAAGGAGGGCACTTGTTGGGATGAGCACTGGGTGTTGTATGTAAGTGATGAATCATTAAATTCTCCTGAAATCATTATTACACTATATGTTAACTAACTTGGATTTAAATAAAATTTAAAAATTAAAAAAATATATATCCCTCATTAAAATGTAAGAAATAAGCAGTTGTCTTACCTTACTTTAAATAAACTTAAGAAAGAAGTCTTAATTGGATAGAAAATGTATTCTAAAAACATCCTTTGTTATAATATAGCAGTCACTTTTATTTACTGGATGTCTCCACTTTGTTTCCTTGACTTTTTTTTTTTTTTTTTTTAAGTTGATTTTGAGAGAGAGAGTGTGAACGGGGAAGGGGCACAAAGAGAGGGAGAGAGAGAATCCCAGGCGCCCCTCCTTGGCTTTTTTGAAGTTTGCTGTTTTGCTTTATTTCTGCTTTCATAATGTATTCTTGAAGCAAAATAAAGATCGATTCTTCTCATTCCCAGGCATCTAATTGTATGACATATGATACCAAAGGAAAAATAACTCCTTTACCCTTACAAGGGCATGACTTACCATGGGATGAGATTAAAGGTGGAACTTTCCAGTGTTCCTCACCAAGGTAAACAATTTACAGAAGTCATTTCAACTGTAGATTTAACTGCTTTCCTGTGTAACAGACATACGATATTTGCAACATAAGTAGTATTTTAATTACGTGAACTCTAATCTATTTTGGTGTTATACAATTCAGTAGCAGTGTTAGTTTTACTAATGAAATTTAAAAAGTAGGTACTCAGTAAAAGTTTAAACGAATTTATTTTGCTAATTCATTAATGAAAAAAGCGGGGGCACTGGCTTGTTTTATATGCCATTGCTCTTCGTAGAAAAAAGGATTTTTTCCTCAAGGCAAATCCTCTAGCAGTGATGCTAACCAGTTTACATGGCAGAAATAATACTGAAGAACCTCACAATCTGAGGACTCCTAATTCATGATTGTGAATATTCACCATGTGCTGGGGTTTTATCTGTCCCTGCTATGTATTGGGCACTGTTTTTCAGACTACCCATCGTATTTAGTAATCACGGAA
The DNA here is from genome assembly GCF_028749965.1 of Puma concolor. Taxonomy (NCBI): domain Eukaryota; kingdom Metazoa; phylum Chordata; class Mammalia; order Carnivora; family Felidae; genus Puma; species Puma concolor. The sequence goes on along the minus strand of NC_141672.1, from coordinate 16,401,950 downwards.
TACAGCACCTGAACAAAAATGATGGCTTAGCAAAAATGCCTTTGATAGTTTCAGCTGTCAAATGCATTTCCAGAGTCAGAGATTATATATGAGATGAAGAAGGTGGAAGTAAAAAAGGGCTAGAGATTAAAAAGAGGCAAGAATGAGGTGTCATACAGCCGACCAGAAGGCAAGCCCTTGTGATCTCTCAGAGCCCAGGCCCTTCCCCCAGGGAGATGGTGCCTGCAAGGCTGTGGGCAGTTCACCGCTGACCTTCATGATGCCTCAGTGCTCAGAAGATTTATAAGCTAACTCTTAAGCGTCTCTGCAATGGACATAAAGAATGCCCTAAAGAAAGGAATATTTATCTTTTCTAGTAGTTTCTATCTAAAAAGTAAAATATTTTAATTGAGCATACCTAAATAAAAAGCTTGGAATTAACTAATGATGATATAACTAAATAATGACAAAATTTAGTATAATAATCAGCTTAAAAAACAGTTTTTCATAGGGAAATATCTGCCTCCAGCATTATTTACATGTTAACTGTAGTCAAAGTAAAATTATGTATCCTAGATAAGTGCTGTAGTCCAGTTTTAATTTTTAATTTTTTTTTCAACGTTTATTTATTTTTGGGACAGAGAGAGACAGAGCATGAACGGGGGAGGGGCAGAGAGAGAGGGAGACACAGAATCGGAAACAGGCTCCAGGCTCTGAGCCATCAGCCCAGAGCCTGACGCGGGGCTGGAACTCACGGACCGCGAGATCGTGACCTGGCTGAAGTCGGACGCTTAACCGACTGCGCCACCCAGGCGCCCCATGTAGTCCAGTTTTAAAAAGGATTGTGAATTTGTAGTTCCCAAGACTAGTTCAAAATATCTCTGCTACTTACTGACAACATGACTTCAGTAAGTTACCCAACCTTTCTGCCCCCTGGTGAACTCATCAGTCAGTGGGAAGATAATACCAACCCCATATACCAAACAGGGCTGTTCTGAAGATGAGATCGTATCACGGATATGAAAGTACTTTAAAAATTCTACAATCTATTATTACTGATATATAATATTACTGAATACTTACTGCATGCCAATCATTGTTTTGTTCAAATATTGTCATTTTCTCTTTCCAGGGCAGTATGTCAGTATTCTTTGCAGTTTCCTCCAGAGAGAAAACTCCACTCTGAGTAAGATCTTTTTGACCTCTTCATTGTGCCTAGGGAAAATCAAGAATTAAGAATCATGGGGCACCTGGGTGGTTCAGTCAGTTAAGAGATCTACTCTTGGTTTTGGCTCAGCTCGTGATCTCCCAGTTCATGGGATCGAGCCCCACGTCGGGCTCTGGGCTGGCAGTGCAGAGCCTGCTTGGGATTCTTTCTCTCTCTGCTCCTCCCCTACTCGCACTGTCCCTGTCTCTCTCAAAATAAATAAATAAACAAAAAAGAGAATCACGCAAACCATTATTAAATCAGTCAGGACTGAATGCTAATTTTTCTTACAATTCGCTCCCCCTCTCTCTCTGCCCCTTCCCTGCTTATGCTCTATCTCTCTCTCAAAAATAAATAAACATTTATATATATATATATATATATATATATATATATATATATATATATATGATGGGGCCCCTGGGTGGCTCATTCACTTAAGCATCCAACTTCGGCTCAGGTCATGATCTCACAGTTTGTGAGTTCGAGCCCCGCATCAGGCTCTGTGCTGACAGCTTCAAGCCTGGAGCCTGCTTCGGATTCTGTGTCTCCCTCTCTCTCTGCCTCTCTCTCAAAAATAAACATTAAAAAAAAAAATAGAAGATAGACATAGTTTGTTTTATATTATTCCTCTTAGTAATATGAGATAGCAGTACATTTGTCATAGCAGAGATAGATGTTCCTAATTAAATACTCATATTTCCTGTAGTTTTCAGAGTAAGTAGGAAATAATTATATGCTGTGTACTGCTTTGTCTTCACAGTGAGGAAGAACTGTTGTATCTGAGTTTCATTGAAGATGTAACAGATGAAATTCTGAAACTTGGTTTATTTTCAAACAGGTTAGATTTTTTAATTATGGCGGTCGAACAGTACATTAAATACTCTTCTTTATGAGGTTAATTTTTTTTAAGTTATTTCCGCATCCTAGGAAATGAAAAATTATAGTGCTTTCTTGGGGGGACATAATCTTATAACTGGTAGCAAATTGTCAAGAATGTTTAATTCACACTATATGAGGCAAGTTCACAGTTTGGGGAGTTATAGGAGAGAACAGAGGTTTTACTCATTTAAATACGGTTATATCTCTTAGACGCAGAGAGCAGCTTGGCGGTTGCCAGGGTGGGGGCGGGCAAAATGGGTAAAGGTGGTCAAAGGTACAACTCCCAGTTATAACATAAATAAGTCATGGGGATATAATACATGTACAGGGCGGTGGGTATAGTTATTAGCACTGTGTTGCATATTTGAAAGCTGCTGAGAGAATAAATCTTAAAAGTTCTCATCACAAGGAAAAAATTCTGTAACGGTGTGGTAATGGATGTTCAGTAGACTTATTTGGGTGATCATTTTACAATACATACAAATATGGAATCATTATGTTGTACACCTGACACCAATATAACGTATGTCAGTTATACTTCAATTTAAAAGATCTATCACAAAAAAAAGAAAAAGAAGAAAAATGATATCCTTATTTGAAAGAAAGACGTAAAACTGTCTTTATTCACAGACAACATTGTCATCCATGTAAAAATCCCATAGAGTCTACATAAAAACAAAAATTACTATTTTATATCTCTTAGTTATATAGACTAGTGAACTGAATTTTTGCTTCTTATTTGCAAAGATCCATTACCTCATTTTACTATTTGAAACTTGTCACAAGAATCCAAAGCAAGCATTTTTGTTAACAACTGTTACTAGTAAAGTGAGCACAAATTAAAGGCTAGGTTTACACACTGTAAGTGAAATGGAAATTTTGCAAAACCAGATTCGATATTGCACATCTTAAGGAAACTGTGTGATCCTGGGTCAGCTTGAACATTTATTCATCTAAAGTTCACTGGGCAGTGAGGCGCACTTTATGTTGCATATCTTAGAATTCCATGTTGTGTACATGCTTTCTCTGTTGTATTATGTCAAGTACAACATTTCTAATGAATTATTTCTATTCTTATGTGAAGTTTTTTTTTAGTTAAAGCAAACATTTTTTATTGCTATAAAAAGATATACCAAAAAGAGCTAAGTTTTTTTTTAAATATAGTATTCTGTTTACTTCTTTCATTTAAAAAAAGTCGTTATGGGGGGGCACCCAGGTGGCTCAGCTGATTAAGCATCCAACTGTTGATTTTAGCTCAGGACCTGATCTTATGGTTCATGGGATCGAGCCCTGCGTCAGGCTCCATGCTGTCAGCGTAGGATTCTCTCTCTTTCTGCTCCTCTTCCCACTCACACGCATTCTGTCTCTCTGTCTCAAAATAAATAAATTAAAAAAAAATTTTTTTAAGTGGTTAAAAATGTTTTCAGGGGGCGCCTGGGTGGCTCAGTCGGTTGAGTGTCCAACTCAATCTCAGCTGGGGCCCCATGATCTAGTGATTTGTGGGATCGAGCCCCCCATTGGACTCTGCACTAACACCATGGAGCCTGCTTGGGATTCATTCTCTCTCTCTCTCTCTCTCTCTCTCTCTCTCTCTCTCTCTCTCTCCCCCCTCCCCCACTTGTACTCCTTCTGTCTCTCAAAATAAATAAACTTTAAAAAAAATGAAGTGAATTTATTGATACAGAAGGATGTTCAAAATATATAGTTGATTAGAAAAACAAAATTGATACCCAAACAGTATGTATTGTTTGTAAAGGGTAGAATATGGATTCCTTGGGCTTTTTAAAAACGGCTAAGTAATTCAGAACTACTAAATCTAAGATTAGCTAATTTCATTGATAATAAAAATGGCAACAAATGAGTTTTCAGCAAAGGTATAGACACATTCATATGATAGCACCACAAGTGTGGTATAGTTGTGAGAAGATTTTCTCTGGAGCCAGACACATCTGGGTTAAATTCTCTTAATGGTTTTGGACCTTAGGAGAGAGGAAATTATCATCTTAGATTATTTTCTCATCTTTAAAATGATCTTTACAATACCTTTCTCCCAATATTGGTCATGATTAGGGGTATAATGATTATGTGTCTAGCACAAATGTCTAGCCCTTAGTGGTACTTAATAAGTGATAGCTTTTAGGTTATTATGTGGATTTACCATCAGTGGAATTTTTTTCAAGTATAATTTAGGAAGCATTATAAAATAATTCCATGTAAGAGAATTTTCTTTAGGGTTTGGTTTGGGGGGGGTTGTGGATGTGAGACACAAGGGGAGGAAAAGGCATTTGTTGTGTGCATACGTGGGTGAGAGAAAAAAGAAAAAAGTTTTTGTTTTGTGGCGGGGGCAGAGGGAAGGGAACTGTTGGACCTCATTTAAAATATTCACAGAATAAGCCATACAGAGAAAGACAGATACTATATGGTTTCACTCTTATGTGGATCCTGAGAAACTTAACAGGAACCCATGGGGGAGGGGAAGAAAAAAAAAAAAGAGGTTAGAGCGGAAGAGAGCCAAAGCATAAGAGACTCTTAAAAACTGAGAACAAACTGAGGGTTGATGGGGGGTGGGAGGGAGGGGTGGGTGGGTGATGGGTATTGAGGAGGGCACCTTTTGGGATGAGCACTGGGTGTTGTATGGAAACCAATTTGACAATAAACTTCATATATTGAAAAATAAATAAATAAATAAAACACACAAAAAATAAAATATTCACAGAAGTATAAGTGGTATATACTCTTTCAGAAACAATGGCATCTGTAATATAACTTAAGACCCATACTAGCTCCCAAATCAGAGAACTTGACAGAACAGGGAAGGATTAGTGTTTAGTTTTGCAAAGAAGAAGAATAATCTGAAAAATATTTTCCAACCTTTAGCAGTTTTGTTGTTGCGTGACCATTTTGTATTTGGTTGATTTTATGATTTTGAGACATTAACATTTCTATTTATCTTTCAGGTTTTTAGAACGACTATTTGAGCGACACATAAAACAAAATAAACATCATTTGGAGGAGGTTTGTCTTTCTTCAGACATTCATTAGAAAAATTCTAATATAGAAAGAATTTTGAAGTTTTTCCATAGCCTCAAAGAATGCATTAAAAACAAGAGCGGTTTTGCCCTTGTACCTTTTGTGTGCGTGGCGGGGGCGGGGAGCGTGCGTGAAGTAAGTATTAATCCTGCTGAGATTAACAGCACTGCCCACAAAAGTAGTTCAGTATGACTAGCTCAGCTAATGTCATTATTCTTGTCTTAATCCTAGGGAAAAATGCGCCACCTGCTGCGTATCCTGAAGGTGGATTTAGGCTGCACATCCAAGGAAAACTTAGTAAAGCTGGATGATGTCGATATGCTGAATTTACTGGGTTTTGAACAGGCTGAGGACTCAGAAGAAAACGATCATAAAAGTAACCACGATGCCACAATTCAACAGGAGCGTCAGCAATACCAAAAAGCTTTGGATATGTTACTATCCGTACCGAAGGGTGAGAACGAGAAACTCTCCTCACCGGATGAATTTTTCCTGCCCGTCTACAAATCGAAGTATTCAGAAGGGGTTATAATTCAGCAAGTGAATGATGAAGCAAATCCCGGACCTTCAATTTCGGATGAAAAAAATTCAAGTGTCTCAGACAGTTTAACAGACCAAGAAACCTCTGTGAATGTCATTGAAGGCGACAGTGACACTGAAAAGGTGGAGACCTCGAATGAATTATGTTGTCTGAGCCCGGAACTCTCCCCGTCCCTTCAGCTTCACGGTGTCCAAGGTGACAACAGTCGTGACATGGAAGGACCAACTCTTAAAATCATGGAAATGAGCATTGAGGATTGCCCTTTGGATATTTGATCTTCATTAATAAATATCCCAAATGACCAATCATCCAGTGTTCCTTTTCTCCCATTTTTTTCTCTTTTATATATTAAGATTTCTGTATTTGCTTTCTATGCTCCATAATAAATTACCATAAATTTAGCAGCATCAAACTACACACATGTATTATTTATCCCACAATGGGTGTGGATCAAGAGTCTACACAACTTAGACGTGCCTGCTCTGGGTCTCTCAAGGCTACAATTCAGGCGTCAGCTGGGCCTGTGGGCTAACTTGGGAGGCTTGACTGGGGCGAGAATCTGCTTCAAACTCCTTTCAGTTGTTGGCAGAATTCCTTCCCCTTTGGCCGTCAGCTGCCCTCAGCTTCTAGAGGCTGTCCACCATTCCCTCCCACTCGGCCCCCTCTGCAGGCAGCTCACAACGTGGCTGCTTGCTTCTTTAAGGCTAACGGGAGAGAGACTGCTAGTGAGATAGAGCCCCATGTCAACAATGCAACCACAGGAATGACCTGCCGTCATTAGAAGGAAGTCATAGGTGCTGCCCACACTTGAGGGGTGCAGATATTATACACGGGTATGGAAGGGGTGAGAATCACTGCGGTCTCCCTAGGATCTGTTGGCCCCAATTTCTAAAGTTGCTTTTCGGGGGAGCATGTTTCACCCAGACCTAAGTGATTTTGTATGCAGTGGGAAATGGTTTATGATCTGGCACGGATCTCGAAACATTAAGCCTGGTCTCTAATCTCTTTAATTTCTTCTTTCTCACTTTCCTGCAGTATCTAAAGCTTCAAGGACTTTCTAGTTATCAGTGAACTAGAACAGTGTGTCATCTATGTGAAAAAGTGCCCCTTCTTACGAGGGCAAACATTCTATCAACCTAGTCTGATACTCTCCTCTCGCTTTTGTACCCATGAGTGGGGATCTTGGCTATTAAGATCTGCCTCAGAAGACTTATCTCTATTCATGTCTTTTCAGCCGCTTACAATAATGTAACTGAATAATGATAACTCAGATGTTCTTTTCTTTCTTTCTTTCTTTCTTTCTTTCTTTCTTTCTTTCTTTCTTTCTTTTACATTTATTCAGTTTTAAGAGACAGAGCACACGCGCAGGAGGAGCAGAGAGGGAGACAGAATCTGAAGCAGGCTCCAGCCACTGAGCTGTCAGCACAGAGCCCGAAGCGGGGCTCAAACCCACGAACCGTGAGATCGTGACCTGAATCGAAGTTGGCCCCTTAACCAACCGAGCCACTCAGGCGCCCCGATCACCCAGATGTTCTAAAAACTTAGCACCGGCCTCTAAGCATCCTGGTCTTTAACTCGGGCTTTTATCATCCCCTGTCCAGACCAGTGTTTCCACAAAGGTAGTGCACACCACTGAGGTATTCGAGCTGATTTCTGGTGCCACGTGGGTGACAGGTCTGTCTCGCTCATGGGAAGCTGTCACCGCTGTGTTCACGATTCAGGCTCAGGGACAAGCTGCAAAGTGCAACCCGGTGGGGCTGAGCACCCAACCCACTTCCCCCTAGTGTCTTATGCCTCCCCCTCAGCTCCCACCTGTGCAGTTCTTCCCCTTAACCTTCTGAGCAACGCCTCCCTTTCCCATCCCACAGTCCTCTTCGACCTCCTGAAATATCCTCAACCCTAGCCCTGGCTCCCAGCCTGGGCCTCCCCATCAGTCATCTCTCCCCCCCTCCATTCTTGGGCGCCATCCCTCTCTCGGCCTCCAGGGCTCCTTTCTTCAGTCCCAGCCTCTCCGTCACAAATCCCTTACCCCAAGACCCAGGCAGCTACCTCAGACTCGCGGCCCCGCCTCAAGTCCTCCCTTTGCTGCAGCTGCCATCCTGCTGGCGCTCCACTTTGGGAGCCTTGGGCCCAACCCTGTCGCTGCCTGCCTGCTTTGCCAGATCTGCTCTTCTCCGCCAAGTCTGGGCACAGCTTTTTGTCTCTAGGACCATCACCCATCCTAATTTTTGTACTTTTTAGGGTGTTTTGTTGTCGTAGTCCTCGGGTTTCCCTTTAAAATTCAAGTGTAGAGGGGTGCCTGGGTGGCTCAGTGGGTTAAGCACCTGACTCTTGACCTCAGCTCAGGTTTCGAGCTCAGGGGTCGTGAGTTTAAGCCCTGCGTTGGGCTCTGTGCTGCACATGGGGCCCACTTGAATGATACTAAAATAAAATGCAGGTTGAGAAAGATTTGTTGGTTTAAAGAAATATCAAGAATGTTTCTTGGATACGGTAAAAGTCGTGCAAAGGTGAGAAGTGAATGTTAAGTTTGGGAAACACTGGCTTAGCATCCTTGGCTCTGCCTCCTCCCGCAGTCCATCCTCCTCTCTGCTCGCAGAGGCTCGATGGGTGAGCCTTTCAACACAGACTGCCTGGGGTTTGATCCTTGGGAGCTGTGACCAGAACCCAGGGCGGCCTCGGTGGTTGACCGCGGTGAACTTCCAGGGCCTTCGCTGCAGGCTGTAAGAACTAAATAGGTCGTGTGAGAAATATTCAGTCGCTGTCACCCTAAAACAGACCGTGTCACCACTCCCTTCAACAACAAAAACCTTTGAGAGTTTCGTCTTGCCGACAAGATAAAGCCCAGGTCCCATTGCATTTTTCACAAAGTTATGTCTTCCTTCCCAGCTCATCCCTTGCCATCGTCCACCAAGTATCCTAAGTGTCTAGAACATCAAATGACTTGTTCTTTATTGCAAAGCTTCTCTCTCTCTCTGTCTCTCTCTCCCCCCGCCTCCCTCCCTCTCCCACCCTTTGTTCTCGCTACCTGCTCTGAATGCCATTTCCCCTGTGCTGCTCTCTTGGGCCTTCCCTGACAGTCCAGATTGTAACACAGGGAGACCCTGCCTGATTTCCCCATTTGTCCCACCCGCTGTGGGATCCTGGCTGTCTCAGATCTATAGCGGGAATTGTCATGCTGTTTATGTGCCCAGTTTCTCTTCCATCTAGACTGTGGACTTCTCAAGACGAGGGACTTACTTCTCTTTGGATCCCAGGTCTTTGTCTCCGCTTGAGAATGAACGTATTTGTTCATGGAGGGAGACAGTTGGAGCTAGAGGACAGGGTTGGCCACAGGTGAGAACAGGACAGACCTTTCCTCTCTCCTCTTTACACTCAGAAAGTGTCAATTCCCCATGGAAGGGAGAATGTAGCAAATTGCTAAATTACAAGAAAATGTCCTCATTTGCTCACATTTTAGATGGTATAAAATGTAAACTAGCATCTTCCCTTTAAAAACTCACATTTCTTCCCCCCCCCCCCCCCCCCACAGTGAAGCCACTCAGAAAAGACTCGGAGCAGCTTTTATGGGGCAAGACTATGATTTGCCAAGTGGATCAATCAGCTGCCAGTGACTTAATTTACCCTGGGCCCTGGTTTAAGAGTTTGGACTAGATGAGACAAAGGTTTTAGTTTTAATATGCCCAAGTTAGCCTTGGCTTAATTCTTCAGGGCTTTAGAAATTGTAATTGAAAGAATATCTTGGGGGCACCTGGGTGGCTCGGTTGGTTAAGCGTCCAACTCTTGATCTCAGTTCAGGTCACAATCTCGTGGTTTGTGAGTTTGAGCCCCACACCGGGCTCTGAGCTGATGGTGCAGACCCTGCTTGGGATTGTGTCTCCTGTCTGCCTCTCTGCTCTCTCAAAATAAATAAATAAACATTTAACAATTTTTAATTAAAAAAAAGCCACGTAAGATCTAAAAGCAGTGGTAACTGTTGACCCTTCCTTCACGTGCTAATATGGATGGCCCTGGACACAGGACACCGCCTAATAAGTTGCTTTTCCCAGATGTTTTAAAAGCAGCAGATTCAGCTAATGATGACATAGCCCCAAAGAACAAATCCACGTTTAATTTTCGGCCAGGAAGAAGATACTTTTGAGATGACATAAGTAAAGGTTTGCTCCAAAGCCAACCTTTTGCCTCAGGAATTCCGTCTTGCACCAACATTCAAGTTAGGAGACGAAAACACCCATATCCACCTAGTTCTTTCAAGATTCTATAATCGGTGAGCTGATTTCCCCCCGAGAGGAAGAATGTACTATTGTGCTCATTTTCTTTTGCTGCTGTAACACGTCACCACAAACTTAGTGGCTTAAAGAAAGCTTTATCATCTTACAGTTCTGGAAACTGCTGCCGGGGCTGACCTCTTCTTGCAGGCTGTAGGGGAGACTGTCGCCTCGCTTCTTCCAGCTTCCAGAGGCCGCCCACCCCTCCTCCACTTGCAACCCCTTCCCGCATCTTGCAGACCAGCTGTGTGGCATCTTCAACCCTCCCGCACCCTCCTCTGCTTCTGTCACCACATCTCACACTGTGGCTCTCCTGCCTCCCGCTTAGTCCCCTGTGGCTAGTTTGGGCCCACCCGGATGACCCGTCTCCCCATCTCAAGGACCTTAACCACATCTGTGAAGTCCCTTTTGCCACGGAGGGTGCCGTTCCCGTTTGCCTGGATAAGGAATACCGACCTGAGGGGCTGTGGACCACCTGCGGCTTTTTAAAGCCCTGAAGGGGGCGGTTTTCACCCTTTGATGTACATCAGAATCACCTGGAGAATTTGGGCCCCATCTCCCTAGCTTCGGGTTCAGAATTTTCGGACCTGGGATGACCTTTGAGAATTTGAATTTCTAGTAAGTTTCCAGCGCTGCTGTTGCTGGTCTAGGGGAAAAAAAACCCACTAACAAATGCGGTGGACATTTGACAAATAACACCAAGTTCCACTACAGGGGAGCTCTGTCAACCTGCTGGGAAGTGGATATCATTGGGAGGCACGTCAACAAATTTTTTTTTTTAACGTTTATTTATTTTTTGAGAGACAGAGACAGAACATTAGCAGGGGAGGGGCAGAGAGAGAGGGAGTCACAGATTCCAAAGCAGGATCCAGGCTCTGAGCTGTCAGCACAGACCCCGATGCGGGGCTCGAACTCACGAGCCACGAGATCATGATCTGAGTCGACGTCAGACACTTAACCGACTGAGCCACCCAGGTGGCCCAACAAATGTTTATTCTTCAAGTATATTAATTGTTCCATAAATGCCCTGGTTAGTGAAGCTGGCTATTTGGCAAGATGCACTGTAAACATTTTTTTTTTTTTTTTTCAAAGAGAGCATGAGCAGGGCCGAGGGGCATAGGGGGAGAGAGAGAGAGGGAAAGAGTGAGAGAGCAAGAAAGCAAGAGCGAGAGAACCTTAGGCTCCACATTCAGTGCGGGTGACCCTAGGAACATGACCCTCAGCTGAAATCAAGAGTCAGACGCTCAACCCACCGAGCCACCCGGGTGCCCCAGCAAGATGCATTCTGTCTCCTAAGTGATCCATTACTGCAGAGATAGGTGATGACAGACTGGCATCTACTCCCAGAAACATCTAAGGTTTGGTACCTTATTTGAAATAACCCAATGGGGAAATGGGACTAATTATGTGCCTCTACGCAATAAGATCTAAAGTGAAAAAAACTCCAGCAAAATAGCCTTAATTGTACTAATATAATCACACGTGAGTTGTATCTTCAATATTTATTTTTATGGCAAAAACACACTAATACATTCATTTCACATATATTACAGTCACCCAAACTTTTTGCCCATTAAATGTACACAATTTTACAAACCAATGAGTTTAGAAGAATTAAGCTCTTCTGATTATACATTTTTACATTATTGATCTTCAGACAGCACTTAAAATTGCTTTTTAAACCAGAAAACAATACTAGGCAACTCTTTATACTCACGTCAGAAAGGTGCAATTTCCCAGTGCATTGCTTGAATTAGAGGGCAACTTTCTAAGAAAATGTTACTTCATATAAATTTCCTCCAAATTTTGGGTTTATTAGGTCTGTTAAGCCATATTAACATCTGTTGGAATTTTTACTTAAATAGACGTGTTATCTAGATGTTTATTTTTAAACTATGCTCTGCTAAATTTACTATGGGTAGGGTTTGGATTGCTTCCGTTTTTAACCAGATCATACAACTCAGAAATATACAACAAATTTCCGGCTTGTTACAGTGTATTTCTTCACCTGAGCCAAACAGCATCTTTATAATTCAGAATATTTCCTTCAATTAAGCACAATAGAATTAAACATAAATATTTTCCTATGAAAATGCCCAACATTTGCCTGATAAAAATCTGTTTTATATCATAAATGTAAAAAATTACATGAGACTACAGTAAAAAATATGCATTCCAATGGCCCAGTGACAATCTTTTGAGTAAGGTGTGTATCCAAGCTTTTAAAAAGGCTGGAGGGACGCCTGGGTGGCTCGGTCAGTTGGGCGTCCGACTTAGGCTCAGGTCATGATTTCGCAGCCCGTGAGTTCGAGCCCTGTGTTGGGCTCTGTGCTGACAGCTCAGAGCCTGGAGCCTGTTTCGGATTCTGTGTCTCCCTCTCTCTCTGCCCCTCCCCTGTTCATGCTCTGTCTCTCTCTGTCTCAAAAATAAATAAACGTTAAAAAAAATTTTTTTAAAAAAGGCTTGATATATTAACAAATATTTTTATTTTCCTCCCTCATTTTGTATTGCTTAGAAATTGCATATACTTCTAACAGTGTAATAGCTCAATTCTATAAGAAATTAAGCTGCCTACTTTTAATATAGAATTGAGAAACTCTAATATGGAAGGTTCCAAGCTGATACTAACAAAATTTGCAAAAACATTAAGAATCATCCCTACACAATAATTACTGCTTTAATTTCTCTGTCCTGCCAGAAACCAGATTATGCAAATAAAACCATTAGAGCTCTATCCGCCTACAAGTTGTTACAAATTATAGTATCTTTTCTCTTGTTTTTTTTTTTTCTTTCACTCTGTTTAACTCAAGTGAGTTTTGTATTATTTTTAACCTGGTGGGTTTGTTTTTGTTTTTTTAAATCCAATCTAGGGGCGCCTGGGTGGCTCAATCGGTTGAGCGGCCGACTTCAGCTCAGGTCATGATCTCGCAGTCTGTGAGTTCAAGCCCCGCGTCGGGCTGTGCTAACAGCTCAGAGCCTGGAGCCTGCATCCGATTCTGTGCTTCTCTCTCTGCCCCTCCCCTGCTCATGCTCTCCCTCTCTCTCTGCCCCTCCCCTGCTCATGCTCTGTCTCTCTCTGTCAAAAATAAACATTAAAAAAATTTTTTTTAATCCAGTCTGTCCAAGTTTGTCACCTCTGGAGAATAGGTTTTCAGGCTATTTGTTGGGCTGAACCAGTATTTGCACTGGTTTTTATTCCAGTAAAACTGCAAAACCTTTAGATCCTTTCAGGATATTTAAGATCAAATTACATTTTGAAAAATACAATGACAAAATAAGTACAAAGCTTTGTCTCGTTCAGGGGTCCATTAATTTGAAGTGATTTCTAATAGTGTGATAGCATATGACCTGTGCTATTTTTTCTACTGCAAAATGAGTGACTGAGCTTATACCCCTCATTCATTTGTTTAGATTTGCTCAGCTGACAAACGAGCGGGTTGACATGGAAAGCCAGTTGTCATTAATTCTGTACTAGTCTCATTAACCTCATTAACCCAAATTGAGGCCAGATTCATGTTCTGGTTAAACCGGATAATCCACCCTTCTGAATTTCTCTGGCAGTCACACGCTTGCTCCTAAGAGCGAATACTGTCGACTTTTTCCCACGAGGTTTTAGAGTGTGAATTTAAGATCCACATGCACACTTAAAATGTCCATAGTATACACATTTGACAACTTACGTGGGGTAGTGGGGTTTTTGCACAGCTGAAGAACGAACCAGTTCAGTGCAAATTGCACGTTTATTAGCGTGACATCGTGTCCTGCTGTAGCCAGTGGAGGATACGCTATATTCTAGATTTAGAGCCAAGGGCTTTTAGAGATTTTAAGTCTTTTTACGATACAGACCACGAAGTCGTTTAATGGAAGCCAAAGAATAACGATCAAAAGATTTACACAGCTAGTTAGTAATTTTCAAAAATTCACAGCCAGTACGTACTGCCAGTTCTGCAGCTAGAAGTTCAATTATTCCTTTCTTGTCATCCATTTGTACTTATTTATAATATTAAAGCGTAATTTAAAATAAGGAAATGGTTCCTGGCCCTTAACCTGCCAACATACTGAAAAAAGTCCAGCTTTACCCTAGATTTTTGAAAACTCTTTTAATTTCTCAAACACACAGGGTCATTTGGAAACACGACGTGTAGCCAGACCCTACGTTACGTATACCCTTTGCGTGGGAATATTAGCCTTGGAACTGCTGCCTCCTGAGCTGGGTGCTGCAGACCTTGAACTTCCCTCTTGGCCCATCCTCTGCTTCCCATGACAATAAAGGGAGGACATTTAAGGGGCGACAGGAAAGGCAGGGGAGTGTATTGCCAATTCACTCCCCTTCACCCCTGCCCTGCCTCACGGGTGGTTTCACAGGGGGCATCCCTGCTCCGTCCCGTTCCGTCCCTTTCCATCCCGCTCCCTACCCTTCACGGGCCATCCAAGTTTCCGTAACACCGGATGGGACAGTCACTTCTGTGGAGTTCTCTCAGCAAACACTGATCCAGCTGACAACTGCTTGCTGAGTGAGGCTCAGTCCCCACCGAGAGGCAGAGAACTCCTTCTCCGATCTCACCACCAGGGTGCAGCAGGGAGGAAGACTGCTCTCTCCTCAGAGCTCAGATTATGGCCCTTGGCTTCTCCACCACGGTTCACCTTTCAGAGCCCTGACAGTTTCAGCAAGCTTTGGGAGGACGAGCCGAGAAAGTTAACACCCACTTGGAATATGGCTTACAAGGGGGAAATATTACTGTATTTCTCAGTAATTCAACACACATACATCTGAACTTTTAGAGCACGATTTTTATTTGGGAACTGCCTGTACTATACAGAAAAGGATGCCACCTTAAACCATCCAAGGACCCATTCAACTGTTTCTGAGAATCCTTTATCCAATGCGTGCACACCTTAAGCAACTGCACTTTCCGATTTTTCCTGGTTTTTCTAGAATTGTAGATACTGGAACAGAGCCCTCGTCTAGAGGAATTTGAAAAACTCATGTTCTTTTGAGAAATGTCTTTTCCAGGCAAATTGCTAATGTCCCTATTCCTCTATTTTTGAGATGTCTATCCCTCAGCTCAATAAAAAGCCCCCTCCAATTTAATTTTTTTTAATAGACTTTAAACTGGAAAAAGATAGTTTTAGCTTATTCCACATGAAATCCTGATGGGAAACAAGTTCCCTAAATTTATATACCAAAGAATTCCCTTTAAAAATCTGATTTTAGGGACGCCTGGCTGGCTCAGAGGAGCATGTGACTCTTGATCTCAGGGTTGTGAGTTTGAGCCCCATGTTGGGTGTAGAGATCACTTGAATTAAGTAAACTTTTTAACAAGCCTGATTTTAAAAATGATTTACAATAAACAGTAATTCTTGTTTCCATTTGTTCGTGCAAATCTCAAGCCTGTTCCTAAGGTACAGCTGACCTCCAATTGTAGATTTTAAAACATACAAAGTTTTATATTATATATGTTATATATGTACATTTGTATTTTCTTAATGTTGTGAATAGTAACATGTCAACCCATCTGAAGGGGCTGTTTTCTTGTGACGACAAAAGCTTCAGGGGCGCCTGGGTGGCTCAGTCGGTTGAGCATCTGACTTCAGCTCAGGTCATCATCTCACGGTTCATGAGTTCGAGCCCCGCATCGGGCTCTGTACTGACAACTTGGAGCCTGGAGCCTGCTTCCGATTCTGTGTCTCCCTCTCTCTATCCCTCTCCCCTCACGCTCTCTCTCAAAAATAAACATTAAAATTTAAAAAAAGCTTCAAAAAAAAGTTAGCTCTGCTCTGCTGCTCTCATCACTCGGTCCTACAGCCTGACACTCCCCTCCTTTGTGTTTCTGTTTAGACCTTGCTCTTTCTGGGAGCTTCTAAGGAAGCCTAAGTCCACCTTCTGTTTTATTTCTGCCAAAGGGTTTTAAAGGCTAAATACTAGGGCTTTCAGGGTATTTCACAGTAGGTGTTCCAGGAAAAAAGTGATTAATCGTGACTACAATTAACTTTCCAAATGAATACTTTCTGTGCTCAAAACTCTCAGGGAGAACATTTCATCAAGAGACTATGGGCGCCTGGCTGGTCCAGTCGGGAGGAGTGTGTGGCTCTTGGTCTTGGGGTCGTAAGTTTGAGCCCCACGTTGGGTGTAGAGATTACTTAAAAATCTTTTTTAAAGACCCCACTAATCAGGAAGACTGATGCCAGAGATGCCAACATTGATCTTCTGGGAAACACCGGCTCATAACTTGCTTTTTGGGGAAATGTACATTTTGGTAATTTTGACATGAAACGTAGAACCTCAAGGGACTAAAAGACACTGAGATACTAAAGCACCGCGGAGGCTTGGCAAATGGCAACATCCTACCAAGTGTCCATGTTACACAGTTCACTCTGGAAAATCACATCATTTCCGAGTCCAGTAATGTAGATTTATTTTTATCTAGAAGTACTTTGACATTCACTAACTGGAAAAGTTTATTCAAAAGGGACAATAAATTACATGGATCTTAGAAGCTATGTCAAACATGCGACGTTTTAAGAGTGACATTTAAACGGTATGACGTAGCCCACAAAAGTAATTTTCTTACAGTTATTACAACTGGACGACAAATATACCATATATTACTCTTCGGATTTTTGTTTTACAGTATGTTCTTGTCATTGGGACACTTCAAAATGTGTAAACCTGACAGAAAAGCATTTTAAAAAAAACGTACCGCGGGAGAAAAGAAAGCACTACAAACGTTCCTGTCCTTTACATGGTGTGGAGACGGGAAACATGACCATAAAAAACTCTTAGTCCGTTCTTCTGGGAGCTCTTTGTCAATATTCACACTTGGGTCTACTGTTACTTAAACAGGACTCTTAAAACAACTTCCGGTTTAAAAGGAACATTTTGTCCCTAAGTGAGCGCTTGTGTCCACTTCCACCTCTCGCTTTCATTAGTATCTTGTGAATTTTCCTCTTCGGTGGGTGGTTTCTGGGTGACTTAAGAGATGGGCAGATCCACACCGTATGAAGGAAATCCTGCCTCCCAGGTGACCACACACACTCCGTGGTCACCACAGTGACTTACGCTGCTTTAGGGGTGAACGGAGGAATCGGAACCACCCCTAGGAGATCCTAAGTAGGGGCAGAACCCTGCATGTGACATTGTGGAAGCTGTGCATTGTACAGACGCAGCCTCAGAAGGAAATACGAGATGGTTCCTCAGGTAAATGTTCCAATTAGTCCTCAGACCTACTCAAGTCCCTCCGTGACAAGGCCATCTTAGCCCGGACCAAAGGCGACACTCTCCCTTCTCTAACTCAGCCTGGTTCTGCCCACCGGCACTCGGTGCATCTGAAAAGGATGGGGGCTGGCGGGGGAGGGGGACCCAAGAAGCTAAAACTGACCTCAGGGGTGAAGTCAGGAGGTTGGGGAGCTAAAACCCGAGCACCTCCTGAATACCACAGCGATCCCGGGTGGCCCCACAAGTATGGGCACAGTTTTGGGAAATGAGGTGAAACTATTAGCAACTCTTCCCTTCTTTCAACCAAAAGAAAAGAAGCCCCTTCAAGGCTTTTGATGGTCACAGAAACCTGACTTTATTTATTAGAAAAGGAGCTGAGGTATAAGAAACTCCAGGGCAAGAGTCACTGACAGGGATGGCTCTTGAATTTCCCAGGGATACCCACCGTCTGGGGGCGGCTCGGCCCCCACCCTCCCAAGCTCCCCCTCTCTCCACCCCAGCCTCGCAGTCCGAGTATAGTTAATACTGTACTTTGGCCAAAGGCATCTTGTACTTATGCCACACTCATCTTGCCCCAACCATCCTACATACACTTATTCCTCAGCTCTTCCAAAACACTCCTTCTGGAGCAATGTCCACTGTTACTGTTTCATCTGTAAAGCAGCACATGTCAAAACTCTGATCTGTTTTTAATAAAAAAAAAAGTGCTTAAAACCATCCGATGCAATGGGTTTTTCAATTCATTTTCAACCAATGAAAAATCGAACTCGTTTGGGTTTACAAATAATACTGAATAAAACGGTGAATCCAATTATTCTCTTACATTTTCAATCATGTGCCTTCATTCATTTCAGTACCTTAATGAGTTGAGATGAACTCTCGTCTGGAAAAAATAGAAGGTACAAATATATAGAATTTTTAGGATAAGAAATTTTCTGAATATAAAAATGCTTTCTATGTTTGAAAATAACACTTTTAGATTCTTCTCGTAGTTTCGGGTTTGGTAACTAAACTGTTAAGTACCCAAGATTTTTAAGAAGTAACGAGAAACAGCAACATGGTTTTAAATACAAACTTATACAGGAACCAATCACACCTGTGGACCATCCGCCTAGAAAGTTCAAATACTTTAGTCATAAAATAAAATTCCATTATCAAAAACTAGTTTAAGATAGAAATCTATGCGCCTTAATGATTGCCAGAGTTGCCCAGCATAGCTTCAGTAAAACAGAGAATTGTCTGGAAAACACAACCTCCACAAAGTGTGCAAGTACCGCAAATGGGACAGACCGGAGCCGGGCGAGGCCCTGGGAACCGAGTCCTTCTCCCTCAGCATCCTTCCCGGGCCAAGCCTCCCGACTTTGGCCTCCTGCTCGGCACAGTGCCTTCAGTGCCCGTCATCCATTCACACGGTCTCTGGCGGCCCAGGGTGCCGGAGGAAGTAGGAGTTAGGCAAGCACTTCTTTTCGCTGTAAACGCTTCCCATGATCCATCGGTCCCCGTGACGAGCTGTGGGAGCTCATATGAGCCTTGAGCTTTTCAGGAACTGAATGAGCACTCGGTACACGAACGTGTACTGGCAGAGGGTCTGCACCATCATCATCCTCTGTCGCCTCAGCATGTCCAGCACCCTTGGGATGTCCACCACCTGGATGGGGAGACAGCCATGAGGGGAATGCACTCCCCTGTGGAGACGGGCGGGGGGGGGGGGGGGGAGCCTGCGCAGAGATCTGGTCAGGAGACGGACACAGACGCTCTTTGCTACCTCAGCATCTTCTAGAAGAAGCCCCCTGGGTACTTGTTCAGAAAGAACTATTGGGCCACTGGGTCCTTTCTTCCCCTGGCCTTGGGCCCTGCCCACTTCTCCCCCAGCCGAAGAAGGACAGCAATACCTCGTTGTGTTCCAGACAGGCGATCATGATCTCCGACAAGATGACGACGCCAGTCCTTCCCACTCCTGCGCTGCAATGGACCAGCAAGGGAGGGTTGGGGCTTTTTGGTTCACTGGTACTATTTGTATGGCGTCGAACAGACTGGATCTCTTCGAGGTATGCTGTGAGATGCCAGAAACAGAAACAGAATCGGGGATTAAGGCCCATCAAATTGACAATTTTCAGATTATCATCACTGACTGGGAGGACTCTGGATAAAGAGCACCGCAACCACCAACGGACAGTGTGACCTTGGGCGAGTCACTGCCCCTGCCCGGGCTTCCATTTTCTCATTTACAAAATGAAACAGAGGAGGCGGTCTCTCTGAAGCCTCCCCTAAACACGTAAAACCGTTATTTTAAAGCAAGTCCAGGAGCACCTGGGTGACTCAGTCAGTTAAGCGTCCGACTTCGGCTCAGGTCATGATCTCCCTGCTTGTGAGTTCAAGCCCCACGTTGGGCTCTGTGCTGACAGCTCAGAGCCTGGAGCCTGCTTCGGATTCTGTGACTCCTTCTCTCTCTCCCCCTCCCCTGCTTGTGCTCTGTCTCACTGTGTCTCTCAAAAATAAATAAATGTAAAAACACAAAAAAATTTAATAATAAGCAGAGGCTGTGCTGGGAATGAAGACACTTACACAAAAACCCCTTGAGGTCTTCCGGACAGCCATGCTCAGGCCAGTCTGTGTACTGGAGATGCCACACTGTCCTCTCCTGCCCCGTGAGCAGGTGCTTCATCTTTAAGCCGGTGGTGGCATAGCAGCCAGAGTCCGTGCGGAACCGGGTTGTGATCTTAAACCTCCCGTAGGTGACGGTGTTGTGCCTGGAGCCAAGTCGTGGCCAATACCTGAAGCTCTTCTCCCTTCCGCCCTCCTGGGAAAGACAAGTACGGTCAGGGGCGCCTGGGTCGGCTTCAGCTCGGGTCATGACCTCACGGTTCATGGGTTCAGGCCCCATGTCGGGCTCTGCACTGACAGTGCAGATCCTGCTTGGGATTCTCTCTCTCTCTGCCCTCTCCCCCGCTCTCGCTCTCTCAAAAACAAACGTTAAAAAACAGACAGACAAACAACAACAACAACAAAACGACAAGTAATGCCAAAACCCAACACAAGATCCAGCAGCGAACGCACTTCCGTACACGCAGCGTGTCCGAAGTGCAGGGTTAGGGTCCCAGCCCGCCGCCTCCTCTCAGGGTCAGGACTCCCCACGACCCACAATGACTGTTCTCTGGGGGCTGAGGAAATCAGTTAGGAGAAAGGAGCACTCACCTCTTCTGCTGTCACCATGGCTATAATGGCAATTCCCTGTTCCCACACCATCTGCCAGAAATCCTGACAGGTATTCTGTAATGGTCCCTGTGTGGCGATATAATCCCACTCAATTCCACTGACAGAGACCTGAAATTAGAAAAGATTTTTAAAAAATCACTCCGTGTGGACATATATGATGTATGCACACACGCATGCATGTAGTTCACGGTGCTACTAAAGAATGAATGGAATTATTCAGAATAAAGACTTTTATTCTTTTTTTTTTCCTTATTAATACAATTCCCATGACTACCTGTTTTATAAACCCACGCACTTGAATTCACGTAATATTTTTGTGGCCTGGGGCAATCTACTTAACCTGACTCTCTGTTCTCATGTGTAAAATAAAAATATCACATACCCTCATAGTGATTAGATGAGTCACCTGGCAGGATTAGCTGAGTCGATATATACGGGTGCCTGCACATAATAGGTTCTCAATAAACAGTGGTTATTGCTGCTGTTACGGTTCTGCTTCTTATAAAAATAGTCTCAACATAATAGGATCCTAAAATTCAAACAGTGCTAAACCATGAAGTGCTAAACACGTTGGGAAAAACATTAACAATGAAGCCAAAACTGAGGTTAAATGCCAAATTTCTAGAGAAGAAAAAATATTCCTGCTCAAAGTGGTCTCACCTCTGAACCTGAGTCAAGATCACCCTCCAGAATGACACATAATTTGCACCTAAGATTGCACCTCCTTGGGAACAGGCTACGGTAACACAGTCAGGAGATCTGGGTTAGACCCCACACGCCCTGACGTCCGGTGACCACGGTGACTGTTTCCCAAGTGCCTGGTGCTATGCTGCCCACACCCTCATAAAATCACAGGCACATCCCCTCACTGAGGGCTCACTCACATGGTGGCAGGTGCCCTGGGAGCTACCAGTCACCACAGTGAATAGCTGTTGGGGGGCGGGGGTTCTGATGGACAGCCTGAGGGCGACGCGTCAGCACTTCTTTATTCAGAGGAAAGTACAAGCAGGTCCCAAGTCCCATGCTAGGAAGTGGGACATCCAGGAATTCTGAAGCTCAGGCACCTTCCTTAGTTCCTCAGCTGGTGTCTGAAGACTTTGAAATACCCCCACAGGACGACGACTTCACTCAGTTCTCATCCATCCAGTCATGAGACTAGATGAGTTATTCCACAGAAATGCTCAGTTTTTAAATAAACCATACCCACGTTACAAAGCACGTGCATAGATTCCCAAAGACCGTCAAGGGTACCGGCCTCCGTGGGCAGATGGTCAGGTCTCTTTTAAAAGCCACCCGTGGGAAGCTGCTTACATCGAATATCACTTGTAAACGAAATAAAATGTGGGAAAGAAGAAAAACACCTGGCCGTGGACACTTCCTCCTTCTGTATTAGGAAACTTCTCTTTCCCAAAATGCAAGAACTGGACCTCTAGCCAGCAGAAAACAAAAGGTACGATGACGCAGGAGAGACAGCACTGGCCTTCCTCGCCTGCCAGCTGGGAATCCTCACTTTTTCCCATTTTAATGGGTGTAACATTAGCCCGGTCAGTGTTACTCGGCTTCTAGGGAAAAGGTGTAACTGCTTCTCCCGAGAACAAAATGATGTGCGAAAGCGACTGCAGGGAATATGCAGAGAACAGACAGCAGCCTCACGGGGAAAAGCTTCGGCGACACCACCATCAAAATACCCAGACACTCTTGTCATGTGAGAATTAACGGATATATGTGATCAGGCAAAACTAGCAATTCTGCCACTCTGGAGAGAATTTAGGAGCCAGAAAGAGGCCTGCAGATTTAGAAGAACAAAGTCCCAAGGTCAGGGCAAGGAGTGCTCCTTGGGTCCCGGCAATAGTGTTGGGGGTGGAGTGGTTCACCAAAGGGGAAGGGCACATGTGGCCTGGGCTCCAGTGGTAAATACTTCCTACCCAGCCGGGGGAAATGGACTTCCCAGTTTAGACATAATTTGTTACGATGGTTCAAACTAGGCTGATTTTAGAATACACACACGAATACAATTCTTATCGTTCTTGTGATTCAACTCACAAATTCACGGCCCGTTTATCACCCTACCCGCTCTGCTCACCTTAATATGAGACGCATTGATGTAGCCGGTATTGTTTTCTTTAGTTGGGACCAGCTCCACTCGGGCATCGTCATAGGGAAGGACATCTTGGAATCGATTTCTTTCTGCATTTTCAGGGAGTCGTGCTGTTGAGCACTCCCCATCAACTAGCCGTTTTTTAAGAATTTTTTCATATTCTGTGAATACCATTCCCTGTTCTAACCGCTGTTCCAGAATTTTACACTGTAAAACGGAATATGTGGAATGAGTGTAGTCACATGTCTAAGCTGCACTCTGATGGCGCATCTGAAATCTTGTTCTCTGCTTCAAGTCTAGCATTATCTGATATTGAAAAGTCTAGGTGAAACCAAAGCTAACTTTTTAACAAGACATAACAATAAGAGTTAAAATAACAAATGAGGGGCACCTGGGTGGCTCAGCTGATTGAGCTTTGGACTCTTGATGTCAGCTTGGGTCATGATCTCACTGTTTGTGAGTTTGAGCCCTGTGATGGGCTCTGTGCCACCAACACAGAGCGGAGCCTACTTGGGATTCTGTCTCCAGCTCTCTCTGCCCCTCCCCCACTCTGTCTCTATCTCTGTCAAGATAAATAAACTTTTTTTTTTTAATGTTTATTAAGAGAGAGAGAGACACAGAATCTGAAACAGGCCCCACGCTCTGAGCTGTCACCATAGACACAGGGCTCGAACTCTGAACGGTGAGATCACGACTTGAGCTGACGTTGGATGCTCAACCAACTGAGCCACCTGGGCGCCCCAAAAAAATAAACTTTAAAAAAATAAATAAATAACAAATGAAATAACCTTGTTGGTGAGAAGCAGAATGCAGAGTTCTGTTTAAAGGTGAAAACTGGCCTAACATAATTTGTTGAACTCATTTTCTCTAAATCTACGGTTGATTTTGCAATTCCTAAGAGACAGAAACATTCTCCTGGAGAACAGTAAACCCTAGAGTAGACGAATCAATTCCAATCTCTATGAACAAATGCTTCAATGTTCTAATCAATGATACACAAAAACTGAAAAAGAAAAGAATATTCAAAATTATCTCCATGGTCCAGTTGTAAGCAAAGGAATCTTTTTACTTAGCATTAATTCATGCCTGTCTGATTTTGATGTAATAAAACCTCACAGCAAATATTATCTTGGTCACAAAGAAAGTCGTGAAACATTCAGTAACTGTTTACTCTTGAGGTACGTTTTCAGTACAATGAAAGCAGTCAGAGTCTCATGTGCACATGTACTGGTAGATCTCCTCTAATTTAAAGCCATCAAATATCAAGACTGCTGTAGATGGCTGGAAGAAGGTCAAGAATAACATTCAGAAACAAGCAAAATCAACATTTACTCTAAAGTTATCTGTTAGATTTGCCTCAATAACACTCATTTGTGATGATTAAATGTATTCGAAAATTCACTAACATCTCAAGAAGGCACTTTTGTAGCATTATATGGATGGCCCCAGGAGGCATACCGGGTCCATATGTCTCGTACGTACCCTCTCGTCATTGGTGGCTCTGGCAGGCACTTCCTTTCCTTCATCCGGCAGAGGCAGTCGAGACAGGGAGAGTCCATTTAGGGCAGCCAATTTGAGAGGACCAATTTTCTTTGCATCTACCCGGCTCTTTTTCATTCCCTATAAAAATATTTGTATGTATATATGAAATATACACAAATACAACCCCCTTGAAAAGAAATTCCAACGGACTGAAGACTGGAAACAAATGGAAGGAGTGTTCAACCAGAGGAGAGATTATACTCCACACACACACACACACACACACACACACACAACAAACATTGGGAGGAAGACATTCCTTTCAAGGCCAGAGCCCTGATAAGTCTTCCAGATAGATTTTGAAATGCAATTGGTTTCAAGGCTCTGTTGTAATGTAAGGTGAGGCTCCAGGCAGACAGCATTCCTTCAAAGAGCTCCCAAATTTCAAAACATGACACACACACAAATCAGTGGCCGTCCACAAAAAGGGTTTTAAATGCAGTTGTGTGATTGCCAATAGGCTTCCGTAATTTTTTAAAAATATGTATTAGCTCTTTAAATCATTCTGAAAAAATTACATGTTTTCTGTGCTCACCCTCTCTATTCTATTCTACCTTCTGCTGCAGACTTGTGTGACCTAGGCTGGATCACGACACCTCTCAGAACTGCACGTTTTTAACCAGGAAAATAAAACAGCACCGAGAGCTCCATCGTGTCACGCCAGGGGGCTGGGGGGCACAGGACAGGCTATCTGCCTCCTGAAAATGTGTGTTTCCTAAAGTGACTACTAACATAATGATCTTCCTCTCTAAGGCAGACAAGCCCGGGACCACCAAGTCTACTCAGGTATTTTCTACACCCCCTCAGAAGCCATAATAATTACAACAGTGGCCCTCGTTTGACAGAAATGGTTTTCTCAGTTGTCTCACCAGGAAATGAGTTTTATTCCAGCTCTACCAGCCAGGGAGGGAGAGGAGGGGAGGGAGGAAGGCTAAAAGGCCGCTGCATAGGCTAAAATGTCAGGATTCTGCCTTGTGCAGGAAACCCCAGGATGCTGCTGCCTAACAAATGGCAGGGGGGCTGGGGAGGGGCTTATAAAGTCTGCAAGTTTCCATGGTGCAAATACTCCCACCACGGCCAATTTCAAGCTGCCAACATAACATCAAGTGGCTCACAAGACTCCTGAAAATTCAAGCCCGCTCTCGCCAGCCAGTACGAGGTGGCTCCAGCTGTCCTCTGCCTGAGAATGAGCCAGAAGGGCCCACTGCACCACATGCCGGATAAAACTGACTGCGTGGAAGGTCAGTTCCAAAGCCAGTATTTGAAGAAAGGCGCACGGAGTCTAAGCTAGTACTGTCCTCAGAGTACAGACACGTGGTGTTCGGGGCACAGCCACCCCATGGTTTGTGTGAGAACCGCCACCCAGACGGGGGCTGCACGGGAGGAAAATCTGTCCCTAGCTATGGGAGCACTCCAACCAGTCCACTGGTTTTCAGATAACAATCAAGTTCCTGGAGGTGGAGAAGGGTGGAGAACTCTCAAATGTTTCTGCTTGTCTGCAATTTAGTTCATTGTTTTTAATATTAATACTAAACTCCTGTAACCTCAATTCTCACTGGGATGTGGACTCAGTTTGTTGGATGATGAAGATAATGGCAACCCCACGTTACTATGGGGAGTCTCAGGGGCTTAGCAGGGGCTAGAGTTCTCCAATTCTTAGGAAGTCAGTATGATGCAACCTCCCAGTAATAAGCTAACTTCGACTGAGCATTTTCTATGCTCTAGGACCTCAGTTTATCCCACAACAACTCTCTGGGGCCAGCTTCAGTTACAAGTGAAAAAATAAGTCAGAGAGAAGCAGCTTGCTCAAGGTCACATAGATGTCTTTTCATATATGGTCATCAGTGTCAGAACAATAAAAAATTTTCTTTAAAGTCAGTTATGCCCCATCATAGAATTTAGAAAGCATTTTTCAGGCCTAACCTTATGTGGGACTTAGCAGGCAGAGCAGAGGTGACTGTACCCATGCTACAGATGAAGAAGATGAGATTCTGGTGCTGCCGGGTCCAGCCCACTGGGCAGAGAACTAATAAATGGAAGGATCTAGCCTCAGATCCAAATTCTTCCACTCTTAGGTCCTACACCTTTCCCCCAAGCCATAGCTGCCATACACACTCTTCCAGTAAAGGAGAATCCGTTATGCCAAAGAAATAATCCAGTCACAGATCTGTACTAATACTAGGGGCCTTACAAGTCAAAGAGGAAAGGGTGCCTGGGGGCTCAGTCGGTTACGTGTTTGACTTTGGCTCACGTCATGATCTCATGGTTGATGAGTTCAAGCCTCGAGTCGGGCTCTGTGCTGACAGCTTGGAGCTTGGAGCCTGCTTCGGATTCTGTGTCTCCTTCTCTCTCTCTGCCCCTCCCCTGCTCATGCTCTCTCTCTCTCTCTCAAAAATAAAAAATAAACATTAAAAAAAAAAGTCAACAAGGAAGAAAACTTGTAATTTTAGAGAAGCAAGCTGATCAAAGTCCTCAGATTTAGGGGATCTTACTAGATCCCATTCAAAAGGGACAATAAGCTTGCACAGTGGACTCACTCAAAACAAGTATCATTTGGAGAAGTGACTCAGGTCACACATAAAAATGATGGAAAATTCTGGGGTGCCTGGGTGGCTCAGTTAGGCGTCTAACTTTGGCTCAGGTCATGATCTCACCCTCTGTGAGTTCAAGCCCTGCATCAGGCTCTGTGCCGACAGCTTAGAGCCTAGAGCCTGCTTCGGATTCTGTGTCTCCCTCGCTCTCTGCCCCTTTCCCACTTGCACTTTCTCTCTCTCTCTCTCTCTCTCTCAAAAAAAATAAACATTAAAAAAAAAATGATGGAAAATTCTCAATATAATTAGGGAAAGAGGATTAAGTATGAAAGGGCCCTGTCCAGCTGGCTCAGAGACTTGGGTAGCATTACCTTTTGGAGACACATCCACACCCAGCCCCCACCGTGAATCACTGATCATGAACCCTTACCTTCCACTCCAGCTGACCTGAGACATTGGTCTTTACTGCTCAGGTAGATACACATGTAATCTTAAGAAAAATTGAAAATAAGCTTAAAATTCAACCCCCCGATTCATTAAAAGCAAACACACTCTTGTCAAGTAGCTTCAGTCTACCTCTGCTAATTTATTTCATACGCACTGTAAAATTGTGTGGATTTTCTTCCCAGTTTATGAAGATCCTACTATACTTGTGCTGGGTCCTGAAGTCTGCATATGCGAACTATCAGAGGTGGGGGAGGAGTCCTAGCTGCTGGGCGCTGACAGGAACTGGGAGACAGGATGGACAGGCTAATTAATGGCTTTTGCCAGATCCGAGGGCAGGGCCAGGGGAGGGCGTGCAGGCAGTGAGGGGCCAGAAGCCTGAGCGATGAAGCAAGAGGATTTAGAGCCACCACGCTTCCATGACAAAAGCACGAATGCATGGCCAAGGCTTGGGGACTCAGAAAGTTTCCGTGGAAAGCCAGAAAACAGCAAGGCTTAGAAAAACAATAGCTACTTAATAAAATATTATATACATTATACCTCAATGCAGAACAGCATAACCGACAAGAAAATAGGTTGCAGAGATAAGCATGGGTTTAAAATTCCAGTTCAGCCACCCACTAGCTGTGTAACCTTGGAAAAGTTACTAAACATCTCAGAGTCTGTCCTCTCTTCTGAAGGAACAATAGGCCTGTTGTAAACCAGAGAGGCCTCGGCACATGGCAAGTGCTCAGGGGATGGCAGCTAGAGATGATGTTATGTATGCTCTTTTATATTTTGCCCCACATAAGCAAGTGCTTAACTGCAGGTTATATGCTATACTGAGTATCAAAGAGCTGCATTTTCTCCAAGGGACCTTCCTGGGATCCTCGTTCACTTAATCTTTCTTTGAAAGAGACCTGGGGCTCTCGGGGGCCTGGGTGGCTCATTCAGGTAAGCATCTGACTTTTGGTTTCAGCTCAGGTCATGATCTCACGACCGGTTTGTGGGTTCCAGCCTGGCATGGTGCTCCAGGCTGACAGTGTGGCGCCTGCTTGGGCTTCTCTCTCTTTCTGCCCCTTCCCTGCTGGCTCGCTCTCTCACTCTCTCTCTCTCAAAATAAATACGCGTTCTTAAAAAATTAAAAAAATAAAGACCTGGAGCTTTCAAGGGTTTTGTCTTGACAAAGTGCCACCTTCCTAACTCCAGAATCACTCTTCAGTCCTCAGAGATCACACACATGGAATTCAAGCAGTATCCACACACTCGGACATCAGCAACACTTCTCTCCAGGGATGCTGCTCTCAGACACCATGCAGCCCCCCGCTGCTGCATCAGCACAGTGTTTCTAACAAGTGGCTAACAAAGCAACCTCGCCTAAAGCGGGTGAAAGCTTAACTTCCTTTTCCTTAAGGCTGCATTGGCCAAACCTTTCATTTATTCTTTCCTCTCCATTCCAGAGCCTCTCGCGTTAACATTTTCACTTCACCTAATTATCTCCAGCAAAACCACTAAAATTCTAACCGATCCAACTGATCCCCCTCATTTCCATAGATAATCCTCAAACTCAAAGTATTCCAAATAGGTCCAGAAATAGCGCATGGGGGTGGGAGGCATGGGGGGATGAGAAGAACTCCAAGAGACAAAGCCGAACTGCCAGGAGTCAGTCAAGGACAGGACCCGGCCACACACTCGCCACACATTCATCTTACCCCTAGCGGCGGAAGGCCTTCCACGACGTTCTTCTTTCCGGAGAGGAGATCTGACACCGGCCGCTGCTTCAGGGAGTCCCTCCTGGCTCGGTAGCGCCCCGACGTGGTGAGATCAGATTCGGACATGGAGGGCGTGAGCAGCCCCTCTCTGCGGGGTCGAAGGGCCTCCCCGAGATGGGGCCCGGGCTCGCGGCCGTGCAGGGGGCCCGGGCCCAGAGCAGCGGGGACCGGGGCGCAGGGCCCACGGGCCGGGCCAGGCGGAGGCTCGGGGGAGTGGCGGCCCCGCGGCGCGCGGGCCGGCAGCAAGGGCACCTCCAGCATGGCCACGTCCTCCTCCGGGTCCTCCTCGTCCTCGCTGCTGTGGATCAGCATGGTGGCGTCCGAGAGAGACTTCTTGTGGCCATAGCCCAGGCCTCCCCGCTCCTCCGCCTCATCCCGCTCGGCCCTCTCGGGGAAGCCGCCGGGCTGGGAGCCCGCGGAGACAGGCCGCGGTGGCGGCGGGTCGGCGGCCGAGGCGGACAGCGTGCGCTCCTTCAGCCGCAGGCCCTCGAGGCTGTGCGCCAGCCCGGCCACCTCGATGCTGTTCCTCTTGTGCAGGTGCGCGCGCCGGGCGGCCGTGAGCGGCTCGCTGACCTCCTGCAGGGAGTGCGCCACCGGCAGGCTGGCCTCCTGGAACGTCTGCACCGAATGGTGCACGCGCCTGGTGATGAGGTCGGGGTTGCTGCTGCTGATGTACGGGTGGCGGGACAGGTCCGGGGTGCTGTTGGCCGGCCGCGGGGGCGGGTAGGGCGGGGGCGGGCGGTACACCTGCGTGCGCATGATGTTAGGGGCCGGGTAGTCCTGCGCCTGCAGCTGCACGTTGGTCAGCTCGGGCACGCTGACGGCGCCCGCCACGGGCCGACGCTCGGCGGGGTGCGGGTACGGGGACGGGCTGTGGAAACTGTAGTTGAGGCTGAACGGGTAGTGCGCCGACTGCGGGGAGGCGAAGTGCGCGTGCTCCCGAATCTCCGGCTGGCTGTAGACTAGCGCGTCGGGCCGGCTGTAGGCGTACGAGCTGCCGATGTTGAGGTTTCGCAGCGAGCGGCTCTGCCTTTCGGCGGGCACCATTCCCCGGTTGAGCTGCTTCATGACCGTCTCGTAATCCGGGGTCGGGCGGTACGACGGCGGGATCAGGGCACTGTGGCGGTGTGACGGCACGTAGTCGGGCCTCATGACGTCACTCCCAGTGATGCTCGGGTTGGAGGACATGGGGGAGGGCTGCAGGTAGGGCTGAGGGTTGTTCAGGGAGTTGGTGCTGTGCGCGCTGTATACGCTGCCGTTTCGGATCCGACCGCTGAGGTCAATCTGGGCTCGATCCAGACTCGTCTGGGAGTGGCAATAGTATCCATTCTGATTGGTGGCAAAGAGGTTATCTGGGAAACAAACACATTTAAAGCGAATGAGCTGGACCAGTTACTCTAGGCGGAAACTGAGATGTGCCCTGAACGCTGCTGACATTTTCAGTGTCGTTTACAAAAATCCATGCAGAAATGACCTGGCTTTACCCGGACTATCTGAATGACCGTGGGCACACTTTCTGGAGCCCGGGTGTCCTCATCTATAGAATGGTGATAGTTCTGCCTGCTCTAAGGGTGGTACTCAGCATCTCAACAACCCCCCCCCCCCACTCCGCCCCAGTAAAGATTAACCAAATCTAAGTCCAATATTAAGAGTGCAGTTGTCTTTTTCTGAAAATCAAAAATGTGTTTTACTAGAGATGAAACAGACTTTCTGGAATTCTGGGTAGCTGGAGGCAGAGACACTGTTCAGGGCATTGGGCCACTAAACTGCTCCCTTCCCCTGGTGGGGATGTGGCCTTGCTGATGTTGAGCTAGTTCAAGTACCAACCATCTATAAATACCTCCTTAAGTGGAATTCTAGGTTGTTTATGGGTTCTTCTAGAATGAAGACAGAAAGACAAGAACTCTGCGGGTTCTGCTTCTGCAGGTCCAACAGTGTCATCAGTTGCTATATACCTCACCAGGGCCCAGAAGCCAGGGAGAATCATCCTAAGCTAGTCACCCCTCTCCCCCACTGCCCGCTCTAGCCCCCGTGCTCCAGTGAGATGGGGATCCACAGCTAGCAGAATCAGGAGCACCATCTCTTCTACAATGGCTGCCTGTGTGCCAGGTAAGGCTGGATGGAGGCATGTTTCTTCTGTCCAATCTGTGGTTCACTGGAAACACCATCACTATTGAGGGTGATTTCTCATGCTTCAAAGAGCAGCAGTCAGGTCCGTCAGGGAACAGTTGGCTTTGAAAAGTATTATTTTTGGGATTACAGAGCTGTGTGATGGTTTAGTGACTAGTGGTTATCGAAGTGAATATGTCAGTCTAGCGTATGGACTTTCCTCGGGTGGCACGCAAGCCAAGTAGAAACAGGGCTCAAACACACACTGTATTCTCCCTGCTGACACCGGTGCCTCACCGTCCTGCACTCTTCCCACACCTGGAATGCTTTGCGACCTCGGAGTCCCTGGAGTCACTGGCACCACAGCCTCTCCCTGGTCCTTACTCCAGCCTGTCTGCACTGGCCTGATACCCACCCCTTCTGGTCTCCCTGCCTGCAGGCTCCTCCCTGCACCCCACAGGACATCCCTTTGGGAGCCCGTGTGTGCAGAAGACTATGCTGAGCACTGATGTGGGTAAAAGATGGGAATCCAGGTGAGTAAAGGGGAAAAATGTATATGAAAGTCACAATTCAAGGACATGTTACACTACAAGGAGATAAGTGTGACGGGTCCACGCGGGAGGAGAGAAGGATCACTTCCAGCTTGGGCTGGGTTGATGGGGACAGGGAGGACAGAATCAAGAACACCCTCACAAAAAATACAGCATTCAAGTGGCCTTTGGGGCAGTGGGGAGGGCCTGCCTGGCTTTCAGCAGCAGCCAGTCAGCCAGTGGGTGCAGGATTACCCTTCCTCACCCCACGGCCTATGCCAGGCATGGTCATATGACTAGCAGAGCTCAAGGGAAAGGGAGCAGAAGATTGAGAGACAGTTTCCATGCCCCCCTGCCCCCACCACCCTGACCAGTGTTCTAGATGGAAGAGGCCCCTCCAGCAGGAACACAGGGGCAGGCAGGTGGAGAGCAGAGCCCTCCTGCCTGCGCACGACAGCCAGGTAACCTGAGCAAGAAGTCACCTTTACTGCATGGGCCACAAGAGTTCCCACAGCCTAGCCTCACCGACCCGAGGGGAACCAGGCACGTGGGCAGGAGAGTACACTACGGGGTCGTGTCAGGGCAAAGGGCGTTCTGAGTGACAGGGCAGCTCGGACAAGGCTGGGAGACCACTTGTGGAGGGCATCCTCGGTTCGTTCGGCTGGAGCACAGCGGGAAGAAGACTGGAAAAGGAGTGTTGGGAATCTGCATGGAGAGGGTGGCACCCCAGGCAGAGGAATGAGAGGAATGGGGAGATGAGAAGAGCCCGGCACTCTCATGTCCAGCAAACTGGGGAGAGTGCAGGCTGAAGATGGGGCTACAGCTAGCCATGGGGCTGGACTAAACCAGGAGAAAAAGGCCAGGGAGACGGAAGGGATATATGGAGCTAGAGGCAAAAGCATGTGTAACGACTGGGTGTTGAGGGCAAAAAAAAAAAAAAAAAAAAAAAAAAGGCCAAATTACATGCAGTTTGGAATCCAAGTAACCAGGACAGCGACTTCATCACAAAGATGAAATAAGGACAAGGGGGAGAGGGACAGGCTTATGGGGAAGAGTGATGAGCTGAAATTTAACGTTTTCATTTTCAGCTCATTGTAATCGCGGATACCGTAAGCTAGCACCCCACGGAGGGCTGTCCGTGTAGTGGCCCCTAAACTGTGACTCTGAGACAGATGGCAGTGCAGGGCCCAGGACCAAGGACAGGTGGGAAACACAGATGTGACAACCGTCCCTGCTGAAATCTGAAACGTGGATGGGCTGCTGTGGGAGCCTGCCCAGGGAGGGAAGAAGGCCACAGGCAGACGTTCCCAGGCAGCGAACAACGCTGATGGCACAGGAGGAGGAGGGGAGGGAAAACCAGAGCACTGAAAAGAGACTGTTCAGGAGAGAAATCTGGGACGTGCTGGTGAGGAGGACGCGTGGGGCGCTGGGGACCTGGGAGGGCAGCGGAAGGAATAAACGGGTAACAACCACACAGGCACTACTCTCAGAAGCAGCAGGCGGAAAAGGGAAGGGAACAGTAACTCCGACCACTGGTGGAAGAGAGAGGCGTGGCAAGGACAAAGTATTAGGATATCTGCAGACCGAGGAAAAGGGCAGAGTGGTGAAGTAACTCTAACAATGCAGAGAGAAGAGTCTTTACCCAGAGGTGGGGCACCTGGAGGTGCAGAACCAGACGAGGGCAGGGTGCAAGGAGAGGGCAGTGAGGAAGGCAGAAAATACCCTGAGGTGCACACTCTGGGAATCCACACCCTGAAGCGCTGTTCCCCTATGGCCTACCAGCCTACCTCACTGGAAATTGTCATCTGTGCACGTAAGGCCCGCACACAACACACTCACAACCTACCTCTGGTCCCTTCACACATCACTTCTACCAGTTTCCTACGCGAGAGTCCAACCATACCCCTCCTCTCCCCAATGCCCTTCCTCATTCTGTGCCATGGCATCCACTGTCCCCCCCAAACCAGGGGTAGCAATCCCAATCAACTGCCCGCCTCTCTCTCCAGCTGTCTAAATCCACCCGTCTTTCCAGAAAGCCCTTCTCAATCTCCCCAACAGGATGAGACTCTCTTCACATAATTGCTTGCCCTCTCCCCTCAAAACAATCACGTTCTCTTTGTATTTATTTGTGTACTAGTCTTATCCCCTACTATTAAAGTTTCTTAAGATGTGGAACTACTTCTCTGCACTCAATCTCCTTGGCTTTTAGAGCCCTGTACACAGGGTAGAGAGTAAATGTCTGTGAATGAATGCTTGACATTCAGCTTTGGAGGCACTGCCTTAAATACAGCTCGCTCTACTAATCAAGTGAAAAATAAAAATAAATAAATAAAAATAAAGTTGAAATGTTTAAAGCTTTACAATGGGAAGCTCTCGGGCAGGAAAAAAAAACAAAACGAGCTTGGGATATCTTGTGCCAGAAACAAGGAAGCACTCAAAGGCTAACGGGGGAGTATCAGCAGGACACAGGAGCCGGCCGAAAGGAGCTCCCATGGGCCGAACTCTGGATCATCTGGGTATCAACATCTGATACTGCATATTGCGACACATTTTGAGAAACTGAATCTAATGGCAGCTCCTTCTACGAATCCAGGATGGCTATAACCGTGAAAACAATTGCAAGGTAACATCAGCCAAAAACTGTCCTGGCTCCAAGATCTCCAAGTCTTCATAGATTTATTCAGAGTATAATAATTTTATACAGCATTTCAGAAATAGTGTACTTTACCTTGGGAGGAAGTGTATGGTTCTGTATAATGTCCATTATAATGCAGCTGGGGTTGGGGAGGCATCACATAGGACTGGGGCTTAGGCTAAGGAATGGAAAGTTGGAAACAGAGTTAAAATACATTGCTACCTATGTAATATATGTAAAGTAAGTCTCTGCTGGTTTCTTTCTTTCCATTAAAAAACTTCTAAGGAAGTTAAATATATTATATAGAAAATACACATGGAGACCCTGTAGCTCTTACCATATTTATCACTTTCAGTGTCTCCCAGAATGACAATGCCAAGCCCTGTACAGTGGTATCAGACATCAGAGATCACAAGAAAACAAGCTGTATCCAAAAAGTTAAGAGCAAAAAGGAACAAAGTTTCCTGAATTCTTATAAAAACATGTGAATATAAAAAGCTTTTATGTAGTATATTTAACCTTCTCAGGCAAAATTAGCTAGTATTTTAAAGCAAAGATTACTCTTTGCTAATAGTCGAAAATTGTAGTATTAGGTTGGACCTAATATTTAAATGTGTAATAACATAAATATTACATAAATATTAAGCTCAGCCTACTGCCGTTTCTTTGGTTAAAAACAATCTAATACCAGCACACTTTTGTGGTCCAACTAAAAATTAACACTATCCAAAGGATCTTTTATTAAGGAAGATGACATCACTAAAAGAAAAAAAAGCAATCATAATTTTCCTTCTTTCTTACCAGAGACACCCTTGAAGATGACCTCCTCCGAATTGGGTTCACTGTGACAGTCTGGGTTTGCCTGTAAAAATAAGACATATCACTGAGACATACGTACACATAGTTTTCCTAATTTTGCCAAAGTAAATCAATAAGAAGGTAAAATGATAAATCTGCTAAAGTAAAAAGAAGATAAAACTAACCCAATCATAAATTAGAGAAAAGGAAGGAGACTCTCTTGTCCTCACTTGGGGCCTCCCTACTCTGTGGCTACCCAGAAACCCCCCTCGCCCCCCCTCCAGGGTTTGAGCCTCCTGATGCAGCAACGTCTGCCTGGACAATGAGAGGATCAGCAGGTACGTCTTTTCCCGGTCTATCAGGTAGAACCTCTGGAATGAGCATAAGCAGAGAGGGAAAGTGGCAAGGCTTGATCACCCACAAACATGTCACAGAAGCAAGATTCGGTGCGCACGTATCTCTCCCTTGGGCCTGGGTTAGCTCTGGGCACCTCCACTAACAGTCCTGAGGGATAACCACCAAATGCCAGCCCAGAAGCCTGAAGCAATGGGACAGGCCTGTAGCTAAAATCTGCTAACCACATCCTACAAACATAATCAAGAGGGGAGTTTATAACTTTGGTAACTTAATCCGGATTTCCTGTAAGAAACTAAGAGAAAACAAAAAATAGAAAATTTGGTTCAGTGGGCCCGTGGTACACGCATTTGGCTTTTCTATGCAAGAAACTTCTCTCTGCTTTTATTTTTTTTAATGTTTTTAAGTTTATTTATTTATTTTTAGAGAGACAGAGACAGTGCAAGTAGGGGAGGGACAGAGAGAGAGGGGGAGAGAGAGAGAGAGACAGAGAGAGAGACAGAGAGAGAGAGAGAGAGAGAGAGAGAGAGAGAGAGAGAGAGAATTCCAAGCAGGCTCCATGCTGCCAGTGCAGAGCCCAATGCAGGGCTCGAACTCACGAAACTGCGAGATCATGACTTGAGCCGAAACAGAGTCAGATGCTCAACTGACTGAGCCACCCAGGCATCACTGATTGGTTTTAAGTGTATTTTTTAGAAACAAATGAGAATATTAACAAGTGCAGACTGACATTTATCAGATAATTTGAGATTTTAAACTATTCCCATCAAGTTCCATCTTTGAATAAATAATTACATCAAAAAGGAACAAGACACAAAAAAACCCATGTGTAATTTTATCACTTAAAATTTTTTGTAATGTTTATTTATTTTTGACACAGAGAGAGTGCGAGTAGAGGGAGGGGCAGAGAGAGGGGGAGACACAGAATCTGAAGCAGGCTCCACACTGTCAGCACAGAGCTTGACGCAGGGCTTGAAGTCACAAACCGTGAGATCATGACCTGCACCAAAGTCAGATGCCCAACCGACTGAGCCACCCAGGCGCCCCTAATTTTATCACTTTTAAAGAGTCAGGATGTTTTTGTTTTATGTGCGATTTATTGCAAATAAGATCTAGGAACCTAAACATAGGATTTTTGGCTTTGTTGAGACTTACATAATTTTCTCAAAGCACTTTTTAATTAAAAAAAAATTTTTTTTTTAAGTAAGCTCTATGCTTAATGGGGCTAGAACTCACAACCCCAAGATCAAAGAGTTTGTATGCTCTACTGACTGAGTCACCCAGGAACCTCTCAAAGCACTTTTTTTTTAATTGATGAAATAAATACGTAAATGTTTATTTATTTTTGAGAGAGAGAGAGAGAGAGAGAGAGAGGGACCATGAGCAGGAGGGGCAGAGAGAGAGGCAGACACAGAATACGAAGTAGGCTCCAGGCTCTGAGCCGTCAGTACAGAGCCCAACGTGGGTCTGGAACCCATGAAATGTGAGATCATGACCTGAGCTGAAGTCGGATGCTTCCCAGGTGCCCCACAAAGAACAAAGGTTTTTTCAAAAAAACCTTCCACCATCTGTTTCTGGGTCATGAGCTTATGTGACACATAAATACTAATTACAAAAGTATTTTGTGACCTTTGGTTATAGTGTTCTAAGGACTAATTACTAGAAAATCCAGAATCACAAGGTAAACACTCAGTCCATTTAATCAACAAATTTACCATAATCTTAGCATCCTAACAATTAGTATCCTATATTCAAACCCTGAAAATTAGCTTATTTTTATAAGACTTTTGAGATAAAATAAAACTAATGTTTATTATTTCTGATTAAAAGCCATCACCAAATTGGGGCACCTGATGGATGGGTCAGTCTGTTAAGTGTCTGGCTCTTGATATCAGCT
This sequence comes from Puma concolor, assembly GCF_028749965.1. Taxonomy (NCBI): domain Eukaryota; kingdom Metazoa; phylum Chordata; class Mammalia; order Carnivora; family Felidae; genus Puma; species Puma concolor. The sequence goes on along the minus strand of NC_141672.1, from coordinate 16,364,925 downwards.
CAGATCATGATCTCAGGGTTCATGAGTTCAAGCCCCGCATTGGGCTCTGCGCTGACAGTGCAGGGCCTGCTTGGGATTGTCCCCCTCTCTCTGTCCTTCCCCCACTTGCTCACGCACGCGCTCTCTCTCTCTCTCTCTCTCTCAATATAAATAAATAAATAAAACTTTAAATTAAAAAAAAAAAAAATCACCAAATTAGAGGACACTTATATTTACAACTACATGGATGGAACTAGAATCTATTATTATGCTAAGCGAAATAAGTCAATCAGAGAAAGACAAATACCATATGATTTCACTCATATGTGGAATTTAAGAAACAAAACGGATGAACATCTGAGAAGGGGGAGTGGAAAGAAGAGAGGGAAACAAACCACAAGAGACTCAATGATACAGAACAAACTGAGGGTTGATGGAGGAAGGTGGATGGGGGATGGGCTGGATGAGTGATGCTAAGGAGGGCACTTGTGATGAGTACTGGGTGTTGTATACAAGTGATGAATCACTGAAGTCTACTCCTAAAACCAATACTGTACTGTATCTTAACTAAAATTTAAATATTAAAAAAAAGAAAGAAAAAAAAGAAAAGAAAAAACTGTCACCAAATATTAGGCTTTAATGAAACTAGGGTGGTACCGACTCAGTGACAACGTTAGAATAAGGGAACATAAGAGCAATCTGAAAAATGGTCCCCCCCCCCCCCAAATAAAAACTGCTTCTGTGATAAAGGGGATACTCCAGCTCAGCAGAGAGAAGGTAGGTTTTTGGTACAATGGACCATTTATAAAAAGTTCAAGTGTCATTAAAACCATCTAAGAAAGCACGTTGACATGCATTTAAAAGTTAGAAATTTAAATATGAAGTCATAAGTGAACTTACAGAAAACATAAATTCTTCTATTATATATCATAGGCTGAAGATCTATCTAAACATAAGACCAATAAGAAATTACAAAGAAAAAAAAACGAGTGCTCATCAGGAACTTAATATCAGGTGACTACAACTGCTTTTTTACTAGTTGATTTTTTTAAATTAAATGCTTTTTGTAATAATTTTCTTTCATTATCATCAAAATGTGTTAAGGTTGTTGCTAAAGAAGAAGTGTCTCTTTTCCAAAGAATATTCCATCTGCCAGAATTTATGTAACTCAACAACGACACAACCGATGTGAATTCTGTCAGGCTGCAAGAATACCTGTTAACAACCACCAAAGCATTATCGGTCCTAATTGAGGCCTCCTCGGGGAAACAAGGTGGGAAGGTGCACCGTGTTGTTTTATTGAACGCTCACTCACTGTACATTAAAACACTCCTTAAAATCAGCATCCACGATCTGAAGGCATTTTGTAGCCTTGAAGTTTACTTTGCCTCTGCTTATTCCCCATAGGTTTAGGCAGAAGTGGGTCCTCTGAAGCTCGCATTTAGTCCACTGTCCAAACGGACTGAACTTTTAAGGTACTATAAATTCAAAATTCAGAGACGGGAAGAAAGGGCTGGTAGAGTACAACAACATGTCCCGAGTTGCCCAGCCTCGGGCAAAAATAAAACTTGAATGTGTTAAATTAAAAATGCAGAGATGCAGAGCTTAGAAGCATAAGCAGGAACTCCCACACGCGATATCTATTTTGGCGCCCTTGCTGGGAGCACCCGGTGTGGAAGCGACTCTGCCCGCTGCAGATGCTGCTTCTTGCTAAACACAAACAAACTGAACATGTCTTTCTCCCGCCAAACGGTCTGGCTAGGCAGACTTGCCATCGGTTCTAATAGTCTATCTCCCCTCCCCTTTCTTCCTGCTGCCGTTCTTGTAAATGCAGCTTACTGAGAGGTCAGCCATCCTTACCTGAGTGTACAAGAGAAAATGGCATAACTGCTGGTTGGTGTTTTCCAGACTCTGGGGGCAGTTACTGTGCTGATGGGTGCTGCTAAAAATGAGACAGCCGAAGAACTCTTAGGGGAAAAAAAAATCACTGGAATGTGTGCACCGGAGAAGACAAACTAAGTATATGCTGCTGGCCCAGGTAAAATGAATATTACTTACTGAAGCAGCGCTAAGGGCTGAACGTGATTATTTCACGGAATCTGAACAACACCACCATAAAGGATGCCAGTTATTATCTGGATTTTACAGACAAGGAAACTTAGATTAAGGGAACTGCTCTTGGTCACATGACAAATAAGTAGCAGAACCGGCACTGGAACCAGGCAGGTCTGTCAGGTTATGGAGCGCATGCTCCTAGCGACTGATTATTTTCCCACCCCCTCCCCAGCCCCAGCCGATCTGTAAGCTCCATGGAGGCGCGAGGACATAAAGGTATCACTGGTGCCTGGCACAAAAGGAAGGCCTCAAATGTTTGCCAAACAAATGAGTGACACCGTGAGTGAAGGACTGAAGTAGATACCGATTACTGAGCATTTACAGTTGAGCTCGTTTCTTTTTTTTTTTTTTTTAAGTTTATTTATTCTGAGAGAGAGAGAGAGAGAGAGCGCGCAAGCAGAGTGGGGGACAGAGAGAGAATCCCAGGCAGGCTTCACACTGACAATGCATAGCCAGATGCGGGACTCCAACTCTTGAAACTGTGAGATCGAGTCAGACGCCTAACCAACTGAGTCACCCAGGCATGCCGGACTCCTATTTCTAAGAGCTGTCTCAATTTCGCTGTGTGAGCTTCCTTTCTTATTGGTTTATAGCTAGTGAAGAGGAGACTGTGGTGAATGAAAAATGTGTTGGATGGTGGAAATACCTACAAATGTTGGTCTCAATGACTTTCTCTGATGGGATAGGGTTACTCCATCTTCTTCCAGGCCTCCTCCAGGCTCTTCAAACCCTGCAGTGGGCTTACAAGAAAGTGCAGCCCCATTCCCCTCCAGGAAGCACCTCCTCCAGTCAGTGTTCTGGCCAGAGTTTCCAGAACAAAAGTGGGCACACGTACCAGCCCTGTGACTAGGCTCAGCAAGCAGCCTGCCGGTGACTGAAATTCAGCTTTCCCTCTAGACTAAGTCTCTTGAAACCTTTATCACATGGCTCTACAGCTTGGGGGATACCAACCTCCCCAAAAATGTTTCTCTCCCAGTCTTTTTCTCATATGAATTAGAGAGACTGATTACAGCAGGACCAATTCTGAGGTCTGGAAGAAGGTTTGTGACCTAACAGATTGACATTATTTCATTTAATTCCTAATCCAACCCTAAAGGAATAGTCACATTCTTCTCTCATTTAAAAAAAATTTTTTTTTAATGTTTTTATTTTATTTTTGAGAGAGAGACACAGTGAGAGCAGGGAGGGGCAGAGAGAGAGGGAGACAGAATGTGAAGCAGGCTCCAGGCTCTAAGCTGTCAGCGCAGAGCCCGACGAGGGGCTTGAACTCACAGACTGCAAGATCATGACCTGAGCCGAAGTCAGATGCCCAACCAATTGAGCCACCCAGACGCCCCATTCTTCTCTCATTTTTAAGGCTTGGGTGACATCAAAAGCTGATTCTGCTACTTAAAGTACCTTGCTTATTATTATTTTTAAAGCTTTATTTTGAAAGAGAATGCGCACGTGCACACGTGAGTAGGGGAGGGGCAAAGAGAGAGGGAGAGAGAATCCCAAGCAGGCTCTGTGCTGATGGCACAGATGCAGGGGCTCGAACTCACGAACTGGGAGATCACGACCTGAGCTGAGATCAAGAGTCTGTCGCTTAACCGACTGAGCCACCCAGGTGCCCCTAAAGTACCTTCTTTAAAAGTGGAGGGATGGAGCAAGTCATTCTATAAATTCTAAAATATACTCATCTGGGTCAAGTTTGGATGAATCAAATGAGGCCATCCAAAACACCATTTTATTATATGTCAGGACCAGCAGGGGGTGGGACGGAGGACAACACTCTAGGAGCAAAATCCTCTTTCTATACAAGTAGAATCATCTCCTGAGACCCCAGGTGCCCCAGGCTGACCCAGCCACCCAGAATCCACTGTCCAATTTCAGGCTTAATGCAGTTTCATCAGATGCCCATCACACTATCGGCTGACCCGTCTGGACCATGAGAATGAATCTACCAATACTTCAGGATCATTATAATATTAAATGTGACTGAACAGTCTAGGTTGAGAGCCTTAAAAGAAATGACCATAGGGGCACTGGGTGGCTAAGTCAGTTAAGCATCTAACTTCAGCTCAGGTCATGATCTACTAGTTTATGGGCTCCAGCCCTGTGTTGGGCTCTGTGCTGACAGTTTGAAGCCTGGAGCCTGCTTCAGATTCTGTGTCTCCCTCTCTCTCTGCCCCTCCTCTGCTCACGTGCTCTCTCTCAAAAATAAATAACATTAAAAAAATTATTTTTTTTAAAGAAATGACCATAAAATTTAAAGTTATTTTCAGTTTTATCACCCATCAAAACATTAAAAGCTAAGATTTCATTTACTTCACCTGAGAGCAAGTGCTGATAGTGAACTGTGTTAGTTTCCTACAGAATGAAGCAGGGATCCTCCATGAATGGCTCATGGATATGGACTTCCTTAAATGTACTGGATGTACAGAGATTAAAAACAAAATATGGAAAATACTCCTTCAAACATAATTATTTCATCTCTGAAACACTCGTATGTTTTCTTTATAAAGATATACAACTGAAGGCCCTATGAATGCAATTTTATTTATGTTTAGCAAGAAACAGCAATATGACTAAACTTAGATTTCTAAAACTGAATTTCTTTCTTTTCCATCTGAACTTTAAAATCATTAGCAGGTGATGATTTGCCAAAAAAAAACTCCTTAAGAAAAAAGGCATTAACACCAACCTATATGGATGCCTACTTGGAAAGAGATTGTAGTTTGCAGTTTATTCCAAATGATTGATTTGATTCTCCATTATTTTCCAGAGGAGGAATCACTGAAGAAATGATGGTTCAATATTATAAATACTCTTAAACTTATGAAAAGTTTGTGTTCTGACAGAGGGCGTATCTACTGCTTGGATCTCAGAACACTACTTCTGCATGAAAATAATGTCACACGTGATTAGGTAACCAGGCCAGTCCAGGAGAGCCCCAAATGTGACCGCTGTGGACTAGTAGCACCGCTGAATCTGGCCACCAGGGGAAGCACATTCATGCACAAATACATCCGGAGCCGCACGCCAGCAGCCGGCAGAGAAAGCAGGACTCCCCCTCCCGGTCAGTCAGTGCTTTGCACATCCCACCACCAGAGGAACAGTGGGACTCAGAGAAAAACATGCCTATGTGGTGTCCAGGGAGGAAGGGAGGGGAGGAGGACTGGGGCTGAGGGGCTAATCTTTAGCTGGCTCCCCTGCAGGGTCATCCCTGGTCATTTCCTTTTCCTTCCTGAGTCCCAAAGACGGGCCTGCCCTGTGCATGGTTATTCCTAACCAGTTTCTCTTCACACCTTGGCTCCCTATAAAACAGAAAGCACTTCCACAGCCTTTCCTCTTCCTTCCTGGCCTTAAGGGACAAATGTCCTTTCAAGATCCCCCCCCCCCCAAATTACAATCAGTAGTAAAAGGAAATCAACAAGGAACAAAAGGGCTCTTCTCCCCTCTCATACCCATCTCTCTCACTCAGGCTTCCATCATTCACTAAGCCTTAGGTACAAGGTGCCTTGCCAGACACTGGGGCACCACCGGACAAGACGGACAAACCAAGTCCATGTAGAACAGCAGGCACACGACGCGCTAGCAGCCTGGCGTGGTGGTTGGCAGCACCGGTTGTGCCGCAGGGCCACGACAGTGGGGGTCTCTGAACCTTCATCTACCAAAAGACATTAAGAATTGCACCAAACAGGGCTGTTGTAGAGGTTAAAGGAAATAATGTTTGACATAGAGGAAATACCTACTGAATCAGAAAGTGGTAGAAAACAACCAGAACTTTGAGAATGGCACTGAGGACTTAGCAAACTAAATGCACGGTGGCCTCCAGGACGGCTGCACTTAAACTGGATCTGGAAGAACAACCAAGAGTCTGCCAGAGAAGGGGAGAAAGAGTGCATTCCAGCAAGGCCTGGGGCTGCAAGAGGCATCAGCATTGTAGGAGCTATGGGCACCAGGGCCAGCATCAAGGGCAGATGAGCCCAGAGGAGGATCACGGGAGTCTTGTGCTTAATGTCATAGCTAAGGAAAGGGGGGGGGGGGGGGGGGGGAAGAGATAGGCTCCGATGCGGTTCTGAGCTGTAACTTTGGGAGAAGTGCTACACCTTTTGCTCATCCATCCAGAAAACTGGCTGGAGCCAGGGGAGGTGGGCCTGAGAGCCAGATGAGAGGCAGCTACAATGGGACAGGGAGAAAGGACAGCATAGAGAAAGCTTGTAGGGATGAAGCAAAACCTTCCAAGTCTCAGTTTAGAGGTCACTCTGCTGAGAAGCCTTTCCTACGTTGGCAGTTCTGAGTTAGGTACCCTTTCTCCAAAGGGCCCCTGCGGCACCACGGGCATCCCAAATCAGACCTCTTAACATGCATTTCTATAGATTCCTTCAACAAATTCATCAAGGCCTGCTGTGGGCCAGCCCCTTATTCAGCACTGGGAACACAGGGGTTAATAAGAGAGTGTCGGCCCTCTGCGGCTCTCCTCTCCTCTCCGTGCTGCTGTGGCGCTTACCTGCTGAGAACAAGTAAGCAAGCAGATATACAAATTCAGGTGGTACTAAGTACTATGATGAAGAATCAAATAGGGCAAGGGGATACAGAGAGATAGGTAGGCAGGGAAGGGGTCCCCAGGGCAGCTATGGTCAGCCTCTCTGAAGAGGGCCTCCTCTGATCAGACAACTGATGTAGTGGGAGAATGAGGCATGCAAAGGAAAAGCATTTCAGGCAGAGGAAGGGGCAAGCACAGCGTCTGTAAGGGCAGAACATGTTCACAGACCAGAAAGGACACTAGTGTGGCTGGGAAAGGGTGAGCAGGAGGAGGGTGTGAAGGAAATAAGGCAGGAACCAGGCAAGGACCAGATCGTGGACAGCTTTGTGCTTTCAAGTATGATGAAATTCCAGTGCAGGGTTTTAAGAAGAGTGATAGGATCTGACCCCTATTAAACTAAGACCAGTCTGGCTGACTTATGGAAAGCAGGCTATAGGCACGGCAGGTACCGAAACAAGGAGGGTGTCAGAAGGCTACTGCAGTATTCTAGATTAGAAACACTGATGGCCTGGCACTGAGTTGTTAGCAGAGGAGGTGGTCAAAATGGTCACATTTCAGATATATTTTGAAGGCACAGCTTCAAATGATGCATTGGGTGTGGGATGAAACAAACAAGAATCAAGTGGGAATTAAGTAGGTTTGGGGCTTGGGCAACGGGGTGAATATGGAGTGTTGCCACTTATCGAATGAGAAAGGGTAAGGAAGAGGCAGATTTGGGGGCAGGAAGAGAAAGAGCATGTCAAGAGTTTCGTTTTAGACACAGCAAATCTGGGATGCCTCTTAAGTCACCAAGTGTAGACATCAAGTAGGCTGTGCTCAGGGAGAGGACTGAGCTAGAAATAAAATCGGAGGCACTTCCAGCAGACAGATGCGATCTGTAAGCCTGACACAAGGTGAATTCCCTGGAGAACGAGCATAGGTGGGAAAGAGGTCTGAGGATTACACCAGCAAAGGTGACTGAGAAGAAACGGCCCAGAAAGAGGAAAAGCAGGAGAGGGTGGGGTCTTGGCAGCCAAGGAGGAGCAGAGTGCAGAAGGGAAGGGGTGGCCAGAGGTTAAGTGCTACTGAGTGGTCCAGTGAAAGAACTTCTGTGGTCCTGACAGGACCGTGGGATGAAGGTCATTGTCACCGTGACAAGCAGTGTCAGTGTGTGGCAGCTAGGGGAAGCAGGGCAGAAAGAAGGAGAGAAAATAAGTCTATACAACTCCTTTGAAGAAATTTGCTATATAGGAGAGCAGAGATATGGAGCCGTGGACGGATGGCGTGTGGAATGAAGGTCAAGTGTTTTAAGAGATGCAATATTATAGCATGTTTGTATGCTTATGGGAATGATCCAGCAGAACGGGGGAAGCCCGTGGGGCCAAAAAAAATATTCCTTAGGAAGAGAAGGTATAAATTCTCCAAACGGCTTGACAAGCTGAATAATTACTCAAAATGCCAATAAAAAAAAATTCTCTTTTTAAATTTCAAGAATCAGTGATTCTAGTAAATAGGTGAAGAAAATCTTAGAGGCATATATCTGTAGTTATTAGAAGTCATCCAAAGATAAAATGAAACAATATTTTTGAGAACTATTTTAACACGCAGTTTGTTTATGTCCTAAAACTGTTATTTTCTACAAATTTTTCCTTTCTAAATGACACGATACAGCTCAAGATGAAAACTCCTAACCTCATTACTTTCTACAATTTCCATGAACAGGATGTACTCACAGGCTGCATTGATTTAGTCTGTAGAATTTGTGTCGCGCAACACAGAGTCTCCACACGTATTTTGCGGTTTCCATGTCTTCCTAGCAAATGAAATATGCATAAAGTAAATGATAACACATTTACAACTTGATACAGAGTTTGTCGGAGAATAAGACATGACTGGGGGATATAACATCCCGACTCTTTCAAACACACCGACTCTTTCATTTTCTAATGCTGCGCCTATCATATGAAGGCTCTAATTAGGATTTAAATTAGGAAGACCAAAAACAAAAAAAATGTTCTAAGGGTATGACTCTTACACTGAACAGTTTCAGATGACTTAGAAATTTTAAAAATTATGAAAATATCAACTTGTATTTTGACAAATAGATACTCAAAGACAATTAAAAAAAAAGCATTTGACTTGGTGACTCAACACTGCCTTTGCCAAGAGAGCAATTAACTGTGAAATAATATTTCTACAGAGGCATTCACTTAGCAATGGAAATTAATATGTTAGTACTTACTTTCTCTCCTATTTAGTCCCTTTAGTTTACTTTAAAGATCACCATACCAGATAGTATTTATTCAAGGACTCATTCATTCGACAATATTTACTGAGCAACTACTTTTTGCCAAGTGCTATTATGCAAAATGTTATTAATATTTTATGTTTTATAAAAGTACTAAATATTATAATTTTATTTTTTTTAATGTTTATTTATTTTTGAGAGAGAGAGAGTGAGAGCAAGCATGAGCAGGGGAGGGGCAGAAAGGGAGGGGGACAGAGGATCTGAACCAGGCTCTGTGTGGACAGCCCAATGCGGGGCTCAAACTCACGAATCATGAAATCATGACCTGAGCCGAAGTCAGACACTCAACCAACTGCCACCAAGGTGCCCCAAATATAATTTTAATGCCACCTCCCTCCCCAAACATGCACAATGAAATGCTAACTTGTTAACTTCTAGGGAAAACGTTCCAGGTAGATTCCTAGTGTTTACTCACAGTTTGAAACTGGATGGTCTCCTCTTTACTGGCCAGCTCTAATGCAAAAAAGGACTTATTGTGGGACATGTGAGCAATATCATGCCACCTACAGAATAACAAATAGAAAACAGCAATGTGAGTGTCACTAGAAGATGGAACATAGGATTTTTCCTTCTCGAGCTTGATGTGTAAGTTAATATTTGTTAATCGTCTTAAAAAGAAAACAGTTGTTTTAATCAGCTGGCATGCATCTTCTCCTTGAAGTGACAACAGCTAGTTGCAAAAAGTAAATATATGTAGACTAGGTGAAGGCAAACAGTACTTAAAAACATTAAGATCTGTCTATCCTCATTTGCCAGATTAGTTTGATCAAAGAGGCCTCTCTGAGCTGGTTGCCAATGCCTCCTTCATTCATTCAACAAACATCCATTGTAACAATGCCCGAAATCGTGTTAGGTCCCAGGGATACTAAGATCAGTAAGGTACGGTGCTTCCCTCAAAGAAACACAGTTGGAGGGTGGGGATGAGAGAGAGAATATAGACACAAGCAAGTACCATTAAGTTTTTCAGGTAAACAAGGCACAAAGGTGGAGGAGGGGTGCTCTGAAAAGCTTCAGGGTGAAACAAAGATCAAATGCCAGGAACCCCAAGAGTGAACTACTCCGGGTGTGTTCATCAGGTTTCAAACTCTGATCCTGTATTTGCTAACTGTATTTTACCAAGTTTAGATTTTATGTATTAATATTTTATTACATAACATATAATTTTATAAAAGGGAAAAATGGATCTGAAAGAAAAATTTTACCTCTCTTCATCCTTCTCCATTACATTAGATTTATTTATCTTAAATATATTATTTTTTTTTATTTTTTTTTTCAACGTTTATTTATTTTTGCGACAGAGAGAGACAGAGCATGAACGGGGGAGGGGCAGAGAGAGAGGGAGACACAGAATCGGAAACAGGCTCCAAGCTCTGAGCCATCAGCCCAGAGCCCGACGCGGGGCTCGAACTCCCGGACCGCGAGATCGTGACCTGGCTGAAGTCGGACGCTTAACCGACTGCGCCACCCAGGCGCCCGATATATTATTTTTTTTAAGAGAGACGGAAGGCGCAAGTGAGTGAGAAGTAGAGGGAAAGAGAGAATCCAAGAGGGGCAGAGAGAGAGAGAGAGAGAGAGAGAGAGAGAAGCGGGGCTCAAGCTCACCCAATGTGGGACTCAAACTCATGAACCATGAGATCACCATCAGCTCAGCAACTGAGCTGAAATCAGATGCTTTTTACGACTGGGCCACCTAGATGCTCTATCTTAAATTTATTTAAATAAATAAAATTAATTTTTTGTGATTCAGTGTTTAATTGTTAAACCTAAAGATTCTCAGCATCATTATTAAAGAAGGCTATTTTAAAAATTCGTACCCAGTGAGATAAAAGAAGCTGGCTGGATGCCTCCAGTTTTCATAGGGCCCTTCGGGCACTGTCAGAGTCCTGCCCTGCTGGTGCACTCCAGATCCTTTTCTGCCCCTTGACCCCCAACTCACACTTAGAAGACTTAAATGAGCAACTGAGGGCCATGAGAGCAATTGCCAAAGGGGAGTGCTGCTGCACCGAGGGCAGTACAGTCTGGGAGTGGGTTTATGCTCCCCACACTGGGTGCACCATGGTCAAAATCACCATGGAGAATTCAGAGCCCAAAAGGCAGTAGTAAAGGAAAATAAGGAAACTAAAGGAAATAAAGGAAGGAATGTCAGCTTAGAGGAAAAAAAATCTTCAAAGGAAAACCTAGTCCTCAAGAAGAAACAGTCAGAATGGTTTTTAGAGAGCTTGAGTAGTGGGGAATTAAGTTTCTTTTAATAAAAGAAGCCATTTGAGGATGCGGAGAAAGAGGATCTCTTTTGTACTGTTGCTGGGAATGCAGACTGATGCAGCCATTCTGGGAAACAGTATGGAGGTTCCTCAAAAAATTAAAAATAGAACTACCCTACCACCCAGCAACTGCACTACTAGGTACTTATCTAAGGGATACAGGTGTGCTGTTTCGAAGGGGCACATGCACCTCCATGTTTATAGCAGCACCATCAACAATAGCCAAAGTATGGAAAGAGCCCAAATATCCATTGATGGATGAGTGGATAAAGAAGATGTGGTATATACACACAATGGAGTATTACTCGGCAATCAAAAAGAATGAAATATTGCCATTTGCAACTACGTGGATGGAACTAGAGGGTAATATGCTAAGCAAAATTAGTCAGAGAAAGACAAATATCATATAACTTCACTCATGTGAGGACTTTAAGATACAAAACAGATGAACATAGGGAAGGAAAGCAAAAATAATATAACCAGGGAGGGGGACAAAAACATAAGACACTCTTAAACATGGAGAACAAACAGAGGGTTACTTGGAGGGGTTGTGTTGGGGGGGGGATGGGCTAACTGGGTAAGGGACATTAAGGAATCTACTCCTGAAATCATTGTTGCACTATATGCTAACTAACTTGGATGTAAATTAAAAAAATAAACAAATAAATGTTTTAAATAAATAAATAAATAATAAAAATAAGAGGCCATTTAACGCAGTGGTTAATCTGTGGAGAATCTGAGTTTAAGTGGAGAATCTGAGTTCTTGGTTACGCCAGTTTATAATTGGGTGACCTTAGACAAATCACTCCATTTTTCTAAGGCTCAATTAAACCATGTGGAAAGTGGTGGTAGTACCATCTACTCAGAGTTGTAAAGATCACATGAAAAAATACACAGAGAGCACTCAGCACAGAACCTGGCTCATGACAAGCACTCAATAAATAGTAAATACAAAGGAACCCAGAACCAAAACTGATATAATGTTTTACTGCTCTACAAAAACAATATAAACTTTTAAATTTTCGTCAAGAATAGAATCACAGTTAAAAAAAAAAAACAAAACAGAATCAAAGTAAATAGAAAATAGAATCTCTGAATAATACTGGAACTATTTCTATGAAATGACACTTTGGATTTTCTAGGGTATGAATTTTAAGGAATGAAAAGGCAGGGATTGAATAACATGGTCTAATTGGCTATCTTCAAGATATAAATTCAAATACAGAATACCGAAAGGGAAATTTAAGCCACCTGCAATTTCATTGTTTGAAGTTGGCCACTATTAGCACATTGCTATAGATCCTCTCGCTATAAACCTTCTAAGATTTCCGCAAATGAATAGCATCACATTTTTATAATCAGGAAAAAAATGAACATTATAAAAAGTAACTGAACTTTGCTTAACCAAAAAAAAAACAAAAAAAAAAAAAAAAAAAAAAAAAGAAAGAAATTTGCTTAGATGCTAGTATTTTAGGAATTTTAGTGCATGACTAGAATCAGAGAAAGGCCCAGATTTTCCACAAAAAGACAGTCCTAGAATCTAGAGCTGAAATTAAAAACTCACATCAAAACAAAGAACAGCCTCCATTTGGTAAGAAAAGGGTCACCCACCTTTAAGCATTTCATAAGCAGGCCATTATTATAAGCACTGTTTTCCACACATTTGGTTTTGAAGAAAGTGGCTTATAACAGAAGCAATGCAGTCAGGTGTTATTTTATTCTAGGAGGGGCATATTTCCATTTCCTAATGAGACCCAGGGTGAGATTTGTGGGCATTATTACTAGTATATGTACTAAAAACTATCACCAAGAGGAGCTGCAGAAAAGTGCAAAGGATGTAAGCAAAGTACCTAAATATCACAGGAGGCCTTCCATTCTTGTGTTTCACAAAGATGCCTTCAAGACATGCTCCAATGGATATGTCACTGCCTTGGCTATCCTGAAACGAGAAAGCACAGAAAGAAGCATTTGGGCAGCAGGTGCATGAGAAGTGTGACAATGAACCCAGCTTAGCAGATGCTCAGAAGACCTACATGGAGGGCAAAGTCTGAAAGGTTTAAAGGAATCACCTTGTCAAATAGGTATGAAAAGAGGAAAAACCGGGCTCCTCAAAGAACCCATTTTCAAGAGCATTTCAAAGAACAAATTGCAAAACAGGAGTGTGTTTTACTAAGAAATTTTGGTCACAGGACCTCAGCTTTCCGGTTTCCAGACTTTCCCATGCCTCCCGCCTCTGCACCACAGGGTGTCCCCAGGTCTCCCCACTGTCCTCTGAGCTCCTGAGATCGACTGGGAGAGCCCCAGCCTTCATGCCATACTCACCTTTGCGGGGTAGCTCTCTTCTCCATAGCCATCCATCCTCTCTACCTCCTGCATGTACAGCATTTCAGCATCAGGAGCCGTGAGCCTTCTGCAACCCAAAAGATGTGAGGTTGATCACAGAACCAAAAATGGGGGTGGGGAGGAGGCGTTGTTAAAAAACTACATAACAGGGGCGCCTGGGTGGCGCAGTCGGTTAAGCGTCCGACTTCAGCCAGGTCACGATCTCGCGGTCCGGGAGTTCGAGCATCGTGTCGGGCTCTGGGCTAATGGCTCAGAGCCTGGAGCCTGTTTCTGATTCTGTGTCTCCCTCTCTCTCTGCCCCTCCCCCGTTCATGCTCTGTCTCTCTCTGTCCCAAAAAAATAAATAAACGTTGAAAAAAAAAAATTAAAAAAAAAACAAAAAACTACATAATCAATTTGGCATAAGACATTTACAAACATTTCAAATTTTTAAGCATACCAGAAATTACTTCAACCGATCCATCAACATCGATTGAAAGTCAACTACACGCACAGCACTCTGCTGAACGCTGAGGGTTATAAAGATCCCATCCCTGTACTTCGGGCAGGCCAGGGGGACGTGGGGAGTCAAACTCCCTAAAAAGTCTTCACTGAAAGCTGGAATTGATTTGAAACCACTAAGTAACTGCTTATTATCCAAAATATCAGGCAATACTAAGCGTCGTGTGCTAAATGCCAAGCGATAAGTGTTAGAAGATGGTAAGGGTTAGAAGATGGTAATCCTTTTCCAGGGCAGAGTTACAAGGGTGGGCAGGAAGGCAGTGTGGGTAAAGAAGGTTCTCAACTGCATGGAGGCTTGTCCCCCCCCAGCCTCATCTGCTGTTCTTCCAGCATCCATAAGGCATCCCACCCTGCAACCAAGCCATGATGTTCTCTCATGCTGGCCTCTGCACATGCTGATCCGTCTTCCTGGCACAACCGTCACTCACCTGTGCACCTGATCAATCCCTAATAGCCTTCAAGAGTCGGCCTACGTATCACTCCTTTGTCACCTGCTGTGATATCCCTGAGTCTAAATCAGATGCCCCTGCTCCATCCATGCAGACCCACCACATTCTATGCACACCTCCCCCACTGCACTCATATCACACTGTTAGTTTATAATTACTATTCCAATGCCCACCCCTTAAGACTCCAAAGCAGGGAATACATCCTTTGATGGCAGCTAATTGTTCTATTTATCTTCATGCCACAGCATCCAGCTTCATACAGAATAATAGTACTAAACTATCTTTTAAAAAGATGCACAAACAAGGGGCGCTTGGGTGTCTCAGTCGGTTAAGCGTCCGACTTCAGCTCAGGTCATGATCTCACGATTTGGGAGTTCGAGCCCCGCATCAGGCTCTGTGCAGCCTGCTTGGGATTCTGTGTCTCCCTCTCTCTGCTCCTCCTCCGCTCGCACTCTGTCTCTCTCTCTCTCTCTCTCTCTCTCTCAAAAATAAATAAAGATTAAAAAAATTAAAAAAAAAAGATGCACAAATGAGTACATGAAAGTAACAAAAGATAGGGTGATAAGTGCCTGAGGGATGAATTATGCTGGCAGAAAGAAAAGGTTTATTTGGGACAGCAAAAAGTGAAGCCAGAAAGGCAGGATGTGACCAAGTCTTTAATCCCAGGGCTAATGAACTCAGGCTAGTGGAAAGCCAGAAAAGACTCATGAGCACTTGGGGAGGCAAGGAGGGGAGATGAAAAGAAAGTGGTTTTAAGAAGATTGATCTTGGGGTGCCTGGGTGGCTCAGTCGGTTAAGCGTCTGACTTCAGCTCAGGTCATGATCTCAGTTTGTGAGTTCAAGCCCAGCATTAGACTCTGTGCTGACAGCACAGAGCCTGGAGCCCACTGAGTTCTGTGTCTCTCCCTCTCTCTCTGCCCCTCCCCTGCCCCTGCTCACTGTCTCTCTCTCTCCCTCTCAAAAGTAAATAAATATTTAAAGAAAAAAATTTTTTTAAAAAGAAGATTGGTCTCTAGTGAGCAACTCTATGGATTTGAGTGGGAAGAGACTAAAGGCAAAAGGTTATTTTTAATGGGAGGGGATGAACAATAGGTTATAATTAGATACACCTGGGTTCAAATCCCGTCTCTACCACATGTAACTTTGGGCAAGTTACTTACTCTTTTTGAGCTTGGTTTTCTCAGTCTGTAAAAACAGAATATCATTTACCTTAAAGAGTGGTTATAAGAGCGTAATGTTATCTAACATACCTGGAACTATGTAGCATTCGGTTGAGAGTAAGACCTAGCATTCTCCAGGGGAGGATTTTTTTCTTTTTCTTTTTTTTTTTTTTTTTTAATTTTTTTAACGTTTATTTTTGAGACAGAGACAGAGCGTGAGTGGGGGCAGAGAGAAAGGGAGACACAGAATCCAGAGCACAATCCAGGCTCTGAGCTGTCAGAGCCAGATGTGGGGCCAGAACTCACGAACTGCAAGATCATGACCTGAGCCGAAGTCAGACACTTAACCGACTGAGCCACCCAAGTGCCCCATGGGGGAGGATTTTTCTTACACACAACACATACAGGTTCACTACCAAATGAGGCCATTATTTACCCACATGCATGGGCCAGGGCAAGAAACACAGCTCATGGTACAGATTGCCCAGAAGACAGAGATACAGTTTCCAAAGGTATACTGGGGGGTAACTCTACACGGGCTGCATCACAATAGGAAACAAGTCTCCCTAATCTTGCATTAACCCACATGAGCCTAGGTCACCACCGAAACCTTTACTATATGGAGTAAAGAAGTGGCACCCTTCAGTGACTGGCTGCTTTCAATGTTCTCAGCTTCCTCACTGATAACCATGGACAGTAAATGAATTAACACAGGGAAGTGATTAGAACAGCACTTGGCACACTGAGTGCAATGGAACGCTGGCTCCCCAGAGCAGAAGTAGTGGCTGCAGCAGCACGAAAGCTCCAAGTTTTAACCGTGTCAATACGTATATCATAGTCAACCCGGCTTTGCTTCCACACGATTTCCATTTCTTATCTCTTAGTGTTACCTGTATTTCTGATGCAGTAAGGCCACTTTTTGGGTTGCTTCTTCCAATACTTTTTCATCTTGTAACCACCCCTGAAGAAAATACACTGCAGTAAGTTATGTAAACAAGCCACCGAAATTTCTTCAGAGGAATCACCGCTAGTCCTGTCACTAGCAGGCAAAATTCGGACTAGTATCAGCATGCGGGAGATTTGCTTAAGTATGTGATCAAGATCCTTCTAAGGAATGAAGTAGCTTCTGCTCAGGAGCCAAAACACCCGCCCCGCCTTCTCAGTTCATCCCGGAGAAGGTCTCAGCTGAGTTATTTCAGGTTGGCAACATCACCCATCAGCCAGTTCTGAGTCCGGCACAACGACAACATCTTGTGTGTTCCCCGACTGGCTGTGTAGACACTCAGAAGAGCATCATAACACCTCCCGTAGTTGTTCCAATGTGGTTTTCCTGTCAATCACATCAGTAGTGACTTTAAAAAGCAGACAGCAGTGTCTTCTTGCCATCTACTTTTTACACTGCTGCTGAGAAGCCAAATTCATTCCCACATCACTGAGAGGTTTCGAGCCTTCGGTTAAAAGCAAAACCTCCGTGGTGTTCCTCAGAAGCTGGAAGTGAATCCCTCTCTTAGACTCACACCCAAACACAAAACAAATCTCTCTGGCTGCAGCCCAGTGACTGCACCCCTTCCATTTCTGTGGGTTTACAACGACCAGTAAGACTACAAAGGAAAGCACTTCCACTTGAGTTCTTTATGAGGCAATTGATTTTTTTAAACACTATTCCAGCCCAGTAAATCCACCATATGGACTTTGTTTTGGGGATTATTAAAGGATGTGGAAATAAACTATTTATAAAAAGCCCAATGTTGAAAGAAGTCTTACCACAGGAAACAAGGCAAATTTCTGAAGGAAGTCCTGGGATTCATATTGATCAAAGTCACCAAAATCGGCTGTACAAAATGACAAATATGCACATTAGTTATGTTTAATTTGCAAAGAAAAACATGTACAACCAAATGCAATATGCAGTATATAGATGGTATGCTTATGACTTAGAAGGCAAATGTGCCTTACAGCTGCTATCCAGTATATGTTTTAAAAAGTCTTTTTAAAAATATTAATGGGATGGCTCAGTCGGTTAACTGTCTGACTTTGGCTCAGGTCACGAGCTCACAATTTGTGAGTTTGAGCCCCGCGTTGAGCTCTGTGCTGACAGCTCAGAGCGTGGAGCCTGTTTTAGATTCTGTGTCTCCCTCTCTCTCTGCCCCTCCCCTGCTCATGCTCTGTCTCTCTCTCTCAAAAATAATAAATGTAACATTAAAAATATATATATTATTTATTATTTAATATAATATATATATTAGGTAGATTCATGTGTCTTAAACTTGGAAAAATACCTACAAATAAAGGGAAAAAATAAGTTACAAACTAAATGTATCATGATCTCATTTTTATGAATAACAAACAAAAGCTACCCTGTAATCACGTGTGCTTACTTATGCACTGGAAGATATCAGAAAGAAACCAAACTGTTTATAGCAGTGATCACCTCTAGGAAATGAAATTAGATCACTTGAACATGTTACAGCAAGATGTGTCTGCCTTAGAAATTTTTAATTGTTAAAAAAAAAAAAATGATAGTTCTGCAACGACCTTATGAAAACCTTTCTTTTAAACTTTTTTTTTTAATGTTTATTTAATTTTGAGACAGAGAAAGACAGAGCACAAGCAGGGAAGGGACAGAGAGAGAGAGAGGGGGGGGGGGAGACAGAGAATCTGAAGCAGGCCCCAGGCTCTGAGTTGTCAGCACAGAGCCCAACGCGGGGCTCGAACTCACGACCTGTGAGATCACGACCTGAGCCGAAGCTGGACACACAACCAACTGAGCCACCCAGGCGACCCATGAAAAACTAACTCTTAAAGCCAAAGATGATATTTAGGAAGATTCCAAGTACCTTGAAAAGGAATATGGCTCCATGTGTATCAGACATTTGTTTGTCTAGAAATGATGTCTCCATACCTTCTAATATCTGAAGGGACTTTATTAAAGATTCTTCTGGTTAAGTTTCAATTCCCAAAATTAATGCCAATTATCATTTGAAATAATGACCCATCAGAAGTCTTCCCAAAATATATACATGCATGTAAATACGTGTTGATTAGACATGGGAAACAGAACAGAATGACACAATCCAAAAACACTTACGAAATGCAAAGCTTTATCTGTTATGATTGACAATGCTCTATAATCCAGGACAACTGCTTAAGAAACCAAATAAATGACGTCTGCTAAAAGTATAAGCGTTAATGTAACTTCATCAACCTCACTGTTTGCCTGATCTTTCTTCCTAAAATATTAGCTAGCTACAGATCAAGTCCTTGCACTGGAGGAATACACAGCATATTACATGCTGTGTGTGTGTGTGTGTGTGTGTGTGTGTGTGTGTGTGTGTGTGTGTGTTTTCTCTGTTTTTGGTTGCTCTGTTGACATAGGCTAACATGCTTCACCTCCAGAAGTCTCATATTTCACGAAAGGTATCCAAATTTATTTTTTCCTGCAAGAAAACTAATTTCACTAACACCACTATAGGAAGTCAGTTATTTTAAGAATCTTTGTTGTTTTTGTTATAACACACATTTTTTTAAAGATTCTTTTTTTTAAGTTATCTCCACACCTAATGTGGGGCTCAAAATTACAACCCTTAGATCAAGAGTCACATGCTCCACTGACTGAGCCAGTCAGGCATCCCTGTTACAACATACATTTCAATCTGATATATCCATTACATCATCGATTGCCATTATTTACCTTGAACAGCTAAGCCGGCTAGCTGAATTGCTTGTTCTAATGTACAAGGAATGTTTCCTTCCAAGATATCTTTCTTCAGCTGCAGATAATACTGGTACCTATAAAAAATGTCAATTAAAAAAAGTCAGTATCAATATTACCTCCAATTGAGACACAATACATTTTACAATAATTTGGTAGAAGAGCAAAAACTAGTCAAAGAAAACCTTAACCCCAGATGGTTTCAAAAAATGACAAGAATGTCCTTGACCATATCTACACCTACACATACATATACGTGCCTATACGCGTGCGCGCGCGCGCACACACACACACACACACACAATGTAATCAATTTGTTGAATCACTTATCCTTAACTGTAGTTATTTCAAAGCTACAACCACTCAGATGACTGGTTGCCTTTCCAATGCCCTGTAAAACAGTTCCTAAGTTTTGTTCTGTTTAGTTGGAGAAACAGAGAATCCATGACCAATCATTACTTTAAAAACCTTGACTAGTCAGAAAGAGAAATCAAGGAATCAACCCCATTTACAATTACACCAAAAACCATAAAATACCCAGGAATAAACCCAACCAGACAGGTGAAAAACCTACACAATGAAAACTATAGAAAGCTTATGAAAGAAATTGAAAAAGACACAAAAAAATGGAAAAAGATTCCATGCTCCTGGATATGAAGAACAAATATTGTTAAAATGTCAATACTACCTAAAGCAATCTACATATCCAATGCAATCTCTATCAAAATAACACGAGCATTCTTCACAGAGGTAGAACAAACAATCCTAAAATTTGTATGGAACCAGGAAAGACCCCAAATAGCCAAAGCAAACCTGAAAAATAACACCAAAGCTGGAGGCATCACAATCCCAGACTTCAAGCTGTATTACAAAGCTGTCATCATCAAGACAGTATGGTACTGGCACAAAAACAGACACATAAATCAATGGAACAGAATAGAGAACCCAGAAATGGACCCACAAACATATGGCCAACTAATCTTTGACAAAGCAGGAAAGAATATCCAATGGAAAAAGACAGTCTCCTCGGCAAATTGTGTTGGGAAAACTGCACAGCAACATGCAGAAAAATGAACCTGGACCACTCTCTTACACCATACACAAAAATAAACTCAAAATGGATGAAAGACCTAAACGTAAGGCAGGAAGCCATCAAAATCCTAGAGGAGAAGACAGGCAACAACATCTTCGACCTCGGCTGCATAAACTTTTTTTTTTTAAGTTTTAAAAAATTATTTATTGAGAGAGAGAGAGAGAGAGAGAGAGAACCAAGGGGAAGGGCAGAGACAGAGGGGGACAGAGGATCCAAAGCGGTCTCTGTGCTGACAGAAGAGAGCCAGCAGAGCCTGATGCAGGGTTCAAACCCACAAACTAGGAGATCATGACCTATGCCAAAATCAGACGCTTAGCTGACTGAGCTACGCAGGTAGGTGCCCCTTGGCCACAGCAACTTCTTACTTGACATGTCTCCAAAGGCAAGGGAAACAAAAGTAAAAATGAACAATTGGGACCTCATCAAGATAAAGAGCTGCACAGAGAAAGAAGTAATCAGCAAGACAAAAAGGCAACTGATGGAATGGGAGAAGATATTTACAAATGACATATCAGATAAAGGGTTAGTATCCAAAATCTATAAAGAACTTATCAAACTCAACAAACAAAAAACAAATAATCCAGTGAAGAGAGGGCAAAAGACATGAATAAACACTTTTCCAAAGAAGACATCAAGATGGCTAAGAGACACATGAAAACATGCTCAACAATCATTCATCATCAGGGAAATACAAATCAAAACCACAATGAGATACCACCTCACACCTGTCAGAATGGCTAAAATTAACAACTCAGGCAACAACAGATGTTGGCGAGGATGCAGAGAAAGAGGAACCTTTTGCACTGCTGGTGGGAATGCAAACTGGTGCTGCCACTCTGGAAAACAGTAGGGAGGTTCCTAAAAAATTAAAAATAGAACTACCCTACGACCCAGCAATTGCACTACTACGTATTTATCCAAAGAATATAGGACCTCTGTTTCAAAGGAGCGCACACACCCCAACGTTTATAGCAGCACTACTGACAATAACCAAAGTATGGAAAGAGCCCAAATATCCACCAACTGATGAATGGATAAAGAAGCAGCAGGGTGTGTGTGTGTGTGTGTACACATACATTTATGTATATGTATACATACACATGCATACATGTATGTATGTATACATATGTGTGTATACATACGTGTGTGTGTGTGTGTGTGCAGTGTATACACACACACATAATGGAATATTATTCGGTGATCAAAAATAATGGAATCTTGGGGCACCTGGGTGGCGCAGTCAGTTAAGCATTCGACTTCAGCTCAGGTCATGATCTCACGGTCTGTGAGTTCGAGCCCCACGTCAGGCTCTGTGCTGACAGCTCAGAGCCTGGACCCTACTTCAGCTTCTGTCTCCCCCTCTCCGTTTCCTCCTTTACTCACTCTCTGTCTCTGTCTTTCTGTCTCAAAAATTAATAAATGTTAAAAAAATAAAAAAAAAATAATGAAATTCTTGCCATTTGCAACAACATGGATGGAACTAGAGTGTTTATGCTAAGCGAAATAAGTCAGCCAGAGAAAGACAAATACCATGTGACTTCACTCATGTGGAATTTAAGATACAAAACAGATGAACATAAAGGAAGGGAAACAAAAATAATATAAAATAAGGGAAGAGGACAAACCATAAGAGACTCTTAAATACAGAGAACGAACTGAGGGTTGCTGGAGGGGTTTTGGGTGGGGGGATGGGCTAAATGGGCAAGGGGCATTAAGGAGGACACTTGTTGGGAGGAGCAATGGGTACTCTATGTAAGTGATGAATCACAAAAGTCTATTCCTGAAATCATTATTATCTATATGTTAACTTGGTTGTAAATTAAAAATAATAATATAAATAAAAATTAAAAAATAAGAACCCTGACTAGTAACCTGGTAAGATAAGACTTTGGTAGAAGTTACTTATTCTGATGGAAGTTCCCTACCCTAGGAAGTAAAGCCAAAAGAAAATGCTTCCTGATATTTCAGACCAGGCTTATATTAAAATATTTTGAAGAAATCCCCAAAAGAATAGCATCATAGCTTTCTTAATACTCTTGTAATGTGGGTTTACTTCTGTTTACACTTTCAATATACAGGGCACTAGTTACCAGCACAAGCTTTAGTCAAGCAGACCTAGGTTAAATTCCAGCTCCCCAACGTAGCAGTTTGAATGAACAAGGGCAAGTCATAACCTGTGGCTTTAACTTATCACCAATAAAGGGGCACCTGGGTGCCTCAGTTGGTTAAGCATCTGACTCCTGATTTCAGCCTCAGATCATGATCTCATGATTCTTGGGACAGAGCCCTGAGTCAGAACCTGATTGGGATTCTCTCTCTCCCTCTCTCTTTGCCCCTCCTCTGCCTCTCCCACTCTCTCTCCCTCAAAATAAGTAGACTTTAAGTAAGTAAAATAAAATAAATTATCACCAGTAAAATAAGAGTACTATCGCCCATTCACAAGGTTGAGCATATGAAGCCAATTAACAGTTATTTCATCTATAACCACTACTCCAGTTTGATAAAGCTCTACAGTGAAGATTTATGCTGCTTTCCTTTGATTTATTCATTTCACTGGTAATTACGAGGGCCTACTATGCGCCAAGCATTGTTCTAGATGCTGGGAATACAATGTTGAATGAAGATACACCAACTCCCTGCCAGTATAGTCTATAGAGCCATCTTGAATCCAGAATCTCTTCCGGGTTTGGCATCTGTGAATGCAACCTGGTCACGTTTTAATTCCCCTCAGAGCCCACCCCTTTAATCACTTCATATGTTTCCTAACATCATCCACTTTTATTTTAGCTAGCTGTGAAGTCTCCATTCTTTGTTACAAAAAACACCATCCATTCGGATAAGAATTTAGATCCACCTTATCCCGTCCACCTGCTAGTGGTAAGTAGCAGAACCCATAGATTTCCTTCAACAAACAAACAGAATGCTGGTAGCTCTGGGATCTTGTCAAAGAAGAAAACTTCAAACCTTCTACTAGGCAGCTCCATTCCGAAGCCTATTTAAAGAAGATCGTATTTAGAGAAGTCTATCTATTGAACATGCCAGCCACATACCCCACTCTAAATACTCTAGGTGCTTTCCTTAAAACCAAATCGCTGGAAAGCAACACACCTGCACCAAATTAGCTTAGTCTTCCACAGAAAGGCACACATTTTTTTGCCTTGTGTCACACTTTTCTATTTTAAGAGTCGATTCCTCCACAGTTGCTCTAAATTGTTCATTGTTGGTTCAATGTCTTCTACACAAAATCCCACCTGAAAATTTCCTTTTGAATGATATACCAAGAAAATCTGTCATGTTTGCAAACTGATATGCTTTGTTTTGTTCTGTTTTGTTTTATCAGATGATGGATGATGGAACTCAGATAATTCCTTCTTTTGCCTTGACTGCCATGGAGCTCAGAGCTAAACTCCAGGCACAGCCAGTCACTGCTTCCCCTCTCCTTCCCTTCCTAACCACTTGCTCCACCTGTTTAATAACAGCCACCTTGTACTCAGGCACAGCTGAAGCTCAGAGATTAAATAATATGCAGAGATTAAATAATACCGCAAAGGTAGGCTGAGTCGGAGTTTGAATCTCGGTCAGAATGACCCCAAAGTGCGTGTTTTTGACTGTCACAAATCTCCAGTGAAGAATTTTCCTAGTATTTTTATCCTATTTCTTTAGTTTTTTTTTTTGTTTTTTTTTTTAATATTAGAGTCCATATGAATACAATGGTTGAGAGCAAGAACTGAGAAGTCAGCCTGCTTGAGTTTAAATCTCAGTTCCACCACATACTGGCAGTGTGACCTTGGGCAAGATATTTATTTAGCCTTTCTGTGCTTTGGTTTCCTCATCTACAAAATGGATAATAATACCTACTCTGTAAGATTTGTTGTGCGGAGGAAGTGAATGATTAAGTATAAAGTACTTGGGACAGTGCCTGACATATAGTAAGAAAGGTAAGTGGTTGCTTTTACTATTATCTTTCATCGTATTGTCCTTAAAATCCTTTAATGGAAGCAAGCAGTGTGTGCACATGTGTACATATGCATATATATGTATATACCCATATATATGTGTGTATATGTATGCATGTATGTATATATTTAAGTATTTACTTAAAAGGAAAGGACCAAGAAATTTTACTTCAAAGGTTATTAGCACTTCTATTAACACTTTTTGTTAAAATTATAATATGCTGGTGAGGCTAAGGATGATTTACAAATCTCTTCTTTCAGTATTTACTGCAAAAAGAATAATTAAAAAACAACACAGTAATAAAATGTAACATGCAAACTTTTATTCCTTACAAACAGTTCTGAATTAAAGAAACTGCACATCTTAATTCTAAACAAGTGTTCTATAAATTTGCCCAAAGCCAAAATACTAATTAAAATAGACGTTTCATCTCAACCTTATGCACTTAATCAACTTTCTAATATAAAATACTTTTATACAAGAAATATTACATGAAACAATTATAATAAATTAGGTTGCCCCATTTTGCCCAACAGATATTTCAGTATATAAAGAGGCAGTCTTTTCCTTCACCTTTTTTTTAAAGTTTATTTTGAGAATTTATTTTAAAGTTTATTTGAGAGAAAGAGCACATGTGCACGCACAAGCGGAGCAGGGGCAGAGAGAGGGAAAGAATTCCAGGCAGACTCCGCACCATCTGCCTCGAGCCCGATGCAGGGCTCAAACTCACGACCTGTGAGATCATGACCTGAGCCGAAATCAAGAGTAAGGTACTCAACCAACCAGGCCACCAGGTGCCCTCCCCACCCACATTTATTTTAGGTTTATTTATTTCCTTCACTTGTTTTTCTTAGGCTAGTATTAGAAGGCTAACGTGTCGGTAATGGCATTTTAAAGTTTTATTATGGAAATTCTGAAACACATATACAGAAAACAAGTCCCAGTAAACCCACACATCCTTATCATGCAGCCTCAATCATCACTTTATCCATACTGTTTCCTCTACATTCTCCCCTTCCCCACCCAAGTGCTTTAAATCAAATCCCAGATATATCATAGCACCTACAGGTACTTTAGTACATATTTCTAAAAGATAAGCTTTAAAAAAAAAAAAAAGCCACATTTTTAACATAACCAACAAAATGAGCAATAGTGCCTTAAAGCTACCCAATATCCAGTCCACATACAATTTTTGTGATTGCTTCAAAAACATTTTTTTTTTTTTTTTGAAGATTTTACTTAAGTAATCTCTACATCCAACATGGGGCTTGAACTTACAACCCTGAGATCAAGAGTTGCATGCTCTACCAACTGAGCTAGCCAGGTGCCCCTCAAAAATGTATTTTTACAGTTTCTTTATTTTTACTTTTTTTATTTTTAATTTTTTTGTTTATGTATTTTTGAGAGAGAGACACGGCACGAGTTGGGGAGGGGCAGAGAGGAAAACACAGAATCTGAAGCAGACTCCAGGCTCTAAGCTGTCACCACAGAGCCCAACGCAGAGCTCAAACCCATGAATCACCAGACCATGACGTGAGCCTAAGTCAGACACTTAACCCACTCAGCCACCCAGGTGCCCCTACAGATCTAAACAGGTTCACAGATTACACTGAATTGACATTTTTTTTTTTAATTTTTATTTTAGAGATAGAGCACAAGCAGGGAGATGGACAAAGAGAGAGAATCTCAAGCAGGCTCCACACTCAGTGCAGAGCCTGATGCAGGGCTCGATCCCAGGACCCTGGGATCATGACCTGAGCCGAAATCAGAGTCGGACGCTCAACCAACTGAGCCACCCAGGTGCCCTAATTGGATTGACATTTCTAAATCTCTCTTAATTTTAAAAAGAAAAACTCCTTCTCTTTATTTTCATGTTATTTGTATTCGAAATGGTATGATGTGTCAAGTAGAATTCCCTACATTCTGGGTTTATCTGATTGCACTCTTGTAGGGTCATTTAACATGTTCATCTATTCTCCAATTTCTCCTGCGAACTGTTAGATTTAGAGCTGTGTTGTCTAACAGAAATTTCTGCAGTGATAAAGAGGATATATATCTGTGCTGTCCAATATGGTAGCCTTTAGCCACATGCGGCTACTGAGTACTTAAAATGTGGCTAGTGTAGTGTGACTGAGGAACTGAGAAAGGCCTCTTAAAGGCACATGAATCAGGGCACCTGGATGGCTCAGGCGGTTAAGCATCCATCCGACTCTTGATTTCTGCTAGGGTCATGATCGCATGGTTCAGGAGTTTGAGGCCCACATTGGGCTCTGCGCTGACAGCACGTGGCCTGCTTGGGACTCTCTCTCTCTTTCTCCACCTCTCTGCCCCTTCCCCACTCACATTCTCTCTCTCTCTCAAAATAAATAAATAAAATTTTTAAAAAACAATATGAATCAGCTAAGGGTAGAACCAGTTTTACCCTTTTGCTGCCAGAATACGAATGTGATAGCTAGAACTTCTCTAGAATTATTTGACAAGGATATCTCCCAGTGAATGGAAAGAACACACCAAGGATGGCAGTACAGAAAGAGAGAAAGAGCATGGGTCCCTGAAGACTGTGGAGCAGCAGAAGCTCTGCATGGCTGACCTCTGGACTTATTTAACAAGTGAAAGATATTTAGGGTTTTTGGTCACATGTTGCCAAACTTAATCCTTACTGGTACAACTTCTCTACCAGGTTCTCCTATACATAATCAATGTGCACTCCTACTGACTCAATCTACCAGGCCTTAGTCCTTCCTACAGCTAATGCCTTTGTTCAGGTCCACATTCTAGACTAATGTCTGGATTGTGGCGTATACATTCCTAACTGGTCTCCTAACTATATAGTCTTGCCACCTCTAAGCTACCTTCCGTGACAGGTGATGTTGGTAAAATACTAATGTCATCATCCCATTCTGTAAAAATTCGAAAATGTCTTTCCCCATTGTACCATGACCTTATGACTAGGACATTCCTATTTTTCAAATCTCCTCTCCCCTCTCTAGGTAATATCTGAAATTTCCTGAAAACACCAGAGGCTTTCATTCTCTCCCCTACTCTGCACCAGCTATTCCCTCTAACTGGAAAATTCCTTCTAAAGTCAAGTGAAAAGTCAACTTCTTTACTTGCCTGCTCCAGTTCCTTGGTGCCCCACCCCTAGGAATCTTCTGTTTTAATGAAAGCATTTATCATCATAATATACTGTAATTGTTTATTTACACGGGCTGTTGCTTCCAGACTCCAGTCACTCCTCCAGGGCAGGATTAAAGCCTAGTCACTTGTATACTCGTCTCCCACAGAGCTCTGACATCATACCATATTACATTTTCACTAAATGTTTAAATAAATGAGTCATTGATCAGTTGCTGTTTTTCCTCCTGGCTTCTACTTCTCTCGTCAACATTCCTATCTCAGGTCACTTTTACAGTCAGTGCATGTTTATTATCCCTACTACCTGATTCTTGCTTCTTAGGTTTCATATCTTCTTCCGATAATTAACTGGCAAACTCAGTACTCAGAGAGAACATTACACAAACACAGGGCAGTACCAGGTTCTTATGTACAGGGTACCGTGTTAGATACTGTGCGAAAGGTAAAGCTAAAGAACACTTACAGGTTTAAAATCCAAGAAAAAGATAAGATATGTACACAAAGAACTATAACGAAAGGCTGTAACAACTGCCATCTGAACACAAGTACAAGCAAATTGTAGGACAGTCTGGAAAAGGCAAAAGCTCATTCCAGGCCAAGGGTCGCAGAAACTTCATGGAGGAGGTGCCTTTTGAACTGAAATTCAGAAGACAAATAGGATTCCACTACATAAATAAGGAAGATCTAGGACCCAAAGATGAAAAGGCATGCGGCATGTTCCGGGCACTGGAAGTAGTCCAGCTCGGCTGAAAAGTAATGTTAAATGGGGTTCAAAAGATAAGGTAGTAGTGGATTTTGGAGAACTCTGAAAGGCAGACTCATGAATCCAAATTTTATTCCTTGTTTTTTATTCAAGGAAAAAAAATGCAGTTCCTCCATCCCACTCCTTAATATGACCTTCCCTCTCTACCTCTGTCCTTTCTAAGTGAACTTACCGGCCTCTTCCACCCTGGACACGCTCCCCCTCCCAACTACCTACAGACTATAGCTACTGAAGTCAAAGAACTGTAAGAACCCCTCTGCACATCTGCACATTTCCCTGAGGGATGAAGACAGATTCCGCAACTTTTTAAAATTTCCTCTCTCATTTCAGTGTTAACAAAGATCAGAAACAAATCAACAAAAACTTTGAAGGAAACATCACAACAAGAAGAGTTCACAGCCAGGATAAAAACATCATCTTCCCCTTTAATCACTCCTTTGTGCCTAGTGAAACCATAATTCATGCAACACACAATAAAATACTCTGACACACTGCATACCAGAACCTCCCTGCAATAATGTGGCTAAATATGTGGGCAGGACGGCAATGTTTAGTCTTATCTCCTGACTTTAACCTTGGTGTCACTTTTTTAATCTCATTAGATTATTTCCTAAAAACAAAGAGCATATTAGTGCTCACCTGGTAATCTCCTGCTGCAGCTGTGAAACTGAAGGCACGTAAAACACCACTCCAAAATAGACGGTAGGTTCCAATGCATATTTATCCAGCTGCTTCTTGAGAGGCTTTTCCAAATCTACCCAACGGCGCTGATTTTGCTTGTTGTGGTACCAGAGGCTGAAGTAAGTGATCTGGAAAGAGGGAAAGTCACTGAAGGAGGCAGAAACGTACAAGAGAATTTCTATTCTTTTTTTAAAATTATTTTTAATATTTTTTATTTATTTTTGAGAGAGAGAGACAGACAGAGCACAAGCCGGGGAGAGGCAGAGAGAGAGGGAGACACAGAATCCGAAGCAGCTCCAGGCTCTGAGCTGCCAGCACCACTAACATCGGGCTCGAACCCGTGAACCGCAAGATCATGATCTGAGCTAAAGTCAGACACTGAACCGAGCCACCCAGGCTCCCTCTATTCTCCTAATTGCTCTCATCCATGACCTGGGACCAAGTGAGAACAGACTCCTATGGCTTCCCTTCTGAAAAAGGGACACCATAGCAAAACCTGAAGAAAAGAACACCTCTTATAGGTATATATATAGACACATGCAGGAAATAAAGGTGAAAAGTCAACTACCCTCGCAGACTATTTCTTGAACTATGCACAGAAAAATGCATTCACGGCCTAGACATCAGAATGTAGCAGGTGCTACACAATTTTACAGAGTTTTTAACAAAAAAAACTCATGTGCTGAAAAAAATGTTTAGGTTTAAAATTATCAAAATACTAAATTTATCATAATATTTTACAAGTATAATGGGTTATATCTAGAAGAATTCTGACTACATAGTGTTAGTCCAACTTTTCACCACTCTGGAATTTGTCTTCTATAAATAAATTATTTATATAAATATTGTAAATTCTAGAAATATAGATGCAATTGCAACTTTTATTTGCCCCCTAAAGTTTATTAGATACAAATTTAAAGCAATTGTAATGCTCTGGAGGTAAATTGTCTCTCTCTCTCTCTTTCACTCACTCACACACACGCGCGCACACACACGTGCACGTGCACAAAAAGCTATACCTAAACCAGTAAGACAACTTAAGTATATTGCTTGAAGGTTTAAAAAAATGCCCAGATATTAGCATTTAAATCTCACTTGCTTGTGCAATGAAACTGTTCAGGGAAATCAATACCAGCTATGGGCTTGGTCAACCTGAGAGGTTATTAATGCATGTAGGCGTTGAAATGACAGCCTCGGGCCACTACTAACGTTTACCTTAAAATCAGTTTACAGATCAAGGCAACTGGAAAAATGCCCTGCTTTGTTCTAGGCTCTAGAGCAACATGTAGAACAGAACTTTCTATGATGATGTAAATGTTCTATCTCCAATATAGCAGCCATTAGCTGCATGTGAGCTATGGGGCACCTGGAATGTGGTTAGTGCACCAAGAAACTAAATTTTTAATGTTATTTAATTTTAACTGACTTAAACAGCTGCCAGCATCCAGTGGCACTGTATTGGCAAATACAGCTTTAAAGCAACAATAAAACGAGAAATAATACCACCAGCCTATTTCTTTAACTTGCAATAATCAGTTCAAATTTAAAAAATGAATTTTTAATTTACAGGGAAAAAGAAGAACTATACAAACATGCCCTTGATATTCATTTTATCTTACAATTTGTTACAAGGGAAGGATGTATACCTTTAAAATGAATCTATTAATCAAGTAAACTCAACAAAAGTGAGGAATGTGTCCATTTCCCCTTTATATCAAAACAGCTAGAATAGTGCAGGAATTCAATATATTTTGTTGAAAGAATGCTCTCTTGCTTCTTTGTTGCCACCCAAGCCATCACATATGAATGAAATATCTTGAACATTTACTATGTGCCAGGTTCTGTCCCAAGAACTGTAATAATATCATAGATTGAATCACCACCATTATCTCATGAAGCAGATAATTGTGTGTGTGTGTGTGTGTGTGTGTGTGTGTGTGTGTGTGTGTGTGTGTGTGAAACTGTAAAGTCAGTGTTTGTCCAGGTATCTGTGGATCACTTCTACCAGAATTACCTGGAGAGTTTCTTGAGCTATTCAACTCCCAGTAATTCCTGTGCCTTGATCAAGTGTGAAAACCACTGTATGAGACCACACTGCCCCTCCAGCATTATGCAGGAGATAATGTATGAACAACCTATCCTTGAAAAGCTGCATAGAAATCACAGTTTTGAAAATCCAAACACACTTTAATATAGAAGCAAGTCTGAGTCTTATTGTGAATTATTTTCTGAAGTTATAATTATGTTTATAAAATGAATTACATGTTGTCTTTAAGGATAGAATATCACATTTATAGAAAACAGTATTATTCCTTATTTCTTTTGAACTGCAACAAACAGAAAAGAAAAATCTCATTTAACAGAAAGAAACTGATGCTTAAAATCTAAAGTCCTGGGTCTAATTTCTAACACTCACTTGCTAACTGGGAAGTGGAAAAGTCAATCAGACCAATTCCGTTTTCTCAAATGTAAAAGAAGGTAATAATAAGTGTAATACCTCCTTCACACCTCCATCATGGGGACTGAGTGCAAAACTTAAATCAATGCATTTTGCCACTAGAAAACTACTATATTTTTAAAAGATTATTTAATAAGGGCGCCTGGGT
Organism: Puma concolor; assembly: GCF_028749965.1. NCBI lineage: Eukaryota > Metazoa > Chordata > Mammalia > Carnivora > Felidae > Puma > Puma concolor. Next base: position 16,333,355 of record NC_141672.1, on the reverse strand, counting down.
GGCTCAGCAGGTTAAGCATCCTCTCTTGATTTAGGCTCAGGTCAAGATCTCAGGGTTCCTGAGTTCAAGCCCCATGTCAGACTTTGCTGACAGTGGGGAGCCTGCTTGGGATTCTTTGTCCCTCCCTCTCTGCCCCTCCCCCGCTCATGTGCTAGTGCCCCTTTTCTCCCTCAAAACAAATAAACTTAAAAAAAAAAAGATTATTTTGTTTCACCCACTTTGCTAAACACCAGTAAAATCAATTATATACCCCCTCCCAAAATAATTTTCTAATTTTTTACACTTACATGGACCAATTACAACACATTTTGTTAAATGTATTTACGTTTTATGTTTTATCCTTTTTTTTTTTTTTAATGTTTATTTATTTTTGAGAGAGACAGAGAGACAGAACATGACCAGGAGAGGGGCAGAGAGAGAGGGAGACACAGAATCCGAAGCAGGCTCCAGGCTGAGCTGTTAGCACAGAGCCCCATGCGAGGCTCAAAACCCAGGAACCGTGAGATCATGACCTGAGCCAAAGTTGGACACCTAACTGAGTCACCCAGGCACCCCCGTTTTATGTTTTTATCTTAGAACTGGACTGAATATACCATGTTTGGTCTGTAAAACATACAACTGCTATGCACTTAATTCCACAAATACTTATTTTCTGCCATAAACCAGAAAGCTGGGCACCCTTTAGGATCTAAAACTATTTGGGTCATAACAGTATATCACTTTTAACCCAAATTAAAAGGACTTAAAAATACTTGTTGTATATATTACTTTTCCCTTTAAATATAGTTGGACTTGAATGCTCCGAACACAAATATTTAAATAGTTATAAAACTATAGGCTTACTATTAGGGGCACCTAGCTGGCTCAGTTGGTAGAGCATGCAACTCTTGATCTTGGAATCATGAATTCAAGCCCCCCGTTGGGCATGGAGCCTACTTAAAAAAAAAACAAAAAACAAAAAACAACACAATAGGTTTATATAATTTGTGGTTGTACTTTCTGTGAACTTATGATATAATTAAAAGAAAAAACATGAATAATCTGCTAGCATTCTAAAAAAGGTACATTCTAAAAGAAATAAAATAATTCTTAAAATGTGCTGTTTATTTTAGCAATGCATTTATTACTCATGCCATATAGATAGAAAATCAAATAAGAAGAGAAATACATTTATAAAATTGCACCATTATTAGTTTTTTATATATCTTATAAAGGAGAAGCAAGGAGTTTAATTGTGCAAACAGCTGAAAATAATAGATATAGCAAATTACTTGCTGATTAGCTATTATATTTGAAGGAGAGTCTAAGATTTTGGACATTTGAACATTAACTGATTATATGCTTTCATACTTGTCCCTGTGTTCAAGTTCTACCTTATGAAGTAGTTAAGCCTAGCCAAAATCAAATTTATATCTTGTTAAATACTTCCAAGGAGGCATTGTATTTCTAAAATTGCAGCTAGAAGTGTTTACATACATGTGGGTAACTAAAATCTCCTAACACCATAATCTTTAGATTCAATGCTTCCTTAGAATTTATACACATACATAATGAAATAACAACATCTGACCGCATAGGATTTTATAAATATAAATAGGTTTTTTCTCTAAGATGGATAGGTAGAGTTTGAACAACAAAATGCTGTAGTTCAATTCTTATCAGGTAGAGAATTTTCCGTGTAAGTCCATTTTGGAGGCTTTGTCTTAGATAATAATCTCAAGCATTTGGATAATTAGCTTTCCAAAATAATTCAAAATCCATCCAAAACACAAAGTGTGGTGGAGGGGAAGGGTCAAAGAAGAGAAGAGAACACTCCTTACCTCATCTATAGGCCAGCATTATCCTGATACCCAAGCCAAAGACACCATCAGAAAACTACAGACCAACAGCTTTTATAAATACAGATGCAAAAATCTTCAACAAAATACTAGTGAACTGAATCCAACAGCATATTAAAGGAATCATACCCCATGACCAACTAAGTGGGATTTATCCCAGAAATGCAAGAGTAGTTCAACATACAAAAAAAATCAATGTAACATATTATTAACATGAAGGGAAAATACATAATCATCTAAAGTGACACAGAAAAAGCATTGGACAAAATTCAACACCCTCTCCCAGTAAAAATACTAAGAAAACTAAGAATACAAAAGAACTTCTCAACATCAAAAGCATTTATGAAGAACCCACAGCTAACATATTCAACAGTGAAAGACTGAAAGCTTGCCCCCTAAGATCAGGCAGGAACAAAATACATACGCCCATGTTCACCACTGCTATCCAACACTGCACTGGAAATTCTAGCCAGAGCTATTAGGTAAGAAAATGAAATAAAGGCATCCAAAACAGGTAGAAGGAAAAATATCTCTGTGTAAACAAGACATGATCCTATACATTTTTTAAAAATCCCCAAAGTGCCCCTACAAAAAAGAAAAAATTCACCAGAGCTAATAAACTCAGCAAAGTTTTAAGTATAAGATCAATATGCACAGATCAGTATGGATTCTAACACATCAGGAATAGAAACTTCAAAAGGGAATTAAAATACAATTTCATTTATAATAGCATCCAAAAGAATAAAAAATTCAGAAATAAACTTAACCAAGGAGGTGGAAAAACTTGTATTCTGAACAAAGAAAACACTGCTGAAATAAATCATTAACCATTTTTCTTTTTTTAAATAGGCTCTATGCCTAACGTGGGGCCTGAACTCATGACCCTGAGGCCAAGAGTTGCATGCTCTATGGACTGAGCCACCCAGGCACCCCTTTTAAAGATTTTATTTTATTTTTTATTTATTTTTGAAAGAGAGAGAGACAGAGCCAGAGCCAGAGAGACAGAGCATGAGTGGGGGAGGGGCAGAGAGAGAGGGAGACACAGAATCTGAAACAGGTTCCAGATTTGAGCTATGAGCACAGAGCCTGAAGTAGGACTTGAACTCATGAACCGTGAGATCATGACCTGAGCTGAAGTCAAACGCTTAACTGACAAAGCCACTCAGGCGCCCTAAAGATATTATTTTTAAGTAATCTCTACTCCCAATGTGGGGCTCAAATTCATAACCGTGAGATCAAGAGTTGCATGCTCGGGGCGCCTGGGTGGCACAGTCGGTTAAGCGTCCGACTTCAGCCAGGTCACGATCTCACGGTCTGTGAGTTCGAGCCCCGCATCAGGCTCTGGGCTGATGGCTCAGAGCCTGGAGCCTGTTTCCGATTCTGTGTCTCCCTCTCTCTCTGCCCCTCCCCCGTTCATGCTCTGTCTCTCTCTGTCCCAAAAATAAATAAACGTTGAAAAAAAAAATTAAAAAAAAAAAAAAAAAAAAAAAAAGAGTTGCATGCTCTACTGACTGAGCCAGCCAGGCACCCCTTCACTGCTGAAAGAAATTAAATGAAAAGACATCCTGTGTTCATAGATTGGAACACTATTGTAAGATGGCAAGACTACCAAAAGTGATCTACAGATTCAAATGTAATCCCTATCAAAATTTCAATAGCTTTTTTTCACAGAGAAAGCCAATTCTGGAGTTCATATGGAATTACAAAGGGCCTCAAAGAGCCAAAACGATCATGAAAAAGAACAAAGGAGGACTTCCACTTTCTGATTTTAAAACTTACTACAAAAGCTACCTTAATCAAAATAGTGAGGTACTAGTATAAGACAGAGATATAGATAAATGTTATAAAATTGAATCCAGAAATAAACCCGTGCATCCATGGTCAACTGGTTTTCAACAAGTAACAAGACCATTCAGTGAAGAACAGTCTCTTCAACAAATGGTTCTAAGACAACTGAAGATCAACAGGCAAAAGAATGAAATTAGACCCCTACTTCACACAATATATAAAAATTTCTCAAACTGAATCAACAAACTAAATATAAGAAATTCTTCAGAATTTCTTTAGAAGAAAACAGATGTAAATCTTCATGACTTTGAATTTGGAAATGGATTCTTAGGTATGACACAAAAAGCATGAACAACAAAGGAAAAAAAGATAAATTTGACTTTATCAAAATTTAAAACTGTGTATATCAAAGGACCAAATCAATAAAGGAAAAAGACAACTATAGAATAGAAGAAAATAGGGGCGCCTGGGTGGCTTAGTTGGCTAAGCGTCCAGCTTCGGCTCAGGTCATGATCTCACGGTTCATGCGTTTGGAGTCCCCCATCAGGGTCTGTGCTGACAGCTGGGAGCCTAGAGCCTGCTTCAGATTCTGTGTCTCCCTTTCTCTCTGCCCCTCACCCACTCACGCTCTGTCTCTCTCTCTCCTAAAAATAAATAAACATTAAAAATAAAAAGAATAGAAGAAAATATTTGCAAATCATGTATCTGATAAGGGTCTAGTATCTGAATATATGAACAACTGTTACACAACATTAAAAAGACAGACAACTCGATTAAAAAATAGGCAAAGGACTTGAAGATACTTCTCTAAAGAACATATACAAATAGCCAATAAGCACATGCAAAGATGCTCAACATTATTAGTTATTGGAGAAATGCAAGTCATAACTGCAATAAGATACTACTTCACACCCATTAGGCTGGCTATAATTTTAAAAATAAAAAGTAAAAAGCACTGGTGAGAATGTGGAGAAATTGGAACCCTCAGACATTGCGAGTGGGAATGTAAGATGGCTCAGTCACTATGGAAAACAGTTTGGCAATTCCTCAAAAGTTAAACATACAATCATCATATGACCCAGCAATCCCACTCCTAGATATATACCCAAATGAAAACAGGTATATGTATATTCGTACCAGCAATATTTGCAATAGCCAAAAGGTAGAAACAATCCAACCATCCACCAATAGATGAAAGCACAAACGGTGGAACAGACACACAATGGAATATTACTCAGCCATAAAAAATGAAGTAGATGCATACTACAATATGAATGAACCTCAAAAACAGGTTAAGTGAATGAAGTCAGGCATAAAAGGTCCCATATTGTATGATTCCATTTATTTATTTATTTTTAAAGATGTAGCCTTGTTTTCTGTTTTTTAAAGTAAACTCTACTCCCAACATGGGGCTTGAACTCACAACCTCAAGAATCACATGCTCTACCAACTGAGCCAGCCAGGCACCCCATTGTAGGATTCCACTTAAATGAAATATCCAGAATAGATCCACGGTGACAGAAAATAAACTGGTGGTTGGTGGAGAGGGAGGGAATTAACTGCTTAGTAAGTACAGCATTTCCTTCTAGGGTAATGAAAATGTTTTGGAACTAGATACAGGTGCTGTTGTGAATATACTAAATGTCACCAAATTGTTTACTTTAAGGCGGTTAATTTTTTGTTAGGTGAATTTCATTTCAAAAAAGTTTTTTTTAAAAAATCAGAAACACTCATAATTAAAATCAAGTACAGAATTTTTTTTTTAATGTTTTACTTATTTTTGAGAGAGAGATGGGGAGGGAGGAAAGCGGGCAGAGAGAGAGGGGGATAGAGGATCCGAAGCAGGCTCTGCACTGAGAGCAAGTCCAATGCGGGGCTTGAACTCACGAACTGTGAGATCATGACCTGAGCCAAAGTTGGACACTCAACTAACTGAGCCACCCAGGCACCCCTTAAGTACAGAATTAAAAAATTCTACTTTTCAAATGTTTATCAAGTTCATTTCATTTGAAAAAGCCTAAGGAAAAAAAGAGCCAGAAATAGATGAATCTAGCCATGAGTTAATATTTTCTATTTCCCAATACATATACTTAGATCAAGATTTTGTACAGTTGGACAATACTCAGAAATCTCAACTACTAGAACATAAGTGAATAACATAGAATAGGCAAAAATGTGTTTGTGTAATGAAAAATATATGTCGAAGTCACAATTTTAAAGTCTATGTCCCAACAAAGAAGAAATTTCTTCTGTCTCTTTTATGGACTTTTTTTTAACTTTTTTAAAAGTTTATTTAAGTAATCTCTACACCCAATGTGGGTGCTTAAACTCACAACCCTGAGATTAAGAGTAGCACACTCCTTGTCTGAGCTAGTCAGTCACCCCTGAACTTTTTCTCCTTATTTCATGAATATTTTTAATGAGTTAAGTGAATTGGTTATCCAATTCAAACTAGGTTAAAAGATGACAAATTAAAGGGAAAACAGCTTGGGGCGCCTGGGTGGCTCAGTCAGTTAAATGTCAGACCACGGATTTCAGCTCAGGTCATGATCTCACAGTTTGTGAGACTGAGCCCTGTGTCGGGCTCTGTGCCAACAGTGCAGAGCCTGCTTGGGATTCTCTCTCTCTCCCTCCCTCCCTCCCTCCCTCTCTGTCCCTTTCCCACTCACATTCTTTCTCTCAAAATAAACAAACAAACAAAGGAAAAAGGAAAGGCTTATTAAATAGCATGTTAGAAGCAGCAGGAAATGATGGGTAATACTTTTTCCAGCAAGACAGAACACATATATACCAAGAAAAAACCCTTTAAAAAGAAGCTATAAAGAATTACAAAAACACTGTAGTCTAGAGTTATTTATCAAAGGAACAAATAACTCTTAAACATTAGTCATATATTTAACCACAACGACTGGTGTTCGTTTGTTTAAGACAAATAGAGAAGTTTATAAATCCTTCCAGAGACTGGCATTAAAAATAGTTGTTTGGACAAAAGAATAAATTTTGGTTAGTAGACAAAGTTATGAAGACTACTTCATTTCCCAAAGTGATTAGAAACATAACTTATTGTATGTACAACTTCACATTACTTTAGCCAATTTAATTGCTGTTTCATTACTTCACTTGTAGGTTCAATCACATTTCTCAAAGCCATGAAAGAGATTTCAATTTTTGCCATTTTGGTACCTGCTGTAATTTTGAGGTTTTTCTCTAGGGGGCCATGCGTGGAATTCTGATAGTGATCACTAGCTCGGGGTAGTCTAAAGAGGACTAGACTGAAGTCACAAGGCTCCACCTCTGAGTCCTGACTCTGCCACTCATCAGCTCCGGACTAAGTCACTTCCTCACAGAGTCTGTTTCTTCATAGGGAAAATAACATGTACCCTGCCTTCTTCACAGAGTTGTGGTGAACTTTGTTAAGTTATCACTGTGCTGATAAAACTTAAAAGCACTCTTGTTATATTCGCCCTGAGTATGTAAACTTGGCAGATAGGATCTCTTCAGGTGTGCCTGAGAAAATAGAATGAAACTTACTTGAATCAAGCATCCTTCTTCCTTGAAAATATGAGTGGCCAAATTTCTTCCTTTATTTAAAGTTAGGATACACTAGAACCTTATTTAGAAAGAAAGAAATATAAAAACCTTGGTACAGACAGGCCCCATGTGCCCTAAATTTAAACTGTTACTACCAGTCATTTCTTGGTCTAGGATATTTTCCCAGAATCATGTGTCTTTTCTTTTTTTCTCCCCCATGTGTCTTCTTTTGAGTCCAAATCTTCTGGGTTATGCATGTCCTGTCTTATTTATAGGCTTGGTTAATTGTAATAAAAATTTCCTCACAACCTGCCCTTTAATTATTGGCTTTTGGTTCCTGCCTCCCACTGCTCCTTATCTAACTTCCCAGTACCTTTCCCGATAAGAAACTACCTCCATGTGGATTCTCTTTCTCCGAGGCTCTGTCTACTCTCACTGGTGACGCAGCAAGTTGACCTGACCTGTGGGAAACTCATTCCAGTAAATAAGCCTCTAAACCACTGAATCTTCTGGCATCCTCTAGATCAATGCTCGATTATCACCAAACACATTTTTGTGAGACTTCTCCCACTGTCAGACATTTTTACACTCTCTTTCCTATTTTGTTCTGAACACGTCAGTAGTTTTCATAAAGTTATTTGATAATTTCTCCATAGCTGTTTAGAATTTTTCACAGCTCCTCCACTAAAATGGTACAGATAATTGTGCCTGCTATGTAAACTACATTAAAAACAAAAGTTACACTTACAAAACTTTGCCTTTTCAGACACAATATGGCTGACTTCCTTTAAATGAACTAAGATGATTTGTTAATTAAGCTTTTTGTTCAGAGGAAAAGATAGTTTATGAATTTTTGAGCTATGGGGGCACCTGGGTGGCTCAGTTGGTTAGGCATCCAGTTCCTGATTTCAGCTCAGGTCATGATCTCATGGTTCAGGGATTCTCTCTCTCCCTCTCTCTGCCCGTTCTCTTCCGTCTCTCTTTCTCAAAATAAATAAATAAAACTCAAAAAAAAAAAAAAAAACAACTTTTTTTGAGCTTGGGTGAAAAGTGTCCCCCATATCACAGTCATCTAAAGAGACACAGAGCTATTATAAGCAGGTCCACATCTTGTCAGAATGTAAACCCTTTCCTAATCCCCAAGTCATTTCTTGTCTAATTATTTCAAGAGTCTTTTAGTTGTACTATTTTTAAAACAGAGCAAAGGGACACACGATTTAGCTGGAGGGTTTTTTAAGCCACTGATGCACTGAGTTTGATAAAAGTTAATCCCATATAAAATTGCAACTATAATTTTATCCTGATGCTTTTCTTAGACGAGGCAGAAGTCAGAAGACTTTTCATCAGGAAAGTGATGAGAGGAGATCGCTCTCTAGATAAAGCCTATCCTAGGCAGAGATCATCTAACAAGGGTAGTTAACAGGTATTAACCTAATTCAAGCGTGGAGCTTACCTCTCCACTGAGTGTCCCATAAATAATGAAGCATTGTATCTCTTCCTTTTGACAGATAGTATGGTAGTCACAGTACCTCAAGCACACAGTGTTTTTTCCCTTGTCGATTTAATTTTGATCCATTTTCTTCTGTCCTTGGTCAAATAATATATTATCTATTTTATAATCAAGGTGATAACACACAGTATCACTATACTCTATCTAGCACACATGAGGACTAAGAAAACAGCATTCAAAAGTAAATTTTGATCTTCTAATTACACTCACATTTTTATTAAACTGAAGTCCAAGTAACTGAACTCCTCAAATGGCCAGATTTTTGTTGCTGTTGTTGTAGTATTTAACTTTTAGGAAAAGAGTCAAATGATCAGTCAATTTAAGGGATATATTGAAAGAAAGTCCAAGGCATGAATTGGGATCGCTATTTACACAGATGACTGCTGATAACTTTTCTTCTAAAGAAAAAAAAATTTTTTTAATGTTTATTTTTGAGAAAGAGTGTGAGCAGGGGAGGTGCAGAAAAAGAGAGAGAGAGAGAGAGAGAGAGAGAGAGAGACAGATAGATAGATAGACAGACAGACAGACACAGAATCCAAAGCAGGCTCCAGGCTCTGAGCTGTTAGCACAGAGCCTGACACAGGACTCAAACCCAGGAACTGTGAAATCATGACCTGAGTCAAAGTTGGACGCTTTCCCGACTGAGCCCCCCAGGAGACCCTGATAAGTTTTCTGTTTACTATCCTGGACAATAAGATGCTATGAAGAATACAATGATCCCCAAACACAGTAAGATCATTCTTCAAAAAATACTGTCTGACTTCGGCTCAGGTCATGATCTCCTGGTTTGTGAGTTCAAGCCCCACGTGGGGGTCTCTGCTGACAGCTCAGAGCCTGGAGCCTGCTTCTGACTCTGTGTCCCCCTCTCCCTCTGCTCTTCCCCCGCTCGCACTCTGTCTCTCTCTGCCTCTCAAAAATAAATAAACGTAATAAAAAAAAAGTTTCTTTAAAAAGAAAGACTCTGTGTCAAACACTGTGGTTGGAACAAAAGAATATAATTCCTGCCCTCATGTAGCTTACATTCCGGTAGGGGGAGAAAGACAAGCAAAATATAGGGAGGCCAGATACTCATAAGGGCTATGGAGAAAGATACTCAATTATAAGATTAAAACAATTATCAACATGTCTTTAGAGTAAACTAAGATTAAATAGGAATTTTTAGTATACACAAAATTTTACTACCCAAGAATGACAGAAATAACTGAGATGTCACTGTACACAGTTTCAACAGAGGCAAAGCTGGTGTGCTCTGTTTTATACTAGTACATAAAAGGTCATTTTGTTTAGAACCCACATAACTGAGGGTGAACCAGAGCCTATCATTCCTCAATTATTTTAGTTAACCAGTTTGTTTTGTTATATTACAGGACTATTTCTTGTATCTCATTCCAACAAATGAACTAGATCAATTTTCTCTTTCTAAATTTGGGATTTCTGAGGCACAGTAACTTAATTCACAAATGCGTATGTTTTAGGGCAATTGATAAATACTAGCTCTTCTCTCTTTATTGACAAGGGGGTTAAAAGACTAACTTGGCTCAGATTCTAGTGTGTGTATGTATATATGTATATAAATTAATTCCCAGGGAAAAATGCTTTTAATATTTTCCTGAACTCCTCTTAATTATTTCTTCTATCTTGCCACAGACAGCGAGTAGTGCCAGCAGTATTTTTAGAAGTTGTAACAGTGCAACATAAAAGCGGAAAGAACAGAAATGAGCATATTTATGAATAGCTGTTTATTTTTCTGACACATTTTGTCAGATTGAAATTATAATTGTTTCCTGTTACCTAGATATGGTTGTGATGTGGGGAGAGGGGAGCCATGGAGAGATAAAGGGAATTAACTTTTAGAACTACAGATGAATATGGGCCTAAATATATTTTAATGAAGAATTGAGTTAATGTTAATTTCTATTACCTGAAAGAATGTTATCCAAGTATTTTCCACTGCCTTAAAAAAAAAAAAACAAAACACAACAGTTCCACTGTCCTTAAATATTACCATGAAAGATCTGAAGATTATAAAATCAAGAAAATTGCTTTTGTGGTTAAAATCCTTAACAGACACACATGAAGAAACTCCCTGACTTCTGTTATTAAAAGCTATACTTGTGGGGTGCCTGGATGGCTCAAACGGTTAAGCCTCAGGCTTTGGCTCAGGTCACGATCTCATGGTTCGTGAGTTCAAGCCCCGCACTAAGCTCTCTGCTATCAGCATGGAGTCCACTTCGGATCCTTTGTCTCCCTTTCTCTCTGCCCCTCCCCAACTTGTGCTAGCTCACTCTCTCTCTCAAAAATCAAAATAAACATTAAAAAAAATACTTAAGGGGCGCCTGGGTGGCGCAGTCGGGTAAGCGTCGGACTTCAGCCAGGTCACGATCTCGCGGTCCGTGAGTTCGAGCCCCGCGTCAGGCTCTGGGCGGATGGCTCGGAGCCTGGAGCCTGTTTCCAATTCTGTGTCTCCCTCTCTCTCTGCCCCTCCCCTGTTCATGCTCTGTCTCTCTCTGTCCCAAAAATAAATAAAAAATGTTGAAAAAAAATTAAAAAAAAAAAATACTTAAACAGGGGCGCGTGGGTGGCTCAGTCAATTGAGCGACCGACTTCAGCTCAGGTCATGATCTCACGGTTTGTGAGTTCCAGCCCCGTGTCGGGCTCTGTGCTGACAGCTCAGAACCTGGAGCCTGCTTCGGATTCTGTGTCTCCGTCTTTCTCTGCCCCTCCCCTGCTCCTGCTCTGTCTCTGTCTCAGAAATACACATTAATGGGGCGCCTGGGTGGCGCAGTCGGTTAAGCGTCCGACTTCAGCCAGGTCACGATCTCGCGGTCCGTGAGTTCGAGCCCCGCGTCGGGCTCTGGGCTGATGGCTCAGAGCCTGGAGCCTGTTTCCGATTCTGAGTCTCCCTCTCTCTCTGCCCCTCTCCCGTTCATGCTCTGTCTCTCTCTGTCCCAAAAATAAATAAACATTGAAAAAAAAAAACTTAAAAAAAAAAAAAAAGAAATACACATTAAAAAAAAATACTTAATGGGGCCTGGGTGACTCAGTCAGTTAAGCATCCAATTTCAGCTCAGGCCATAATCTCCCAGTTTGTGAGTTCAAGCCCCGCACTGGGCCCTGTGCTGACAGCCCAGAGCCTGGAGCCTGCTTCAGATTCTGTGTCTCCCTCTCTCTCTGCCCTTCCCCTGCTCATGCTCTGTCTCTCTCTGTCTCAAAAACAAAACAAAACAAACTTAAATAAAAAGCTATGCTTGTTTTCATTAATCAAAGTTTAAAAATCATGATTTCATCATACATGAAATAATTGTTTTCTCCACATATTTTATGAGGTGGTTTTCTAACTACAACAAATACTTCTCCCATATACACAAATGCTACAAGAAAAGAGCAAAACTGTTTCCTTTTTTAATATGGAAAAGTGATTTTCCCCTTCTTGATTAATAAGGTTCCCCATAACAGAGGCCACACTTAAGGGTTTAATAGATTTCCTTTTAAACTATGTTCCTTATTGAAAACCAAGGCACAAAGGGTACCTAACTAAGTAAAGGTGCATAACTCAGAAATATACACTCAATATTTTTAAATTAAGTACCATAATGCCAGTTACATTTTATTCTATATAGTACTATTTTGGGGTGCCTGAGTGGCTCAGCTGGTTAAGTGTCTGACTTTGGCTCAGGTCATGATCTCATGGTTCATGAGTTTGAACCCCGAGCCCCACATAGGCTCCGTGCTGACATGTCAGTGCACAGCCTGCTTGGATTCTCTCTCTCCCTCCTTCTCTGCTTCTCCCACACTTGAGTGCATGCACACGTGGGTTCTCTCGCTCGCTCTCTCAAAAATAAATAAACTTAAAAACAACAACAACGACAACAAGTAAAATGGAGTAACAATTTCCAGCTGCCCTGTCTTCATGCTCACAATTCGCAAACAGCAGAATGAAAACACTTTGGTAGTGTGAAATGCTGTAACAGGTGGAAATACACCTACATGCACAGTAGCTAAATTGCAGTGATTCAGCTCCATCGGGAAAGGCAGCAAGCACTTCTATGGGCTCATTGGCTCTACATTTGGTTTGTATGCAGATTTGGACTCTAGGAGCCCCCAAGTTCAACCAACAGCAGTGCAACCAGATATTGCTTTGGAAAATCACTCAGCAGAGAATTCTCCTGGGGGAATTTCATCAGCCTGACACTTCCAACTCTGCCAGGGGATGGGCTCACGAAAAGGCTCCCTGTCGAACAGCTCTGCCCTCAGTGTTTCAGGCACTCCCAGTGGTGTCTTGCTGGCTTAATTATGACTGTGTTCCTTCTCAGAATTATCTTTCTGGGCCTGATGTAACTTCAAAAACATATTTTAAGCAAAATAATAAATTGTAGTAATTAAAATAAGCAATAATAAATATCTCAAGAGTACTTAAAACAATCTCCATCAGATCTGGGAGGCTGCACTGTGCCGAGCTGTCCTTAGGGGCATGAACTCCATGGCAGGCCATCTGTCACTTGCCCAAAGTTACAGACTGGGGAGAGAGCTGCCCACCAAAGAGGAGCCAGAAGAACTACTCTGGTTGTGGTTTCTGCCCTGGATCCATGAGCAAGTCACTGAACACCTGTGTTACCCATCTGTGAAATAGAGAGAAGCAGAGTGAGTGCCTCACTCATAGAACTGCTGAGGATCAAAATAAGCAAAAACATTCAAAGCACTTAGAGGAGTGTCTCACGCATGATAAGTGCTCAAGTCATATTAGCTCCTATTATCACAGTTTTTAAGTCCTCTGGAACAGTATAAAATTTCATACTGCATCTTTAGTATATAGGAAATTCTATACTTGACTATTTCCTTCACTAACAGGATTTTGTCTTTGGCAACTTTTCCTTCTCTTTCTCTCCTTTTAAAATAAGTTATGGTAAAATATCAACACTTGAATTGCTTCTCTTTAGGAAAATGACAAAGGCTCAATAGAAAAGTAGTGTGGTGTGGTGTGGAGGGGAAAACAGTAAACCGAGAGCAAAGACCTGAATAGCAGTTGGGGGCTGTCACTGCTAGTTGCCCCAGCCAGAGGCTAAGACTGGAATAGTCTACAGCAAATTCTGCACTCTAGCAGTGGGTGACATACAAGTATTGTATAATTTTAGATACAGTCTTCATTACTGAACATGCTTCATTTTTACATTATCATGCTATAATAAAGAACTTATGTGTTCTTTTCCTTAAGTTGCCATTCAAACTAGATTTGACTTCAAAATAGGTGCCAGTAATGAAAATAAAGTCAAATATGTACTGTCTAAATATTATCTGTAAGTGCAAAATACAGGTAAATGAGAACTAAGGTTATTTTCTAGTTTATTCACACCAAACTCTGGAAGAGAAAGGATATTATAATTACCTCATATATATAATATATGTAAATATGTAACATATGTAAATATATGTAACATATGTAAAGCATCTAGTACAGTGCTTGGCCTCTAGTCAGTACCCAGTAAATAGCTATCATTCTTACTATCATGTGTTGCCATACCACATATGAAAGAAATAAAATCCTGAGAAGTTGGTTTTCTTGGGTTACATGGGTAGTGACCCAAGGGATTTAAACCCAAGTTCCTTTGGCACCAAAACTCTACCTTGTTGCCTGTAGAACCCTACTTTGCCACCTGCAGGTGAAACTAATGGTACAAAGTTCAATCCGCCAAAAATTCACCTGACATCGAAATTAATTTGTCAAGTCAAAGTCTGAGCAATCTATGTAACTGTAACACAACTGAACAAAGGCAAATTGTTTTTATATTTGCAAAGAAAATGAACTGCGGCCAGCCAGCATGAAATTACTTGTACACTTTCTTAGCCTGCTCAGTTAAAGCTCATTCAAAATAACATAATTACTCTGTCCTATTTACAAATCTGAACACTGCATACATTTTAGTCATCTCCTTTGGGCAATCTACTACATAAGGGTGCAGAAACCCTGCATGGAAAAGTTAGTTCTAATACATGTTGCTACTTCTCATAAAGGATTTGTGACACGCAGAGTTTCTTGTGGTGAAATTAGCAACATAAGCTAATTCTTGAGAATTTAGGTTGTCTCTGGATATCCTGTCAGCTCACTAGCAAATAAATAAAGTGACATTTATTCATGAACTAACTGTTTGGAAAGCCAAACAGGAAAGTATTTGCTAAACCAGCATATGGTTAAGAAAGTAACATAAGCTAAGGTCTTGTTAATAGAAAAAACCCCCACAGTGTTCAGGTGGGGTGAGTTTCTGATACAAAAAATGAAGTATGGGCTTAACAACTGGCCAGTGAATTTGGTTAATACATAAATAGAAGTATGAGCCATCCACTCCTTCGCTGAAAACTTGTCACACCTATGGTTTGGGTGGGCATAAAGGTGCTATCTGGTAAGGAAGACTGCTGATGGGGGTCTACCATCAGAGCAAGGAAGGAATTCCCGCTCACAATTCCTCCTTTTCCTCCATAAAAGGAGCTTTTCCCTGGAGAGTAAGATGTCCATGGGGTGCCTGGCTGGCTCAGTCGTAAAGCATGTGACTCTTGCTCTCCGGGTTGTGAGTTCGAGCACCACAATAGGTATTAAGGCTACCTAAAAATAAAATCTTTAGGAGAGGCTAGCTGGCTTAGTGGTTAGAGTGTGCAATTCTTTTTTTTAATGTTTATTTTTGGGAGGGAAAGAGAGAGACAGAGACAGAGACAGAGGGCAAGGAGGGGAGGGGCAGAGACGGAGACAAAGAATCTGAAGCATGCTTCCAGGCTCTGAACTGTCAGTACAGAGACTGACGCAGGGCTTGAACTCACAAACCATGAGATCATGACCTGAGCCGAAGTTGGATGCTTAACCGACTGAGCCACCCAGGGGCCCCCGGAGTGTGTGACTCCTGATTGCAGGGTTATAGACTCGAGCCCCACGGTATGGAGATTATTTACAATCTTTAAAAAAATAAAATAAAATGGGGTACCTGGGTGGCTCAGTCGGTTGGGCAACTGACTCTTGATTTCAGCTCAGATCATGATCTCACAGTTTATGAGATTGAGCCCTGTGTCAAGTTCTGCACTGACACCTGGGAGCCTGCTTAAGATTCTCTCTCTCCCTTTCTCTCCTCCCCTTGCCTGCTCGCACAAGTACTTTCTCTCAAATAAACATTTTTTAAAATATAATAAAATAAAATCTGATCTGAAAAAAAAAAAAAAAAAAAAAAGAGTAAGATGTCCCAGTGAGGAAATGAATACCTCAAATGGAGAGAAAAGCCATTCAAAAAGGGCATATGTAGGCACAGGCAGGGAGAACTATACTTCAGAGGCAAATTATTCTCCTAAAAAATACAAAGCTCTTAAATTGTTCACAAATATTCTATCCTACCAACACCTTCGTCTGGAGAAAGAAAGATCAGGGAAGAAAGATCCTGCTAAACTGCGAGCAGGGGAAAAACTGCCTCATCTGTAAGAGGCTTCTAGGCCCACAGCCTGGCTCACAAAAGGATTGGGGGAGGGGCATCTGAACCACCTGAAATTGTCTGCAAAAGTCTGCATTTGCAAGACAGTCTCAAAGGGACCCATGATTCACATAACTTTAAAAGTCAAAGTTCAAGCAGAAGTGTCACAGATACAAACTCAAAATCTTACTCTTCTGCTTATGAGCTGTGTGATCACCCAGATTAGCGAAGCAAATCACCCAATTTTTCAGAACTTCAGTTTCGACATTTTAAAATGGAAAAGATAATGCCTAACTCCATGTGAGGATTAAATGTGATAAGGCATACTAAGCTTCCAGCACAATCATGTTCATCCACCCAGAAGGAGGGCAGCAGAAAGCGACTAAAACTTCTAGCATTATAAGGAATGAAATCTGAAACTTTATACACTAAGGACAACGTCAGGACTTAGTGAGAGCCCCCCAAACACCATCAGTTCCCTATATCCACCATTTCATAACTCACAAACCTCCCCACATGAAAAAATTCATGCCTCATTTGATGGTCATGACATTTCTGGCAGATTGTTGGTGAAAGAGATTCAAGGACATCTCTAATGTCTCTGAAGTGGAAAATCCAATACTGGGAGAAAAACATCTCAGACTATTAGCTCTTAAACTTATCAGAAATTAAATGAAATGGAATAATACTTCATTTCTCTAAACAGCTTTCCAAATTCTGCAATAACTTGTGTGATGTTTTTATGTTAAAATGCATAACATCTTCATGTTTGTATTTATAATTCCTCTACTTATTTACACAGCTGGTTCTTTTTTTTTTTCAAGTTTATTTATTTTTTTAGTAATCTCTGTACCCAATGTGGGGTTCAAAGCCACAACCCCCGAGATCAAGGATCGCACACTCTGCCAACTGAGCCATCCAGGTGCCCCTATGTGGCTA
Source organism: Puma concolor (assembly GCF_028749965.1). NCBI lineage: Eukaryota > Metazoa > Chordata > Mammalia > Carnivora > Felidae > Puma > Puma concolor. Next base: position 16,316,307 of record NC_141672.1, on the reverse strand, counting down.
GTTCTTAATTATCTAGACCAAATGAGAAAAGTAATAGAAAATATAAAAATTAGAAAAATCCTTGCTCATTTTAATCAGTTTTGGACCTTGGAAAGCTCACTTTATGTAGGTAGAGAGGTCAATCTAAGATTTCCATTTGTTTCAGATGGTCCGATAGATCTAACCAAAGATATTTACTGATACTTGTCTATACGACAATTTTATCTGATTTATAACTTTCATAACTGAATGAATATGCAGCCAAAAGGTTGAAAACTCTGCAGGTGTTATACTTTTACCTTACACATGTTTCAGTTATTTTTAGAGTCCAACTGAAAACAGCTAGTACAGAAGGAAATACGCATGAAATTCTTGAGGTCTACTCAGATAACAGTCAAGATAAGGTCAGTGGATATTTGGAATACCTAAGACACTAATTTAAAATAAAACACTCCGATGGCCAAGAACACTTTCTAAAGTTGTGCTTGAGAGTAATGGTTTGCATTATATGCTTGATGCCTCTCTATATCAACAAATCCCTTAGCCAAAAATTTCCTCATCATCCAGAAAACATTATGGGAAGAACCTATTTAAAAGAAGCTGACATTCCCTCAATATAGCAATCTTACCTCAGGGAGTCCCTAAAACCTGACTGTTTTCTGTTTCAGAAGAAGCCCCAAAATGAAGAAGAAAATTCTAAAGAAAAAGGTGCTTTCCTACCTGTGTTCAAAGCTTTGTGAATGTTCAACCCTCTCCAAATAATACAATCATAGAGCAAATAAAAGCTGACTTAACTGAGCTGCTATCTATGCTTATCAATGTAAATTCAAAACAAGAACCTTAATTTTATTTATTTTTTTAACTTTTTTAAAATGTTTTTTGAGAGAGAGACACAGAGACAGAGTGCAAGCAGGGGAGGGGCAGAGAGAGGGAGACAGAATCCAAAGCAGGCTCCAGGCTCTGAGCTGTCAGCACAGAGCCCAACCCGGCACTCCAATCCATGAACTGTGAAATCATGACCTGAGCTGAAGTCGGACGCTTAACCAACTGAGCCACCCAGGTGCCCCAAAAACCTTAATTTTAAACTAAGTAGACACTGGGGAGCCTGGGTGGCTCAGTTGGTTGGGCGTCTGGCTTCGGCTCAGGTCACATCTCACGGTTTGTGGGTTCGGGCCCCGTGTCGGGCTCTGTGCTGACAGCTCAGAGCCTGGAGCCTGCTTCAGATTCTGTGTCTCCTCCTCTCTCTGCCCCTCCCATGCTCATGATCTGTCTCTCAATAATAAATAAACGTTAAATAAATAAATAAATAAATAAATAAATAAATAAATAAATAAAACTAGACATTTATTCAGCAGCTAAGTACTGTAAGGTACAAGGCAATATTTCAGACAATGGTGACCTTAACAGTCCTACACTGATAGAGCTTACATTCTAAAGAATAAAAACTTGCCATATGTGTGATGTACTTTGAATACAAGTTTTAAAAAATTTTCTGAAGATCTGTGATAAACCGTTACAGAGTAACCAAATATCAAAGGCTTTAATTAAATTCTTAAAATAAGAAGTCACAGGAAGAACTTGCAAATTTTGCTCAATTTTTTGCCTGATTCAACAAAATGCTTTGGAGGTAATTTTAGCTATGGCTTAGTATTGATCTCAACTTCAAAACTGTAGTTATATATGTACACCATATATGTAGACAACAGTGAGGATCCCCCTTCCCCCATTCACACCCGAAACACTCAAAAATCGCCGAAAGAAAACTGCCTTCTAAAATTTAAGTTATAAAACTAACACATAATGTATCATAGCAAAAACATGAAAAAGTTATCTTTAAAAGACTTCTCTAGATGGGGCACCTGGCTGGCTCATTTGGCCGAGCACCTGACTCTTTATCATGGGGTCATGAGTTGGAGCCCCACGTTGGGAGTAGAGATTACTTAATAAATAAAAGTTTGTTTTTTTTTTTTTTAAAGCTTCCAGGGTTGGGATACCTGGCTGGCTCAGTCCCTAGAGTATGCAACTAGGTCCTCAGTTTGAGCCCCATGTTGGGTGTAGAGATTACTTAAACAAAACAAAACAACAACAACAAAAGGCTTCCCAGGTGTTTTAAGTTACTTGTTTCCTAACTGGAGACTAAAATGTTAAAAAACAAAAAAACAAAACAAAACAAAAAAACCCCACTCCAACCACATGTAAATTTAAGTTGAATAAGGACTTCATGATAAAGGAAGGGATCCTGTACAAGAAATAATCTAGGGGCACCTGGGTGGCTCAGTTGGTTAAGTGTCCCACTCTTGATTTCAGCTCAGGTAATGATCTCAGGATTTTGTGAGTTTGAGCCACAAATCAAGCTCTAGGCTGACTGTGCAGAGCCTGCTTGGAATTCTCTCTCTGCCCCTCACCCACACGCACTCTCTCTGTCTCAAAATAAGAAACTTAAAAAAAAAAAAAAAAGAAATAGTAGGCAATGAATCTAATTAAAACCCATGATAACATGATAAAAATAAGATTATCAAAAATAAGGGGGCAAGAGGCAGTGACACTGTACAAACTAATTTCAACTGGCATGGAAAAAGAGGTTCAAATATGATGGGTAAATTACAATGGTACATTAAAATTTTAACAGTCTAGTAACGTAAAAGGTGTGATTGCCAGGGCACCTGGGCGGCTTAGTTGGTTTAGCATCTGACTTTTGATTTCGACTCAGGTCATGATCCCAGGGTTGTGGGATCCAGTTCCACTCAGTGTGGAGCCTGCTTAAGATTCTCTCCCTCCTCCTTTGCCCCCTGACCCTACAAAAAACATAAATAAATAAAAAATGTTTAAAAAAAAAAAAAAAGTACAATTGCCAGTGGCCACTATACTTGTTTTTACTCTAAGAACATTTTATGAATAAACATTGCTTCTTCCATTTACAAGAGACTACAGGATATTAACAAAAGAATTAATCTGCAAGAGAAGTTGGTGAGTCACCACAACATGGAAATGGGAGACATAAACAATAACAGTAATGAAGAGTCACACTTCCTGGGAGTTTCTCACATACCAAGTCCTCTGCTAAATGTTTTTTCATTTAACACTAAATCCTCACAACCACCATCAAGTATATACTACTCTTGGGGCACGCCTGGGTGTCTCAGTCGGTTGAGTGACCGACTTCAGCTCAGGTCATGATCTCGTGGTTTGTGAGTTTGAGTCCCACCTCAGGCTCTGTGCTAACAGCTCAGTGCAGAGCCTGCCTCAGATTCTGTGTCTCCCTCACTCTCTGCCCCTTGCCCATTCATGCTGTCTCTATCTCTCATAAATAAAAGAAATTTTTCTTCATTAAAAAAAAAAAGTATATACTACTCTTACTGTTATCCCCAGTCTACCGATGAAAACCAGTGGACTTGAAAAATACCAAGTCCAAATGTAATTGGACAAAAATCACTTTTTAAAAAATGTTTTTATCGTGAAAGTTTCTTTTTCATTTCGCCTGGTCTTTTTTCAGATAAAACATTTGCATCTATGTGAACTGTTGTAAGTGAAGGAAAGAGATGCATAAAGTGGACAGGATATTTATGAATTACGTGATGATGTATCGCCTGGACAGATCACAGAACTGATGGGTCACATAATTAATAAATGGCAGCACTGGGGCTCAAATTCAAGTTTTTCCGATTCGACCTGCAAATGTCTTAAGCACTCTGTTAAACAGCCTTCTCAAGAGGCAAATAAAGGCCGTGCCCACCTAAGCCCTGCCCAGAAAGGGTGCCGAGACTCAAAGGAACTTGTCTGATGCCAGAGGCAGTACCATTCCCCTCATGAAGATAGGTAAGGCTTTCAAGGCAGCTTCCTTCTCTGGTTCCAGTCTCACCAACTGGCTCCCGTGTGGCCTGCCCACAAAACACGGCCTGGCCAGGGAACACACATACTTGGGGCCCTTGGTGGCTCCATATCTTGTTGTAAATTATGAAATTTTAATCCTGCTTTTACATATCCTTCTCAGTGAGGTGGGGTAATGCAGGTCTTACTCCCTGAGAGGATAGGTTTTTGCTTTGTTTTAAGGGCAGGGGAGAGGAGGGGAGGGGAAGAGAGAGAGAGAATCTTCAGCAGGCTCTGCACTCAACCTGGAGCCCTGGAATCATGACCTGAGCCAAAATCAAGAGTCAGATGATCAACTGGCTGAGCCACCCAGGAACCCCAAGACAATAGGTTTTTAAACTGAACCACCTTACTCTAAACTATGCTGATTCCATTGAGGTAACCCTGCCCAGTGGGAGTGGTTGTTCCCAGGTGATACCCTCTTGCCTCACCACATCCATCAAACCTCTGTAACACATACCCTCCAAACTGGAGAGGAAATTTCCTAATTCCCCTTAAATTCTACAAAGGCTTTCACAGCCTCTCTTGAAAACACATTATGAAACTCAGAATGAATGACAGGCAGAGAATTTCAACAGCTTTTCATGAGGCTGTTACTATAATGAATTCTCCTATGGGGATAATGTTCTACCATTTTTAGAAGTCACTTTCGACAGCTCAAATATGGTGAATGTAGAAAAAGTTAATCTAAGGTAACTAAATTGGAAATAAGTACATTAACCTTTCCATCTGTAGTTTCTGAATATATTATAAAATATCTTAGACATTGAAAAAAAATATGACTAACAAACATCATACAACTACGCATCCAGCTTAAGAAATAAAATAATACAGATAGAGGTGAAACCTCTGCGTTGTGTTCTAATGATATTATTGTGGAGCCCTTGTAACTGTCGTTATAGAAGTAAAATAACTAAGCAAGTAAAGACTTTTCCTCCCCAAATTTAAATCTGGTGAGTAGCAGAGCTTATCAGACAAATCTATACACTATGATAATTCTGAGTCTACTTGATGGGAGAATAGTGCCAGATAACAAACACCAACAGCTCGTCGTATGAATCTCGTAAGTGATGTATGGACACAAAGTCAGAACAGGTGTTATCCTGACTCAGAGTCCTTCTGAAGGGTCATTCGGTCATTTGGTAAGATTAGGCCTGGGGCTTGAGCCATCTGTTTATATGCTACAGAGCAGAGCTTCTAGAGGTTTGAAAGGAAGAGTTCGTAATACAAACTAACTTCCTAACCATGACTGTCATTAAATATTGGAAATACTGGGATAGTCTATCCAAGGGCAAGACATTTTCTAGGGCCCATGCCCATTCCCTCTCAAAGCACTCTACTCTTGTTAAAATTAGTCTCATTATGTACCCACAGCCGTATGAAGTTGCTGGTTCCTGAGTATGGCCACTTCAAGCAAGCGATGGTCATTTCTCTGGACTTCCTGACGAACAGAGAAGGAAAGCGATGCCTGTGGGTTTAGTTCAGCCTGTTTTTATTGAGCACATTCCATGCCTGGTACTCTAGGTACAAAAATAAATTAACCACAGTTCCTCAAGAAGTTGATTCTGTAGTGGCTGTACGCAGACCTGGTACATGAGGAAGAAGTGACAGCAAAAGAAGAACCAAAATTTTAAAAAAAGGAAAACTGGGTGAAGGAAGTAAAAATATATATAATAAATGTAAGCAAGCAGGGCTGGCCACTGAGGCCAGCTCTCATGGTTTACTTTGTCCTTCTTGGACTGCTCCATTTCATCTTCTTCCTAAGGCTCTGCCTCCTCTATTCAACCCCGAAGGGTCTGTCTACTATGTCTTCTCGTTCTGTCCTAGACGGCCTCACGCCCTCTCCCAGCTTTGATGAACTGACCTAGGTTGAAATTCCCAAATCTCTTCCCCGTAGCTGAGCTCCAAGCCCACAACTGCCTCTCCTTGCTCGACCTCTCCAACTAGCATCATTTTTTAAAAATTGTTTAATTTAATCCAAGTTAATCAGCAGTGCAATAATGACTTTAGAAGTAGAATCTGCTGATTTATCCTCTACATATAACACCCAGTGCTCATCCCAAGAAATGTCTTCCTCAATCCCCCTTGCCCATTTAGCCATCCCCCCCACCCACATCGCCTCCAGCAACTGTTTGTTCTCTATATTTAAGAGTCTCTTACGTTTTGTCCCCCTCCTTGTTTTTATATTATTTTTGTTTCCCTTCCCCTATGTTCATCTGTTTTGTATCTTAAATTCCACATATGAGTGAAGTCATATTTGTCTTTCTCTGACTAATTTCACTTAGCAACCAACTGGCGTCTCTAACTCACCAGAAGTGATCTCACCACACACCTCTCCTTATCCCCTTTCAAATCTGCTCTTCCTTTTATGCTGCCTCTCCCGGTTACAGCCTCCAATGTTCACTGGATACCTGAGTATCAACCTGGACCCCTGGCTAGCTCTTCTCCACACTTGGTAGGTAGGTCCTGAATATCTCCAGATTCCATCCACTTCTCTCCATTCCCATCCAAATCCAAGTGACTACCATCTGCACAACTCCTCCTTTTTACTCGTTCTCCAGAGGGCCCACCCTTCACAAAAACAATTATACCAAGTCCCTGCTTATAATCCTTCACTAATGGGGCGCCTGACTGGCTCAGAGAGCATGCAACTCTTGATCTTGGGGTTGTGAGTTCAAGCCCCATGTTGGGTGTAGAGATTACTTAAAAATAAATAAATTAAGTAATTAAAAAAATTCTTCACTAACTTCCCTACTACTTTCAGGTAGAAAACTTGCCTCACGTCTTTGGCCTGTAGTTCCTATGTTGGAAGTCTAGTCCAGCCTTTTGCCACCCTGTACCATCCCCTTCCCTCTGCAGCCTCTCCCTACAGCACCCTCTACTTTCCCCCAACGTAGCATGGATCAACCTATTTTCTTACTCATTATCAACACTAGGGTGAGCTCCCAGTACATATGCCCAAGGCACTAAAGAGCTCTTTTATATCAAACAATCAGATGATTCTCAATAGTCACCAGGAGCACAGTTTATCTCTTTGTACCTTTTTATGAACTACAACAATGGGATTTCCAGTTAGGAATATAAGCTGGGCATTTACATAGAATAACCAGTTTCTCCATCTTCCTCTTACCCCCAATCCAAGCAACCAAAGAGCTATGAGCACAGAACTTGATGTGGGGCTCGAACCCACAAGCTGTGAGATTCAGACCTGAGCTTAAGTCAGACACTTAACCCAGGCACCCATCATTTTTTTTTTTAATGTTTTATTTATTTTGTAAGAGAGAGACGGCAGGGGAGGGGCAGAGAGAGAGAGAGAGAGAGAGAAAAAGAGAGCAGGGGAGGGGCAGAAAGAGAGGAGGACAAAGGATCAGAAGCAGGCTCCATCCTGACAGGCTGAAAGCAGCAAGCCAGATGTGGGGCTTGAATTCGAGAACTGTGGGATCACGACCTGAGCCAAAGTCAGATGCAAAACCGACTGAGCCCCCCAGGCATTTTAAATTTAAGATATGATGTGGATCCTTGAGGACTCCACAACTTCCTACAGACAAAATTAGCAGTTTCCTGGGCAAACCTCCCTATGATAACTATAAGACTGTTATTAGAACTTTGGCTTTGGCAGGGCGCCTGGGTGGCTCAGTTGGTTAATCATCCGACTTCAGCTCAGGTCACCATCTCACAGTCCATGAGTTTGAGCCCCGCATCAGGCTCCGTGCTGACAGCTCGGAGCCTGGAGTCTGCTTCAGATTCTGTGTCTCCCTCTCTCTCTGCCCCCCCCCCCCCATGCTCTGTCTCTCTCTGTCTCAAAAATAAATAAAAACATTACAAAAAAAGAACTTTGGCTTTGGGGTGCCTGGCGGGCTTAGTTGGAGCAACATGCTGAATCTTGAACCTCAGGTTGTGGGTTCCAGCCCACACTGGGTATAGAGATTACTGAAGAAATAAATAAACTTGGAAAAAAATAATACAAAGTTAAAAAAAAAAAAAAGAGCTTTGACTTTATTTGCACTTTAAATCACACAACCACTGTGAGAATTAGGCACCAATGTTATCCCTATCCCCACGGCTCAGATGAGGGAACATAACTTTCCAAGGTTAAACAACCAGTCGGTGGGGAAACCAGAATTCAAACTCAGGCGGTATGTCTTTATAATTGTGGCATGGACTGTGCAACACAGTCAATGGATACTGAACGAATGAAGTCAGTAAAGTGTACTAGATCAAGATGACCCATTTGGGGTATTAGAAAACCAGCACTTGGAAAATCCTAAATGCATTACTAATCTGATTTTGGATTGCATTTTGAGGGAACAAATATAAGCACTTTCAAAACTCAGACACTATTATCTTATGGGGCACACTCAAAAGAAGACCTTTTGCTCTGTATCTATTCCTTCCTCACAGGGAGGGGGGCTTGCAGGCTCGGACATCAAGGCCAGGGACATACTTGGAGAGCACAGAGCCAGCAAGCACTAAAATGGGAAAGAAGGCGCTAAGCCAGCCTAGAGAAGCCTGCAAGCCTTTTGCCAGGCTGGTGGGGAGGGGGGGGTGGGGGGGGGGTCTCACCTCCCGCAGCTCCAGTCTTTGGGCCACAGCCTCCAGGCTCTCCTGGCCAGTGCTCTCCACAGACAGCGTGAACTCCACAAACTCGTTATTGAGCAGCTGGATCCGGGCAACCAGGCAGCTCTTGCTGGACACCGTGTAGCGCCGGGTGCGTTTTAGTTTCAACCCGAATGGCAGTGGCATCTTCTCCCTTCGAGGGTGGAGGGGTTGAAGAGGGAAAAGCACCGCCCCAATCCGGTGGTAGTGACGGCGGGAGAAAGCGATCCTCTCCTGACCTGACCGCAGGAGCACCGTACAGTCTCCGGCTGCTCACCCAGCAGCGGCTGCCGCCATCAAAAAGCAAATGAGTCCCCAAAGGCCGGGTGAAGAGAGCATCCACGCCAGTGCTGAGGAAAGAGGAACACCAGTGACATAGGCAATAGCAACTTCTGAACTGAGTTTTTATAAAAATACAAATCAATAAGGTTGCATCCAAAGAATAAGCTTTCCCTCTCTTCTGGAAAAAGATGGCAAGAACGGGATCTGGGAGGCATGTGAGGAAGTTTATCATCAGACGAGTTAGCCCCTGGGTCAGACTCCACCCCTCATTCAATCCTACAAATAGTGATAACCACCTACGGCTATCTAGGGGATTAAATGAGATAATGGTTGGCAACGAAGATGACGCCAAATTTAGTAGTTTAGTAGCTCGTATTAGTGGCTCTATGTTAAAAGGGTTTTTTTGTTTTGTTTTGTTTTGTTTTGTTTTAGTCGCTTTTTGGCTCACCCAAAACACCCGAGGTCAGGGTTCTTTTAGCCCTTAAGGGAGAACACTGCAAAACACCTACGTAACAAATTAACCCTGAACCCAAACGGGAGGAATAATCTCCTGGAACATATGGCAGTCGCGAGGTTCAAGCGAGGTGAAACGCTTAACAAGCATTTGTAGCGCCGTTTGTAGTTTATAAATATTTACGTCACCAAATTGATTTGTTTATAAACAAGGCAAAGACCCTACAGATGCTTGTCATCCGGTGACCATCAGAAGCATGGAAATTCTGAAAAGGGTGGCCCCGGCTTCCCTCCGGAAGGGTACGCCCGAAGACGCGGTGGGGCTTCACCTAAGCGGGGCCTCGGGCCAGCAGACGAGGCGGGCGAGGCCTTAAACGCCATTCTGAATTAACAAGTGGCGGACGCGGCTCAACAAGCCCATGAGGCCGGGGACCAAGCGGAGAACTCAGACTCGGACTCCCATCGAGTCCTCCCAGCGGAAAAGAAGGCGGCGTTGCCTGGCCAACGCGCTGCCTCAGAAGCCCCGGAACTCTCCGTCTGCGGCCACGTTTCCGGACGGACGCGCCAGGGAAGTACCGGCCCCTACGCTCCCGGAGGGAACGTTTAAAGAACCCAGCTCGAGCCCCGCTGGAGGTTGGAGAAGTCTGGGTGGGGGTCCATCTGGTTCCCGATTTGGAGCCTCAGGACACTTTCCCCCTCCCCCGCCCCAACGCGATTTACAACATTTTAAAACACACCTGTTGATGGTAACTCCAGGTTGGGGCAAACTGAGCGTGAGCGGCGGCTGGGAGTTTTTTCCCCTAAAGGAGTCAACAAAATCCCGGGACGGTTCCCACCCTTTGTTTTCTTCTGAGTGGAGACGGCCCCCGAGGACGAAACGTTTGGCTCGGCCGCGGCTCGCAACCCTGAACTTGGGCGGGGAACCACGCGAAGGGGCAAGGTCCGCCCCCAATCCTCTCAGCTGGGAGACAGAACCCAGGCCTCGAAAGAAGCGGCTTTCTCAGCTTCACACTGGGATGGGCTGAACTGGGAATTGATCCCAGATTCCTCATTCCCCGTCCTCTGCTCTTTCCCACTTTCCTGACTGCGTCTCGGTTTCAGAGGTGATGGGCACACAGGGCTGGGGTACGGCAGAGCTAGAGAACAGGGTTTAGCTATTTCACTAGGCTTTGCCAAAGTTAACATTTAGAATTCCGTTCCACAAAAGTGTATTGCATCTCGGAGTACAAGGCGGTGTAGTGGACGGTGTGAGAAATCTAAGACGAACCCTAAGCCGTCGCTGCCCTTAAGGAGATTACATGCATGCTATAATTATATACATGGCTGTATCTCTAGTAAGGACGGAGCCACGGTTTTCTCTCTGTTTTGTTTTCTGTTGTTTGTGCTTCGGTTTGGTTTTTGTCTTTGGAATTCTGGTTATGCCCAGGTAGCCAAAAAATAAAAGCTAAAAACAAGCAATAGAGGAGAAAGGGCAACCGGGACTACATAAAGTGCTGTTTTAAACAACAAAATTTTTGCTGGGTACTTTCCGTAAGTAAAAGGACCATACTAAAACGGGGAAATACAAATATAAAAAGATATGGTCTCCACTTGCGATTTTCAATGCTTCCTACCTCAGGGTATAAACTAGATAGATAGTTGAGGCAAAAGGGAAAAAAAAAAATCAAGAAATGAGAATTTTAAATAATAAACTTTTAACTAAAAAATTGCCTGATGGGCCATCAGTGTTTGTATAATACATATTTTTAAAAAAGATTAGATGTACATAAAATACCACATATACTACACAAATACCTTTCATGAGATGAGGTGGTGGATTTCAATTTTATATACAAATTATGATAACTGAAAGTAAGACAAATTAAGTATTGTGAAAAGACAAGATATTGCATATATACAGAGGAAAGATGTGTATTAAGAGTGTTCAAATATGGTAGACTCTTCATTACAAAGACAGACCTAAGAGCCTTGAAGGCAGTAGATATTACTCTATATAACAATTATTAACTTAAAGCTCTGATTAAGCAGATGCAGAATAAAACTTTCAGTTGTCCCTGAGATTTGAAATGTACAGCATCAGAGATAAAGAAAAGTCAATGTTCTTTATTTTGGTAGATGTTATAATTGAGAAAGTTGAGGGGTCAATGTGGGTGTGCATGTCGATGTCAGGTACCTTTTTCCCCAAGATCTATCCACAAGAATAACTTGCTTTTTGCTTATTTATAGAAAACTTATGTTAATACTGTTTAATAATTTAGAAAATTATCAACGATTAACACATTTTAATTTCCAGTTACATATAGTATTCACTAGCATATGGAGTAGAAATATAAGTTGCTCTTTGGGGGGTTTCAGGTGTAGAATAATATGCAGTAAATTGAAAGGTCTAAAATTATAACTTCTCTACTAACCAAATAATTCATAATTCGCTTTTGAAGGAGAAACTAGTTAACACTTTCTCTACAAAACCATTCTGTTATGTAATAATAGCTACATGTTAAATTCTTTTCCACTTTTCAAAAGGCAGTCTATTTGTGAATTCATTTTAATGTTTTCACATCCTCTTTCAAAAGTTTTTCAAATAGAGTCACTCTGAATACTGTCGTTTCCACCCCTGCTAAGATCCTCCCCACATGTAAATTTGCCAATGATACTTTAAAGTAAAATAATCACTAAGAGTATATGTCATCTTTAGAGTAATACATAAATCTACAGCACTAAATCAAACATTTTTCTCACGGACTTATGTGTAGATACTCGAGAATACCATACCCTAGGAACAAAACAGACAACTATTATCAGATTAAAATTACTGTCATATCCCAAAGTTAAAAAAAAATCTGTCAGCAACTAATTAGGCATACAGCGGTTGTCACTTAGAGCACACGGAGTGTTTTGAATGTGTTTGCGAGTACGCTATTATTATAAGGCTTTCTCAGCAAAAAAGAAAATAAGACGCGTATGCCAAGAGCAAGCCAATCTAATCAGGATTTGCAGAAATCACAAGTCGGAATTTGCAGACCCAAGAATTCTTTTTTCCAGAGTAAACACTCTACTCCAAAAACAAGTCACCACCAAACAATCCTTCCCTACTCGCCTTCTCGCCAAAGTTATCCGGCAAATTTCGCACTTAATATTCTGAGAGACGCAACTATGCCTAAGACTTTTAAAACCGTGATCCAGAATTTAGCCTCAATAGTCAACCGAGTTCAGAATAGAAGTTCAAGATCCCCTTTAGAAATGAACCCAAATAGATCACGGAGAACCTGGAAACGGAAGACTTTTCTCTTTGTTACGCTGCTGCCAGGGGTCTGGGAACCGGGACCCATCCTCCGGGACGCCTGAGCTGGCCGACGCGCTCCGAAGTCCCCGCTTGCGGACACACCCCACCGCTCGGCCCCAGCGTCCGCCCGCCGGCCGGGAACCCGCGCCCTCACCTGCTCCCGCTCCCGCATCCTCAGGGCCGCGCTCCCGGCTCAGCGGCCCGCCTCCCTGGGTCCCGCCGCGCGGCAGCCACAGCCGCGCCCGCACGCCAGCCCGCGGCGCGGCGCGCTCATGGGGCTCGCGCGCCTCACTTCCTGTCTCCAAAACCTCGGCCCGCAGACCATTCCCCTGGGCAGAGTCCGGCGGCGGCGACGGGAAAGGCCTGGAGGTGGGACGGGCCGGGAGCGCCGCACAAAGGAACCGGGCGGGGGTCGGGGCGACAGGAGGACGGACGGACGGACGCGCACGGGACGCGCGGCCGGAGCAGCGGAGCGGCCGGGGCCGGGCGTCCCTCCCCACAAGGGCCCGGCGGGCGGGCGGATCTGGGGAGGCGGTGGCGGCCCGTGACCTCAGAGAGTTGGAATGCGGGTGGCGGGGCGCGGGGGAGGTGCGGACAGCTGCGCCCGGCCGCCGGGGAGGGGGCGCGCCGCTGCTTTTTTTAATCATATGACCACTTATTTTAAGAGTTTCCAAATAAAGCAAGCCTTTTAATAAAAATGAGGGGAGGGGGATATTATTTCGGTTCCAGGTAAAGAGTTTTACTACTTTGTTGTTAGGTGGTCCGTAATATGCTGTAATCGCTAGTTGTCCGTTTACTGTTGTATATTTCTGAAAACGATTCAAATATTCTATTTCTTCTTTCCATGCTTGCGTCTAAAGATCTACCCCATAAAAAAGGAAAAACATTGATTAGTACTGGATGGAAAAGTCTCCTCCCTGCCCCCCCCCCAAAAAAAAGGGTTGATAAGGTCTCAAATAACCTCTCAGTCTCCAAAAGAGCTGTATATGCAATACAGTGTAGAGCTATTAAGGATGGAGATTCTATGGTAAAGTTGTCTAGGTTCAATTCTCAGCGCCAACACTTTTCTCGCTGGGTAACTTTGTGCAACTCTCCTAAGCTCTCTCTACCTGCTTCCTCTCTTCTATAGGGAGAATGATAATCACCTTCCAGTAACTTGTATAAAATATATGTGAAGTGTTTCATTTAACCCTCGGCCCTATTAGCAGTGCTTATTATTACACGATACTGTATTTTTACACTGCATTATTACTCCTGAATTGCAACACTTAAGCAGAGGAACAAAACTGTGTGACCCTAACACCATCACAGTAGGGTTGTTCCATCTTTTTTTTTAATTTTTCTTTTTAACATTTATTTATTTTTGAGACAGAGAGAGAGCATGAACAGGGGAGGGTCAGAGAAAGAGGGAGACACAGAATCTGAAACAGGCTCCAGGCTCTGAGCTGTCAGCACAGAGCTGACACGGGGCTCGAACCCACGAACTGTGAGATCATGACCTGAGCCGAAGTCAGACGCCCAACAAACTGAGCCACCCAGGCATCCCAGGTTTTTCCATCTTTACTTGACATGTGGTTAGAGTGACTGAAGCAGAGATGTTTTTATTATGTACATTTTAATTTAAATGATTTTTTAAATTTTTATGTCTAGGCCCAACTTGGAACTTGAACTCACAACCCCGAAATTAAGAGTTGACCTCCAAGGACAGTGCGAGCCAGGTGCCTCTAAATGATTTTTTTTTTTAATAGCATTGTTTCTGGAAAGATTTTTTGTGTTACATTTTATTTAACTCTCATTTTCTTCAACAACTAGCAGACAATGAGTACTTACAATACCTAAGTCATGGTCCCTGCACACAGGAGACTCCTGGTCTAGTGGAAGATGAAAACACCTACACATCACACATACATCATAGAGGCATGAGTGCTATGAGAGAACAAAGCCTGGGCAAGATTCAAGTCTGGTGACAGAGCTAAAAGCAAATAAGATCACATGTGTTTCTAATGGAAAATTAAATTCTGTTTACAACTGATATTTCAACAGGACACCTTGAGGGGGTCAAACTGTGTGTGAGGAAAGAAAAGAGGCATGAAAATGAGTCCCTTTTCTGGTCTCCCAAGCTAGAAAAATTGAAATTATGTGAGATTCTAATACCTTTCTCCTCTCCAGCCTACCATCAAGACCTGGTATTTCCTCCTTTGTAATGCCTCATGATTTCTTCTCTCCTATCTGTCCCACAATTCTAAACCAAACCCCCATCATTTTACGTCCGGGGGGGTTATTGCAACAAGGGTGGTCTTGCATCCGGTTTCTCAGTTCTCTCTCCTTTATATGCTAATACCAAGCTTACCTCTCCCTTGGGTTTATCACTCCTAATGGACCCCCAAGGCTAGCTTTTCTGCCTGTCCGTTCAGGCCTTTCTAAACTGGTCTTAGCCTCTCTGGCCATCCTTAATTTCTCTCTTCCCCCTGAATCCCCCAATCAAGTGTTTCTCCTGGCCCATAGCACCGCCTGCCCTGCCCCCCTTTCATTCGTCTGAGCCTTTCCTCTCTGCAAGCTCTGGTTCCAAGACAACTTTCTAGCCACCCCATTCCACAGTGATCTCCACACTTGGCAAGAACTTTGAAAACTATTTCATGAAGGCTTCTTTTATATCTCCTAGCATTCCTAGGACACTACTGGCAGAGAGTAGGCACTAAATAAAAACGTGTTAATTGAATCGGGAAGAAAATAAAAGAATTTTAAAAATAGAAAATGACCATAAAACCCAAGCAATATTAGACAACAGATCTGAACTTTCTCCCTCACACAGCACAAGTGTCATTTGTTGACCAAGTACTTAAACTATTTTCCCTCAGCCATATTAATTTGATAGTAACACCCCCGTGGTAAGCCACATAAATAGCCCCTTTAAAGTGTCAGACAGGCATTTATTACTGGTTTATGTTTGTATGAAAGGAAGTGAAGTAATTTGTATGGTTCAACCTCAAAAGATACAAAAAGGTATAAGTGAAAAGTCTCCTTCCCACCCTGCCTTCTAGACACGCAGCTCTCCTCCTGACAATAATGGGTGTTACCATAACCTTATGTATCCATCTAGAGATATTTTGTGGATAAATAAGCCATTACAGATCTGTATCTTTACCTCCTCTTGTTACCCAGAAAGTGACATAGTGTGAATACTTACCCGCGTGAAGGTAATTCTTATTAAATTAAACTTTAAGGGGCACATGGCTGGCTCAGTCATCTGTACAGCATGCAACTCGATCTCTGGGTTGTAAATTTGAGCCCCAGGTTGGGTGAAGAGATCACTTTAAATCTTTTAAAAGATAAAATTTTAAAAAGAAAATCTTGTACTAAAAAGAGACTCCATAAAAAGGAAAGAAATTGTGGGTTTGGTGCTCCATTGACCAATATTAGGAGTTAAGAAATTAATCTCCTAATATTAGGAGTTAAGAGATTAAGCTTGGTGAGTATCTATCAAACCTCACTGGGTAAATTACCATCTTCTGCAGAAATCTGAATGAATGCCTCCCTCCTCCCACCACATAGAGATAATGATTCCTGTAGCCGGAGCCACAGCCAGAAAGGTGAAATCTCCTTTAGTCTGAATCCTCACTGTGTGCTCTGCCTACCACATTCAGCACTTTATCAGGTGCAGCAACTTTTCAGCTGCAAAAGTGTGAGAATATAGAGCATAGATTCCCCTGGATATAGAAAAATGATGGTGCTGGCAGTATATTTGTTCCAACGGACAAGAAAACGGAAAAACGTTTATCAGCCTCAGTAGCAAAGTGGCACTGTGACTATAATTCCCAACACTTTGGGCTTTTGATCCAAGGACAGACAAACCACGTGATATTCACTATTGAAAAACTTGCACTCATCCTGCATTTATTCCAAGCCAGAGGCCACAAAAAGCAGGATAAATAAGATGCATGTCTGTGTCTTCAAAGACTTAGGCCTATATATATATATATATATATATGTATATATACACACACACACACACACACACATTCCAGTACTATATATGTGGTGTGTGTGTGTGTGTGTGTGTGTGTGTGTGTGTGTGTATTATAGAAGGGGAATATACCAATGAGAATATATTTTAGGGGTGCCTGGGTGGCTCAGTCAATTGAGTGCCGACTTTGGCTCAGGTCATTATCTCACAGTTCTTGAGTTCAAGCCCCACTTCAGGCTCACTGCTGTCAGTGAGGAGTCTGTTTTATCTGTGGTCCCCCCCCCGCCCCCCCCACTTGTGCACGTACACACATGTGCACTCTCTCTCAAAACTAGATAAAACATTTAAAAAATTATACATTTTAAGTGAGGTGGTAATGTCTGTTTTATCACTATGATCAACTTCTGGCTGAGTCTGGAAGGACAAACAAAAAAGCTCACTAAGAACTCAACGAAAAGAAGAGGAAAGCATTCCAAGCTGAAAGAAACCATCCCCGACCCCCCACCCCCTCTGTGCTCCCCACATACACTTGCAAAGGATGTGCACGTGCAACATCCAGGTGGAATGTTATCCTGAGAGGAGGCTGGGGATACTACAAAGCCAGTGTCAGAGGACTCCGGATCCATGGATTTGGGCTTAGTGCTCAGGGCCCTCTGATTTCAAAGCCAATGCATTTTTTAGTCATCTTTCTTTGAAAGACAGCCCAGAACCTTCTTAGGCTGCATTGCGGTTTGTTGAAATCTAGTCCTCATTCTATCCCCTAGAGCAAAATATGTCATTCCTCCTAAAATGGAGAGCTCTTGCATGCCAGAAAGAATTTTCTTGGTCCAGCTTAGTCTTTTTCAAGTGAAATAAATACCCTTTGTAAATTTCATGGTTTCTTTCTGACCATCATCATGATCATCTTCCTCTGGATGTCATGTGGTTTATGAAGATGCATCTCACAGGGAAGCACCTCGAACAGTGATGGACCACTGAATACCACTGGTTTAGTGGGTTTGTCCCCTGTGATCCAGACACTGTAACTCCTGAGGTCTAAATGTGTGAATTTTTTTTCTTTTTTTAAGTAAGCTCTAGGTCCAACGTTGAGCTTGAATTCACGATCCTGAGATCAAGAGTCACACACTCCACTGACTAAGCCAGCCAGACACCCTCTACCCTTTTTTTAAGTAAAAGCATTTCTTTTCATCTTCTTTGTTACTATAAATGTGTGAATTCTTAAGCAGCTGACAAATCTCTTCCTCCATGGTTTTAAATAGATTGTCCTGAAAGTTAACCCATTCTGGAATTTTATTTTATTTAAATGTTTATTTATTTTGAGAGAGAGAGAGCAAGCAGGGGAGGGGCAGAGAGATGGAGAAAGAGAATCCCAAGTAGGTTCCTCCACACTATCAGTGCTGAGCCCGACTTGGGGCTCCAACTCATGACTGAGATCATGATCTGAACTGAAATCAAGAGTCGGACACCTAACCAACTGAGTCACCCAGGCGCCTCTTGAATACATTTTAATAAAAATTTCTCTATTCTAAATACATTTTAATGAAAACATTCTCTGTTCTTTCTAAAATGTTCTTTCAGTATTATCTAAGTATTGACTATGGATTTTGTAATCAGTAATGGATACAAAATCCTGTGTTTTCATTCTTAGTTCTGAAATGATGGGTAAAGAAATAGAAATAATGTACTATCCTTTGGATTGAGAGTGTCATGAAAGCAGGGACTCAGTTTTTGTTTTTTTTCCAATGTTTATTTTTGAGAGAGACAGAGCATGTGAGCAAGCATGATTGGGGGAGGGGCAGAGAAACAGGGAGACACAGAATCCAAAGCAGGCTCCAGGCTCTGAGCTGTCAGCCCAGAGCCCAACAGGGGGCTTGAACCCACGAACCATGAGATCATGACCTGAGCTGAAGTCGGACACTTAACTGACTGAGCCACTCAGGCACACCAGCGACTCAGTTTTGATCATGTCTGTGCTCTGGCTTCCAGCACAGTGTCTAGTTCTGGGAAGGCATTTAATTTTTAATCAACACAGTGCTGCTGTAAGCCAAGCATGGTTCAAAATGCTTCCCAAAATATTAACTTATTTCACCCTCATGACCCTATGAAGGAGAAACTGCTATCATACTTATGTCACAGATGAGGAAACTGAGTCACTGAGAGGACAAGCAACTTGCCTAAGGTCTTGGAGGGAGTAGCAGAGCTAGGATTCAAACCCAGACAGTCTGGCTCTGGTGTCCCTGTTCTCAGTCACTCTGTTCCGCTGCTTCTCATCAATGTTGGATGAGTGCATGATCATTGGATTAATCCATGAGGAATACTTTTGTTAATTTAGGTAGTTAATTTATTTTATCATACAAATATTTGATAGCCTACAAAATATCCTACAAATATCCTATAAATATTTGCTTCCTATGTGTCTAGTATCCTGAAAGAAATTTTGGAGAAATGCAGAACTAAGAGTTTGTAAGTTTGCTAGAGAGGACACACACAATTAATATTACAGAGAGCATATTAAGTGTCATACCAGTAGCTTCCACATAGATGCTATAGGAATTCAGAAGAAAAAAAAATATATCAGATAAAGGGCCGTGTGGCAGACAGATCCTAGATGGCCCCATGATTCCTGCCCCTGCTGTTTACACCCTGTATAATTTCCTCCCCTTGAATGTGGGTAGCACCTATGACTTGCTTTTAGTTCATGAATATGGAAAAAAATAATAAAATAAAATAAATTAAGGATTTTTCAGATGTAATTAGGCCCTAAATCACTTGATTTTGGGGTCAGGACTTGGGTGGCCCTAAGTCACTAAATTAAATGAAAGCCCTTAGAAGAGGAACTGAGCCCTCCTCCCTGAGCTGAGAGACTGTCTTGGAGGGCTTACGTAGCCAGAGTGAAGAAACACATGACAAGGAACTGTGGGCAACCTCTAAGGCCCGAGTGTGGCCTCAAGCCAACAGCTAGGAAAAAGCTGGGGCCCTCACTCATAAAGTTGCAAGAGAATTAATTCTGCTAACAACACCGATGAGCTTAAAAGTGGAGTTTTCCTCTGGGGCACCTGGGTGGCTCAGTTGGTTAAGTGTCCCACTCTTGGTTTCAGCTCAGGTTGTGATTTCGTGGTTTTGTGGGTTTGAGCCCCACATCGGGCTCTGGGCTGGCAGCACAGAGCTTGCTTGGGATTCTCTCTCTCTCTCTCTCTCTCTCTCTCTCTCTCCCTCTCTCTCTGTCCCTCCCCTACCCGTGCTGCCTCTGTCTCTCTCAGATACATAAAAAAAACTTAGAGAAGTCAAGCCTCCAGATGAGAACACAGCATGACTGACATCTCACCTCCAGCCCTGTGAGAGTCTGACCAGAGGACTCAGTTAAGCTGTGATCAGATTCCTGAATCATGAAAACCATGAGATGATAAATGCATGTATTTTAAGCTGGTCAGTGTGGTCATTTGTTACCCAGCAATGGGTAACTAATAGGGACCACTTCCAGATTTAGTGGATATGGGGGAGAAAGTAGACATCGCTTTGTGCTTACTCTAATTCCAAGATTTTGTGATTACGGACAGGGAGAATGAAGCCGCTATTCATAGAAACTGGGCTGTCAGGAGTAGAAACCAGTCTGAGTGGGGATCAGGAAAAGATAAAGAAGACTTCAGTTTTGATGTTCGTTTTAGGGGAAATACAAATGCCTAAAGCCATCTGGAATTTGGGAGTGGGGTTTAGGGGAGAACTCAGGGCTGACAGAAAAAAACTCTAAGGGGAGGGACTTCAGAAAGGAGCCGAAGAGTGAGGATAGGTCTTGGGGAAGAACCGCTGATGGGCCTGGGAGAAGGAAAGCAGAACCAGACCCGAGAGCCAGTTGTGGTCATTAGAAAGAACTGTGATTGATTGGTTCTGTTGCGGAGGATATTCCTTTGCCTCCAAGTGTAATTATAATGCAACGGCTAGGAGACAGTCTATTTTACAGGTAGGAAAACGAAGGACCCGAAGGTTTAAATTATCTAGACCAATATCACACTAAAGGCAAGTGAAGTCTGGATTCTAACTCAGATATCACTCCAAAACCAGGGATCTTTCTGCTGCGCATTTAATTCATCCTTATTTTCCAAAAGAGGGTAAAATGAGTAAATGGGGGCAAGGAAAAGGAAGAGTTCTCCAGGTGTGGAGAGGGGCGGAGAGAAGCCTAGGGCATCTTCACGCCGCTGCTCAACTTGTCGCCAGCAGAGGTCGCTCGAACACAGACTCCCGGGGCCCACGTGCGCGCAGGCGCAAGCGCAGGCGCGCTCGACTCCGTTCACCCCGGCGCGCCGGGCCGGTGGGGGCGGGTCACGCAGAGCGCGCGGCCGGGAGCGACGCTGGCGGCTGCGGCGGCGGAGCTGCGGGCCGGGAGCCGGCGCGGGTCTCTTGGGTAAGCGAAGAGCCGCGCAGTGCTGAGCCCGCCGCCCGCCGTGGAGTCATGGAGATCGGCACCGAGATTAGCCGCAAGATCCGGGTGAGGCCCGCGTCGAGCGTGGATGGGAACCCGGGCCTCAGCGGGCAGGCGAGCGCGCGGTTGTCAGGAGTAACGGGGACTGTGGGCCCGGCCTGGACGCCGCGGCCTAGTCGCCGCCCGTGGCTCTGGTCGGGCCGTAGGGTCGGCGAACGGCTTCACCTCGGCCTGGGCCGCCTTGGGCCTGGGCGCAGAGGCGGCCCCGGAGAGAGCGGCGGGCGAGCGGGGCCGCGGCAGGAGAAAGCCGCCCGGAGCGGAAGGAGGCGTGTAGGGCCGGGCGGGAGGCCCGGGGACGGGGGAGGGGGAGGGGGGGGGAGGGGAGGAGTCGCGGGGACGGAGGAGGGGTCCCGGGAGCCTCCCCACCCCCACCTGGGCGCGGAGGGGCGGGAGGTGCACGCAGCAGCTGAGTTGCCTCTGCGTTAAGGAGCCCGGTGATTTTCCTCCTTTCTCACACGCACGCTTGTTTTTTTTCCCCCCCCTCAGAGTGCCATTAAGGGGAAATTGCAAGAATTAGGAGCTTATGTTGGTAAGTTTTTTGTTGCTAGCCTAGTAGAATTTAGAGTTTGCTGCTAATTGAATTTTAGTGAATGCATTTTTTTCCCCCCACCGTACT
Organism: Puma concolor; assembly: GCF_028749965.1. NCBI lineage: Eukaryota > Metazoa > Chordata > Mammalia > Carnivora > Felidae > Puma > Puma concolor. Next base: position 16,294,790 of record NC_141672.1, on the reverse strand, counting down.
TTTGACTTTGGAGAGATCCCGTTTTACTTCCAAATCCGGTACTCCCTGGTCACTTCTTTTACTTACGGTCTTTTCTTGAAGGCTCTGTATGCAACCTTGGTTTTTGTTTTTGTCCCACCCCCCCCAAAAAAAAGTCCCATGGTGTTTTTAAAATTGTTTAGCTTCCTCTCTCTTGAGGCCCTGTCGTATTCTCCATAATGTTTATCTGATTCTTACTTTGTTTTTCCTATTTCCCTTACTTTCTTTTTGACCTTCTGGTTTCAGAACCATTATTTTGCATATGAATGTTTTCTCACCTTTGCCTCTGTCATGGTTCAGTGAGTTTTATTTTCAGATGTTTCTTTTTTCCTGTCCCGTTTTGTCTTACCGCATACAGTAATGCGTTTTCTTTATTCGTTTATGATTTATAATTTGAGTGTTTGCTTTGGGTCAGGCAGTGTGTTTAACCGTTGTCTATGCATTAGGTCACGGTAATACCCAAGAGAACACTGAGAGGTAAGTGGTAATAACCCTCCCTGTACAAGCAAGGAAACTGAGGTTTTGAGTGCTTACTTGAGCAGTGCTTTATGGATTGAGACCTAGATCTCTTTGGCTCTAACGCTGGTGCCTCCTGTAAAAGTAACAGCTACCATTTACAACAGTGGTTCTTACGGTGTGAGAGATGGCAAGGGTTTTTGTGAAGTCAAAACTGTTTTCATAGTAATACTGACAGGGTACTCGCTCTTTTCACTGTGCTGACATTTGGATTGGGCAAATGCAGTGGTCAGTTAAAGTGCTGGTAGCTTACCCTAAATTGAGATCTCATACCGAACTCTTATGACCAATCATATTCACACCCTTCCGCTTGGAATTTTTTTTTTTTTTTTAAAGCCAGTTTCATTTAAGGATATAATTAAGGGGGGGGGGGCAGTTCCTGGATTGCTCAGTCGTTTTAAGTGTGGTACTCTTGATCTCGGCTCAGAGTCGTGAGTTTGAGTCCCGCATTGGGCTCTGTGCTGGGTGTGAAGCCTGCTTAAAATATGTATGTATACATATGTAATTAGTGAAGCAGTAAAAATCGTTTATAAACCCTGGCCCTTGACTACATCTTTTTAATGTGTGGTCTGAGAAAGTAGGAATTACTCATAAAATACTTGTGCTGTGTATTAAAGCAGGATGGATTGTCTAAATGGAAAGGATTTGTGTGATTGAGTTGAGAACTAAACCCAGCCACCTTTTTTATGGAACATCTTTTTTTTTTTTTTTTTTTTTAAATGTTTGTTTATTTTTGAGAGAGAGTGCATTGCATACATGAGTCGGGGAAAAGCAGAGAGAGAGAGAGAATCCTAATAAGCAGGGGCTCTGAATGGTGAGATGATGATCTGAGCCAAAATGGAACCAGACACTTAACCTAGCCACCCAGGCACCCCTGGGAACATCATTTTTATATTCTGACAAGCTAGATATATACACTTGGGTATTTGGCAGACATTTTCTTGAAAGTGAGCAAAGGAAAAAACTGATACACTTTGTTGCCAGTGACAAAAGTTGAGCTTTCAAATGAAAATTAGAATTCTGAAAAATTTGTGTTTGCCTTCATGAACTTGAAAGCTTCCCATTACGTAAAAGAATTTCTGGAGCACCTGGGTGGCTCTCTTCCTGCTTGGGATTCTCTCTCTCTTCCTGCCTCCCTGCGTCTTCCCCGCTCGTCTGTGCACTCACTTTCTCTCAAACATTTAAGACAAAAGATTTTTAATGATATTAACAAATGATTCTTTTCTGTCTCGTAATGAAATGTATCAGCATGTCAAGTGATTTGTGTAGCTCAGTGAGCCAGTATTTTTTTTCTTTTTTTAATGTGTAATTTTTTTAAATGTGTATTTATTTTTGAGAGAGAGAGAGAGTGCGAGCAGGGTAGGGTCAGAGAAAAGGAGACACAGATTCCCAAGCAGCCTCCAGGCTCTGAGCTGTCAGCACAGAGCCCTATGAAGGGCTTGAACTCGCAGACTGGTAGATCAAGACCTGAACGAAATCAAACGTTTAACCAACTGAGCCACCCAGGCGCCCTTAGCCACTATTCTTTCACATGACCAATGCATGATGATACAGAATTACACAGGGGAAAAAAGATGCATTAAATATGGAGGATGGGGGCACCTGGGTGGCTCAGTCAGTGGGCATCTGACTTTAACTCAGGTCATGATCTCACAGTTAATGAGTTTGAACCCTGTGTTGGGGGCTCTGTACTGACAGCTGGCAGGTTGCTTCAGATTTTCTGTCTCTGCCCCTTCCCCACTGTCTCTCAAAAATAAACATTAAAAAAAAAAGTGGAAGATGGATCAAGGGATTTTCATGTAATAAGTGTAAAAAGGTCGTTGATAGAGTTTTAGTTTCCATATTGCTGCTAACCTTTAAGAAAGTACCACTTGTTGAGTTTTGGTATAGTATCACAAAAGAATATCCACATTATGTGAAAAGGCTGTTAAAATACAGTTGAGCCTTGAACAATTGGGGGGTTAGTGTTGCTGGATACTCCTTCTCCCCCTCCCTACACACAGTCGAAAATACAACTTTTGACTCTCCGCAAATATAACTACTAGCCTACTGTTGATCAGAAGCCTTACTGGTAACATAAACAGTCCATTAACACATATTTTGTATGTTATATATATTGCTGTATTTTTACAACGAACTATAGGAAAAAAACATTACGAAAGTCATAAAGAGGAGAAAATACATTTTTGATGACTGTAGCAGAAACAATCCAGGTATAGTTGGACCCAGGCAGTTCAAACTCATGTTGTTCAAGGGTCATCTATACTTTATTTTCGCACTATGTATTTGTGAGGCCAGATTTTCTTCATGTTTTTCAATTAGAACAGCATAACATTTAAATGCAGAAGGAGAAACTAGGATCCAGCTGTCTTCTTAAAATCCATGTATTAAGGAGATTTATAAAAATACAACTTTTTGCATTTTTGTTTTGGAAAATGTAGGTTTTTAATAAAAATGTTGATTTACGTCAGTCATATAAATGGGTTTATTGACACGTGGTATGTTATTTTAAATGAATTAATACTTTTTTAAATTCTTAGTTTTTCTAGTCTGGTAATTACCAATAGATAACCCACATAAATAAAAGTTCTTTGGGGTCATCAATAATTTTAGGGGGCTTCTGTGTGGCTCAGTTGGTTGAGCATTCAACCGGCTCAGGTCACGATTTCACAGTTCATGAGTTCAAGCCCTGTGTCAGGCTCTGTGCTGACAGCCTGGAGCCTGCTTCATATTCTCTGTCTCTTTCTTGGTCTTTCCCCCTCCCCCACTTGTGCCCGTGCTCGCTCGCTCGCTCACTCTCTCTCTCAAAAATAAATAAACATTAAATTTTAAGGGGCACCTGAGTGGCTCAATCGGTTAAGTGTCTGACTTCAGCTCAGGTCAAGATCTCCCAGTCTCTGAGTTCGAGCCCCACATCAGGTTCTGTGCTGACAGCTCAGAGCCTGGATTCTCCTTTGGATTCTGTGTCTCCCTCTCTCTCTACCCCTTCCCTGCTTGCTCTCTCTCAAAAATAGAGATTAAAAAAAAATTTTTTTTAAGAACGTAAAAGGGACCTGAGATCCAACAGTTTGAGAATTGCTAATTTAACACATGCTGGACACATTTTGTAAATTGTTGTCAAGGTTGTTAGAAGTCATTAACAGATAAGAGGAATTGAGGCTCAGAAGTGAAGATGAAGCTGAACCAGGATTCATTTTTTCTTTTATTTGCTCAGCACTTAATAGATACACCAGCTATGTGTCAGGAACTTGTTTTGGTTCAAAAAGAAATCTACAGAAAACCTATGATGTGAACTTTATTAATTCTAGCACATGAGAGCACAAACGTGTTCATTGAGTCTGAATTCAATCTTATTGATGATTCCTATCACTTAGCAAAAATCTCAAACCAAGGATTTTGAGCCTATTAAAACCTGGTTTATAAGCCTCATGTTGTCCAATATAAAATGTAATTGTAGTAAAAGTATATGTTTTATGATTTTCAGAATATTTTCATATAGTTCCATTTGTTCCTGAAAATAGCGGGAATGGCAGATAGTATTACTCCTTTTACAAATCAAGAAATGGAGTCTTGGGCTAAATAGAGCTAGCTGGTCAGTATCAGATTTAAGACCAAAGAACTCAGGTCTTCTGTGTCCTTAATGCTAAAAACAGGAGTCAGTCACTCCTGTATGGTCCTCTGGAACTCCACTGAAATTGCGGGGGGAGCTGGGAGGGGGGGGCTGGGTGGCTCAGTTGGTTAAGCGTAGGACTCAGCTCAGGTCATGATCTCATGGTTCATGAGTTTGAGCCCTGTGTGGCGCTCCGAGCTGACAGTTCAGAGCCTGGAGCCTGCCATTATTAATTTAGATTTACAGTTAACTACCTAATTGTATGTTTATATGTCGTCCTTCTGGAAAGGGTGACTTTCTAATCTCTTTTTTTGGTATTAGAAAGAGTCCTGGAAACTTCTAAGGTTATAGAAACAGTCCTTTAATAAATATTGAGTATCCTTTTTTGACGTATTGGGTGGGATACAAAGGAGAACAAGTCTTTGTTAAGAATGATAACTGTTCATTTGTGTTTGTTTAAAATGGAGCATGTTAGTGGGATGGCAACTACAATTTGTAAGTCATTCATGTGTTATTTATTTTTTACTTAAAAAAATGTAAGTATAGTTGACGATTTTACTCACATTGTAGAAGCCTGAGCTTAAACCTTCAAAACTCACTTTTCCCCCTATTGTATAGACTTCAAATAAATTTGAGAAATCAGAATTCTGTAAAAATATATCATGAACACATTAATTTTTCATTAGATTCTTCCTGTTTTGTAAACTGAGAAAACAGTGTATGAATTCTAGTGACTCTGTTGACATGTAATTGGTGTACGTTAAACTGTGCATAGTTTAAGTGTACACCTTGGTATGTTTTGACAAATATACACGATAATCAGACTAATGAACGTATTCATCACTCCCAAAAGTTGCCTTGGGCTTCTTTGTATCTCTCCTTCCCACCTTTCTCTGCTTGGACCTGTACTGAAGCAACAACTGATCTCACATAGAATTTTATTTTATTTTATTTAAAATTTTTTTAAGTTTATCTTTATTTTTGAGACAGAGCATGAGCGGGGGAGGGGCAGAAAGAGAGGGAGACACAGAATCCAAGCAGGCTCCAGGCTCTGAGCTGTCAGCACAGAGCCTGACATGAGGCTCTAACCCATGAACCATGAGATCATGACCTCAAGCTGGACGCTCAACCAACTGATCCACACAGGTGGATGGCTGGGTTAGAAGATGCAAACTGATAGTGACAGGAAAGCACATCTTCACCATTGACATTATGATGGAGAAGATCTGTGAAGGCTGACAAAGCATTCTAACTTCTTTGTTAACCTTACACTTCACATAAATAAGCTACCAGGCTTATTTATTGCAATTTCCAGAAAACAGTGGGAACTTTTTGATACTCTGCAAAGAAAATAAATGACTGGTTTTTTGTTCTCTCTTGTATCTCCTCACATCATATTGCATAATTTCATTAAATACTCAGATTTCTCCAACAAAACCAAAAGGCAGCCTGTTGAATGGAAGAGGGTATCTGCAAATGATACATCTGATAAGGGATTCATATGCAAAATACGTAAAAAACTTACAATTCAACACCAAAAAAAAAAAAAATCCCTCAAAAACCAAATCCATTTTTAAAATGGACAGAGGGAGGCGCCTGGTTGGCTTAGTTGGTTGAGCATCTGACTCTTGGTTTTGGCTCAGGTCATGATCTCTACGGCTCGTGAGTTCAAGCCTGGCTTCAGGCTCTACCAACAGCGCGGAGCCTGCTTGGGATTCTCGCTCTCTTCCTTTCTGCTCCTTCCCTGTTTGCTCTCTCTTTGTCAGAAGAAATACACTTGGAAAAATAAAAATAGACATTTTTGCAAAGAAGACCTGTAGATGGCCAGCAGACACATGAGAAGATAGTCAACATTACTAATCAGGGAAATGCGAATCAAAACCATAGCTATCACCTTATACCTGTCAAAATGGCTAGAATCAAAGAGACAAGAGCTTGGCAAGGATATAGGGAAAAAGGAACCCTTGTGTACTGTTGGTGGAAATAAAATTTGGTGCAGCTACTGTGGAAAACAGTGTGGCAGTTCCTCAAAAAATTAAAAATAGAAATACCACATCCAGTAATTCTATTGGGTATTTACCCAAAGAATGGTATGAAAAGATACATGCACCTATATGTTATATTGCCGCATTATTTACAATAGCCAAGGTATGGAAGCCGCCTAAGTGCCCATTGATAGATGATGGGTAAAGAAGATGTAATATGTATAAACATATACACGTGTATATATGTTTATAATGGAACATTACTCAGCCATAAAAAAGAATGAGGCCTTGCCATTTACAATGTGGATGAACCCAGAAGGTATTATGCTAAGTGAAATGAAGTCACACAGAGAAAGACAGATACCATATGATTTAGCTTACATGCAGAATCTAAAAAATAAAGCAGGCCGCCTGGCTGGCTCAGTTGGTAGAGCATGCAATTCTTGATCTCAGGTTGTGAATATGATCTCCCATGTTGAGTGTGGAGATTACTTGAAATAAAATCTAGAAAACAAACTAAAAACAGACAACCCAGACTCTTAAATACAGAGAACAAATTGGTGGTTGCCGGAGGGGAGGTAGGTGAGGAATGGGTGAACTAGATTAAGGGGATTAACAGGGACAAATTTCTAGCTCTAAAATAAGTCACATAAACAAAAGGTACAGCATAGGGAGCATAGTATTGTAATAACATTGTATGGTGATGGATGGCGACTACACTTACTGTGGTGAGCATGGAGTAATGTATAGAATTGTCAAATTAGTATGTTGTGCACCTGAAACTGATATAATGTATATTAATTATACTTCAATAAAATACAACGCTGATGTTTTGATCCTCCTGTCCAGTATTGTAATTGAATTGAGAGGGAGCTTGGACATAAGCAGATTTTTTTAAAGCTCCCCAGCAGATTCTAATGTGAAATTAAATTTGAGAATCTCTCCTCTATAGCAGCTGCTTAGCTAGTGTTATCTGCACGTTATTATACTGGAAATTAGGAACAGTTTTCATTCTGTTCAGATTTGATTTTTCATAGCACTTGAGGTAACTGGTAAGGCAGAAGTGGCTAGTTTACTTTGACTATGAATAACTTTTTACCCCAGTGCACCTTATAAATACTACTTCTAGGTCTGTCATGATGTGAAACAGAATAACTTGCATAGCACATAGCCTCTGGATTTTCAGTTAACTCTCCCAATAATCGTAATGTTCAGGCAGGGTTGCCACCTAGTTTCCTAAAATTTCTTGGCAACTTTTTTTTGTTGTTAGTGTAAAATTTCAAGAGATTTAAATGTCCATTAATATAAAGTGAATACATCAATTGTGTCTTCATACTACTAGAGCAGTAAAAAGAAAAAAAAATAATAATTAGATTTCTCTGTTTCCGTTTGTAGATTGGGCTTTCTGACTATGTTTGTGCTTTTCTTGAACTGGATTTTTGGTATTTCTCCTTGAAACAAATGAAAGGTTTTTTGTTTGTTTTGGCCTAAGCGTATTTCTGAAATGAGCCTTTCTACCTACTTAAAAATAGGAATATTTTAGGTATTAAATCTGAAGGTTTTTTTTTTTTTTTTTGGTGGGGATTAGAGTTCTTGATAAATGCCTTTTGCTTCCTTATCTTCTTATTGTGGTGGTTTTGTTTTTCTTTTTGGTCCTAGACCTCACCTTCATAATCATTATGTAGGAGAGTGAGGATAAAACAGTGAAATTGAAATTATTTAAATTTAAGATTAAATTTTTTAAACCATGTAGAGTTTTTGGGTGGTTTTAGTTCATTTGATGTTGAGGTTTATTACCCTGAGATAATAGAAATCTGCCTTTACTGAGGATAAAGATGTTCTCTTGAGAAAGGAGTATAATTTTGAAGCTTAAATAAAACACAAAACATACAAAACTCTATTATTCTTGAGGAATATCCATTTGCTTTTTGGAAGCTTTGCTGAAATTGATGAGCATTAATTAAAAAGATAAAAAGGAAATGAATACACTCAAGTTTGATACTGTAATTCAGGATACCTAGTTTTATAAGGATTTGTTAGTTATTTCTAATTTCCATCCTTACCAATAATTGAAATACCTATGTAATGAAGAGGAAAAAAAGCTATACTTTCTTGTCCAACATAATTCTAGTAGAGCTGAGATGTTAATTCTTAGAGCTATATTTATATTTTCAAGTACGTTAACTTTTTAGAAGTCATTATTGAGGAAAACGTAAAAAAGTTTTTATATACTTTTCCTTTTAACTAGATGAAGAACTTCCTGATTACATTATGGTGATGGTGGCCAACAAGAAAAGTCAGGACCAAATGACAGAGGACCTGTCCCTGTTTCTAGGGAACAACACAATTCGATTCACCGTATGGTATGTTTCTGAATTTTTACCCCTTAGACCAAAGTTTGGCACAAATCAGAGTAGGTATTCTGTCTGAAAAGAGGTTCTTGACAGGAGAGGCAGATTCACTGTGGAGAGGTAGGTAGTGAGCCATGCATGAGAGCACAGCCTCTGGAGCCAGATTGCTGAGGTTGAATCCTGGATCTTCTTCTTACTTTGGTTTTTCCATTTGTAAAATGGGATTAATAAATTCCCTTTATAGGACATTGTAAGGATTAAATGAAATAATATATGTAAGGTACTTATATCTGTGCCTGGCCCATAGCAAGTCCTTAGTCTGTGTTAACTGTAGGTTATTGTGTTTCTTTGTAAACCTTTGGATCTCTTATTCCTTTCCCTGAACCCAAACCAGTTACATATGTTTTGGGGGCCGGGTTGACTTCCTAAATTGCTTTCTCTAGTGCGTTAACCTTTAGGGGGCAAAGGTTTTGGACAAAATTTCAAATGAGTTTTAAAAGTTTGGAACCTTCTGAAGTTTGGGATTGTAAAAAGATAATTTTATGTTTAAATATAAATTCATGTTATTATTTTCAGTGTCCTTTTTCAAACCAACAGAGGCCTTTCAGTTGAGAATATGGAGAAAAAGCATAAGATTCATTTAAGAAGGCAGGCCAGGCTCTGGTACCATGTTTGAGGTAGAGTGAGGGTAGGGGGAGGTAATGATGTGGCTGAGAATAGATCAGGAAGTACTGTGAAAAGGCCCTCACTCTGGGAACCACCAATTACAGAACAAGTTGATAATGGAGCAAAAGTTGAGCTAGTAGAGTGGCCTGCTTACTTTTTATGGCAGGAGACTGGGAGAGGTTAATAGGCACTAAAGAGGGATATGAAACTGGTTAACTTCTACTTCTTGCTTTTAAACTAGAGTTTATCTTGAAGGTATTTTTGCCCCAGTGGGCTACTATATGCTTTATCAGTCTTGTGAAGTTTTCTTGAAATTGCAAATAGAATTCTCTGATTATATTACATAGTTTTGAAGAACATTCAGTACACTGGTTGATCCTCAGATGTTTTGGAACATCCACTACCGTAACGTGGGTGATCTAACCCACTTGTTACACTTAGTCCCTAGAATTTAAAAAAAAAAAAAAAAAAAAAAAAGACCGTGGAACTTTTGACTGGGGAAACTATGATTTTTTTTTTTTTTTAAATCTACGGTCCAGGTATTTGTTTTCTTTCATATACATGTTTTATGACTTGATTTTTTTGGTTCATCCTTGGTATCACTTTGGGTTGGAGTCCCACTAGTATAATATGGGAGATTGACTCAGTAGATCCTTCTTAATTAACTTGATGGAATGCTTGAGACAAATTTCTTACATAAAGGACTACATGAATTTGAATTTAAAATCACATTAATTCACCTTTCTCATCTTGCCATAAATTTAGTTCCTTAACACATACTGATACAAGTTACGATGTCACTGTCTTGGCAGTTTATTTTCTTAAGTTAAATGTTCATTCACCAGCTTGAAACGGACTATTCTGCAATAATTGTGTCCAAGGGGACAGTGGCATGTGACTGGGTTCTGGTTGAAACATTATTAATGAGATATTTCTGGTGTTTTCATGAAGCCTCCTGAAAGGATTGTAAGGCACATTTGCCTTGTACATAACTACTAAAACAGGTTATATTATAAGCAAGGTTGTAGTCTATTCTTGTTCATGTGACTAGTTTTGTAAGTAATAGTTACAATGAAGTGATATATTTTAAGATTATTTTGAAGTTTTTTCAACTCTTGGAATTAAGTTGTCCCAAAAACCATATTAATAGATAAAACAAACTGCTTAAATGATTGTAATAATCTGTATTACATACTTGTGTGTTTTATCTTCTTTTACCCTAAGGTACATTGAGTCTTTAATTTTAGTATTGTTTATCTATTAAATACCATTTAGTACCATTATATCTGAAGGTAAATTCTATAATGTCATCAAATTTCAAGTGACAATTGAGAAAATCTTTCTTGATTAAAGGAAGCTTTAAAATATATTTTTTTTCTTTCAGGCTTCACGGTGTATTAGATAAACTTCGCTCTGTTACAACTGGTAAGATTCATTAAAATTCAGGGTTTTTGGAATTTACTATAGCATTTTCTTTCTAAAGCCATGTATATTGCTTTGGGAAAAATTCCATAAATTTGAAAACAGTGGTTCACTTGAACTTTCTTAGGAAGCCTATGAATTATGAATTCAAGAGCAATAAATTTAACATAATTTAAAGATAATTTAAACGATGGAAGAGAAGGGTGCCTGGATGGCTTAGTCGGTTAAATTCCCCACTCTTGATTTTGGCTTGGGTCATGATCTCATGGTTCATGAGTTTGAGCCCTGTGTCAGGCTCTGTGCTGCCAGCACAGAGCCTATTTGGGAGTTTCTGTCTGTCTCTCAAAAATAAATAAGTAAACTTAAATAAAGGAAGGGAAACTATGCAATTTATGTTAAGGAAGTAATTGTACATGTGTGCAGTGATTTAGCTTCAAGGATATTTTAGTATTTTATAATGGAAAATTCCTTAAAAGTTTAGTAATAGCAAATCAAAATAATTATATTACTATGTATGGAATAACATTCAGCCATTAAAAATGTTGTGGAAGAACACGTATTGCTTTTAAATTGGTGATGAAGACGGGGAAGGTTCAAAGTAATAAATAACAGCTTAAAAGGACCATGTGATTTTCTTTTCAGATCCCTCCAGTCTCAAGTCTTCTGATACCAACATCTTTGATAATAACGTGTCTTCAAACAAGAGCAGTTTCGGTCGGGGAGACGAGAGAAGGCATGAAGCTGCAGTGCCACCCCTCGCAGTTGCTAGCACAAGACCTGAGAAAAGAGATTCCAGGGTTTCTACTAGTTCACAGGAGCAGAAAACCACTAATGTTAGGTGAGAATCCTCTGTAGACCTTCTGTGGGTAGGTAGGTGTGTGTATGTGACATTTACATTGGTTTTTATATCTTTAAATTTCTGTTTTCAGAAAGTTTTGGAACTAAGGAGGTGGTCATGAGCAATTTTTTTGAATAAAATAAAATCCAAAGTATGATTATCTTTTACCTCAAATGTAGTAAGTCAAAGTTTTAAAATAGAATGCAATTTTAGAGTAGTTTTTAATGGAATTTGTAAAGGGAGTGTCTCCCTTGTTTCATTAAAATTTAAATGTTCTTTGAAGATTTAAAGATACTGCTCTAAATTGGATATAATTCTTTGTGTGTTTCTTAAAAAAATAGACAGACTTATGATGATGGAGCTGCAACCCGATTAATGTCAACTGTGAAGCCTCTGAGGGAGCCAGCACCCTCTGAAGATGTGATTGATATTAAGCCAGAACCAGATGATCTCATTGATGAAGACCTCAATTTTGTGCAGGAGAATCCCTTATCTCAGAAAAAACCGACAGTGACACTTACGTATGGTTCTTCTCGCCCTTCTATTGAAATTTATCGACCACCTGCAAGTCGAAATGCAGATAGTGGTGCTCATTTAAACAGGTTGCAATTTCAGCAGCAACAAAACAATATTCATGCTGCCAAGCAACCTGATTTACAGAACAGCCGGGTATATGAAACAGGACGTTTGTGTGAACAGGAAGTGCTTAACAGCTTAGAAGAGACTTATAGTCCCTTCTTCAGAAACAACTCAGAAAAAATGAGTATTGAGGTTTGTATATATTTTATTTTATTTTATTTTATTATTATTATTTTTTTAGTAGGCCACACACCTAACATGTGGCTTGAACTCAGTGACCCTGAGATTGAATCACATGTTCTACCAACTGAGTCAGCCAGGCATCCCTGTATATGCTTCTAAATTCTGGCTTGTTAGGCTGAAAATTAGCAGTTCTTAATACTAAATATGTGTGGAATAGCTACACACGTATTGCAAGTTTACTTTAAACTGATACATCTGCTACTGAACATACTACATCAGATTTTCCTCTTCACAACTGGCTTCTACAGATATTTTACATCTTATTTTTCTGGGATGCCAGCATTTGAGATAACCTTTTTTCCCCCCATTTGAGATACCTTTAACCTTACCTTATAGTTTTGGTAGAATTTTAGGTCAATTTTATTAGATTTTCCACAGCAATTACTAGTAAACAAGTAATTTCATTTTATTAGTTTCTTCAACAGTGTTACATGCTGCTGTTTATAAGTGATTGTAAAGCACTAGTTTTTGTTTTAGCTGAAGATTGGCTACTAGGGATATTTATATTTTTATAAGAAACCAGGAAGTAGCCTGTGAATTCTAAATATGATTGGCTTTTTCTTGAAAAGGAAGAAATACTGTGGTAGATCTTTGTTATTTTCTGAGACTAGGTAAGCGTAAATTTATCTGATTGCAGGAAGAAAACTTTCGGAAGAGAAAGTTGCCTGTGGTAAGTTCAGTTGTTAAAGTAAAAAAATTCAATCATGATGGAGAAGAGGAGGAGGAAGATGATGATTGTGGGTCTCGTACAGGAAGCATCTCCAGCAGTGTGTCAGTGCCAGCAAAGCCTGAAAGGAGGTACCCTGAACATTGTCTGTAAATCTTTAGTTGGCTGATGGAGCTCCTGGGTTTGTTAGAGATCATGAAAATAAAAATTTAATGACGTAAGATTTTTCCATTGGTTTTTGAGAAACATTAATCAGAGAAATTGCTTAAAATTGGAGAAGATTGCAGAGAATACTAAAAACTGTAATATAGTGGGGAGGAGGGGTGATCCAGATTCATTATTTAAAAAGTTAAAACTTTCCCATCTAGTTGGCATTTCCTAAGAACTATTGCTAGTCTGTTTCAAATGTAAGAAAAGGCTATAGTAAAGGCCTAACGGATGGCTAGCATGCGAAGAGCTGAAATCTAAAAATTAATCAAAATACCTTTAACTTTTTTAGACCTTCACTTCCACCTTCTAAACAAGCTAACAAGAATCTAATTTTGAAGGCTATATCTGAAGCTCAAGAATCTGTAACAAAAACAACTAACTATTCTACAGGTAATTTAAGTGTATTACATTTACATTGTTAGTTTTCTGTACCTCTTGAGGAAGCTAGAATTGATTGCTCCCCAAGTTGTGGTATAATAAAGACACTTGCCACATGCCACCCCCATGTTTATAGCAGCATTATCAACAACAGCCAAAGTATGGAAAGAGCCCAAATGCCCATTGATGGATGAATGGTTAAAGAAGATGTGGTGTGTGTGTGTGTATGTGTGTATGTATGTATGTATGTATGTGGCAATCAAAAAGAATGAAATCTTGCCATCTGCAGCTATGTGGATGGAATTGGAAGGTATTATGCTAAGTGAAGTTAGAGAAAGACCAATATATGACTTCACTCATATGAGGACTTTAAGAGACAAAACAGATGAACATAAGGGAAGGGAAACAAAAATAATATCAAAACAGGGAGGGGGACAAAACATAAGAGACTCATAAATATGGAGAACAGGCTGAGGGTTACTGGAAGGATTTTGGGAGGGGGGGATGGGCTAAATGCGTAAGCGGTACTAAGGAATCTACTGAAATCATTGTTGCACTATATGCTAACTAATTTGGATGTAAATTAAAAAAAAAGATACTTGCCAGATGTCAAGACCAAGAGGAGGTTCAGGGAATAATGGTTGTAAAAAGAGATTTGACCAGTCTGAGGAACTTGCAGCTATTGGTGGAATTTAGTTCTTAGGGCCATGTATAATGCCTTTTCCTTCCTCTTTCTAGTGTGTATGAAATACAGAATTTTTAAAGGGAGTTTTGGTAAAGATGGGACTTCAATATTCTTGGCATTGGAGTCAGCATTTGATAGGAATTTATGATGCATAAAAGGGAGCACAATTGGGTAGTAAGAGGCCAGAGTTAGAAAGACATGGTTGGTGTATGAGCATATTGGTCTCTTTCCTTTCAGTAGAACCCATTAATGGAATATAAATCAGAGAATTGATTCATTTGTGATGTTCCTGCCTCAGTCCTAGTAGAAATTCTAAATTATTTTATGAGAGGAGGTAAAGGTTTTGCAGGCTTTTAAAATGAGATGAGTTAGTTCTGTAACCTGACCTTATAGAAAGCGTATTCTGAAATGCAAACCAAGTGATAGGTGCCATATTGCCATTAAATTCTGTACTTTGTCCCATGTGCTATAGCCATTGTGTAAAGTGTTTTCTTTTTTTAATGTTTATTTTTGAGAGAGAGTTGGGAAAGGACAAGGAGAGGGAAAGAGAATCCCAAGCAGGCTCTGCATTGTCTGTGATTACCCACTCTAAAAAAATTTTTTTAAAGATTATTTCTTGAGTGAACGAACACACACAGAGTGAGGTGGGGAGGGAGAGAGAGGGAGAGAATCTCAAGCAAGCTCTGCACTGAAGGCACAGAGCCCCTGACAAAGGACCCCAACTCATGAGCTGTGAGATCATGACCTGACCTGAAATCAAGAGTCAGATGCTTAACCGACTGAGTCACTCAGGTGCCTCTAAAAAATTTTACTTTTGCTATGGATTTGGTGACTATTCTTTTAGCATTTTTCTGGTTTTTCATTCTCCTTTGCATCTCTTTGTGACCTCTTCCTAAAGTGAAGTAAATTGTAAGTTAGCAACTTGTAAACCTCATAGGCATCTGTCCTCTTATTTTCTTTTTAAAAATTTTTAAATGTTTATTTTAGAGAGAGGGGGAGACAGAATCTGAAGCAGGCTCCAGACTCTGAGCTGTCAGCACAGAGCCCAGCACGGGGCTTGAACCCATGAACCAAGAGATCGTGATCTGAGCTGAAGTCGGACGCTTAACTGACTGAGCTACCCAGGCGCCCCTGCTTCTCATCTTCTACTTTAACCTTGAACATAAAATGGGTTTTGCCATATCAGATCTGGGTTATTGCGCAAAGGCCAACACTAGACCTAATCTATTTACATTCCCTCTTTTTGCCTGTGCACACTATTGAGTGTTGAGAATTGTAGAGAATTTTACTCTTTGTGACTTTGAAATTTCCTGTTTTTATTTTTTATTTATTTTATTTATTTATTTTTACATTAAGGTTTTTTTTTAACTTGTGGCAATTTTTTTTCTTTTATGTATTTATTTTTTCAATATATGAAACTTATTGTCAAATTCGTTTCCATAGAACACCCAGTGCTCATCCCAAAAGGTGCCCTCCTCAATACCTATCACCCACCCTCCCCTCCCTCCCACCCCCCATCAACCCTCAGTTCTCAGTTTTTAAGAGTCTCTTATGCTTTGGCTCTCTCCCACCCTAACCTCTTTTTTTTTTTTTTTCCCCTTGCCCTCCCCCATGGGTTTCTGTTAAATTTCTCAGGATCCACATAAGAGTGAAACCATATGGTATCTGTCTTTCTCTGTATGGCTTATTTCACTTAGCATCACACTCCAGTTCCATCCACGTTGCTACAAAGGGCCATATTTCATTCATTCTCATTGCCACGTAGTACTCCATTGTGAAATTTCCTGTTTTTATAATGAGAGATTTCCCTAGTTTTTTGAGAAATAGCATTGGAGTTTGTTCTTGGCCTCTGTTATGTAGGTTACAATTTGAAATTGTTATGTGATCATGAAGCAGAATCTAAACTGTTTGGTTAGGGGGTGCCTGGGTGGCTCAGTCGGTTAAACGTCCACAACTTTGGCTCAGGTCATGATCTCACAGTTCGTGAGTTTGAGTCCTGCTTCGGGCTCTGTGCTGGCAGCTGAGAGCCTGGAGCCTGCTTTGAATTGCGTCTCCCTCTCTGCCCCTCGCCTGCTCACACTCTATTTCTCTCTCTCTCTCTCTCAAAAATAAATATTAAAAAAATTATAAACTACTTTTGGTTAAAAATGAATACGTTTGCGTGGCAGTGTATTTATGGCACATGGTTTAAAATGTAGAGATGAGATCCGTTATTGGTCTCTCTGGAATATTGTAAGAAAAAAGCTGGTATCTGTGAACGGTTTCAAACTTTTCATATGTCCTAAACCCGAGGAAGCATTTATATTTAATAGGACATGTTCACTGTTCAGTTTTGATGTATTACTGCATCTGCATTTCTCATCTTTTTTCCTTTTTGTATAAAAGTCTCACAGAAACAGACACTTCCAGTTGCTCCCAGAACTCGAACTTCTCAAGAAGAATTGCTGGCAGAAATGGTCCAGGGGCAAAGCAGGACCCCCAGGATAAGTCCTCCCATTAAAGAAGAGGAAACAAAAGGAGATAATATAGAAAAAAGCCAAGGTAATAATTTAAATGATACGTCATCCTTTATTATACTTTTTTCATGAGACATTAAATATTTGCCACTCAATATTTATGAAATGTTCTATGACAAAAGTGCTCATTAGGCCCAAAAATAGAATGAGAAGGGACCATGAGAAAAGTCTGTACCTATACTTTTCAGAATTTTAAGTCTTTTTATTATGAAATTTTTAATGTTATTAAAAGTGGAAAGAATAGTGCAGTGAATTCCCATGAATCCAGTTACCTCACCTTAATAATTACCAGTGTTTTGCTGGTTTTAAGAAAACTTGTATTTAGAGATACATAGATGCCTACATTTTCTCTTCTTTTCTTTTTGTTAATCCTACCCCTGTTCTCTTAAACTTGAAATCCTATCTTTAAATTTCCTCTTTCTTAGCATTCTGTCTCTTACCTGCCAGATCTGCCCTATTGTCCCAGTGGCCCTACTTTATTATCCTCTTGTGCCTGGCATACTGTGGTTAGCCTTGAGCTGACCTTTCTGCTTCCTTTTTCTCAATCCCACCACCCCAATCTCAAGTACAAACACTTTCCTGTTTAAAGTGTGCCTCTGGGGGTGCCTGCATGGCTCAGTCATTTGGGGGTCCAGCTGTTGATTTTAGCTCAGGTCATGATCTCAGGGTTGTGAGCTACAGTCTCACATCAAGCTCTGTGCTGAATGTGGAGCCTGCTTGGGATATTCATTCTCTCTCTCTCTCTGTCCCTCCCCTACTTGTATGTGCGCACATCGTGCGCTTTCTCTTTCTCAAAATAAATAAAAATAAATTAAAAAATAAAACTCTATTATAAAAATATACAATATGACATCATGTGACTCCTTTCTGAGAGTATTCTAATGTTTCCATCTCCTGCATTGTCCAGGATTGACGCCATCAACTTGGTGTTTACACAGCTTCAATATCTGGCCTCTAGGCCTGTCCAGTCATTCTCTACTGCTTTCCAACCTTTTTTCCTTCTGTTCCTATCAGGAAAGGTTCTAGTTTCCTTTTCCTCTTCTACTGAGATCTGAATTTAACAACCCACCCAAACTGAATGCTCATCACATTATTTCTGACTTACACCTTTCTAATGTTGGCATATTTTTTTTCATTTTTCCTTAACTGTGTTCTTGAAATTGTTCTAGGTTCAAACATTTCATGAAGCTTTAGTGATTTCATCCTATGTTTGTTTCTTCATTCTCTCTTAAAAAAAAAAAAAACTCTTGTGGGGCACCTGGGTGGCTCAGTCGGTTGAGCATCCAACTTCGGCTCAGGTCATGATCTCACGGTTCATGAGTTCGAGCACCGCGTCGGGCTCTGCTGACAGCTCAGAGCCTGGAGCCTGCTTTGAATTCTGTGTGTCTCTCTCTGCCTCTCTCCTGCTCCTGCTCTGTCTCTCTCTTTCAAAAATAAACATTAAAAAAAATCTTTGGATTGTGCAGTTTGCCATGTCGGCATTATTTGCAGTTCCAGTAAACGATGGACCTGAGAACAGAAAAATTCCAAAACAGCCTGTAGGTACTAACTGGAAAGTGTAAGTGGGCCAATTTGTGAAGAGCAACTGAAACTGACACTTGATCTTCAGTAAGGGTAAGCATTGCAGTTATCAAAGCACATCAAACAGTTTTAAATCCATGATTTCCTATGTTTTGAAGTAAATCCTTAATTAGCTTCTGGAGGATAATAGATGCTAATCCATTGTCTTGAAAACTGGATACATAATTGAGCATTTATGTTGTCTTTAAAGAGTGGTAGCCCTGGGTAACTGAATAGTATAGGAGTTAGCATCTGTTTTTGTATGTAAAGTTTTATTGGAACCAAGCCATGCCCATTCATGTACGTATTGGCTGCTTTTGTACTATATCCACAGAGTTGAATAGTTGCAGGAGACCATAAAGCTTCCCCAACCTAAAATAGAAAATGTTTGCAATTCTTTACATAGTAGATGGGAAGAGCATTTTTTTTTATAGTAAACTCTGTGCTCAATGTGGAGCTTGAACTCATGACCCTGAGATCAAGAGTCACATGTTCTATTGACTGAACCAACCACACACTCCTAGGAAAGCATTTTAAAAAATTATTTTAGTAAGTAAAAACAGAATGATAGAATTATAGTTTCTTGGTTTTTTTCCCCCAACTCAGTAGATTAATGAATGTAGGCACTGGTGATTAATGTCTACGAAAAAAGTGAAAGCCATTTCATGCCTCCAGATGAAAGAATAAAACTACCTTAGTCTTGCCAGAGGATTTGATCCAGCAGTCAACTTGCAGAGGTACAGAGGCCAGAGGAATATGTTGGTTGTTACATCATGAGTGTGCAACAGGCAAAGAGCAGCCTCTGGGACACCATATAGGTCAAACAGCCTGAGAATTCTAGATTAAAAGACCTAAAAGACAAAATAACGAGGGGCAAGGTTAAGCGGTAGCATCTAGAGATGCACACTTGTGTGATAAAGCCACAAAGAAAATTTAGGTATTAGTATAAATGGCATAAACGGTTACTTTTGGAGAGGGCTGATTGGGATGGAGCACATGGAAAGGTTTCTGGGGTAGCTGGCATAGTTCTATTTTCTTGACCGGATGGTGGTTGTAAGGGTGTTTTGCCTTCTAAAATTCCTTAAACTACTGTTTGTGTTGTGTTGTTTTCTGTATCATTGTTTTGTTTTAAAGTAAAAGGTTAAAAATTTTAAAAGGTATCAAACACATCTTAAGATTACCGTTGCTCTTACTGAATTGATTTATTCACAATCACAAAAGTGACATTCTGCAAACAGCCATTAATTACGGTGCTTACTGTTTTACAGCTTTCTGACATGTTTTTTTAAAATCTAAATATGCTCACATGTATTGGCATGAGTTGTTGATAGTGTTCTTTCATCTCTCTGGCCTCTATTTTTACTAGCCTACCACCTCACAATATTCGTGCTATTTCTCTTTTTGTCTTGGATTAGTCTGTCACCAGAAGTTTATTTTGTTAATTTGTTCAAAGACTTAAAAACAATAATTCTGGCTTTATTGATTCTCCTTTGATGACTTGATTTTCTATTTCATTGGTTTCTACTCTTTTAATATATATCCATCTATATTTTTAGTTATTCTAGCTTGTCTTTCAGATGTAAACATTTAAGGTGTAAATTTCTCTTGAGTGTCACTTTTGTTGCATATTCACAAATTTATAATGTTTTCATTATCCATCTTAGTATTATGATCTTCATCTTTGACCTATGAGTTATATGGAAATGTTTTTGATTTATAGTATATGGAGGATTTGTTTTTGTCTTTTATTTTTTTTATATGTACTGTTGACTTAATTGCATTGTGTCACTGTGATCTGTGTCATATATATTTTTTGAAAATTGTTAAGACTGAAGGCATCAATTTTATACGTCTTCCATGTGCATTTTAGAAGAGAGTGGACTATAATTGTTGGATTGAGAATTTTGCATTTAGTAGATAAAGCTCTATGGTTACATTGTTCAAATCTTGATCTTACTGAGTTTTTGGTTTGCTTGATTTATCAGTCATTGATAGAAAGTCTTGAGATTGCCCACTAGGATTGATATATTTATCTTAATTTTCCTGTACTTCTATTAGCATTTGTTTTCCCTGATTTTGTTTTCAGTCTTCTCTTTTAAAGTTTTAGGCAAATATATATCTTAAATATTATAAAGCTAGATTGTTTTTTAACCCAGTCTGAGTTTGCCTGTTACTGGAAAGTTTAAAACATTCACATTTCTAATATGTAGTTGGGCTGGTTTCTGTCATCTTTTTTGATTCATAATGGCCTTTCATTTTTTTCTCTTTTGCCTTAAAGATTCATTAGTTACTATTGTTGATTGCCCCAGCTCTACTTTTTTTTTTTTTTTTTTTAACTAGCTTAAATGAGAACACTCCATTCCTGTTCATTTAGTGGTTTGCACTGGAATTTTACCATGCAAATTTAATCACATATTTCAAAAGTTAATGTTCTGACCCCATTTCCAAAGTAAATGGACTTTAGAATACTTATGCTTCAGTCTTTACTTACATAATGTTTCCATTGTTTTGTTTTGGTCTTTTTTAAAATGTGTAAGTTGGGCACCATTATCACTATTTTACCCAGGCATTGTTTGTTCAGATTTGACCTACATGTTTATCATTTTTTGTTCTAAAATCTTGAATGTTATTTGGGGGTCATCCTCTTCTAATATGTTCCAAGTATTTTTGAAGTGTATTCTTTGGAAGTTTCTTTAAGAATTGGTCTGTTTGTCTAAATTTGCCAAGAATGTTTATCTGTTTTTTTCCCCCCTTGTTGTGCAGTAATTTTGCTGGATACCCAAATCTAGGGTAACAACAGTTATTTGTTCTCAACATCTTGTATATATTATTCCATTGTTTTCTGGCTTCCATTATTGTTGAGTGGACCTGTGTCATTCTAATTGTCTGTCGTTCCTTTGTAGGTGATCTGTCCTTTCTCTGGCTGCTTTCAAGATCTTCTTTGTCTTTGATGTTCTGCAGTTTTACTACGATGTGTCTAGGCATGGATTTCCTTTATTTCCCTATTTTGTATGTGTTGTATAAAAAACATTTAAATAAAATATTTTACGCTATGAAATATACATTCACCATAGAAAATTTGGAAAAACAAATCTTTGTAATGCTTGCTGATAGATTAGAAATTAATCAACTAGCATTGAAAAATTTAACATAAAAAGCAACATTCTTTGCTTCGTTCTCCACACCGGTTCTTCCCAGAGGGCTACCACTTTTTTTTTTTAAGTTTATTTATTTTTGAGAGAGAAAGAGTGTGTGCGTGAGTGGGGGAGGGGCAAAGAGTGAGGAAGAGAGAGGGTCCCAAGCAGGCTCCACACTGTCAGTGCAGAGCTTGATGCAGCACTCAAATCCATGAACTGTGACATCATGACCTGAATGGAAATCAGGAGTCACATGCCTAACCGACTGAGCCACCCTGGCACCCCAGAGGGCTACTGCTTTTAAAAGCTTATGTTTATGTCTTTAATTTTTTTCATGTCTATAATATGTTTTATAACCACTGTTTCTTAATTCACTAACTTGTAGGTGGTATCTTTTAGTTCTTTGCTACGGTATATCAGGATCTAACACTTTTCCCTGCTTTTTAGGCCCATACAGTAAAATCACTGTCTTTTGGTTCATTTATTGGCTACTTTTATTATTTTAAGGAATACATCTAAATATTTATTTTTTGTGAGATTACTATATTTCAGTATATTTTGACTCCCAAAAGATAAGGATATTTATGTGCCTTTTTAAACTATATCTTTTTTAAACTACATCTTTTCTCACCACACCTTCTAAGCTCTGCCATCTGTACTTTTATATTGCTAAGGATGATCAGATACACATTTTGTTAAGATACACATTTCCTAGTTAAGACGACTACTGTTTGTAAATTGACTAAAAGTGGAGAACCAATAAGCAGCATATTTACATTATTGAGACTATATGAATATTACTTCATAGAGGACCAGATTTACTTTTTGTCTGCAGCTCTGTGCTAGGGGTTCCCTAGAGTCTTTTTTTTTTCCACTCTTGGACAATTTTTTGTTTTTCTTAGGTTCTTCCCCCCTTCTCCCCTTATTATATTGCCTGCCTTTATTATGGCCAAAAAATCTGTCATTTTATGCTGTTAAGTCTTTGGGTTCCCCTTTTCTTAGGGACCTTCATCTTAGAGCTTCTGTCTTTTTTTTTTTTTTTTTTTTTTTTTTAATTTTTTTTCACGTTTATTTACTTTTGAGACAGAGAGACAGAGCATGAACGGGGGAGGGTCAGAGAGAGAGGGAGACACAGAATCTGAAACAGGCTCCAGGCTCTGAGCTGTCAGCACAGAGCCCGACGCGGGGCTCGAACTCACAGACTGCGAGATCATGACCTGAGCCGAAAGTCGGCCGCTTAACCGACTGAGCCACCCAGGCGCCCCAAGCTTCTGTCCTTTTTTGCTTATTTGACTCGTTGCTTACTAGGTTTGCTTCAAGGCTGTCATTCCAGGACTTAACTCCTCCCCTGAGTTTTCCCTGCATTTTCTGGATCTCATTGTCTTCTCTGTATATTCTTCCATTTTGTCACCACATCATGAAGAAACTTAAAAAGAATGAGAGGTAAATTTTTCTGAGTACTTAGAACTCTTAAAGATCTCCTTGTACTTAACTGATACTTTGGATAGGTACAGAATTCCATATTGAATTTTCCTCACAACTTTGAAGGTATGGCTTCATTATCTTGAGGCTTCTCACGTTTATGCTGAGGAGTTGGTTGCTCATGTGATTCTTACTCCATTATAGAATACCTGGGATTCATTTCTCTGGGAAGTTTTAGGATTTTCTTTGTGTTCTTGAGGTCTGAAATTTGCTGTGATAAACATAGGTGCTAGTCAGTCACTTTTGGATTGGGTACCTTTTTTTTTTTTTTTTTTAAATTTTTTTTTTTTCAGCGTTTATTTATTTTTGGGACAGAGAGAGACAGAGCATGAAGGGGGGAGGGGCAGAGAGAGAGGGAGACACAGAATCGGAAACAGGCTCCAGGCTCTGAGCCATCAGCCCAGAGCCCGACGCGGGGCTCGAACTCACGGACCGCGAGATAGTGACCTGGCTGAAGTCGGACGCTTAACCGACTGCGCCACCCAGGCGCCCCGGATTGGGTACCTTTTGTACCTTTTGTACCTTTTTAATTTGAAAATCCATGCTTTTAGTCTGGGGAATTCTCTTTATAAATTATTTCTTTAAAACCATGTTCTTTTTTCATTGTTCTCTTTTGGGAATTCTGTTACTAGTTGGATGACAAACTTCCTGCTTTGATTTTTCTCTTTTCTCTCCTCATTTTTTACTTGATCTTATGCTACTTTGGGATGTTTTATTGACTTTATTACCTTCCTCCGTTTTTGTTTTTTTTTAAGGCAAACATTTTAAAATTTCTATAAGCTCTTTGTTCCGTTTATGTATCTTGTTTTGTGGATTCAGTATTACTTCAAATTTATCTGAACATAATTAGAGGATTTTTTTTTTAATTATATTTTGTGCCCTAATTGATGGTTTCCTTCAGAGTCCATTTTTGTTTTGTTTTTTTCTCTTTTATGTGTAGGCTCTTTTTAAAAATGTCTGAAGGGGCGCCTGGGTGGTGCAGTCGGTTGAGCGTCCGACTTCAGCCAGGTCACGATCTCACGGTCCGTGAGTTCGAGCCCCGCGTCGGGCTCTGGGCTGATGGCTCAGAGCCTGGAGCCTGTTTCCGATTCTGTGTCTCCCTCTCTCTCTGCCCCTCCCCCGTTCATGCTCTGTCTCTCTCTGTCCCAAAAATAAATAAAAACGTTGAAGAAAAAAAAAAAATTTAAAAATGTCTGCAGACACACAGTTCCTAGTTTAAGAAAAGGCAGTAAAGAGGCTTACCTAGAATTGTGTGGGCTAAAGCTTTGCTGTGGGTTTTGTTTAAATAAAGCAAACAGTGGGGTGTCTAGGTGGCTCGGTCTGTTGAGTGTCTGACTTTTGATTTCAGCTCAGGTCATGATCCTGACCCAGGATCATGGGATCAAGCCCTGCATCAGGCTCCATGCTGAGTGGAACCTGCTTGAGATTCATTCTCTCTCTCTCTCTCCACCCCCTGCTTCTTGCCCCTCAGCACACGTGTTCTCTCTATCTCTCTCTCTCCCAAAAAAAAAAAAAAAAAAAGAAAGAAAGAAAAGTGTTTTACAAGGAGCTGCAGTTGGCCTTGAAATTGTAGAGGCGTTTTCTTGGAAGTGCTTATACTCCTGCTAGCTGTCTAGATTCTCCCCAGATAATTTGTTGGATTCCTTTTTAAAACATTTAATTTTTTTTTTTTTTTTTTTTATAAGTAGACTCCATGCCCAACTTGAGGCTTGGACTCCTGACCCTAAGATCAAGAGTCTCATTCTCTTCAGCCAGCTAGGCACCCCAAAACATTTAATTTTTTAAAAAAATGTCTGAGGCTGTATCATTCGTAAACCTTGTTTTCTGTTTCACGTCCTTTGTAGTCTTCTTTGTTTCTCACTTCTCACCGTTGGATGCTCTTTTGTTACATGTCATCCAAGTTAAATATCTCAACGTTCGTTATCAACTTCCAAATTTATATCTCCAGCTAAGACTTTGCATCTGAATTCCTAATTCCTGTGCAACTGCTTATTCTACATTTCTTCTTGGATATACTGTAAATTATTTTAAGCTTACTGAAACCTAATTACTATTTCCTGCAGTCTTCCTCATTCTAG
The DNA here is from genome assembly GCF_028749965.1 of Puma concolor. Lineage (NCBI taxonomy): Eukaryota > Metazoa > Chordata > Mammalia > Carnivora > Felidae > Puma > Puma concolor. The sequence goes on along the minus strand of NC_141672.1, from coordinate 16,269,849 downwards.
TTAATGGCAGCACCACTCTTCTAGTTGCTCAAGCCAGAAACCTAATGCTGTTCTTTCTTTCAGGCTTAGAACCATTCCTTTCCTCTCTCTCTCTTCTTTTCCTCTTCCCTTTTATGTTCCTTCTTCCTTCCACCTTTACCAAATCCTGTCCACGTCTACCTTCAGAGTATATTTAAATTTACCTATTCCTTATCAGTTCTGCCTCTACCATCCTAGGTTAAGCCATCATCCGTGACTTGCCTTATCAGAATAGTGTCCTTACTGGTCTGTCTGCTTTCAAACTCGGCCTCCTACAGTCTGTTGCACACAGTAGCAAGTGTTTCTTTTAAACTGTCAGTGAGATCATGCTTCTCCCCTTCTCAGAACCTTCTGGTGGCTCCCCATTACACACCCACGTATAAAAGTAAGATTCCTTCCTGATGTTGTCACCTACCACCTTCTCCCTCCAGCTGCTTTTCTTTGCTATCCACCAGGTATACTTAGTGTGTTCCTCTTCCAGAGCACTCAAAGAACAGCATGTCTGAGATGCTTTCACCTTTTACCCTGGCATATTTTTTTCCTTATGTCCATATAACTCAGAAGTCATCCTTGTGAAGTGCTCTCTAGCCCCCTACTCCGTAACCCACTTTTTCTAAAGCTTTATTTTTCACCATAGTACTTCTTATCTAAAAGGCATTTCATGCTTTCATAGTTCAGATATTTTTTATCCAGGCTCAGGTTATCAACATAAAATATGTTATACTTTAACATACATTTTGGGTTTTTTGAGGTTCATCTTCTTCCCCTCCCCACCAGAATGTAAGTTCTCTGACCAGGGATGTGTGTGTGTGTGTGTGTGTGTGTGTGTGTGTGTGGTTCATTGCTGTGATTGAGTGCCCAGAATGGTACCAGACAGTAGGAGCTCAGTAAATCCTTGTGTCTTAATGAACGTGTTATCTCGCAGCTTTCCCAGGGTTTCTGGCTTTTCTGCTCTGCCTCACAGATGGTATTTGTCCATATATATTGTTTTCCAGAGGTTGTTGAAATCTCATCTGCTGTGATCCCCTTCCTAACCCATGTCTTTAAATGTGTGATATAATTTGTGATTATATAAATTTTTTGTGTACTGAAATCATTTTTTACTGTGTACGTTCTGTAAGTATTTGATTTACATCTATCCCCACTGTTATTGATTGGTAAGTATGTTAGAACATGTTAAAATAGGACCCTAAGGAGGATAGGGATATAAGTATTTCTAATGCAGTAAAATTTCTGGTTATTTCTTCCTCTACCTCAGTGGGTAATCTTAGAAACTCAGTTTGGAGGCCACTGTTGTATGTTGTTAGGATTTTGTCCTTCTTAAGTTCTTTACTTCATTTTTATGGACTCTCCAGAAGGAGAGGCTATGAATGCATATGCCCAGTGTATCATGTTGGACTAAAAGCATTTTGAAGGAGTCTTAGCAAAGAGAGGAGTGTTTGTATTCAGACAAAAAGAAAATCTCCCCTTAGTTCTGCCGTTGCCTTCCTCAGAGGTAAGCACTGCACGTAAAACAGTTTGTAGTCGTCTTGGCATTTTTTTCATATGTATGTACATGTATGTCTTTTCTGTGAAAATAGAATTACATGTATATTTATATGCACACCATATATGTACATATAAAATACATCACATGAGTTTCTCAGTGACATGTTTTGTTCCACTTCGTATGCCTGGAGAAAAGCATAATGACATGGTGATTAGGAGTATGGACTGAGGGAGTCAGACTGCTTAGGTGTTAATCCAGATACTGCTGCTTACTCCGTGACCTTAACCTTTCTGTACTCCACTTTCCTAAGAATGTGTAAATGCCCTCTGCTAGTAGATATTTACATTGGAATCTGTGGAAGGATCTTTTCTTACTTTGCTTCTAAAGTTGGGCTGGGAACAATAGTTGATAATAGGAAGCCTCAAATGAGCTCTTTTTAGACATTTTGTTACTCCTCTGTTAGAGCCCTTTCCTGCTTCTCTCTTTGAAGTGAAATTTGCTGCCCTCTAGTGAGCCAACTGGTTTTCTTAGCGTTTGGCTAAGGATGTGCTGTTCTTCCTAATGTTTATACTACAGAGACCTGTCAGCTAGGGCTCTTAATTCTGTTATGAGTCCAAAGCATTGTAAATTGTGAAAATTACTTTCTACCTAAAGAGTTTAAGGAATTAGATTAAATTTACAGATACAGTTGATTAATGAATAAAGATTCTTTTATAAATTTCAGTACTTTTTCTTTTTTCAGTTATTGTGAGCACCATCTCTTTAACTGGGAAACCAAAGGTTACAACTCATCATAAGAATTCTTTTGTAGAGGCTATGGGGAGCCATGTCCACCATCTTGCATCTTTGTACAACTTACTTGTTGCTTGGCTAGTAACCAAAGTAAAAATGAAAACTAAAGCCACAGAAAGACGTTTCATGTTCTTGAATTAGAAGATTTTAATATCGTTAAGATGGTGATCCTCCCCCAAATTGATGTATGAATTCAACTCCATTTATGTTAAAATTCCTGCTGGCTTTTTTGAAGAAATTGGCAACTGGTCCTAAAATTCATATGGAAACCAAAAGGACCTAGAATAGCCAAAACTACTAAAAAATAAGAAAGTTGGAGGACTTAACATTTTCCAGTTGGAGAACCTATGACAGAGCAATTGACTAGCACTAGCCTAAGGATATACATACAAATTAGTAGAATCAAATTGAGAGTCTGGAAATAAACTGGTACATTTCTGGTAAGTTGATTTTCAACAAGAATGCCAAGAGAGTTCAGTGGGGAATAAATACACTCATTTCAACAAATGGTGCTGGATAACTGGATATCCACAGGCAAAGAATGAAGTTGGACCCTTACCTTATGTAAATTAACTAAAAAATGGATCCAAGACCTACATGTAAGAGCTAGAATCATAAAACTCTTAGGAAAAAAGTACATGTAAATCTAAATGAGCTTGGATTAGGCAGTCGTTTCTCAGATGTGACACTCAAAAGCACAAGCAACCAAAGAAAAAAATTGATAAATTGGACTTAATCTAAATTAAAAACTTTGGTGTTTCAAAGGATGCTATCAAAATGAAAAGATAACCCACACAGTGGGAGAAGAATCACTTATCTAATAATAGTCTATCATCAAACCAAGGCCAAGTCTTCATTTCTCTTATCTATAAATTCCTACCATACCATATTCATGCAGCTGAATTGCAGTATTACCATATATATTTTAAGAGGTCTGTGATTGTGGGTCTAATACCCTACCAACCCTCTCCCTATAAAGGATATGCTAAAAACTGTGCTGTACTATTTCAAGGGTAAATGAAACTCAAGATACTAAATAAAACAACTTAAAAATAATTTCAATCCTGAAAATTATAGTTTAATAAAGGGACAGAAATATGTTAAATTCACGTCATATCCAGGTATAAAGTACTTAATATTATAATTTTGACTTCAGATCTTCAGTGTTCCTTGTCAGATGAGGTAAATAATAGAAAATTCTTTGTGTGTCACATGTCTGCTTTCAGCCAATCAGAAGCCAGAATTATTTTGTAGGCAATAATAGGGTTTATTGTTTGGAGAGGAGCTTTAAATAGGGCTTACAAGATATATGTGGCTTCATATTAATTAAGCCTTATTTAGTTGTAGCAAAGAGAACATTGGTCTGGTTTGTTTAGCATTTTCAAGTTTACTTTTGAGTTCTGACTCCAGAAATGTACAATCCTATCTTTTTAGTTGTAGGTTTTAAGATGTTATTCACTCTTAATACTTTTTAATAACAGCCTTAATCACTTTTTATTTTTATGAAACAATATAATGGGCTGTGAAGGAAAAATTGCCAAATATTAAGAGGGAGAGAGAATTTTATGAAAATGTCTTCAAGGTTTCCATCACCATCTTTACCGATTTTCTTCTCACCTGGGCCAATTGACTTAGGTTCTGTAACAAGTTCCTCTTGTTCACTGAATGAGCTAGACAATATTTCCCATCTTTTAAGGAAAATATCAACTGATATCAGTGAAATTAAAGGAATGAAAGCAGCAGTTTTGACAGTGGAAGCAAATCTTTCTGATTTAAATGTTAGAGTGTCACAGAATGAAGCAAAAATCTCATCTTTGGAGGTTAAAATGAATGAATGCTCAACATCAACATCTGAATGCAATAAACAGTTTGAAGATCTTCAAGAGGAAGTAGATTTTGAATCACAGTCAAGGACTACTGATGTAAAAATAATTGGTTTCCTTAGAAACATTGAAAAAGGTAAATTTTTAGTATGTGATATCTTATAGATAACCTTTGAGACAACTCACTAGTTGTCTATATATAGAGGCAGCAAGTCACAAAACTTGAACTTCACAGACCTTTAAACAGCAAAGTTGGAGTCTGTATGATTAATTTAGAAGCCTGGAAGTTACCAGTATTCTCTTTAGTGGATCTCTGTAAAATGTTTTCAAGAGAGATGAACATAGAGAAACAAAACTTGAAATGTGAGAGAATAGTCCTCTTTCCTGTATCTGTCTTGTGAAATCTCTTAAAACGTGTAATTCTTTCATTGTTCATTGTGTTAAAGGGACCTGTAGTAATACTACAATTGGAAGAGCTTCCTATAACCCTAATATTTATCAGTTTCCCAAGCTGTCCTACAGAGTACAACTTGACCAAATGACATCTGTATTTGAGGTCAGCTTACCAGGATTTGCTGTGTTTTTGCTATGATAATTTTGGAAGGAATTCTTTTTGGCATACCACTAAAGAGTATTATGTTAACTTCTATTTTAAAAGAAAATAGCTGATAGAATTTTGAATGGAGTATATATAGTTTTTAAAATGAAAAACCCCTTTTAGCGAAACATGGTAGTTGGCAGGCAGTTGCCAACTTATGTGCATGTACTGAGTAAGCAAAGTTTGTCCTTATGAAACTACTAGTAATACATACACTAAAAAGTAGTAACAGTCATCTTACTATATTTTAGTATTTGGAACTCTGTCAATCACATCCCTTTCTACACTGTACTGTACCACTTTTGTTTTACTTTTTTGAAGTTTAAGTGAAGTGTAGTTGACAGTGCAGTATTAGTTTCAGGTGTGCATAGTGATTTGACATTTACATACATTATGAAATTGTCACCATGATTTGTAGTACCATCTCTGACTATAACTGGAAGTTTGAACCTCTTAATCCTCTTTACCTATTTGTTCTTCCCCTACTGCAACCACTAGTTCTCTGTATCTGTGAGTCTGTTTCTGTCTTGTGTTCATTAATACTGTTTTTTAGATTCTACATATAAGTGGAAATCATATGGTACTTGTTTTTCTCTTACTTTACTTAGTACCGTCCATCTGTTGCAAATGGCAAGATACCATTCTTTTTTATGGCGGAGTAATGTTCCTGAGTGTGTGTGTGTGTGTGTGTGTGTATCACATCATTATCCATTCATCTGTCTGTGGACACTGAGATTGCTTGCATGTTTTGGTTCTTGTAAGTAATGCAGTGAACATAAGGGTGCATATATTTTTGCAAATTAGTGTTTTCATTTTCTTGGGGCAGATACCCAGAAGTGGAATTAACTGGATCCTATGGTATCTAGTGTACCGTATGTATTTCTATATTTAAGAAATTTTTTTTTTTGAACTTTATGGATTTATTTTGAGAGAGAGCATTTGTGTGCAGGGGAGGGGCAGAGAGAGGGAGACTGAGAATCCCAAGCAGACTCCCTGCTGTCAGTGTAGAGCCCTATGTGGGGCTCAGTCTCATGAACTGTGAGATCATGACCTGAGCTGAGATCAAGAGTTGGATGTTTAACCAACTGAGCCACCTGGGTACCGTTGGTATTTGTAGTTTTAATTTTAATTTTTAATTACTGTTTTTCACAGTGGCTGCACCAACTTCCATTCCCACCAGCAGTATGTGAACATTCCCTTTTCTCTACATCCTTGCCAAGACTTGTTATTTCTTGCCTTGTGGATACTAGTCATTCTGACAGGTGTGAGGTGGTATCTCATTTTGGTTTAGATGTTGGAACATCTTCCATTTGTTGCCTATCTCTGTGTCTTTAAAAAATATCTGATTCAGCTCCTGTGCTCACTTTTTTTTCTTAAAGATTTGGGTGTTTTTTTTTGTTTTTTTTTTTTTTGATGTTCATGTATTTATTTTGAGAGAGTGCAAGGCGTGCACGAGAGTGGAAGAGAGAGAATCCCAAGCAGGCTGCACGCTTATAGCATGGAGCCATACCATGCTCAGTCTGATGAACCATGAGATGATGACCTGAGCTGAGATCAAGAGTTGGACACTTAACTGACTGAGCCACCCAGGCAACCCCTCCTCTGCCCTTGTTTTAAAAAATCAGATTGGGTTTTTTTGGTGTTTTATGAATTCTTTATATATTTTGGATATTAATTCCTTAATAGGTCATTTGCAAATATCTCCATTCAGTAAGAAGCATTGTTTTATTTATTTTTTTTAAGTTTATTTTGAGAGCAAGTGAGAATGCACTCAAGCAAACAGGGGAAGGGCAGAGAAAGAGAATCCCAAGCAGCCTCCATGCCGCTGACGTGGAGTCCAGTGCAGGGCTTGAACCCACGAACGATGAGATCATGACCTGAGTTGAAATCAAGAGTTGGGACCCTTAATGGACTGAGCCACCCAGGTGCCCTGCCTTTTTGTTACTATGCAGAAGCTTTTTAGTTTGATGGAGTCCCAGTTGTTTTCCTTTTGTTGCCCTTGCCTAAGGAGACAAATCTAAAGAAATACTGCTGAGAGTGATACCCAAGATTTTACTGCCCCCCCCTTTTTTTTAATGATTTCAGGTCTTATATTTAGATGTTTAGTTTATTTCAAATTTATTTTTGCATTACTGGAAGAAAGTGGTCCAGTTCCTTTTATTCTCATGTAGTTGCCCATTTTCTAAATACCATTTATTGAAGAGACTCTTTTTCCTGCTGTAGATTCTTGCCTTTTTTTATCATAGATTAATGGGGTACTTTGCACATTTTAGCACTGTTATTTCTTCCAATCCATGAGCATGTTGTATCTTTCCATTTATTTGTATCATCTTCATTTTCTTTTCATTCGACAGTTTTCTGAATATAGGTTTTTTACCTCCTTGATTAAATTTATTCCTCAATATTTTATTCTCTTTGGTGCAGTTGTAAGTGGGATTGTTTTCTCAATTTCTCATTCTGCTACTTTGTTACTAGTGAATAGAAACAGATTTCTGTATATTTTATATCTTGCAACTTTACAGAATTCATTTATTCTAATAGTTTTTTGGTTGAGTCTTTAGTGTTTTGTATATTAATCACCTGTTCCTTCCCAGTGTGGGTGCCTTTTTTCCTTTTTTTTTTTTTTTTTTTTTTTTTTTTTATCTCATGGCTATGGCTAGGACTTCCTGTACTATGTTAAATAGAGGTGGCAAGAGTGAACATCCTTGCTTATTCCTCATCTCAGAGGAAAAGCTTGTAGCTTTTCACTTTAGGATATTAGCTGTGAATTTGTCCTTTATTATGTTGAGGAACCCTCTCTATCCGTTTGGCTGAGAAGGTTTGTTTATTTTATTTTTTTATTGTAGAGCACACACAAGCCAGGGAGAGGGGCAGAGGGGAGAGAGAGAGAATTTTAAACAGGCTTCATGCTCAGTGTGGAGTACAACGTGGGGCTAGATCCCACAACCCAAAATCAAGAGTCAGACGCTCAACAGACTGAGCCAGCCACGTGCCCCTGGTTGAGTTTTTATCATAAATGGATGTCAGATTTTGTCAGATGCTATTCCTGCACCTCTTGAGATAATCATAAGATTCTTAATCTTTGTTTTGTTACTGTGGTGTGGCATGTTGATTGATTGTGGACATTGAACCATCGTTGCATTCCTGGAATAAATGCCACTTGCTCATGGTGAATAATTATGTTAATGCGTTATCGATACACTTTGGTTTTAGATCAGGTGTGCGCCTGATAACCTCCTAAGCACTATGGTGGCGGGGGGCAGTTTGGAGAAGTGTGACTTCTTTCCATCCTATCTTTGAAGTGTAACTGTGAGGAGATTATGAACCCATTTACGAAATAATACTCCAGCTAAGTAATCCAGCTAAGAATTCTCACAGGAGATTTCATGCTGCTGTAGGATCTGGGCTCCAGACCTCTGAACGTCATACTTGCTCATTGTTCTCCTCATCTCAGTCCATGCTTATAGTTTGTCTTTTGGAAACGATCAGATAACTCTGCTGTGTTTTGGTTTGCAGTTCCAGGGGTGGGGGAGCGGGTTGTAATGGTGAGAGCCCAGGTGATGGAGGGAGATGTTTCTTATTTTGATCTTGCAGTTGGCTGTCGCCTGTCAACTATGGCTCAAGCTGTGCGTCTACACAGTACCACCTCCTGGCTTTTCCAGCCTTTTACCTTTATTCTGAGGCTTTACCTCTGGTCCAAGAAAACTGGCTTCCAGACAAAAGAACAACAAGGAATTTGGTCTATAAATATTATTAAATTGCAATGTTGAAGCTATAAGTTTGTTGTTTTTTTTTTTTTAAAGACTTTAAGAACCTAGTAAGATTATTTTAGGCTTCATTTCTGGAAATATACATGTATTGTTTGTTTTTAAAACTTACTAAAGTTTGAAAATTTGTATCCTAGGAGCTCCACAGAGGCAGTTGTTATCCCGACTACAAATCGACCCAGTAATGGCAGAAACTCTGCAGATCAGTCAAGGTTGGTAATCATCTTAAATTTTCATCGTAATCTAGCATTTTTCAGTTGCTATTTCCATTTCTTACACCTCATTTAATGTATTCTGTATATCTTAGATCCTGCCCTAAGATGCTATATTTAGATCTGTGAAAATATTTTAGGGCCAGGAGACAAGATCTGCATTTTCTTCATGTTATATGGTGTTCGTATGTTTCGTCATTCAGAATCTTTCTTGCTTTGATGTCGTTTCACCTGAGTCCCTGGAATCTGCTGGCAGTCACTTCCTGCTCCAGGGACAGTTTGAATCCCTAACCTTCTTTCCTTTCTGCCCTGCTTTGCCATTGTCTTGAGCTGCTTTTATGTTCCTTAGCCTGTTCTGCCTTATCCTCATTTCCACTTCACTTTAGAATTGCCTCACCAGGGCCACACTTGGAATTTGTTGTTCTTAGAGCCACTGTAACTTCATTGTTTGCCTGTCTCCTCCACCCCCCACAAACAGACAGACATGCCACGGTCTGCTTTAGGACAGGGACTAGTGCCTTTCTTATCTATGTTCTCAGTGCCCGCCCCGCCAGATGCATGTGCAGACCCTAGTAAATGTCCACTGAGTAACAGAGGGGCCATTGGTCACCTGCAGCCTTAAATTCAGAAACCTTCTTTTCTCCTGCTTCCTTTTATTTCCCCAAACCTGCCCGTTGTTGGAAGCTCTGGTGGTGCCTTGACCCCTCCCTGTGGCTCTTGCTTCTTCCCCCTTGCTCAGGCTTCCACAGTCAGTAGGTATATTTCCTTACCCCACCTACCTCTGTCTCAGCAAGAAGAACTTGTCTTCTTTCAGGGTCCCCTTCCACCCAGATGCTAGATCCTACCCAGTCGATGAACACTAGTGTCCCCATACTCCTATAATCTTAATCCTGCCCCTCTCGTGGCTTCTCCTTTTTGCCTGTGAAAGTGTTTAAATACTCCCCATCCTTGATGTTGCTGTCATCTCTCAACATTCCATCCTGTTTTCCACGTAAGGGTATTTTCTTTCAAAATATTTGGCAGCTAAGCTCTGTGTGTGTTGTATCCACTTCACTGACATTTCCGCATTCTTTTTGTTTTCTTTAATTTTTCCTTTTCTCCATGGTGCACATACAGTTTGAAGCATCTAGTCTTACAAGGACTATAGCCTTTGCTTATCTCCTGTCGTGGTTTTTATTTCTGGGAGCCCTCTTGTTTCTGCATATTCCTCTTATTTATTTTTCATATACTGACTTTGTTTCATGTATGCAACAGTTTCTTTTATTTCCTTGAGGATATTAAAGATAATTTTGGGTATTTTCTCCCCTCCCTTCTTGGTCTTATTTTCTCCAGGTTGTTTGTTTTGACTGCTGTCTTTCATGACAGGTTTTCCACAGATGTCTGGGGATCCTTGGTTGTCTTATATTTATGAGTGGGACACTCAAAAAGCTGATAGGCATTCTGGGTTCATTAGTTAGGATGGAGAGCTTGTGACTTCACATTTGAATATAGATCCTGCAGTGGAGACTCGTTTGTTTTGTCTCTTTAGTTTGGGATGCCCTGATGTCGCTGTTTTTAGGCCTTTCCTCTTAGATTGGTGAGCTTCTCCACAGAAAGATCTCTCAGAATAGTGGATTGGGTGCCAGTGTTCTGGAAGCGAAGTGAGGAAAAGAGGCTAGGGGAGGTACCTCAACGTTAATTACTATGTAATGTTTGCTCACACCTCCTCCCTGTTTTCAGAATGGTGTTTCTTTCAACATGCCGGCATCTCTTGGTCTAGAGACCCTCTGGTTTGGCCTTTCCAAGAGTCTTAAGTTCTGCCTGTCTCCAAGGGAGAAAATAGTCAAGGTTATCAAGAAATCTAACTGCTTTTTAAAATTTCAGTACTGTACGTTTAGTTGTTGTTGTAGCACCATTCTGTCAAAGACCACGATGCTGCATTTATAGGCCTCTCTGATACTGGCCAGTGAGAAAGCACGTCTCCAGTGAGTCCAGAAAACTTCAGTTTAGGGCAACAGGTGTGGTAAGGGTCAGAAATGACAGAACAGATTTATAGTTTAGGAAGAAATAACTGCTTCTGAAATAGACACTTAAACATACCTGTATTTGCCTTGTCTTTCTCCCCACCCCTTCCCAGAGTCCCTGTGCTACCGGCTTCTCAGCCTTTGGAGAATCTTGGGATCCACATTGGAATGTCTCATTACTGGCTTAAGACTCAGCTTTTGCAGGTCTTAGCTTTTGACTTGCAAAATGTGGTTGTCGCTCCTTTTATAGTTATTTTCTTTGTGACTTTATGTTTTAATAATCTAACCCTTTATTGACATTTCATTGGGATTTTAGGAGGAAACAAAATGCATGGGTTCAGCCTATGGTCTTCACAGAAGATGTCCCTAACTCGTGTCTGTCTGCTTGACCCAGGTGGTAATGTTAACCTTGCAGAGGAGGTTGGTGACGCTTGGAGGACGGAAAGCTCAGTTTTCAGTGCCCACTTTTCTAAACCCTGTCATATGTGACATGTCATCTCCAGTGTTTCCTTTGGTCTTTGATCATTTGGCTTCCAGGACTTCACCATCTCTGTTCTTCTACTGATTCCATTTCATTCTCCGTTCTCATCTCCTCTCCTCCTGTCCCGCCCCTTAAAATGTTAACTTTTTCCTGTGTCCTGCCCTGAGCATTATCTTCATCTCTTCTCTCTTCTTCCAAGATGCAAACTGTTAGAGCTACTTTGCCAAGTGCAGGGTGGTGAGAAGCAGGCGGCAGCCTCGGACTGAGTTCTGTACTCTGCCTTTGCCAGCTGGGCACCTCTCGTGCCATTGAAGAGCAGCAGAGGGCATGCTGGTCTCCGTGACATGGGAGGGAGGGAAATCCGCTCCTTCCACTCCCTGTGAGGGTGCAGTGGGGATGGCGGCACTGACTGTGACACTTTGTTAATGAAACGCTTAGTTCACCTTTAGTTTGGATGCTGTTTCTCTTCTCTCTCCTCTTATTTCAACTTCGAAACTGAGAGCCCCACAAAGACTTCAAACTAAATAAATCTGAAATTGACATTTATCTTCGCTCCCCTTTCAGTATGCTCTTTGTCCTGTCCTTGTTCTCTTGGGTCCGGTTTCTCCTTCACTCACCTCCAATCTGCATCTCTCTCCACCCTCCACCACCCTTGCAGGGAGGACGGCTCTGCTTGGTTCCCAGCATGGGAGTTGCGGGTGCAGCTTCTGTGAAGGGCCGGTGCTGATGGTGTGGAAAGGGTCTCCTCTCCCTCTTTTATGGGTTCAAATAGGACAAAGGGTGAGAATCTTTTCATTCATTCAGAGCCTCACCGTCTCTTCTGGGCGCAACAACCTGGTAGCTGAGATCTAGGACTCCAGTCCATTCTTAGTACTACCTGTTTTTCTGAAAACTAGTTTGATCATGTCACTTCCCTACCTAGAAACCTCTCATGATTCTTTATGACTTCTAGATCAGAATCCAAACTCATTGACACATACAAGATCCTTCAGGCCTCTGCCTTCCCTGCCGCTCAGCCCGGTACACACACCCCTTCCAGCCACACCACATTTCTCAGCGGGTCTTAGATTCCTTGTGTCTTATGAAAGCCTCTGCCTTTTTTCATGTGGTTTCCTCTGCCGGACATGTTCTGTTTATTGTCCAAGTCTCTCCCCCCGGGTTATTCCCGCTCGTTCCTTTATTATCTGCTTCAAATGTCCGTCATCTGTAGGTTTTGTCTTGATTCCCCAGCTGGAATAGGTTGGTTGTATTCTCCCAACGCTTTATTCCCACTCCTTTTGGATCAGCTTTTAGGATATGCTATTCTGAAATTTTATGTACATCTGTTTTTCTATCTTCTTTGTGTACTTAGCACAGTGTTTGGTTGAATGGTGTGGATTTTGTTCTCTGTTATTTGCCTGTTAACCTTAAGTGCAGCTCATTAACTTTCGTCACTTGATGGCATATTGATAGATCAGCCATCTCTGTGCTTGTAGCGTATTTTATAAAGTAGTCAGGCTTAATAAGCATATTGTAGATGATGTGAACTCTGGTTATTAGCGTTGCCGGTCAGTGTTTTCTGTGCTGTATTTTTTTTTAAGTGCCCCTTCATCTTAAAATTCCTTTTCAATATAGTCTTCTCTGTACAACCAGGCAGAAATTATGCCAGGTGAATTCTTTTCATCAGGATGTGTTCTCTGTAAGTGGTACCATGCAAAATGAACAAAACAGATTCTAGACTTTTAAGTAGTCTTTGTGTCATAATTCTAGGGAACGTGAGGATTCTTCTATGTATTTTTAGAAAATACTGTGCTTAGAGTAAGTTTATATTCATATCTCATTAGATGCCTCGTATAAGAACCTTTCTGTCCTGTAGGCAGGATGTATTCATTCAAAGTCCCAGGTAATGTGTTGTTATGAGGAGAGGAATACTTCCTTAAAAAAATGTTTGGCACAGAATTGCAGCACTATTCTGGGGTAGAACCGTTGTGATTTTCCTTTAAAATAATTACAAATATATAAAAGATTGACATTCTTCTCACTTGTGTGATGTTGGGAATGCAAGGTATATTCAAAAGTAAACATTTATGGCCAATTTTTTTGGCTCAGATTACTATGACATGGAATCCATGGTCCATGCAGACACAAGATCATTTATTCTGAAGAAGCCAAAGCTGTCTGAGGAAATAGTAGTGGCACCAAACCAGGAGTCGGGGATGAAGACTGCAGATACCCTTCGGGTACTTTCAGGACACCTTATGCAGACACGGTAGATGGTTTCTTTTTCTTGTGTAGCTTTTTTGTGTTGATTAGATAGTGCAGGTTGACCATTAGTTTCCAGCTCCCTTCTCCCCATCCTAGCCCCCAGTGTAGAGTGCTTTCATTGAGTCAGAAGTTAGGCCGGGCATGGTAACCCAAATTCAGTTTTCAGGGATTCCGGTTCATCTTTCTTGTTCAGAAGCCCATTAACTTGCAGATAAGTCAGTCGACGATTTAGCCCCGTAAATGAGATTCTTTTCTTTATGCACATCCAGGAAATGAAATTTAAAAGCCAGGTGATCAAAACCAGGAAATCTTTGCACAGAAAGTTAGCAGATCGGGTTGGGATGATTCTTCCCTTAGAAAATGGACTGTTCGATAAAGGAACAAACCGATAGATAGTAAAATTAGCGTAAATACAGAACTGCTGGCCGTTGTGTTCTGAACACAGATGCTGATTTTTCAGCTTATTTCCATGAGACCTTATGAAGATCAAAAGGACGATGTTTAGGGCGGAGGGGAGATTGTCCTTAGTGCAGCCTGGATGATGCCGCCGCGATTGGCCGTAGCCATTGTGTGTTAGCGGAATTCATCAGGGCTGTACCTGGAAGTCCTACCACGTCGTTTTTGTTTTTTTGTTTTTGTTTTTGTTTCGTTTTTAACTGAAGAAACCAACAAGTAAGGGAGCGATAGTTCTGCTGAAGAGCACTGTAGGAGGCTCAGCGTTTTGTGTTTGTTTCCCTAATTCTCTGGTATTTTCTATCTGTCTGGCAGAGATCTTGTACAACCAGATAAACCTGCAAGTCCCAAGTTTATAGTGACGCTGGATGGTGTCCCCAGCCCCCCAGGATACATGTCAGATCAAGAGGAGGACATGTGCTTTGAAGGAATGAAACCTGTAAACCAAACTGCAGCCGCGAGCAAGGGACTCAGAGGTCTCCTCCACCCACAGCAGTTGCAGTTGATGAGCAGGCAGCTTGATGACCCAAATGGTAGCTTTGCAAATGGTGTGTTGAGAGCTCAGATTTTCCCTTTCCAGGGTGCTGGCATTGTGAAGGAAATCTGGGGCTTGTCTCTCTACCTTGAATGCATATTGGTTGGAGGCCTTGCTTTTATTTGTAATCCAGTAGTGGCCTAGTCTCTTCTCTCAGACAAAATACTAGTTCAATTTGAGACTGTCCTGTGTGTGTGTCTGGTAGTGGGCTATTACACCAGGGCCACAGTGGAGCTTGGCCGTGAGAGGCAAAGTCTCTCTCAGCTGTGCTCGCGAAAGGGTGAACCATCCCTCTTTCTACCCGGTGCGCTTTTTTTTCCCTGTAGAAACTGTACCTGTTACTTTCCCTTTGTAACAGCAGTAGTCTCTCCTGTAGTTAACTTGACAGAAAAATGAATTAGGATGTTGATGCTATTTTTTACCTCAATGAAATTCCCTTGAAAGGAGTTTCTCACCTACTCTGTCAAGATACTTCCTGGAGGTTTAGCAAAAACCTTATGTTTAAGTTAATATCAAAGCATAGTATTTAGAAGTGAAATGAACAGTGCTGGTAACAGTACGCTTTCAGGCAGATGAACCTCTATCACTCACTGTTCTTCTCTCGCTGGATCCAGTGGTGAGTGCATGCACTGCCGAACGCTGTCATTGGTGACAGAGAATGGTAGTCGTGTTCCTCCTGTCTTCTGAAATTTGTAGAAACACCTTCATTGGTAGGGGAGACGATTACTGAAACGTAAAATGAATAGCATCAAAGTAAAAACAGTAATGGGATTTGATATTCTTCCAAGTTAATCCTTTTCTTGGCAGAGACATGAAGATGTATTAAATCTCTTTTTCAGTCGATAAAAATATAATAGCCTTTAGGGGGAGATGATGAGTGAGGGAGGACGTAACTACTGTTGAAGAGAATGCTTTTTCTGCCGAGTCAATAATGTAATGTCATGGCTTTGATTAGTGGAGGGAGTCGAAAGTCTGACCCTATCAAAAGAAAGAAAAAATTTTTAATGGTACCAAGGTGGTTAAGAACTACCGTAGTCCCGCAGTACAGATTTCTTGACCTTGTGTATTTTGTCTACAAATGAGAGAAAAATTGGTAGCTTATGTACGTTAGGGTCTAATTTTGTTTAAATGTAGATGTCCACATGAGGCTTTACTGATGTGTATGTCATAGCAGTGACGCTCTAAATAACATGTTAGTCAAACTTCTTGCCTAGGTTTCACAAGTGCCATGGCCATTATGGAGACAGCTGTGATGAGCGGTGAGCCTCCTTTACCGCTGCTTTGATCTGGGACTCAAGTGTTTCACTGCTGCTCAAGGATGAATCTTTGTAGTAGTTAGAACTGAAGTGAGGCCTTGAAGAGAGGCTCTGGTCTTTCTTGCTCTCCCCACTCTAAGCAGGGAGTTTGAAACTTTTGTGATTTCTTTTGCTGGCTTTTGTCCAGTGTTTCAAGGATGCTGTCAACTGCAGTCCCCCTCTGCCCCTAGCCATTAAATGGCAGCACAGATTTTATGGCTTGCAATAAAAAGTGAATTTGTCTAATCTTAAACAGGAAAAGTTTTAACGGATCATGAAGTAAGTGTTGGGGAAAACCAGAGTCGTGACCTCTGTATATGTGACTTAACGTTTCCATTAGATCACGTTTCCTTGTAAAGTATTTAACTTCTTTAATACAGCCCATGAGTATCTACTGCATTTTCCAGCCACTCTGCTCTTGGGTATTCTTCAATTGACCTGGGCCAAATTGACTTCATTTGGCCTGGGTTCTCACGTATATACCATAGTGTAAAGTATGTTTTTTCAGGAGGAGGGTAAGACGCGTTCTCTGCAGACAGGAGGCTAGAAACACTTGAAATTGGAGAAAACTGCTCTTTCCAGCCATACGAGATTTTATTTGAGACTAAGGATACCTTTCTTGTTTTTAATGTTTTCTTTATTTTTGAGAGTATGAACAGGGAGGGACAGAGAGAAGGGGGAACTGAAGATCTGAAGCAGGCTCTGCGCTGACGACAGCAAACCCGTTGTGGGCCTCGAACTCACAAACCGTGAGATCATGACCTGAGCCCGTGTCCGACACTCAGCCAACTGAGCCACCCAGGTGCCCCCAGACTAAGGATACCTTTATATACTGGTGGCTTTTACCACTTCTAAAGTAGCATGGGAAACTATATATTAGGCATAGTTTTACAGTAGCTCTTTGGTCCTTCTCTGGGCTCCAGGACTGGTTTTGTGTGCCTTGTTCTCCTGTAATGAAGACTGAGATTGGGTCACTGGGTCATTAAATTCTAGTATCATAGGATACTAGCTGCTGCGCTGTTCGGGTTTGACTGGTTGCCTCTTTGGCATTTTTGTTTCATTCAATCTAAAACTCTAAGGATGACATTATATTCTTTTTGCATAAATGAGGGAACTGAAGTTGTACTAGGTAAGACTTGCCGCAAGTGTCTGGCTCAGCTAAGTTACAGAGCCACATTTGAACTGCCTGACCTCGGACAAGAGGACTAGAGCAATGTGGTTGAAGTGGTGTTTTGCTTTCATAAATGAGAATGTGAACCATAACATGTAACATCCATCCATGAGGCTTTTTTTTTTTTTTTTTTTTTTTTTTAAAGCTAGGGTGTGTTGGGCTGGGAGTTGGCAGGTTATTACGGCCTTTAGGTATAATTTTATTTGGCTATTCTGTGTTTTAAATGTGTGTTAGTTGCCAGCGTTTAAAATTTATGTCACATAAAAAGGTTTTTGGTTTTCTGAATCAGGAGATAATCTGGCAACACGGGGCTCACTTTCCCACACCCTAGTGATTGACATGGTCATTGGACATGACCTCGCAAGGGATGGCAGGGAGCCCCGTGGATGGCACAAGCACTTGCTCTCCAGGCTGCTTTTCCCCACCTTTGTTTCCTTCACACCAAGGCTTTCTGCCACCATGCATCTCACACCCAGCCAGGCTCACTGTCAGTGGTCTGCGAGGCCCCCGTGGGTAATGGCATTTGTGACCCATTTTAGGCCAAAAACTTCTCCTCACGTTGATGTGAGTTTCTTATTAACTGGACTTTAACTGCGTATATACCTCGGTGAGTGGGAAGATTTCCGTGTTTGAACTACACCTGGTCTTGTCTGAATGTGAGAATTTGTTCACATTCTCTATCACTTTGTGTTTCCAGTTTTCATTTGATTGGCTCCCTACTTGACGTTCTTCCCTCTCTTTCCCATTTAATTTGGCTCTGAAATAATACTGGGAATTGGGGTTTGGGGGTACTTAGCACCCCTGAGTACTTTGCTCTTCGTGGTGAGAATTTCAGCCTACTTCCCGGTGACCTTATATAGCAGGCTGTCATCTGTGTTAACCAGATTATCGGACTCGTTTCTTTTCTGACTCTGCACCTAGAGGAATGTAAGAGTTTGAGCCTGGGTTTTGAGGGAAATGTACTAAAGGTGCTGTGTACTGAATTGATCATAATTAATGAGATACTTTTAATTCTTTTCCCGGTTCTAGCTGAGATGAGTGAACTGAGTGTGGCCCAGAAACCAGAAAAACTTCTGGAGCGTTGCAAGTACTGGCCTGCCTGTAAAAATGGGGATGAGTGTGCTTACCATCATCCTGTTTCACCTTGCAAGTGAGTAGCAGCAAGCTGATGGCTGATTTTCAGGGTTAATTCTAGATCTTAGAGCTTATTCTGTTTTTTTTCTTTCCTGTGGACAAGTTTGACCTTTGTAACTAACTGCAGTAACACTTAACCATTGCCCTCCCAGAATAGCATACGTGTGTGTGTGTTTGGCAGAGTAGAGAGATGGGGGAGAAGTCTTCTGCACGTTAAAGAGATAGGTATGTAAGTGCCCTGGTTTGTACGCATTGTGTACATACACCGCTATTAAGACATTGGAGAAAAAAAATAGTCACAGGCAATGATAAAACATTTTGGACTTGGGTATAATTTTTCCTTAGAAGTTGGCTGATTCAGTGTCATGAGCTTTGAGAGATGGCTTTTAGATTAAAACAAAAAATTTTTTTTTGGCCCTAGAGGTGGAATCTCTCCATGTAATTTTTTTTTAACTTTAATTTTAATTTATTTTAGAGAGACACTGCAAGTGGGGGAGAGGGGCAGAGGAAGAGAGAGAATCCTAAGCAGGCTCCTACATTTATCACCGAGCCCAACACAGGGCTCAATCCCACAACCCTGGGATCATGACCTGCACCGAAATCAAGCATTGGATGCTCAACTGAGCCACCCAGACGCTCCTCCGTGTTTTAACTTCTTTAAGGAAATTTTGATGTGAGAATGATATGGATGTCCATAGAGGGAGACCAGAGAAGGAGTCTGTTTTGTGTAGCAATGCCTTGCACATATATTGTGCCCAGTATATTGAGTTTATTCATAAAAGATTGTAGACATGGATCTGACAGAGTATGTGGTGTGAATTCTTACCATAAGAAACTGTTTTGTCTTTCATGGTGGTGGCTTGCTTGAGTCGAAAATCTGTTATTACCCTCGGCTTTCGGATAAACTTCTATGTTCTGTTTTGAAATCTGTGCTCCCTTAAAAGTTGAGTTTCCCAGGGAGCCTGGCAGGCTCAGTTGGAAGAGCAGTGTGACTGTTGATCTCGGGGTTGTGAGTTCAAGCCGCATGTTGGGTGTAGAGTTTACTTCAAAAAATTGAGTTTCCCTTTTTTTCTATTCTGTGTTTCTCAAAACAAGTAGTGATGGGGTATAAGGAGCCTCTCTACAAAAAAACTGATCATGCGTTGAGAAAAGTAAATGTGACTGTTTTTGTTTTATAGAGCCTTCCCCAATTGTAAATTTGCTGAGAAGTGTTTGTTTGTTCATCCAAATTGTAAATATGATGCAAAATGTACTAAACCAGATTGTCCCTTCACTCATATGAGTAGAAGAATTCCAGTACTGCCTCTAAAACCAGGTATGTGACCCTGTGCACTACTACATTTAGGTGGAAGATGACATTTGTGATTTTATATGAGTTTATTTTTAGGAACTATCGTGCCAGAATCACTTAACCAGTCTTTAAAGAGCAAGTGTGTCTGTCCAGTAGCATTCTGAAGTATTTTCTCTAATGGATATATAAATCACTTTTGAGAAAGAGGGAGAGAGAGAATCCCAAGCAGGCTCTGCTGTCGGTGTAGATCCTGCCAGGGGGCTCGATCCCATGAACCATGAGATCATGATCTGAGCTCAAGTCAAGAGTTGGACAACGCTTGAGCCCCACCTCAATTTTTTTTTTTTTTTTTACATTTATTTTTGAGAGAGCACAAGTGGGGGAGGGGCAGAGAGAGAATGAGACACGAATCCGAAGCAGGCTCCAGGCACTGAGCTGTCAGCCCAGAGCCTGACACAGGGCTCAAACTCAGGAACGGTGAGGTCATGATCCGAGCCGAGGTCGGATGCTTAACCCACTGAGCCACCCAGGTGCCCCAGCCCCACCTCATTTTAATTTTATAACTGTTGCCATAAAAACATCAGTAGACTGCATGACAGATTATTTTGCCAAATTTGATCAGTCTTTGTTCTTATCTTTGTCAGCAGTTACAACACCAGCACCACCTTCTAGTAGTCAGCTGTGCCGTTATTTCCCTGCTTGTAAGAAAATGGAATGTCCCTTCTATCATCCAAAAGTAAGAATTTTCATTTTCCCAAAAATGATTCAGTGATAACTCTTAATTCTGAGACCTGCAAGATCACTAGCAAATTGAATGTCTTGGGTATCCATGGTCCCCCCACCCACACTCCCTGGATCCTCATTTTTGTTAAGGTACTGATTTAAATTCTTTCTTGGCTGTCGGGTGAGCCACTGTTTGGCTCCTTAGGACAAGTGGTCTGAAACTAATGTCAGTATTGTGAGCTCTCAGAGTGAAGCTCCCCTTTGCTTAGTTTCCATTCTTCTCTGCCCCGAAGCCTATGGGTGTGTTTTTCTCCCACTCGTGTCAGAAACTGCAATGATGAAATTGGTGGTGCCACTTAATACCATCCAAACTTGTCCTGACAGTTTTCACTCTGTGTGCTAAAGATTGATGTATCTCCACCTGTTTAGTTGCTCAGGGTGAAATGATCTCTCTGAAATTGAACCCTGAAGGCCATTATGAAAGACTTTCACTTCCCCCAACTGCATTTGGGCCATAAATGAGGGTGTCCAGTGAGGGATGGATACTGTAAGGGATGTTGGGTCAGATGTGCAGGGTGATTAGAAGTTTTTATCATATGCCGGATAACTTACTGTTACTCTTTGACTAGGATTTTGTGTCTTGGGGGAGGGAGGTTCATTTTTCAAGGTTTCCGTATTAAAATATTATTAGACTATATGTCTCTCTCAAATTGCCTTTTTTAAAAAATGTTGAAACTCTGTATTTAGCACTGCAGATTTAACACTCAGTGTACCAGACCTGACTGCACATTTTATCATCCCACCATCACTGTACCGCCACGACATGCCTTGAAATGGATTCGACCTCAAACCAGGTAAAGATTAGAAATCTACAGATTTGGGAGAAATGACCACTTTGATTTTTTTCTCTGCTGTTTCATTACACAGGGTCTTTTGGAAATTGTTTTACCAGTGGTTGCTTATTCACTTAGGTAATCTCCAGCTGAGATTTGCCTTCTGAATATATACTGCTTACAAATCTAACATCTGTTTTGTTAGCATTATTTCACAGAGTTTTAGTGTGGCCTGTGAAATTAAATACATGTCATTACCTTATACAATTGAATTTTTTTGTAAAACAATCTGGTAGTTACATTGTAAATCTGTCGAACAGATGTTCATTGTGTGAAAATCATCTTAATAACTAGGTGTGTGTGTATATGTATATATGGATGTAAGACATTAATTAAAAATTTTTTGTTTATTCAGTGAATGACAGTGCTACTTGGGAGAAGATTGTGGAGTTTGAAAGTTTCCATCTACTGATGAAAGATACTCTGCAGAACTTGTCAAACCTTTGAAACTTGGAATATATATTGCTTTCATAATATGAAGTTTATTGCCTATCTGAAGTGTCTAATTTTTCTAGTTTGTAAGTTTATTAAGTGGTTTTAACATTGGGTGTTTTTTGTTTGTTTTGACTGTGAAAAGACAGTTTAAAGGAAAAGCTAAATTCCATTAAAACCTTTGAGGCTTGTTTGTACACTGCAATTTCAGTCTCAGCATTTACAGTGTGAGGATATTGTCAGTGCTGATAATCCACTCCGGGGCTATGATGTTGATACATGTTTAGTAAGAGGAGCATTCTAACTCTAAAGTTGGATTGCACTCACTTTTCCCAAGGGTTATCCACTGTGAAAACAGGAGTGGCCAGAAGTGTGGAGGCAGCTGAAAAAAGTCATTCAATCCTTTTTAATTTCAAGCGAATTTAGTTTGAAAAGCATGGCTTTTGGGCTTGAGTGATGCTTTGGTGAATGGTTCCCAAATAGCTGGTCCCTTACCAGTGTCCAGGAAAGCCAGCTGCGATGGCAAGTGCAACACAACAGGAACAGTTCCTTCAAATGCTTTACTGTTAACATACACTTTTTAAATAAATATTTTGGGAATGCATTTTATCACAAAATTATACAAATTTTTTTTTTACAGTTCTATATACAGAAGGTATCAGAAAACAGACTTTAAACTCACAAGATTATACATGTATTTTCACATTCTGAAAAATAACTTTCAGAAATCCACAGAAAATTTTTTCAATGTAAAAATTAGATTTAAATAGTATATTTTCAATGACTAATTACAGAAATCAGATGGGTAAACTGCAAAGTAGGACTAAACTTTTGGACTATTGAATCAACACCCAGTTTTCTGTGTGTGGTTTTTAAAATAGTTAAGGCAAGAAGTGTCAGATGCTTTAGAATTAAACAACGGATCACTGATTTTAAAGACTTGATGTACAGCAGTTTTAAAAAAAAAAAATAAAGCTAAAAGTTGGTTGGAACAGAGTGAACTAATGCAAAAGAGATAAAGACCCAAACATTCTCAGGACCAAATTAAACTAACTTAAAAGTTCATTAGTTACATACCCAAGGGATAATAAAACAGCATGTGTAAAAAGTCCATGTTTAAGAGCATGAAACCAGCAGTCTGTTTTGAGGCCATTGCTTTTCCATGGGTAGAAGAAAGAACCAATTATTAAACCATTTGTAAGTTGCACTTCGCTGTGCTGATTGGTAGGGAAAGACAGAGCCCTCACATAGTTAGGCTGGGGTGAAATGACCATTCTGCTTCAGTCTAAAAAGTTGACTCCTCTGAATTTAAGGCATTTGTTCATTCCAGTGCTACTTAAGATTGAGCTTTATGTCTTTGCAGAAGAAATTTAAGTTGTATCTCTACAAATTTTAAGACTTTTAGTAACATCATTTATAAATGGCATATAGTTGCATTTTCCTAATTTCACTACAAAGAACATAAACGGGAAACGGCCTAAGTGATTTGGTTCAACCATCTCACAAGTCAGTGACGTGCTAAAAGCAGGGGTTTTTTGCCATTTAATAAACACTGCCTGGGAACACATTTAAGAGTTTGTTACCTTCAGCTGCTCTGGTTTACGGGCAAGCTGAGGTTGACTCTACATCTGTTGGATAACTTGGTCTAACGTGAACCACCATGAAAAAGAACCACCAGAAGGAAAGGAACACCTGTGGCCGGTGGTGTGCAGCGAGTGGCACGAGCGTGCACGGTGTGCTTTGGCGTGCGTTTATACACAGAAACAGGACCAAACGTGCCAGGACTCTCAAGTTACAAATTCGGGAGCTTAGTCAAATACTGCACATAAAAGTAAATCTCTGGGTTAAAAAAATAACACAGGGCAGAATCTTCATAACCTACCACGGTTACTCACCTTCCCTTAGCTGATGGCTGGTACAAACAAGGTGGTTGTGGGGTAACTACTTAAAATCCACAGTTTGAGTCCTGAAGCTGACAGCAGGGATTAAGGCTGGCTTAGTAGGCTGGCCGCTGGAACAAAAACGCAGTGGAAGCATTTTTGTGCTCTATGCCTTATACTTTGTTACGGTTATTACTAGAGTTTCTACCTGTACCGTGAAATGGGATTTCTCTTTAGCCAAAAGCTAGCAAACCTGGCTCAGAAGGAAAGTTTGAAAGTGCAACAGGCTCAAAAACGGGAAGGGAGAGGGTGGTTCAGGGAAATTAATTTATTGAGCCCCTTTATAATATACATGGATAGAAATTTAATATTAGCATATTCTAAAATTTGGCTCAATTTAGGAGAATCCATTGATGTGACTATGAGCTTATGTTTCGAGCTTAATCATGCCTTAACCAGTCCTTCAGACAACAGCTACAATTCAGAGCTTTAAAACTGACCATGTTCAATCACCGGTTTTAGGCTTTCTGTGATATGATTCAGCCATTTCTGTTTTTAGTATTTCCAAGGTGTTGGGCATACAAAATCGAGCTCAGGCCAAACTGAGATTTCCAGAACCTGAAGGGGTCTATTATGCTACAAAGATAATTAACACATTAAAATAAAAATTCATATGACCAGTTGAGCATTTTAAACTTTTTCACACTTAGAAAAATATATTTTTAAATAGCAATCTACATAATCTCCAATCTTCAGGAAACTACAGACAGGCTAAACAGCAAATTCCTCAACGGCAAGTACTGATCTTTGGCAGCATTGAAGTGAATAGGGATAAAGATCTAACAGTTCAGCCCTAATCCACCAAAAAGGAATTTTAATAGACAAGTGTTACAAGTGGACCTGTATTCATTCCTTCTGGAAGTCAGCCTATGGGGTGGCATACAGCTAATTAGTAAATTTTTTAAATAGAAAAAAGCTATAAAAACTTCCAAGAGCTACTAAATTGTTTAACTTTGTAAATGTGACCTTGAACATTTCAGTGTACATGTTAAACAGGTGTTTCTACTAGACTACATCTTTAAATATTCAGTATGCTCTCCCAGTTAACTACTACTGCTCTCTAAACCTTTAACCTGTACACCACTGGAAAGGACTGTTCAGCATACTACTTTCTCACTGATGAAGCTATAATCATGTTCTAGTTTTTCAGCTAGAGAGAGGACTTGTGAACATTAAAGGATCGACAGCTCAACCATGAAAATGTAGTGCTCATATACTACTAACTTTGGATTTGTTCCTGAATTTAAAACTGTCAGGAGAAAAGTGTCCTTTATAAAAAGAGGTTTATTGATGCTTAAGTAGCATTATCTTCTCCGGTAAAGCTTGTGTGTGTTTCCTTAGGGAAAATAATTGTTCACCTTTTAAAAGCTGTGATCCTTTAGGGTGATGGTGTGTTTTCTTTCCTTATGTAAACACGAGGAAAAAAATAAGTCATTAAATAATGAACCTTAAAAATAAACTAGAAATTCTAAAGAAAAACTGTTTGCTTAAAAAGATGAAAACTATGCAAGTTGGGTTTTTAAGGTCTTGCTTTGTTGTTGTTTTTTGAGAAGCGAGGTCCTGTCAACCTCCCCAGCAGGTCTGCCAAGTCTGCACCCTCCCCCCAAACGGGGCTGGCTTTCACCAAGTGTTTTTTCCATCCTTCCTTGAAGTGTAACCATCTGGCAGTGTGTGGATTATGGACAGTTCTCCCAGTGCACACAGCAAGTATCTTGAACTTATCTGTCTTCTACTTTGATGACTCTGGGCATTATCCCTGTTACAATCCTAAATTAGCACCACTTGCCCATGCAGGGTTTGGTTCTGTTTGCCTTTTTTTTTTTTTTCCTCGTCTGTAATTCTGGTCTCTCAAGGCTGTTAGTTTATACAGTCTTCTCAGCATCCGTATCTTTTAGTGAGGCATATGTACACATTTCCAGACAAATAAACTGCAATAAAAAAAATGCAGTGAGTTCATTATATTTCTAGATTTTCAGTTTTTTAATGAGCTTTCAAATCATGACATGTATAAAAATTCTCATTAATTCATTTTATGTTGTATTTTCGTAGTACGTGACTCCACAGAACCAGCTACCCAGTTATATAGTGATATTAGATCTCTTCATAAAACTAAAGATAGTCTGTTCTTCTCTGGCTAGGAAAGTTACCAACCTGCAGTCATCACCTCCTGCACTAACGACATGCCGATCACCACTGGTAAATCGAATATTGGTCACGTGAGGTGAATGACCCAAGAACCTTTTGTGCTTTGCCTGAAAAAACGAAAAAGAAAGCTTAGGATGTGTGAGGCACGTGAAAATCAAAGGTTCCTGTCCGGAACCCCGTCTCCATCACGGGCTGCGGAGAGAGTAGGCTCTTCAGACCACATGCAGCGTTATTAGATGCTTTTTTACAAGCACCTGGGTGGCTCAGTCAGTTAAGCGTCCAGCTCGTGATTACGACTCAGGTCATGATCTCACAGTTCATGAGACTGAGCACCCTATCGGGCTCTGTCCTAACAGTGTGGAGCCTGCTTGGGGTTCTCAATCTCTCCCTCTCTCTCTCTCTGCCCCTCCCCTGCTTGAGTACTTTCTCAAAATAAATAAACATTGCTTTTTCTGAGTTAGTAATGGATCTGCACCTTAACAGACCAGGCGTTTTGAGCAGTCAGATGTCTCCAGGCACTCTGAAAATTTTCCTTTGAGGAAGAGAATTTGAAACTTGGAAATAGATTAAAGGTTTAATAAAAGTCTAATAATCACAGCTCTATTAGGATAGTTTGCAAAGATGGTGTTACTTGGGCACGGGGAGATAATTTCTAAAAGCTTTTATTTTTCGTTTTGAAAAAACCTTAGGAACGAAAATTAAGTGTTTCTAAACCAGGAGACTAACATGTTTAGCTATTAAATTATGGAAGAAGTACTAACGATCAGATGTCTAAACTAGAAAACTACATCAAAAACAAAACCAAACACAAACTTACAAATTTTTCAGGACATGGGAAGTCAAATAACTTAACCATCCCAAAGTCATCTCCTGTTACAAGGCTGATTCCTGAATGAGATACGCAGGCACAGTTGACATTGGCTTTCTCAGCATGTCTGGACCAGATTCCCAGAACTTCATCTCCTAGAATACTAGAGGGAAGGAATAAAGAAAATGTACGATAGCAAACACAGATGTACTACACTGAAAAAGGCTTTTGGTAATTAATTTCTACTTAATTATGTTCTTTAAAATTAATAAAGATGCTTATGCTACAGGAATTTAAAAAGATGGATACTCATGGTTATGTTACACAGCAAATTTGTAGGATTTCATTTCTAACAGCTGCAAGATTGCATTCCTTTAGGTAGAGAAATGATAGGATTGCTTAACAGTACCCAGTATGTGTTTTTATTGCTGGTTACTAAACCTAATATGTTAAGGAAAATATCAGGGTATCTTCAAAGGCTTTTAACCTTGATAAAGCATGAGAATATGTCCAGTCACAAGGAGTCCCAGCATGAGCATATCATTCTTCTCTTAGGAAGAACTCAGGAAACAGTAACAAACTTAGAACTTGACCACTGTTTCCTAGTGGAATGGCTCTAACTGTTCAGAAGCAGGATTTTCCAGTTTACCTAGTCCATGTGGCCCAAGTAATTCTGTCCATGGTGGCCTGATCCAGAACAGGTTTTCCTGAAGGCACTTCATAGACATGTCGTTTATAGCAACCAGTGGAGACCTTTCAGCGTATTAAAATGGGACAAGAATTCCATTAATGCGAGAGACACATCAGAAGGCTAGAGTATACTAGCAAAGCGTGCTATTTCATTTACATTTCCAACGATAAGAACATTAATGATGACAACAAAAATCTGTCAGAAGAAGACGGAGAAAAGATCTGAGAAGAACAGGATATTAAAGAATGCAGAAACAGTGAAGAGTAAACAAAGGCAAGAGTTCAGAAGCTCTGGAACTCGGGAGTTTTTTCAGGAAGCTCTCGCCCAATGTGGGGCTCGAATTCACGGCCCTGAGATCAAGAATCCCATGCTCTGCTGACTGAGCCAGCTAGGTGCCCCTCTGAAACTCAGGAGTTTTAAATGCATCCACTTAACAATGTAAAAACAGCTACTGTGAACTGGATGTAGGACACAGGTACTGTACCTGGAGATATCTGCTATCTGCAGAGAAGTCCATTTGAATGACAAAGCTGGGAATGTCTCTGCAGTAACTGATTCTGTTAAGGGTGGGGCCCAATGTTAGGTCATAAAAGTCCACCGAGTTCTCACTAGAACCCACTGCCAGAAACCGGGAATCTGGACTAAATCTGGAGAGGTAATAAAATATGTGAAAGATACATCAGCACACATGAAATCATAAATATTTAAGACCAGTAACTTCCATTCTACCTCAAAAACAAGTATGTGTGTGATCTGGCCTCAAGCAGATTTACCTGGTGGACACAACTGATTGTGTGTATGGAGATTCTATTTGTGTTATGTGGAACAAAATTTACATGTTATTTCAAGTGCCAATTCCCTTAAAAGTGTAGGTTTTGAAAAAGCCACTAACAATTACATAATTGCTAAGTTACATAGTTCGCCAAATTCACCAAGATAGGTTTCTTTCATCTGGAATCATGGTATCTTAACAGCAAAGGACACAGACCTGCTTAAGTCCCCTCAGGTTATCTGGTGAAGGAACACTATTTGAAGCTTGGAAGAAGTTACTTGAAGACAAGTATATGCCTAGTGATCATGGGAAATGATCTGAGACAACGCAGGTTCTTGAGGGGAATGGGGGACCTATAAGAAGTTTATATAGTGAAGTCCTGAGGACGGTTTCATTTGTAAAAGGGTTTTACGGTGAAGGGTGCAAGCAGATTCAGTAATCCGTCTTGATCACACAGAGGCACTTGGTAAGTGGTAGCCACTGTCCACATAAGCTTAAGCACTGGAATATAAAGGTTCAAGAAAAGTTTAAAGTTTAATTAATTCAGATTCTGGGGCATAGATGTTTGATGGGTGTTAATTAAACGAGTAACTACGCAGTTGAGAGTTGGGGTTGCAGCTTTAGTTTCCAGGCTGACGTCTACAGGACAGATGGCTCTCTTCGGTACAGCAGAAGATCATTCTTGGCAGGATGAACTTGCTGGACCTGTCCAGTGTGACGCTTCATCGTCAAGCGTTCCCTGAGTACGTGCTCTTATAAGGCACTGTGGTTGATGCCACTAGATTAATAATTCGGCAAGAAGCACACAAACAGCCATATTTCAGCATACAAGTGATGATGTGATAAAATGCTATAGGCACTAATGAGGACCTGTTTTCAAATGCAACCCGGGTCATTTAAGAATACATATACTAGAAGTTCTATTCCATTTGTTGACTAACCTGATATCATGGATTGAACATCGTCTATCTCTCTTCTTTCCCCATATTTTTAGGGAGCTCACCAGTAAAATAATAAATTCTCCATTTTTCATTCCGATAGCCACCATATCCCCTTCAGGGCTATAACACACGGTCCGAGCAGCATGTCCCAAGTTCACTTTGTTTAACATCTTCTGCACAAGAACCAAAAGAGCCAGAGAAAACTACATTAAGTACTTACAAAGTAAACCAGTTCCTTTTCAACATAATTCTCAAATAGTTCTTCTCAAATTGTGCTAGCAATTTGGGACTTACACTCTCCTTAGAAATTGTAACTTAAAAGAAAAAAAGCCAAATACTGTTTGTACCTACTTTATCAGCAATATCCCAGAGTCTCACTGTCCCATCTTCTGCGGCAGAAAGGAAAAAATCCCTGGAGGGATGTGTCACTAGTCCCCATATGGGCCCATCCACATGACCATTAACTAAAATATTGCAGGCTGCATTTTTCTCTCCAACTTCGATGATCTCCGCACTCCTTGTCCCAACTAGGATCTTGCCCTGAAACACAAGGGGATTGATATATTTATCGTAATTACAGCAATGTCTTTTAATAACTTAAGGACCCTACTGACCTTTCAGAGAACTTTTTGCTTTGAACTAACATAGTAGCAAGCCCATCATTAGCTCATGAGGTTTTTCTTTGACTAGAGGCGCATCTGCAAGAGCCCCGAGTCTGCCAGAAAACAGAACTATTCTCTAAGACAGAGCCCTGACTTTGACTATATTTTACTCTGACGATCTCCGAAGAGGTGCAAGTGCGCTGGAATACAGGAAGAAAGTATTACATTTTAGTTAAAAAGTATAAATAGCAGTGTCTGGGTGGCTCGGTCAGTTGAGTGTCTGACTTCGACTCAGGTCATGATCTCCTTGCTCGTGAGTCTGAGACCCGTGTCGGGCTCTCTGCTGACAGCTGGAGCCTGCTTCGATTCTGTGTCTCCCTCTCTCTCTGCCCCTCCCCTGTTCATGTCTCGCTTGCTCTCCAAACTAAACTTCAAAAAACAAAAAAGAAGTATAAATAAAAGCCTAATTAATACATGAACTGAAGATAATACATGTATATAATTTATAAATACACTTATTGCCAGTGCATGCATGGTCCAAATTTTTTATAGGAATGAATGTTTTAAAAAAAAAGGGTGGCTGGGTAGAGCATATGACTCTTGATGTTGGGGGTTTTGAGTTTGAGCCCCATGCATGGCGGGGGGTTGAGTACTTATAAAATTAAGGTGCCTGGGGGGCTCAGTCAGTTGAGTGTCTGCCTTTGGCTCAGGTCATGATATATTTCATGAGTTCAAGCTTCACCTCGGACTCTGTGCTGTCAGTGTGGAGCCCACTTTGGATCCTCTGTCTCCCCCTCTCTCTGCCCTCCCCATTCTTGTGCTCTCTCTCTCTCTCAAAAATAATGAGCCTTGGGGCACCTAGGTGGCTCAGTCGGTTAAGTATCAGACTTCGGCTCGGGTCATGATCTCACAGTTCGTGGGTTCGGGCCCCACTTTGGGCTCTGTGCTGACAGCTCAAGGCCTGGAGCCTACTTTGGATTCTGTCTCCCTCTCTGCCCCTCCCATGCTCGTGCTGTCTCTCTCCCACTCAAAAATAAACATGAAAAAAATGTTTTAATTAAAAAAAATGTACATTTAAAAATAAAATTTAACAAAATTTTGCTGTAATCAAAATTGATTCAACTGGCAAGAAATTTCACTTCTGCCCACCACGGTTGAATTAGTAGATTCAAGAAAACATGGAGGTTTAAATACTGTGTTGAGACCGGGGAGTAGCTTCTCATCTTAAGCGTGGCCCGGAGGCAGAAGGCACACTGGCGCGCTGCCCGCGGGGCTCCGGGGGCGGCCGGGAAAAGGCAGAGCGTAGCCAGCAAGCAGACTCCTCTGCAAGTGTCACTCGTCAAGTTGCAGAGGGCGAGGGAACTGCAAGAATAACCAACCATTCTCTACTTTTGGCTGCACCGGAACGGCTCTCGGAACATCTTACTTTGCCCCTGCACACGGAGCGGACACAGTCCGTGGCTTGTCCCGTGTCCAGCCTGAAGGCTCGGCACCGCCTCAGTTCCTGATCCCACAGCTTGACCGCTCCTCCTTCTCTTGACCTAAGAGCAACCCAAGCCAAATAAGCATTTTTATGAGCTATTACAAATCACTTTTATTACAAACAAATACTAAATTATACAAGCAGAACAGTAAAAAAAAAAAAGGGGGGGGGCCCCGATATTCACTTTTTGTAGTCTCTAAACTTTCTGTGGCAACTTTAAGATACACTGTATTTCAGCCATTCAGTTGAAGCAAATTTTACCTGATGAAAATTCATTTTTCTGACATGAGTGTATTCTTCCTTAGTTCTCCACATCCCCCCGCCCCCATATAATGTATCCTCTTGATTAAGGAAATGTGCAGAATGATGTTTAATGTTAAAATGACAATGGAAACGTAAGGCTAGATAACAGGATTACAGGTGCTGTGCTAGAGAAGAGATCTTTAATGGCCAAAAGGGGTGCGCTTTCCTTCGTATCATTGTGAAAATACCCACTGAAACCATCCAGCAGGCTACTAATGGGCAGAGGTGTGCTGAACAGAAGGCGTGTGGGAAACAGCAGCGTCAGGGTAAGACAGAAAAGAGAAAACATAGCCCATTTATGGTTTTTCTCTTGGGAGAACTGAAAAATGTATTCCTTTATTTTCTGTTAGATGAATTGCTTGTCTTAGGAGAAAAGCACGCCCAGGACCACAATACAGGGTTCGTTTTTGTGAAACACAAAAGCCGCTGCACTGGTGTTTGATTAGGTGGGTTCCCTCATCCTGGATGGACATGTGCGTGCTTCCTGGCCCCGCAAACACTACATTTTAACAAGCATAGGAGTATGTTGGCAGAAAATCCATTAGTATCTGGCTTCTTCTGGGAGGTTTTCAAATCACTCAGAAAAACGTCTTTCGTTAGACTTAAATTTTGAAGGCTGTTTTACACAATTTTATGTAACAAGTATTTTATGTAACGAGATTGCCTCAAGCAAAAGCAAACAAGGCAGTTTGTTTCTAGTGTCCTCACACCTTTCTGAGGCCGCCAGCTGTATGCACCTTACCCCTCAGTGTCTGTTTGGGCCAAAAAGGAGAGAGCAGGCAGTCAAGATACATCCTGGGTTTGAGGGCAAAGATTCTCCCATGGGTCACTTCTTCCCCAGCAAATACTTATCCAGGCATACAGACATGAGGGAAATCAGTTCTCTGCCTACACGATAACCACCTAAACCATACCTCAGAGAAATAAGCTATCGCCCCAACTGTTGGGGTTAAGGTGTCTTTACACTGTGAAATAAATCAGAAGTGACTTAAGAAATTAATAGTCAACAGGAAGGCACATAAAAGGCAATAAAGGTGAAGCACATGAGGAAGAAGGTCAGAGAGGATGATCCGTGTAGTCTAGAAATAACTAGAATAATTCACTGCAAACTGCAGGCAGCCCCCAGTGCATGAACGTGTGGTTAGGTTGTGGGAACAGGACTCACGGCCTTTCCTTGCCTCCGGTCACAATAAGTCCGTCTCGCAGTGTGGTGAACATGGCAAACACAGGCCCGTTGTGAGCTCTGGCCACGGTCCTACACAGTATGTGATCTTTCCACACACAGACATCTCCACTGATGGTACCTGTAAACGTCAAGTTATTCTGAAAAGGAGCGGGGAAGGGGGAGACAAACTCATCAAAAGTTCAAATAGAGTTGAAACAGACGCAATTCTCTACCATAAGTGTGGCCTACCTCACATTCTCAGATACAAAGAACATGATACAGTGGGAGAAACCATGGACCCGGCAAATGGGTTCATGTCTGAACTTGAGGTTTAGTTTTGTCAGGGCCTTTTAGTCTATTCTGTTGCTTATTTGCTGGAATAACCTTCAGTGAGGTTTTTTAATCTCTAGGATTATCAGCTTTTTCATGTGTAAAACGAGGGAGTTCAGGCACCAAGTTTCCCTCCAATGCAAAATTTTAGAATTCTGGTTTACATCGTCCCTTTAGGCTGCTTCCCTCCAGCTGCCTGAGAAATAACTTGAGGTCATCAGTAACTGAGAGTGAAAAAAAAGAGTAGGAACAGGAAGTGAAAATAACATTTCACTAGTTTTGATAAAGTATTTTGCCACAGAAAGTAAAACTACGTACACAACTTAGAGCAATGTTGTATGAGTTTAAATTTCACTAATTCATGAGGTTATATATGAAATTAACATTTGCCATGATTTCTCAAAATCAAAACGGCAAAAATCAGTGCATTTCTGCAATACAACATAAGATAAATTTGATAAGGTGCCCAAAGTAATAGTGCTTTAGATCACTTTGAGAATGCAATCCTGATAGAGTTCATTTATGCGGAAACTGGAGAAATTAAATTCTGCATCATGTGCTATTTTCATCCATTTTAATTTCACTTTCAGAGCAACTGGTCCAAGATCTTTCAACAAAAACGATATGGAAAGAACTAAAAGGAAAGTAAGATTTTGAGTTACAACAAAACATTTTCTTTAATCTTTCTGACAAGAACATAGTTTCTATGTTTAATTTCCCTACAATTTTTTTAAAGTAATCTCACAACCTAGAGATCGAGAGTCGCATGCTCTAGGCGCCCCTGCCTACAACAATTTAATGTTACTTTGAATATGCAGTCATGCATATTCTCTGTACCTATTTGGATAACAATAATTATACTTGTCATCTAGGAGCATCATTAATTCATGCCTTATCTTCAATCAGAATGTAAATGCTCTAGGCGTAGAAACCAAGATTTTACTTCCCTTGCTTTTTTTTTTTTTTGTAACCCTAGGCATGGAGGGTGTTCAAACAGGCCTAAACTGAACATCAGTCCATCTTGCTATGTAACAAAACATTCTGATTTCACTGCTGCTTTAACCGGAAGTCAATCAGGACTAATATTTTAGTCTTCAAGTTTATTTTCTATTGGGAATAGGCAACTGGGTACATAAGGAATTTTATACATGAAACAAGTTAAGTCAACACAGGCAAATTAAATGCCAGAAGCATTTGAAGGTGTGGGTTTTTCTTCTGGAAAGGAACTACCCTACCCATCTTATATTATGAATCCCCAAAATGTTTAACGGAAGTTTGACATGGTATGACCAACATTTTCAATGATCTTTTTGTTAAAATCATGTGCTTAAAGGTTCTAAAAGTATAATTTTCTTCGTGCGTTACATTCCCAGCGCCATAAACACTTTAGTACAGAAAATCCACCAAGGTTTTTGATGTACCAAAGGATTTAAAAAGTGTGGCCAGGGCTCAGGGTATTAGAGATGTGGATTGTAAACCACAAGCCCAATGGGATGTGGGGGCGGGGACGGCTCTGGAACACCCTCTGTGAAGACTGGGAATCTTGCTCTCCTTCCTACTCTGAAAGAGCTGCACTGGCCCAGAGCACTTCCAACTATGTGATAAGCAGTGAGTTAAGTTGATAGAGAGCAAAAGAAATCCTAAACTCAGGTACCACCTTAAACACTAGAAAAATTACATTTCTTGATTCATCTTTCTTCATTCTGACAAATTTTTAGGATTATGAGGAACTACTAGAAGGATAGACATTTTAGGGGACTTAGGGTGACAATTACAAAATTAACGAAGGCTTTTGAGAATGGCTGGCAGTGGCCCAAGGACTGAAATGTTTCATTATAATCCTTCTCCCTCATTAATTTTCTTTCCTACTCCCTGATTTCTGAAAGTACCAGATTTTGAAAGGTGGAATATACGCAGGACTGGGACATATGGAATGGTTAGTGGGTCACGGTGCCATATGACAACACGAATGTGGCTTATCTATCTGAAGCAAGAAAATTCAAAGCAGTCCAACTGCCGTGACTGAGTTCCACAAGCACACGCGGTTTAAGAGACATACTGCACCAAACGCCACAGCAAGCATGGTCTGCATCCGGGCATCCTCCAGGGTGCTCACGAGCCCTTTTTTGCTAAGAAGAGCCCTTCCTGCCAGTGTCCAGAACTTCACGTGTTTGACTCCCACAGAGACAAACTGGGAATCTGAATCTGGTCGGAATTCTGCCACAAAAATGCGTCGGTTGTGACCGGCTCTGCTGGCAATTTTGGCACCTGATAAGAAGAGACAACAAATTACCTAAGTTAGCAGAGGAACTAAGATAGCTTTTGCCAGATCGAACAGCTACTCAAAATATATCGTTCAAAAAACAAATACTTGCACGTGTCCTCTGCATCGCTACCTAGCCGCCAGATGACAGACGATTACTGGCGGAGAAGGTCCTTTTTACATACTTTCTCAAGTGACATGTGTATTAATGGGAGCTTTATTCTCATTGAAGGGCCATTCTAGATTTTAGAAATCACATCTTACTTTCTCCTATGTAGCTCTGTGAACTTCACTTTTTGGAGCAGCCACGTAACTGGAAAGTTTTACCTAAAGTATGGTAAGCAATATGATCCTGTTCATCTTTCATTATCACTTGGTATTTCATTTCTGTTCTTAACACCCTCCATGACCAAACAAATAAGAATTAACAAGGAGACTTACATATGGTTTCTTACTGAAAGAGCAGTGAATTACGTATAGTATTAGAAACTTGCATATGTTTCTATTTCGTGAGCTTCTTTCACTGAGTTTTTAAAGTGCAACATACAGTGAGTGATACCAGCTGTGTACTGTGTGTGTTGCAGGGCTGAAATGAAGA
This sequence comes from Puma concolor, assembly GCF_028749965.1. Classification (NCBI taxonomy): domain Eukaryota; kingdom Metazoa; phylum Chordata; class Mammalia; order Carnivora; family Felidae; genus Puma; species Puma concolor. The sequence goes on along the minus strand of NC_141672.1, from coordinate 16,234,454 downwards.
ACGATTTCAATCACTAAGTTAAAGCAAATATGAAACAGAGTTCATATCACCCTGGTATTCTTAGTTTTAAAAATCACCAAGAAAAAAGAACCCTACCTTCCTGCCATCTCCAAACGGTAATCGTATGTTCTGGGTCCAGCCCCACAGACAGCAAGAGTTTGCCGGTAGCACTGAAGCTGACTGAACACACTCCCTTCGAATGGTAGCATCTCAGTATAGATAAAGTCTGCTTGTTCATTGCATCCCAGATGTGGATAGAAGGAGCCGTAGCTAAATAATGATAAAATCCAAAAGTTGTAATATACCTGTTACAGATGTTTCCATTTCTACAGCTGACGCATACTTTCTGAAACACGGAAAAGTATGTACCAAAGAATGAGTGTGTACTTAAGAAAAAATAGCTCAAAACCAAGACTAAATGAAAAAAGAAACAGATTCACAAATACAGAGAACTGATGGTTGCCAGAGGGGAGGGCGGAGGGGGATGGACAAAATGGGTGAAAGGGAGCGGGAGATACAGATTTCCAGTTATGAATAAGTCATGGGATAAAAGGCACAGCATAGGGAATACAGTCAATGGGGCTGGAATGACATCGCATGGGGATGAATGGTAGCGACACCCACGGTGAGCACAGCGGAACATGTAAACTTGTCCAATCACGATGTTGTACGCCTGGAACTCATGTAACATTGTGTGTCAACTGTATCTCGATTTAAAAAAATAATAAAAGAAAGAAAGAAAAGGAGAGAGGAAGGAAAGGCAAAAATACAGAATACTTCTTCAGGCTACAGTTCACACTGCATTTTTGAGAAAATAACATTTATACAAGAAAATTAGGCAATCACAAACTTTAAATTACTCAGAAATACACGTTTTAGATACATGTTAAATCTTTATATAATTATGTGGAGAAATGCACAAATATTACACAATAATTAAATATCAGAGTATATTCAGTTATCTGCTACCTGAACATTAGTTCTGAACATTAGTTACTGTTACTCAGTATCTCATCTGAAGGGGAGATGAAAAGCAAACACAAACTGAGAAAGGCAACAGGTAGGAAGGACACCATGTGAACAGCTCTCAAAAGAAATCTTCAACCATATAGACAGATATCTGGTAAAAAGCCAAGTTCACATCACTTCATAAAACAGTGTTTTTTATTTTTTAATTTTTAAAATTTATTTTTGAGAGACAGAAAGAGAGCACAAGTGGAGGAGGGGCAGAGAGAGAGAGGTAGAGAGGATCCAAAGCAGGCTCCAGGCTCTGCCCCGACAGCACAGAGCCCGACGTGGGGCTCGGACTCACAAATTGTGAAATCATGACCTGAGCTAACGTTGGACGCTTAACCGACCGAGCCACCCAGGTGCCAATTTTTGTTTTTTAAACAAGATTTCAGGGAAGAAATAAAACTGTTTTTTTTTTTTTTAAAGGTTTATTTATTTTTGAGAGAGAGAGTGCACACATGGAGGAGGGGCACAGAGAGAGGGAGACAGGGGATCTAAAGCAGGCTCTGCACTGACAGCAGAGAGCCCAATGTGGGGCTTGAACCCAAGAACTGTAAGATCATGATCCAATTGAAGCTAGATGCTTGTTTACAAAACTGAGCCACCATGTGCCCCCAAACTGCTAATCTGTTTTATTTAGATTTTTTTAAAAAAGTAAAAAAAAATTTAGTAGGATCTACACCCAACGTGGGGCTTAAACTCATGACTCTAAGATCAAGAGTCGCATACTCTTCTGAGCCAACTAGGTGTCCCCAAATTGCTCATCTTTATAAAAAAATTGTATTTGTTGTTATTCATCTTGTGTAGCCCATTTCTGCTGCTTAAAAAATTTTCCCAGTTCTCTGTATTTTCTAACTTAAAAATCAGGGATTTGTATTGTCCTTTCTTCATGAACTGCAGCCCATAAAAATGTATTTATTTTCAGCAGCTAATTCAGTCTTAGAACATAAGTACTTCTGGTAAAATAATTGAAATACGAGAGTGGGTTTGTTTCAAACTATAAATCCGCTACAAATAATGCAAACATAGAGACATTTTTATTTATTTATTTTTGAGAAAGAGCACACAGTGGAGGGACAGAAAGGGGTGAAGAAGAGAATCTCAAGCAGGCTCCACACTCAGCAAGAGCCTGGCGCAGGGCTCAATCTCATAACCATGAGATCATGACCTGAGCCAAAATCAAGAGTCAGACCCTTAACTGACTGAGCCACCAAGGTGCCCAGAGACAGTTTAATAAGATAAGCTGTCTTGGTATCTTTTGATGAAGAAAGACATTTTGGTCTCTAAAGAAAACATTCTGATAAATTTAAACTATGTTGTATACAATCTACAATTTATAGCATACAATGATTAATCTGTCAGTCCTTCTAAGTAATTACAATATAGTAAACCAGGGACTGGAGGTCATTAAGTAAAACCTGTTCAAAGATGTAACTGTTAAAAATCAAAACTGTATGGGAACAGTTTACCATGTATTAACATAAGGGATTTATGTGTGAAAAATTGAGCACAATAATTTAAGTACTGGACCAAAAGTTAGTATGTTCTTTATTCAATAAAAGTCAAAGGATATGAGGGACTGGTAAACTTAATGTCAACGAATAACATTAGGTGGCTTAGATTTAAAGTGCAAATATATACTGGATCAGTCTATAATTTTTTGCCAGTAATAAATATTATATAGGTCATCTATAATATAAAAACTTATTTATTTGAGTGTATTTACTTTTGAAGGAGGGAGGGTGAGAGAGAGAGCACAAGTGTCGGGGAAGGGAAGAGACAGGGGGAGAGAAAGGATCCCAAATAGGCTCCATGTTGTCAGCGTGGAGCCCGACACGGGGCTCGAACCCAGGGACCATGAGACCATGACCTGAGTCAAAACCAAGAATTGGATGCTTAACTGACTGAGCCACACAGGTGCCCTCAAACATTTGTATATGTTTACAAAAAGTACCTGGGGGCAATCCACAGACTTTATTTGCCTAAATGTGATGAGGCAGATAATGGATTTTTAAGAAACATCATTCAGTTTTGCCTCCAAATTTAATATGTCAAAACTACAAATACTTTTATTTATCTAAAAATTAAATAGCAAGTAATCTTAAGAAAGTTGAATTACTGAGCTTTTCAGGCTTTCATAAAAAGTTAAATGAGATGGTACAGTATACCTGAAATTTATGTTCTACAACATTCAGGTATGACCATGACATGGGACTGCTACATATTTAGACTGTTCTAAACTTCCTTCAGTGACAGTATTTAAGATTTAAATCACGGCAAAATTTTTTTAAAGTTTATTTTGAGGGGCGCCTGGGTGGCTCAATCGGTTGAGCGGCCGACTTCAGCTCAGGTCATGATCTCGCAGTCCGTGAGTTCGAGCCCCGCGTCAGGCTCTGTGCTGACAGCTCAGAGCCTGGAGCCTGTTTCATTCTGTGTCTCCCTCTCTCTGGCCCTCCCCCGTTCATGCTCTGTCTCTAAAATAAATAAACGTTAAAAAAAAAATTTAAAAAAAATAGTTTATTTTGAGAGAGAGAGAGAGAGAGAGAGAGAGAGAGAGAGAGAGAGAGAGAAGCCCCAAGCAGGCTCCACACTGTCAGCAGAGAGGCCGATGTTGGGCTCGAACTCATGAAACGTGAGATCATGACCTGAGCCAAAATCAGGAGTCAGATGCTTAACTGACTGAGCTACCCAGGCGCCCCAATCACTACAAATTTTCAAGGCTTTTCTAACTTACTAAAGAAACATTAAATTATGTTCATTACATTTTATTTTCTATGATTCAAAAAGGGTCATTCACGATGCTGGAGTAACACAGACACTCTTCTCACTCTTTCCCTTCCTACAAGCCACCAGCTAACGGGTGCCTGTCACGGGCTAGGTCTGTAACAGGAGACACATCAAAGCTCCACTACTAGGCAGGTGTGTTTTCCTATGAAGTCAGCCAGGCCCTAAGTCACACGCACTTCAGCGTGCTGTCCTCGGAATCCAGGTTCTGTGCGTGCTCCTTCCATCATATCAAGCTATCTCTGGAAAATCAATCCCACTGACTTTATTGTTTTTTAATGTTCATTCATTTTTAAGAGAGAAGAGCGAGAGAGAGGGCACAAGCTGGGAAAAGGCAGAGGGGGATAGAGGATCTGAAGTGGGCTCCATGTTGACAGTAGACAGCCTAATGTGGGGCTCAAACTTGTGAACCACAAGATCATGACCTGAGCCGAAGTCAGACACTCAACCGACTGAGCCACCCAGGCGCCCCAATCCCGCTGACTTTATAAGCATTTCTGACTCTTACTCTCCAGTATAGAGATGCCGCAAGGGTCTCTTTCAATTACTAGTTGGATCTTATAAGAACCAAAGTTTTAAAGGATATTCTTTCTCCATCCTCTACTTGGCCTTTGGTGTAGTATTATAAAAACTGTATTTTTAACAAAATTTTAATATGGGCCATTAAGTATAACAACTGTATCTCACTCTTTAATTTCCGCAGGGGACAACTCCTTGCAGCATACCCACTATCCATTACCTCCTTCCTTCTTAATAAAGTTATGCTTTTATTCAGGAATCCCCTCCTCCCTTATGTACAGCAAGTGATTCAGGGAGAGACCCTGCTTGCTCAGTTCACCAGTCTAAGCCTGCTGTGATTGATGACTTCCCCGAACCCCCAGCCACCCACACTCACACTCCCCACTCTCTGCCTCCAGCAGCAGTGATTTAGTTCAGTAACCCAGATTTGAGCCAATCAGCACATGGTACTCCCTAGGTCTTCTTAGTCTGGGGTTTGGTTTGTGTCTTAAAATGACTCAATCAGGCTAAACTGAAGGACTTTTAAGCTCATGGTTCTGAAAAAGGGTTTTTATCTGCTTCCCAACTAGATGAAAGCAAAGAAGCATGTAGTTCTAAATGGTACTGGCAGCCCTTTTGTGACCATGAATGCAACCAACCTTAGGATGAATATATTTCCTGATTTTCTGTCATACAGGACAACATGGAAGATCCTTAAAGTCACTTAATGGACAACTAACCATTGTGACAAACAGTAACTACAAATGGGGGGTTTGGGGGTACAGAGAAATCTCCCTTTGAATTGCCTTAAGGATCAAAAATGTCAAATTCTTACCACTGTCTTAGGCAGGCTTTGTCAGACAGAGAAGATGTCCCCTTAGTGTCCACTCACAAAACGTCTAATGGATTCAAAGGGTAATTATGTATTTTCTGTTATGTATTCACTCTCCCACATCCCAAACTGACCATTTCAAAACTTTATCCTCCACCTTCTTTGCCACCTCCTCACCCTCAGCTGATGAAATGAACAACATAGAAGCTACCAGACACGAGCTTATTTTCTCACCCCCAAACCTACCAGTTTTCTTGCATTCCCTTTAATCCTCAGGTCTCTGAATTTCTTCCTGTTCAACTGTCTCTCTGGAAGTATTCTCCCGTCTCAGTGAGCCAGCCGCTCCAGCAAAAAATTAACAGCCTTGATTCCTCACTTTCTGTCATGCCCTCACATCCAATTCATCAGAATGGACCACTGGCTTTCCCTCCAAAATACATCCTGTATTTGTCTAGCGTTCTCTCCATTTTCATTCCTGCCACCTCAGTTAAAAATGTCTTTTGCGTGGACTATTATAACAGCCTCCCAACTTTCTGATTACTTCTCTTTCTCTTCTGCATCCTTAATAGTGCAGAGTGATTTTCTCAAAGCATAAATGAGATCAACTCACTCCCTTAACACTCTCCAGGATGGATTCTGCACTTAGCGCGGATCCAAACTCCTCTCCATGATCTGCAAAGCCCCATGCACAAAGCCTCATGCACCTGATTCCTAACCCCCTTCTCCTTCTCCAAGTTCATCTTAGAGGCCTTACTCCTCCACACTCACCATCCTGTTTCTTGATTTAAGGTTCGCACAGTAAAGAGTTAACATAAACAAGCCTGAAGTTGCTATCATTAGAAGGGCCTGCTTGCAAGTGTGTGAGAACTTGACTTCTGAAATGGTCCCTATGTTAATAAGGCTGTTTTGTCTACCTGGGGTACTGAACACCTGCTTTCTTCTGGTATTTCAGTAGTTGTGGCTGATCTGTGCCTATGCTACCAGCCCTTCCACCCCAAAAGGCCTGAACTCTAAGGCTTAAGTGGGTGTCCCTGGGCAAAACACTGCACCTATGATCCTGTAGCATCTAAACTTCACCCAGTGTGTCTTTTTCCCTTGCAGATTACTGTAAGAAACTATAGCCCTAACAATCTCTGGGCCCCGGGATGCCTACTAGTGAATCACTGAATGTATGGGTGGGTCTTGGGACTCCCCAAAACAGCCTCAGCCTGGAGTCCCCCAGTTCATCCCTCAGCTGTCATTTTTTTTTTTGTTCTCATTCTTGGCCCAGCTGAATGTTACCACCTCAAGAAAACAAACATCTAGTTTTATTGACATCATCCTATTGTTTTTATCATCTCACCATCTCAGGTCATGTTAGTTTCAGAAGTTTACTTATTGGAGTGCCTGACTGGCTCGGTCAGAGGCATGTACACTCTTGACCTTGGGGTCGTGAGTTCGAGAACCACAGTGGGTATAAAGATTAAATATAAATAAATAAAAGTGTTTTAATTTTTTTTTGAAAAACTAAAAAAGTTTTTAAAAAGTTTACTTATTTATTGCCTCTCTGCCTCTAGAGCTGGAGGCTGCAAACTTTTCTGTAAAGGGTCAGAAAATAAGCCACAAAATTGAAGATATTATGCAGGTACTTATCTAATGAGAGAAAAATTTCCATTACATTTTTATTGATGAAAATCACGGAGTGATTTTTTTTTTTTTTTTAATTTTTTTTTTTTTCAACGTTTATTTATTTTTGGGACAGAGAGAGACAGAGCATGAATGGGGGAGGGGCAGAGAGAGAGGGAGACACAGAATCGGAAACAGGCTCCAGGCTCTGAGCCATCAGCCCAGAGCCCGACGCGGGGCTCGAACCCATGGACCGCGAGATCGTGACCTGGCTGAAGTCGGACGCTTAACCGACTGCGCCACCCAGGCGCCCCTGATTTTTTTTTTTTAATTTTAGAGAGAGAGCATGAGCAGGGGAGAGGGAGGGAGGGAGAGAATGAATGAATGAATGAATGAATGAATGAATCCCAAGCAGGCTCTAAGCTCAGCACAAAGCCCAACACGGGGCTCCATCCCATGGCCCTGGGATCATGACCTGAGCCGAAATCAAGAGTCAGACATTCAACTGACTGAGCCACCCAGGCGCCTGGAGAGTGAACTTTTTATAATAAAGATCCACTATGAGAAGAGTAAAATTCTTTGGAGATAACAAGGTAAGCTTCCAATTGAGAGTTCTTTCTCATCAAGATCAATTGCAAATGTTTGCCTGTAAAAATTTTACATATTTCAACTTTGAAAATGTCTCATGTAGATAGTTACTGACAAATTCAAATATTGATCCAAAAGTACAAGATCTTAACTGAGCATATTAATCACGTGGAAGGCATTTAGAGGATTCAGTTATCTGCCTTTATATCTTTATATCTGCCTTTTTAGCATGTTTTCCATTGCAGAGTAATCACCATGAACTGAACCCTACATGGAGTTCTTCAACTTCAGTTCAAATGAGTTTTGAAATGTGGAAATTTCCTTCTCACTTGCATCAAGATCTGAAAAGTCCTGCTGGAACTGCAGTCTGAGACCAGAAAATACATTTGCGGCAAGTGGGATTCTCACTTGGTTTAATGTTTGGCACCATGAGAAGTGTATCATGCAGTCTGATGTTACTTGTGATTCAACATTAGTCACCATCAATGACCTGACTGTAGAATTTCACCTTAACTGTAATTTTAGGCTGTTACTGTAACTGTAGTTTCCTTGTAATTTCAGGTGGAATTCATTAAGAAACATGATCAAGTCTGCAGCAAAAACTAATTTCCAAGGCCATTAAGTTTTCCATAATACAGATTGACGGCAGTACTTTTCTCATTCAGAGAAATTTCAGCCTTGGCTCTGAGCTCCAAAAACTGCAATAAAGCTACTACTGCTAAACCAATGGGTGAGTTAGGACACTCAGCTTCTATTTCTAACATGAATTCATGGCACTGATGATGGCTAATTCTATGAGAACAAATGAAGTTAACTGTTGACTCTCAAAGGCAAAGTGAGGTTGTCAATAACACATGATACACTGCTATGTCTTTCACAAACTACCTGATGACGAACAGGCACAATGAATCATAGGCTTTAAACACCTTAAATTTTCACCAGTTTTGTAAACTTATTAACCCATTAACCCTTTTTCTGCTCCAGCTCCACATATGTTTTTACCACCATCAGTTGGCACATATCTTAGCAGATTCCACTTCAGACTGTACTGAATTAATGTTTTCTTAACTTCTCTGAAAATACTATCTTTTGTACTTGTTCCATGAAGACTAGTCCTAGAGGCCAACTCTTCAGTCACTTCAAAGTTGGCAGTGATTGCCTCAAATAAGCAACTGGCAACAACTGTCAATCTATGAAGAGCCAAGGGAAACCATTCAGAATTATTTGCTTTTTTTAGGGTCTTGTTAATTGACTACTGATGCTGTTCCCAACATCCTCAACTCTTTTAGCAATAGGTTTTGCCAAAAAGCTAATGGGTTTAAACAAGTTTATTTTCTCTGGACACATGTATGCTGCAATCAAACATGATTTAATTAACTCACAGTAAATTCTTCTTGATTAACTAATGAAACATTCAGAAAACTTGGTTGCAGCCTCATTTTATTTTTTATTTCTGTGAAGTAATTCTGTTGTGATGAGATACTCACACAAATGTTCTTTAACATTTTCTAATTTTTCTGACTCTTGGGTTTCCCATGAGCTGGGAATACTTTTGTCAAGTTTAGTGTGAAAATGTAATATATTGTATTATTTTAGCACAGCTATAGTGTCGAATTTACCATATAATTTGATAACAATATAATCCACATTTCACTGTGCCTTAGAAGTGTGACAAAGTCCACTTTCCTTTTTTTTTTGCCTTGTTTCGACATGATGGATATACATTGCTTAAATAACAAAATTAATTGTGGGTTAGCTCAAAACCTGTCAAGTTATGACAGCATCACTGCATCTCCAGTGTGCCAAACAGCTGTGCAAAGCAACCAGAGGGTCACGTGAGGTCTCTGTTGCAGCTACTCAAGGCTGCTATAGCACAAAATCTGCCACAAACAATATGTAACCGAATGAGCCTGGCTGTGTCCAACACTCTATCTCTGGATACTGAAATCTGAACTTCATATAATATTCATATGCTGTGAAATTTTTTTTTGATTTTTTTCTAACTATTTCACCTAGTAAAAACTATATTTAGCTCATGGGTTATACAAAAACAGGTAGGTTTGGCCCAAGGGCTCTGGTTTGCCAACTCCTGCTCTTGAATGTAACCAAGAGAGCAAAAATATTGCCTGTTGTGTTGGATACATTTGTAGTTTAACAGTCAAATCACAGAATCCTGCTTTACCCTGGAGAAGAGGGAAACAGACACATCATGACATATTTTCCTATCAAACTGCTATTTTTCCTATGTAAACTGAAAAGGAAATTTTAAAAGCCTAATAAATATGTAAAAACAATGGACACACATTATCCAGTAGCTTTTTAGATTCACAAAGCTATGGTCAAGATCAGTAATAGAAAGCTATTTCTAAATCTTTAAGTGATCTGTTGATACAATATGTGCAATTATCGAACATACAAAAATAGCAATTAGGGGCGCCTGGGTGGCGCAGTCGGTTAAGCGTCCGACTTCAGCCAGGTCACGATCTCGCGGTCCGTGAGTTCGAGCCCCGCGTCAGGCTCTGGGCTGATGGCTCAGAGCCTGGAGCCTGTTTCCGATTCTGTGTCTCCCTCTCTCTCTGCCCCTCGCCCGTTCATGCTCTGTCTCTCTCTGTCCCAAAAATAAATAAACGTTGAAAAAAAAATTAAAAAAAAAATAGCAATTAAAAAATTTCACTTCTAGGCAACACAACCTACTGATTCACATTTAAGATTACTTTTACCCCCAGCTGCACTTTAAGAAAAAAAAATTTTTTTTTAATTTTTATTTTTGAGAGAGAGACAGAGTGCAAGCAGGGAAGGGGCAGAGAGAGAGGGAGACACAGAATCCAAAGCAGGCTCCAGGCTCTGAGCTATTAGCTCAGAGCCTGATGCGGGGCTTGAACTCACAAACCAGGAGATCATGACCTGAGCCGAAGTCGGAAGCTTAACTGACTGAGCCGCCCAGGCGCCCTTCCCCCAGCTGCACGCTCAGCAGCTACATGATGTTGGCAAGTTAATAGCTACCGTGGAGGATCCTTGCAGTGATTACACAGGTAATACACAGAAAGTGCTTACAATTGTGCTGGACACTAAAAAGGTCAAAATATATTAGTTTTAAAAATAATTATCATTGTTACTGCCGAATGAGCTCAGTATCATGACATTAAAAGAATAGATTTTTCATTAAAAAATTTCAAAATATGTTCAAGTATCTTATTACTCAATAAAAATTTGGACTACCAATACTAAACAATATAACTAAAACAGAAAATGCCGAATTTTCCTTACCTGACATGTCTGCTAAATCACCTACAATGGAAAAACAGCAGAAAAACAACTGTCCATAAATAACATAAATACTTAAAAATATTTTTATTGAGTACATTCTTAAGTATACTTATTAAAATACTTTAAAAATTAATTATAAAATAATTTTTATATAAATCACAAATGGTCATATACAAAATTAGTTTTATGATGTTAAATTGAGTAGACTGTAAGTGAAGCCATTCATTTCAATCATACACATATATTAACATTTCACGTATATGACCTTCCAATTACTGGATAAAAACTTTTTTTTCTTTTTATTTAATGAGTCACATGAAATTTTAACAATTTAAATATAATGACATGTTTTAAATAATACAACTCTTATTTTGGTTTACAAAATGCCCTGTAACAGACTGGAGTTTTAATGCACCTCTGCTTGGCTCTGAGAGTCCAAGATTCTAGCCAAGGGACAAAGGGAAAGAAAAAAAAAAAGTTTGAATGTAACTGGCTAAAATACCACAAAAGCAAATATTTCCCCTCTGACCTAAACAATTTTTAACAAAGAGAGCCATAAACATTTTAGCCTGTTTGTGCCTTGCAGGTATGATACAAGCTTGGCAGTCAAAGTTACTACTGATTCAACTCTGGGGGTTCAGAAAAGAAAAAGTCCCTCACTCTTTGGTGGTCTCTCAAGTCTATCCTACGTGCCATTAGTCATCAGTAAAAAAATTTCTGTATCCATTCTGTGCAAGGGTACAGTGGGGCAAGGCACAGGACTGCATATATGATCTAAAATTCACCTCTGTAGTGCCTGGACTTTGACTTGGAAGATAATTAGCCATTTTACATTTCCCTACAGTGTCACTTTTCGAAATAAAAGGAACAGACACAAATACTGAATTATTAAGTTGTACGCCTATATGATGTTCTATGTCAATTATAACTCAATAAAAAAAGGAAAAGGAGAAGAGGGTCAAATTTAATGAAAGATTATATTTGTGACTACAACATTTCTTAAAAGACAAAACTGCGGCACTAATATGTTAAAAGCAAAGTTGCTTAAGAAAGAGAGAGACGGGGAAAGAAAAAAAAGCAAAGTTGGGAAATGGAAGAACCGTATCTTCTACAATTCTATTCACCGTATATAAATTCCATTAACATAGAGATATTATCTTTTTTTGGTAGGCTTATATCCCTAGCACCTAGAATAATACTTTGTGCATGGCATGTGCTCAATAAGTTTGTTGAATAAATGAATCTACTCAAAAAAATTAACTGAACAATAACTATATGTCAAGAGGCACTGAACTAGGCCCTTTTATAACCAAAATGGTAACGTGATCTCATTTTTTTCAGAGTAAAAATAAGACTCATTTTTAAAAAAGGACCTAGACCTATTTATACTCAAAGATTAGAATCTTTGTGTGTAATGCATGAAGATCAGTCTACTTCTTGTTAAAAATAGAAAAATTTACAGAAAGGAAGATCACAAGCACCTTTGTGGTACAACTGTAGAACTCTGTAACCGAGAGATCGAGTTTCTGACTGATCCATTTAGTACTTGTATGAAAAATGAAGATATCAAAAGCATAAATTATTCTATCCAAGGAGAAAAAGACACCTGGAGAGTTGGCTTAGCAACGGAGGCCCACCAAGATCCAACAAGCCCAATGACATGGATCATTTTTACAAAGTACACCAAGCTTATGAAGCTTCAACTGACCAAATCTATGATGTGGTGTTCACAGTGATCACTAATTGGTAGATGTATTTGTTCTAATTAGACCCGCTATCCTCTCATCCTTTAAGTTTTCTGAAGGGTTAAAAGAAGACAGCAAGACAAGTGGTTTTTAAAACAGCTGGCAACTTAAATCAATGCCAAAGAAAAGAAAAAGGCAGAAGGATTTAACAGCATGGAACAGACAACAGACAGAGCTTTTCTCTCCTTCCTAGCTCAGTCCTAGTTGCCACAGACATTCTGCCCGTCAGTCTGGTTACTTTTTGGCTCCCCCTTTATTTACAATTTCCTCTCCAAATTCTTTTTGCTTTATATGCTAAATTAAACCTTTCTGCCAATTAGGAATATCTGCTAAAGGACTAAATCCAACTACTGCAATCACCATAAAAGAGTTTATTCTTAATTCTAAACTGTCTGAACCAATAAGATAACCAAAGCGAGAGAAAGACACCTGGAAGCAAATCATATGGTAAAACTGGGTGTGTGTTTTTTTGTTTTTAAACATTTATTTACATTTGAGACACAGAGAGAGACAAGAGCACGAGCGAGGGAGGGGCAGAAAGAGAAGGAGACACAGAATGTGAAGCAGGCTCCTGGCTCTGAGCTGTTAGCACAGAGCCTGACGCGGGGCTCGAACCCACAAACCATGAGATCATGACCTGAGCCAAAGTCAGATGCTCAACCGACTGAGCCACCCAGGCGCCCCTAGGTATGTGTTTTATATAAAAACGCATTTTCAACAATACCCAAATATATATATTTTTCCCTAGGATACTGAATTAATTTGAACAATACAATTACTTAAACTGTTTCTTTTTAAAATACAGAAACATACCTACTTGGCCCGTTGCCACTACGTTGATAAATTTGGGATGCTGATTTACAGTGAGGCACAGTATATCATCATTATGTTCCTGATAAAAACTCTGAGTCCCTATAAAAAAAAATTGAGAAAACCTTAAGACATAACAGCCAAAAGCACTTATCTAGAACAATAAAAAATTGCTCTGTTTAACTTAATACATATTTTTTGAGAACTGAATGTGCACATGTTATCATGAGGATGGAAAAAAAACCCCAAATCTTTAAAGGGATAGAGTCCTGAAAGTTAACATGAGGTTAAAGACATCAAGCACCACAACAGAGTGAAGGGGCCTGCTCTGGGAATTCATAGCAGAAAAGATTCTTCTTATCATGGGCATATGGCACTCTTGGACTGACACGACGGATTTTGTTAAAGTGAAGGTGGGTGGGGAAGGGCAATCTAGGTAGAGAAATACTTTAGGCAAAGGTACAAAGACAGGAAAGTACTAAGTATGCATATATATGGTTCATTTGGCTGAAATGTAGGGTCAAGGATAAATGTGAGAGATATGGTTGGAAAGGCAAATTGGAACTAGAATGATAGAGGATTTTGAATGCCAACCTATTAAATTTCATATTTATTATGTAGTCAGTGGGGAGGTACTGAAGATTTCTGATCAAAGAAGGTATGTGATTTACCTAATAGGACTTACAGCAAAGAGACAGACCTGTGACCATGCAAGACGTACTAAAGGTGGGTTTGCCTAAGTCCAGTGGCGAGGTGGGAAATGAGGTCAGGAGGATAGGGCGTAGGTTGGGTCCAGATTACAGAGGACCCAGGGTGATTACACGGTGATCTAGTCCACCCACACGACATCATCCAAAAGTGAAGCAACACAAAACAATTTAACAATGACATTTACCAGATCTAATACTTTAAAACTTCTCTTCAAAGTGAAATGTGCTTCATACTTCCCAGGGCTGACAGTTTAGTGAGAACAACAAACAAGCAAGTATATGTGCTATTGGCTAAGTTCGAAGATCAGCTAATAGGGCAAAACTTCCCAGACTGTGAACACAGCAATGTATCCCAAACTAGAGAGGACAAATAATGAGAAGTGGAGAGGTACCCAGTCTCCCTTCTGCCCTCTCTCTCTATACCCCTTCAGAAGAAAAATGATTAAGGACAAATCATAAAATTAAAGAAAATTACAAGGATAAACATGAAAGTGTATTTACACATTCCTTTCTAGATCATCTTTTCTTACTCTTCTCTATTTTCTTTGGTGAAGCCTCAGTTAAAGAGGATTATCTAAGTATTTTTTATTTTTATTATTTTTTTATTTAAAAAAAATTTTTTTTAACGTTTATTTATTTTTGAGACAGAGCATGAACGGGGGAGGGTCAGAGAGAGGGAGACACAGAATCCAAAACAGGCTCCAGGCTCCGAGCTGTCAGCACAGAGCCCGACGCGGGGCTCGAACTCACGGACCGTGAGATCGTGACCTGAGCCGAAGTCGGCTGCTCAACCAACTGAGCCACCCAGGCGCCCCAATCTAAGTATTTTTTAAATGGCCAAAATTATTAAATCGAAATCACCACTGATTTCTGTGTGATCTTGGTGAATCCTTTTCTTTAGGAAACCAAAATAGGACAATCATATTAATGATTAATACTGAGGAGACATGGGGGATTAGGACTCACATAAGCCATTCTTTGCCTGTTCGGAATGAACCATCAGAGGAAAAAGCCAGAAATGTTTGGGCCAAAAAGTCTCTAATTTTACTTCCAACTTTCCGACTTTATGAGGTTTATAATTACACATAAGAAAATTCAAAATTAAATAATGAATGTCACTAGGAGGATTATGATGTCATTCATCATTAGACGATGCTATGAGAATTTATTTGCTTTGCAGCAATCCAATCAGTTAAATTAACATCAAGAAGTATTTTCTCACCTTGAATCAAACAAAAGTGTCAACACAGCAGAGACAGAGGGAAGCAGCTTTCTCACTATCTTCCTTGGCCTTCTGAGGCCTCAGTAAGAACACTGCCCCTTCACCCTACTCTCCAGCAACCACTCACCCAACATGCTACTTTTAATCACTACCTATCAGAGACAACCACCAACCCATCCATTTCATGTTAAGGTTATGGGGAAATAAAGTTAGAAATGGTTTCATTATAAAACATGATTTCAACATACAGTAAGCCTTCACTTCTAATAGAGACCTAGGATCACTTTGCATTATGAAATCTTTTTCTGCTATATCATACTCTCTTAAGACTGTAAATTTGGTTACTTGAAATATTACTAGAAAATTCAACAGTATGAAGAACATTCTGGACTCATGTAATTTATTTGTAGTTTTAACAAAAATTTTAAGATTATAAGTAACAAAATTCTAAATAAAAAGTGGGAGATGGAGAATTGGGGTCTCCTACCGGTAGCAACGTTGTGCAGAATTCCAATGGATGCAGTGTGATAAATTATATCATCACCATCATTTAAATAATGAACGTTATTCCTACAGTCTCTTCCTCGATAGCCAAAAACAAGCTCCAACACAAGGTCCTATAACAATAAAACCATTATATAATTCCTTATGTCTAAATGTTCACCATTATTTTTGTATACAGCACTGGTATCTTCAGTCAAAATGGAGGATGCATTTTGATGCTTTACAATCTTTGAATACAAAATTTAGACCTGCTTTGAGCAGCTGAAACACTCCATACTTTTCTACATATATAAAAAGGAAAAGGGAATCACAAAGTCATCTGATTTGAAAAATTTTAGTTGTTAGGAGTTCATGTGTTAAACACTGAGATACTTATGTCCAAAAGAATATTTCGATTTGTGTTGTTAGTAAAAATATGTAATCTGCACATATAACTCAGGATACATTATGTCCAAGTGACGTACTTTTGAGGAGCCAAATAGTACATCAGACACTGGCACAGAAAACTAAGTACATCATCTATGATAACTCATGCTAAAGTTCTAGCACATAATTCTGCCACTGAAAATGTCCGTTTTTTTGACTTTGTGAGGCTTCCCAAGGGGGAGGAGTACAACAATCATTGTCCCGCAGATTAACGCCTCATTTTTGACCTGATTCAGCACAGTTTGCTTGTGGCTACTGATATTGGAATTAATTAAATGTCTGGGAGAGCTTTCCTTCTTGCTCAATTATTGTGGAAGCTTTCTTTGTTTGGAAGTAGAGCCTTCAAAGAACCCTTCAATGAACCCAGTGAATGTATCACATGAAGGACAAACTTTGACTTCTAAATTCAAAACACTAAGCTTAAGACACTGCTAAGGCACCTGTGATTCTATAAGCCATAGGTCATTCACATATATTTACATTTAGAAGTTTTTTGAGAGACAGTTCAATTCAGAATATTATTCACGGAAGACTAAAAAAAAAGACAGATAAAAAATAAAAAGAAATGAAGGATATCAATCCAAAACTCAGACTTGACAGTTAACAATTAGTTTTTACAACCAAACAAAAAAGATTACTCAGAGGCACCTGGCTGGCTTGGTCAGTAGAACATGCGACTCAATCTGAGGGACTGAACCCCACGTTGGGTGTAGAGATTACTTAAAAATGAAATCTTAAAAAAAGATTATTCAATATATTTATTGTCTTACAAACTAATGACAACACTTGGCTGTCTTACAAGAAGGAAATAGAATGAATTCTGAATACACTTTAAAGCACAAGGTAACACAGGGGAGTGGGTTCTCCTTACCTCTATGGGTCTCTTTTTCTTGCCAACATTGTTTGTCTGGAGTTTTTCTGGCCTTGGTGGGGCTCTGCTCACGGGGGGCCTGAAATGGGAAAGTGGGAATGAGGAAAGGCATCCATCACTGTGCACCTTCACTGAGCCTCCCTCACCCGCCCTCCAAAGAGAGATATCTGACACGCCTTCACAAAAACGAACCCCATCTGTGTTCCTCACTATACTGTGGCCTCTTTACATTTTCTAAGGCAGGAAGGTGGAAAGAAGATATGAGAGCTTTTATTCATTTTATTTTAACTTCTTTGATGTATGTTTCATAATGTAAATAATATATTAACACAAGAACAGACTATTTATAAATATACAAATATTAGTTTAATGGCTCAAAAACTTCTTGTTGGAATGCATTATAACAAAGCCTGAGTCACTGCTCTAAAGTTTCTATCACAGTACTGTGCACATGGCAGGTATCTGATACATTCTTCTTGAATTTTGAAAACATTTCTGTGACCTTTCTATACTGTTGGCAACATAAATCATGTCCGAATTCAAATTTGTACTCATTACTTACTCTCCTCCAGGCCCTTTACCTTTCCTTCCTCCTCAAGTCTACAGTAAGGTTAATGGCATCACCATCAGTTAGTCAAGCAAACATTTTATAGTTACATAGCACTACAAACCATACAACACTCTGTAAAAGATAATTACTATTACTATGGCCTTCAACTCTTTCTCTTCTCCATTCTACTTACTAAACATCAACTTCACTTTTGGAGGAGCTCTCATATCTAGCCCCTTCCTCTCTGTTTCTACTACTAGTTTAGGATCTTTTTATAATATCCCATTAGGTGTACAGAGTTCCCATTGTGAATTTAAATGTGGAGGCTCTTAAAATGCCTAGGTATAAACTTAACCCAACAGGTAAAGTACTTGCACTCTGAAAACCCATAAAACACTGATGAAAGAAACTGAAGATGACACAAACAAATGGAAAGATATTCCATACTCATGGATAAAAGCATTAATATTGTTTAAGTGTCCATGCTACCCAAAGCAATCTACAGATTCAATGCAATTCCTATCAAAATACCAACAGCATTTTTCACAAAACTGGAACCAATAATACTAAAATTTGTATGGAACCACAAAAGACTGCAAATAGCCAAAGCAATCTTGAGAAAGAAAAAAACAAAATCCAGATTTCAAGCTATGTTACAAAGCTATAGTAATCAAAACAGTATGGTACTGGCACAAAAACAGACACACAGATCAATGGAACAGGACAAAGAACCCAGAAATAAACCAATGGTTATATGGTCAATTAATCTATAACAAAGGATGCAAAAATATACAATGGGGAAAAGACAGTTTTTCAGTAAATGGTCCTGGGAAAACCAGACAGTTAGATGTAAAAGAACTGGATCAATTTTTAACTAATTTCCCTGACATCAGCTATAACAACATTTTTCTAGATGGTCCCCTAAGCCATGGGAAACAAAAGCAAAAATAAACTGGGGACTACACCAAAATAAAAAGCTTTTGCACAGCAAAAGGAACCATCAACAAAACAAAAAGGCAACTTACTGAATGGGAGAAGACATCTGCAAATGATATATCCGATAGAGGGTTAATATCTAAAATATATTAAGGAGCTTCTACAACTCAATACAAAAAAAAAAACAAAAAACCCTATTAAAAAATAGGCACAGGCCCTGAATAGATATTTCTCCAAAGAAGACAGATGACCGACAGATACATAAAAAGATGTTCAACACCACTAATCACCAGGGAAATGCAAATCAAAACCCCAATATCACGTTATACTTGTTAGAACAGCTAAAGCAAAAAAGACAAGAAATAACAAGCGTTGGCAAGGATATGTAGAAAAAAGAACCTTCGTGCATTGTTGGTGGGAAATGTAAATTGATACAGCCACTGTGGAAAACAGTATGGAGGTTCCTCAAAAAATTAAAAATAGAAATACCAAATACCACACGATCCAACAATTCCACTCTTGGATATTTATCCCCCCTCCAAAATGAATACATTAATTCAAAAAGATATATGCACTCCTAGGTTTACTGCAGCATTATTTATAATGGCCAAGATACGGAAGCGACCTAAATGTCCATTGGTAGACAAATGGATAAGACAGGTGTGCGGACATGCGCACACACACACGCGCGCGCACACACACACACACACACACACACACACACACACCATGGACTATTACACAGCCATTAAAAAGGATGAGATAGTGTTTGTGACAATGTGGATGGACATAGAGGGTATTATGCTAAGTGAAATAAATCAGACAAAGACAAATGCCATATGATTTCCCTCATATGTGGAATATTAAAAAAATAAACCCAAATGAATCAGCAAACAAAAGGCATAATGAGACTTATAAATACAGATAACACTGACGGTTTCCAGAGGGGAGATATGGGGATGGGCAAAATGGGTGAAGGGTAGGGGGAGATACAGCCTTCCCATTATGGAATGAGTAAGTCACAAGAATAAAAGGCCCAACATAAGGAATGCAGTGAATGATATTGTAATAACAATGTATGGGGACAGATGGTAGCTGTACTTGTAGTGAGCAGAGCATAATGTATAAACTTGCCAAATCACTATGTTGCACACCTGAAACTAAAGTAACACTGTGTGCCAACTATACCCAAATAAAAAAACAAAAACAAAACTGGGGAGGCTCTTTTCCTAAATTTGTGTGTTTAATTTAAAAAACCCACCTCATTTGGTTTATTTTTATCCCAGATAACCATTAGTTAAATATTTAATAATCTGAACACTGGATACAAATCAATCATGCTATCAACTCCCCTGTCCAAATTTTAAGTTAGTATTCAATTTGTAACAACTAAATCAGATAATGATACAAACTGACTTTCCCGTAGGAAAAAAATCCAACATGTGTGATAAAGAGTATAAATTTAAAGGCTGACAACATATTTATATTTTCACAATTTCCAGGTTACACATCTATAAAAGTAAACGAAATGTTCTATCGTGAACACGCAATACAAAAGAAGTACATATGTTCATATGTAACGTAAAGTAGAATGCAGAAGTACAGAAACTGTGGCTGGTGACATAAAAATTACATGCACAAAGAACTTTTCAAATTACCGCAGAAATTTTGGTTTTGAACCTTTTTCATGTACTTTTTTGGATGTCCATAAGTAATAAATAGAGTTCAACTAGAAGTATTTAACATTTGAAAAGCTTCTCTTAGGGACCATTTTATTTTTTTTTTAATTTTTAAAAATTTTATTTATTTACTTTTTCTTAGGACCATTTTAAAGAATAATAGCAGGCTTGGCTTTTCTTCCAAGTCAGTTTTGTTGGTGAACTTCATTTGGTGTTACCACCTGACAGCTTTAATTGTAATCCAAACAACAAACAGGTAATTTTGATCTACATAAGCCTCTGTAACAATTAAGCATATCTTAATTTTTTCAAGTAATTTATATAATTACTGTTTAAATAAAGCTATACAACTTATGAAATTATACAAGTTAAACAAATAAAGTTTTGGTAAAGCAGTTATTTATGTAGCAGAAATCCGGTAATCAAGATGCTGCTCATTTCAGTGATACTTATTTCAAAGGGGAAAAGCGTGGAAAACTGTTAACACCAAGCAACACAGCTCATTAATGGTAAATATGAAAGATGATAAAAATACATAATTAGGTCTCGTAAAATATAGCAAAGAGAGGGGATTACCTGGAACCTCTTTTCAGCAGCAGATGAAAAAGGGAAAAGATTACAACACAAATTTGAATTTAAAACACTAGTAAAAATACTTCGGTACTAAATATTTTTACAAGTTTAATGCAGACCATACCGCATGTATTAAAGGCCTATTGTTATTTATTACTGCATATTAGAAAAGCTCCAGTTACTCCATGAATGGCAGGAAAATCAGAAGGAAGTAAAAACAGAAAAATGGGCATTGAACACGTTCTGTGTTGTAAATATTAAAGCTTACCATTCATATTTTTCTACAGTGTACTCTGAATTTCAAACAAAACATGATGCTTATTTTTGTTCTTAAGAATGGGCACTAAAATGTTAACCAACTTAAAAGGCTGGTAGCACTGGGGATGCTATTAAGGAAATTGTCTAAGGAGGTGAAGTAGGTCCTCCTGACCTAAGGGGGTGTCCCAGTCAGCCAGTCCAAACCAGCGGGCAATGTGAGTTACTCAAGATCATGCTAGATTTGGGATTTTTCTAGTAAAGGAGATAACTTAAAAAAAATCCCTTTAATAATATGATCACCAAAACAGAACTGAAAGAGATCACAAAAGTCATCTCATCCATCCTCCTACTGAAACCAGGGAGTCTTCACATGTCTAGAACATCTCTTTGTAGCACCGATGACAAACGGTCATCTAAACTCTGCATGGAAACTGCTCATGAAAGGAAGGTCACTTCTCCCTTCCATTAACACCCAAGACAACAACTGTATCTCCACTTAGCTTTGTTTTGAAACAAGTAACTTCCACTGTAAACTGTCAGCGTCCCTTTAAAATGCAGAGATCAGTCCTGAATAAGTTACTTCAGATCTGAGGCTAGATCTGAATGTTTTATTTCTGCTAAGATAGTGTGAGGCTTTGTAGAAGTTACATCACACTCTAGACTTCTATCTTTGCCCTCACTTTTTTTTTTTAATTAGAGAGAGCATGAGCAGGGGAGAGAGAGCCTGAGTTGGGGAGAAGGGCAGAGGAGGGGGAGAGAGAGGGAGGAGAGGAGGGGGGAGAGAGGGGGGAGAGAAGGGGAGAGAGAAGGAAGGAGGGGGGGAGAGGGAGAGAGGGAGGGAGGGAGGGAGGGAGGGAGGGAGAGAGGGAGGGAGGGAGGGAGGGAGGCTGACTCTTAAGTAGGCTCCATGGTTAGTGTGGAGCCTGATGCAGGGCTCGATCTTATGACCCTAGGACTGTGACCTGAGCCAAAATCAAGAGTCAGACATTCAACGGACTGAGCCACCCAGGTGCCCCCCACACATCACTCATTTAAAACAAATAATGAATTTTTGCTGTCTACCAAATAAGTTAAGGAGTGCCTAATACCTGAGTTTCTGCACAATCTGGTCTCAAATCTATTTTTTTCATCCTTATCTCCCAGCATTTTCCTAATGGTACCTTTTTTTACTTCTAAAATAGACTGGCTTTTTCCACACAGTCCTGTTTCAGAAACTGCCTGAAGACATTTTCATCTCACTAAAAGGGAGTTGTAAAAGTGTTCCAGAGAGTCCTTTTGTGCACATACCATTTTATTAAACATACAAATATCACCACTGCCCTATGTTAATATTTTTAAATGAATGTATAAATATACATTAAACAAAACTAACAGGTCTATAAATTGAATAGTTTGTCACTGATAAATATGTGTGGTTAACTATTTTTATGAGCCTCCGACCCTTACAGAGAAACAAACTATCTGCACTTTGTGAATAGTCATGTGTAAAACCAAATGACCATCAAGAAGAACCTCAGCAACACCCACATACTACACATACAAATGCAATTTTTCTGTAGGATTTATTTCACTTTATAATTTTCTTGACAAATGTAGTTCAATGTTTTATAGGAAAAAAAAATCAATACCTGAAAACACTATAAAGATCAAAACAGAATAAAGAATAAATAATGGAATATAATATTTTATTTAATAAAATACTTACCTTACTACCCCCTGCCTTTGAAAGGAGCAAGAGGAAAAAAAGAAACACTGATGATGAATAATTGATGGAAACTGATGATTAAAAGGTAGCAGTTAAGTAAACAGAAGAAAGGAAACATCAATACAATTCTAAAGAAACACAAAAATGCCTAAATTTTATGCTACACTGTTCGGAACATTTTTACTAAAAAATATTGAAAATTTGACTGATGACTACTTTAAATATACAAGATTTGCTACAAAAAGAAAAACATAAAATTATTAAAGTCATTTAGGAAAAAAGGCCCTGTAAAAGTATGGACCAAGTAGTTATCAACTGTCATCAGAAACATTTTCTTAAGTGGATATTTGACAAGTATTTGTTTTAACTGTTTATAGTTAAATGTTTTGTTTCTTATTTGATAACAATAATATATTTTATTTAAAATACAAAAACAATTATATAGACATTATCTCACAAATATATACAAAATTGGCAAAAGAAATGTCTTCCTTTTTTCTCCTTTGATTCTCTCATTTTATGAAAATGAAGGCTCCTAACTAGGAGTCATTTCTGTCTTTGGCCTTGGCATTTTCAAAAGAATTCAGCAGAGTTGAAATTATAAAACAAACTGAGAACAAATGCAAAACAATTCAAAAATTTGAAAAATTTAGCTGTAAAAAAAATAAGCTAACAGCAAAGATTATGAAGTGTCAAATATTTTTTTTCATTTTTTAAAAAGTATATTTATTTTGAGAGACAGCATGAACAGGGGAGGGACAGAGAGAGAGAGGCAGGGAGAGAAAGAATCCCAAGCAGTTTCCTCACTGTCAACGCAGAGCCTGATGCGGGGCTCGATCTAATTGTGAGATCATGACAGTCAAAATCAAGAGTCGGATGCTTGACCCACTGAGCCACCAGGCGCCCATCAAGCATTTTTCATGAGCAGTAAAATCCTTACATCTGTCAGAACTTGGGTCACTTTATTAATAAAGGAGGAATTTTAAGTGTTTTACCATGAACGATGGGCTACATCATTAAAATTAGGTCACATTTTCTAATATACCTAATTTATCTGATAAATGATAGTATTTTTATTAAAAATCAATATAATAAATAAAAAAAGATTTATGGGAAGGTCTAGAGTTCCTTCCTCCTTATAGTACACTCTTTACTTTTCATTACCTGTAAAATATAATTTCAGAAATATTAAACACTGTACTGCACAAATCCTCATTAGGAACATCTACATTTGCACAATTCTATGTATTTCTCGAATTAATGGATTACATAGATATTGTTCATTGCTTTGTGATATTTGGTTTCAGGGAGTGTTTTAGTACTAAACAGGTATCTTCCTCAGGTGATTCTATATTTCATTCCCAGGGAGGGGTGGTGAAGACTTACTACCTAAATTCTTTATATACATTATTTTTCATTTTATAAAATACTCTAGGGGCGCCTGGGTGGCTCAGTCGGTTAAGCATCCAACTTCAGCTCAGGTCAGGATCTCACAGTCCAGTCTGTGAGTTTGAGCCCCGCATCAGGCTCTGTGCTGACAGCTCAGAGCCTAGAGCCTGCTTCAGATTCTGTCTCCCTCTCTTTCTGCCCCTCCCTTGCTCATGGTCTGTCTCTCTCTGTCTCAAAAGTAAGTAAAAACATTAAAAAAAATTTTTTTTTAAATACTTTATAAGTTAGTGATTTTAAAAAAAAAATTCAATGTTTATTTTTGAGAGAGAGCACGAGCGAGGGAGGTGCAGGGAGGGAGGGAGACAGAGAATATGAAGCAGGTTCCAGGCTCCCAGCTGTCAGCACAGAGCTCCATCAGGGGCTCGAACACATGAACCATGAGATCATGACCTGAGCCGAAGTCGAACGCTCAACCAACTCAGTCACCCAGAAGCCCCAAACCTATCTCTAATTTAATACTGTGCCTCTTTATATGTGATGACAAAATGGATACTCACCATTCTGTCCCCCTATCCATAAGGGACGCCAATGCAATTATCTGAGAATTCATCAGCAAATGGGCACCTGGGAAAGCTGCTGTGGAGGCATGACTGAACACCTCCCAAGAGCTTCCGCGGGAACTTTGTGGCTCGTCAGTTCAGAGATCTCTAGCTCCCCCCTCTCCATCAGTAACACGCCCCTCATCCTCCCATCCTTCTCCCTGAACATCAGCTGCAGTGCAAGCTCAAACCCTTCTGCCAATGCTTTCTGGTCATTTCTAGCCAGCTGAGCCCCAGGGGCCTTCAGCACTACCCTCACTGACCAGACATTTACTCGAATTTTCTACAAATTCTGTCCAATGTGAGTGAACTCCCTTGTCATTTTAACTTCTCCCTCAAATATTCTTACCAACTTCTCATAACAGTCTTCCTCAACACAGTTTTCGACAGAAGACGTCACTGCTGTTCCCACCTCCTACTCCTCCTTGGTTCCTCACTGCAGTTTCTGGATGATTTTTCCTTTATCATTTCTTAAAAACTTCACTTTTGAAATCCATGTCATTCGTTGATCCATATACCTCTTCACAGTTCTCCATATTCCCTAATGATTATTATGTTCACAATCCCTCTCTTGACCTGTCCTCCAACTCAGAGACTTTATTAAAAAATTCTCTCTCCTCGTAAAATTGCTGTGTGCACGGCCTTTATTTTTGGTTGCTGCTTCCAGACAAAGACCAGTAATTCCCATTCTCTAATGGGACGCTACTTCCACTTGCCTTCTGGAAATTTTTTAGTTTTTTTTTTTAACACTAAAATTTTTTTTTAATGTTTATTTTTGAGACAGAGACAGACAGAGCACAAGCCGGGGAGGGGCAGAGAGAGAGGGAGACACAGAATCCGAAGCAGGCTCCAGGCTCTTGAGCTGTCAGCACAAACCGCGAGATCATGACTTGAGCTGAAGTCGGATGCTTATGCTTAATTGACTGAGCCACCCAGATGCCCCAGAAAAAAATTTTTAAATAATGATTTTCTATCCTTGATTAAAGGTGCATGTGGGGCGCCTGGGTGGCGCAGTCGGTTAAGCGTCCGACTTCAGCCAGGTCACGATCTCGCGGTCCGGGAGTTCGAGCCCCGCATCAGGCTCTGGGCTGATGGCTCAGAGCCTGGAGCCTGTTTCTGATTCTGTGTCTCCCTCTCTCTCTGCCCCTCCCCCGTTCATGCTCTGTCTCTCTCTGTCCCAAAAAAATAAATAAACGTTGAAAAAAAAAAAAAAATTTTAAAAAAAAAGGTGCATGGATAAAATCGCCTTTTCAAACTTTAATCCTACCTCTGCTCATGTGCTTCCTAAACATACTTGGAATTGGATTCAATTTTTATTATCTCCTACAATCCCCTCACATATATTAATAGAAGTTAGCAAATAATATTCTTTTGATCATATAGACTTTATATATTCCCTACACTATTGGCAAGAGACAGTGACATCACTAAAAAGTATTTAAGAACAAATATATTTTCTAAGAGGTGCTGGGAGCTGTAAAATGCAAGAGTACCACTGTTACTTAGTTTTTGCAAAAATTCAAACAGTAAATTCAATTTTTTACAAATTTTTTTAATGTTTATTTATTTTTGAGAGACAGAGAGAGACAGAGTGTGAGCAGAGGAGGGGCAGAGAGAGAGAGAGAGGGAGACCCAGAATCCGAAGCAGGCTCCAGGCTCTGAGCTGTCAGCAGAGCCTGACGCGGGACTTGAGCTCATGAGCCGTGAGATCATGACCTGAGCCAAAGTCGGAAGTTGAACCATTTGAGCCACCCAGGTGCCCCTAAATTCAATTTTCAAAATCAATATATTTTTCTTCATCTAGTTTTAAATTTGACTGTTACCTCTCATCAACAGAGGGTTCCTTCTGTTGCAAATGAGGCTTGACTCCAAACATTGGGCGAATATTTGTTGATAAGGCTCTAATGGTGTAACTGATTTCATTCTCTCTTGTAACATCACTGTCATAACCTGCCATCAAAACATAAGAATTATTCTCTAAGTTACAACTGAGGAGCTCTATTATGATCTTATAAATTGGATTCAAGGATGTTCAACAGTATAAAATAAGTTAAATAAACTGTGCTATAGTCAAATTATGAAATAATATACAGCCAATAAAAATGATGTAGAATTTTTAATGATACATAACAAATGTTTTTGAAATATTACTAAGAGATAATATTAGCCTACAAAACATAAATTCAATATAATATCATTTTTGTTAAAAAACAGAATGCCTCAACATGTTAACAAAAGTTACCTCTGAGTGGTCAAATTATGGATACTGTGTTTATTTTTTTTTTTTGCAAAATGTATTTTCTAACTTTTCTATAATGAGCTGGTCTTATTTGTATATCAGGAAAAGATGAAAATCATTTGAAAATACTAAGTTCAATACTACAAAATTTACTTTAGTACTTACTTGAAGTAGCATTATCATACATTTGTAGATAAAGAATATATTTAAGCCATCAATACATGCCAGCATGTTATTTTTGAGTCATAAAATCAATTTTGGTGTTAAACAGATGACAAAGACTAAAACCACAATTATTCTAACATTATTATTACTTGCTTAACCGCTGTAGTTTAAATCCGTGGTGCTAAATTTTTTCTATGCTTTTGTTAAAATATTTAAAAATGACATACCCCCATCTTCTTCAGAATCTGTATCAGATTCTTCACTATCACAAGGTCTTTTTTCTCGATAGCCCTCCATTTCATTTGTCCAAACCATTAAAGACATATCTGCACCTCCTAAGGTAACCAACATGCTGTCATCATAGGTCCAGCGAACATTTGTGACATGTGTACTATGGGCCACATACCTCTTAAACTTTCCAAATTTTCCCTAAAGATGAAAACAAAAATGTTATTACTTGAAAATGGTCAGTTATAATTTTGAATTTTTTCTTAATATATGATTGGAAATTAATCATCACAAAGTCATCTTGTAAAAAAAAAAAAAAACAGAAAATACTGAAATTCACTAGAATAAAAAATGACAATTTCCAAACCTGTTGACAACAGGATAAAACTAGTAGTCCCACACATTGTTAGTACTACGGGCACAACTGTTTTGAAAATCAACTTGGGGGGCGCCTGGGTGGCGCAGTCGGTTAAGCGTCCGACTTCAGCCAGGTCACGATCTCGCGGTCCGGGAGTTCGAGCCCCGCGTCAGGCTCTGGGCTGATGGCTCAGAGCCTGGAGCCTGTTTCCGATTCTGTGTTTCCCTCTCTCTCTGCCCCTCCCCCGTTCATGCTCTGTCTCTCTCTGTCCCAAAAATAAATAAACGTTGAAAAAAAAAAAAAAAAAAAAAGAAAATCAACTTGGTATTGTGCATTAAAAGCATAAGAATGTCCTGACCTTTGACTCACCAATCCCCCCACTTCTAGGGGTCTATGCTAAGAAAATTCTATGTGTGCAAAAAATTTTCACCACAGTACCCACAGCAGTGAAAAAATTTAAATACCTTAAATGTTCAATAAAGTAATAGCTAACTACAGTAGATGTCTATGGAAAAGTACATATCTGTTAAAAAAAAATGGCTCTGCAGACATATAATTGCTGGAAATAGACACAATAACTGAAAAGGATATAAATGCTTATGTACAGCATGGCCTATATTAACAAAAAGTAATTATCAACCCTTTTGGAATATACTCATGTAAATATCTTTCATCTCAATTCATTAGTGTTTTTGTTTATAAGCAGTACCCACAAAAATATATTTTTTATTTTAAAAATCAAGAAAAACACAAGTAATAGACACTGACAACTTTTAAATCTAGACCACTGGCATAACGCTAACAAATTAAGTAAGTAAATTTCAGATCAATGTATTATAAGCAAGTTTTAGATGGACATCTTTTCAAAGGTATTAAAATAATAAATGTCTTAAAATACAGTGATAGCTAAAACAGTGAATTCTTTGGAAAAGACTCCTAATAAATGCTAGCTCAAATAGAAGGGGGGATCTGTCACCGAAACACTGCAAGAAGATACTTTCTCTAAGATTTTGTGGTTCTTGTTATACAGAAGTGAAGCAGGAATCCATAGATGATTATCTTAGAACCTATTCTTAAGGTATCTATACCATCTAGAATGCTAGAAGTGAAGTTTCTGACCAATAAATGCCTTATTATATTAACATGAGCAGTTACTTAAGACCACCAATATCATAAGATTTCAGTGCTCTATTTCAAATTTATGTTTATGTTTAGGTTATACTATATAAGTGATCCTTGAACAACATGGGTTTGAAGTGCATAGAGCCACTTATATGCAAATACTTTTCAATAAACACAGTACAGTCCTATAAATGTTTTCTCTTCCTTATTATTTTTGTAATAACATTTTCTTTTCTCTAGCTTACTTTATTGTAAGAATATAGTATATAATACACATAACATACAAAATATGTGTTAACTGACTTTATGCTATCAGTAAGGCCTCAAGTCAACAGTAGGTGATTAGTAAAGTTTTGGGGGAGTCAAAGGTTGTATGTGGACTTTTGACTGTATGGGGGGTTGGCACCCCAACCCCCACGTTGTTCAAGGGCCAAATGTGCATCTGAATTAGTAACAATTAAGAATTAATGCATGTGGACTTGATATATGAATTTTATTTTTATGCCAAGTGAAAGCCTAATGTTTTCCAGTAGTTTGAAAAGAGGAGAAAGCAATAAGAGAATTCAATCTTCACACAGCACTGGCATATAGCACTCCAAAGGTTCTGTACAATCTAGTTTTAGCAACATAACATCATTCATTACATTGAATCAGGTCTATTTTAATTTTATAGGTATTTTATAGTATCTTGTATCTAATAGTTAAAACATTTTGAACTTCAAAGCTATAAATATAGTTTGTATTTACTGTTAATGGTATATATTTAACCAAAAGAATACTAAAATTATTTAATATTAGGGATAAAAGAAATGTTTCTTCTAAAAGGGATATTTATATTACTCGATATTGAGAAACACTGTACAATATAACTTAAGGCATGAAATCATAAATTATAATACTAATTCTAAGTAAAAGCTATACAGGTGCCTGGGTGGACTCAGTAGGTTAAGCATCCAACTCTTGATTTTGGCTCAGGTCATGATCCCAGGGTTTATGGGATCGAGCCCCAGGTCGGGCTCTGCACTGACAGCATAGAGCCTGCTTGGGATTCTCTCTCTCTGCCCTTCCCCAACTCAAATGTGTGTGTACTCTTTCCCAAAATAAGTAAACATTTTTTAAAATAATTTTTTAAATGTTTATATTTATTTTTGAGACAGTGAGAGACAGAGCATGAGCGGGGAGGGGCAGAAAGAGACAGAGACACAGAAACTGAAGCAGGCTCCAGGCTCTGAGCTGTCAGCATAGCACCTGACGTGGGGCTCGAACTCGTCAGCCATGGGATCATGACCTGAGCCGAAGTCTGATGCTCAACCGACTGAGCCACCCAAGCACCTCATAAGTAAACATTTTTTTTAAAAGCTATAAATATGATGTCAAAAATAGGATTCTAAACTTTTCATATTACATATGTAATACTCATTACAACAATGAAATACTATGAAAGCACACGACCTTAACCATTTTTATAATTAAGATCATTATGGGAGTTAAAGAAAAACACATACTTTAGCAGGATATCTAAATAACTTCACAAATCCCAAATCATCCCCAGTAGCTAGGACCATTTTGTCACTGGTGAGGCAAGAGGCAGTTATATCTGTGACTTCTCCAATTACCGGCCAAATTCCCTCACAGCATAAACCAAGCACACTTGTCCATGATGCCCAACAAATTTTTTCTACCTAAAAAGGAAAAAAAGGCTGTAACTTTGTAATATCTAAACCTTAAAAATTAACAACAAAAATCTGAGTGTTTCTTTATAATTATATATGTCACAAGTAAAATTAAAATTTTAACAAAAATAGTTAAATTATTAGTTTTCTTGTTTTTTGTAGCTTCCCAAGGCCACTAGTCCCTGTAGAAAAATTTTAAAATAACATTATTCAACATGTACTTATTATACACCTGTATGTTTTACATGCTGAGAATTCAGTGATAATAAGACAGTTTCTGCTCTTAGAATAATCAAGTAGTTTATACCTCATGTCTAAATTTCTAATACTTTAGAGGCATGTTTTCCAATTAATCATTACTGGAAATTAAGAACTTTACTGACAGACCTTCTCTTTATTAAGCCACTTTAATATTAAATGCGTTTAGCCTCTCTTCTTCAGCCCTGTCAAAAAATTATGCTAATACCATCAGTCACAAAACCAAATACAGGGTGCCTGGGTGGCTCAGTTGGTTAAGCATCTGGTCTTGGTTTCAGCTCAGGTCATGATATCACCATTCGTGGGATCAAGACTGCATCTAGCTCCATGCTGATGGCAGAAAGCCTGCCTGAGTTCTCTCTCTCTCTCTCTCTCTGCCCCTCCACTACTCTCGCTGTCTCTCAAAATAAATAAATAAACTTAAAAAAAAAAAAAAGATCATTGGGGCGCCTGGGTGGCGCAGTCGGTTAAGCGTCCGACTTCAACCAGGTCACGATCTCACGGTCCGTGAGTTCGAGCCCCGCGTCGGGCTCTGGGCTGATGGCTCAGAGCCTGGAGCCTGTTTCCGATTCTGTGTCTCCCTCTCTCTCTGCCCCTCGCCCGTTCATGCTCTGTCTCTCTCTGTCCCAAAAATAAATAAACGTTGAAAAAAAAAAAAAAGATCATTGAAGAAAAAAAGCCAAACACATTCTTTTCCTTTTTTCTTTTTCTTTAAATTTGCCAACAAACATCTTAGGCATGTGGGTTCCAAAAGATTTGATAGACATGCAATACTCCCACCTAAGATAGCGTGTCTATGTTTGCTTCTCTTTGAGAAAAGCAACTGAAGCACAGCTAGACATAAAAGTATTTATTCCTTTTCTTAATACAGCACCTCTTCTTCTACTCATCTAATAGTCTAGGCCAGTAAAATAAACTCACGGAAAGAACATCCGTGATTTGAATAATTTGAGAACAGGCTTCATATGTAAACAATAAAAGTCAGGCATTAGTTTTCTAACCACCTAGTCATATTCACAACATTGCAAACACTATTATTTTCCTACCTCCACACTGGGAATGTTTTGTTTTTTCCCTCTGGGAGCTTCAAAGAATAATTGTTCTTTAGCACCAGTGTTGACCTGTAAAAGCTTTCCTTAAAAATAAATAAATAAATAAATAAATAAATAAATAAATAAAATAAACATACATAAAATATAAATATATATATGTAGTCAGGATGTTTAACTTTTTAAAATATTTTCTTTCATGGTTTATTATGACATTTAAATTGTTTTATAATCATATATGTAAAACTGCATAGAATTAATCCTATTTAAAAGCATTCAGTGAACATTACCACCTTTCTCTCATTAAGTTCCTTTTTTTAAAAAACTTCCAGTGTAATTAACATACCCTGTTACAGCAGTTTCAGGTGTACAATACAGGGACTCAATAGTTCCATATATTACCCATTGCTCATCATGAGAAGTATACTGTTAATCCCCTTCACCTATTTTACCCATTCCCCCACCCACCTCCCCTCAGTTTGTTCTCCATAGTTAAGAGTCTGTTTTTTGGTCTCTTTTTTTCCCCTTTGTTCATTTGTTTTGTTGTTTAAATTCCACATATAAGTGAAATCGTAGGATATTTGTCTTTCTCTGACGATACCACTTAGCATTACACACTCTAGATCCGTTCATGTTGTGGCAAATGGCAAGCTTTCACTCTGTTTTATGGCTAATATTCCATTGTATATATACCACATCTTCTTTATCATCTATTGATGGACACTTGGGCTGCTCCCATAATTTGGGTATTAAAAATAATGATGCAATAACCACAGGAGTGCACATATCTTTTTGAATTATTGTTTTCATATTCTTTGGGTAAATACCCAGTAGTGGAATTACTGGATCATACGGTAATTGTTTTTAATTTTTTGAGGAACTTCCATAGTGTTTTCCACAGTGGCTGCATCAGTTTGCATTCCCACCAACAGTGCATGAGGGTTACTTTTTCTCCACATCCTCGCCAACACTTGTTTCTTGTGTTTTTGATTTTAGTCATTCTGACAGGTGTGACATGATATCTCATTGTGGTTTTGATTTGCAGTTCCCTATGATGAGTGATACTGAGCATCTTTTCATGTGTCTGTTGACCCCTTATATTTCTTCTTTGGAGAAATGTCTGTTCATGTCTTCTGCACATTTTTAAAAAGTCTTGTTAATGTTATTTATTTTTGAGAGAGAGCATGTGAAAGTGGGGAAGGTGCAGAGAGAGAGGGAGACAGAGGATCAAAAGCAGACCCTGCACTGAAAAAAGACAGCCCGATGTGGGGCTTGAACTTACAAACTATGAAATCATGACCTGAGCCAAAGTCAGATGCTTAACTGACTAAGCCACCCAGGCGCCCCTGTCTTTTGACCATTTTTAATAGATTATTTTTTTGGTGTTGAGATGTGTATTCTTTTTTTTTTTTTAACGTTTATTTATTATTGAGAGACAGAGAAAGAGCGTGAGCAGGGAGGGGCAGAGAGAGAGGGAGACACAGAATCTGAAGCAGGCTCCAGGCTCCGAGCTGTCAGCACAGAGCACGATGCGGGGCTTGAACTCACAAACTGCGAGATCACGACCTCAGCCAAAGTCGGACACTTAACCAACTGAGCCACCCAAGCACCTTGAGATGTGTGTTCGTTGTATTTTTTTAATACTAGCCCTTTATCAGATATATCATTTGCAAATATCTTCTCCTATTCAATAGGGGGTCTTTTAGTTTTGTTGGTTGTTTCCTTTGCTGCGCAGAACCTTTTTATTTTGAAGCTGTCCCAATAGTTTATTTTTGATTTTGTTTCCCTTGCCTCAGGAGGCCTATCTAGAAAAATGTTGCTATGGCCAATGTCAGAGAAATTACTGCCTGTGCTCTCTTCTAGGATTTTTAGTTTCAGGTTTCACATTTAGATCCTTAATCCACTTTGACTTTATTTTTGTGTATGGTTATAAGAAAATGGTCCAGTTTCATTCTTCTGCATGTAGCTGTCCAGTTTTCCCAGCACCATTTGTTGAAGAGACTGTCTTTTTCCCATTGCATATTCTTGCCTCTTTTGTTGAAGATTAATTGGCCATACAATCACGGGTTTATTCTGAGCTCTTTATCCTATTCCATTGATCCATGTGTCTGTTTTTGTTCTAGAACCATACTGGTTTGATTACTACAGCTTTGTAGTATATCTTGAAATCTGGGATTGTGATACCTCCAGCTTTGTTCTCTTTCAAGACTGCTTTGGCTACTTGGGGTCCTTTGTGGTTCCATACAAATTTTACTATTATTTGGTTCTAAGTTAGTGAAAATGCTGTTGGTATTGCGATAGGAATTGTGTTGAATCTGTAGACTACTTAGGGTAGTACGGACATTTTAACAGTATGTGTTCTTCCAATCTGTGAGTATGGAATATCTTTCCATGTGTTTGTGTCATCCTAAATTTTTTTTCTTTAATACTTATGTATACTGAGAGAGAGAGAGAGAGAGTGCATGAGCATGGGGGAGGGACAGAGAGAGAGAAAGAGAATACCAAGCAGGCTCCATGCTATCAGCACAGAGCCCGACGCAGGGCTCGATTCCATGAACCATGGAGACCATGATCTGAGCCAAAATCAAGAGTCAGATGTTTAACTGACTGAGCTACCCAGATGCCCCCTTAATTTCTTTCATCATTATAGTTTTCAGAGTACAGGTCTTTCGCCTGCTTGGTTAAATTTATATCTAGGTATTTTTTTTTTAGATTTTATTTTTAAGTAATTTCTACACCCAACATTGGGCTCAAACTTACAACCCTGAGATCAAGAGTCACATGCTCTAACGACTGAGTCAGCCAGGCACCCTGGTATTTTATTATTTTGGGGTGCAGTTGTAAATGGGATTATTTTCTTAATTTCTCCTTCTGCTCCTTATTAGTGTATAGAAATGCAACAGATTTCTGTATATTGATTTTGTATCTTATGACCTTACTGAATTCATTTATCAGTTCTAGCAGTTTCTTGGTGGAGTTTTAGGGTTTTCCATATATAGTATCATGTCATCTGCAAAGAGTGAAAGTTTTACTTTTTCCTTACCAGTTTGGGTGTCTTTTATTTCTTTTTCTTGTCTCACTGCTGTGGCTAGGACTTACAAGTCCTACGTCGAATAAAAGTGGTAAGAATGGACATCCCGGTCTTGTTCCTGACCTTATGGGGAAAACTCTCAATTTTTCACCATTAATTATGATGTTAGCTGTGGGGTTTTCATATATAGCCTTTATTATGTTGAGGTATATCCCCTCCAAACCTTTGCTGAAAGTTTTTATTATGAACGGATGTTGGGGGCACAGAACCTGCTTGGGATTCTCTCTCTCCCTCTCTCTCTGCCCCTCCCCCATGCTCATGCTGTCTCTCTCAAAATAAATAAACTTAAAAAAATATATTGTTGGATTTGGTTTGCTAATATTTTGTTGAGTATTATCACATCTATATTCATCAGAGATATTGGCCTGCAGTTCTCTTTTTTTGTGGTATCTTTATCTGGTTTTGGTATCAAGGTAATGCTGGCCTCATAAAACAAATTTGGAAGCTTTCTTTCCTCTTCTATTTTTTAGAAAAGTTTGAGAAAAATAGATATTAACTCTTCTTTAAGTGTTTGGTAGAATTCACCTGTGAAGCCATCTGATCCTAAACTGTTGTTTGTTGAGAATTTTTGGATGAGTGGTTCAATTTCATTGCTGGTCATCAGTCTGTTCAAATATATTTTTTTCAATATCTGAAGTTTATTGTCAAATTGGTTTCCATACAACACCCAGTGCTCATCCCAGAAGGTGCCCTCCTCAATACCCATCACCCACCCTCCCCTCCCTCCCACCCCCCATCAACCTTCAATTTGTTCTCAGTTTTTAAGAGTTTCTTATGCTTTGGCTCTCTCCCAATCTAACCTCTTTTTTTTTTTTCCCTTCCCCTCCCCCATGGGTTTCTGTTAAGTTTCTCAGGATCCACATAAGAGTGAAACCATATGGTATCTGTCTTTCTCTGTATGGCTTATTTCACTTAGCATAACACTCTCCAGTTCCATCCATGTTGCTACAAAGGGCCATATTTCATGCTTTCTCATTGCCACGTAGTACTCCATTGTGTATGTACACCACAATTTCTTTATCCCTTCATCAGCTGATGGACATTTAGGCTCTTTCCATAATTTGGCTATTGTTGAGAGTGCTGCTATAAACATTGGGGTACAAGTGCCCCTATGTATCAGTACTCCTGTATCCCTTGGGTAAATTCCTAGCAGTGCTATTGCTGGGTCATAGGGTAGGTCTATTTTTAATTTTCTGAGGAACCTCCACACTGCTTTCCAGAGCGGCTGCACCAATTTGCATTCCCACCAACAGTGCAAGAGGGTTCCCATTTCTCCACATCCTCGCCAGCACCTATAGTCTCCTGATTTGTTCATTTTGGCCACTCTGACTGGCGTGAGGTGATATCTGAGTGTGGTTTTGATTTGTATTTCCCTGATGAGGAGCGACGTTGAGCATCTTTTCATGTGCCTGTTGGCCATCCGGATGTCTTCTTTAGAGAAGTGTCTATTCATGTTTTCTTCCCATTTCTTCACTGGATTATTTGTTTTTCAGGTGTGGAGTCTGGTGAGCTCTTTATAGATTTTGGATACTAGCCCTTTGTCCGATATGTCATTTGCAAATATCTTTTCCCATTCCGTTGGATGCCTTTTAGTTTTGTTGGTTGTTTCCTTTGGTGTGCAGAAGCGTTTTATCTTCATAAGGTCCCAGTTCATTTTTGCTTTTAATTCCCTTGCCTTTGAAGATGTGTCAAGTAAGAAATTGCTACAGCTGAGGTCAGAGAGGTCTTTTCCTGCTTTCTCCTCTAGGGTTTTGATGGTTTCCTGTCTCACATTCAGGTCCTTTATCCATTTTGAGTTTATTTTTGTGAATGGTGTGAGAAAGTGGTCTAGTTTCAATCTTCTGTATGTTGCTGTCCAGTTCTCCCAGCACCATTTGTTAAAGAGACTGTCTTTTTTCCATTGGATGTTCTTTCCTGCTTTGTCAAAGATGAGTTGGCCATACGTTTGTGGGTCTAGTTCTGGGGTTTCTATTCTATTCCATTGGTCTATGTGTCTGTTTTTGTGCCAGTACCATGCTGTCTTGATGATTACAGCTTTGTAGTAGAGGCTAAAATCTGGGATTGTGATGCCTCCTGCTTTGGTCTTCTTCAAAATTACTTTGGCTATTCAGGGCCTTTTGTGGTTCCATATGAATTTTAGGATTGCTTGTTCTAGTTTCGAGAAGAATGCTGCTGCAATTTTGATTGGGATTGCATTGAATGTGTAGATAGCTTTGGGTAGTATTGACATTTTAACAATATTTACTCTTCCAATCCATGAGCACGGAATGTTTTTTCCATTTCTTTGTATCTTCTTCAATTTCCTTCCTAAGCTTTCCATAGTTTTCAGCATACAGATCTTGTACATCTTTGGTTAGATTTATTCCTAGGTATTTTATGCTTCTTGGTGCAATTGTGAATGGGATCAGTTTCTTTCTCTTTCTGTTGCTTCATTATTAGCGTATAAGAATGCAACTGATTTCTGTACATTGATTTTGTACCTTGCAACTTTGCTAAATTCATGTATCAGTTCTAGCAGACTTCTGGTGGAGTCTATCAGATTTTCCATGTATAATATCATGTCATCTGCGAAAAGTGAAAGCTTGACTTCATCTTTGCCAATTTTGATGCCTTTGATTTCATTTTGTTGTCTGATTGCTGATGCTAGGACTTCCAACACTATGTTAAACAACAGTGGTGAGAGTGGACATCCCTGTCGTGTTCCTGATCTCAGGGAAAAAGCTCTCAGTTTTTCCCCATTGAGGATGATGTTAG
This sequence comes from Puma concolor, assembly GCF_028749965.1. Taxonomy (NCBI): domain Eukaryota; kingdom Metazoa; phylum Chordata; class Mammalia; order Carnivora; family Felidae; genus Puma; species Puma concolor. The sequence goes on along the minus strand of NC_141672.1, from coordinate 16,196,955 downwards.
CTGGGCTTTTCATAAATGGTTTTTATGATCTTTAGGTATGTTCCTTCTATCCCGACTTTCTCGAGGGTTTTTATTAAGAAACTTTGCTGAATTTTATCAAAGGCCTTTTCTGCATCGATTGACAGGATCATATGGTTATCTTTTCTTTTATTAATGTGATGTATCACACTGATTGATTTGCGAATGTTGAACCAGCCCTGCATCCCAGGAATGAATCCCACTTGATCATGGTGAATATTTCTTTTTATATGCTGTTGAATTCGGTTTGCTAGTATCTTATTGAGAATTTCTGCATTCATATTCATCAGGGATATTGGCCTGTAGTTCTCTTTTTTCACTGGGTCTCTGTCTGGTTTAGGAATCAAAGTAATACTGGCTTCATAGAATGAGTCTGGAAGTTTTCCTTCCCTTTCTATTTTTTGGAATAGCTTGAGAAGGATAGGTATTATCTCTGCTTTAAACATCTGGTAGAACTCCCCGGGGAAGCCATCTGGTCCTGGACTCTTATTTGTTGGGAGATTTTTGATGACTGATTCAATTTCTTTACTGGTTATGGGTCTGTTCAAGCTTTCTATTTCCTCCTGATTGAGTTTTGGAAGCGTGTGGGTGTTTAGGAATTTGTCCATTTCTTCCAGGTTGTCCAGTTTGTTGGCATATAACTTTTCATAGTATTCCCTGATAATTGCTTGTATCTCTGAGGGATTGGTTGTAATAATTCCATTTTCATTCATGATTTTATCTATTTGGGTCATCTCCCTTTTCTTTTTGAGAAGCCTGGCTAGAGGTTTATCAATGTTATTTTTTCAAAAAACCAACTCTTGGTTTCGTTTATCTGCTCTACAGTTTTTTTAGATTCTATACTGTTTATTTCTGCTCTGATCTTTATTATTTCTCTTCTTCTGCTGGATTTAGGCTGCCTTTGCTGTTCTGCTTCTATTTCCTTTAGGTGTGCTGTTAGATTTTGTATTTGGGATTTTTCTTGTTTCTTGAGATAGGCCTGAATTGCAATGTATTTTCCTCTCAGGACTGCTTTCGCTGCATCCCAAAGCATTTGGATTGTTGTATTTTCATTTTCATTTGTTTCCATATATTTTTTTTTTATTTATATATGAAATTTATTGTCAAATTGGTTTCCATACAACACCCAGTGCTCATCCCAAAAGGTGCCCTCCTCAATACCCATCACCCACCCTCTCCTCCCTCCCACCCCCCATCAACCCTTAGTTTGTTCTCAGTTCTCAACAGTCTCTTATGCTTTGGCTCTCTCCCACTCTAACCTCTTTTTTTTTTTTTCCTTCCCCTCCCCCATGGGTTCCTGTTAAGTTTCTCAGGATCCACATAAGAGTGAAACCATATGGTATCTGTCTTTCTCTGTACGGCTTATTTCACTTATCATCACACTCTCCAGTTCCATCCACGTTGCTACAAAAGGCCATATTTCATTTTTTCTCATTGCCACGTAGTATTCCATTGTGTATATAAACCACAATTTCTTTATCCATTCATCAGTTGATGGACATTTAGGCTCTTTCCATAATTTGGCTATTGTTGAGAGTGCTGCTATGAACATTGGGGTACAAGTGCCCCTATGCATCAGTACTCCTGTGTCCCTTGGATAAATTCCTAGCAGTGCTATTGCTGGGTCATAGGGTAGGTCTATTTTTAATTTTCTGAGGAACCTCCACACTGCTTTCCAGAGCGGCTGCACCAATTTGCATTCCCACCAACAGTGCAAGAGGGTTCCCGTTTCTCCACATCCTCTCCAGCATCTATAGTCTCCTGATTTGTTCATTTTGGCCACTCTGACTGGAGTTTCCATATATTTTTTAATTTCTTCTCTAATTGCCTGGTTGACCCATTCATTCTTTAGTAGGGTGTTCTTTAACCTCCACGCTTTTGGAGGTTTTCCAGACTTTATCCTGTGGTTGATTTCAAGCTTCATCGCACTGTGGTCTGAAAGTATGCATGGTATGATTTTAATTCTTGTATACTTATGAAGGGCTGTTTTGTGACCCAGTATGTGATCTATCTTGGAGAATGTTCCATGTGCACTCGAGAAGAAAGTATATTCTGTTGCTTTGGGATGCAGAGTTCTAACTATATCTGTCAAGTGCATCTGATCCAATGTATCATTCAGGGCCCTTGTTTCTTTATTGACCGTGTGTCTAGATGATCTATCCATTTCTGTAAGTGGAGTGTTAAAGTCCCCTGCAATTACCACATTCTTATCAATAAGGTTGCTTATGTTTGTGAGTAATTGTTTTATATATTTGGGGGCTCCTGTATTCAGAGCATAGACATTTATAATTGTTAGCTCTTCCTGATGGATAGACCCTGTGATTATTATATAATGCCCTTCTTCATCTCGTTACAGCCTTTGATTTAAAGTCTAGTTTGTCTGATATAAGTATGGCTACTCCAGCTTTCTTTTGACTTCCAGTGGCATGATAAATAGTTCTCCATCCCCTCACTCTCAATCTGAAGGTGTCCTCAGATCTAAAATGAGTCCTTGTAGACAGCAAATAGATGGGTCTTGTTTTTTTTATCCATTCTGATACCCTATGTCTTTTGGTTGGCTCATTTAGTCCATTTACATTCAGTGTTATTACAGAAAGATATGGGTTTAGAGTCATTGTGATGTCCGTAGGTTTCATGCTTGTAGCAATGACTCTGGTACTTTGTCTCACAGGATCCCCCTTAGGATCTCTTGTAGGGCTGGTTTAGTGGTGACGAATTCCTTCAGTTTTTGTTTGTTTGGGAAGACCTTTATCTCTCCTTCTATTCTAAATGACAGACTTGCTGGATAAAGGATTCTCGGCTGCATATTTTTTCTGTTCATCACATTGAAGATCTCCTGCCATTCCTTTCTGGCCGGCCAAGTTTCAGTAGAGAGATCAGTCACGAGTCTTATAGGTCTCCCTTTATATGGTAGAGCACGTTTATCTCTAGCTGCTTTTAGAATTTTCTCTTTATCCTTGTATTTTGCCAGTTTCACTATGATATGTTGTGCAGAAGATCGATTCAAGTTACGTCTGAAGGGAGTTCTCTGTGCCTCCTGGATTTCAATGCCTTTTTCCTTCCCCAGATCAGGGAAGTTCTCAGCTATTATTTCTTCAAGTACACCTTCAGCACCTTTCCCTCTCTCTTCCTCCTCTGGAATACCAATTATGCGTAGATTATTTTTCTTTAGTGCATCACTTAGTTCTCTAATTTTCCCCTTGTACTCCTGGATTTTTTTATCTTGCTTTTTCTCAGCTTCTTCTTTTTCCATAATTTTATCTTCTAGTTCACCTAATCTTTCCTCTGCCTCTTCAATCCGAGCCATAGTTGTCTCCATTTTATTTTGCAGTTCATTGATCACATTTTTTAGCTCCTCCTGGCTGTTCCTTAGTCCCTTGATCTCTGTAGCAAGAGATTCTCTGCTGTCCTTTATACTGTTTTCAAGCCCAGCGATCAATTTTATGACTATTATTCTAAATTCACTTTCTGTTATATTGTTTAAATCCTTTTTGATCAGATTGTTAGCTGTCGTTATTTCCTGGAGATTCTTTTGAGGGGAATTCTTCCGTTTCGTCATTTTGGATAGTCCTTGGAGTGGTGCGGGACTGTGGCGCACTTCCTCTGTGCTGTCTTGAATAACTTGCATTGGTGGGCGGGGATGCAGTCAGACCTGATGTCTGCTCCCAGCCCACCGCTGGGGCCACAGTCAGACTGGTGTGTGCCTTCTCTTCCCCTCTCCTAGGGGCGGGATTCACTGTGGGGTGTGTGGCCGTCTGGGTTACTTGCACACTGCCAGGCTTGTGGTGCTGGGGATCTGGTGTATTAGCTGGGGTGGTTTGGCAAGGTGCACAGGGGTGGGAGGGGAAGGCTCAGCTCGCTTTTCCTTTGGAGATCCGCTTCGGGAGGGGCCCTGCGGCACCAGGAGGGAGTCAGACCCGCCGGAGGGATGGATCTGCAGAAGCACAGCGTTGGGTGTTTGCGCGGTGCAAGCAAGTTCCGTGATGGGAACCGGTTCCCTTTGGGATTTTGGCTGGGGGATGGGCGAGGGAGATGGCGCTGGCGAGCGCCTCTGTTCCCCGCCAAGCTGAGCTCTGTCGTCGGAGGCTCAACAACTCTCCTTCCCGTTGTCCTCCAGCCCTCCCGCTCTCCGAGCAGAGCTGTTAGCTTATAACCTTCCAGATGTCAAGTCCCGCTTGCTGTCGGAACACACTCCGTCTGGCCCCTCCGCTTTTGCAAGCCAGACTCGGGGGCTCTGCTTGGCCAGCGGGCCGCCCCTCCGCCCCGGCTCCCTCCCCCCAGTCCGTGGAGCGCGCTCCGCCTCTCCGCCCTTCCCACCCTGTTCCGTGGGCCTCTCGTCTGCTCTTGGCTCCGGAGACTCCTTTCTGCTAGTCTTCTGGCGGTTTTCTGGGTTATTTAGGCAGGTGTAGGTGGAATCTAAGTGATCAGCAGGACGCGCGTGAGCCCAGCGTCCTCCTACGCCGCCATCTTCCCAGGATTCCTCCAAATTTTATATTTCTTCCTGTTTCAGTTTTTTAAAATTTTTTTTTTAACATTTATTTATTATTGAGAGACAGAGAGACACAGAGAGTGAGCAGGGGAGGGGTAGAGAGAGGGGAGACACAGAATCCAAAGTAGGCTCCAGGCTCTGAGCTGTCAGCACACAGCCCAATGCAGGGCTTGAACTCACAAACTGTGAGATCATGACCTGAGCCTAAGTTGGTCCCTTAATCAACTGAGCCACCCAGGCGCCCCCCCTGTTTCAGTTTTGATAGGTTGTATGTTTTTAGGAATTTATCCTTTTCTTCTAGGTTGTCATATTATTTGTTTGGCATATTATTTTTCATACTATTCTCTTACAAGTCTTTTATTTCTGTGGTGTTGGTAATTTCTCCTCTTTTGTTTCTGATTTTGAGGTTTTTTTTTTTTTCTCTCCCTTAATAAATCTGGCTGGAGGTTTATCAGTTTTGTTGATCTTTTCAAAGAACCAGCTCCTGGTTTCATTGATCTGTTCCATCGTTTCTTTAGTTTCTATTTTGTTTATTTCAGCTCTAATCTTTGTTTTTTTCTTCCTTCTGCTGGATTTGGGTTTGTTGGTTCTTTTTCTCTTTTAGGTAGGGTTAGGTTGTTTGAGATTTTTCTTGCTCCAGGCCTGTTTTGCTATAAACTTCTTAGAACTGCTTTTGCTGCATACCAAAGATTTTAGATTGTTCTGTTTTCATTTTCATTGGTCTCCAAGTATTTTTTTTCTTTCTTCTTTCATTTCTTGGTTGACCCAATCATTATTTTCAGTTGATGAGACTTGTTTTGTGCCTAATATGTGATCTATTCTGAAGACTATTTAATGTGCACTTGAAAAGAATGTGTATTCTGTTTTAGGATGGAATGTTCTAAATGTATCTGTTAAATCCTTCTGGTCCAGTGTTATTCGAAGTCACTGTTTCCTTGTTGATTTTCTGTTTGGATGTATCCACAAATATAAGTGGGGTGTTAAAGTCCCCTACTGTTATCTTATTACTATCGATTACCTCTTTTATATGTATTTAACTACTGTATGTATTTAGGTACTCCCATGTTGGGTGCATAAATATTTACAGTTGCTCTATCTTCTCGTTGGATTGTTCCTTTTTAAGCATACCCTGTCTTTCTTCGTCTCTTGTTACCGTCTTTGTTTTAAAGTCTATTTTGTCCAATGTAAGTATTGGCTACCCTGGCTCCCTTTTTACTTTCATTTGCATGAGAAATGGTTTTCCATTCCTTCACTTGCAATCTGCAGGTGTACTAAGGTCTGAAATGAGTCTCTTATAGAAAGCATATAGAGAGGTCTTATTTTTTTTATCCATTCTGTCACTCTAGGTCTTCTGATGAGAGTGTTTAGTTCATTTACATTCAAAGTAATTACTGATAGGTATGTACTTATTGCCATTTTGTTACTTGTTTATGGTTGATTTTGTAGTTCTTCTCTATTCCTTTCTGCCCTTGCTCTCTTCTCTCATGGTTTGCTGGCTTTCTTTAGTGATATATGTAGATTCCCTTCTCTTTATTTTTTTCATATCTATTACTGGGTTTTGATTTGGTATTACCATTAGGTTTGTATATAACACCTTATGCTTCTAGCACTCTATCTTAAGTTGATGGATGCTTAAGTTTGAATCCATTCTTTACTCTTCTCCCCACTTTACTCTTCTCCCCATTTTAGGTACGTGGTGTCATACTTTACTTCCTTTTATTTGTAAATCCCTTGACTGATTTTTGTAAATATACTTAATTTTACTGCTTTTGTGCTTCCTACTTTTCTTACTCTTACTTATGATCTTTTCTTTCCACTCAGAACATCCCCTTTAATAATTCTTACAGGTCTGGCTTAATGATAATGAATTCCTTTAGCCTTTGCTTGTCTGGGAAACTCTCCTACGCTGAGGTGCAGCCTTGCTGGATACAGTATTCTTGGCTGCAGGTTTTTTTTTCTTTCAGCACTCTAAATATATCATGCCAATCCCTTCTAGTCTGCAAAGTGTCTGCTAAAAATCTGGTGATAGCCTTATGGGGTTTTTCTGGTATATAACTGTCTTCTGTTGCTGCCCTTAAAATTCTTTGTCACTCCTTTTTGTCATTTTAATTACTATGTGTCTTGGTGTGAACCTCTTTGGGTTGGTTTTGTTGGGGGTTCTCTGCACGTCCTGGATATGGATTTCTGTTTCCTTTCCCAGATTCGAGAAGTTTACAGTTATTATTTCTTCAAATAAATGTTATACCACTCTTTATTTCTCTTCTCCTTTGGGATCCCTATAATGCAAATGTTATTACACTTGATGGTGTCACTAAGTTCCCTAAGTCTATTTTCATTTATTATTTTTTGTCTCTCCTGTTCAGATTGATTGCTTTCCATTATTCTGTCCTATGGGTCGCTAATCCATGCTTCTGCTTCCTCTACTGTACTATTTATTCCATCTAGTGTATTTTCAATTTCAGTTATTGAGTTCTTCATCTCTGATTGGTTTTTTATGTTTTCTATCTCTTTATTAAGGGTCTCATTGAGATCATCTACTCTTTTCTCAAGTGCAGCGAGTATCTTTATGACCATTACTTTAAATTCTCTATCAGCCATGTTCATTATCTCCGTTTCATTTAGCTCTCTTGTTGTGATTTTGTCCCCTTCTTTCACTTGGGACATATCCCTCTCTTCTCATTTGTCTAACTCTCTATGTCTATTTCTACATGTTAGGAAAGTCAGCCACACCTCCTGCTCTTGAAAGTAGTGGTCTTAGGGGCACCTGGGTGGCCCAATCGTTTAAACACACAACTCTTAATTTTGGCTCAGGTCATGATCCCAGGGTCATGGGACTGAGCCCCATGTCAGACTCCGTGCTGAGCGTGGAGCCTGCTTGGATTCTCTTTCTCTCCCTCTGCCCTTTTTCTGGTCGCATGCTCTGAAAGAAAGAAAAAAGAAAAGAAAAGAGAAGAAAAAAGAAAAGAAAGAGAGGTGGCCTTGTGAAAAAGAGGTCCTGTGGTGCTCTGCAGTGCAATGTCCCATTTACTTCGGGAGCATCTCCTGTGTGTGTTGCCTGTGCCCTGCTATGGTTGCTGAGCAGCTTTTGCCCTCAATCCAGTCATCTGCAATGGATCTCTTTGCTGACTATGGGCAGGGTTTATCCCTGTGGCCTAGACTGGGCCACCTTGGGCTTAAGTTGAGTCAGACCAGGTATTTGCCAGAGATGTAGTGGCACCAAACTACAGGGAACTTTCCCTGTGTTGTCCCCTGAGAAGCTTTCACTGGTGGGCAGGGCTTGCAGTCAGATGAGATGCCTGTCCCCATCCCACTCGTGTGTGTTGTTATCTTCTCTCCCCAAGAACTGCGAGATCATGACCTGAGCCAAAGTTGGATGCTTAATCTACTGAGCCACACAGGTGCCCCTGCTCCTCCAGGGCTGATTTTTAAAGTTCCAGGTGTTAAACCCTGCTGACTAAGAATGTGTGGAATTCAACCCCTCTAGTTTTCAAAGCCAAATGTTTTGTCTTTCCCCTGTGGGGTCCCCAGTGTGAGAGTCTGTTTCTCTCCCCTCTTCATGTTCACAGTGTCCCTCCCTCCTGCAGACAGTCCTGTGGGTCCCTTTAGCTCCCAACGGCATCTCCACCCTTCCTACCCTCTTCACATGAACTCTTCTTGACATTCAGCTTTGGAGAATCTGGTCTGCCAGTCTTTGGGTCATTTTCTGGGTTATTTACACTGATGTGGGTGTTACCCAGTTGTATCTGAGACAAGGTGAGTCTAGCATTCTCCTACTCTGCCATCTTCCTTGGAATGAGGATGTTTAACTTTCATGGGAAAAATTAAGCTTAAACATGAAAACCATTTTCCTCCACAACCACATAATGAATTCATAAATTATTTAATTTTTGTGTATGTATATACATAAAAACTATTTCTGTTATCATGCATATAAAAAAACCCCTAGATAGAAATTTGAGGACTTTTTTTTTTTTAAAAGCATTTTGTTTAATTATATTTGGAAAAACTTTAATACTAGATTTATATAAATGAAGACATGAAACAAAAATCCTTAAAAATGGAGCATTTAAAACACTTAGCATTTATCCAAATTATTTAACACTGCCATATGCAATGCATTCTGCGGAAAAAAACAAAGACACTCATTAAATTATGTATGTTATACAAACGTGACTGATTTTAAGAAATGTGTTTGATCGAATGATGGGGAAATAACATTAATATCCTCACTAACATATCTATTTTCCAAATTTTCAGCTATTATTTACACTAAGCTTATCTGACAAAAACCAGGACAAACAGGGGTGCCTGGGTGGCTCAGTCAGTTGGGCCTCCAAATCTTGGTTTCAGCTCAGGTCATGCTCTCATGGTTTGTGAGTTTGAGCCCTGCATTGTGGGCTCTGCACTGACAGCACAGAGCCTCCTTGGGATTCATTCTCCCTCTCCCTCTCTCTCTGCTCTTCCCCCACTCTCTCTCTCTCAAAACAGATGGATAAACTTTAAAAAACTATATTAAAAAATAGGACAAATAACTGAAAAACTTTTTATATAATATTGAAGTTACTTTACAAATTAAAGAATTTATCACTTACCATTCTATCATGTGAATTATGATACTGGAAGTATTGAAAAGTTTTAACTCACAGCATTCACCTTCAGATGTGAAATAAAGTAGTGGAAAATAATTTTGAGAACAATGTGTCTCACAATGATTTTGAACTCATCTGTTGAATCACTTTTTTAAAGTTTCTTTAAAGGAGCTATACTAAATCAAATGAAACTTTTACCAAATAGTAAGTTATTTAAATTCTTACCTCTAATATCCCAATCAACATGGGTTATGTAACTGGTAGCGCCTTTGCATATTCCTACTCTTTTACTACTCATCACATTGTATATATCTATAAAACTGTCATGGGATGCTACTGCAAGATATTTCCCAGAACCTAGAATAGAAACATATTTGCTTGAGATTGTCTCTCTTTAGAAATGTTTTTTTACACTCTACAACTAGACTTAATTTTCTTAACATTTTTTGGGAAGAACACTTAGGTGTTTTGTAAATTATAACAAAATGTGTATAAAATGACAAACAGTAACTATATTTTTCAAGTACATTATGGTTAACAAAAGAAAATGTCCTCTTTAGCATAGTGAGATAATTCAGTGGATAGAAAAGGCCAAAAATTATATACAATGTAATCCAATACACTGTATTTAACTAAAAACAAAACAAAAAAATAACCCTTTATATGTAGAAAAAATAAACGTAAAATAATGAGTAAATTTTGCCCTAACATTAGCAATTCCCAGAGTATTGTGGGTTTTGTCAGAGATACTGAATACACAGAAACTGATGAAGCAAAATTAATGCAAAATTTCAAAAGTATTAAGAATATAATGAAGATTGTCATCTAATCCCTTTTATGTTAGAAATGAGGAAACTCAAACTCAGAGAAAATCACATAGAAAATTTAGTGACAGAATTGGCACTAAGCCAGATATTTTGCCAGTTATCTAATACAGGAATTTTACTTCTTACCATACTGTCTTTTCTAGTCAAAAAATTAAAATTCCAGGATAAAATAATGGTTAATAAAAATTACATATGGATATATTTACTCATTGTCTGACTCAAGTTAATAATCAAATATGATTTCAATGATATCTTACCTGGTGAAAATCGAATGTCTGAAATAATATCTTTCCTGTGATGAAAAGACACAAGATCTTCTAGAGTATCTGCATTTGCCATTAAGAAACTTCCATCATTCAGACCTACAGCTAAAGCTTTACCATCAGGAGAAAAACAGCAACATCTCCCACCTAAAAGAGAGCATATATACTGGGCAATTTTCTTCTATTTAAAAAAATCATGTTAAGGAACTTTTATTGTCAAAGAGAATTCCTGTATTCATTATGATCTCAAATCAATATTCAAAAGGAGTCACAGGATGCAGGCAACAAAGTTTTCTACTGAAATCAGTGGTAATTAGGCAATAATTAATACAAACCATCTTCTCTTCTGGACATAACTAAAGTAAGGACTAATATTTATCTTAAAAAACTAAGTTGATGAGAAAGAACGAGAGATTTTAGCGAACATAAAAAGCCAATGACATATGTGGAAATATTTTTTTGTAAGTGGTTGCTACCTCTGTAGTTTCTATTCTACAATCAGAAATTTAAGAAAAAAGGCCATCTTTATAAATATGCTTTCAAATTTGAAAAAAATATGACAATAAACAATTATTAGGCAAAACTAGGAAGATCTATTAATGCATGGAAGATCTAACCATGCATGAAGAAATAATAATGCTAATATTAATTTTTAAAAATCAGGGTTAATATGTACTGGGAAATAAACAATAATGGGGTTACCCTGACAGCAAAGGATACAGCAGACATAGTGTTTGCACAACATTTAGAGAGGGAGGGATGAGGTACAGCTCTTACAAAATGAAAAGTTACAGAATAAATTGAGAATAAGTCATGTATTATCATTTAATTATCAAGAATACATTGGTAATGAATAAATCTAGGATGATTTCTGAGATTTAGGAGTAAGAGATGATGGTGGTCTGGAGCAGGGTAGCTGGAGTAGAGGTATACTTTGAAGATAGAGCTGGCAGGACTTTGACTAACTGGGAGCAGAATAGGAGAAAAAGATAAAAGTCAAGGCTATTTTTTTTTTTAATGATGATGTCATTTACCAAGATGGAAAAAACTAGCAGAGGTACATGTGTTTGATTTCGTACCCATGAAGCTAAGGATACCTATGACAAATTAAAGTGAAGATATCAATAAGCCAGTTTGATATAATTATACTTCTCTGGCGTTCAAGGGAGAGGCTAAACTGGAGATATAAGTATGGAAGACGTAGCATGGTAGATAGTAGTCACAGTCATGAAACTGGATAAGAGCTTGTTATTAATTTATTGACTCTCATCTCCAAATCCAATCTTTCTTTCCTGCTATACAATACAGCTGAGCCCTGCTGACATTTTTTCCTTTTCCTAAACTTGATTTTAGCCAATGGAGGGTACTGTGCTGGAGGGCCCCTATAAGGCCAAAGAAGAAGGAAGGGATTTTTCCTTCCTCTGGTGTGCTAGAAGCAGTGGATTAGATTAATGAAGGGGTAGGGGTAGATGTTGGGATGCAGTTGGGAATGGGAGATTTTCTCTGCCCCCCATAGCAAAAGATTTCCTAGATCAGCCCTTTGGCAAGCTTCTTTTCCACTTGCACCCACATCCTTTCTAAAGAGATGTGAATCTCAGCTTGGGAAAAGAGGGGAAGGGTTCATTCCTTAATCACCATCCACTAGCCCTACAGCTGGTAGCTGCTTTTTGCAGTTGCTACTTCTATACCCCTTAGAATACCACCTTTCATTAGTTAACACTTATTCATATTAAATTTTCCCTATTCCAATTCCTGGGGTGGTTTCTGTCTCTTGATTGATACAGAATTGATACTGAAGTAGTCACAGGAGACAGATCACTAAAGATGGGATTTTTGGAATTGGCTTAGTCATGCCTTTGGGCTTAAGCACAGTGCTGGGCCCTTGCCAATGGGAAATGGGATGTTAGTAATCAAGGTATGCATTGCCATAACAATCAAGTTGTCTCCTACATCCTGCAGTTAACTGTCACTTCTACTGAAGTAAAATGCCCTGGGAGTCCAAGAGGCTGCTGCCTTTGACCATCACAAAAATAATGATGACCACAAGGACTGTGCTATGCAAAAGATTCCGAGTGCATGGAACATTTAACAGAAGGATGTAACATGCTCTGGCCCTTAACCCTTCAGCATCTGTCATGGTCTGAATAGAGAGAGCTTACACTGCAGACCTAGAAGAATCTCTGACAGGGCTGATGTGGCTGAAAATTAAATACAAAACTTAATTGTGCAGGTTGCAAATTTACAATGTGAGTTGAATTCCCAGACTCACCAAATTTCTTCTGATTGGTAAAGGAAGAAATTTGGACTGTGGAATGGGAGCATCTGACTGGATTCAGACAAAACTGAAAATCTTTAATTTCTGTATTATTCAGAGTCTTGCAGCCAGTGCAAATAGTTTGCTCTCCTGTGTCTGGGAAGACTGGCCTTCTGGTGCATATGCCTTGAAGGGATATTTAACCTTAAGAAGAACCATTACAACCACTTCTCTGCTGTCACTAGATCCTCAGCTTGGATCAAATCTCCGTGTGCTCTAACGCAGAGGTTAGCAAACATTTTCTTTTTTCTTTTTTTCAACGTTTATTTATTTTTGGGACAGAGAGAGACAGAGCATGAACGGGGGAGGGGCAGAGAGAGAGGGAGACACAGAATCGGAAACAGGCTCCAGGATCTGAGCCATCAGCCCAGAGCCTGACGCGGGGCTCGAACTCACGGACCGCGAGATCGTGACCTGGCTGAAGTCGGACGCTTAACCGACTGCGCCACCCAGGCGCCCCAGCAAACATTTTCTTAAAGGACCAGACAGTAAATATTTTCAGCACTGCAGGCCGTATGATCTCTGTCACAACTACTCAACTCTGTTATAGTGCAAAAACAGATCTTAGACAATACATAAATGAATGGACATGGTTGTGTTCCAATGACATGTACACAATCAGGAGGTGGGCTGGATTTGCTGACCTCTGATATAGAGGGAGGAATCAAAAAGTTTAGGGAGGTAAGAACATTGAAGTCGATTTTTCATAGGCAACGTGTACACTCACCCACCAACTACATCCCCCCAAAAAGTCTAAAAACTAGTTCCTTCACAAGAGCATTTAGAAATACATTAACTAAGGGCAGCATCTACATCCTTGAAAAGTTCTTTGATGTCCTCCTATGTAGATCAGGAATGAGAGCTGTCCCTAATAATATGGGCTCCCTGATTCAACAGGGATAACCCAGGAAATGCAGAAGCCAAGTAGCAGCACTTAAAAGACAGGGCAGATTCTTTACCGAAAATGGCAGCAGGAATACACTAATAATCAAAATGTTTTGGCCTGTGGAGATTTCTTTTGGTGACTAATCAATCATGGTGTCTGCAGGAATTCAATAGATGAGTAGGCTACTAAATTAGTCTTTGATCTATATGACAGAAAAAACCCCAGACCTGGTGGCTAGAAAAACCAGACTTAAATTCTCATCCTATTTTCAGTCCAAGGTCAATTCACATACTCAGAGCCCCTTGGTTAAAAAGCGAAGGCTAAGTCACACTGAGGAGGAACCTATAGCAATGTCATCGTATAAAATATATCCTCTAACAATCGGTGGCCAAGAATGATTATTTCCATGAAAAGAATACCCATACTATCAGGAGTTAGTAAACAGGGGCTCTGAACTGACGCTAATTCTGTGGATTCCATACAGTTCATGAATTGTAACAGATATACCTAGCAACTTGTAGAATCCACTAGGCTGGCTCTGTGATCCATGGGTAAGAGTCATTATAACAGGAAGAAGTAAGTGAAAACCCCTGGAAATTCCTCTATCAAGACAATAAATCAGAAGCAAAACTGCAAGCCTCAGAATTACAAAATTACAAATATCAGCGATACCACCAAAGACTTGAAATATGCAGTGGTAAGAATACCTATCACATTTAAACTTGCCTGTTTGGTCTGTGTGAAATAAGATGGGTTTCAGGTACTACCTACAGATAATAAATTTAATCAGGTAGCAATGCTAACTGAAGCTACTCTTCCAGAACTTTACCAGAAAAAACAAACACAATCCCTGGCATTTTGCATGCAGCTATTGCCCTGGTTAATGCTTTTTTTTTTTTTTTTTTCCTCCATCCCGATTTGTAAGGACCACCAGAGCAGTCTGCTTTTACCTGGCTTGTATCTGTGTATACCTTCAAAGCCTTGCCTCAGGGCTATTCAACTCTCCTGTTTTTTGCCATAATACAGTCCACAGAGATCCTGATCGTCTGGACATTCCACAAAAAATCTCAATGGTCCACTACATTGATGACATTATGTAGAATGGATCTGGGGAACAGGAAGCAACAACTTTAGATGCCTTAGTAAGACCTAAGTGAACTGAGACAGTAGAAGATAATTCCTACAAAAATTAAGGAACCTGCCATCTCAGTGAAGCTTCTGGGGATCCAATGATTAAGATATTTCCTCCAAGGTGAAAGACAAATTGCTATATTTTCCATTACCCACTATAAACAAAAGGAGCAAAATGCCTGGTATACCTTTTTGGAAGCCTACAGCACATTTGAGTGAGCTGTTTCTACCCAAGTATCAAGTCACTATAAGGCTTCCCTGGGGCCAGAACAAGAGAAGGCAAGCTGATCTTCCACTGGGCCCTTATCATCTAGCAAATCTAATGATACTCAAAATGTCTGTGGTAAACAGAAATGCTGTTTCCAGAACAATGCCTCTGGAAAGCTACCAAAGGAGAATCATACTGCAGATCTCTTAGATTTGGGAGAAAATCCATACTCTCCTTTGCAAATAACTAATTTTCTTTTCAGAAGGAGTTTCAGCTTTGCTACTAGGCCTTGGTAGACAGTAAATGCCTAACTATGGGATATCAAGTGACTGTGTATCTTAAGCTTCCAGAACATCATGAACCGAAAGTTACATGACCAACCTAGTCACAGATTGGGTATGCACAACAGCAATCTATCGTCAAGTGGAAAAGGGATATAAAAGATGAGCCTTGGATAGATTTGGAAGTCAGAAGTAATGAACAGGTGGCTCAGGATCCATCAATAATTCCTGCTGCAATACCTCGTCTCTCTCTATCGATACCTATGGCCTCAAGGGTATTCATTGATTATCAGCTGAATGAGGAAGAAAAACAATGAGCCATATTTACAGATGCTTCTATGCAGTATATGTCAGCACCCACCTGAAAGCACTAGAGCCCTACTCGGCGGTGGCCCTGAGGGACAGCTTTGAAGTAACATTTCACAACAGGCAGCACCTGGAGCAGGTACATTTAGTTTTCCACATTTGTAGTGACAGATGACAGGATAGACAGATTTACATGGACTCATTAGCAACTGTGAACTATCTGAATAATCAGTTAAGGACTGAATTCTTTCAGGATTAGAAGATTAGAGATGAGGAAATCTGGAAAATCGAACTTTCAGAAAGGGCACAGGTGTGAAGATTTTTGCATCTCAGGGAATGCCCAACAAAAAGCATCCACTACAGAGGAGACTCTCAGTAATCAGATAGACAAAATAAATGCTCTAGGGACCTCAGAGCAGCCTCTTTTCCTAGGCAGCTAGCACTTACTCCGTGGGCTTGTGGTAAGTAGCATGGATGGAGTTTATGCTTGAGTTAGAAAACATGAACTCTCTTTTCCAAGGTTATCTTGCTACCACTACCATTACCACTGAGTGTCTACTCTGCTAATAGTAGAGAGCAACCGAACTTCTGATATGGCACCATTCCCCAGGGAGATTGGCCAGTCAGCTGGTAGCATGTTGACTATACTGGACCTCTTCTACTTTGGAGAAGGCAAAGATTCATCTTCACGAGAATAGATGTGAATCCTGGATTTGCCTTACCTGACTGACCATTATGCTTCATCTAGCACCATCATCCATGGACACATGGGATGGATGCCCTATCCACTAACATAGAATTCCATGCTTCTGATCAAGGAACTTCAGGCAAAAAATGTGCATTAGGCTCATACCCATGGAATTAAATGATTTTATCACAACTCCCACTACTCCAAGAAAGCTAGTATGGCTTACTGAAAACTAATTGATGTCACCATCTGGGAAACAACACCCTGAAAGACTGGGCTTTTGTCTTATAGAATGCAATATACAGTTCATTACATGGTGCTGTCTACCTCATGGCCAGTTACATGGGTCTCGAAAATCAAGAAGTGGGAGTGATTCTTCTCACTACTAAATCTAATAACCAACTTGCACTATTTTGTTTTGCATCCTGGCAAATCTGAGCTCTGCTTCTTTAGTCTTGACTCCTAAGAGCAGGGACAATTCTTTTACCAGGGAACATACTGATTCCTCTGAATGGGAATGTAGACTGCCACCTGGTCATGTTGGGCTCCTTATGACAGTGAAACAACAGGCAAAGAAAGGGGCTGTTACTTTTCTTGCTGGAGTGGCTGATCGCAATTATAGAGGGGAAACTGAGTTACTGCTACACACTGAGGGCAAAGGAGACTATATCTGGGACCTGGAGGGTTCATTAGGATGCCCCTTAGTCTTCTATGACCAATAGTGGAACTTATTTCAGGAAAAAAACAGGTAGAAATATTGAAATTTCACCTAATTTAGCAATGAAGGTTTGGGTTACTCATGAGCTAAGTAACTCCAACCAGCTGAGGTTTCTGGCTCAGGACAAAGAAAATATGAAATGGGTAGAAGAAGAAGGAAGTCAGAGATGACAACCACAGGCACCTGACTGGCTCAGTCGCTTAGGTGTCCGACTTCAGCTCAGGTCATTATCTCATGGTTCATGAGTTCAAGCTCCACATCGGGCACTGCTGTCAGCACTGAGCCCACTTCGGATCCTCTGTCCCCCCCTCTCTCTGCCCCTTCCCTGCTTGTTCTCTCTTTCTCTCAAAAATAAACATTAGGAAAAAAAGGGGGCTAGGGCACCAAGAATAATTTAAAAAACAAACAAAAAGAGTTATCAATCACAGCCCATAGCCAGTTACAGAAATAAGGACTAGACATAAATGCTTGTGTATATATAAGCTATTTACTTTTTTTTGTTTTTTAAATAATGACATCCAAGTTAATTAACATACAGCGTAATGGTTTCAAGAACAGAATTTAGTGATTCATCACTTACATATAACACCGAGTGCTTATCCCAAGTGTCTTCCTTAATGCCCCTTGCCCATTTAGCCCATCCCCCACCCAACACCCCTTCAGCAACCCTCAGTTTGTTGTCTAAGAGTCTCTTATGTTTTGTTCCCCTCCTTGTTTTTATATTATTTTTGCTTCCTTCTCTATTCTTTTTAATACTTTACATAAGTTTGTTGATGGTTAACTTTACAATTTAGTCTGAAGTAAAAGAATATTCAGTAAGACTATGAATTTGAGAGTCATGAGTAGAATCATGTTGGAATGAATACAATAACTGTGGGAACTGTATGTCTTCGAATTTGGGGGAGAGGGTGAGAATTTCTTCACTTGTACCAGGAATAGTTGCATCTCTTTGGTTAGAAACTTTTTGGGTAGAACATAAACATAAGGTTAGTTCTGTGGTTATACTGAAGTTCAAGTGTTTGTAAAATATGTACAGGGACGCTAATTAGACAAAGGGGTAGTCTGTGCCAGTTATTATTTATTGCCTCTTAGTTCCAAATCTACCATTCTTTGGGCCTTGTAGACTTCTCTCTTTTGCCCGCTGATACAAAGCTTTGCCAATAGAGGGTGCTGGAAAGACACTACAAGTCCAAAGCAGGAGAAAGGGGCTCTCCTTTAGGCCTCCAGTGTTGGATTTTACCTACAGAGCCAGAGCACTGGTGTGCAGGGAGCCTGAAGCACCCCCACGGCGGCAGCACCCCCCACTGCGGCAGCACCCCCCCCCCCCCCCCCCCGCTGTCCCCACTGCGGCAGCAAATTTCAGCAAATTTTCCCGCTGTCGCAGTAATGGGCCTAACGATTCAGCTGTGGTTTGCAGTCTCTAGCAAGATGCTCTGCTAAGACAGCAGCGGCCCTCACCAGTCAACAGTCAACTTTGCCCTGGGTTAAGTTCTTCTCCAAAAAGCCCACTTGCCATTCAGTTCTGGTCTGTACCCTCTGGCAAGCTTTTCCTTTAGCCAGTGACCACTGTGTCTCTGTTCCACTGAGGGAGGCCTGTACACTCTGGCAAGCTTCTTCACCACTGACAGACTGTTATGATGGCAGTTACACCCTTTCCAAACACCTCTGCATGTCCTTTAACTTCTTTCTTTGTTCATTATCCCTCAGCTAACTAGGCCTAGTAGCTGCTTTCTATAGCCTTCAGTAGGTAAACACCTTCTACTAGTTAATAATTCTTATTATTAAAATTTCCATGTTAAAATAACTAGTATAGTGTCTGTCTTCTAACTGGACAATGACTGATACAGTCACACAAAGTGCAAGTGTACAAATGAAATAAAAACAGCCAGGGAGAACCCAGGAGCATTTCTATATGTAGAGAGTAGGAAGAAGAGGCAGAGCCAGTTAAGGGAAGAAGAAAAAAAGAACTCAATAAGATAGAGAGGGAGAAAGACATGCATGGGTTCCAAAACCAAGTGAAAAATGTATTTCAGAAAAGAAGGGATGATCAGTTATGTCAAAAACTACTGTGAGGTAGAGTGAGGACCCAGAGGTGACCAAGAGATTGGCAGCAGATTCAATGGACAAATAGAAACAAAAGCCTAACTGGGGTAAGGTTTGTGAAGCAAATATCATGTGAAAATAGAGAAGACAGTATCACCTTTTGAGTATCACCCATTTCGAGGAGTTCTGCCACAAAGGAGAGCAGAGAAACAAAATGGTAGTGAGACTAGTCATCACAACTGCACACTGTATTCAACCCTATTCAGCTGGTTGAATGGAGGCTTAGAGCAGGGGGAAAGTTGAGTTTAAGCAAACATTAACCTAATAAGCATCCTTTTAAATGCATAGCTGAGCTCCTTAAAAACTAAAAACAAACCAACAAACAAACAAAAAAACCCTCCCAGGGATGAAAACTAAATAAAGGGCAAAAAAACAAGAGTAGTAAAATAAAGTCACAGCTGCTCTGAGGGTACAGGAGAGGTCTTGCTCCTGGGCTTCCTGGATAAAACTGCAATCTTTGAAGGGTTATACAGTCGATGTAGTCATCCAGTACTGGTTTTCAAGTTCTAGGTTACTTTTAAGTTCCAAAATACCAATACTGAAGGTGTAATACATTATTTCCAAATTTAAAAATAATCTGGTATCTGGATCATTCGCATCTTAAGGCATCCAGAATATTTTCCTACTTCTCTCAAGCTTTATGGAGAGGACAATCAACTAAGCAAAGCTTTGACTGCGTGAATAATTCTTCCTCTAGTTTAAAGACTTTTTCTACAAGTCGAATGTGAACACTGTATTAGTGTCCTAGAGCTGCTATTACAATTACCACAAACTGAGTCGCTTAAAACAACAGAAATCTATTCTTTCACATTTCTGGAATTTAGGGTCTGAAATCAAGGTGTAGGCAGGACCATGTTCCTCTGAAAGCTCTAGGAAGGATCCTTCCTGTCTTCTCCCTGGCTTCTGGAGTTTGCCACTAATCCTTGATGTTCCTTGGCTTGTAGACTCATCACCTCAATTTCTGCCTCCTGTTATTACATCACACTCTCCCTTTGTGTCTGTGTCTCCACACAGCCTTCTTATAAGAACACATACTAGTCATTCAGTGTAGAGTCCATCCTGATTCAGTATGACCTCATCTTGATGACATTTGCAAAGACCCTATTTCCAAATAAGGTCACATTCAAATGTAAGTGGGTTAGGACTTACACATATCATTTTGGGGGACACAATTCAATCCACATTAGACATGACAGTAGTAAATTAGAATTTCCTTCTATAAATCTCAAATCTAAGGACAAAGAAAACTGGAAATGCTTCCTTTTAAGCAAACATTATAGCTTGTTATCAATAAAAGGGCTATAGTCCCTACTAAAAAAAATTAAAAGTTATTAAAAAAGATGTCCTCAAATAAGAGAGAGCAGTATATGATGAGTCAGAGGAAATTTGGAACTGGATTTTATTTATATATTTTCACCTTACTCAGATTAGTATGAAGTATAATATAGGGCCTTTTGAACATCTGGGAAAATTTGCACAAGACTAATTACTTTTGCAACTCAATAACAATACCATTAATGGGCTTTCTTGTTAAGACTGCTTTAAAAAGAAAGATTATTGCATTTCCAAGTTTCCATGCTGAAAGTTTCTCCATTTTATGAAGTATTTATTTTTAAACAAATTATTAATTAAAATAAGGTAATACAGATATATTTTTATAATTGTGTCATTTCACTTGATTTATATTTACAAATTTTGTACTTAATTGTACTATTAGTTTCAATGATTTTTATTTTAACATTTCTTTTATAAATATATGAAGAAAGAAAATACAGATTTAACTACATACAGTTTCTTCCCCTTCCACCCCCCAAAACCTCCAAATACCTGTACTGTCCTTTAACTGAGTACTACAATCATATCTCAAGGGAAGAGCAAGTTTTAAAAATATGCCTGGCAGTAGAGAAAGACATCAGGAAATAGACTTCTATATCCTGACTTGGGTTCTAGACAGAGGGGAAAAATAGTACTGAAGATTCACAAATGCAGCATAGCTTATGCAGATCTTAGATTTGAAGTTATACTAACTATATGATCTATGCAATCCTAGTGAAAAAAAAAATCCTTAGTAGTTCTGGATAGTAGCAACCCAGGCACCTGGGAGAAGGAAACACAAAATCACTCTGGAAATATACCTTTGATCCAGACTTCAGAGAAACCCCACAAGTAAAGAAAGCCCAATTAAACATAAATTTATAATCCAAATATTCAAGCACAAAAGAAAATGGAACACCAGGAAGGAGTCAGCAGAAAAATAACACCAAAACAGCAGAAAAAAAACACAGCATAGTCAGATCCCAAAGGATGTCAGATAACTAGATTTCATAATCTTTATCTGATAAGTAAAGATTAAAGACATAAAAAAGGAAAGCTAAAACACAAAGAATATGTTATAAAAAATCTAAGGAATTTGAAAGAAAATAAAATTCCTAAAAATAAGAATTATCACACCTAACAGGTAGGTTAAACAGCAGACGTGAAAGAGAAAAGAGCTGCTAATAATTCAGCCATAAAAAAAAAACAAAACGAAATCTTGCCATTTTCAATGACATGGATAGAGCTAGAGAGTATAATGCTAAGTAAAATAAGTTAGTCAGAGAAAGACAAATACCATCTGATTTCACTCATGTGTGGAATTTAAGAAACAGAACAAATGAGAGAAGGGAAATAAAAAGAGAGAGGCAGGGGCACCTGGGTGGCTCAGTCGGTTAAGCGTCCGACTTCGGTTCAGGTCATGATCTCACAGTTTGTGGGTTTGAGCTCCGCATTGGGCTCTGGGCTGACAGCTCAGAGCCTGGAGCCTGCTTAAGATTCTGTGTCTCCCTCTCTCTCTCTGCCCCTCCCCTACTCATGCTCTGTCTCTCTCTCAAAAATAAATAAAACTGTTAAAAAAAAATGATTGTTTCACTATATGCTAATTTGGATGTAAATTTAAAAAAATAAAAAGTTAAATTAAAAAAAAAAAAACATAGAGGCAAATGAAGAAACAGACTCTTAACTACAGAGAACAAACAGATGGTTCCCAGAATGGAGATGGGTGGAAGATGAGTGACACAGGTGATGGGTATTAAGAGTGCATTTGTTGTGATGTGCACTGGGTGGACATTGTATGTAAGCCCTGAATCACTAAATTGTACACCTGAAACTGATATTACACTGTATGTTAACTGCAGTTTAAATAAAAAAAAACTTTTAAAAAGAAAATTAAGAACTACAATAAGATCTTAAAATTTCCAGAATACTGCGAGAGAGACAGAAAATATGAAGTGAGCCAAGACATGGAATAATACTACATAATTAAAACATAAAAATCCTCTTAAAAACTCAGGTTTGCACCAATGCTAATATCATCCTCAATGGAGAAAAACAGAGCTTTCCCTCTAAGGTCAGGAACAAGGCAGGGATGTCCACTCTCACCACTGTTGTTCAACATAGCATTGGAAGTCTTAGCCTCAGCAATCAGACAACACAAAGAAATAAAAGGCATCCAAATCAGCCAGGCGGAGGTCAAACTTTCACTCTTCGCAGATGACATGATACTCTATATGGAAAACCTGAAAGATTCCACCAAAAAATGGCTAGAACTGATCCGTGAATTCAGCAAAGTTGCAGGATATAAAATCAATGCACAGAAATCGGTTGCATTCCTATACACCAATAATGAAGCAACAGAAACAGAAATAAAGGAATCGATCCCATTTACCATTGCACCAAAAACCATAAAATACCTAGGAATAAATCTTACCAAAGAGGTGAAAGATCTATACACTGAAAACGATAGAAAGCTTATGAAAGAAATTGAAGAAGACACACAAAAAAATGGAAAAATATTCCATGCTCCTGAATAGGAAGAACAAATACTGTTAAAATGTCAATAGTACCCAAAGCAATCTACATATTCAGTGCAATCCCTATCAAAATAACACCAGCATTCTTCACAGAGCTAGAACAAACAATCCTAAAATTTGTATGGAACCAGAAAAGACTCTGAATAGCCAAAGCAATCTTGAAAAAGAAAACCAAAGCTGGAGGCATCACAATCCCGGACTTCAAGCTGTATCACAAAGCTGTCATCATCAAGACAGTATGGTACCGGCATAAAAACAGATACTCAGATCAATGGAACAGAATAGAGAACCCAGAAATGGACCCACAAACATATGGCCAACTAATCTTTGACAAAGCAGAAAAGAATATCCAATGGAATAAAGACAGTTTCTTCAGCAAGTGGTGCTGGGAAAACTGGACAGCGACATGCAGAAGAATGAACCTGGACCACTTTCTTACACCATACACAAAAATAAACTCAAAATGGATCAAAGACCAAAGTGTAAGACAGGAAGCCATCAAAATCCTCGAGGAGAAAGCAGGCAAAAACCTCTTTGACCTCGGCTGCTGCAACTTCTTACTCAACACGTCTCCAGAGGCAAGGGAAACCAAAGCAAAATGAACTGTTGGGACCAAATCAAAATGAAAAGCTTCTGCACAGCGAAAGAAACAATCAGCAAAACTAAAAGGCAACCGACAGAATGGGAGACGGTTATTTGCAAACGACATATCAGATAAAGGGTTAGTATCCAAAATCTATGAAGAACTTATGAAACTCAACACCCAAAAAACAAATAATCCAATGAAGAAATGGGCAAAAGACATGAACAGACACTTCTCCAAAGAAGACATCCAGATGGCCAACTGACACATGAGAAAATGCTCAACATCACTCATCATCAGGGAAATACAAATCAAAACCACAATGAGATACCACCTCACACCTGTCAGAATGGCTAACATTAACAACTGAGACAACAATAGATGTTGGCAAGGATGTAGAGAAAGATGGATCTCTTTTGCACTGCTGGTGGGAATGCAAACTGGTGCATCCACTCTGGAAAACAGTATGGTGTTCCTCAAAAAATTAAAAATAGAACTACCCTACAACCTAGCAATTGTACTACTAGGTGTTTATCCAAGGGATACAGATATGCTGTTTCGAAGGGGCACATGCACCCCAATGTTTAGAGCAGTACTATTGACAATAGCCAAAGTATGGAAAGAGCCCAAATGTCCATCGATGGATGAATGGATAAAGAAGATATGTATACACACACACATACACACACTCGCATGCACGCAATGGAGTATCACTCGGCAATCAAAAAGAATGAAATCTTGCCATTTGCAACTACGTGAATGGAACTAGAGGGTATTATGCTAAGTGAAATTAGTCAGTTGGAGAAAGACAAATATCATATGACTTCATTCATATGAGGACTTTAAGATACAATACAGATGAACATAAGGGAAGGGAGGCAAAAATAATATAAAAACAGGGAGGGGGACAAAACATAAGACTCTTAAATAGAGAGAACAAACAGAGGGTTACCAGAAAGATTGTGGGAGAGGGGATGGGCTAAACGGGTAAGGGGCATTAAGGAATCTACTCCTGAAATCACTGTTGCACCATATGCTAACTTGGATGTAAATTAAAAAATAAATTATTAATAAAAAATAAATAAAATAAAGTAAAAACATTTCTTCCTCAAAAAAAAAAATTCAGCTTTGCAAAAAACAGCTAGCAAACAACAAAATGGCAATAAACACATGCCTATCAATAATTATTTTAGGGGCGCCAGGGTGGCGCAGTCGGTTAAGCGTCCGACTTCAGCCAGGTCACGATCTCGCGGTCCGTGAGTTCGAGCCCCGCGTCAGGCTCTGGGCTGATGGCTCGGAGCCTGGAGCCTGTTTCCGATTCTGTGTCTCCCTCTCTCTCTGCCCCTCCCTCGTTTATGCTCTGTCTCTCTCTGTCCCAAAAATAAATAAAAAACGTTGAAAAAAAAAATTAAAAAAAAAATAATTATTTTAAATGAAAGTGTATTAAATGCTTCAATCAAAAGACAGAGTAGCTGAAAGAATAAAAATATAAGACCCATCTATCTATTGCCTACAAGAGACACACTGTAGAAGTAAGGTCACACACAAAGTGCAGGAATGAATAAAGATATTCTATGTAAATGGAAACCAAAAGAAGCTGGGCAGCTACACTTTTGTCAGACAAAATTGACTTTAACACAAAGGCTATAATAAGAGACAAAGAAAAGAAGGTCAATACATAAGGATAAAGGAGTCAATGCAGGAGGATGTAACGTTTGTTAATATTTATGCACTCAACAGAAGAGCACCTAAATACATAAAGCACATGTTAGCAGGCCTAAAGGAAGAAGTAGACAGCAATACAATAATAGTAGGGGACTTTAATACCTTACTCACATCAATGGATAGATCATCTAGACAGAAAATTATTAAGGAAACATTGCCCTTTTTTTTTAAATTTTTTTTTTCAACGTTTATTTATTTTTGGGACAGAGAGAGACAGAGCATGAACAGGGGAGGGGCAGAGAGAGAGGGAGACACAGAATCGGAAACAGGCTCCAGGCTCTGAGCCATCAGCCCAGAGCCCGACGCGGGGCTCGAACTCACAGACCGCGAGATCGTGACCTGGCTGAAGTCGGACCCTTAACCGACTGCGCCACCCAGGTGCCCCAGGAAACATTGCCCTTAAATGGCATGTCACACCAGACGGACTTAACAGATATTTACAGAATATTCCATCCAAAAGCAAGAGAATACACATTCTTCTTGACTGCACGTGGAACATTTTCCAAGACAGATCATATGTTAGGCCACAAAACAAGTATTAATAAATCTAGACTAAAATCATATCAAGCATCTATTCCAACTACAACAGTATGGAACTAGAAACTAATTACATGAAAAAAATGGAAAATTCACAAATACACGGAGATTAAACAGCATGCTACTGAACAACCAATGGGTCAAAGAACTCGAAAGAGAAATCAAATAATACCTCGAGACAAACAAAAATGGAAATGTAACATCCCAAAATTTATGAGATACAACAAAAACAGTTCTAAGAGGGAAGTTCATAGTGATAAACGCTTACCTGAAGAAATAAAATCTCAAATAAACAACCTAACTTTACACCTCAAGGAACTAGAGGAAAAAAAGAACAATTGAAGTCCACAGTTAATAGAAGAAAGCAAATAACAAAGATTAGAACAGAAATAAATCAAACAGAGACTAAAGTAATAAAAGGAAAAATTAATGAAACTAAGAACTGGTTCTTTGAAAAGACAAATAAAATTGACAAACCTTTAGCTACACTAAGAGAGTAGCAAACCTTTACTACAATAAGTAAAATCAGAAATGAAAGAGATGTTACAAATGATACCACAGAAACACAAAAGATCATAAGAGACTACTATGAACAATTATATGCCAACAAATTGGACAACCTAGAAGAAATGGATAAATTCCTAAAAACGTAAAACCTACCAAGACTGAATTATGATGAAACAGAAAATGTAACTAACATCAACTATATGTCAATTAAAAAAATCAGTTTGCTTTTTAAGAATTGCAATGTCAGTGATAAAATACTTTTGCTACTGGAACAGACCACTCCCACCATCTTATACTTGGAATTCTACTGGTTCAGACAAAGCAAACTGAAGGAATTGCCAACAAGTCTTTATTAAAGAAACTCTAAGACTACATTTTAGAAGAAAATGATAGAAGAAAAAATGTCTGAGATACAAGAAGAAAATGTGAAGAAGTGAATAAGCATAGATAAGCCAAAGTAAACACTGACTGCATTAAACAATAATAATGTCCAATTGAAGAGGGATTAAAAAAACCAAATTCTCAAAAATTAAAAATAGAACTACCATATGATGCAGCAAGTCCACCCAGCAAGTCCTGGGTACTTATCTGAGGAAAATGAAAACACTAACTCAAAAAGACATATGCACCCCCATGTTCACTGCAGCATTATTTACAATAATCAAGATACAGAAACAACCTAAGTGCCTGACAGATAAATGGGTAAAGAAAATGGTGTGTAAATACACATACACAATGGAATACTATTCAGCCATAAAAATGAATGACATCTTGCCAAACACTATACCATCTCATTGATATGTGGAATCTAAAAAAACAAAAACAGGGGCGCCTGAGTGGCTCAGTCGGTTAAGCATCTGACTTCACCTCAGGTCATGATCTCACGTTCCGTGAGTTCGAGCCCTGCGTCGGGCTCTGGGCTGATGGCTCAGAGCCTGGAGCCTGCTTCTGGCTCTGTGTCTCCCTCTCTCTCTGCCCCTCCCCCATTCATGCTCTGTTTCTCTCTGTCTCAAAATAAATAAGCGTTAAAAAAAATAAATAAATTTAAAAACATTAAACAAAACAACAAACTCGTAGATACAAAAAAACACTGGTGGTTGCCAGTGGCAGGTGGGCAAAGTAGGTGACAGGGTTAAAAGGTACAAACTTCCAGTTATAAAATCAGTAAGTCATGGGCATACATGGTGACTATGACTAATAATCACTATATTAATAATAATCATAATTAATACTATATTGCATATTTGAAAGTTGTTAAAAGAGTAGATCTTAAAAGTTTTCATCATAAAAAGAAAACATTTTGTAACTATGTATGGTGATGGATGTTAACTAGATTTATCATAGTGATTATTTCACAATATACACAAATATTGGATCATTATGTTGTACACCTGAAACTAATATGCTATGTGTCAATTATACCTCGATAAAAAAAAGAAAGAAAATCTGAGGTCTATTAAAGGTATGTTCCAAATTTGATCGGCTTCCTATGGCCTTGTGAAGAAGAGTATTTGATACTGTGATTTCCTGTGTACACAGAGGTGTGACTATGGTTTTGTGATCTTACTGTAACCCTTCATGTAGAAAGTTCAGTATAGAAATGCTGATATAACATTTGGTAATCTCTAGATCTCAGGGGGAAAAAAACAACTAAAGAATGAAAATGCTGGCCATCAATAACTCAAAAAAAAAAAAAAGAAGAAGAGACAGTGACAGGAGTTCAATTATTCTAGAGACAGTGATTAGTTTCAGATTTTTAGTTAAGTACAAATGCTGAATACAGTAACCCTAGAAGAACAGACTCTTTTAATAGAAGAAAAAAATAAATTAATTGACTGAATTACAAATTCATGTTACCTAACTTTAACTTGGCCCTTATTATGGCCTGACAATCCTTTCATCTGCTGTTTCTATCACATTTCTTACATTCCCAATTCCCAACCTTTTCAACCAGAGTTCCTCCTTCAATACCTCCATATTCTAAAATAACATTCCCTACCACCTCACTAAGAAATGTGAAGCTATCTGTACATCCTCATTTGCCCTAGGTTAATAATATCAGTCTTAATGCAATAACTGAGCCCTTTATTTCTCTATACTGACAAGCTAGCTTCATTTGCCTCCTACAAAATGTGCTTAGTTTTGTTTCATCCTAAAATATTCTCCCCTCAATTCTGCTACTCCTTTATAAATTAAGGCCTTCTTTCTTCATTTTTGATTCTGAATTACATATATTCTATAGTCATAAAGGGTAGATAACTTGTTTTCTTCCTGTATTTTTAATTCCAACATGACACTGCAAACAGGTTCAGGATAGGTATGCTCACAGGAGGTCTCACAAAGCAAAGACTGGGTATAATTAATTTTCTTTATATAGCATCATGAGCAAGTGCACACAGAATAAATATGTAAAGCCTTTTTTATACACCTACTGTAGCTTTCTTAGATTTGTGAAGAGTTAGAAAATTGTGACTAAATGTGACTAACACGTTAATCTGTGCTCAAGTCTGAGAGCCTCTTACCCTTTTTCAGTTTCCGGACAGCCAACATACAATGACTAGGAGACAGATCCCATATTCTTAAGGTTTTATCATCACTGACAGTAGCACAGATGGGCAGATAGGGATGTGTAGCCAAACCCCACACCTCTCCTTCCATGTGTCCCTACAAAGAGAACATAGGTAAGATAAATTTAACCTAAATATATGTGTTTTTAAAAGAAAACTAAAGACAACACCTGATAATATACGATAGGATAACGAATAATGGATTAATCTAAAACTTTCTCTTTGGAATATACCTTAAAATACCTCAGTAACAACTTTATCTTCACAATTACACTACAATCAGTTACTATTTAAACTAGTTTAAAATCCTAAAATATTCACTGAGTGGGGAGAATAGGAACTGGTTGCCTTGGAATGTTAATAACTGCCACAGAGGAGGAAGTTCCTGCATGTGAGAACAAGGAGTGCTGCAGACCTGCTCCCCAGTGAAACTGGTGAAATTAATAATAATAAAAAATTAAGGTCTCCGGAAATGGTTCCAAGGGAATATGACAAATGAAGAAACATTTACTCAAGAAAGTCTGCTAATATTTGGTAAGAACAATGAGAGTTTTGCAGTATTTGAACCAAGACCCACTCCTTTCCTCCCCATCTCCAACTCACTGACCTGAAAACTCCACACCAGACTGATGTAAACAACACAGGGTATGGGTGCTCTCTCTCCTTTCCCTACTCTAATGAGCTATCTTCCCAGAAGGGGCAGGTGACTGCATTTCTTATCCTGCCCTCAATGCCTGCTAAAAGCTGAAACCTTGATGAGTGCTGGACACAGGTGGGAACTCCCTTCTGCCATCCCTATTCTGAGATGGAGGTTCTACACTGCGGGTCATGCCACTAAGAATACTGGGGCTTCAGTTCAACCCAAGAAGACTTGAGGCTACTGCTCCCTACTACCCCTTCCCCAAAATGGAGCACTCAGTTTCTAAAGCAAGGGACACTCAGAAAAGAGTCATCACTATCCAAACACTCAACTTCAGAGCCTTGGATCAGACAGTGTGCCTGGAAGAAAAAGCAAGCCATAAAATAGCTCCTAATGTCTTCTCAAAGGAAATGACTTCATTTGCTTCACAGTGTAGAAAAGTTCAAGTCTAAAGGTGCTCTCGAAAACAATGAAGGTTGTGATGAAAGGCAAATGGGAGCTGACTGGTACTCCTTAAACATACAGGCTACTCTGAAGACTAGTGAGTTTGCTCAACAGAACCAGGGCAATCTCAGAGATTGCTGGGAGGATACTGCTTCAAGTCAAAATCTCAAACATTAACCTACGAAAGGGGTGTCCCCTTTAAGGAGGCTGAGCAATTTGTGCTCTAGGGAAAGTGTTGAAAACAGTAGCAATTTAGTCAGCATCAGTCAGCAATTGAATGGAGTTCAGCGGCTGGGTGTAGTCAGGGAAAAAGACTATCAAAGAGGAGAGAAGACTTCCCAAATCATTTTATGGAGCCAAAATGGCCCTGATACCAAAATCAGACATCACTAGGAAACTATAGACCCATGATCCCTTATATATAGTATGTGGATGCTAAAATCCTCAACTAAGTGCTAACAAACTGATTCCAACATATACAAAAAGAATTCTACACCATAACTAAGTGGGGTTTATCTCAGGAATGCAAGGTTGGTTTAAAAGATGAAAACCAATTAATATAATACACCATATCAACAGAATAAAAAACAAAACCACATGATCTCTCAAGAGACAAAGAAAAAGCCTTTGACAAATGCTTTTGACAAATGACACAATCTTTCATGATAAAAACTTGCATCAAACTAGGAACAGAAGTGTCATTCGTCAATCTGATAAAGGGCATCTATGAAAAATTCAGTTAATACTAAATGGTACAGATTGAATACTTCCTCTGTCTGTTCTACTTCTAATCTACATTGTACTGAAGATTCCAGCCAGGATATTTAGCCACGAAAAAGAAATAACAGGCATCCCAATTGGAAGGGGAACAGTAAAACTACATTTGCAATTCACATGATCTTATATATAAAAAATCCTAAAAATCCACTAAAAAACTATTAGAATAAATGAGGTCCATTATACTATGAGACTTGTATACTAAAAACTATAAACCTGTTGAAAAAAGTTAAAGATGATCTAACTGAATGGAAAGATCCCATGCTCATGGATACAATTTAATATTGTTAAGAGGTGCTATTCCTCAAACTGACCCATAGAATGCTGCTACAAACACTGCTGTACATGTTTTTTTTTTTTCTGTGTTCTTCTGAATGCCCGGTTATGTACATATATCTCCACACTTTTTTTTAATTCCACTGTAGATAACATACAATGTTAGTTTCAGGTGTACAATATAGGGGTTCAATAGTTCCATATATTATTCAGTGCTCATCAAGATTAAGTGTACTCTGAATCCCCATCACCTATTTCACCCATCCCTCACCCCACCTTCTCTCTGGTAACCATCAGTTTGTTCTCTACAGTTAAGAGTCTGGTTTTTTGGTCTCTTTTTTTTTCCCTTTGCTCATTTGTTTTGTTTCTTAAATTCCACACAAGTGAAATCAGATGGTATTTGTCTTTCTCTGACTGGTTTATTTTGCTTAGTATCATACTCTCTAGCTTTATCCATGTTGCCATCTTGCAAATGGCAAGATTTCATTCTTTTTATGGCTGAATAATATATTCAAAATAATATTCCATTTTATACACACACACACCCATCTTTTTTATTCATTCAGCAGTTGATGGGACACTTGAGCTGCTTCCATAGTTTGGCTATTATAAATAATGTTGCAAAAAAGATAGGGTGCATGTATCCTTTCAAATAGTGTTTTTGTATTTTTGGGTAAATACCCTGTAGTGTGACTATTGGATCACAGGGTAGTCCTATTTTTCATGTTTTGAGGAAACTCCATGCTATTTTCCGGAGTGGCTGCACCAGTTTGCATTCCCACCAACAGTGCAGGAGTACCCTTTCTCTCCACGACCTTGTCAATACTTGTCATTTCTTGAGTTTTTGATTTTAGCCATTCTGACAAGTATGAGGTGATATCTCACTGTGGTTTTGATTTGCATTTCCCTGTATATCTCCACACTTTTTCCCCCCACACTTTTAATTACTATAAGTTTTATCTTATTTCCCGCATGGAGTTTCTCAAAAATTTCTGCACTCTTTTTGAGTATTGTTTCTTCTAGATGATTTTTTAAAAATCTTTCCAGAATTTTTGAAAAATATCATTTGGATTTGGTTTATGATCATACTGAATTCATAAGTTATTTAGATGTTTTATGTCTTTAGTAAAACTTTATGGCTTTCTTAACACAGTGATCTTCCATAGTTTTAGCTATATTTATTCCTGGCTATTGTATAGTTTTCTTTGTGAGTACTACTTCTATGTCATATTTTTCTAATTGGTTATTGCTGATATATAGAAATACTATTGGCTTTTAGATGTTGATTTTGAATCTCACTTTACCAGACTCCTTAATTCTAGTAATTTTTCAGTTTATTCTCTTGAATATGCAAAGTATAGGGTTAAAATATCTGCAAATACTGACAGTGTTCTCCACTTATTTCCAACACTTAGACCTATATTGCTTTGTTTTTCTAGATTGGCTAAGACCTCACACACAATGCTAGACAATAATGGTGAGACCCGACATCCTTGTTTTGTTTCTGATGTTTAGGAGACAGCAGACATCTGAAATCTTAAGCTCTATAATAAATAGGAAAAATAACAGGATGTCATTTATCACTTCAAAATCTTTTCTTACAATTATAAAATTGTGTTTTTGAAAGTTCTGTCTGTGGATTCACCTGTAAAAGTGTACTTGTGTTAGTATTTTCCAAGAGATCATAAAAATGTTAAATACCATGACTCTACCATCTTTCTACTTCAGAGGAATATTATGTGGGGCACTTGGGTGGCTCAGTCAGTTGAGTGTCCAACTCTTGATTTCGGCTTAGGTCATTATCTCACAGTTTGTGACACTGAGCTCCTTGTTGGGCTCTGTGCTGACAGCGTGGAGCCTGCTTGGGATTCTCTCTATCCTGCCTTGCCCTACCCCCATTCGCTCTCTTTCTCTTAAATAAACTTAAAAAAAATTTTTAAAAGGAATATTATGTAACTGAAGTTAAAGAGTAAGACACCAAATTTTGACAGTAAATTTAATAATAAACGTTTTGTTTTATATGTATTATTCGTATATATTTGTATACAATATATACAAATATATATATTTGTACATATTTGTATATTTGTAAATATGTATATTTATTTGCTTACAAATTCTCCTTGGTACATCAGGATATTACATTAACATTAAAGCATGTGCAGTGCTCTCCTCTAAGTGTGCTCTTTGATGTTTTAACAAAAGTGAGGTGGGGGGAGTGGGGTTGGAGAAAAAAATAAGTCTGTAATAAGAAAGAACATAATTCTTTTTCAGAATAAAAGGCAAACTTAAAATTGGTCCTACCATATAGAGCTGGAGGACAATTTTTCATTAGGTAGATCCTACCTCACTTACTGTGTTTTAAAGTATTTATTGCTCTCCATACTTTTCAGAAAGATATAATATATATAGGAAATGTATACCTAAAAAATTAATACAGCATTCTTTTTTTTTTTTTAAAGGCAAAGCCGGTTTTTTTTTTAAGTTTTTTTTTTATGTTTATTTATTTTTGATAGAACACAAGGGGGGGCGCAGAGGAGAGAGAGAAGGAGACACAGAATCTGAAGCAGGCTCCAGGCTCTGAGCAGTCAGCACAGAACCTGACACGGTGCTTGAACCCACAGACCATGAGATCATGACCTGAGCTGAAGTCAGTCGCCCAACTGATGAAGCCACCCAGGCGCCCCAATACAGCATTCTTGATGAAAATGTTAAGGATCAGGTGATCCTCCTCTTTCATTTTATATTTCTACCACACAAGTGTTGGTATTGCTATTATTTTTGTATTGTTTTATTATTTTAACATTTGTTTTATTAATATTTTCACTGACAAATATTTTAAGCAATAAAATTTTAGTGTACATTTTTAATTTTTTTTAATTAGAAACTTAAGGATGAAAATGAAGAGTTTCACAGAAAAACAACTACCTTAGATTCAACAAATGTACTTCAAAGAAATAAAATTGAACATGAAATAAATTGACTTGGTTAAATTAATTACAACTGTTTTTTCTTTTCATTGGTTTCTTGTTTTGTGATAAGAAATTACTTAAAATATTGGCAATTATTCCACAGATAATGTGCATGTTTATTTACTGATATCTACTCATCTAGCTATAATTAAATAAAAATTTTTGGTATATATTATGATATATTTCCCTAATTTGTTATTTTCACTATCGTTAACTTTTGGCTCTTACATATTAATCAACTGCATATAAATGGAAAAAAAGTATATTAATTTTTTTCAAATTACCTGGACCAGAAGTGTTATTGGGCCACTTTTATCCACTTCTAGTATTTCACCATTCTTTGTGCCAACTAAAATATGACCGTGTCCTAATGATATGGCACGTATAGATGGGTTATCTTCCAAGAGAAGACCTGAAATGTTAAGTGGAGATATTCTTCTAGGTATAAAGTCACTAGAATACAAGGATGTACATATTGCAGATGATGCTACTTTGACAATGAAAATCACGTTACAAGGTTGCCTTTTCCTGTATTTTAAGTATGCTAATAAATGCACTGCATTTTCCCAAACCACTCAATTTACTAATCTCAAAAGTACTACCTAGGAGTGCAGGGGTGGCTCAGTCAGTTAAGCGTCTGACTTGATTTCTGCTCACCTCATGGTGTAGTAGTGGTTCATGGGATCGGCCCCCCACCGTGGCTTGGTGCTGAGGGGGTGGAGCCCGTTTGGGATTCTCTCTTGCCCTCTCTCTCTGCCCCTCCCTTGCTACCGCTCTCTCTCAAAATAAATAAGTAAAAAAGTACCACCTATATACAATTATTATCCCAGCTCTCCTACTACTATTCCAATAACCGTTTCCTCTTATATTTGCCCCTCCTCATTCACATCCTTACTTTCTTAGAGCACCTACAATATTCCAGTCAGTACTTTTAATTCAATTCAAGATTGATGCTTTTCTGTCTACTATGTCCTAGGAAGGCTTCAGAGATATATTTGTAAACATAACAGGGCCAGCTCCTGCCCTCACAGAGCATATAATGCGGAAAACAGGCCCTGTGTGAGGAACATAGTGAAACAGGAGCATAACATAAGGGAATTTTAGTTTTTTTTGAGGGGATGGAAGGGAGATGGGAGTGGAAGCAATCATCCTAGAAGAAATAATGTTTGAGATTTGAAAAATGAGTATATTGTCAGATAATTGGAAGGGGCAAGAGGGAAGAGAAGGGCAAATTCTAGGCAAAAGCTATAGCATATAGAAAGGCCTGGAGGTCACAGAGAATGTGGTGTAATGCCTTAATACACTGAGAGCAAGGGTAAAAGGAAGGGCCTGCAAGGATACACAGGCAAGGTCAACAAAACACGAACATGAAACAAAATGCCAAGCTTGAACACAAATTCCTGACGGATGGTAAATGTGATGCCCATGTGGGCAATTTTCTTTGAAAAATTAAAAATGATAAAATTATCACTAATAATCTTGCATTTGGCTAATACTTTACCATCTGTGTCACAGAAAATAGATTATGAAAGGACAGCAATGATTCTGGCACCCAGTTAAACAGCTTTTCCCATTGAATTCTGATGCCTATCTAGTAAAGATGGAAAAATATATTCCGTGTGCTCCACCTCAGTGGCCATGCATGTTAATGAGCAATTAACCTTTTACTGCTCAAATTAAATTAAATCTCAAATCACCTTTAGATCCTGGTGCCAAAGCGGCTCTTTTTATAGCATAGGTCTTGAGACATCTTTCAAAGGAGTCATCCCAAAGAGCTACTACCCCATCTTTTCCTCCAGTTACAAATCCCTTTGAAAGTAAAAGCTTCAAGTTAATAAAGACCTAATATTGAAAAAAATAACTTTATGTTGCAAACCTCTAGAGGAAAGAACATTTACAGCTAAAAATTACAGCTTACAAGTTAGCATAAGAATCTATTATGTTTTTTATACATCAACATGAAAACTACAAAAATATTTACAGTAACACTAAACATTCTACTTTTAGGACAGGACTTTAAGAGCAAGGTTTGTAATTTGGAACCATAAGGTAACTCTACCACTTTTAGCAAGATACATATATTCTCTTGGATGCTTCATAATCCCATCCTTCAAAAAGAGAGGATAAGAACAGTAGTTACCTCACAGGATACGGTGATAATAAAGCACTTAAGCCATTGTTGACACACAGGAAGAGATTAAGAAGTATTGAGTTAACACTGTTTTTTAATAGCAGACCTATTTCACTCTGTGTTCAGAAGTTTGAAAGAGGAATAAAAGAAGGTAGAAAGGCTCTAGTTTACAGATTATTACTGGGTGGCTCAGCTCCGCAGAAAGGCATACTCCTTTACTTGTGAAAATGCTCTACAATCCATGATCAAATTATGTTTAATGTAAAAATATCTTCAGGATACTTACTTTTTCCAATGCATGCATACTAAACACTGGCCCATCATGTGCTTTAACTGTTTTTACAAGAAAGACATCTCTCCAGATACACACGTCTCCTGTGGATGTTCCAGAAAAAGCCATCTCTTCAGTCCATCCATATACTGCACACATCATCGTGTCATTTTTCCCCAGTGTGCCCACGTAGCCTTTTCTTCCAATCAATCCTCCCCCTGGTTCATAAAAAAATATCACAGAAGTACCACTTTTAAAATGTATAAAATGATAAAATTTCTTTCCTACCGTAAATGTTTAAATAGAGACTTAAAAAGAAAAATATAAGTCTCTCAATCAGCAACTTGCCTGGCTGAGACAGCCACACCCACAGCACCTTTTAGGCCATAGTTTTTTGGATAAAAACATATATGCTAAGTTGGCTTTAATCAGTCCTTAGCACTTTTGGTTGGTTTTCAAAATTTTTTATTATGACATATTTAAGAAAACAAGAGAGTACCAAAAAACCTCAATACAATGAATGTATGTATATCCCCTAACAACCTACATAAAATTGTAAAAACAACGAAAACATGATGCCAATCCCATCTCCCTTTTTCACCCCTTACTATTGTGAAAGTGATGTTGACTATTCTCATGCATTCCTTTAAATTGAGTGGTTTGGGAAAATGCAGTACATTTATTAGCATACTTAAAATACAGGAAAAAGCAACCTTGTAATGTTTATTTTTACTACTTATTTGTAAATTCTTAGGCAATGTTAGATTATCCATGGTTTAAGATTTTCTATAATACCATCCTGTATGTACCGTGAACAACAGTGGTTTGTCCTGAACAACAGTGGTTTGACCTGCGTACAAGTCTATTTTTACACAATACTTTTCAATACAGTCCAATAAATGGATTTTCTCTTATGATTTTCTTTCTTTACAATGTTTATTAAAAAAATTTTTTTAATGTTTATTTATTTTTGAGAGAGAGACAGACAGAACATGAGAGGGGGAGGGGCAGAGAGTGAGGGAGACACAGAATCCGAAACGGGCTCTAGGACCTGAGCTGTCAGCACAGAGCCCGACACGGGGCTCGAACTCACAAACCACAAGATCATGACCTGAGCCTAAGTTGGATGCTTTAACTGATTCAGTCACCCGGGCACCCCAAAACGTTTACTTTTGAGAATGAGAGTGTATGTGCACACATGTGGGGTAGGGGCAGAGAGAGAAGGAGAGAGAATCCAAAGCAGGCTCAGCACAGAGCCTGACATGGGGCTCGATGTCATGCACTGAGAGATCATGACCTGAGCCAAAATCAAGAGTCAGATACTTAACCAACTGAGCCACCCAGGGGCATGCGTTACGATTTTCTTAACATTTTCTTTGCTCCAATTCACTTTGTTGTAAAATTATACTACATAATATACTTTATAAAATATGTGTTAATTGATGGTTTATGTCACTGGTAAAGCTTTGGGTCAATAGTAGGCTATTAGAAGTATTTGGGGAGTCAAATATTATATGCAGGGTCAGCACCCTAACCTCCCATGCTATTCAAGGGTCAACTATATTCCTTTGCAACTTGCTTTTATCACCAACAATCTGTACTGGAGTTTTATATATGTTGATTTGTACATCTAGAAAATGCATTTTTGTAACCCTGTAAGCATTCCATTATATGAACATAACCGTCCATCCATTTTCCTGTTAATGGGCACTTGAGTTGCTTCCAAGCCTTTGCTATTGAAAACAACACTGCTTTAAACACTCTTGTAAAGGCCTCTTCTATGCAAGTACAAGAGATTCTCTAGGAGTGCCCAGGAATGACCACAGGGTATTCACAAAAGGGAAAGCATATAAATGGGAGGTATCATCTGTTGCCAAACTATTTTACAAAGTTGAGGCACTAATTTACACTCCCATTAATAGTGAAAGGAGTTCCTGTTGCTTTCCACCTTTCAGGAATATTTGGTATTGTTAGACTGGGGGATATGAAATACCAACTGAATTTTACTATGGTTTTAATGTGCATTTCTCTGATTATTTTTTTATATTTTCCTATTTTTATTGGCCATTCATTACCTATTGATATCTTTTGCCCAATTTTTTTCCCAATTGAACTTATTCATTCATTCAGGAAATATATATGCCAGGCACTATTCAAGGCACTGGGGGTAAAGTTATGAACAAAAGAGACAACAAAACTCCCTGTTCTCATGGAGTTTCCTGGTGAGACAGTCAATAAATATAACAAATAAGCAAAATGTGCAGTATGTTAACAGATGATGATGGGTGCTATGTAGAAAATGTGAGCATAAACGGGAGATAAGAAATGGGAGAGGCCCGTTTTAAGTAGGGTGGTTAAGAAAGGCCTCACTGGTAAGGTAGAAGTTAAATGAAGGAGGTAGCAAGAGCAAGCCATGCAAGAAGAGGGTTTAAGGCAGAGGGATCACCAAGGGCCCAATGCAGGAATGTGACAAGAACCTTCAAGGAACAGCTATAGAGGTCAGTATGGTGTCGCAAAGAAAATAAGGGAGGAAGTAATGGGAGATGGGGTCATAGAGGTCAAAGGCAGCATTACAGGCCATTGTAAGGATTTACATTTTACTCTACATGAGATGGGAAATGGTTAGTGGAATGAAATCTGGCATATCATGTATTAATAGGTTCATTCTGATTTCTGGGTTGAGAGTAAATCAGAGAACACCAAGGAAGAAAGGAGTCAGAGGTCTATTTCAATCATCTGGGCAAATGATAAAGGTGGCATGGACCAGGGTGGTTGGATGGAAGATGATGAAAAGTGGTCATATTCCATATGGGGTGCCTGGGTGGCTCAGTCAGTTAAGTGTCCGACCTCGACTCAGGTCACGATCTCACGATTCAAGAGTTTGAGCCCCTCATCTGGCTCTGTGCTGACAGCTCGGATCCTGGAGCCTGGAGATTCTGTGTCTCCCTCTCTCTCTCTCTGCCCTTCCCCCTGGCCCATGCTCGGTCTCTCTCTCTCTCTCTCTCTCAAAAATAAATAAACATTAAAAACAATTTTTAAAGATAATAAATAAAAAATAATTTTTTAAAAAGTGGGCATATTCCAAATGTATTCAGAAGACTGACTTTTCTTAACACGGCAGTCAGAGTTGTTAGTGAACTTGTAAGAATAACTAAGTGGACTCATGAGGGGGAAAAATAGGTCAGAATTCCCTCAAGGGAAAGAAGAAGATAAATTGCAAAGTAAACATTTAAACAATGGTCTAAAGGTGTTAAAGTACATAGATAAGAAGAGAAATTGATTAGCAACTCAAGGGTCGAGTTGAAGGAAGGTTTTTGTTTGGTTTTATTTATTTAAGATAGAAAAATAACCCCACATTTGTATGCCGAAGAGAAAGAGAAAGAGGGAAAAGTGAGGATGCAGGAGAGAAAGGGAAGAAGGGCTGCAGTGATGTCCTTGAGTGGGCGAGAAGAGAAAGGATCTACTATACAAGGGAAGGGACTGGCTTTCAGGAGAGCACAGACTGTCATCTGGAGCAGGAGAGGCAAACTACAGGCTGTGGGCGAAACCCTGTCACCACCTGTTTTTGTACAGAGCCCACTGGAACAGGTTAGCACTGGGAGCTACACAGGCCATGCTTATTTCCTTCTCTGCTCCCAGAAACTGTCTCCCCAACTTTTGGCTGCCAACTAGTAGTTTCCCAAGGTCTAAGCTTGTTACCATTGACAAGTTGAGGACTCTGCTAATGGCAACCGCTGAGCACGTAGCAGTGGAATTCCGTCTAGGAGCTGCCTCAACTCTGGCTAGCTCCTCAAGGTGAGAAGGTAGGGCTCTCCAGAAGGAGAACACACTAGGACCTATGTGTCACTGGGGAGGAGTAAGACTGACCATGGTTCCCCCAGCCCAAACTGCCAGGCCCTTTCACTACAGCAAGTTGATCTTGGAGAGAATATCTCCAGTTAATGGCAACTGGGTATAAAACAGGGTAGGAGTTTTCACTCTTGTTCTGTTAAGTACTTATATAATATTCTTGATTTTGTCCCTGGGCCTAGAAAGTCTAAAATATTTGCTATTTCTCCATTTACAGAAATAGTCTGCCACTCCTGGTTTAGATAATCAACTGGGTTTTCTGACAGGCACAGCATAACATATTCCTATTGTACCAGGTCATCATTGCACTCAAAAAACTCTTGGTGGCTCCCTGCCCCTACCAACCATGAAACAGAGCTCAAATTCCTTCGAGGACAGATTAATAATTCATAAGTTGAAATTCTCAAAGCCTAGATCTGAGACAGGAGGTCAGAGCTCCCTTTTAGACTCAGGCCTACGCCACGACTACTTAATTTACATAAAGCTATGCATTTAGAGGATTAGCACTTACTCCAATGAATAAAGTGGTTACTTATTTCTCACTTGGCTAGTGAACTCCATGGATCAGAACCCCAAAAGTGAGGAAGGCTGGAAGGCACATCAAAGTTTTAACATTTACCCATATGGTTCAGTTTCAGGTCTACTATATGACTAATGAAACTTAAGGAAAAAGGTATTCAATTGTAAATCTCTTCATTCCAAAACTATTTAAGTCTCTTTTTTTTTAAATTTTTTTTTTAATGTTTATTTATTTCTGAGACAGAGACAGAGCATGAGTGGGGAAGGGGCAAAGAAAGGGGGACACAGAATCTGAAGCAGGCTCCAGGCTCTGAGCTATCAGCACAGAGCCCGACGCAGGGCTCGAACTCACAGACTGCGAGATCATGACCTGAGCCGAAGCCGGATGCTCAACCGACTGAGCCACCCAGGCGCCCCTTTAAGTCTCTTATTTCAAAGAAATTTACAAAGGTTTTTGGTTTTTTCCAAGACAGAAGTAATAAGTACTACTTGTTTGGTATTTGCAATTCTAAATAAATAAGATACTCTAAAATTTTGTTTAAATATATAGGAATGAAAATGTGAAAATACTTTTTACTGTGTAAATGTATATACACTATGATCTGATGAGTTTCTGATAAAGTAGAAAATCCAAGTCTGAAAACCAATTCACGTTCTATGTAGTTTACAATTTGAAAGTAACCTGAACTTGGGAAATGTCCTCACTAAGACTGTTCTTTTCTTTTTTTTTTTTTTTTTTAATTTTTTTTTCAACGTTTTTATTTATTTTTGGGACAGAGAGAGACAGAGCATGAACGGGGGAGGGGCAGAGGGAGAGGGAGACACAGAATCGGAAACAGGCTCCAGGCTCCGAGCCACCAGCCCAGAGCCCGACGCGGGGCTCGAACTCACGGACCGCGAAATCGTGACCTGGCTGAAGTCGGACGCTTAACCGACTGCGCCACCCAGGCGCCCCAAGACTGTTCTTTTCTTAGATAGGTTTTATTTCTATTATTCATGTATTTTATCTGTAAGGTTTAAGTGGGCTGAGACTTAGATATCAAACTGGTGGAATTTATAAGTATACCACTTATACTACTAGTTTATTTAGAAAGGAGACATTTTTTATTTTAAAATGCAAACTTATTTCACAGCTGCTAATCTACAGTTACAAATGACTCAAGCAATACAATTTTCTGCTTCTGTATCATTTTATAGCATATAAAGAATTTTTACAAAATTTTTCATTTTCAGTTTATACTAAAAAATATGTGTTTAGCAGAAGAAAGGAGTTTGGACATCGCTTGATTCATCTCATAAGTTAAACCCTTTTGAAAATATGAATACTACATCAATGTAGTCAATAAATACAATAAAA
Source organism: Puma concolor (assembly GCF_028749965.1). Classification (NCBI taxonomy): domain Eukaryota; kingdom Metazoa; phylum Chordata; class Mammalia; order Carnivora; family Felidae; genus Puma; species Puma concolor. The sequence continues at coordinate 16,155,131 of NC_141672.1, read as the reverse complement.
ACAATCTTCTATTTGTTTATAATATATCAAGACAATTGTGAATCACTTAAAAAAACATTTTGGATAATTTTAGATTTTCATAAGATTCAAGGGTAACAGAATTCTTGAGTTTAACATCTTACTTACTATAGACTATTTGTCAAAACTAAGAAACCAACATGTTTAATGCATTTCTATTAACTGAACTCCAGACCTCATTCAGATTTCACCTGTTTATCCACTAATATCTCCTTTCTGTTCCAGGGTCCAATCTCAGATACTGCATTGTACTTAGCTAAATCACTTTTAAAAGTAATAATTTCTTGGGGCGCCTGGGTGGCGCAGTCGGTTAAGCGTCTGACTTCAGCCAGGTCACGATCTCGCGGTCCGTGAGTTTGAGCCCCGCGTCGGGCTCTGGGCTGATGGCTCAGAGCCTGGAGCCTGTTTCCGATTCTGTGTCTCCCTCTCTCTCTGCCCCTCCCCCGTTCATGCTCTGTCTCTCTCTGTCCCAAAAAAAAAAAAAAAAAAAAAAAAAGTTGGAAAAAAAAAAGTAATAATTTCTTGTTTCAAAGGAGTAAAAAGAAGAACTTCCTTACCTGCTCTACGCCAAAACTTCACGTGTTTAATTCCAGCTGTAATTAACTTATCAGGCACGTAGGGGTTCATCTTTACAACAAAAATCTTATCTTTACTTCCTCTGGAAAAAAAAAAAACAAACAATGTTTTAACTCTGAAGATAAATCTTTCCTTTAATAATCTTTTGCCTAATCCATACCCTACCTTGATTACTCCATTACTGAACCTTTGACCCACTTATCTCTCAGGTTTGGGCTATATAATCATGAATTTGCACACTTGCTGTTCTGTCATAATTTTAATTTCTTAACTCTTCTCAATGGAATTTTAAGAGATAGGAACAGTGTGAAGAGAACTTTTGAATAGCACTTACTATAGTACTGTGCATAGGGAACTGTGGCATGAATCAGTTAAAGAAAAAACTTTTACAATACTTTGTTATAGTTTAACATAGCCATTCCAAACACAAAGTTCCTCTTAAACTATTTTTTATTTGACCATTATCTATGTGCTGAAAGAAGCATTTAACTGTATTTTTAAAGTGCTTTAATGTCTCATTTTAAGGAGTAAGACATTAAAAAAATAATCTGACACTGTTGACTATTTCCTCCTTTAAAGCAATTGTTAATATTTTTTATTATAAAATACACACTCATAGTAGAAAATTTAGAAAATGGAAAATGTAACAGAAAACAAAAATAATCTCTAGCTTCTTTATGATATAGATGTGTATGTTTCATCCTTCAAATATATGCTATGAGCATTTCCAATGGCTATATAATAGTTTATCATTCAACAGAATTCACTCTACCTATAAATGCAGAGTTTTAGATAATAGCTGCTTCCAATGTCTTACTACAGTTACAGTAAAAGTAGGTACACAAGGGATAAACCTACAAATGAATCCTTAATTTGTCTTTTTACCATGATTATACTATTTATTCAATGGTAAGAAAGATGGTAGCAATTAAAAAAAGGTTACATGTTTGATTTCAAAACTGTTTTAATTAAAAAAAATTTTAAGTGATTTCAGTACTTTGCCAATGTGATATCAAGTTTTTCCCCCACCTTGCTACTGAAAGTTTCTCTCCTTTCTTCCAGTCCCACAGCACAATAGTGTGGCTATCATCTATTCCAACTGAAGCCAAACGTTTCCCATCCGCTATAAAAATGAATCAGAGAGACACTGGCCATTAACATTCAGAAGATAAAAAACATTCAGTACATGTTCTGAAACCACAGTACTATATTTAAAGTTTTATAAAATGATGTTAAATGTTAGTCATGCATATATATAGCTATAAAATAACCAGAATTTGTAAGCAAGGAAAGAGTAATTTCTCAATGCATCTAAACATTGTTATTTTTCTCTGGCCTCATTTCCAGGTTAGGATGGGGAGGAGGTAGATAAGTGGAAAAAAGAGATTTTAAATGAAAAGAAAAAATTAAGAAAGAAGGAAAGATTTACTTCAATTAAATTTACTGTAAGAACTCTATTGTGATATAACAACTCCTAGGGATTATGAAAATTAACTGAATGAAAAAGATGTAGGTTACAACCTCATACTGTCATTAATATGACCGTTTGTAGTGAAGGTCAATTATATTAGTTGTTACTATTATCAAACAAGTAATGAATGTATTACACAAATGACTGAACTAAGTCAGTCATGCTGACAGGTGTGCACATGTTTATAGGCTGCAAAGGCCCAAACTACAATTAAACATTTACCACCCTGCCACTTTTTGCAAACCTCAATTAGTTCGTTATCACTACCTGTGAAATTTCTCTTGCTGACTCCCTTGTTTGCCATTAATCTTCTTGTTTCTTGACATTCAGCATGTCCCTAAAGGCATATTTACACTTCCCCCCAATAATTCACTCTCATTTCAGTTGGAGCAGCAGAAGGCACAAATTTGCCGTTTCTTGAAATAAAATCCTCTATTAATGGCATTTCTCCCCTCTCCCCAATCCACATCCTAGCTTTCATTATAGATCTACATGCAGTTGTTAAAGTGTAAAATATAAAGCAAAGAGCTAAAATCGTCTCAAATTATTCTTATAAGATAGCCTGTAATTATCACTTTGTAGAAATGCTAGAAAACAAGTATCTCAGTATTCACCTCTTTCTTTCTTAGCTTTCACCCTAAACATTTTCAGTTTACTCTGTGGCTAAAAAATATTACGTGAGACTGGGGTTTTCCCAAAGCAAGAGGTACAGAGAGTGAGCAGTAATTCAGATGGTTTTAGATGTTATACAAACATTTTCTGTTTTAACAGAAACATATTTATATTAATGGGTATTAAAAATAACACTCGTTAAATTATAAGCTAGCCCGCAAACCCACACTCTCTGCCCTGACTGGTTAGGACAATAGTATGTACATTTGAAAACAACTGTGTAGGGGCGCCTGGGTGGCTCAGTCGGTTAAGCGCCCGACTTTGGCTCAGGTCATGATCTCGCGGTCCATGGGTTCGAGCCCTGCTGACAGCTCGGATCCTGGAGCCTGCTTCAGATTCTGTCTCTCCCTCTCTCTCTCTGCCCATTCCTGCTTGTGCTGTCTCTCAAAAATAAATAAATGTTAAAACAACTGTGTAGGTCATAGCTACATGACAAGTTTAAGCAACACTGATTTCAACTATAATGCTATATATCACCTCTGCATTTTAACCATTCTTACTGAGACAGAAAACAGCCTTACCTGAGAAATCAACAGCACAGACACCATATTGGTGGCAGCCCTTTAATACTGACAATGGTTTAATGGTCTCTGTATCCCATATGTGAATTGAGGGATCCCTACCTACCTACAATAGAAAGAATTATAAAAGTCATACAGTTAAATTTTTTATTTTCACATGTATTAAAAGGAAATAAAATGGGATTTTACAGTCTTATTTGTTATGGGCATTTATCAAATAAAAAATATAAAGCAGATTGTATATGTGACTGACATTTCTTTCTTACATTTGGTAAAATGCTAATGAGGCTAAGCTCAGTGTTTCTAGGACTGTTCTGTGTGACTCACAAATCTTATCCTATACTTCATCAATAAAGATAATTCTCACCGAGCACCTATAGTTAGCTGTATTGCCATGCTAGAACAATGAGCACTAAGACATTCAGGTAAATTTTGCAGACTCAATAGGAAAACAAGACATTTTCAGTTAAATCAGAATATCTGGTAACAGATGCTTAATGAAGAGGAAAGGCTGTAAAGAAATGGAAGACAGGATACGTGACCTGGCCTTCAGAAAGTGCACTCTCAGATAAAAAGAGAAGAAAGCAAGTACATTCTAGGCTAGGATAATGCTATAAACAAAGATACAGAGATACTTAAACAAGTACTTAAAACAAAGTACTTAAAGTACTAAGCAGTTAAGACTGAATAGATGCTATCACTTAGGTTTTTACTTGGTTTAGACGTTCACTGATGCACAGGTAAACTATCAATTTGTAATTATTCTCTTAGACTCAAGTGATCACTTTTAACTACAAGGATAAAGAGCTAGAATAGCTTTGCCTGTAAAGGCAACTCCTGAAATAAAGGATATAGCTGCCAATTATTATTAATTTTGAGACTGATTTTATATAGACATAACAAATAACAAGACTGCCATCAGCCAATATTTCACTGAAGTTTTTCAGCCAAACGTTCCCACGGACCATTAAGTCTTCTGTTTAACTTCTGTAGAGTTTGACACTTTTGATAATTTCACAGTAGCACTGTCTCCTGGTTCTTTGATCTCCTGGACTCTTACTAATGAGTTTCCTTCACAATTTCATTACCTGTCCCCTAAATATAAACTCCCCCAAAATTCTGTCTTTAATATTCCGGTCTTTTCATTCTACATTTTTGCCTTGGGGTATCTCACTTTCAGTTTCAATGGTTAAATCAACAAATGACTCCCAAATTCTACTTTCTAATATTAAACTCTTCTTCTGAATTTAAGACTTACATTTCCAATTGCCTATTGGACATCTCACATGGAAATGATGATGATGATGATGATGGCAAAGGCTAACTAACATTTACTGAGAACTGACTTATGTCCTAGAAACTGTTCTAAACGCTTTACAAGGATGGACTCATGAAACAATCAGCAATTCTAAGAGATAGGCAATGACAGTATCCTTATTTTAAAACATATAGAGACTAAGGCATAGAGAGGCTAGGTTATTTTCCCACAGCTAATAGGTGGAGAAGCTTGAATAACACCATGTTCAGTGCTGGTGAAGATAAAAGAGTGAGTACTATTAGGGCACATGTGGGGCATGGCAGTCAGGGATGAGGGGAAAGGTTAGGCAAGTTTTCAGATGTTACCTAAGTTTTAAAAGGAATAGGAATTAGATGAAGTTGGAGGACTGAACAGAAATGGAGGGTAAGAATTTTCCAGAGGAGGCGACTAAGTAAAAGATGTGAAGCAGTATTATATATAGACAAATTCTAAATAGCTCAAAAGACAGGAGCATAGTTTACCAGGAAATAATTGGTAAGAGATAAAAAGAGGAGTCTGGGGGGCGCCTGGGTGGCTCAGTTGGTTAAGCATCTGACTTCAGCTCAGGTCATGATTTCATGGTTCATGAGTTTGAGCCCTACATCTGGCTCTGTACTGACAGCTCAGAGCCTGGATCCTGCTTCGGATTCTGTGACTCCCCCTCTGTCTGCACCGCCTCCCCCTGCCTCTCTCTCATTCTCTCTCTCTCTCTCAAAAATAAACATTAAAGAAAATAAATTTAAAAAAAAAGAGGAGTCTGGAGTTGGCCTAGGTTAAATATCTTGAGCTACATGCTAATGAACTTACACATTAGCTTAAAAGCTACTGATAAACACAGAAGAAAAGAAAGATTATTAGTGGATTGAGAAAATGGTTAGGGGGAAAAATCTGAAGATGTAAAACTAGTTGGTTGGTTATAACAACAGATTAGAAATTATGAAGCAAAGAACGGCCAGCAGAGATAAGGTAAAATACAAAAACAAAACAACAAGGCACAGATTAGTCATGGTACAGAACTAAGCTATATTCAGGGCAAATCTTGGATGCAGCTCTGGGACTGACTGGCTCTATTGGGTGAAGAGAACAAGTCAGATTCTCGGGCTTAGGCAACCAGGCTAATTTAACGTCATGTTCTAAGTAGGAAATACCAGGATAAGCAGGTTTGAAAGGAAAGCTGAATCTCATTTATCTCCATTTTGGACACGCTGAATCTGAGCTACCCACAAGATATCTAAGTGAGTGTGTTTTAGGTAAATTTTTAGTGAATTGTATATTCCTCCAACTCAGATTGTAAGCTCTTGACAGTGGCAGCCGCTGAATTATCTTCGTGTTTCCCCAAGACATTTAATGCTTTCAAATAAAAAGCACTCAACAGATTTGAATTAAAATTTTAAAATTAGGGTATAGTCAACATATTCAAGTTGTCAGGTAATATTCGTTCAGTTTCTTTCACCTCCAATTACAATCACAGTTCATGACGAAGGAGCATTATTTGTACTCTACTCCAACAAAACACCATTTAGATTTGTCATCTAAATTTCAAAGCCCTCAGATAAAACACTTCAGAAATACTTTTACTTTTGATATATTTTTTTCATTTTTAACAATTTTAAGAAACATTTATTTTAAAAGTCTGTAATTATAGAAATGAGACTGGCTGGTTGAAATGTAATACAGGAAAGAAGCGGAAAGCACTGGGAGAAATAGGGAAGGCAGTGTAAGCCTGTGCCTTGGGAGAAAGGATTGGACTCTGCAATGCCTAAAGCAGAGTACTGTTGTTCAAGTGAAGCCAGAAGCAAAAGCCCTATGGCTTGATGGTGAAGGAAACCAGAATATATCACCCCAAAATATGCCTCTTTGACACAGAAATTATTTTCAGCTGAGGGCAATAAAGAAACAGCCCCCCCAAACTCCACCTCCTTTTCTGCATAAATGCGATATATATATAGATATACACATATTTGTACACATATAATAATTATACATATATGTGTGTATATATAGATGTGCGTGTGTGTGTGTGTGTGTGTGTGTATATATATATACACACAATTTTTTCAACTATATTGAGATACATTTGACATTATACAACCAGTTGATTATGTAAGTTCTCCCTTTACTGGAGACAGACTCAGCCCAGAGACAGCACAAGAGGAATCCAAAGAAACCTTACTCCAGGAGTTTCATCCTATATATACCTTCCCACAGCCTGTAGCCCTTAGAAGCCTAAAACTGCTTTCCTTTGTCCTGTCATTTCTTTAAGAATCTGCTGTTTTCTATACAAGGTGGAAATATAAGCCATCATTCTGAGTTACTTTGGTTTAGATTTCTCCAACATGATATGCACTACACCTGTTAATAAACTTTTTGTTCTTCTTTTTTACATTGATTTTTTTGTTAAAGAGCCCCAGCTGAAAATCTAGGACGTCTAGACTTAAAATTGTGCCTCCCCTACAGTAGGTATCCAGGGATGTCCTGTGGGCATAATGACTTTTAATTTAATCTAACTTGAATTCTCTCCAATCCCAGAATCATGGTAGCAAATGACCAGTTTTTATACAGCTTTCATTATAGTACTGCCAGAACAACTTAACACTGAAACTCCTTGCCAAATGCAATGGGTAAATAATTGTGCTTTAAGAGGAATCTCTTACATAAACTAAAGGTAAAGATAAACAGTGCCCCTGAGGACCTCACCAATCCTTTTAATTAGTTCTTCATCATGCCCCTAAGATTTGAATACTTCAGGCTACTCACAGTTTTTTAAATAAGCTGTGTTTTGTGGGATTTTTGCCCCACTTTTCCAAATAACATACTTGGAATACTTTCTCCAACCTCCCCTGTCAGGTAAACTGCTCAGTGCAAATGTCATCATCTCCATGAAGGTTTCCCTGATTCTATTAGGCACAATTAATCAGTCCTTTGTTACACTGCAAAAGGAATTTATGCATATCTCCTCATTAGTGGTTCTCAGCAGGGGTCCATCTTTGCCTCCCAGGAAACATCTGACATTGTGGAGACATTTTTGGTTACCACAATTGGGTGGGTGGTGTTAATAGACATCTAGTGAGTAGAGGCCAGGGATGCTGCTAAACATCCTGCAATACATAGGATTACACTGTACGCGACAATGCAACTATTCTCACAACAAAGAATTAGCTGGCCCAAAATGTCAATAGTGTCAAGGTTAAGAAACCCTGCTTTATTTACACTTATAACCTTGTATCACGACTTTTCTTGCATGTATGCCTTCCCCCTCAGAATATGAATGTTTACCATGGCAAGACCATGCCTTATTTATCCTTATATTCCCAGCACAGCACATTTCCTGGTACACAGCATGTGCTCTATGAAGGTTTTTGAAGAAATGGAAGAAAGGAGGGAGGAAAAAGGAAGGAAAGACTGAGCAAGAGGGAGGCACAAACGAAGGGAAGGAAGACGGGGGAAAGAAGAAAGGAAGAGTGTTCTCTGCTTTCAGGAAAACTCTACAGAGTGATGCAAGTTGCTGACCCCCACACTTCAATGTATCCTAGAAGGTATATTTACACACAGTTTAAAAAGCCAGACAGACTAAGGGAGCTTTAAGCTTTACCATTTATTAACTCTAAGATCTTTCAGAAAATTATTTAATTTCTTCAAACCTAAACTTCCTCATTTGTAAATGGAAATGGATTCCCTGTAAAAGAGGTGACAAGAGTGAAATAGGGTTGATCTCTGAACAACGTGGGGGTTCAGGTGTCAATCCCTGCACAGTTCAAAATCCACGTATAACTTTTGACTCTCAAAAAACTTAACTGTTGACCAGAAAGAAGCCTTATTGACAACATAGTCAATTAACAGGTAGTTTTATAAGTTACATGTGTTACGTACTATATTCTTAGGACAAAGCAAGCTGGAGAAAAATGTTAAGAAAATCATAAGGAAAACACATTTACAGTACTGTGAAAAATCTACACGTAAGTGGAGCCATGCAGTTCAAACTTGTGTTGTTCAAGGGTCAACCGTATATACTAAGAAACTAGTAAGGTGCTTACATATAGAAAGAATGTATAAACATCACCCTTTTCCTCCTTCTCTAAGAATACCTACATAGAGAAATATCAGTCAAAACTTTTCTCAGTCTTCTATTTCAACATTTCTGCTTTGTACTTTGGTAAACCTGAATGGTTACTATCATGGTTGTAAAACAAAAATGTAGTCATCCTGTTTGTCACAGAACATTTGTTAATTTCATTATTTTAGCTAACTCAACTTAAAGAAACCAGATATCTAGTCTTTATGTTGCTATGTTTACTCTAATTAAAAAATATATATCTGGACAGGAGGATGACAAGCCAAAACTTTTAGTTCCAAATAAAAAAAGAAAAAATCAAAACAATAAAACTCTAAGGAAAACAGTAGGAAAAAATTGGGGGTACATTTTATTTGTAAAGAATTCTTTATTCTTCATTTCCTAGAATACAAGAGAGATTTTTTTTAAAAAGTGGACTAACCTAACTGTAAACCCAAACAAAGGTCTAACGTATCTGGCCTATTGCCATATAGTCTTTCAAAGGCCTTACCTGGCCTGTTGCCACATAGTCTTTCAAAGGATGAAGAGCCAGGCAAAGAATATCATCATCATGACCCAGGTAAAAGCGCTGTGTGTTCTGTTGCCGATTATAAATGACACCCACTGCTGCGACATGGTACACAATCTCACCAATTTGAGTATAAAAAAGGTTACTTCGACAGTCATAACCTCTGTAACTGAATAAAGAAAACATATCACATAAAATTAACATTAGACTTATATCTGGTCAATATGGACTATACAGAGGAGAAATAGGTACCTTTTAGGTCAATTTCCGGTTTTACAAGATACTACACAACTAAAACAAAATACAAGCATCTCAAATTCCATAAACGTTTATGAACTGTTCTGATTACAAATAGCTAAATCCAAGATATAATACTGAATGAAAAAGAAAGGTGCAGAAAAGTATATATAGTATACTACTATTTGCATGATACTAAATTTGTGTACCATTAAACAAAAGTTGTTACTTTTTTACGAGTGAAAGGGAAGAAAATGCCCTTGGAAGGTGAAAAATGATGGCTGCAAGGGTAGAGCTGGGAAGATTTTCTTTCTTGTTTTTGTTTTTTTGAATATCTAATTGGTTTTATTAAAAGATTCATGACTCAGTATCCCACCTAGCAAGTAGAGGGGAGCTCCCTGGGAAAAGGATTTTCAAAATGTACCCTTCTGTACACATTGTTGAATCATGAGTATACCCCAAAAATGTTCAAACAATTCTAAAATATTATACACATCCAGAAAAAATAGCTGAATCTTTTTTAACGTTTATTTATTTTTGGGACAGAGAGAGACAGAGCATGAACGGGGGAGGGGCAGAGAGAGAGGGAGACACAGAATCGGAAACAGGCTCCAGGCTCTGAGCCATCAGCCCAGAGCCCGACGCGGGGCTCGAACTCACGGACCGCGCGATCGTGACCTGGTGAAGTCGGACGCTTAACCGACTGCGCCACCCAGGCGCCCCTAGCTGAATCTTTTTTAAATAGTCAATATAATTCCATTTATAGCAACCCTTCTTTTGTGCTTCAAAGAAACTCAATACATAATATATAACTACAAAGAAATACTGCCTATTTTAACACCAGAGATACAATATTCTTACTAAATGAATCCTTTTTCAAATTCCTGACAGCATTATCAGTCAGGTAAGAAAATGATTACTGGGTAGCAGAGAAGGGAAGGACTGAATGGAGAGTCTGTTGTTTCAGGATGAAATATGACACTTGTATTGCCAGATGTTCTAAGAAAATTCAGAAACTGTATCTTATTGAAATTAAAATACAAGGGCCAAATGCAGGCCAAAAAAAAAGGGGGCACAATATAATTCCAAATCAGAAATATTTAGGGGAAATGATAATCTCTTACATTTTACTTATTTTCATTTGTTTAAAGAACTCCATTTCTATAAATGTAATACTAAACTTTAATAAGACAAATTTATTTTCAACACTTAAGCACTTATATAGTGCTCATCATGCACCAGACAATATTCTAAGTCACCAAAAACACTGGCTTATTTACTCCTCATCAGAATCCTATGAAGTAGGTACTGTTACCTTCACTTTACAGATGGGAAAGGCACAGAAAGGTTGAGTGACTTGCTCAAAGTCACAAAGCTACTAAATGTGAACCAATATGTAAACACACAAATGAATAATAGTTGTTTCATACCCATGAACAAAGTGCAGTCGGAGGCTATTTCCTGGAGCCCGCTCTCTTCTTTTAGAAGTACCGCCTTTTTGTCTCTCCTTGTACTGTTCTTTAAGCTGAGGTAGATCTTCTTTGTAAACCTTTAAATAACGTACAGAAGTAAAAATAATCTTAGAATACAAATTAATAAAGGTGTTCACAGGTTCCTAATGTAACTTTCAGACATTGTTGTTACTAACGCTTAGTAAAGTTTTAACACTTAAATAAGAAGGCATTTTATGAAATTTTCTTCCTTGGAAACAACAAATTTACATTTTCTGTGTATCGCACTGACAAATACATATTTAGTGTTCCATGAAATTATTATTATTATTTTTATCCTCAAGTTAGTTAACATACAGTGTCGTCTTGGCTTCAGGAGCAGAACTCATTGTTTCATCTCTTACATATGACACCCAGTGCTCATCCTGAAAAGTCCCCTCCTTAATGCCCGTCACTCATTTAACCCAACCCCTTACTAACCCCCCTATCAATCCTCAGTTTGTTCTCTGTATTTAAGAGTCTCTTATGGTTTGTCTCCCTCTGTTTTTATCTTATTTTTCCTTCCCTTCCCCAACGTGCATCTGTTAAGTTTCTCAAATTCCACATGAGTGAAATCATATATCTTTCTCTGACTTATTTCGCTTAGCATAATATGCTCCAGTTCCATCCACGTTGTTGCAAATGGCAAGATTTCATCCTTTTTCTTTGCTGAGTAGTATTCCATTGCATGTATGTATGTATGTATGTATGTATGTATGTATGTATGTATGTGTGTATATATATATATACATATATATGCATATAATTCTTGAATTCTTAATTCATTCATTAGTTGATGGACATTTGGGCTCTTTCCACAATTTGGCTGTTGTTGATAGTGCTGCTATAAACATTGGCGTGCACGTGCTCCTTTGAATCAGCATTTTTGTATCCTTTAGATAAATTCCTAGTAGTGCAATTGCTGGGTCGTAGGGTAGTTCTATTTTTAATTATTTGAGGAAACTCCCACTGTTTTCCAGAGTGGCTGTACCAGTTTACATTCCCGCCAACAGTGCAATAGGGTTCCCCTTTCTCCACATCCTCGCCAACATCTGTTTCCTGAGTTGTTAATTTTAGCTATTCTGACTGGTGTGAGGTGGTATCTCCTTGTGGTTTTGATTTGTATTTCAACACGATGAGCAATGTTGAGCATTTTTCATGTGTCTGTTTGCCATCTGGGTGTCTTCTTTGGAAAAGTGTTCATGTCTTTTGCCTGTTTCTTCACTGGATTATTTGTTTTTTTTTGGGTGTTGAGTTTGGTAAGTACTTGGATACTAACCCTTTATCCAACATGTCATTTACAAATATCTTCTCCCATTCCACTGGTTGCCTTTCAGCTTTTTTTTTTTTAATGTTTATTTATTTTTTGAGAGAGAGAGTGAGAGAGAGCGTGGGACAAGGAGGGGCAGAAAGAGAGGGAGACACAGAATCTGAAGCAGGCTCAGTCTCCAAGCTGTCAGTACAGAGCCCGACATGGGGCTCAAACCCACCAACCATGAGATCATGACCTGAGCCAAAGTCAGACGCTTACCTGACTGAGCCATCCAGGTGCCCCTGCCTTTCAGCTTTGTTGACTGTTTCCTTCACTGTGTACAAGCTTTCTTATCTTGATGAGGTCCCAAAGTTCATTTTTGCTTTCATTTCCCTTGCCTCCAGAGACATGTCAAGTAAGAAGTTACTGTGGCTGAGGTCAAAGATGTTGCTGCCTTTTTTCTCCTCTAGGATTTTGATGTCTTTCCTGTCTTACATTTAGGTCTTTCAACCATTTTCAATTTATTTTTATGTATGATGCAAGAAAGAGGTCCAGGTTCATTTTTCTGCATGTTGCTGTCCAGTTCTCCCAGCACCATTTGTTAAAGAGACTTTTTTCCACTGGATATTCTTTCCCACTTTGTCAAAGATTATTTGGCCATATATTTGTGGGTCCATTTCTGGGTTCTCTATTCCATTTATCTATTTGTCTCTTTTTGTGATAATACCATACTGTCTTGATGATTACAGCTTTGAAATATAGGTTAAAGTCCAGGATTGTGATAGCTCCAGCTTTGGTTTTCTTTTTCAAGATTGCTTTGGCTATTTGGGGTTTTCTGTGGTTCCATACAAATTTTAGGATTGTTTGTTCTAGCTCTGTAAAGAATGCTGGTGCTATTTTGATAGGGACTGCATTGAATATGTAGATTGGTTTAGGTAGTATTGACATTTTAACATTTGTTCTTCCAATCCATAAGCATGGAATGTTTTCCATTTCTTTGTGTCTTCTTCAATTTCTGTCATAAGCTTTCTATAGATTTCAGTGTGTATAGATTTTTTACCTCTTTGGTTACGTTTATTCCTAGGTATTTTATGGGTTTTGGTTCAATTGTAAATGGTATCTTTTCCTTGATATCTCTATTGCCTCATTATTGGTATATAGAAATGCAACCAACTTCTATACACTATTTTTTGGTGGAGTCTTTTGGGCTTTCTATGTAGTGTATATTGTCAGCTGCAAAAAGTGAAACTTGGACTTCTTTGCCAATTTGGATGCCTTTTATTTCGTTTTGTCGTCTGATTGCTGAGGCTACGACTTCCAGTACTATACTGAACAACAGTGGTGAGAGTGAACATCTCTGTCATGTTCCTGATCTCAGGGGGAAAGTTCTCAGTTCTTCCCCAGTGAGGATGATACTAGCTGGGATGAAATTATTTTTTTAACAATGTCTTATTTTTCTTAATGTTTACTTATTTTGAGAGAATGTGTGTGCACACATGTGCATGAGCACACAGGTCGGGGAGGAGCAGAAAGAGAGGGAGACAGAGAATCCCAAGCAGGCTCTGTGCTGCCAGCACAGAGTCCAATGAGGAGCTCGATCCCACAAACAGTGAGATCATGAACTGAGCCGAAATCAAGAGTCGGACATTTAACAGACTGAGCCACCCAGGCACCCCAAAATTCTAATGCTTCATAAGAAAATATTTTAAAGAAGATAAATGCAACTTTACTGCGACAAAAAGCTATAGGCAAACAGAATTACAGGCATACTTAATATATCAAGCACTCATTATAAAGGAACATTTTACACAAGTGTACTTTAACTCTTAAAGGAGAAAAACTGCAATAGAAAAACATTTCTTGGAAAATTAAAAACCACAAAAGATAACAATAAATCAATAAACAACAGGGAGCAAGATAAAAAAGAAACTAGAGTTTTTCAGAAAAAGTCACATGATAATAAAAATTACCTGCCGACGGTAGGTAAGCTGTGTCTCTTGTTCAATTTCAGAATCCAGTTCTGGAACATCAGACAGATCTGAATCTGATTCATCACTATTAGAGTCAGCCAGACTTTCTGTAATTTTTAAAAATGAAACACTACTTGTTTAAAGAACATTCATTTTCAAAACAGCACTGTAAAATTAACGACTAGAGCTGCCTGTGCCAACTGACATGGTGACAAGCCATAAAACAATCACATGACATGATCTATTCAAGAAACACAGATGTCAGTAAATGGTATCACAGATCACCTTCCCCTCCACCTCACCATAAACTCAACAGCTACTTTAAATGCCTTTACTGGTGCCACAACAACTGCTGCATTGAACTTGAATGCTGGGCAAACGTAAGTGAATATGACCTATAATTAACATGAAAAATATCTAGAAAATACTATATGCAACAAATGAATTAACACTAGATAATCATGTTCATATATAACTATATATGAAACCTAGATATCTATCTCCCCAAGAATGCACTGAATGTTTGTTTCGATAATGTAACTTATTTCACTCATCCGTCCATGGATTAAAACACACTCAAAAGTACTTTGTATTCCATGCTGATATCTGACTCGAAACACAGCTAGGATTTTAACATTTCCACTAACAAAAAACTATACTGTTAACTTACTAAGACTAATGACATTTCAACAGTAAAATCACTACTTTAGGGTTACTGTTCAGGCAGTGTATACTACTCACCTTGGGGTGCTATGTGAAGAGCATCTTTTAGTTTTCTTTCAGGAATAAATTTCCACTGGAAGACAGAGTGATCTGCTCCACCAATAGAAATAACCCACTGATAGTCATGTGACCACCTGATATTAGTTACATGAGCCGAATGGCCAATATATTTTTTAAACTTGGCTCCTAAAACAAAAAAATATGCCTTTAAATTGATAAACAAACGCCAACACACACACAAAAATACCACTTCAAACCACAATTTCTATACCTGAACCAATACATCCTCCTTCCAATATCTTAACTAGGATCAAAGAGTAAAAATATTAATTCAAAAGTTTATTGAATTAAATCAATGAGTGTACATGAAGGGACGTAAGTCTTTGCTCTACTGATTCACAATGGGATTTGGTAGGAACCCCAAGGGTTGTGAGGCATTTTCTTACTGCTCAAAGAAAAGCCTACAGCCACAAAGGCATCAACTGATTCCACATCACAAAATTTGAATGTTATGACCTGAACCCTTTGGTTTTTAAGTGAAATTCAACTAGCCTACTCCACCCCCATCCCTCCTAGCCCTAGCAATCAGAGGATCCTTCTAAAACTTAAGCCATCAACAAAATACAACAACATACAGAAAGGAATATACAGCATGACCAAATGGGATGTATGCCAGGAATGCAATGTTGGTTCAACATTCAAAAATCAATACAATACCCCATATTAATAAAAATAAAATATGCCCAGTTGTCCCAAAAACTATCCTTTATAGTAATTCCTTAAACCTATATGTTTTCTATAATGTTCTTCAACCTAAGCTTGTCTAATGTTTCTTCATGATTAGATTCAGATGATGTGGTTTTTTTTTGGCATAAGTGATGTATCCTTTTGGATACATCATTTCAAGGGGCAAAGTTCTATCATTAGGGATAGGCTGTATCATTTGGTTAAGGTATTATACACCAGATTTCTCTAACTGTAAAGGAACTGTCTAACTTTGTGGTTAATTTTTATTTTTATTATTTTTAAGTTTATTTATTTTGAGAGAGCACATGCATGAGTAGTGGAAAGGGAGAGAGAAGGAGAGGCAGAATCCCAACCAGGTTCCATCCTGCCAGTGCAGAGCCTGACACAGGTCTCGAACTCATGAACTGAGAGATCATGACCTGAGCCAAGATCGCCAGACAGACACTTACTAAGCTGTGCAGAAGCCCTTGTAGGCGATTTTTTAAAAATAACGTGTGTGATTATAAGAACCACTTTTGTGTTTCTAAGTTCAAAAAACATTCTCTACATTCTGCTTTAACCTAATATTTGGCAAAATATACACATCCCTATTAGAGTACATTGGATACAATAATGTTTGGCTTCATTTTGACAATGTTTAAAACAAAATTTTTTTTGAGAGAGTATGCACAAGTGTGCGTGTGTGAGACAGACAGACAGAGAGAGAGAGAGAGAGAGAGAGAGAGAGAGAGAGAGAGAGAGAGAATATGAATGAATGAATGAATATCCCAACCAGGCTCCAAGCTCAGTGGAAAGCTTGATGCAGGGCTAGATCCCACAACCATGAGTTCATGACCTGACCCGAAATCAAGAGTCGGAAGCTTAACCAACTGAGCTACCAGGTGCCCCAATGTTTTAAAATTTTTAAATTAAGTTATAGAAGCCCTGTATGTCAGGATGGCAAAGCTCCATCAATTAAAATCTGGAGATGAACTTTTACCTTGGCTATGAATTTAGGGATAGCATCTTAATGAAAGCATAAAAGATTTGACCAAGACTCATCTAAAATTACAATTTACTGCTGCTTAATAGCAATGCTGTTAAATTTTAGGAACCAATTTTTTTTTATGTAGCTAAATACAAGTCAGTAACTTTCTAGGTAGGTAACCTGACACAGTTCACCCAGGAAAGTCCAATACGGTAAGATTTAGTCCCATCTCTCTCATATGAGAATGCATAATTTAATCATCGAGAGGACTTTGGCTATTACTTTCTTTGATGGGGTCCTTTAAGTACTCTTAGCCACCAGAGTCTTAAAAAAGTAAAGCCAGAAGGGTGTCTGGGTGGCTCAGTCATTAAGTGTTTGACTCTTGATCACAGTTCACGTCATGATCTCATGGTTCATGAGATCAAGCCCTGTGTCAGGCTCTGTATTGACAGCACGAGCCTGCTTGGGATTCTATCTTTCTTTCTCCCCCTCTCTCTTTGCCTCTTCTCTGCTCACTCTCTCTCAAAAAGAAAAAATATATATATTAAAAGAGAAAGTAAAGCCAGAGATTCCAGCAAACAAAATTCTGAGCTTTTTTTTAATTAAAATTTTTTTTAAACGTTTATTTATTTTTGAGACAGAGAGAGACAAAGCATGAATGGGGGAGGGTCAGAGAGAGGGAGACACAGAATCTGAAATAGGCTCCAGGCTCTGAGCTGTCAGCACAGAGCCCGACGCGGGGCTCGAACTCACGGACCGCGAGATCATGACCTGAGCCGAAGTCAGCCGCTTAACCGGCTGAGCCACCCAGGCGCCCCCAAAATTCTGAGTTTTTAAGATGTACTAATATTGTCATATTTAGGGATATGAGGGAAGTTATATGAGCATGTATTCTAATTAACTGCAATGGGCAATAGCCCCAAGAGAGTTGTAAATAACTCTCTAAGTTATAGATAACCCTCTGAGTCCCTTCCAAATTGTATTCTACAACTACTCAAAGATCAATCTCTCTGGAAGAAAGAACCAGGGCAGCTTAACAAACAAGTTATAGAATAAGTCTAAGGGAAGCTAGTTATTTATAATTAAATGGACAATATTAATAATTATTTAATAATCAGCACTGCTTATTTAACTATGAGAAACAGGTATCTTAAAAGTGAACTTCAATGTCCCACCTTTCACAAAGTGACTCTGACTCACTAAAACCAACAGTATCATCCTACATGTTTCCAGAATTCCCTGTGATTACCCTGTGTAATTATACTTACAACACTGAAATGTAATAATCTATTTACTTGCTAATTCCTCTAAGAAACTATAAGATCTCTGAGGACAGGGATAGCATCTTGTTTACTCTATATCCCCCTAGTGCCTGGAACACAAGAAATATTCATTAACTATTTGAAGAAAAAGAAAGAAAAACAAAGATCACATTTCCCTTTACTATGTACACTTGAGTTAGAATACTAGGTTATAGAAGAGGGAAGAATATTGAAGGAAATCAGAGGGCATGAACATGACTCCAACCCTTACAAAAGGCGACAAAACGTGATGTAAAGAATATTAGAAATTGAAATAAAAAGACTACAGCTTGCTAAAGAGTCTGCTTGACTACTTAATAGCACAGGAGCTTGAGCACATCATGTAACCTCTCTTGGACTCCATTTCCATTCTAATAGAAGTTAGATTATAAGCTCTCAAAGTTCCTTCACCATGAAAACCCTGGCCTAAGACAGGAAATGACAGAAGAATAGGTAAGGCCTAAATAGTATGTCATCAATTAGAATGTTTCAGAGAAAAGATTTATGGGAACAAGATAGAATGGTCATAGGAACTTCCTGATTTAAAGGAGAAGGGGAAGACAATTCTTGATGAGGCTAAAGCAATATACTGAAAAATTTTTTTGGTGATCCCATTTCTTTTCTAATTGTTTTAAAGTATATTTTAGTATAAAATCAGTATGAGCTAATCCCTTCAATAAATTGTAGCAATATGACAAAAGATATTTTCCTATTTAACTATGTTTTAATGACCTTAACACTTTTTTTTTATAAAATATGACACTATCTATCTGATCCTAGTATAATATTATTTTAATACACAAAACAGAACTATTCATCAAAAAAAAGAGACAGATTTGACTACGTTGCAATTAAGAACTGGTCAACAAAAGGCACAATAATAGTAAATTATTGTAATTGTTATAAAAGTAAGTAAAAAACTGGAAAAACACATTTGCAACCCATAAAAATTACAAATCATTTGTATTTAGAGTATAAAATAATAAAAAAAACAACTCCATAGAAAAATAGGCAAAAGATATTAAGCCCATGTTTGACAGAAAAGGAAATGCAGAAAACCAAAAACAATGGGGAAATGATCCATCTCACTAGATAAATGAAAATTAAGACCACAATGAGACACCATTTAAACTAATTAGACTTACACAAATTAAAAAGTGTAGCAATGCCAAGTGTTGAAAAGGATGTGGATCAACAGGGTTTTAAAAATGGTATAACCACTTTGGAAAACAATTTGGCATTTTCTTATAAATTCTCTATGACCCAGCAATTTCACTCCTAAGTATACATCTTTGAGAAACTTGCATATAATAGCAAAAACTGGAAATTACTCAAATGTCCACCACAGAAGAATAAACGCATGAAATGTATCTTTTTTTTTAATACATGAAATTTATTGTCAAATTTGTTTCCATACAACACCCAGTGCTCATCCCAAAAGATGCCCTCTTCAATGCCCATCACCTACCCTCCCCCCTTCTTTTTTTTGAGAGAGAACAAACACAAGCAGGGAAGAGGGAGAGGGAGAGAGAATCTTAAGCAGGCTCTATGCTCAGTGTGGAGCCCAACACGGGGCTTGATTCCACAACCCTCGATCCCACAACAATCATGACCTGAGCCAAAATCAAGAGTCAGATGTTCTGTCCCCTCTCTCTGCCCCACCCCTACCTGCGCTCTCTCAAAAATAAACATTAAAAAAAAAAAAGAATGTAAAACTTCATAACTAATCTAAAAGAGAATTTTTCTAGTAATACTAACTTTATGTAAGTATATAAATTCAATAAACGCAGAATCTTAAAATATTTCTACTAATTCATTAAAGATGCAGTAGTTACGTGGCACCTGGGTGGCTCAGTCAGTTGAGCATCAGATTCTTGATTTCAGCTCAAGTCATGATCCCAGGGTCATGGGATCCAGCCCCAAGTTGGGCTCAGCACTGAGCATGGAGCCTGTTTGGATTCTCTCTCTCTCCCTCTGCCCCTCTCCCCAAATCACGCTCTTTGTCTTCCTCTAAAAATAATATATATATTTTTAAAAAGATGCAGCAGTTATATCCTATCTTCTGTTCCCCCAATTACTTACCCCGTCTCAAGCTAACTTACAAGTGCCTAGAAATAAAAACCTTTACCATAAAATAAATTTCTAATAAAAATATCGCAAAAAGAAAAATAAGGAAAACAATTTATATTCTTGAAGCAGTGACTGAATAAGACTAATTTTTCTAAGACTTCAGTAAAATATTCCCAAAATTCAGAATACTATACATTTTAAAAATGAAATAACTGTGCAACAGAAATATCCTTCCATGTTACAAAAGATAAAAACTGTCAATAAATCCAATTCACTTGACTAAGAAAGCTCAGAAAATTATTTTTGTTTTTGCATAGGGTCAGTATACGAAACAGTGTGCAGAATCAATGTCTAAGATTAAGACCATCATGATTAATCTTACTGATTCCACACACCTTCTAACTAAGCAAGTTTCATCTTGAGTCATAATAAAACCTTTTTTTTTTAAATTTTTTTTTAACGTTTATTTATTTTTGAGACAGAGAGAGAGCATGAATGGGGGAGGGTCAGAGAGAGAGGGAGACACAGAATCTGAAACAGGTTCCAGGCTCTGAGCGGTCAGCACAGAGTCCGATGCGGGGCTCAAACTCACAGACCACGAGATCATGACCTGAGCCGAAGTTGGACGCCTAACCGACTGAGCCACCCAGGTGCCCCCATAATAAAATCTTTTGTGCCACTGACTCTCATGTCCTGGCTACGTGGTGGGATCCAGAAACAGGATACTTTAATTACTAGAGATTTAGCTAGGCTTTATTAACACACTTAGCATTACTTATGGATGATGCAGTTTCAGCTAGGAAGTTGAAATCCTGCAAGTAGGAATCGACAACACCCCAGAGGTGGCAAGATCTGGAACTTACCATTTTAGTGTAAAGGCACAACAGAAACGCTAGCATAGAATTCTAGAAAAATTGGGCCCTTAAGTTCAACATAAACTACCTATTTTTTTTTCAAGTTTTTAATCGAATTCTAGTTAATTAACATATATGGTAAAATTGGTTTCAGGTGTAGAATTTAGTGATTCATCACTTACATATAACACCTGTGCTCATCACAAGTGCCCTCCTTAATAGCCATCACTCATTTGGCCCACCCCCCATTCCTACCTCCCTTCATCAAACCTGTTTCTTCTCCATAATTAAGAGTCTCTTATGGGTTCCTTCTCTATATTTTTTATCCTTCCCACATATTCATCTGTTTTATTTCTTAAATTCCACATACAAGTGAAATCATATAGTATTTGTCTTTCTCTGACTGACTTCTGTAACTTAGCTTAATAAACTCTAGTTCCATCTACGTCATTGCAAATGGCAAGATTTCATTCTTTTTGATGGCTGAGTAATATTCCACTGTATGTATGTATGTATGTATATATATATATATATATTCCCACATTTTCTGTATCCATTCAACTGTCAATGGACTTTTGGGCTCTTTCCATAGTTCGGCTATTGTTGATAATGCTATTATAAACATTGGGGTGCATATGCCCCTTTGAATCTGTATTTTTGATTCCTTTGGATAAATACCTAGTAGTTCAATTGCTGGGACATAGGGTAGTTCTGTTTTAACCTTTGAAGAACCTCCATATAGTTTTCCAGAGTGGCTATACCAGTTTGCATTCCCACATTTCTCACCAACCTCTGTTATTGCCTGAGTTAATTTTAGCCATTCTGACAGGTGTGAGGTAGTAGCTCATTGTGCTTTGATTTGTATTTCCTTGATGATGACTGATGTTGACCATCTTTTCATGTGTCTGTTAGCCATCTGGATGTCTTCTTTGGAAAAATGTTCATGTCTTCTGCTTACTTCTTAACAGGATTATTTATTTTGGGGGTGTAGAGTTTCATAAGTTCTTCATAGATTTTGGATAGTAACACTTTATCCGATATGTTATTTGCAAATATCTTCTCCCATTCCTTTGCAAATGACATATCTGAACTACCTACCTAAACACAACTATTCAGCTGTTCACTTTTTACTGAACTGCATTTTAACATGTATCTAAAAGCTTTTACCAATGACCAGGTAAAAATAATTACTATATTTGCTACAGATATTAATGTCCTAGGAATATACTCACTGCACCTAATCTAAAGCTCCATACTATATGAGAGAATTCTTTGAAAATTAAATCTCGGAAAAAAAACTCTGCTTTCCCTGAATAGTGAAAAACACTTTTTAAAAAAACATCTGGCTCAGTTGATAGATCACACGATTCTAGATCTTGGGGTCATGAATCTGAGCCCCACGATGAGACAAGTTCACTTAAAAAAACATGTATATCAACTACACTCAAATTAAAAGGGTTTAAAAAAAAGGCTTAAAATACTTATGATGAAAATTATTTTGTGTCCTGTTTTATTTTTGGTTTCCAGGAAACTAATTTCCTGATACTAACTGTCTATTCATATAATTATTTTAGTACTTATGGACTTGTTATAAGCTAACTCAAATATTTATTTGTCCCATGCTTTGTTCCACACAGTAATACACAGTATTTCACTTAATCATCCCCAAGTCTATGAACAGAATGTTTAATATCATCATTTAAGTAGAGATCCAAGAAAAAAAGGTGATACATAAAATGTGTAGAAAATAAACAATGATAAGACCTCTTATTTATCTTACCCTGACTGTTTACACAAAGTATATAAGTGCCAAAACAATATATGTTAAGGATTTAAACAAAAACACACCTGTACATGAAAACCAACCAAGAAACCAACAGGTTCCAAATTATGACCTGAGAGATTCTTGAGAAAAAGCCATGAGAAAAAATGTCTTCTAAAAGATACATGTTTAACAAGTTAAATAATTAAAGATAATTAGAAATAAGAAAAGTGTGTCTATCATTGTATAGTCTGACTCTATCAAATAATTCTGGGAGTGGAGAGAAAATGATTCTTTAAAAAGAGGTAAAGTATTAGTAAATTCTCAATGTGAGTTCAAAAATAATCTTCTAATAAAAATTTCACATCCAAAATAACGGTAACAAACAATTTTTAAATTAGCAAAATAAATGTAGCTAATTCTGTTCATTTTCATGCAACCCTTCACCAATTAATTAGTATACATATTTAAAAAAATATAAACCCTTTTATCTCGACTAATTTTCTACAAGAACTTAAAAGTCTTTTACTTAAAACAATTTTTCTAATTTATTTGTTTTGAGAGAGACAGACAGACAGACAGTGTGAGTGAGGGAGAGAGAATCCCAAGCAGCTTCCTCACTGTCAGCGCAGAGCCTGACACAAAGCTCGAACTCACAGGACCATGAATCATGACCTGAGACGAACTGAGAGTCATATGCTTAACTGACTAAGCCACCCAGGTGTTCCTAAAAGTCTTTTATAACAGACAAGCTACTTAATAGTATTTTGAAAGAAAAAATACCTTTTCTTAAACAAGGATATCGGAATAATTTTATAATTCCATAGTCATCAGCTGTAACTAAAACTTGGCCAATATAATTTCCATCTACTGAATTTATATCATTGATATCTGAATACTTGGGCCAAATTCCATTTACTTCAAGGCCTGAAACACATGTCCATGAAGCCCAATGAACACCTTTTATTTCTTCTTTGTTTGTCACTTCTTTTCCTCCTAAAAATAAATAATAGTCTTAATTTAAGAAGTTATTTCATTTTATTTTTTCTCAAGCATAAATTATACTGATAACATGGTAAACTCCAAAATTTCTTCACACTACAGTTAAAGGAGAGTAGCATGAATAGGTAGGTGAATACGGTAAGGAGAGAAGAAAACTAAACGAAAGGAAATTATTTAAAAAGCCACTACCCAAATTAGAGACACACAGATTTGATTCTGACGTAGCTTAGCAGGTTCGCTCAAGTGGAGAATAAACATTAATCCTACTAAAATCATGCCAGATTAGTCACAACACTGTAAGTCAGAAGAACAAGTAAAAGCTGTAAGAAAGTGGCAAATCAGCTTTTAAATGAGAAACCTAAGAATATACATGGTTGAGAGAAAAAAAGAAAACTGAAGGACCATGAAGGAAGGATGGCCAGGGAGTAATACATTTATATTAGGGATCAGGGCGTTAGGATTTGGTCCTAATTACACACACATTGGTAATAAAAAAACTTTTAGGGAGAGGCATTAATTTAATTATGCAGGTAGTTTTATTAAATAAGTTGTTGGAAAATAGTGACTAATTCATTAAGCATCCAACTAACTGAGGTACTGAGAGATAACATTTTGATGGTTGCTCTAATTCTTTTACAAATCTTTGGTGGAAACTCTCTCAAATTTAGGGTTTTAGCTATAGAATGGATATTTACAAAATTTATTTGAGGTAACCACAAAAAAACCCCAAACAATTTATGGTCAGGCATTGTTAGCAATTATATTTAATTAGTTCCACCCATAAAAATGGCACTTTGACTTTCTAACACAGAGTAGGACTTTACCAAATACTCCTCACATAGCACGGAATTCAACATCAAGTAGGTTTTAGATCCTCCAAGCAAAGAAGTTTTAATGAAGAACCAAAAAGATTTCAATAGGGCAGCCTGATGGAAAAGATCATAATGCCTGAAACATGAGCTCAGATCTTCTTTAATTTCCTGTAATCAAATGTATTTTATACTCTATTTCTCATCAAATTCTAAAATATTTTACAGATACTAAAAATCCATAAATAATAATATTAATTCATTAGAAACTTAGAAACTTTTACCTGGCATCCTATAAAAAAGTCTTTTACCATTTCCATCATTTGTCTGTAAATATCTACTATCTGAGGACCAGTCAAGATGAGTGATGAAACTAAGCGACCCAACACATTCCCCAAACTTTTTATAACGTTGCGCAACGCCATAGATATCAACTGAGCTGTCATTGCATCCAACAGCAAGGTAAGTTCCATCTGGGGAATATTTTAACTCATGAATTGCCTCCTTCCTGTCTTTAATATGTACAACTTCGGTCATATCTCTGTAAAGAAAAAATGAGACCACATGAAAACAAGTCATTTGAGAATCAGTTCAGTTTTCAAATGTGTCTAAAATGACTATGAGGCTATATCAAGTATTTATAAATTATAAAACAAATATAAATGATACAAATATTAATTCAGAAACAATTACTTTGTTGAACAGAAATATAAGAGGACCAAATATGCTGGAAGAGAAGAAAATGCTGAATTTTAGTTTTTTAATTACTTTAAGGTAGTTTAAAGATTCATACTAAATTTTCATACAATAAAGGAAATAAAATCACAGATTTTTATGATGAAGTTCCTTGGAAATACTGAGTTTATGAAAAATGCTTAATTACAAACACTGATTTTCAAATAAATTTTTATAATCAGACAAATGTGCAAAATTACATTCAAGAAATAAGGAAAAGAGGAATTGATTTGTATTCAGTAAGACACTTGAATGTATATCTTTATATAGGCACCGCTAATTATTTTTATTTTAACCTCTTCGAGCTTTTTTAATACAGTACAAATTCTTCCCAATTAACAACCATTTCAACCAGTAAAGTTAAACAATTTTTTCAATGATGCCTTATAACTGAGTTTTAGTTTGGGACACGCTGTATTGCAGATGCCTCTGAGACATCCAAGTGATGTTAAATAAACAACTGGAAATACACAGCTGGAGTTCAGAGGAGAGATGAGAGTGAGAACTTGGAACGTATTTGGAACCATCAGGCTACGGCTGGAAACTGAAACTGGAGGCAGGATAAGACTATCTAAGGGAGAAAACACAGTAAGAAGAAGAACAAGCCTAGGCATGAACTTTGATGTCCTCCAATACCTACTGGTAGGCAGAAGATAATGAGCCTATAAAGAAAATGGAAGCAGGAGAAGTAGGCTGAAAAGAGAAAGAGAATTAACATTCAAAGTCTGGGAAGAGGATGTTTTGAAAAGGAGGGGGTGGTTAAGGGGGCCAAATACTGCTGAGTATCAACCTAGATGAAGACTGATGTTTCCTGGCCTTAGAGACAGGGTAGTGTTAGCAAAAGCTTTTTTCTTTTTTTTCTTTTTTAAAGTTTTATTTATTTTGTGAAAAAGAGAAAAGAGAGTGTGCCAGCATGAGCAGGGGAGAGACAGAAAGAGAGAAAGAGAGAGAGACAAAGAGAGAGAGAGAGAGACAAAGAGAGAGAGAGAGAGACAAAGAGAGAGAGAGAGAGACAAAGAGAGAGAGAGAGAGAGAGAGAGAGAGAGAGAGAGAGAGAGAGAGAGAATCCCAAGCAGGCTCTGTGCTGTCAGTGCAGAGCCAGACCGGGGACTCGATCCCACAAACCATGAGATGGTGACCTGAGCCGAAATCAAGAGTTGTACACTTAACTGACTGAACTACCCAGGCAACCCCTATCCTAATCCTTTTAAAGTTGACATAATGTGGTAGTGACATGGTCAGAAAGAGACAAATGGCTAGCCACTGGTAGAATCTAAAATGACAATGTTTTTACAACCAAAGCCTACTCCATACCCTGCAAGAAACTTTATTCTATCCCCCAGGAAATTTGTTAACTGTGCTTATCAAGTTCTTCCTCTAAAGTCTTCCTAACTATTCATGAGAATGAATGAGTGCCTCTGAGGAGTCTGCTGTGCATCACACCATGCAGCCCACCATAAGTCAAAGTTTTACATGTATATATCTTCTAATTTTAAAAATATTTGCACTTTTTTCATTTAATTCCACGATATTAATGTTTATTTTAATATAAAATTGGTAACAGTTTTTATCACAAGGAAGAGATGCTCTAGAAGTTATGTAACTTTGTGCTGGCACATCACCTTGTACCTCAATTTAAGAATCAGTGTGGGGGTGCCTGCACAGCTCAGTTGGTTGAGCATTCGACTCTTGATTTCAGCTCAGGTCATGATCCCAGGGTCATGGGATCAAACCTTGCATGGGGCTCCATGCTGGGCATAGAGCTTACTTAAGATTCTCTCTCTTCCCCTCTGCCCCTCTCCCCTATTCGCCCACGCACTCTTGTGCACATGCTCTCATGCAGCTGTTTGTTCTCTAATAAAAAAAAATTTTTTTAAATAAAAAAGGATCAGTGTATTGGGGGAACCTTGGATGGCTCAGTTGGTTAAACGCATCCAACTCTCGATCTCAGCTCAGGTTTTGATCTCAGGGTCGTGAGTTCAAACCCCACATTGGGCTCCATGCTGGGCCTGGAGCCTACTGAAAAAAAAAAAATAGTAATAATAACCAGTGCGTTAGATTCAAATCTATTCAATATTCCTCCAGTCATAATATGAGGGTACGTTAGTACAGCTACACTTATGAATTTTGCTTTATGGTATAGAGAATATATACCACAAACCAAGAAGAAACAGTAACCAGGTGAATTTAGGATTAAGAATATTGAGTTACAACAATAGCCAAAGTATGGAAAGAGCTCAAATGTCCATCAATGCATGAATGGATAAAGATGATGTGGTATATATATACAATGGAGTATTACTCAGCAATCAAAAAGAATGAAATCTTGCCATTTGCAACTATGTGGATGGGACTAGAAGGTATTATGCTAAGCGAAATTAGAAAAAGACATGACTTCACTCATACAAAGACTTTTAAGATACAAAACAGATGAAAATAAGGGAAGGGAAGCAAAATAATAAAAAACAAAAATAATATAAAAACAGGGAGGGGGACAAAACATAAGAGACTCTTAGAGAACAAAATGAGAGTTGTGGAGGGGTTGTGGGGGGGAATGGGCTAAATGGGTAAGGGGCTTAAGGAATCTACTTCTGAAATCACTGTTGCACCATGTGCTAACTAACTTGGATGTAAATTATAAAAATAAATAAATTATAGAAAGTAAAAAAAAAAAAAAGAAGAAGAATATTGAGTTAAAGTTTTGTGGTTAAACTACAAAGGCATGCAGCAGTCATAATCACCACTCCAGTGATCCTGTCAGCAATGTTGGACTCAGTTGCTTAAACACTGACTTATTAGAAATAAGAACTTATTCACCCAGTTACTTGCAAATAATTGAAAGGTGAAATAAATGTACAATTAACAAAAATAATCACTATTTTTAATGCATACAAGCTAAACAAGAGGAACTCTTAGACATTTTCCAAGCATCTCAAATTCTTGGTTGCAAAACAATGTAAATGTACTTAATGCCATTGAATTTTGAAATACGGTTAAGATGGTAAATTTTATATTACACATATTTTATCACAATTTAAAAAGCAGTACAAGAGAAAAATCTTACCATATCTCATTGTAAAAATCTGTCCCAGAAAAGAGTCAGTGTCTAGAGAAACGGAGAAGTACAAAAAAAAAAAAAAGAAAGAAAGAAAGAAAGAAAGAAAGAAAGAAAGAAAGAAAAAGAAAAAAGAAACAGAAGTACAAGAGAACACGAGGTACCTGAAGAAGCAAAAGATGTTTTATACAGTTGAAAGAAAGAGACTGAGGTAGAAAGAAACAGGCTGGAGATGGGCACCACTGGCTATGTTAAGGATTATGAACTTCCACTTAAGGACAGTGCTAAGCTTTTATCGTATTTTAGGAAGAGGAGGACTGCAAACAAATGTGTTTCAAAATAGTGAACTGAAGGGGCGCCTGGGTGGTGCAGTCGGTTAAGCGTCCGACTTCAGCCAGGTCACGATCTCGCGGTCCGTGAGTTCGAGCCCCGCGTCAGGCTCTGGGCTGATGGCTCGGAGCCTGGAGCCTGTTTCCGATTCTGTGTCTCCCTCTCTCTCTGCCCCTCCCCCGTTCATGCTCTGTCTCTCTCTGTCCCAAAAATAAATAAAAACGTTGAAAAAAAATTAAAAAAAAAAAACAAAACAAAAAAAAAAATAGTGAACTGAAGAGTGAATAAGAAAAAGTCTTGAAAGAAGCAAAACAGGAGGTAAGGAGACCTGCTGAGACACTATCGCACCAATCCAGTTAGGAGATTGCAGAAGCCCATACAAGAGTACAATGGTGAGAATGGGAGGAAGCAGATTAATTTGAAGACTACTCAGGAAATAAATTCTCCAGAACTCTGTGATTAACTACACAAGGGAGGCAAAAGAGAGAAATGAATTAATGATTTCTGGACTGGGCAACTAAAAAGGTGGTCCTACCACTCACTAGGCTAAGGAGAAGGATTCTGTAAGTATATATGCTTATGAACACACATGGATCTACAGCAAAGTTTTTAATAGCTATATAGAATTCAGTTGAATGCACCATAACTACAATTCAACACAGGATGTCAACTGCTTTAACAAATTCTTTCAACTTTTCTAATGATGCAAACAAAAAAAAGTAGGCATTTTTTTTCCAAAGAATAAAGCTACAAATAACAAAAAACATTTCACCCATTTTTAACTGCCCCAAGGCTACCCCCCACCCACCAGTAATGGCAGAGGATCATTACTGAAAATCAATACTACCAAGGAATGAAGTCAAAACCCGTTTTTGTAGCTCAAAATTTTAGCCATTAATTCACTAAACATTCTTAACCCCTAAAACCAAAGTTTTTGAGTTAACCACTTTCTGACAAAGCCATTTTGATTAATATACTTAATATACAATAAAAGTAATATCTGATATATATGTGTGTATGTGTATATATATTAATAAGAAGGGAGGGAGGAAAGGAAATGGGTAAAAACAATGAGTATTACATAGTCTCACTTAAAAAAATGTACTGTTTTTCTTTCTACTCCAATATCATACCTTACTCTAAGTACAGTGAATGAGCCATCCTTCATTCCAAGGGCAAGATGGATTCCATCTACATTTACAGCTGCACAACGAATTGGTTCTTCCATATTACACCTTGCTATTAGTGCATGATCTATTAGACTCCATATCCTGTAACATTTAATTAAAAGAGTAATTAACCACTGTGTGCTTAAAAAACTCTATGAAAAGATTTTGATTAAAATAATCATCTCATTTTAAGAAAGTAATATGAATCTAGAATTTTAACACTTTGCTTTGTCAGAAGGAGATCTTATTTATGAAAATAGGAATACTGTTCATATTTTAAAAGATAAGAATTCCAATTATAATGACATCAAGTTTTTCCAATCATTCATTTTAGGTAGGTGATTTCTACTCTGATCAAAGGGGATACACACACCCACACATGTATATATACATATACACATACATACATATGGTATATATAAGGGGTGCGTGCGTGTGGTATAGCGGTATATAGTATATACTATATATATAGTCTTAAAAATTTTTTTAAACATTTATTTTTGAGAGACAGAGAGAAATAGAGCATGAGCAGGGGAGCAGCAGAGAGAGAGGGAGACACAGAATCCGAAGCAGGCTCCAGGCTCCGAACTGTCTGCACAGAGCCCGACATGGGGCTCGAACTCACAAACCGCGAGAGCATGATCCAGCCGAAGTCGGCCACTTAACCAACTGAGCCACCCAGGCGTCCCTATAGTCTTTAAACTTAAGAGTAACATTTAAGACTATGCAAATTCAGAGTCTGTTCCAGACTCTAATGTTAGAAATCTATAATGGGTAAGTAGAAAATGCCATTGTTTGAAAAATTAAGAATTATACTTCTAGATAACCTAAAGGACAAAGAAAAAATACAAATGAAAATTAGTTAATATTTTCAAGTTATAATAAAATGTTTCATATCAAAACTTGTGGGATTCAGCTGAAATAGTACTTAGGAGGAACTTTAAATACAGATATTGTAAAAACAAATGCTACAATTTAATGAACAGAAATCTACCCCAAGAGGTTAGGAAAAGATCAGCAAAACTAGATTTTTTAAGTGTTTTTAGAGCAGTGTTTTTTTTTTTCAATATATGAAGTTTATTGTCAAATTGGTTTCCATACAACACCCAGTGCTCATCCCAAAAGGTGCCCTCCTCAATACCCATCACCCACCCTCCCCTCCCTCCCACCCCCCATCAACCTTCAGTTTGTTCTCAGTTTTTAAGAGTCTCTTATGCTTTGGCTATCTTCCACTCTAACCTCTTTTTTTTTTTTTCCTTCCCCTCCCCCATGGGTTTCTGTTAAGTTTCTCAGGATCCACATAAGAGTGAACACATATGGTATCGGTATTTCTCTGTATGGCTTATTTCACTTAGCATAACACTCTCCAGTTCCATCCATGTTGCTACAAAGGGCCATATTTCATGCTTTCTCATTGCCACGTAGTACTCCATTGTGTATGTACACCACAATTTCTTTATCCATTCATCAGTTGATGGACATTTAGGCTCTTTCCATAATTTGGCTATTGTTGAGAGTGTTGCTATAAACATTGGGGTACAAGTGCCCCTATGCATCAGTACTCCTGTATCCCTTGGGTAAATTCCTAGCAGTGCTATTGCTGGGTCATAGGGTAGGTCTATTTTTAATTTTCTGAGGAACCTCCACACTGTTTTCCAGAGTGGCTGCACCAGTTTGCATTCCCACCAACAGTGCAAGAGGGTTCCCGTTTCTCCACATCCTCGCCAGCATCTATAGTCTCCTGATTTGTTCATTTTGGCCACTCTGACTGGCGTGAGGTGATATCTGAGTGTGGTTTTGATTTGTATTTCCCTGATGAGGAGTGACGTTGAGCATCTTTTCATGTGCCTGTTGGCCATCCGGATGTCTTCTTTAGAGAAGTGTCTATTCATGTTTTCTGCCCATTTCTTCACTGGATTATTTGTTTTTCGGGTGTGGAGTTTGGTGAGCACTTTATAGCTCTTTACAGATTTTGGATACTAGCCCTTTGTCCAATATGTCATTTGCAAATATCTTTTCCCATTCCGTTGGTTGCCTTTCAGTTTTGTTGGTTGTTTCCTTTGCTGTGCAGAAGCTTTTTATCTTCATGAGGTCCCAGTAGTTCATTTTTGCTTTTAATTCCCTTGCCTTTGGGGATGTGTCAAGTAAGAAACTGCTACGGCTGAGGTCAGAGAGGTCTTTTCCTGCTTTCTCCTCTAGGGTTTTGATGGTTTCCTGTCTCACATTCAGGTCCTTTATCCATTTTGAGTTTATTTTTGTGAATGGTGTGAGAAAGTGGTCTAGTTTCAATCTTCTGCATGTTGCTGTCCAGTTCTCCCAGCACCATTTGTTAAAGAGACTGTCTTTTTTCCATGGGATGTTCTTTCCTGCTTTGTCAAAGATGAGTTGGCCATACGTTTGTGGGTCTAGTTCTGGGGTTTCTATTCTATTCCATTGGTCTATGTGTCTGTTTTTGTGCCAGTACCATGCTGTCTTGATGATGACAGCTTTGTAGTAGAGGCTAAAGTCTGGGATTGTGATGCCTCCTGCTTTGGTCTTCTTCTTCAAAATTACTTTGGCTATTCGGGGCCTTTTGTGGTTCCATATGAATTTTAGGATTGCTTGTTCTAGTTTCGAGAAGAATGCTGGTGCAATTTTGATTGGGATTGCATTGAATGTGTAGATAGCTTTGGGTAGTATTGACATTTTGACGATATTTATTCTTCCAAACCATGAGCACGGAATGTTTTTCCATTTCTTTATATCTTCTTCAATTTCCTTCCTAAGCTTTCTATAGTTTTCAGCATACAGATCTTGTACATCTTTGGTTAGATTTATTCCTAGGTATTTTATGCTTCTTGGTGCAATTGTGAATGGGATCAGTTTATTTGTCTTTCTGTTGCTTCATTATTAGTGTATAAGAATGCAACTGATTTCTGTACATTGACTTTGTATCCTGCAACTTTGCTAAATTCATGTATCAGTTCTAGCAGACTTCTGGTGGAGTCTATCAGATTTTCCATGTATAATATCATGTCATCTGCGAAAAGTGAAAGCTTGACTTCATCTTTGCCAATTTTGATGCCTTTGATTTCCTTTTGTTGTCTGATTGCTGATGCTAGAACTTCCAACACTATGTTAAACAACAGTGGTGAGAGTGGACATCCCTGTCGTGTTCCTGATCTCAGGGAAAAAGCTCTCAGTTTTTCCCCATTGAGGATGATGTTAGCTGGGCTTTTCATAAATGGCTTTTATGATCTTTAGGTATGTTCCTTCTATTCCGACTTTCTCGAGGGTTTTTATTAAGAAACTTTGCTGAATTTTATCAAAGGCCTTTTCTGCATCGATTGACAGGATCATATGGTTCTTATCTTTTCTTTTATTAATGTGATGTATCACACTGATTGATTTGCGAATGTTGAACCAGCCCTGCATCCCAGGAATGAATCCCACTTGATCATGGTGAATATTTCTTTTTATATGCTGTTGAATTCGGTTTGCTAGTATCTTATTGAGAATTCTTGCATCCATATTCATCAGGGATATTGGCCTGTAGTTCTCTTTTTTCACTGGGTCTCTGTCTGGTTTAGGAATCAAAGTAATACTGGCTTCATAGAATGAGTCTGGAAGTTTTCCTTCCCTTTCTATTTTTTGGAATAGCTTGAGAAGGATAGGTATTATCTCTGCTTTAAACATCTGGTAGAACTCCCCGGGGAAGCCATCTGGTCCTGGACTCTTATTTGTTGGGAGATTTTTGATGACTGATTCAATTTCTTTACTGGTTATGGGTCTGTTCAAGCTTTCTATTTCCTCCTGATTGAGTTTTGGAAGCGTGTGGGTGTTTAGGAATTTGTCCATTTCTTCCAGGTTGTCCAGTTTGTTGGCATATAATTTTTCATAGTATTCCCTGATAATTGCTTGTATCTCTGAGGGATTGGTTGTAATAATTCCATTTTCATTCATGATTTTATCTATTTGTGTCATCTCCCTTTTCTTTTTGAGAAGCCTGGCTAGAGATTTATCAATTTTGTTTATTTTTTCAAAAAACCAACTCTTGGTTTCGTTGATCTGCTCTACAGTTTTTTTAGATTCTATATTGTTTATTTCTGCTCTGATCTTTATTATTTCTCTTCTTCTGCTGGGTTTAGGCTGCCTTTGCTGTTCTGCTTCTATTTCCTTTAGGTGTGCTGTTAAGATTTTGTATTTGGGATTTTTCTTGTTTCTTGAGATAGGCCTGGATTGCAATGTATTTTCCTCTCAGGACTGCCTTCGCTGCATCCCAAAGCGTTTGGATTGTTGTATTTTCATTTTGTTTCCATATATTTTTTAATTTCTTCTCTAATTGCCTGATTGACCCATTCATTCTTTAGTAGGGTGTTCTTTATCCTCCATGCTTTTGGAGGTTTTCCAGACTTTTTCCTGTGGTTGATTTCAAGCTTCATCGCATTGTGGTCTGAAAGTATGCATGGTATGATTTCAATTCTTGTATACTTATGAAGGGCTGTTTTGTGACCCAGTATGTGATCTATCTTGGAGAATGTTCCATGTGCACTCGAGAAGAAAGTATATTCTGTTGCTTTGGGATGCAGAGTTCTAACTATATCTGTCAAGTGCATCTGATCCAATGTATCATTCAGGGCCCTTGTTTCTTTATTGACCGTGTGTCTAGATGATCTATCCATTTCTGTAAGTGGAGTGTTAAAGTCCCCTGCAATTACCACATTCTTATCAATAAGGTTGCTTATGTTTGTGAGTAATTGTTTTATATATTTGGGGGCTCCTGTATTTAGAGCATAGACATTTATAATTGTTAGCTCTTCCTGATGGATAGACCCTGTGATTATTATATAATGCCCTTCTTCATCTCGTTACAGCCTTTGATTTAAAGTCTAGTTTGTCTGATATAAGTATGGCTACTCCAGCTTTCTTTTGACTTCCAGTGGCATGATAAATAGTTCTCCATCCCCTCACTCTCAATCTGAAGGTGTCCTCAGGTCTAAAATGAGTGTCTTGTAGACAGCAAATAGATGGGTCTTGTTTTTTTATCCATTCTGATACCCTATGTCTTTTGGTTGGCTCATTTAGTCCATTTACATTCAGTGTTATTACAGAAAGATATGGGTTTAGAGTCATTGTGATGTCCGTAGGTTTCATGCTTGTAGTGATGTCTCTGGTACTTTGTCTCACAGGATCCCCCTTAGGATCTCTTGTAGGGCTGGTTTAGTGGTGACGAATTCCTTCAGTTTTTGTTTGTTTGGGAAGACCTTTATCTCTCCTTCTATTCTAAATGACAGACTTGCTGGATAAAGGATTCTCGGCTGCATATTTTTTCTGTTCATCACATTGAAGATCTCCTGCCATTCCTTTCTGGCTTGCCAAGTTTCAGTAGAGAGATCAGTCACGAGTCTTATAGGTCTCCCTTTATGTTAGAGCACGTTTATCTCTAGCTGCTTTCAGAATTTTCTCTTTATCCTTGTATTTTGCCAGTTTCACTATGATATGCCGTGCAGAAGATCGATTCAAGTTACATCTGAAGGGAGTTCTCTGTGCCTCTTGGATTTCAATGCCTTTTTCCTTCCCCAGATCCGGGAAGTTCTCAGCTATTATTTCTTCAAGTACACCTTCAGCACCTTTCCCTCTCTCTTCCTCCTCTGGAATACCAATTACGCGTAGATTATTTCTCTTTAGTGCATCATTTAGTTCTCTAATTTTCCCCTCATACTCCTGGATTTTTTTATCTTTTTCTCAGCTTCTTCTTTGTCCATAATTTTATCTTCTAGTTCACCTATTCTCTCCTCTGCCTCTTCAATCCGAGCCATAGTTGTCTCCATTTTATTTTGCAGTTCATTGATCGCATTTTTTAGCTCCTCCTGGCTGTTCCTTAGTCCCTTGATCTCTGTAGCAAGAGATTCTCTGCTGTCCTTTATACTGTTTTCAAGCCCAGTGATTAATTTTATGACTATTATTCTAAATTCACTTTCTGTTATATTGTTTAAATCCTTTTTGATCAGTTTGTTAGCTGTTGTTATTTCCTGGACGTTTTTCTGAGGGGAATTCTTCCGTTTCGTCATTTTGGATAGTCCCTGGAGTGGTGCAGAACTGCGGGGCACTTCCCCTGTGCTGTCTTGAATAACTTGCGTTGGTGGGCAGGGCCGCAGTCAGACCTGATGTCTGCCCCAGGCTACCGCTGGGGCCACAGCCAGACTGGTGTGTGCCTTCTCTTCCCCTGAGCAGTTGTTTTTTTTTTAAACATTCTATTTGTTGATGTTTTATAGGAAAAATGATTTTGTATATTGCTTTTATAGCTAGGAAATTTGTTAAACTATCTTTTTAATTCCAATAATTTCTCTGCATTTTCTTGATTTTATACATATATAATCATAACATCAGCAAATGACAGTTGTTTCTTCCATTCCAAACCAAATATCTTTATATAAATATATTACACAGATATAGCCTTACTGTGCTGACAAAGATTTCTAGTCTACAGCTGAATATAATGGTGACAAATATAATGGTGAAAGTCGACATCACTGTCTTCTTCCTGATTCCAAAGGGAAAGTTTCAGTATTTCAATAACAATTATATTTACCAAAGACTTTATGCTCTACCACAAGGGTCAGCAAACCACAGCCTGTAGGCCAAACCAGGACCACTGTTTTTGTACAGTCTGGAAAGGTAAGAATGGTTTTTACATTTTTAAATGGTTGGGACAAAAATTTTAAATGACAACGTTTTGAGATATGAGAGAATTCTAAGAAATTCAAATTTCAGTGTCTGCAAATCAAGTTTCATGGAAACACAGCCACACTTTTTGTTTACATGGTTGCTTTCATACTGCAGAGGCAGAGTGGAGTTGTTGCCAAAGGAACGGCAGATGGTATGTGACGTTCATATCACTTTGTACTGCCCCTTCCATGCACTACAAATTGCAGTGACAGAGTTACAAGTTGACAGAATTTCAGTGCTAGGTGTATTAATCACATATACCCATTGTGTCAAAACAAGAAGAAAGAGAAAAGTGAACTTCACAGGTTGCATTTTTAAGGCACAGTGGAGCATGAATTATATCGTTACTGATTTAGATGGTACAGCACTGTGTTATGCAATAACACTATAGCTGCTCTAAAAAAACACAAATACAGATTAACATTACTGGACTAAGTACTCATCACGGTATCTTTGACTCACAGGAAAGCAATGATTAGAAAAATTCAAATTTAAAAATTAAAATGTGATGTCAACAAAAGTTAAGTTTCTAAGTGGCTTGTTAGCCAAACAAGGAAAGCTGTTTCTTGGTAATGGATTAATTATATTATTTTATTTATTTATTTATTTATTTATTTATTTATTTATTTATTTATTTATTTATTTAAAAAACAATTTTTTTTTCAACGTTTATTTATTTTTGGGACAGAGAGAGACAGAGCATGAATGGGCGAGGGGCAGAGAGAGAGGCAGACACAGAATCGGAAACAGGCTCCAGGCTCTGAGCCATCAGCCCAGAGCCCGACGCGGGGCTCGAACTCACGGACTGCGAGATCGTGACCTGGCTGATGTCGGACGCTTAACCGACTGCGCCACCCAGGCGTCCCCTAATTATATTATTTTTAAATTGCAATGGCTAAAGAAATGTGTCCAGAGAAAATAAATTTAAGGTTATTAGCTTTTAGGTCAGAAGAGTTTCTCAAAGAGTTGAAGGTGTTGGAAAAACCACCAACAGTTAACTAAAAACAAGACAAACAACGTTCAGTGGTTTCCCTGAATTCTGGTGAGTCAACAGATGTTAACAATACTACTCGGTTATTTATTTGAAGAGTCAATGCCAAGTTTGAAGCAATGAAAAATTAGTTTCTGTCGCTAGTCGGTGTGGAATAACTGCAAGCTAGAATGTTTTCAAAGACGTAAGTGAAAAAGCACTAAACCAATACAATGTAAAGTGGCATTAGATGGGGCTGAAAAACATGGATAGAAGAAAATAGCCGTGGCAAACTTACAAAGCCTATTAAAATGTAAGGTTTTGTTCAAAAAGCCTACAATTATTCAGTTTTTTTTTTAAGTTTATTTATTTTGAGAGAGCGAGAGAATACCCCAAGCAGGCTCTGTGCTTTGAGTGCGGAGCTGGAGGCACGGCTTGATCCCATGTTGTGAGAATCACCAAACCAAAAGTCAGATGTTCAACTGAGCAACCTGAGCCACCCAGGTACCCCTCACTATATTATTCTTTAGCAAGTATTTTGCAAACAAAACAACAAAAAAAACTGAATCATGTTTTGAACCAATAGTTCTGAAGTTTTGTCAGGAACAGAAGCTCAAAATCCTGACTTGCTGTACCACACAGCAGTTAATGGCTTAATTAACAGTGGTAAAGTATTATTATGCTATTTTGATCTCAGA
Organism: Puma concolor; assembly: GCF_028749965.1. Taxonomy (NCBI): domain Eukaryota; kingdom Metazoa; phylum Chordata; class Mammalia; order Carnivora; family Felidae; genus Puma; species Puma concolor. Next base: position 16,117,147 of record NC_141672.1, on the reverse strand, counting down.
GTCTAGAATGAAAATTTTCAGAACCAGAAATGCCCTCAATTACTATTATAAAAACTTAACAGCTTTGGAAATTAGCTTTCACTGAAGATTTGATGCTGTTTCTTAATGAATTCAATCTAAAGTTACAATGTAGGGGCGCCTGGGTGGCGCAGTCGGTTAGGCGTCCGACTTCAGCCAGGTCACGATCTCGCGGTCCGTGAGTTCGAGCCCCGCGTCAGGCTCTGGGCTGATGGCTCAGAGCCTGGAGCCTGTTTCCGATTCTGTGTCTCCCTCTCTCTCTGCCCCTCCCCCGTTCATGCTCTGTCTCTCTCTGTCCCAAAAATAAATAAACGTTGAAAAAAAAAAAATAAAGTTACAATGTAAAAGAAGCAATTTTATGTAAAACTTATACCATGGTAAAGTTATTTTGACAATAACTAATGTTGTTTGAATAACATCATCAAGCAGCTTTATACTACTCTTCCTGTGCTATCAAAACTTGAAACAAGATCTCTATTCCCACACAAATTACAGGGGATATTTTTTTCAGAGGTGTTTTAGCAGAGTATGCTGGCCTACATTCCATGGGTGTGCCTTGAGGTTTTTTTTCTTTTTCTTTTTTTAAATGTATTTATTTAAACTCAAGTTAGTTAACATACAGTGTAGTATTGGTTTCAGGAGTAGAACCTAGTGATTCATCCCTTATATATAACACCCAGTGTTCATGCCAACAAGTGTCCTCCTTAATGCCCATCACCCATTTAGCCCATCCCCCTACCCACCACCTCTCCAGCAACCCTCAGTTTATTCTCTGTATTTACGAACCTCTTATGGTTTGCCTCCTGTTTTTATCTTATTTTGCCTTCCCTTCCCCTATGTTCATAATGTTTTGTTTCTTAAATTCCGTATATGAGTGAAATCATATGGGATCTGTCTTTCTCTAACTTATTTCACTTAGCATAAAACATTCTAGCTCCATCCACGTCATTGCAAATGGCAAGATTTCATTCTTTTTGAACGGGCCCTGGGTCTTGACATCTGCCCCCATGCCCTAGGAGAAAGCTACAAAGGTCAAGTTCAGTCAAAGGAAGACAAATGCCCTCAAGGCAAAGTGGCATTGGCCTGCTTGTGCTCCTAAATTCCCATTTTCTTTCACGATTTGGATAATAGTTCTTTAATATCTTGACTATTCCTTGAAGATTTTACATTTTAACCAACATTTTTAGTTGTTTTCAATGCAAGAGATCCTTCCCAATAACTTCCCCAACAAAACAGAAACCTAAGACTGAGCAATTACTTCTAAAGGACAAGCTGCCTTTTTTCCAACAGTTATGCAACTGGTAATAGCAGTTCTCCTAAAATGAATTATAAGATAGTTCCTAACAAAGCACATGGGTAAGTGTAATCCCACACTAAATTTCCAGGTGGACACAGAGCTATGGCATTTCCCATCCACAGAGAACTGAGTAGCGCAATGACAGCAAAAAACAGGATGGATTAACACTGTTATCTAGAATGATCAGGTTGCATATTCCACTTTATTTCTTATACTGAAGTAAATTTTACACAGGTTAGCAGTTAAACATACAAAATAAAGCCATTAAAACACAGAAGCATATACTGAAAACTTTTTTAACTTTGCAGATTTCTCGATGGTAGAAAACTCAGAAATCATAAAAGAAAATATTGTTCAGTTCATAAAATAACAAAAAAAACCCATTTGTGTGGCAAAAAACCTAAGCAAAGTAAAAAGCAAGTAACAAATTGGTGAAAATTATTTTCAACTTACATCAGAAACAGTTAATATCTATAACATATAAAAAACTGCTAACTATAAAGGAGGAAATAATCTACAATCCTACAAAAAATGATAAGAAATGTGAATAGATTACACAAAGGATTCCAGGGAACCAACAATGTTTTAAACTAGTAAATGAGAAAGAATTAAGCACTTTCCTGTTTTCTTGTACAGATTATACCCAAGATAACCAAATAGTTGATGAGGAGAAATTCTTTTTATAGAGATAGGATACCTAACTAATGACTATGAGTGATGAAGTTAAAATACCATATATGAAACTCTTAATAAAAGATCTAGGTCGTGGATTTTTGACAGGTGCAATACTGCCCCAAAGGGACTAAAAATGATTATTTTTTATTTGTTTCAAGCTTTTAAATTCTAGTTAGTTAATATATAGTGTAATACTGGTTTCAGAGGTAGAATTTAGTAATTCTTCACTTACATGTAACACCGAGTGCTCTTCACAAGTGCCCTTAGTGCCCACTAAGCACTGGCATCCTCTGCCTTCCTCTGCCCACCTCCCCTCCAGCAACCCTCAGTTTGTTCTCTATAGTTAAGGGTCTCTTATGGTTTGCCTCCCTCTCTTTTTTCCCTTTTTTCCTCCTTCCTCTATGTTCATCTGTTTTTTTTCTTAAATTCCACATGAGTGAAATCATATGGTATTTGTCTTTCTCTGACTTGTTTTGCTTCACATAATGCACTCTAGCTCCACCCACATCATTGCAAATGGCAAGATTTCATTCCTTTTGATAGCTGAATAATATTGGTGTGCACGCACGCACGTTTGTGTATATACCATATCTTCTCTATCCATTTATCAGATGAACATTTTGGCTCTTTCCATAATTTGCCTATTGTTGATAGTGCTGCTACAGACATTGGAGTGCACGTGTCCCTTCAAATCAGTGTTTTTGTATCCTTTGGATAAATACCTAGTAGTACAATTGCTGGGTCATAGGGTAGTTCTATTTTTAACTTTTTGAGGAAATGCCATACTGTTTTCTACAGTGGCTGCACCAGTTTGCATTCCCACCAAGAGTGTAAGAAGGTTCCCAAGGGGGCTAAAAATTAGTCCTTAGGAATGAAAATTTTAAATAGTATAATGGTTTGTGGCTCTCTAATGGGCCAAAATACAAAAACAGAGATGTACTTTTTGTGGTGTTAAAATTTCACATGAAGGGGGTATAATCTGGGGAAAAAATATCTAAAAATTCTCATTAGGAAAACAATTCAAAAAAGGTTGAGAAACAGTGAAGTAGATAATAACCATCAATGGCTGCTAAAATGATTTAAAAAAGAGAATACACATTAGATACCACCAAACAGGGATACACGTTACCGTCTAGGAAATATTCTTGGTTAAAATTTGTAACTGCATCTCGTCAAATCTCTAGACCTACTTATCAGTTTATACAATAAAGGGAAGAGAGAATGTATTAAAATACATTGAGTGTGCAAGTTGGCCAAATCCAGAATGTGGGGAGCTCTGGAAGGTGAATACTTAGTTTCTTCAACAAATAAGAATAAAAAGGGGGAGGGAGGATGGAAGCTACAGAAAAAGATTTAAAGGACATATCGACAACCAGGCACCCCAAGTTAAACCACAAATTTCTGATATCAGGTCCTGGTTAAGACATGAGAATTTGCATTTCTTATAAGGAATATTGATGCTGCTAGTCCAAGAACCACACTTTGAGAACCACTATCATAGACCATCTGCTAATTTCTTTCAAATATAGACAGATGTGAGATATTTTAAAGTAATTAGAGAAAAACCAATGAGCTAACAGAAAATAGGCAAAGAACTTGAACAGACAGGTCAGAGAAAAGGAAATACAAATGTCCTCTAAACATAAGTAAACATACTCAACACCTCTCAATATGAGAGAAATGAGTGTTTTCACAGCATAACAAAAGATCATTTCATACCTTTTGGGATAATTAGTGCTGCCATGGGTATGGGAAAACAGGCACTGCCATACGTTATATGGCATATATATGGTTATATACATACGTTTTCACACAGCATTCCTTTGGGTCCTTAGAGTTAGGCTCCAAGGAAGGTCCATATACTACAGTTGTTGATATGTCCTTTAAATCTTTTTCTGTAGCTTCCTTCCTCCCTCCCCCCTTTTTATTCTTAAGTTATTGAAGAAACTAAGTATTTGCCTTCCAGAGCTCCCCACATTCTGGATTTGGCTAACTTGCACACTCACTGTATTTTAATACATTATCTCCTCTGTTTATTGTATACACAGGTATATAAATGGTTATTGCCTCTATATAAGACATTATCTATCAAAATTTAAAATGCATACATCATTTGAACACTAAGAAGTTCCACAGAGATATGCATGTTTACACATGTACAAAATAGCATAGTAAAAGGACATTCATTGCAAGCACTGTATTTAATAGCACAAAACTGGAAGAACCTAAATTCTCATCAATAATGGACTAGGAAGATGGTAGAAGGATCCTAAGCTTACCTCCTCACATGTATACATGGAGGCAACAGCTACATGTAATACAATTCACTCTGAAGATAACCTGAAGATTAACAGGACAGATTGACTATAGCTAAAGACATAAAGTAGCAGTCAAAACAGGAATGGTAGGGGGAGCAGAGACATAGTCGGGTACCACATCCCCAGCACAACAAACTACAAGCAGGAGGGATATTCCAGGTACAGAGATCCACCCTGAGGACCAAGGGGATCAAGCCCCGCATCGAGTACCCCAGGCCCTTGGTATGTGTGGTAGAAAGATGAGTTCCTATAACATCTGGCTTTGAAAGTAAGTGGGGCTTAATTCCAGCAGCTTTGAAAATCAGCAAGACTTTACTCCAGGAGAGTCAGATGGCTACAGGGAATTAAGACTTTGCTCTGCAAGGGACCAGCACACTTCATCACTTGGTCAGAGACCCAGCACAGAAGTAGCAGTTTGAAAAGCACCGGGGTTTATTTATATCTGAAAGAGATTTACTGACTAATTTTAGGGTGCGTGCTGGAGGGGCAGGAATCTGTAGAAGCTTTCTCTGGGAATAGAAGTGCTAGCGAGTACCATCTTCTTGCTCTCCTTCAGCCTGATACTCTGTATCTATCTTGCTAGCACCCCTTGCCCTGCAGCAGGGTTCCCCTGTGGACTCACCTCACCCAACTTACCTGCTCCTGTAGGTGCCCCAATGAAGTGACTCCTACTCCACCATTCCTGGTGAGCAGCCTCAGCCAGGGCTGATGTCTCCCCAAAGTGACAACCACCCTGCCACACCTGGTGGGGAGCCTAGGCCAGACAACTACCCCTCCAAAATGACTCTTGCATCAGAGAAGGGGAGGCAGCCCCACCCAAACAGCATTCCCAGATCAACTGTGGCCCAATCACAATAATAGGGTGCACATGGCTCACACAGGGGACACTTCTGGGTCTGGTTCTGGTGACTGGGAGGGACTGCACTACTGGGCCCTGAAGGACACCTTCTACATAAGGTCACTATGTAGATCAGGAAAAATCAGGAAACGTAGCTCAACTACCTAATACACACAAATAAACTCAGGTCAGACAAAATGAGGAGACAAAGGATGAATATGTCCCAAAATGAAAGAGTTAAGACAAAACCTCAGAAAAAGAACTAAACAAAATGGAAGAAAGCAATCTACCTGATAAAGAGTTCAAACTAATGCTCATAAGGATGTTCACCAGACTTGAGTGAAGACTGGATGAACTTATTGAGAACTGGACCACTTTTTCTACCGTATACAAAAATTAGCTCAAAATGTATTAAAGGCCAAATATAAAACCTGAAACCATAAAACTCTGAAAAGAAAACACAGGAAGTAAATTTGGCCTTGGACATCAGCCTTAGCAATATTTTTCTGGATCTGTCTCCTCAGGCAAGGGAAGCAAAAATAAAAACAAAAAATAAACAATTGGGACTACATCAAAAAAGCTTTTGCACAGTGAAGCCATCAACAAAACAAAAAGGCAACCTACTGAATGGGAGGAAATATTTATAAAAGATATATCCAATAAGGGGTTAATATTTTAAAAATATAAAGAATTCATATAACTCAACACCAAAAGAAATCCAATTTAAAGCTGGACAGAAGACCTAAATAGACATTTTCCCAGAGAAGACTTGCAGATGGCCAACAGACACATGGAAAGATGGTCAGCATCACTCATCATCAGGGAAATGCAAATCAAAACCACAATAACATAATCACCTCACCCTTGTCAGAATGGCTAGTGTCTAACGACAAGAAATAACAAGTCTTAGTGAGGATGTGGACAAAAGGAACTCTTGTGTCTTACTCGTGGGAGGGTAAATTGGTACAGCCAATAAGGAAGCAATATGGATAGTTCCCCCCAAAATTAATATTAATACCATATAAGCCAGTAACTGCACTTCTGGGTACTGACTCAAAAAACCAAAACCAATAATTCAACAATATACATATATTCCCATGTTCATTGCTGCATTATTTATAACAGCCAAGATATGGAAACAATCTTAAGTACTCATCAACATACTAATGTATAAAATTGGCAAAGAAAAAGTCAAACTTCTACTCTTCACAGATGCCATGGTACTCTACATGGAAAATGCAAAAGACTCCATCAAAAAACTGCTAGAACTGGCACATGAATTCAGCAGAGTCGCAGGATATAAAATCAACGTATAGAAACTGCTGCATTTCTATACACCAGTAACGAAGCAGCAGAAACAGAAACCAAGGAATCGATCCCATTCACTTTTTTAAAGATTAGTTATTTGTGGGGCGCCTGGGTGGCGCAGTCGGTTAAGCGTCCGACTTCAGCCAGGTCACGATCTCGCGGTCCGTGAATTCGAGCCCCGCGTCGGGCTCTGGGCTGATGGCTCAGAGCCTGGAGCCTGTTTCCGATTCTGTGTCTCCCTCTCTCTCTGCCCCTCCCCCGTTCGTGCTCTGTCTCTCTCTGTCCCAAAAATAAATAAACGTTGAAAAAAAAAATTTTTAAAGATTAGTTATTTGAAAAAGGGCATGCGAGTGGGGAAAGGACAGAGAATGGGAGAGAGAATCCCATGCAGACTCCACACCATCAACGTGAAGTCCAATGTGGGGCTTGAACTCACACACTGTAAGACCAGACCTGAGATGAAGTCAGACACTTAACCAACTGAGCCACTGAGGCATCCCTCTATCCCATTTACAACTGTACCAAAAACTATAAGATACCTAAGAATATTCCTAACCAAACAGGTAGATCTTTAGTCTGAAAACTACACTTATGAAACACTTATGAAAGAAATTGAAGAAGACACAAAGAAAAGGAAAAACATTCCATGCTATGGATTGGAAGAACAAATATTGTTAAAATGTCTATACTACCCAAAGCAATCTATGCATTCAATGCAATCTCTATCAACATAACACCAGCATTCTTCACAAAGCTAGAACAAATAATTCTAAAATTTGTACGGAACCAGAAACCTTGAATAGCTACATCAATACTGAAAAAGAAAAGTGGCAGGCATCACTATTCCAGACTTCAAGCTGTATTACAAAGCTGTACTCATAAAGACAGTATGGTACTGGCACAAAAATAGACACATAGATCAAGGGAACAGAATAGAGAACACAGAAATAGACCCACAAGTATATGGTCAACAAATCTTTGATGAGGCAATAAAGAATTTCCAATGGAAAAAAGTCAGTCTTTTTCCAAATGGTATTGGGAAAACTAGACAGCAACATGCATACAGAACCCCTTTTTTATACCATTCACAAAAACAAACTCAAGATGGTGAAAGACCTGGGGCGCCTGGGTGGCTCAGTCGGTTAAGCGGCTGACTTCGGCTCAGGTCACGATCTCGCGGTCCATGAGTTCGAGCCCCACGTCGGGCTCTGTGCTGATGGCTCAGAGCCTGGAGCCTGTTTCAGATTCTGTGTCTCCCTCTCTCTGACCCCCCCCCCCCCCCCCGCCGTTCATGCTCTGTCTCTCTCTGTCTCAAAAATAAATGTTAAAAAAAAAAAATTAAAAAAAAAAAAAAAGATGGTGAAAGACCTAAATGTGCAAAAGGAAACCATCAAAATCCTAGAGGAGAACACGGGCACCAACTTCTTTGACTTTGGCCATAGCTACTTCTTATTAGACACATCTCCATAGGCAAGGGAAACAAAAGCAAAAATGAACTGTTGGGACTTCTTCAAGATAAGAAGATTCTGAAAAGCAAAGGAAACAATCAGTAAAACTAAAAGGCAACCTATAACAGGGAAAAAGATATTTCCAAATGACATATTGGATAAAGGGCTAGTATCCCAGATCTATAAAGAACTTACCAAATTCAACACTCAAAAAAAAAAAAAATCCAGTGAAGAAATGGGCAAAAGACATGAAGAGACAGTTCTCCAAAGAAGGCATTCAAATGACTAACAGACACACGAAAAAATGTTCAACATCACTCATCATCAGGGAAATACAAATCAAACCACAAATCAATACTACCTCACACCAGTCAGAATGGCTAAAATTAACAACTCAGAAAACAATAGATGTTGGCAAGGATGCAGAGAAAAGGGAACCTTACACTGTTTGTGGGAATGCAAACTGGTGCAGACACTGTGGACAACAGTGCTCTGGAGGTTCCTCAGAAAGTTAAAGATAGAACTACCCTACAATCCAGCAATTGAACTACTAGGAATTTACCCAAGGGATACAAACATACTGACTCGAAGAGGTACATGCACCCCAATGTTTATAGCAGCACTATCAACAATGGCCAAATTATAGAAAGAGCCCAAATGTCCATTGATGAATGGCTAAAGAAGAGAAGATGTGTACACACGCGTGTGTGTGCATACACACACACACACACATAAACACACACACACTCTCTGGAATATTATTCAGCCCATCAAAAAGAATAAAATCTTGCCATTTGCAATGACATGGATAGAACTAAAGTGTATTATGCTAAGTGAAATAAGTCAGTTAGAGAAAGACAAATACCATATGATTTCACTCATATGTGGAATTTAAGAAGCAAAACAGATGAACATAGGGGAGGTGGAAGGGGGGAAGAGAGGGAGACAAACCCTAAGAGACTCTTAACTATAGAGTACAAACTGAGGGTTGGCTGGTGGGGGGTGGGAGGTCCGTAGGGCAATGGGCTAAATGGTTGATGGATAAAGGAGGACAATTGTGATGAGCAGTGGGTGTTATATGTAAGTGATGAATCACTAAATTCAACTCCTGAAACCAGTACTACACGTTAGCTAACTGGAATTTAAATAAAATCTTGGAAAGAAAAAAAATAGATTAATGGATAAACAAGGTATGGTATATATACAAAATGGAATTGGCCATAAAAAAAGAATGAAATCTTGCCATTTCCAACAACATGAATGGACCTAGAGGATATTAAGCTAAGTCAAATTAAGTCAGGAAAAGCAAATACCATATGATTTCTCTTATATATGTAATCTAAAAAACAAACAAAAAAAACCCCAGATTCATAAATACAGAGAACAAACGTGGTTGTCAGAGTGGCGGAGGATGGAGAAATGGGAAAAGTAGAGGAAGGAGATTAAGAGGTACAAACTTTCAGTTATAAAATAAGTCACAAGATGAAAAGAACAGCATAAGGAGTATAGTTAATATTGTAATAACTTTGGTGATGACAGATAATAACTATACTCATTGCGGTCAGCATTTTGTAAAGTATATAATTGTTGAATCATTATGTTATACACCTGAAACTAATGTAATACTATATGTCAACTCTATTTTAATTAGAAAAAATAGTTTAGTTGAATAAATTACAGTATATCCATGCAGTGGGATATTATATGACTATTAAAAAGACAGAGATATCTGTGAACATGTTGATATGGAACAATCTTCAACTTATGTTATCAAGAGAAAAGAAATCTTGTAAGTTGTTTATTCTATTAAATACCAATTAATTATGTTCAGTTGTATACTGTAAGCTGTTAATATTTAAATCAAAGTATTTTTATGAAGTTTTTATGTTTTTCTAAGGAAAAATTCCAGCCTATGCAATTATGCTATGATCTGCTTACCTGACTGAACGATCGTCACTTCCAGTCACAGCCAAAGGTTTTGTAGGATGAACAGCAAGTGCCCAAAGTTCACCTTCACAATGCCCTTGCATAATTAGGAAAGGTTTATTCCTTTCATGCACCACAATTTCGAAAATTTCACTGTCCTGTGTTCCAACTAGAATGTGGTCACCTCGCCAGCAAACACTCCTCACAGACAAACCTAGTCAAAAGTAAATTGTATTTAAGATCAGTGCTGTAATAACATAATGCCGATCTGCTAAATCAATTTTTGTACCTTTTATCCCTTAGATGTAAGACAAAAGAAATCTCCAAGTCTTTGATCTACACATTGTCTTCAATTATCCATTTTGTTTGCTATCTGTAATGATAGTTCTCTCTTGCTATATGCCTAATTTCTATCCATCCTTCAAGACATACGTTCTTCTTCCTCATAGACAACTCCATAGTCTGACCACTTCTTCAGCCATCTCAAAATTAATTAAGCAGGAACGACAAAGTAATTGTACTATTTTTCTCTGTATAATAATCTGACTTTTCATGTGTCTATATTTCATTTCTTCCATCTGTTCACCAAAGCATTAAAAAGAGAGACTTCTACTTTTTCTGTATATTCCACAATCCCTTTTATAACCTTAGGAAAGCTAGTGTTTCTCTACTTTCTCATCTGTATCATGTGGCCAACATAAAGATACTGTGAACTTTACAATGTTCTTGTAAAGGTCAAATAGGACAAAGTGTCAAATTATTTTGCAAACTTTAAGGTACAATAATGCTCAACAAAACGAATGAAAATAGCGTAACAGTTAACATTTACTAGATGATTATTATGTGCCAGACAGTCTTCTAAACACTTTATACATATTAAATTAGCTCATTTAATCCTAGGAGACAGTCTTATTCTCACTTATGGAGGAGATTAAATATGTAGCCCAAGGTCACCCACCTAGTAAGCTGACTGAAATAAGGCTTAACCATAGACTTCTGCAACTTCCAATCCTAAGTACCGCGCTAGTGAATAAAACTCTTATTTTTATTGTGAAAGACTGTTTTAATATATCAATTTTTTAAGTCCCTAAAGAAGAAAAAATCTCCCAATTGAACAAAACTTTCCTCAACCCTCAACACGTTTTATTTTCAACAGTTTGCTAAATAGTTATATTTAGCATTCTAACAGATAAATATTTTCAAAATCCAAGGTTACCTAAGCAAGCCCTTATCCCATCTCTCTGTAAATCCCATTTTAATAAGCATTAGACATATACAAGAATCCCTGTCATAATAGAAAACCTAGACTGTCTTCAGGCAAACTCTCCTCTTCAATAAAAGGAGATCAATTAAATCTATACAGTAGGAATGGGTAAATTTAAATATCATTTATATTTATAAAACCTACATTTATATTTACTAAAGAAACAGACAATCCTTGGTACATTTAGAATCTGTCTAGTAGTGACACATTTGTTATTACCTTTGTATCCCTGGTCTGTTTCCCTGAGATCAATCACAGTAATCGGTTTAAAAGTTAAATCCCAAAGGCGAATACAGCCATCTCTGCCACCAGTAGCAAAGCCTTCTTCACAAGCATTCATACTAAAAATTCCTGCCTAGCGGAGAAAATAAAATAATTTAACAATATGTACTCTTTAAGAAAATCTGTAATGTAGGCAGAAACCCACTTTAAAAGATTTTGGTATGACAGCAATCAACAAATACAACAGAAAACACAAATGAAAATCTAGAAATAAATCTATGTATACATGTATCTATGTACAATATATGACCAATGATATGGACATATAGAGACATATATAAAGTTAAACCTTATACCACGTATAAAAATGAATTGTAGACATTACATTCTAAATGTGAGAAATAAATGTTAGAAAAGAGTCAAAAGAACATTTATGTAACTTTGAGCTATGAAAGACCTTTTATGCAAGGCAGTTTACCCATAAGCCATAAAGGAAAACAAATTTTTCATATGACAAAAGATATAAGCAAAGGCAAACAGATTGGGGAAATATCTGCAATGTGTATGACCACTGAAAGGTTAATACCCTAACATACAAATGAATAAAGAAAACCCACGGACAAAAATAACAAAAAAGAGCAAAGGGTAAGAAAAACCAATTAATAGAAAAGGAATTTCAACCAGTCAACAAATATATGAAATTACATATATTTAGGAAACAAAATCAAAACAAGAAGTTACTACTTGTCACCCAGAAAACAAGCAAAAATTTACAACAGTGGTTAAATCCTGCACTGAGGAATATGAAGAGCAAACTGGTATTTTTATATACTGATGATGAAAATGTAAGTTGCCACAACCTTTGTGAAAAAGAATCTGATATTTCTGGTCTTTTGCTTAAAGCAAGTCCTGTTCTAAGTAGTTCTTTAATGTATTTAATATGTAACATATTATATATTTATCGTGGTTCATATAAATACATTTAATAACTTTTCTACTTGAGATCTTACTGCTCACCATGGGGCAGCTCTGTGCTCTCTAGGTCCCTTCATTATGTGAGGGACCCAACTGCTAAAAATCCCTAATCCAAAAAACACTAAAAAGTTTTAACAACAGATTTTTTCCCAGTTTGATAACTTTTCTATATGAAAATCTCAGGAATTACAAAAATTAAATTCCGTTGCCACTCACTTAATGAAATAATAATATTAAAATTAAAAAGGTATATTTTTTCTAGAATATTACCCACAAGAGTTCTAGCTTTATTCTGTTGTAGTTAATCTAGAATACTTTTACTGTTGAATTTAATAAGCTTTTTATCAATAATACTCTGAGGAAGATACAAATACCAGAGCAATGGCTTGAACAAGGTAGTAATTATACTAATTTAATAAATATCTGCATGTCTAATTGCATAACACTTCTTCACTGAAATCTTGAAAACAGGCTAATTCAGTTAGAACAACATTTTTCAAGTAACTGAATTGACTAGAAAGTCTGCTACATTACATAATCTTTTGCTCTACAAGAAGGTAAGCAGTTATCGAAAAGTGTTTAAAATATTTAAATATACTTACAGTATGGGCTCCTTGTATTGTCCTTATAAGATTGATTCCTTTCCAAACATATATATCCCCATTAAGTGCACCAGAATATGTTAATTCATCCCTTGCACAGGCCAGGCACAAAATTGTCTGAAGGTCACCAGTTTTACCAAAGACCCCTCGTTTTGGGGTCAGAGCATTTCCACATAAACTCCAGAACTAAAAGGTACACAGTATAATCAAATTACCAAAGAATGCTTATAAAATAAAGTAAAATATTTCTAGTACTTTGAAGCTATATTAGATTAGCAGACTAAAAATTACCTAAGAAATTCCCTTATGAAACATTAGCTTTCAAATGTTCACATCCTCATCCTAGTGTTGTCAATAGCTATATTATAGCTGATAAGCCACTGGTTTCAATCCTTATCTGTAAGAATAAGGGGGGTGAACTAGATTATTTTAAAAATAGGCTATGCTTCCCCCCTTCAGTTTCTGAAAAAAATTTACATGAAACTCAGACATTGAAAGACTTGGCTATGGGTTAGCAATGAAAATGAAGATAAGACATCAGACACTCTTAGGAAAGAGGACCAACCTAACGTTAGTTAGGTAAAGTTAGTAAAGATGGGGGGAAAATGGTGTTCTCACTGATATTTTCAAAGCTGAGCAATTCTTTTACTTGTCAAGCTTAAAAGATACACATTTGGAATAATTAGTTCATTCTTAGGAGAAAATGGGAAGTCAAACATAAATCTTCATGACCAAGGTTTTTATTCTTTTATGTGAATTCAGGTAAATTTTAATAGTGTGTAGAAAGAAATAAACAAAAATGGATTAGGGCATTGATTTACAGAATAAATAGTTTTGCATAAAGAAATTTGGCCCAGAGAATAAATTCAACTTTATAGTAAGTAAATTACCACTTAAAATAACATTGATACATAAACATCTCCCCTCATCTGTTGAGATCTTATTTTAAGACCTAAAGATCTTAGTTTAAAACCTGAAGCCTCGGTGTGCCTGGGTGGCTCAGTCGGTTGAGTGGCCGACTTCGGCTCAGGTCATGATCTCGCGGTCCATGGGTTCGAGCCCCGCGTCAGGCTCTGTGCTGACAGCTGTGCTGACAGCTCAGAGCCTGGAGCCTGTTTCGGATTCTGTGTCTCCCTCTCTCTGACCCTCCCCCGTTCATGCTCTGTCTCTCTCTGTCTCAAAAATAAACGTTAAAAAAAAAAAATTAAAAAAAAAACCTGAAGCCTCAAAAAATTATGATACTTATCCATTCAATAATGAATGCTTTAATCAATGAATTTTTATGATTTTTCATTCTAAAAGCCCCATGATCCCTTTGCACAAGGATAGCTGGTTCTCTTCCTATCAGCAAATCCCTATTTCAACCTACTATTTATTTTCATCTAGGAGTGATTCTCAAATTTGGCTGCACATTAGACCTCACCTGAGAGAAATGATAAAACATAGTATGCTGAGCCCCCACAGAGATAAACTGAGACAGAATCTCCAGAGAGTCAAACCCAGGTATCCAAAATTTTTGATGCTCAGAGTAAAGCACTCATGTTCTATAATCCAGATCAATGCTAGCTAATAGAACTTTCCGCGATGATGAAAATATTCTCTTTCTCTATACATATATATATATACACACACTGTCCAATAGAGTAACCACTGGATACATGTGGGTCTTAAGCATTTGAAATGTGATGACTGGGGTGACAGAAGAAGTGATTAAACTTTATTTAACTTTAATTAACTTAAATAGCTACATGTAGCTAGTTGCTACTGTACTGGCCAGTGAAGTTCTAGATCATCTTTGGGACTTCGTTTCCTCACGTGTACTGCCTGTAAAGACATCTACCATACTTTCCATTGACTCAACTACAAGAAAAGAAATGTCACTCAGTAAAAATATAGTTTAATTCAGAAGAATCATGTGTTTAATACCTGAAAATGGAACTTTCAGTTTTATTTATAATACAAAACAGTAATGTTTATTAATTTGCCAATAATTTATTAAGCATTTTATATCAAGAATAACAAACACCATCTTGTTCATCACAGATGAAAAAGACAAAAATGTCTACCTTTGTAGTATTTGTACTACCCTTGCAGTAAGGTACAAATCTATGCTAGATTTCTACCTTAAATCTAGCATAAAGACTTTTGCTGAGTATCTGTTAAAGAAATAAAGACTTAATACTACTCATTATCAAATCAGTACCAGAATATCAAAACCAGAATTGCAGTGGCAGCTAAAGATGCTTTGGAGAAAATGCAGACGGAGTAAGCATACCAAAAGAAAGGATGTAAACACAGAACCTTACTTACTAGGAATTAACTGTTGTAAGGAACTGTTCTATCAGAGAGGGGAAGAAGCAAGTATTTCCAATGTGCACCAGGGATTTCAAAGTAATTGTAAACATAAGAATGAATATCACCACTGACTATATGGGCTTCAAAACCTGAACTATAATTATAAAACAAAATTCAGAGCTTTCATAAGCATAATAAACAGTGGCTACCAAAGGGTGAGGTCAAATCAAAGAGTAAATATAGAGAGAGGAAAAGATAATACTGTCAGAAAGATGACCAGGTGCTATGTGCTAGGAACTGACAAGCACTTGAATAAACACTGCCTTACTTAATCCAATCTACAAGGATTATATAGATTATATAACGTAAAAGCAGCCATATTTTTAAGATGTGAAAAAAGCTCAGTGAGGCTACATGACTCATCCCGGGTCAAACAGCTAAGCTGGTAAGTGGCAAAGCCAACTCTGTCCATGCTGCTTCCGTCACACCAACTTATCTCTGTGCAGGAAATCTCTTCCTTTGCTTGGCTTCCTATGCTCACATTTTACTCTGTAGGTGAAACATGAGAAAACAAGACCGATGTAGTAAAACCTACTTCACTAGACTATAAATTTCTTTATGGAAAGTGTTTTATTCATTCCCTACTCATACCTATACTCCTTACAGTGCCTCACACACAGTAATGACACAGTAAATGCCTGTTAGGTTGAACAGAATGTTAAAAATGTTGACATTTTAAAAATAAGTACTGTCAAAATCCTAAGACTCCCCTAAATTGTAAATAGTGTGGTGAGTACTTAGGGGCAGAGAGTAAGTATACATGACTATTATAAAACAAGACCTTTCTAGTACCTTGATATGTTTTACACCACAGCTGACAAGTTTATTTGGCTGGTACAAGTCCCAAGAGATATCAAATATCTGTAAACAAATCAGATTCATGGTTAAAATACTTATTTTCAGAATCACTTAAGAATCCATCCAAAAGACCAAATGCCCCAACACCCTACCTATCATAAAACAATATTCTTCAATGAATAATAATCAGAATCCCACACTTCACAATCTCATGAGAAATAAATATGTAAATGATATGAACAAAAATTATTTCTTAAATAAAGACATGCCATATGGTTTCACTCATATGTGGAATTTAAGAAACAAAACATGAACATAGGGGAAAGGGGGAAAAAAAGAGAGGGAAGCAAATCATAGAAGACTCTTTACTATGTAGAACAAACTTACGGTTGCTAGAGGAGAAATGTGTGAGGGATGGGCCAAAAGGGTAATGGGTGCTGTGAGGAGCACTGGATGTTATATGTAAGTGATGAATTGCTAAATTCTACTCCTGAAACCAATTTTACCATATATATTAAGCAGAATTTAAAAATTTGAAATAAAAATAAAATATTAATAAAAAATTATTTCTTAGCTTCTATGAACTTTATGAAACAACTAGTGAAGTGAAAATTAATGCCTCTTTTTAATTTTTTAAAAAATCTGGTCCAGGGGCATGTGAGTGGCTCAGTCAGTTAGGTTTCTGACTCTAGATTTCAGCTATGCTCATGGTCTCATGGTTTCTGAGATGGAGCCCTGTGTCAGGCTCTGGGCTGACAGCAAAGAACCTACTTGGGATTCTCCCTCTCTCTCCACCTCTCTCCCTCTCTCACTTTCTCTAAAAAAATAAGTAAACATTAAAAAAAATAAAAAATTTCGTCTGTAAGTCGCAAGAATGTTCAACAGAACTAGGGCATGAGGCAAGTACCTACATAATTTCTGCACAGAAAACATAATGAATAGAATGTACACTTAACACACCTAGAAACAGAGAACTTTTTTTAATGTTTATTTATTTTGAGAGAAAGAGAGAGAGAGGGCAGGGCAGAGAGAAAGGAGAGAGAATCTCAAGCAGGCTCCACACTGTCAGTGCAAAGCCCAACGCAGGGCTCAATCTCACTGACTGTGAGATCACGACCTGAGCTGAAATCAAGAACCAGATGCTTAACCAACTCAGCCACCCAGGTGCCCCGAGAACTTTTTTAAGCAACTGAAATAGGGAATGTTTTTATAGTTTTCTACCATACAAAACTACTTACATAAAGAATCCAAATATTTATTTCACAGTGAAAATTGTTTTTATTTTTTAGCTTTCTTTATTGTTTATGGGTCAAACAAAATTACCTTATACTTAAAATTTGGAGATCTCAGGCTTTGTTCTTGTCTAAGATTGCCAAAATTCTAAACTCTAACCAACCATTTTTGTTATAATAGCAAACGACAAAAAACCCAGCTGAAAATATGCAATAGAAACATGTACTTTAATAACAAAAGAAAAGCTCTTGAAAAATAATTTCATAGCAGAAAAAAACAATTCTGTTACTCTTCACCATGTTTCTTTTAACACCTGCCTGCATAATCACCTAAGATGCTTATTACCTTTAAAAATGTATAAAATTATATTCTTCAGTAATAATAAGGATTACATCTTATAAATTAATGTTTAACAAGTCACCATACACAGATTATATGAAAACCATATTGATGCAACTTTAAATACTAACTACAAAAATACTTTAAAAATTCCAACAGTACCATTCTTCATAATAATCTATTTACTAAATCCAAAGTGTGTAATGCTTTAAGTCAGAATATGCAATTACCTAATTAAAATATACAAATCTGATCTGTTACACTTTAATAATTATCTAAATTGTGTTTGTGAGTGTGTAACAGGCCCTTTTGAGAATCTCCTAAAAGACAAGTTTATTTTCCAAAATGCAAATACACACAAAATTTTCTATGCTACTTTTATAGATTCATTCATAGATTCCACCCCCGCCCCCCCCCCCCAATAGAATCAAACACTGTATCTCCTGTGCTGCTTCAGGTCATAATTTTACTACACACACACACACACACACACACACACAAATGAGACATTTTACAAGGCTTATAACAACGTTTTTGATGTATGTTTATAAAAGTAAATTTAATTAAAAAGTTGACTACAAAGTATTTTTTATGATTAACTTTATATAGCTTAGAACAAGGAATGTATTTTTAACAAGTTTCCAAAGTAAAAAATGTTAGGTCTCTAAAATTTTTAATATGAATACATAATTTCAAATTCACACATACATATCATTTTTCACTTTGTGATATATACATAACACATTAGTGATAAACCATACTAAATAGACCATAGGCATGAACCATTCATCATTTATCCTGAAGCAAACAATGGTTAAAAGTTTAGCGCTAACACTATGCATACTGAGTCATATTTTTGAATACTACAATACATACACGTTCTAAAATTTTCTGAGTATTTACAGTTGTACTTTAAATTATTAGTTACATATGAACTACCTGGCAATAACAAAGTACAGAAACACAAAATCCTCTGGCTCTCCTCTGGCTTTTCCCCCATCCAGTACCCAGTAGAAACCCCAAAGGAGAATACTTACTCTGTCTGTGTGGCCAGGGGCCATAGATAACATTTTTCCCCTTTTCCAATCCCAAACACAAACTGCATTCTTTGAATCAAGTCCAACTGAAACCAAGCGCTGAATTATATCCAGGAAGTCCATGAGGGAATAAAAAGCAAACAAATCAAAAAGGAAGCAAATTATAAACAAATTCTACTCATGGGCATCAAAACATCAAAACTTACACATTTATGTTTTATAGACCTAATAGAGAAGGGCTGGATGTATTTCATCTTGTTAATATTCACATATGCGTAGTTCTTCACATTAAGAAACAGAAGAGAGACTTCCATTCTAACAGTAGCACTGACAAAATACCCTAAAACATCTCTCCTGCCAAAAACTAAAAATGCTAGATAAAATGTAAAAACGTCTTTTTAAATGCACTGCTGAGCTGTCAAGGAATTAAGAAATCTGGAACAAAAACAAAGTGATTTCACATAGGAATCCTGGAAGGTAAGAAAGCTCCCACATCCACTTTACTCTAAAGGCACCAGCTAACTCTTAGTAAGCCTGATGTTTGTTCTGTAGACTGAACAAGAATGGGAGGGAGATAAGGTTTAAGGCCAGCCCAAGGTATAGATTTGAATTTCAGATATCTAAAGCAGTGAACTGCTCAGAGAAAGGGAAAACAAGAAAGTATCCCTCCCCTGTTTTTAAAGTTTGTTTGTTTGTTTATTTACTTATTTATTTATTTTGAGAGAGAATGAATGAATGAATGAATGAATGAATGACTATCCCAAGCAGGCTCCCTGCTATCAGCATGGAGCCTGACACAGGACTCAAATTCAGGAACTGTGAGATCATGACCTGAGACAAAATCAAGAGATGGGCGCTTAGTGGACTGAGCTACCCAGGCACCCCAGCCCTTTTTAAAAAACAGGTGGCGGAAGACAGGAAGATGGCGGCGTAGGAGGACGCTGGGCTCACCGCGCGTCCTGCTGATCACTTAGATTCCACCTACACCTGCCTAAATAACCCAGAAAACCGCCAGAGGATTAGCAGAACGGAGTCGCCGGAGCCAAGCGCAGACGAGAGGCCCACGGAAGAGGGTAGGAAGGGCGGCGAGGCGGTGAGCGCTCCACGGACTGGCGGGAGGGAGCCGGGGCGGAGGGGTGGCTGGCCGGCCAAGCAGAGCCCCCGAGTCTGGCTTGCAAAAAGCGGAGGGGCCTGACGGACTGTGTTCCGACAGCAAGCGCGACTTAGCGTCTGGGAGGTCGTAAGTTAACAGCTCTGCTCAGAAAGCGGGAAGGCTGGAGGACAAAGGGAAGGAGAGCTGCTGAGCTCCCGGACGACAGAGCTCAGTTTGGTGGGGAACAAAGGCGCTCGCCAGCGCCATCTCCCCCGCCCATCCCCCAGCCAAAATCCCAAAGAGAACCAGTTCCTGCCAGGGAACTTGCTCCGCGCAAACACCCAACTCTGCGCTTCTGCGGAGCCAAACCCCCGGCAGCGGATCTGACTCACTCCTGCTGCCACAGGGCCCCTCCTGAAGTGGATCACCTAAGGAGAAGCAAGCTAAGCCTGCCCCTCCTGCCCCTGTGCACCTTGCCTACCCACCCCAGCTAAGACGCCAGGTCCCCAGCATCACAAGCCTGGCAGTGTGCAAGTAGCCCAGACAGGCCACCCCACCCCACAGTGAATCCCGCCCCTAGGAGAGGGGAAGAGAAGGCACGCACCAGTCTGACTGTGGCCCCAGCGGTGGGCTGGGGGCAGACATCAGGTCTGACTGCGGCTCCGCCCACCAACTCCAGTTATACACCACAGCACAGGGGAAGTGCCCTGCAGGTCCTCACCACGCCAGGGACTATCCAAAATGACCAAGCGGAAGAATTCCCCTCAGAAGAATCTCCAGGAAATAACAACAGCTAATGAGCTGATCAAAAAGGATTTAAATAATATAACAGAAAGTGAATTTAGAATAATAGTCATAAAATTAATCGCTGGGCTTGAAAACAGTATAGCTGACAGCAGAGAATCTCTTGCTACAGAGATCAAGGGACTAAGGAACAGTCACGAGGAGCTGAAAAACGCTTTAAACGAAATGCATAACAAAATGGAAACCACCACGGCTCGGACTGAAGAGGCAGAGGAGAGAATAGGTGAACTAGAAGATAAAGTTATGGAAAAAGAGGAAGCTGAGAAAAAGAGAGATAAAATAATCCAGGAGTATGAGCGGAAAATTAGAGAACTAAGTGATACACTAAAAAGAAATAATATACGCATAATTGGTATCCCAGAGGAGGAAGAGAGAGGGAAAGGTGCTGAAGGGGTACTTGAAGAAATAATAGCTGAGAACTTCCCTGAACTGGGGAAGGAAAAAGGCATTGAAATCCAAGAGGCACAGAGAACTCCCTTCAGACGTAACTTGAATCGATCTTCTGCACGACATATCATAGTGAAACTGGCAAAATACAAGGATAAAGAGAAAATTCTGAAAGCAGCAAGGGGTAAACGTGCCCTCACATATAAAGGGAGACCTATAAGACTCGTGACTGATCTCTCTTTTGAAACTTGGCAGGCCAGAAAGAATTGGCACGAGATTTTCAGTGTGCTAGACAGAAAAAATATGCAGCTGAGAATCCTTTATCCAGCAAGTCTGTCATTTAGAATAGAAGGAGAGATAAAGGTCTTCCCAAACAAACAAAAACTGAAGGAATTTGTCACCACTAAACCAGCCCTACAAGACATCCTAAGGGGGACCCTGTGAGACAAAGTACCAGAGACATCACTACAAGCATAAAACATACAGACATCACAATGACTCTAAACCCATATCTTTCTATAATAACACTGAATGTAAATGGACTAAATGCGCCAACCAAAAGACATAGGGTATCAGAATGGATAAAAAAACAAGACCCATCTATTTGCTGTCTATAAGAGACTCATTTTAGACCTGAGGACACCTTTAGATTGAGAGTGAAGGGATGGAGAACTATTTATCATGCTACTGGAAGCCAAAAGAAAGCTGGAGTAGCCATACTTCTATCAGACAAACTAGACTTTAAATTAAAGGCTGTAACAAGAGATGAAGAAGGACATTATATAATAGTGACAGGGTCTCTCCATCAAGAAGAGCTAACAATTATAAATGTCTATGCGCCGAATACCGGAGTGCCCAAATATATAAAACAATTACTCATAAACATAAGCAACCTTATTGAGAAGAATGTGGTAATTGCAGGGGACTTTAACACCCCACTTACAGAAATGGATAGATCATCTAGACACACGGTCAATAAAGAAACAAGGGCCCTGAATGAGACATTGGATCAGATGGACTTGACAGATATATTTAGAACTCTGCATCCCAAAGCAACAGAATATACTTTCTTCTCGAGTGCACATGGAACATTCTCCAAGATAGATCATATACTGGGTCACAAAACAGCCCTTCATAAGTTTACAAGAATTGAAATCATACCATGCATACTTTCAGACCACAATGCTATGAAGCTTGAAATCAACCACAGAAAAACGTCTGGAAAACCTCCAAAAGCATGGAGGTTAAAGAACACCCTACTAACGAATGAGTGGGTCAACCAGGCAATTAGAGAAGAAATTAAAAAATATACGGAAACAAACGAAAATGAAAATACAACAATCCAAACGCTTTGGGACGCAGCGAAGGCAGTCCTGAGAGGAAAATACATTGCAATCCAGGCCTATCTCAAGAAACAAGAAAAATCCCAAATACAAAATCTAACAGCACACCTAAAGGAACTAGAAGCAGAACAGCAAAGGCAGCCTAAACCCAGCAGAAGAAGAGAAATAATAAAGATCAGAGCAGAAATAAACAATATAGAATCTAAAAAAACTGTAGAGCAGATCAACGAAACCAAGAGTTGGTTTTTTGAAAAAATAAACAAAATTGACAAACCTCTAGCCAGGCTTCTCAAAAGGAAAAGGGAGATGACCCAAATAGATAAAATCATGAATGAAAATGGAATTATTACAACCAATCCCTCAGAGATACAAACAATTATCAGGGAATACTATGAAAAATTATATGCCAACAAATTGGACAACCTGGAAGAAATGGACAAATTCCTGAACACCCACACTCTTCCAAAACTCAATCAGGAGGAAATAGAAAGCTTGAACAGACCCATCACCAGCGAAGAAATTGAATCAGTTATCAAAAATCTCCCAACAAATAAGAGTCCAGGACCAGATGGCTTCCCAGGGGAGTTCTACCAGACATTTAAAGCAGAGATAATACCTATCCTTCTCAAGCTATTCCAAGAAATAGAAAGGGAAGGAAAACTTCCAGAGTCATTCTATGAAGCCAGTATTACTTTGATTCCTAAACCAGACAGAGACCCAGTAAAAAAAGAGAACTACAGGCCAATATCCCTGATGAATATGGATGCAAAAATTCTCAATAAGATACTAGCAAATCGAATTCAACGGCATATAAAAGGAATTATTCACCATGATCAAGTGGGATTCATTCCTGGGATGCAGGGCTGGTTCAACATTCGCAAATCAATCAACGTGATACATCACATTAACAAAAAAAAAGAGAAAAACCATATGATCCTGTCAATCGATGCAGAAAAGGCCTTTGACAAAATCCAGCACCCTTTCTTAATAAAAACCCTTGAGAAAGTCGGGATAGAAGGAACATACTTAAAGATCATAAAAGCCATTTATGAAAAGCCCACAGCTAACATCATCCTCAATGGGGAAAAACTGAGAGCTTTTTCCCTGAGATCAGGAACACGACAGGGATGCCCACTCTCACCGCTGCTGTTTAACATAGTGCTGGAAGTTCTAGCATCAGCAATCAGACAACAAAAGGAAATCAAAGGCATCAAAATTGGCAAAGATGAAGTCAAGCTTTCGCTTTTTGCAGATGACATGATATTATACATGGAAAATCCGATAGACTCCACCAAAAGTCTACTAGAACTGATACATGAATTCAGCAAAGTTGCAGGATACAAAATCAATGTACAGAAATCAGTTGCATTCTTATACACTAACAATGAAGCAACAGAAAGACAAGTAAAGAAACTGATCCCATTCACAATTGCACCAAGAAGCATAAAATACCTAGGAATAAATCTAACCAAAGATGTACAAGATCTGTATGCTGAAAACTATAGAAAGCTTATGAAGGTAATTGAAGAAGATTTAAAGAAATGGAAAGACATTCCCTGCTCATGGATTGGAAGAATAAATATTGTCAAAATGTCAATACTACCCAAAGCTATCTACACATTCAATGCAATCCCAATCAAAATTGCACCAGCATTCTTCTCGAAACTAGAACAAGCAATCCTAAAATTCATATGGAACCACAAAAGGCCCCGAATAGCCAAAGTAATTTTGAAGAAGAAGACCAAAGCAGGAGGCATCACAATCCCAGACTTTAGCCTCTACTACAAAGCTGTCATCATCAAGACAGCATGGTATTGGCACAAAAACAGACACATAGACCAATGGAATAGAATAGAAACCCCAGAACTAGACCCACAAACGTATGGCCAACTCATCTTTGACAAAGCAGGAAAGAACATCCCATGGAAAAAAGACAGTCTCTTTAACAAATGGTGCTGGGAGAACTGGACAGCAACATGCAGAAGGTTGAAACTAGACCACTTTCTCACACCATTCACAAAAATAAACTCAAAATGGATAAAGGACCTGAATGTGAGACAGGAAACCATCAAAACCCTAGAGGAGAAAGCAGGAAAAGACCTCTCTGACCTCAGCCGTAGCAATCTCTTCCTCGACACATCCCCAAAGGCAAGGGAATTAAAAGCAAAAGTGAATTACTGGGACCTTATGAAGATAAAAAGCTTCTGCACAGCAAAGGAAACAACCAACAAAACTAAAAGGCAACCAACGGAATGGGAAAAGATATTTGCAAATGACATATCGGACAAAGGGCTAGTCTCCAAAATCTATAAAGAGCTCACCAAACTCCACACCCGAAAAGCAAATAACCCAGTGAAGAAATGGGCAGAAAACATGAATAGACACTTCTCTAAAGAAGACATCCGGATGGCCAACAGGCACATGAAAAGATGTTCAGCGTCGCTCCTTATCAGGGAAATACAAATCAAAACCACACTCAGGTATCACCTCACGCCAGTCAGAGTGGCCAAAATGAACAAATCAGGAGACTATAGATGCTGGAGAGGATGTGGAGAAACGGGAACCCTCTTGCACTGTTGGTGGGAATGCAAATTGGTGCAGCCGCTCTGGAAAGCGGTGTGGAGGTTCCTCAGAAAATTAAAAATAGACCTACCCTATGACCCAGCAATAGCACTGTTAGGAATTTATCCAAGGGACACAGGAGTACTGATGCATAGGGGCACTTGTACCCCAATGTTCATAGCAGCACTCTCAACAATAGCCAAATTATGGAAAGAGCCTAAATGTCCATCAACTGATGAATGGATAAAGAAATTGTGGTTTATATACACTATGGAATACTACGTGGCAATGAGAAAAAATGAAATATGGCCTTTTGTAGCAACGTGGATGGAACTGGAGAGTGTGATGCTAAGTGAAATAAGCCATACAGAGAAAGACAGATACCATATGGTTTCACTCTTATGTGGATCCTGAGAAACTTGACAGGAACCCATGGGGGAGGGGAAGGAAAAAAGAAGAGGTTAGAGTGGGAGAGAGCCAAAGCATAAGAGACTGTTGAGAACTGAGAGCAAACTGAGGGTTGAGGGGAGTGGGAGGGAGGAGAGGGTGGGTGATGGGTATTGAGGAGGGCACCTTTTGGGATGAGCACTGGGTGTTGTATGGAAACCAATTTGACAATAAATTTCATATATAAATAAAAAAAAAATAATAAAGTCAACCAGATGAATGGTAAAAAAAAAAAATAAAAAATAAAAAAGAGGTGGCATGCATGAAGGGGAAGAAAAACCTCCTGGCAAATGGATAGATATAAGCAGCTTTCATCTGGTTGTAGGGCCTAACTCCACATTAATCATAAACCCCTCAAGCGGAAAATTTTATTCAGAGTGGCCCCAAGGGTTGCAGTCTTCAGGCATCTTCAACAATGTAGCAAACACAGGTGAATATAAATCCTATCTGGAGAACTGACACTTCAATCCATCCCTCAAAGAATTCCTACAAGTAGCAATTCAATAAACACCTCTAACCCCCATAACCATGGAAAATAAGAAACAACAAGTAAGAATCAGCAAATCAAGACAAACAGCAAAATCAGTCCTATAAAACATCAGACATTGGAATTATCAGGTGAACAGAGATATAAAATTAAGGCTTCAAAATATCTTCATATGAAGAAGGAATAGGAGACTATAAAAAGTATCCAAGCATATCTGAAGAAGCGAATGGAATTTCTAGAAATGAAAAATAAAATAAATAAAATTTAAAACTCAGTGGAAGAGTTACATAGGCAAGTAGAGGGAGATGAAGATACAGAGTTAAAAAGAGGAGCTAGCAAGATGGAAAGTGTGAGAGAGGTTAAGAAACGTGAGAGATGGAATTCCAGCCATGGAGAAGTATCAGGGTCTGAACCTGCCCCCCTGCCATAAACAACCAGAAACTACACAAGTGTGCAAAAACAAACATTTTCAGACATTCAAAACAGGAAGTGAAGCACTGTGAACTCTCAAAGGGGGAGAAACAAACAAGGTGAGACCTGTACTTGCCCTAGCCTTCATCTAGGAGGCAATTTCCATATTATAGCACAGAAAGGTAGAATCCAAACAGGGCCCAGCAGACTTGCTGATTTGAGAAGACAGAGCGAGCCTAGAGTTCAGACGTCATGGCTAGGATTTGCAGAGCAGAGAAAGAGCTCCAGAAAATTTGTTTATGGGTCCCCTTGAGAACACCAATCTTTTCATGCCCAGGGTGAAATTCGTGAGGCCATGCAAAGAACAAATTGTGGACAAAAAGCAATTACTGGGGAGCTACAGCCAAAAAATTCCCAGAGATCATAAAGGGTCAGGATCACTCAAGTTCCCAATAGCCAGAATGGAGATAACTCTTTGAATTCACTAGGTATTCAGTAGGGATCCCAGAAGAGTTGCATCTTAGTGGCAAAGTTAAACCAGTAGTCCTAGAGGAAAAGCTACTCTAGCCCTGCCCCCCAAAAAGCTTGAAAGCAAGCTTTCACAAGGATTAAACTTATTCACAAGGAATTTCACAAGGATTAAACTTATTCACAAGGATTAAACTTATTCACTACCTGCCAGAACAATGTACAAAATACTTTATTTTTTTTAATGTGCAGAATACTTTAAAGGAATACAACAAAATCCAGAATTCAGAATATAACACATACAGTGTCCAGCATCCAATAAAAAAAATTATTGGACATGTGAACAAAGAAGAAAATGTGATGAATAACCAGGAGAAAAATCAGTTAATAGAAGCAGACCCAAGAATCACAGAAATGATTAAAATTAGGAGACATTCGCTATTAAAATGAAAATGTTCAGGATGCTCAAGAATTATTTTTATTATTTTTAAAAATTTTGTAATGTTTATTTATTTTTGAGAGAGACACACACACACATGCATACACACAGAATGCAAGTGGGGGAGGGGCAGAGAGAGAGGGAGACACAGAATCCAAAGCAAGCTCCAGGCTCCAAGCTGTCAGCACAGAGCCCGATGTGGGGCTTGAACTCACAAACTGTGAGCCGAAGTCGGATGCTTAATCGACTGAGCCACCCAGGTGCCCCAAGAATTATTTTAAAACATACAAAGAATAAAAAGAAATGGAAGATTTGAAAGAACATACATAACTTGTAAAAATAAATGTTGAATTATGTGAAATAAAAATTCACACCATAGGATTAACAGCAATTTAGAAAATTAAGAAAAGATAGATGAACTTACAGATACAGCAAGAGAAATGATTCAAAATAAAGCACAGAAAAAAAAAAAAGGAAAAAAATTGATGGTGCCTCAGCTAACTTTAGAAAAACATCAAGTGGTCTGGTATACAGGTAAGTGTAGTTCCAAAAGGAGAAGATGGAGGCAAAGAAAATATAAAATCAGAGAAATGATGGATAAAATTTTCTAAATGTGATGAAACTCATAAACCCAGAAAATCTAAGAAGTTCAATAAACTCCCAGCAGAATAATCACACACACAGAGAAAACATACATCAACACAAATGGTAATCAAATTGCTAAAACCAGTGCTAAAGAGAAAAATCTTAAAAGCAATCAGAAAAAAAGACAATTTTAGTATGGAGGAACAAAGATTAAAAAGTTATTCTAGATTTCTCATCTAAAGCTATACAAGTCAGATGACAATGAATAACCTCTTCAAAAATTCTAAGGAGGAAAAAGGCAACATAGAACAGTATACCTAGCAAAATTACCTTTGGAAAATTGGGTCAAAATAGGCTTTTTCAAGTAAACAGAAGGTGAGACCTGCACTAGAAGATATGATAATGGAAATTACTTCAGCCAGACAGAAATGATACACCTGTGAATTAAGCGTCCAAATGGTAAATATGTAAATAAGACTTTTATTTTTAATTTTCTTTTTAAACTGTTTAAGGCAAAAATAACAATAGTTACTATGGGATTTGCAAAATACATATAAGTAAAATGAATGAAGACAGCACAGTAAACAGAAGGAGAGAAAGGAAACAGCAGAATGTATTTTTTTCACATCCTTTCCAAGTGCACATGAAACTTCATGAAGATCACAAAATTCTGAATCACAAAATAAGCCTAACCAAATAAAAAAACCCTAAAATACAGAGTATGTTCTCTGACAAAAACAGAAATTAGAGTAACAGAAAGTTGTGCAGAAAATCCTCCAAATGTGTGCAAATTAACAATACACTTGTAAGTAACTGAAAGGGATAAAGAAGAAATCACAAGGATCAGCCCACGACACAGATTTTTTGCCCTGGGTTAGAAGCAGGGGTCAGCAAACTACAACCCTCAGGCCAAATCCTTCCTGAATCCTGTTTTTGTAAATAAAATTTTACTGGAGTGCAGCCATACCCATTCTTTTACAAGCTGCCCATGACTGCTTTCCTACCACAATGCAGGGCTGAGGAGTGGCAACAGAGACCATATGTATGGTCTACAAGGCTTAAATATTTACTGAGTTGTTACAGAAAGTGCACCAGTTTACTAACCTCTGATTTAAAGCATAGATTCTGGTATCAGACTACCTAGGTTTGAACATCAGCTCCATCTCTCATTAATTAATTAGATTACTTTCAGCAGTTATGTAGCCTCTCTGAACCGCAGTTTCCTCACCTATTAAGTGGGAATAATAAAAGTGTTTCATAGGGTTACTATGAGAATTAACATATATACATACACAGAAAAGTTAATATGTGGTTAATGTTACATAAATGTTTGTTATCATCATCATTGTTAATTTACCACAACCATAACTAGCTTTAAGAACCTATGCCCTCTACCTGTCTGAATGAGAAATGCCATCTAATACTCAGAAACAAATTCTGCAAAGTAGAATTACTATTTAAACCCTCAAATGGGCAGAATGAATGGCTCCCATGAAAAGATACAGTATATAGTTTGTTGTGGCTCTCCATCAAATCACCCTGGCAGAAAGACCAAGGGAACCAGAGGAGAGGACTTACTTTTCCTGAGAGTCTTGGGAATTACAGGGTATCAGTAAATATCTAGCTAAAAGAAATCTACCTACTGTGTAGAGATTAAAATTTCACAAAACAAATATAAAGTGAGGAATAGTCAGAGGGGGACTGCCCATTCTATTGATGCTTCTTCTCACTTGGCTCATCCTGCACACACAGCAAACCACAATGGGCCAAAAGCTTTAAAACTCCATGTATCTCCATAGAGCCTCGAAGCATCCAGCTCTGTACAGACAGTGAAAAAAAAGGAGATCTGGGAGCACTTCCTCTGTAGCCCTGATAAACTTAACATGGCCAAAATCAACCTCCCTCAGCACAGGTTAAGCAACAGCAGAGAGGATAAGAGAGAAATAACCAAGCCCATACTGCTTCCTCTCCTAGCTTTCTATCATTTTTTACTGTATCATGTTTTCTCACATTTACCCAGCCTGGGTA
This sequence comes from Puma concolor, assembly GCF_028749965.1. Taxonomy (NCBI): domain Eukaryota; kingdom Metazoa; phylum Chordata; class Mammalia; order Carnivora; family Felidae; genus Puma; species Puma concolor. Next base: position 16,087,440 of record NC_141672.1, on the reverse strand, counting down.
GGTGAGGAAGAAGATAAAGTTTTCCAGTAAAAGTAACGCTTTAACCATGTAAGAGTTGGGTAGAAAAGTAAGAGAAAGTGCCTTTCAGACCAAAGGACAGCAAGATTAGAGAGATCACGGTGCCTTCAGGAAAAAGCCTAATTCGGGGTAGCTGAGGGGAGGAGTGCCAACTGGAAAGTGGCCAGAGACAAGGCTGGAGAAGCAGGCCAAAGCCAGAGAAAGTTTTTTTTTGTCTTTTAAGAGAGTTGGAATAAAGAGAGATTCAGTTTTAAAGGTATCATACATCGTATATTTGTATGACATTTGGCAGGGATGGGGGGCGGTATCTGGAGTTGAGGAGAGAAGCTGGGGCCTCACTGTCAACTGACATGGACATTAAAATCATGGCTCTAGATGATCACCTAGAGAGAATAAGTAAAAAGAAAAGAAGGCCACAGATTCCTAAAGAACACTGACATTTAAGAAGCAGACAGAAGGAAAGGCACCTTTAATTAAGAAGTAAAAGTCAGAAAGGGAAAAAGAAAACCAGCTTCTCGAATTTCTCCTTGATCCCAACAAAATCTTAGTTGTGTCCATTAACTGAACTGGATTTATTAAAAGATTCTAGTGCACTCAATGCTCAAATAAGAAAACTATCCTAATAGACACAGCGAGACGCATCCCATGAGTTCCTGCAACTGTAAACCATATTCAAATAACAAACAATTATACTTAAAAGATGTTAGTATGTGGGCCCTTGTGGTCTCAATGTTCATTACACAAGAACTAATGATCACAATGTCACAAAGTAAAATCACAAATTTTGCAAGAGAGGCAGGACTTGATGGACTAAATACTGGTAAAATCTACATAAAATCATTAGAAATTAGGATCTGGCAGAGAAATAGAAAAAAACTCAAGAATAATACAATAGGCACTTGAGATATGTCAAGTTAGCAAGAGACTGCTAAAAGGCACTTGGAAAAACCAGTGAACTCCCCTAATATTTTTGCAAAAATTACTCTCTTGATAATCATGTGCCAAAAGGCTAAGGTACACTAAAGCCTTTTATTTTGTACCATCATATAATTGACAAAATTAAGTTAAAAACTAATGCTTTATTCTTAGTTCATTCTGTAAATCACCAGAGCTGTAACTACAGCTTAGATTTTGTTCAACATGAGAAATGTTTTTGCAGTGTACTGTTGTATTTGCAAGATAAAGTATCAAATTTCCCTTCCTCCCACTTAGAAATTTTAGTCCCTGTTTGATGTGCGTTATAGAAACAGACTTTTCAGGCCCTAATTATTCTCAGTAAGGCAGACTTCTGGTGTCAGAGTGGATATTCAGTCCATTTAGAAGAAAGCCTCTGGGAAAATAATATTCAGCATTACTGTTAACAGGGAAATTCATTGGATAAATCTTAATAGAGCACTATTATAAAATGCAAAAATCACAATTATTTCCTAGTTGATAGCTCATAAACAGTTCAGATATTAGTGAAAATATTCTCAAATATATTTTTTAACTAAGGCATTTTCTCAATAGAATTTCAGAGATACTCTTCTTAATCTTCAGTCGGCAGCAGTTCCTTATAAGCTTTAATTGTATTTAAGATGGCTGAATTTCTTCTGAAATATAAATAACTACTTCCTAAGTTCCATGTTTGGGAGGCAGGAGAGCATCGTGATTAAAAACATGAGCTTTGGAGTGTGACTGACCTGGGTTTCCGCTCTGGCTCCATTTACTAGCTGTGTAACCTGGGGCAAGTTATTTAACCTCTCTAAGTCTCAGTTTCTTTATCTGTAAAATAGAGATAATAATAGTATCTATTTCATAGGGTTGCTGTGAGGATTAAATAAGATAATGCAGGCTCAGCACAATGCCTGGTACTTAGTATGTGCTCAGTAACTTTTAGCTATTATTAAAGTTTTTTATAAGCTTAAACTTTTAAGTAACACATTCTCATGAAGATTTGTGATAATAAAATACATGTACCAAAGGCTTTTCTTATAAGTTCTACAAAATAAGCAAAATTAAAGGCTTTCAACTAGGAAGAGCTATGGGCATGACTTCTCCTTATATACACAAAAGAAATTCCTCAGCAATGCAACACATAACATTTAGAAAGAGCAATTTCAAAATTAGGAAGAAAACATCTATGTTGAAAGAATACAGATACTTATAGTTAATACATCGTGGACTTCATAACACCTTTAGTAAATGACTAAAAAAAAAATCCATGTACGTTTGTTTCATAAAATTTAATCTCCCAAGAGATAGGTTAAGAGTAATTCTCTTCCTTTTAAAAAAGAAAATAAAATTGATATGAGGACAGTAAGGGACTTGAAAAATAGCAAAACAGGACATGAATTAAGGTTCTGTAATTGCCAATCACTGCTACAATACTAATATTAAACCTAGAAGCACATTTTTCCCCAAATGAAAGGTTCCAATTAAGTCTTAAAGATCTCTTAACAGACTCTTAACAGAAAGGTATATTAATCTATGCTACTCAAAGAAGCTATTCCTTAGTTATAAATAAAATATCTGTCATTTTCAAGAGAACAAAACACAATGTGATCTGTTTTTATAAAATCTCAACCTATAAAATTAATTTTACGAACTGAAAAGCAGGCAACTAAAATCTTTCTAAAAGTTAAAATGACTGTTAAAGTCTAATTTTAACATAAAACTGTTAAAGACTACAAATTAACCATACCTGCAAAATTCAACTTCTTACCACTTCTTAAATATGTTTTAGGTATAACAAGTTCCATGAAAACACCATAAAAAAGTTCTTGGCCTGTTTAATTTTTTAAAATAATCATTCACTAGAAGTAGATGATAATTTGGGAACTGATAATTATATCTTTTGTTTTCAACTTTGATTTTGTATAAAAATAGCTCTTATAGGAACAACCTCCTTATTTTCAATAAAAAATGTAACTTCAACAGAAACCTTTAAAATAACTGAAAATTAAAATGTATACAGCTCTACTTAGAGAAACTTAGTTTTCCTAAGATGTCTTCCTAAGACGTCTTTCATCTGTCTTATCAACATACACTACCTGGAAAAGTTATATGTAAAATTTCTAGGACAATTAGGTAATATCCTACTGAGTCAGAATCTCTTTGGCTTTTATAATAGTATTAATTCAATTAAAAAGTTTGTGATATGTGAAATAAAGACCACTTATTGTTCTTATTTTTATTATATTCATCAACTATCCACCCAATGTACCTCCACCCTTGAACAAACAGGTACTTTTCATCAATTGCTTTCCAATTTAATATTTATAGATTTGTAATCATTTCTTATAGTACACGTTTATAAGATGTAGTTTAGAAAAAGAGAAAAAAAATCACATACCTGCCCGTCTAAGTCGAATGCTAAACAAGCTATACCATGTGTATGAGCATCCTTTAGAATTGATATGGTCTGCACAGTGTATGAATCCCAAACACAGATATAAGGCTCTTTCCCAACTTGTCCCGTTGCTACCAATACTCGTTCAGGATGCAATGCAAGGCTGCAAAATAAATAAATAAACTGGCTTAAAACTGTTTATAGAGCTTTTATATTTGATATACATAAACTTTATATATACAAATGCAAAATTTAGACTTTATCCATTTAATATAATTTGGATTTAAAATAACTTCTAGGGGCGCCTGGGTGGCGCAGTCGGTTAAGCGTCCGACTTCAGCCAGGTCACGATCTCGCGGTCTGTGAGTTTGAGCCCCGCGTCGGGCTCTGGGCTGATGGCTCAGAGCCTGGAGCCTGTTTCCAATTCTGTGTCTCCCTCTCTCTCTGCCCCTCCCCTGTTCATGCTCTGTCTCTCTCTGTCCCAAAAAATAAATAAATGTTGAAAAAAAAAATTAAAAAAAAAAATAACTTCTAGTGGGGGTACCTGGGTGGCTCAGTCAGTTAAGTGTCCGACTTCAGCTCAGGTCATGATCTCACGGTTTGTGAGGTCGAGCCCCGCGTCAGGCTCTGTGCTGAATGCTTGCTCGGAGCCTGGAGCCTGGAGCCTGCTTGGGATTCTGTGTCTCCTTCTCTCTCTACCCCTCCCTCGCTCATGCTCTGTCTCACTCTGTCTCTCAAAAACAAGTAAATGTCAAAAAAAAAAAAAAATTAAAGTAACTTCTAGGGGCGCCTGGGTGGCTCAGTTGGTTAAATGTCAAACCTCAGCTCGGGTCAAGATCTCACAGTTTGTTGAGTTCGAGCCCCGCTTCAGAACTCTGTGCTGACAGCTCAGAGCCTGGAACCTGCCTCTGATTCTGTGTCTCCCTCTCTCTCTGCCCCTCCCCTGCTCATGTTCCTTCTCTTTCAAAAATAAATATTTAAAAAATTTTTAAATAAAATAAAATAACTTCTACAAAAATCCATACTGAGTTATTACTTGACTAGTATATGTATGTTATGACCAGATGATGACAGACTTCAAAATCTCTGTAATATGATATAATGTGTGTAAACTTTGCAAGAAAAGAATTCTCACAATGGATCAATTGCACCACAGCAACAAATTAGTGGCAGCCTTACCACATGCCACTTTCTCTTTTGGTATTCATCTGTTTTTAAGCCCTCTCTCCTATTTTACTTTTATTACATGACATTACACAAAATCTTAGCATCCAAAAATAGCACTTAGTAACACTCCTATGGTAATAAATTATAAACCCCATTTTTAATTGAAGTAAAATTGGTATATAAGTTTTAATTATATAACATTTTAATTAAATATCTGTGTTCATCTCAAAGTGATCACCTCCAAAAGTCTAGTTATCATCTATTACCACACATTTGACTCCCTTCACCCACCCCTCAACCGCCTACTCTTGTAGTAACCACCAATCTGTTTGTGTCTATGAGTTTGTTTTTATTTGTTATATTTTATTTTTTTAGATTCCACATATGAGTGAAGTAATACTATTTTTTACTTTCTCCTTCTGACTTAGTTCACTTAATACCCTCATGGTCCATCCATGTTGTCAACATCTGATTTCATTCTTTTTTATGGCTGAATAGTATTCCATAATGTCTATATACCACACCTTCTTTATCCATTCATCCACTGATGCATATTTAGGTTGTTTCCATATCTTGACTATTGTAAATAATGTTGTAATGAACATCAGGCTGCATATATCTTCTTGTATTAATGTTTTCATGTTCAGATAAATGTCCAGTAGTGGGACTGTTGGATAGTATGGCAGCTCTATTCTCAACTTTTTGAGGAATAACCATAGTGTCTTACACAGCAGCTGCACTAATTTATATTCCCAGGGTTTTATTTACATATGAGGGCTCCTGTTTCTCCACACCCTCTCCAACACTTGTTATTTCTTGTCATTTTGATGACAGCCAATCTAACCCATATGAGGTGATATCTTATTATAGTTTTGGTTTGCATTTCCCTAATAATTAGTGATGCTGAACAGGTTTTCATGTGTCTGTTAGCCATTTATAGGTCTCCTCCTTTAGAAAAATGTCTATGCAGATCCTCTGGTCATTTTTTTATTTGAGCTGTTTTTTGTTAAGTTGTAGGAATTTTTTAATATATTTTGGATATTAACCCCTTGGCAAATATGTAATTTGCAAATATCTTCTCCCATTTAGTAGGTTGCCTTTTCCTTTTGATGATGGTTTCTTTCACTATGCAGAGGCTTTTTAGTTTGATGTATTTCAATATGTTTTTTTTTTAAGGTTTATTTATTTTTGAGACAGAGAGAGAGAGAGAGAGAGAGAGAGAGCGCGCACTAGCAGGGAAGGGGCAGAGAGAGAGGAGACACAGAATCCTAAGCAGGCTCCAGGCTCCAAGCTGTCAGCACAGAGCCAGATGCAGGCTGGAAGTCACAAACCACAAGATCATGACCTGAGCCAAAGTCAGACACTTAACCAACTGAGACACCCAAGTGTCCCTCAATTTGTTTGCTTTTGCCTTTGATTCCCTTGTCTTTGGAGTTAGATCCACAAATACATTGCTAAGACTGATGTCAAGGATCTTGCCACCTGTTTTCTTCTAGAAGCTTTATGGTTTCAGGTCTTACGTTCAAGTTTTAAATCCATTTTGAGTTAATTTTGGGGTACACTATAAGATAGTGGTCTAGTTTCATTCTTTCGCATGTGGCTGTCCAGTTTTCCCAACACCATCTTTTGAAGAGACTGTCCTTTCTCCATTTTATGCTCTTGGCTCCACTGCCATAAACTAAATGTCCATACACGTGTGGGTTTATTCCTGGGCTCTCAATTTTGCGTCACTGATCTATGTGTCTGTTTTTATACCAATACCATAGTTTTGGTTTCTATAGCACAAATATCATTTCAAAAAACAGAAAAGTCACCCATAGTTCACAGAAAGTAGTCTGAGTCTTTAAAAATAAGACAAAGACCATACAGTTGGTAATGGTTTATGTACATTAGCAGGAGGCACGAAGTAAATACAAATTTCTCCTTCATAAATTTTTCTACAAATAGATTTAGGTTATGAGATTCATCTTTAGGAGAAAAAAAATCACTCCTGGCCTCACAGTCAAGGATGAGTTGAAAGTGGGAAAAGTTAGGAGGGTATTAGGACAGAATCAACTGATTGGATGTAGTGAGTGGGGGGAAAGAAAGGTCTAAGATGACTCTTGGGCTTCTGGCTTGAGCATCTGGATGGCTTAGATGGTATTCATCAAGTCAGGGAATACTAAATGAGTAACCAGAGGGAGGGAAGATAAGTAGGAATGGAAGGTTGGCTCAACATATAAAAGTCAACGAATATATCATAGTAATAGAATAAAAATCAATCCTAAAAAAAATAGAAAAGTAAAACAAATACAAACCCATATACATTAATCTCAATAGACACAGAAGACGCATATGACAAAAACCCAACCCCTTTTGTCATAAAAATACACAACAGACTATGAATTAAAGAGAACTTACTCAACTTGATAAAGGGGAATCTATGAAAACCCACAGCTATTATCACATTTAATGGTGAAAGCCTGAAAGTTTCCCCTCTAAGTACAGGAAGGAGACAAGGATGTCACCTCTTGTCACTTCCATTCAACATGATACTGGATATTCTGAACAGGACAATTAGGCAAGAACAAGAAACAAAAGGAAGAAGTAAAACTATCTCTACTTATAGATGATATTATCTCGTATAAAGAAAATCCTAAGGAATCCACAAACAACAACAAAATAAATCCCAAGTAGAGTTAATAAGCAATGTGGTAGGATATAAGGTCAATATAAAATATCAATTATATTTCTATACACTAGCAATGAACAATCTGAAAATTAAGTTAAGAAAACAATTTCACTTATGATAGCATCAAAAACAACAAAACATTTAGGAATAAATTTAGCAAAAAAGTACAAGACTTGTACACTGAAAAGTACAAAACATCGTTCATTTTTAAAAGATCTAAATAAGTGGAAAGATACACTGTAATATAATTACAACGTGTTATATATAATATTGTAATACTGCAATTTTGTTAAAATGACATTACTTCCTAAATTGATCAGTAGCTCCCAGCTACCCAAAAACAGGAAATGACAAAAAACAAATAAGTCTCCAACAGTTTACCAGAAAAAGGCAATCCCATCAATGTCCTAAAGTCCAGGAACTCCCTACTATCTTAATGTTAATGCTTTGCTAGAGGGGAAAAACAACCTTAGTTTGACAATAGCTAGGCCTCTAGTAAGTCTTTAGCACGGGAAAGTCTCTTTGGAAACTCCCTCTTGACTTTATCTCCTACCTCCCCCCACATAAAACGGTCACCTCCCACACTTGCAATGCGTACTTCCTGCCCAGAGTCCTGTCCCCGTGCTTTAATAAAATCACCTTTTTGCACCAAAGAAGTCTCAAGAATTCTTTCTTGGTCATTGGCTCCAGACCCCCACCACCCCAAAACTTCACCAAAAATATTCCATTTTTCTACAGCTTCTATTTCCTTGCTGAGAACTTAAAACATTTCATTTGTTTCAAGAACATTCCCATTTACTTCACGGCATATAGTTATAACAACTGCTCTAAATTCTTCGATAATTCCAACACTTACTTCATTGTGGGGCTGATAACTACTGTCTTTTATAAGTTCTTAAGAATTTCCTAATTTTTTGTGAGATCATTTTGGATTATATCCTGGACATTTGGAATACTGTGCTATAAACCCTGGGCCCTGTTAAAATCCTCTAGAGAATGCTGTGTTTCAGCAGGCAAGCACTCTGGTTAGGTTCAGGGCACATGTCCCAGTTCTCCTTCTATGGTCCCAATGTTAGTTTAATTTTTAAAGCCTTTGTAGTATTACCACATGTACACACCACAGGGGCCAATTTGGAAGCTGGATGATTATAGTTCAGTTTTCAAAGCCTTTGATACGCTGTTTCTAATTAGTTCCAACCATGTGCAGCGTAAGAGTCTAGGACATCAAATGTAACTTTATGAGATCTCCCTGCTCTCCATAAACTCCCCCAACTCTCAATCTCCCAGGGGCTCTACTTCATCGTACTATGACTAGAAAGTCCAGAGTATGAGCCTCTGGACACTGTCGTGCTCTTCCTACAATTGGGTCAGACTCTGGGCAAAAAGCATTTGGCCTATTTTTTAATTGGTCTGTTGTCCTATTACTGCATTGTAAGAGTTCTTGATATATTCTGGATACAATTCTTTTCTCAAACATATGTTTTGGAACTGTGTTTCCCAGTTTGGGGACTGTCTTCATTTTCTTAACGGTATCTTTTAAACAGCAAAAGATTTTAATTTTTAAAAATTTTTTGTTAATGTTTATTTATTTTTGAGAGACAGAGCGAGAGCATGAGTGGGGTAGGAGCAGAGAGAAAGGGAGACACAGAACCCAAGGCAGGCTCCAGGCTCCTAGCTGTCTGCACAGAGCCCCACACGGTGCTTGCACCCACAAACCGCGAGATCATGACCTGAGCTGAAGTCGGATGTCTAACCGACTGAGCCACCCAGGTGCCCCAAAAGATTTAAAAATTGTTGAGACTTTTTATTTTAGACTAATTAGATTCATCAAAAAAGTTGCAAAAATAGTATAAACAGTTCTCTTAAATCCCTCACCCCACTGCTCTAGTATAATCTTGGTACAATAAGAAAGAGGAAATTAACATTAGTACCCCCTGTAAACTACTTATTCAAAATTCACCAGTTTTCTCACTGAAGTTTTTCTGTTTCAAGATCCTATCCAGGGTAGGATAGTTGCATTTAATTCTCATTAGCAACTTCAATCTCTGTAACAGTTTCTTTGTCTTTCATGATGGTATACTTTTGAAAGTCTTTTTTTTTTTTTAATGTTTATTTATTTTGAGAGACAGAGAACGCACACACGTGAGTGCAAGCCAGTAGGGGAGGGGAAGAGAGAGGGAGAGAGTGAGTCCCAAGCAGGTTCTGTGCTATCAGCACAGAGCCCAATCTGAAGCTCCATCCCATGGACAGTGAGACCATGACCTGAGCAGAAACCAAGAGTTGGATGCTCAACTGAATGAGCTACCCAGGCGCCCCTTTTTTAAAAGTCTTCTTAAATTTTTTTTTTTAACATTTATTTATTTCTGAGACAGAGAGAGACAGAGCATGAGCGGGGGAGGGGCAGAGAGAGAGGGAGACACAGAATCCGAAGCAGGCTCCAGGCTCTGAGCTGTCAGCACAGAGCCCGACGTGGGGCCCGAACTCACAGACCGTGAGATCATGACCTGAACCGAATTCGGACGCCTAACCGACCGAGCCACCCAGGTGCTCCTAAAGTCTTTTTAAAAAAGTGTTTATTTTGAGAGAGGGAGAGAGAGAGAGAGAATATATGATGCTATACTTTTGAAGAGTACTAATCACTTATTTTGTAAAATGTCCCTCAATTTGGATTTGTAACACATTTTTCCATAATTGGAGTGAGATCATGCATTTTTGGCAAGTATACCACAAAAATTGTATTTGTTCTTCTTAGTTCATCATATCAAGGATGTCAATGTGCATTATTACTGATGATGTTTACCTCAATTCCTTAGATAAGCTGGTGCTTGCCATGTTTTTCCACTGTAAGGTTACTACAAAGCTTCTCTTTGTTGTCAATATGTATTTTAGGGGAGATGCTTTGACTCCATGCAGATCCTGTTTCTCCTCAAACGTTCATTCACTAATTTTAGCATCCACTGCTAGGCCTTGCCTGAAACAGTTGCTACTGTACTATTTGCCTTATGCGATCCTCCTATTTCCTCTTTTCTTCTACATTTATTGATTGGAATTCTACCATAAGGAAAATTTTTTAATTTTAATTTTTAATTTTTTGAGTATAGTTGACATACAATGTTACATTAGTTTCAAGTGTACAACATAGTGTTTCAACTTCTCTATATGTTATGCTATGCTCACCACAAGTGTAGCTACCATCTGTCACCATACAACACTATTATAGTATCATTGGCTATATTCCCTATACTGTGTCTTTTATTCCCATGACTTATCCATAACTGGAAGCCTGTATCCCTCATTCCCTCTCACCTAGTATGCCTACCCCCCTACCTCTTTTTCCTTTGGCAACCGTCAGTTTATTCTCTGTATTTTTAGGTCTGGTTCTGCTTTTTGTTCATTTGCTTTGTTTTTTATGTTTCACATGAGTGAAATCATATGGTATGTCTTTCTCAGTCTGATTTATTTCACTTAGCATAACACCTGGGTGGCTCAGTCAGTTAAGCATCCAACTCTTGGTTTCAGCTCAGGTCATGATCTCAAGGTTGGTGAGTTCAAGCCCCACGTTGGGCCCTGTGCTGACAGCTCAGAGCCTGGAGCCTGCTTCAGATTCTGTGTCTCCCTCTCTCTCTGCCCCTCCCCTGTTCATGTTCTGACTCTCTCTCTGGCAAAAATAAGCAAACATTAAAAAAAAAAAAAAAGCATAATACCCTCTAGGTCCATCCATGTTTCTGCAAGTAGCAAGATCTCATCCTTTTTTATAGCTGTATAGTATAGTCTGTGTGTGTAAATATACTACATCTTCCTTATCCATTCATCTATCAATGGACACTTAGGTTACTTCCATACTGGCTACTGTAAATAATGCTGTAATAAACATGGGGTTTTGTATATCTCTTAGAATTTTTGTTTTCTTTGGGTAAATACCTACTACTGGAATTACTGGATCATATGGTATTTCTATTTTTAATTTTTTGAGGAATCTTCCATACTGTTTTCACAGTGGCTATACTAATTTATGCTCCCACCAATAGTGCACAAAAGTTCTTTTTTCTTCACATCCTCACAAACACTTAATTCTTGTCTTTATTTTGGCCATAGGAAGAACTATATTTTCTCTCTTATTTAAAGTTTATTTATTTATTTTGAGAGAGAGAGTGCACGTGAAAGCACGGTAGAGGCAGAGAGAGAAAGAAAGACAGAATCCCAAGCAGGCTCCACCGTGCTATCAGCACAGAGCCCAACTCAGGGCTCCACCCCACGAACCGCAAGATCATGACCTGAGTGGAAATCAAAAGTCAGATGCTCAACCAACTAAACCACCCAGGCACCCCTCTCTTTTATTTAATCCATTGTTTATACAGTTGAATTCATGGGAATTTTAAGATTTTTAAAAAATGTTTATTCATTTTTGAGAGACAGAGAAATAGAGAGTAAACAGGGGAAGGGCAGAGAAAGACGGAGACAGAGAACCCCAACCAGGTTCTGTGCTGTCGGCATAGAGCCCAATGTGGGGCTCGAACCCACAAACTGTGAGATCATGGGCTGAGCCGAAATCAAGAGCCAGATGCTTAACCAACTGAACCACCCAGATGCCCCCATGGGTATTTTAATAACAATTTTTTTTCCGTAAAGTGACAGACAGTAAATACTTTAAGCTTTGCCTGCCATACAACCTCTGTTACAGCTACTCAACTTTATGGTTATAATTCCAAATCAGCCATTGATGATATGTAAACCATGCACTCTCATTGGGAGCAACATCACTTCCATGGGGTTAAGAACTGGTTCTTGTGGGTGTGAAGGTCTTACTCTTTTTATGAAGAAAGTATAGATACATATATGGTACATAAATTGATATATAGTTTATCTGTGGTAATAAAATTTTGTGGTGGGTTGGGGCAATTAAGAAAAAAATACCTAAAAGGGTTCCTTAGAGGGACTATTAAAAAAAAAAAAAAAGGCTGCAAAAACAAATAGTCATGTCTGTTTTCCAATAAAACTTTATTTACAAAAATAGATGGCAGGCCATATTTAGCCCAGGGTCTGCTGTTTGATAGTCCTGTTTTATTCGATGGGTTAAAATTCAATACTATCGTTATTTATCTTGTAGCTCAAATTGTTGCATCTTTGACCTTCAGGAGATCCTTCAGGTTGGCTCCCTTATTTTTTCAAAAAGCCAACATCTGTTTTGCATTGACCTACTTTGAGGAACCACAATATATTCCAGGCTCATCTAGCATTTTTCCTGCTCCAGCCCTGTAATTAACTGCTTCTCTAGGAAGCCTTTTATTGGCAAATGGTATTTAGAGAACAAGATCTGGGCAGCAGAGGTGGCCATTGTTATTGGAGTGGTATTCCTTCTAGGCTGCAGACAGAGCTGAGAAATATATGTAGTGTACTAACCCATGTATATACACATGGCTATATTATGTATCTTTGGGGGTATATATCTAAAAACCATGAGTTCATATTGATACATCTGATTCTAATCCAAAACCACAGGGTTCACTGAAGACTTCTTCCTTTATGTATAACTTCTTCCAAGAGTGAGAAATTAGTCTTTCATAACCTCAAGTCTATTTAAATATGATATACACAAAGTTGTTTCAGAATTGCTAGCCCTGTAGGAAACAATTTTACTAACTAGGTTATAGCATTATCTATAGTTCTTTTTGTTTTTATTCTTACATTATTCAATCAAGATACTGCTTTCATAGGTTTTTGTTGTTTTTTGTTTGTTTTTGGTTAAGGTGCTCCCTGCTCAGAGCTCAGTGATAAGGAGGAAAGAGCTTATAAAACTGTAGGTAGAATTTGTTTTTCTCTTTTTACTTACAGTTATTTTACAGTTTTGTTATTCTCTGCTTAAGTAATGGCAAGGCTAGGGCTTTGCATAGAAACTGCATACTTGTGAAGTGATTTTGAATTATTTGGGGATGACACTCTGGAAGGTTACTTACTACATACCCACCACTGTCTTCAGTTACCTGGAAGTCTAAAGTTTTAATTCTATATTATTTATTTACACTAATTTTATTACAATTTTATATTATTTATTTATAATTTTCCTTACATTATCCTTTTTATGCCCTATTTCCTATACTTTTTTAATAGAAATTTTATAGTGTTACCTTTGGTGTTTAAGGTATATAATCTAATTTGACTTACATTTTGTATATGGTGAGGTTCATTTTTTTCCCCATGTGGATATTCATTTGTTTTTAATATTGTTTCTTGAAAAGACTATCTTTTAAGCATATTTTATGTGCTAACAGGAATCAACTTAGAAGAATCATCAACAATACTGATATAGGTGACCAGGGAGAAACTCTGGAGCAGGCAATGAGATCTGGAGCAGGATCTCATTCACACATGGAGAGATTAATATGAGATAGGAGCTGGATGTACTGCTGATGGGTAGGTAAAATCTGACAGTTCTGATGGTTCCAATTTTTTTTTTGAAGTGACAATGTAGATTTATTCTGGAATATCTACCATAATCACAACTCCTATTTGTACCAACTAACACCCCCATAAGTAATTAACCTTAGACTACTTTTAACAATCTCACATCCTTAATTCACTGTTCATATACTAATTTCCAAGCAATCAAATTCATCAGCATTACTAAACAGCTAAGGAACTTTCCCTCCTCACAAAGATTTATTGCCTGGAGTGTAGCATTAAAAAATAAAGAATCTGTAAATGACAAAATACTAAAAATGGATTTCTACTCATGGCTGCAGGTACTTTCATCTCAGACCACATAATATAAGGAACAGACAGAAATCTGAACCACCTTTATTGTTACTAGAAGCCTATCTATATTGAGATAAAGCCGCCCCAATGAGTGGGTCTGTTTCCAGCTTAGAGCTCGGCTTAGAGCTGAGCTGGGCATACCAGGTAAGCAGATGAAAATACATGACTCCACTGTGCTAATGTTCTTTGACCCAGGCTATGCAGCTGCCTACAAAAAATGTGAACTCCACAACAAGTTCTCCAGCTTCAATATCTTCTGGTTAATGTTTCCGTACTAGTTAATGATAGTGAGGACTAGAACCCAGGTTGTCTCCCAATGCAGTGTTCTTTCTCTGCTAGAATAACCTTGTCATGGATCTGAAAAAGGATGTTGGAAATCTGCAACTGCACAGGTGGAAACATCTGAATGAAAGAGCTGTAGGCCTTGGAACTTATTTTGCTGCTACATTAATACCCTGGGCATCTGGATTCTCAGTCCAGACCAGCTCCAATTTTTTTTTTCTTTCTTTTTAAAAAAATTTTTTTTTAAGTTTATTTATTTTGAGAGAGAGACAGAGAGACAGAGAGGGTGAGCAGGGGAGGGGCAGAGAGAGAGGAAGTAACAGAATCCCAGATGACTTCACACTGTTAGCACAGAGCCCAGCATGGGGCTCGAACTCACAAACCATGAGCTGAAAGACGTTTAACCAACTGAGCCACCCAGGTGCCCTCCAATTTTCTTAATGAGAAAGAAAGCATGAGTATTTTCCTAGTATTCTTGGAGTCAATATTACAGTTAAGTTGTATTCCACATATTGCCTAGTATATTGCTGAACATATAGTGGAACTCAAAAACACTTATAGATGAGACAGCTCAGAAACAGACCCTCATAAATATAATCAACTGGTATTTGAGAAAGAAGCAAAAGCAAAACAATGGAAAAAGAAAGTCTGTTCAACAAATAATGCTAGAACAAATGGACAACTACATGCAAAAAGTGAATCTAAACAAAGACCTTACATCCTTCACAAAAATTAACTTAAAATGGATAATAGACCTAAATACAAAACATAAAACCATAAAATTACTAGAAAAAAACATGGGAAAATACCTAGATGACCTCAGTTATGGTGATGCCTTTTTAGATACAACACCATATACGTGATAGATGAAGTAATAATTGATAAACTGGACTTACTTAAAATAAAAAACTTCTGCTCTGTGAAAGACAATGTCAAAATATGTGAAGACAAGCCACAGATGGGGAGAAAACATTTGCAAAAGACACATCTGATAAGAACTGTTATCTAAAACAAAGACCTCTTAAAATTCAACAATAAGAAAATAAAGAACTCAATTACTAATTAGGCCAAAGACCTTTTTTTTCCCCTTAAGTTTATTCATTTATTTTGAGAGAGAAAGAGCACGTGAGCAGGGGAGAGGTTCAGAAAGAGAGGGAAGGAGAGAATCCAAAGCAGACTCGGTGCTGTCAGAGAAGGTAGGCCATAGACCTTAACATACCCCTCATCAACGAAGATATACAGATGGCAAATAAGCATATGAAAAGATGCTTCACATCATGTCATCAGGGAAATGCAAATCACAAGACAACACTACATGTCTATTAGAATGGCCAAAATCCAGAACGCTGACAATACCAAATGCTGAGGAGGATGAGCAACAGAGACTTTCATACATTGCTGGTGGGAATGCAAAAATTGTACAACTTTGGAAGACAGTTTGATGGTTGCTTACAAAACTAAACATACTGTTGACATATAATCCAGCAATTGTGTTCCTTAGTGTTTACCCAAAATAGTTAAAAACTTTTGTCTACCCAAACACCTACACATAGATGTTTGCAGGAGCTTTATTCACTGTTGCCAAAGCTTGGAAGATGTCCTTCAGTAGGTGGATGGATAAATGCTACGTCCAGACAATGGAATATTTAGCACTAAAAAGAAATGAGCTATCAAGCCATGAAAACACATGAAGGAGACTTAAATGCATATTACTAAATGACAGAAGTCCATCTGAAAAGGTTACGTACTGTATGATTCCAACTACATGACATTCTGGAAAAGGCAAAACGTTACCTGTTGTGCGTGGTAGAGCTAGGGAGTGAACAGGCAGAGCACAGAGGATTTTTACGGCAGTGAAAATATGTTATTATAATGACGGATGTCACTGTACATTTTTGTCCAAACCCATAGAATATATAACACCAAGAGTGAACCCTAAGGTAAACCATGGATTTGGGGTGATTATGATGTGTCAATGTATATTCATCCTTGGTAAAAAGTGTACCATTCTGGTGAGTGATGTGGATATTGGGGAGGCTATGCATGTGTGGGGCAGGGAATATACGAGAAATTTGTACCTTCCTTTCAATTTTGATGCAAACCTAAAACTGCTCTAAAAACACAAAGACTTTTTAAAAAGGAATATATGTATCTAAAAGGCTTAAAAGAAGGGGCACCTGGCTGGCTCAGTCAGTACAACATGTGACTCTTGATCTCAGGGTCATGAGTTTAAGCCCCACATTGAGCATAGATCTTACCAAAAAAAAAAAAAAAAAGGCTTATAACACCACAAAATTCTTAATTTATTTTTCTTCTGGGATGGACAGCTCATAATGTTGGATTGGCAAACAGGAAGTTCTGATTGTAGGAGTTGTTAACTCAGATTTCACTCTAAAAGTTACCTTGTTATTCACAACTGGGGGGAGAATATCTGGTTTTACTTTAATCCAGAGGCTGGGGAAAATAGCGATAAGGCAGAGAGACAGATGGGACATGAAGTGAGAATTCTGGATTATATCATTGCTATGGATGGATGGTGTCAACATCTTGACGGAGCCCAAAAAAGGGAGAGATCATTGTCATGGATGCTTAAAAGCATGGAATATGAGGCAAAACAGAGAGTACCTGATTGAAATTAAAGAACCAGAAATAAATTGGGGTGCCAATTTAAAACACATATTAGGGGCGCCTGGGTGGCTCAGTCAGTTGAGCATCTGACTCTTGATTTTGGCTCAGGTCACGATCTCACAGTTCCTGGGATCAAGCCGTACGTTGGGCTCTGCACTGAAAACATGGAGCCTGCTTGGGATTCTCTCTCTCCCTTTGCCTCTCGTTGGCTCGCTCTCTCCCTCTGTCAAAATAAACTTAAAAAAAATAAAACACAGTAGTATTATCTCCAGATTACAAGATGTGGGTAAATATTTTTCTACACCTTTCAATTTCTTATAATTGTATTCTATAGTGTATATCACTAATTTTAAAAACATAACAACAACTCGTTGAGGGGGGCGCCTACCAAGCCTCTCATACTCTGATTTTTTAAGTTTATTATTTTGAGAGTGACAGAAAGTGTGTGTGAGCACGGGAGGGGCAGAAGGAGAGAGAAGAAAGGAGAAAGGAGAAAGGAGAAAGGAGAAAGGAGAAAGGAGAAAGGAGAAAGGAGAAAGGAGAAAGGAGAAAGGAGAAAGGAGAAAGGAGAAAGGAGAAAGGAGAAAGGAGAGGAGAGGGAGGGAGACGGAGGGAGGGAGGGAGACGGAGGGAGGGAGGGAGGGAGGGAGGGAGGCAGAGGGAGAGAATCCCAAGCAGGCTCCACACTAAGTATAGAGCCCAACAAAGGGCTTGCTCTCACAACCTGTGAGATCCTGACCTGAGCCGACATCAAGAGTTGGATGTTTAACCAACTAAGCCACCCAGGTGCCCCTCTCATACTCCTTATCAAGTCACCCTCACTCTCTTACACAGTCTCTTCGGGGTTACAAATATTACCCTTTCCAAGTGCATGCCATCTGAATCTAACATCCAGGTTACCGGTAATATTTCTTACCATGCTAGTAGTGCCACCTTTGCTAAATAATATTGTCCACAAGTTAACTAATAATTAGAAAAGTCACACTGCAACCAAGTAATGATGACTAATCTATAGAGTCTGTAGTTAGTCATCACCTATGTTACAAGACTTAGAATGGCCTTTCACTTTCCACTCCTGGTTGGGTATTATGCCTTGCACCTGATCAACCACCTGTAAAAATATGGACACTGAGGTGGTTAGACTTGGTTACATCATCATCTTGTGGCTAATTTAAATAATATCACGAGCAACATCATTCCAAGCAAAAACTGAAAAATTCTTAAGAGCAACTGCCTGTGGCAATTTTAATTATGCTCCACAGACTGAAATAAATATGTAATGAGAGCTTCCCCACCGGAGGCAGTGGTGTCTAGTACTGTATCTCCTAAGAAAGTCAGTCTCCCACGGAATTGAAAAGAGATTCCAATGGATTTGAAGCAGAAAATGGTTGTCCTCTTTGTTGGAGGTGAACTAGGTACATGATTCACAGGAAGAGCAGGAGCATTTCCTTGACAAGGAACCTGCACAGCTCAGTTCTTCTGATTTGGGGAATAGGCTATGTACACTTCTCTTGCCAACAATTTATTTCTGGTTCTTTAATTTCAATCAGGTACTCTCTGTTATGCCTCATATTCCATGCTTTTAAGCATCCATGACAATGATCTCTCCCTTTTTTGGGCTCCGTCAAGATGTTGACACCATCCATCCATAGCAATGATATAATCCAGAATTCTCACTTCATGTCCCATCTGTCTCTCTGCCTTATCGCTATTTTCCCCAGCCTCTGGATTAAAGTAAAACCAGATATTCTCCCCCCAGTTGTGAATAACAAGGTAACTTTTAGAGTGAAATCTGAGTTAACAACTCCTACAATCAGAACTTCCTGTTTGCCAATCCAACATTATGAGCTGTCCATCCCAGAAGAAAAATAAAGAATTTTGTGGTGTTATAATGAATTGAGCCTGCGTATGGACTCCAATCTTTTGTCCCATGCCTATCCCCTCATTCTAGTACTCAACCAATACCAAGAAGTTAGTGTTTTTCCCCTATGCTTACTACCTCAGATGGATATGCATGCCAGTGTCTTAAGACAGGCACTGTATTTCACTTGACGTTTTAACAATCCAATTCACCTTTAAATTACACTGGCCAACAGATGGTAATACTTTAGATAGGAAATCCAGGAGCTATGAAGGCCTTTGTACCCATTCTTGCAGTCTTTGGCCAATATGGTGATGCCATGATCTACCTGTAATTAGAACAGATACCACAGTAACCAAAGCAGCTTGTTTATGCTGGTTAGGTGTAACCCCTTGCCAGTGTGCTATGCTGTCTCAGAATACTGATCCATACTGAGACACAATGCAGAACTTGCTGGCCTTACAGACTGAAGTCTGACTGCTCTTTAGTGGCTGCTTTATGCTTGGTTAACAGCAACATGTGGTTTCAAGCCCTTCAAAACACAGCATTCCACTACTTTTCTGACTGGACATGTACCTATTGTGCTATCTGAACTGTCTGTGAAAATACATCCACTTTAGAATTTCACAGGGTAGGGATGATCTGTCCTTTTGATGTATTTATATGTCCTATCAAATATTAACATATTTGGTTTATTTCTGAGTGCAGATTCTGACTCCAAAATGGAATTTATTAATGGACAATCTTGGTCTTTCCATGGCCCAAATTGCTCAGGCAGACCCACTGCAACTGTTCCTGGAGTCTGTTGAAATCACCATCTGATACATCATCTTGATACATCCAGGATGCACATAACTTTGCCCATTAAGTGAAGCTTTCAGGTCCCCAGTGAGTGAGCATTTTTCTGAACTGATGATGTATGTTATCTTCCTTTTAATGTTTTAAGTCCCTGATGATACTGACCAGATCCATCAATAAACAGAAAACCATACTGAGGATTGCTTTTTTTTTTTTTTTTTTGGTAATCTCCAAACATAGAGATTTATGCAGTCCAGCATGGGAGGTCCTTAGGCAACAAGTCAGGAGGTTTTTTGTTTTCTTTTGTTTTTTAATTTAAATTTTGGTTAACATACAGCGCGATATTGGTTTCAGGAGAATTCAGTGGATTCATCACTTACATACAACACCCAGTACTCATCACAAGTGACCTCCTTAATAACCATCACCATCTAGTCCATCTCCCACCCAATTTCTCCATCAACCGTCAGTTTGTTCTCTACTGTAGTCCTCTAAGGGTCTCTTGTGGTTTGTTTTCCTCTCTCCTCTTCCCCGCCTTCCCATTTGTTCATCTGTTTTTTTTTTTTTTAATGTTATTTATTTTTGAGAGACAGAGCATGAACAGGGGAGGGGGAGAGGGAGATACAGAAATCTGAAGCAGGCTCCAGGCTCTGAGCTGTCAGCACAGAGCCTGATGCGGGACTCAGACCCATGAGCCGTGAGATCATGACCTCAGTCGAAGCTGGACGCTTAACCGACTGACCCACCCAGGCACCCCTCATCTATTTTGTTTCTTAAATTACACATGACTTAAGTCGTATGTTATCTCTCTTTCTCTGACTGACTTATTTCACTTAGCATAATGCATTCTAGCTCCGTATCATCGCAAATGGCAAGATTTCATTCTTTCAATGGCTGAGTAATATTCCATTTTATATATATGCCACATCTTCTTTATCCATCAGTCAGTGGACTCTTGGGCTCTCTCCATAGTTTGGCTATTGTTGATCATGCTGCTATAAACAATCGGGTGCAAATGCCCCTTCAGATATGTATTTTTGTATCCTTTGTATAAATACTTAATAGTGCAATTGCTGGATCATAGGGTAGTTCTATCTTTAACTTTGAGGAAACTCCACACTGTTCTCCAGAGGGTCTGCACCAGTTTGGATTTCTACCAACAGTGTAAGAGAGTTCCCCTTTCTCTTCATCCTCACCAACACCTGCCATTTCTTGAGTTAATTTCAGCCATTCTTACAGGTATGAGGTGTATCTCCTTGTGGTTTTGATTTGTATTTCCCTGATGATGAGTGGTGTCAAGCATCTTTTCATGTGTCTGTTGGCCATCTGGATGTCTTCTTTGGAAAATTGTCTATTGATGTCTTCTGCCCATTTCTTAACTGGGTTATTTGTTTTCTGGGTGTTGAATTTGATAAGTTCTTTATAGGTCTTGGATGCTAAACCTTTATCCAATATGTCATTTACAAAGATCTTCTATTCCATAGGCTGCCTTTTGGTTTTGTTGACTGTTTCCTTTGCTGTGCAGAGGCTTTTTATCTTGAGGAAGTCCCAATGCTTCATGTTTGCTTTTGTTTCCCTTGACTTCAGTGACGTGTCTAGTAAGAAGTTGTTCCAGACGAGGTTAAAGAAGTTGTTGCCTGTGTTCTCCTCTAGGGTTTTGGTAGTTTCTTTTCTCATACATAGGTCTTTCATCCATTTTCAATTTATTTTTGTATATGGTGTAAGACAGAGATCCATTTTCATTCCTCTGCACATTTCCATCCAGTTTTCCCTGACACCATTTGCTAAAGAGACTGCCTTTTTCCATTGGATATTCCTTCCTGCTTTGTCAAAGATTAGTTTGCCATACATTTGTGGGTCCATTTCTGGGTTCTCTATTTTGTTCCATTGATCTATGTGTCTGTTTTTCTGCCAGTACCATACTGTGTTGATGATTACAGTTTTGTAATACAGTTTTTTTTTTATTTTTTTTTCAACGTTTTTTTATTTATTTTTGGGACAGAGAGAGACAGAGCATGAACAGGGGAGGGGCAGAGAGAGAGGGAGACACAGAATCGGAAACAGGATCCAGGCTCCGAGCCATCAGCCCAGAGCCTGACGCGGGGCTCGAACTCACGGACCGCGAGATCGTGACCTGGCTGAAGTCGGACGCTTAACCGACTGCGCCACCCAGGCGCCCCTGTAATACAGCTTTAAGTCCAGAATTGAGATGCCTCCAGCTTTAGTTTTCTTTTTAACATAATTTTGGCTATTCCGAGTCTTTTCTGGTTCCATACAAATTAAAAAAATTTTTGTTGTAGCTCTGTGAAGAATTCTGGTGAATTCTAGTGAAGAATGCTGGAGTTATTTTAATAGGAATTGCATTGGGTAGTATTGGCATATTAACAATATTTATTCTTCCAACCCATGAGCCTGGAATGTTTTTCCATTCCTTTGTGTCTTCTATTCTTTCATAAGCTTTCTTTATTTTTCAGCGTACAGATCTTTTATCTCTCTGGTTAAGTTTATTCCTAGGTATTTTATGGGTTTTGGTGCAACTGTAAATGGGATAAATTCCTTGATTTCTCTTCCTGCTGCTTCATTATTGATGTATAGAAATGCCACAGATTTCTGTACATTGAGTTTATATCCTGCGACTTTGCTGACTTCAGAGTACAGATCTTTTACCTCTTTAGTTAGGTTTATTCCTAGGTATTACTGTTTTTGGTGCAACTGCAAATGGGATCAATTCCTTGATTTCTTTTTCTGCTACTTTGTTATTGATTTATTGAAATGTAACAGATTTCTGCAAACTGATTTTATATCCTGCAACTTTGCTGAATTCAACTATTAGTTTTAGCAATTTTTTGATGGAGTCTTTTGGGTTTTCTATATAGAGTATCACGTTGTCTCCAAATAGTCAAAGTTTGACTCCTTCCCTGCCCACCTGGATGCTTTCTGTTTCTTTCTGTTGTCTGATTGCTGTGGCTAAGACTTCCAGCACTATGTTAAATAGTAATGGTAAGAGTGAAGAGGTCTGAAGTTTTTAAAGGGATTTCAATATCTAGCAAATTATCCACATCGTTATATGATACATAATAGTACGTGAATAAATCTGACCAGACCTTAAGTTTTTTTCAGGTTGACTTCCTAGCCCACCAGCTAAACATGGATTACTACTATATTTAGAACAGTGGTTTTCAACTCTGGTTGCATTAGAATCATCTGGGAAGCTTAAAATTTTTAAACAGAAGCAAACAACAACAAAGAAACTATACTTCGGAGCTATCCTAAACAAATTAATCAGAATTTGCAGGGATGAGATTCAGTCATTGGTGGTTTTATTATGTTTGCTTTGTTTTTTTGACTGTCCAAGTGATTCTAATATGCAGCCAGGGCTGAGAGTCAGGAATCTAGAGCAGTGTTTTCAAACTTAAACTACATCAGTATCATCTGGACGTGACTAAAATGGACTGCTGAGTCTTACCTAAAGTTCCTGATTAGGTAAGAATGAAGCCTGAGAATCTGTAGTTCTAACAAGTTTTCAGGTGAGGCTAATGCTGCTGGTTAAAGGAACACACTTTGAAAACCAATGATCTAGAGCATGCTTTTCAAATTTTAATATGTTCACATACTGCCTGAGAATGTTAAAATACAGAGCCTAGGGGCACCTGGGTGGCTCAGTCGGTTAAATGTTTGACTTCTGCTCAGGTCATGATCTCATGGTTCCTGGGTTCAAGCCCCATGTTGGGCTCTTTGCTGACAGCTCAGAGCCTAGAGCCTGCTTCAGATTCTGTGTGTGTGTGTGTGTGTGTGTGTGTGCGCGCCCCTCCCCTGCTCGTGCTCTCTCTCTCAAAAATAATAAATAAACATTTAAAAAAAAGAATAGTCCCTGGCAAATAACAGGTACTCAATAAATATTTGCTGAAAGAATAAGTAAACCAAGAAATACCTATGTCTACACTAAGATGTGTCCCAAACGCCACTGAAGTGTCTTAAGAGGTGAGAGTGACCAACTGTGGCAAATGATGATGATAAATCAAAAGATGAGAACAGAGAACCAGCCACTGAATGTGGCAATGTGGACATCATTGGTGACCCTGACAAGAGCTGCTACAGTGAAACAGAGAAGAGCCAGGACTGAATGGCAGAAAAAGAACTAAAGATAGCGAGTACAAATACTCTTTCAAATATTCTCTCTTAACACGAGACCACTGCATATGATATTACCTATTTCCATAATGCTACACCTCCACTCATTTCTTCTGATGACATGTCCTCCTGTTTTCCTTAAAGACCCAGTTTAGGTAATATATTCACTAGGAAACATCACTGTGAACTGTTATGTCCCCATGAGCATACCAGATTACAGGTACACCAAAGCTACCCCTAGTACACATAGTATTTTAAGTAATTCTTTAATTGACTGTGTCTTTAAACTCTATCTTAAGACAGGACCTTTACACAAAACTAATGCTCAATAAATACAGGTACTCCCGCTTTTTGAAAGTTCATATTACACCACCTCTCTCTCACAAAAGACCTACACTAGTACCTGTTTCCGCTAACTGAAGAAATCCGAAAAGGAGTTCAGCTTTTACAAAAAAGGCGAGAAGCAAAACAGCATTCAGTGTTTGTTTTACTGCAAGCTGTTACAGAGCATGTACCCCAACCAGGGAGAGTGGCTCCACCAAGCTCCTTGCTTGGAACTACATTCAGCATCCTAGCATCAAGCTGTCATAGTTCTGAACTGTGACTGGGAGCATTTGTGCTTTATATCTTAATTTATCTTGTGCATCCATTAGCAAGATGTGTCCCAAGCACAGAAAAGCAGAGAAGTTACTCTCTTTGCTTCAGAAAAGCAAAGAGAAGTTATTTTTGGGATCTAGGAATGCACAAAAATTTTTCCATATAAATGAATGGTGACTACTTCTTCACTTTATGTCATTCTGGCTTATAAAAGGTTTCATAGGAACATGCTACTTTCAGATAGCAGAGGAAACCTGTATTTCTTTGAGGTGTGAAAAGGCCTTGAACAGTAAGTTCTTAATAGTTCTAAGAATTTATTATTCCATGTTTTCCTTAATTTATATCCAAAATATATTTTGTTAGTTCCCTGCATATTCAATGAGGCATTATAAAACAATAGTTATTACAATGCAAACCTAAAAATCTGACTTTTCCCTTAAGTAAACAATAAAGATACATTTAATTTACATTTATGATATCTTGAACTGTTATTCCAGATAATTCTTTTTAATTTTTTTCATGGTTTTTTTTTAATTTTTGAGAGAGAGAGAGAGAGAGCGCGTGAGCAGGGGAGGGGCACAGAGACAGAGGGAGACACAGAACTCAAAAGCAAGCTCCAGTCTCCGTGCTGTCAGCACAGAGCCCAATGCAGGGCTTGAACTCACGAACTGTGGGATCATGCCCTGAGCCAAAGTCAGACACTCAACTGACTGAGCCACCCAGGTGCCCCCAGATAATTTCACCTTTCTCTGAAAACATCTTTTAATGTTATCCCTTAAACCATGCAGTATTTGTAAAACAACCATAAATATTTTTATATTCAGAGACATAACATGAAATCTTACAGAATAGAATCATCATACTGTCTGTGAAAGTTAAACTCACCAAATTCTAGTAACTTAAACACAGGGATATTTTATGTCCTGTATATATTCTAGTGTATATTCTGTATACATTCTAATATTTTTGGAATAACTGCTTCTAAATATTACACAATGCTTAAGAAAATTATGGTACCAGCTTTGAAGGGAGGGTTTATACTCATTTTTCAAATTGCCTATTTGTTGAGAATTCTAGTCATGCATGTTTTAGGATACAGACTGGCAGTTTGCTTCCCAAACAGGATTATCTGGGGCACTTTAAAAAGATTTCCAGGCTCCAACTATATATAGAGGATTCTGACTTAGTGCACCTAAGGAAGAGCCTAAAAAATTGGCAAAAAGCTCTTTAAAGGATTCTGATAATCAGCCTGGTTTGAGAAATATTGACCGTATATCTGAAAACACATAAGCAGACAACAGGTAGATTTGTAGTAACTCCTTCCTGACCTTAAAAAGTTGTATCTTAAACCCATGTAAAGGTACAAAAAAAACCCTGATCCACCATAAAATGATCAGACATTCTGAACTGCTTTTCCAACAAGAATTTGACTTGTATTATTTAATTTCTTTTTTTTTAATGTTTATTTATTTTGAGACAGAGAGAGAGAGGAGAGAGAGAATCCCAAGCAGGTTCTGCACTGTCAGCATTCAGCTCCATGTGGGGATCAATTTCACAAACCCTGAGATCAAGTCAAGAATCGAAAGCTTAACCAATTTAGCCATCCAGGCACCCTGAATAAATTCAATTTCTATACCATAAATACAGAGCTGTTAAAAACCACTTTTACTAGATTACGGTGAGACTTGATCAGTTTTTCCTTTTCTCTCCCCTCCCCACCCCCCCCCCTCCCCAATCCATCAGAGTCCACTGCTCAGCCACCATTTGGGAGGGAAAGCTTTAAGGCCAGGCTTCTCCTCACTCACCAGGTTCTTATTGGTCACAGTTGGTCAGTTTCCTTTCTTAAGGACACCACCTACCACAATTGAAGGAAAGAGCTACTACACCTTTCATTTTGTCTAAAGAAAAAAAAGTCATACCTAGAAGCAATGAATAATTATCATTCTAACCTGCAACCATATAATATGGTACTCCCTTCAAAGTATTTCAGATGCATTATGTAATTTGGTCTCATCATCACCTTGTGAGATACTTTCACCATGTTTAGGAAAAAAAAAAAAAACTTCAATTCTGTACCTAGAAAATATACAAACAATGGGCATAGGCTGTTCAATGTGGAGGTTCATGTGCACAAGAAAACCAGAATCAAGTAAGAAAATGTACCAAACTAACTAGAGTCCATCAGTGAGTGGTCTTCACTGGTGATAAGTGATTTGAAAACTGTCAATAATATTCATTTCAAGAACAAACGTGACAAAAAGTGTTGGGAAGTAACTAGCAAAATAAAATTTTAAAGTCATTTCATCCTTTGGGAAGACAACTGGGAAAAGTTTCAAAATATAGACCAAGCTATAGATGTGCTTCTTGTGCTAAAACTGGCAGTAGTCTAGAATATTTTATAATTATGTTATTTTATAATTTAAACCTGTAATAAACAGTTAACAGCTGGAGAATTTTATCATTATCATTTTAACTTGAGACACAGTAGGGAGGGAAAAAAAAGAAAGAAAAAGTGACCTTAAAATTCCTGTATTATTTTTTTTTAAGATTATATTTTTAGGTAATCTCTACACCCAGCGTGGGGCTCAAACTTACAACCCTGAGATCAAAAGTCGCATGTTCTTCTGCCTGAGCCAGTCAGGTGCCCCTCCTATATGATTTCTGACAGTGAAATGAATTTCTACATAAATCTGTAGTACTAAAATAAAGAATAAATTACCAGAGAAGTATATATAGAGATATGGCAAAAAGAAGACAATTACAAGCAACACAGATAAAATAAGACAAGTCACATGGCACCACCACTGGCCATACTAGATGTAGTAAAATGGTAAGAGAATTGGTTAGCACATGACAGACTGGTCATGAATCAGTCTTTACAATTACTATAGCACCTACGTTTTCAAAATCTAAGAAGAACAATCTGCTCATTCTGGAATAATCTTAGCCCCAGACTAAGTCCTAGTTGACCAATAAATTCTACACAAGTTTCAACCAAATATGGAAACAAAACAAAATATGGTAAAAACAGTATTGACTTTTTTATTACTAAACCTAACTTTGCAGGAACATTGTTTTCCACCATGTATCACATTTATGAGTATTACATTTTCTGCTATGACATAATTGAAAAGTTACTGGAGTAGTTTCTATACTTCCACTTCAAACATTGAATTGAAAACAAATTGAAAGGTTTGAAAATCTGTTGGATCTATTTCACAAGAATGATTTGTGTCATTACTGGCTGAAATAAAATTTCCAGAGCCCTTTCATTCACTGATGTTTACGTTATAATCTTGATACTGTATTAAATATATGCCACCAATTTCAAGATACTACATGATTCAGATTTTAGTACCCCACTGCAATTTTTGGGGAAACCTTCTTGTTAGAAATTATTTTAAGGATGAATCATTTGCATAAAATCATAAGCATGCATCCATTTATGGCAAAAATTAGTCATATATATATGTTTACTGAAACACAATTATAAAAACTCAAGCAGTGTGACATATAGCTTTAATTGCTGCAGGATAAACACAACATCATTTATCCCCGTCAAATAAACCCTATGTAGTTTCAGAAGGCCTTAGTACCATCCTGCTCTCAACTACCAAGAAGTAAAAACAATAGAAGTGCACCATGGGTGTCAAAATCCTTCACACCCATCACACCTACTGAATTCAACCCAACAAACATACTGTAGGGAAGAGGGCTTCAGCTGAGGCTGCTTCAGCTAACTAAAGCTACCCTCCCCTGTATTGTGAGAGACCTAACACAAGAAAAAAGAGAGAAAGTGGAAACTATTAGGGAAAACGACAAAGAACTGGGGCAAATTCTACTCTTGGGGTGAATCACAACCAAGGAACAAAAATACCACCTCATTCCCTATTCCAGAATGTCAATTTCTGCTCTCCTTATCTTTACTCCATCTTGCTCTACCTTTAGGCCCCCTTTTCCCATTTACAAACCACACAGGCACAGACACGCAAACTAGCAGCACAACTCTGTTATTTACAGAATTCAAGTGCCAGAGCATCTTGCCTACAAAACACCAAACCAAACTACTGGATTTCAAATGCCCGATTTAAGTCCTGTGGAACATAAAGAAGGGAGTATAACTTAGTAACCAAGTCAAATCACAGAATCTCTTGTTAAAAAACAAAAACAAAAACAAAAAAAAACAAAACAAAAAAACCAAGCAGCAGCCCACAAACACATTCCCAGAATCTTTTAAAAGCTATTCTCCTGTCAAGGACAAAAATGCTGTGCTTGAAGCATAACCGATGGCCTAGGAGAATTTCTGCAGCTTTTAACTTTGTCGGAAAAGTCCTGCGGAGACACTGATTGGAAATTACATTTCAAATATACCGGCTCACTAAAATGTAAACAAGCACTGAAAACAGAATTACAATGCAAAAATAAAAAAGTGATTTAAATAAAAAACACTAAATCTATTTAGGAGTCCTTGAGAGGAAATGAGAATTGGAAATCAGTAGACTCACTTTCAGCTGCTTGTTCAGCTACCAAAGTGCCCTTAGGTGTGCAGATTTTTAATTTCCAATGAATCACCTGAAGGCTGCCGGGGTTTCTCTTCTATCTGATAACAGGAGGCAGTGAAACCCGAACTAATCATTATGGCCAGGAGGTGAGTGCCCTCCAGGATGCTACTGGGGGCGCTTCCCAGGACCAGTATTTTAGAGCCCACAGCTTGCGGTGCCTTTCTTTATCAGTTTCCCATTAGGTAAAGGATTTCTCCCGGGCCCTTTCGGAATTCGTTTAATAAGAAATCCCTGACGGGATTTAAAGGAGTAAACCGCTACCAAAATAACCTTTTTGCAGTTTTCATAAATTCGAAGGCGGGAGAAGGGCACAAAGCCGTAAAACCGAACGCCCGGTGTCTCCGCACCGACGCAGGGGAGAGACTCTAGAACACCGAGACGGAAAGGGGTTCGCCGGGTGTCACCAGGGTGGATCCGGGACAAGACACTGGTGGGTTTCCGTCCGGGGTGATGCTCCCGGCAGCAGCGGGTCACCGCACCCGGAATGACGCGCAAGTGCCAACTCCGCGAGCGGTTCGCACGGGCGACGGCCGCCCCCCCTCCCCCGTACCTGATGATGTCGTCGCTGTGGCCCCGGTAGAACTTCTGCCGGTGCTCTCGCGGGCTGTACACTACGCCGACGCCGGCCACGAAGTACACGATCTCCTTGGCCGCCGTGTAGTAGAGGTTGTTGCGGCACTGGTGGCCCCGGTAGCCGTACACCCACTCGAGTCGCAGGTGGCAGTTCGGGGCGCTCCGGGCCGCCATGTCGGGGCGCCCACCCCGCCGCTCCGGCTTGGGCCCGCGGCAGCGGCAGGCGGCCGCGGCCCGGCCAAGAAAGCCCTCCCGCTGGCGGCCGGGACTTCCCGCCTGCCGCGACCTCTAAGCCGCGCCGGACAGGTGCATGTCGCTCCTTCTGGCCTCTGCCGCCGCCGCCTCAGCCCACGGGCGGGAGGAGAACCCTCGCCTCGCGGAACATTCTGAGGGCCGCGGGCGCCGCCGGCCGTCAAGTGGGGTGTCTCGCGCCCTTCTCCCGCCTCAGCTCGGCTCGTCTCCGCAGCCCGCAGCGCCCAGGCTGTGAGCGGAGCCGAGCGAGGTTCCGCCCCCCGCCTTCACTCCTCAGCAGCCGCCGGCGCAGCCTGCTCCCCGCCCGGGTCACCTGCGGCGTTCGCGCCCGGCCGCGGCCTCTTTCCCCAGCCCGGCGGGCCCGCGCCGCGCGACCCCGAGCTGAGAAAAGCGGCGGCGCGGCCTCGCGCGGCCCCGCCCCCCGCCGCCGCAGCCGCCGCCGCCGCCGCCGTCGTCGCCGCCCGCGCCCGTTTCGCCCCGCCCTTCTCAACTGGAGACCGTAAGGGCACCGCTAGCTCCGGGGGTCCTCAGCCGGGTCGCTCTTCCCCAGCGACTAGCACCCGAGTTTCCCCAGCCTCCTTCACGCGCTGAGCCCTTGCGAAGCTGCCCAGACCCCGCGCGGACCGTTGGCGACCCTCCGCCTCCTACTACTGGGAGTAGGGGAAGCGCCTGTCTCGAAGGGCCCTGTCTGGGCTAGGTCTTTGCCTGGGAGAATCAACCCCAGGATGCTAATCTCATTTTTTCCCTGGTACTTAGCGCGTGTACGCGCGCGCGCGCGCGGGTTGTTTGTTTCTTACTGCTTCATGCTGCTCACTATACCAGACATTGGAGATAAAACCTGACTTTCTAAGTGTACATTTTCTTATTTGTGCAGGTGACCTTAAAACTGATGTAGATCATAAAATGACACACTAGGTCTGATTTCTTAATTAAATAGCTATGGTACCTGAATTTATTTTTTAGTTCCTATTTTGCATACCGATAAACTTGATATTTCTTGCATTGTAGCAATGGTGAAGTAAGATGTCTTGAGTATTGTGATAATGGAGAATGTGACTGAAACAAAAACACTGGAAGCAATGAATTCCTCACTATGTCAGTTCCTCTCCTACTCAGTTTTCTAAGTGCCCCCCCTCTCACAGGATTACAATACTTGTAAAAATAATTTGAAATCCATACTTTTAAAGGTTTTAAGTGCAGGATGATAGCCACAAGGCTTATAACAAAAAATACTCATACCAATATGAGTCCTCTATGTCTAAAAAAGTCAGTTTCGGTTTCCCGGGGAAATACCAAAACTTGAAAATCTGACAAGAACTATAATAAACTAGTATCCTTTCAAGAAATGTGTCTACACAAAGGTGTTTCCTATAGGGTACCTGTACCTTGGAATGGATGTTACCTGCTTCCTCCGCTTCTTCAAAGATGCAAATTACCAACTTGAGACAAGAGATACCTTTCCACCTTTTGGTTGTGACTTCTAGTATACAGGCAGGGAAACACCATCTCAGAGCAAGGAATTTACATAAAGTTCATGAAAAGTAAATTCTGAAGGTTGAGCAGATTTGTGAACTCCCCCAGAAAGGTTGGAAGTAAAAATCAAATCCCCTGTATTTCACGATATGTATAGGGTAGTGAGGGAGTGTGATGCAGGAAAGAAACACTGTAAGGACTTCATAAAGTTTCTGAGCTTTCAGAAGTCCTCAAGCTTGTTATTTTTGTTATTCTCAGAGTGATTAGCTATAAAACTTTTGTAATGAAATGGGCCCTTGTCCTAATTTCCAGGAGCAGCCCAAAATTAAAAGGGGGTGGTGAGCAAGCCTGGGGGGAAATGGGCCTCACT
The DNA here is from genome assembly GCF_028749965.1 of Puma concolor. Lineage (NCBI taxonomy): Eukaryota > Metazoa > Chordata > Mammalia > Carnivora > Felidae > Puma > Puma concolor. The sequence goes on along the minus strand of NC_141672.1, from coordinate 16,055,973 downwards.
TCACAGCTTGTTTTTGACTCAGATAACAACAATCTCAGCAGAAAGAGAAGAGGAATTCAGATTGAGCACCTGCTGGAAAGAAAAGAGAACTCAGGCCTGAGAAGTGGCTCTGAAGCCATAAAAAGTCCTCTATGAGGTTCTCTGGACAAAGGCACATGCAATTTCTCTTTATCACCTGTATTTGTTTTTTGGTTTTTGTCTTTTTCTTAGGAATATGTTTGCTAACTCACTAGTGAGTTCCCTGAAAACCCCTGTTGAGAAAAAGAAAAACTTGCTGATTATCTAAATTTAAGCAGTGAACTTAGAAAAGACGAAATATTTTCTTGCTCTATATTTGTGGTACATCAATTGCTAGTTCTATGTAATTTTTATGAGATGCAGCATGGTGAAGAATAAGAAGTACTTTGTTCTGATTCAGATTTTTCAATACAATGTCTTATGGATCCCGTGTTACATATTTAAATACTCATATTAATAACAGATTTAAATAATTTATTTTTCCATTATCATATTTTCTGTAACAATTTTTAATGACCCAAGGGTGGAGTGTGAAGCAAAAACATTCTTTTTTTTTTTTTTAATTTTTTTTTCAACATTTATTTATTTTTTTGGGGACAGAGAGAGACAGAGTATGAACGGGGGAGGGGCAGAGAGAAAGGGAGACACAGGTTCCAGGCTCTGAGCCATCAGCCCAGAGCCCGACGCGGGGCTCGAACTCACAGACCGCGAGATCGTGACCTGGCTGAAGTCGGACGCTTAACCGACTGCGCCACCCAGGCGCCCCACAAAAACATTCTTAATTAAAGCATCCTCAACTGACAACTGAAGACCAAAAGAGACAGTTGAGGCACAAAGATGGCTAAAAAAAAAAAAAAAAAGAAAGAAACCTTCAGGGATATTACATGAAAAAACCCAAACCTGATCAGTTCTTACTCCTACAACTTTATATAATCTGTTTTCACTAATATCACATCATAAAGCTCAATCAAGCTTGTATTACTAGATAAGATGCCACACCATCAGTAACTTTTGAAGGTACTACAAATAAGGATGCAAGAGAAAGACCCCCAAAACTCTATACATCAACAAGTGGACATGTATTAAACATTTTAAATAAAAGCTCCCATGCCCTTTGGTAATCTATGTCACGAAACTTGAGTTCTTAGTATGGAGCTTTATATTCCAAATATTTGAAATATTTCTAAAATTAAAGTAAACAACAAATTACTTGCTGGCTAATGATTTGAACTACCCTCGGGTTTACAAAAGAAATATAAGGCAAAATATACAAAATACAGAAGTCAAAGTTTATGTTAATCGTCACTAGCTAATTCAGCCCATTTATGAATTATTTTCATATTTTAATAAGCTGTACATAAATATATTTCTGTAACTATACCTTTAATTAACCTGTATAATTAACCTTTAATTAACCCATAATTAACCTGTATGTATAGAGCCTAACACAGTGCCTGGCACTACAGTAGACATTCCATACGTTTCAGCCACTATATATAAAAGAGAACACTTGTGTAGTCACAATAGGATTCTTCTTAGTTTTATTTTGAATTGTTGAAACTTTTGAAAACTGGAACCTTCTTCTGATCCCCTATACCATATTTGTCAGCACTTCTGTGGCTGTATATGACAGAAACCCACTCAAAATGGCTTAAGAAAAGGAATTTTAATGCCACATAGGACTGAAACTGTAACTGGCATCAATGCATTTGGATCTTAGGGCTCAAGTGACGTGTTTGGAGCCCAGGTCATCCATTCTGTTTTCCTTTGGGTTGACTCCATTACCAGACAAGCAAAATAGCTGCCAACAGCTCCAATTCTACAACATATTCCCTTAGCAGTCCCTATGGAAAGAGCTTTTTTTTTTTCAGTTCCCCTGGAAACTCCTAGATGTCAGCCCCATTGGCTCCAATTGGCTGAGTTTAGTTACGTGCCCAACGCCTGGATCCATAGAGTAGTGGCAAGTGTGCTAAAACCATAGGAGGGGAGAATGGGAGAGGCTTAATGCTCCCAAGGAAAATTGAAGTCATTATTACCAGAATAAGAAGGAATGGAAGCCAGCAGTGGCTACCCAGGGTTGACTTGTTGCTTTAGTATTACCCAACATCCACTTACGTACCTAAATACACATGCAATCTAAATTTTTGAAAAATAACAGGTGTCTGGTAAATAAATGCATCTTTGAGACAAAACTTTTTCTTTTTTTATTAAAAATTTTTTTTAACATTTATTTATTTTTGAGACAGAGAGACAGAGCATGAACAGGGGAGGGGCAGAGAGAGAGGGAGACACAGAATCCGAAACAGGCTCCAGGCTCTGAGCTGTCAGCACAGAGCCTGACGCGGGGCTTGAACTCACAGACGGTGAGATCATGACCTGAGCCGAAGTCGGACGCTGAACCGACTGAGCCACCCAGGCGCCCCGAGACAAAACTTTTTCTAACAGATTGCCACCCAAATACCCTCCTCTAAAACAATTCTACAGATAGGCCCAGATGCCAAAGCAACAGATTTTGTCCTTCAGCAACCATATTTCAAATACTTGGCTAGATTTCACCTAAAGCCTCTAAAAACTGGTATATAATTCAAGTAAAAGAAGTCTCCAACCAAAGTGTCTTCTACACTTGTACGCACCTTGCCATCTTCTTTTTTTTAATGTTTATTTTTTCCTGAGAGAGAGAGAGAAGGCAGGGCATGGGCAGAGAGAGAGGGGGACAGAGAGAGAATCCCAAGCAGGTTCTGTGCTGTCAGCGCAGAGCCCGATGCAAGGCTTGATCTCACAAACTGTGAGATCATGACCTAAGCAGAAAACAAGAGTCAGATGCTCAATTAATTGAGCCACCCAGCCCCCATCTCCCTCCGCCATCTTCTTTTTCTGTTTTAACAACATTGGTTTTCCTCCAGTTAGGTGAGCTGGAAAGCTAGGCACTTGTCTTTAGTTCCTTGCTGTTTCTCATCTTCCATACCCAGTTACCAACTCCTTTCTACTCTATTTTAGAAATATTTCTAAACTCCATTCCCATCACTATATCCACACCCTCTCAATATCCATTGCCATAGTTCAGTTCAAATTCTAATTATCCATTCCCTAGATTCTGCAACCTGAGTTATCTGTAAAAATCATGGATCTGATCAGGCCACTCCCATGTCAAGAAATTTTTCTAGAAGCAACTTAGACATCTTAAGACTTGAAATGTCCTTATCCTTTGACTCACTAATTTCTCACCTAGCTAACGGTCATAGCATAATAATAATAATAATAATAATAATAATAATAATAATGCAGATCAAGATTTGTGCACCAAAATATTTACTATGGCATAATTTAGAACAATAAAATTAAAGAAACCTAACTGTCCAACCATAGGGAAAACTTTAAGTAAAAAGATTCAGCCCATATGAAAAATATTATAAACCATTGAAAATTAGGTTTTCAAATAAATTTTGGTAACATTGGAAATTTCCTGTAATAGAATATTGAAAAAGATTTTTTAAATCAGGATTTAGAAAATGGAGAGAAAAGAAGAAAGAGGAAAGAGGGGTCATTTATTTGTCCAGCCCCCTCCTCTCCCACTGGTTGAGGCTTACCTCATGGTGGGTATGCCCACACTTCCATGTTGCATCACCCAGCTTCTTCTGTGATCTCTGGGCCATGGGCTCAGAGAGCCCCAATTCCCACAGAGTATCACAAAGAGGGCCCAATAGTAATTGCACACACAATGAGTTGCCTTAAGGAGAGGAATTTCAACCAAGGTCAGAGATCCTAAGTCTATTATAATGGGCAATAAGCCTCTTTAACCCTTGTCCACAAGGGAGATGTGATCTTTACTATACTGGACAATAAATAAGCCTGCCCTTTGCTCCAGAGACAGAGATGCTGTCTTTATCTTCCAAGGTTGTTTACCACACAGACATCCTTGAGAAGCTAGTCTGGGACAAAGGCAGTCAGTGCCTCTGCAAACAAGATGTGCAAAAGCACAGGAGAACCATGGAACATTGTCTCCTAACATAGATCCACCTGGCAGCAGCCAAGTGCTTACTTCCTGAGTGCAAGTGCTACCAAACCATGATCAACACATAAAATATATTTCTGCAGCAATTGCGAACATTGACTTAAGCAGGTTATGCAATACATTATTGTCAAAGACAAACTGGACACTAGTTAAAGCAGTGAGGACAGATTTTATTCAACAATATTATTGCAGTAGGGAAGAGGGTTCAGTGTATACTGAACCCAATTTCCCTGAGATAAAAGGATAGAGATTTTTTTTAATGTTTATTTATTTGAGAGAGAGAGAGAGAGAGAGAGAGAATGAGTGGGGAGGGGCAGAAAGAGAGTGAAAGAAGATCCAAAATGGGCCCTGTGATGACAGCAGAGAGCCAGACGTGGGGCTTGAACTCATGAGATCATGACCTGAGACGAAGTGGGACGCTTAACCGACTGAGCCACCCAGGTGCCCCAGGATAGCGATTTTTTAAAAGTCTGTGTGTGCTAAGGAAAAGGAATGGCAGGGTGTTAAGAGGCATTAGTCCATATGACTAGGACACCTGGCTTTGTCAATTAGAGCTTATTTGGAGAAGAAATAAACTTCTATCTTAAAAAAAAATTTTTTTTAACCTTTACTTATATGAGAGAGAGAGAGAGAGAGAGAGAGAGAGAGAGGGGCACAGCATGAGCAGGAGAGGGTCAGAGAAAAAGGGAGACACAGAATCCAAAGGAGGATCCAGGCTCTGAGCTGTCAGCACAGAGCCTGATGCAGGGCTCAAACTCATAGACTATGAGATCACGACCTGAGCCAAAGTCGGACACTTAACCGACTGAGCCACCCAGGTGCCCCATTAAACTTCTATCTTTATGACAGGAGGTATTGGTACAAGTTGAAGCAAGGCAGACACCAAAGTTAGTCCCTTTCCTCCATTTAGTATTTATCATATTGAATTTTAGGAAATTGTTTATTTATGCAGATGCAGGGACTGAGGGTGAGAGTTGTCTCCCAGAATGCTTGCATTTCAAAGAGACAACTCTCCAGTCCTTGAGGAAATAATTTGTGGTGGTAGATTTACATCTCAAAGGGCAGAGAATGGACATATAATTGCAAGCTTTCTAAAGTAACTGCTCTAAGAGGGAGAACATGGCCCTATTACCAGGTGCTGGCTGAACAAACAGTAAAAACTGCTGGCAGCATTGAGCTTTCTTGGGCAGGCGTTTTAAGGGGGATGAGTAATTCTACAATCATGGTCTTAAGCTATTAAAGCCATGCTAGAGTTTGTCAAGTCTCTTAGTGCAAAGATTTGGACGGCATAGTTACATGCCAAGTGTCCTGTGGTCCTCAGCACAGCAGTTGTATAACTAGCTACGATTAGGTAGTAAGATGCACATCTTAACATCAATCTGATAAAGAAAACGTGAGACCATTTTGCTCAATGAACTTTTAATAGAACACCTTCAAGGCCATAGATGCTTGCACAAATACTGAAAGATATTATTATGTACAGTAGTACTGATTACTCTCATTATTGTTGACTTGTTTCAAGGCACTTCATGTTTGTAATGCCTTCAAATAGATCACCAAAACTTCCATTGTTCAAAAGCATGCCACAGGAAGAAAAAGGTTAAGAACCACTGCCATAATCATGGCGAAACATAAATGGAGCACCCATGTGTGAATCACTATGGTACTATGGAGGAGCAATCAAAGAAAATGAACCCACAGTCTGTGCTTTGAAAAATTTAAGTTCCAAAGAAGAAAACAAGATAAAGACATAAGTACCTTTAAAAACAAGTGAAAATGTATGTTAATAAGTGAATTATATATAAATATATATATATACATTTTTTAATGTTTTATTTTTGAGAGAGAGAGAGAGAGAGAGAGACAACATGAGCAGGAGAGGGATAGTGAGAGAGGGAGACACAGAATCTGAAGCAGGCTCCAGGCTCTGAGCTGTCAGCACAAAACCCGATGCAGGGCTCAAACCCACAAACCATGAGACCATGACCTGAGCCGAAGTCAGATGCTTAACTGACTGAGCCACCCAGGTGCCCCTATATACATTTTAATAGATCAAATACCGTACCTAAAAATTACAAAATAATCATAGAGTAATCACGCTCTTATCAAAAGAGACTATTGAATTCTACTGATCATTAACACCTACTCTATTTTTTATTTTTATTTTTAAATGCTTATTTATTTTTGAGACAGAGAGAGACAGAGCATGAACAGAGGAGGGTCAGAGAGAGGGAGACACAGAATCCGAAGCAGGCTCCAGGCTCCGAGCTGTCAGCACAAAGCCGGATGTGGGGCTCGAACTCATGGACCATGGGATCATGACCTGAGCCAAAGTCCGATGCTCAACTGACTGAGCCACCCAGGCGCCCCACCTACTCTATTTTTAAAAAGAGATGTAAGAAAGATAAGAAACAAAAGTAGATTTACTATAGGTTGTGCAAAAAAATAAACTTAGCTGACAAGTATTTATGAAAAGATTAGCCTGAAGCTGATTTTGATATAGGAGGACATTTCCTGGTGAGGCAGTCACAGTCTGGTTGTAGATAGTACAGTTCCAGAAAAAAGAGATATGATAATTGGAGCTAAAAGGAGATAAAGCCAGGATGTGTAAAAGACAGGAGTAAAATACCACATATATTTCAAAGCCACAGAGTTTCCTATAGCAGGAAAGTACTTGAATCAGCAAATAAAACACTATCTCTAAGCAGTATCTTTACATTTTACATTATTTTGTTCTATGCACCTTATGAGATTCAATAAATATTTGATTTACATATTATGTAGCCCTTTAAAACAATACCTTACTTTAAAACTATACTAAATGTTTCTGAATATAGATTTGCTGGTAATTTATTTCACGATATAAGGCCACGTAATTAAATGTGACTAAATAAGCTAATGTAAAATTTCTTTTGAATTACAACTTACCTCCATCTAATACAGTGTAGAGAGGTCACTTTCCAGTGCCCGTTCTATAACCAAACACAAAATACTGGCCTATCACTGAGTAGTTCGAATCTTATTTACTCTCTTATTTGTGGTTCCTTCTAGTACATTCTGGTTTATCTTCAAGAACTCAAAGGCTTTAATATGCAGAATACAAACATTGTAGGATCTGAACTATATGTTGCTTAAATATTAGTTTTTGCAAATCTCATTAAAATTACTCCCCCTACCACCACCAACACGAACTTGAAATTCTCCAGAGGCTTCCTACTGTTTTAAAAGACAGACCAAATCCGTAACTAGGCCAAGAAGCCCAGTAGGGCCTGGTTCCTATTTCTCCACCCTCATTTCACACCCTCTCCCACTCTCTTGGCCCTCCTGCCACCCTAGACTTCGTGTTTTCTTTTGTTTCCTAGAACAAGTCATGTTACCTTGCCACAGGGCTTTTCTATATGCTGATCTTCCTCTAGGCCCTTCATCTGGTTGACTGGTACTCTGTAGTCATTCCTGAGTCAGTTCCTGAATAGCCTGAAGACACCACTCCTCTTCTTATACACTCTTATAACACCAGTTATAATACTCTGATAATACTTATCAAAGTCATGGGCACTTGGGTGGCTCAGTCGGTTAAGCATCTGACTTCAGCTCAGGTCATGATCTCACTGCTCATGAGTTCGGGCCCCGCGTCTGGCTCTGTGCTGACAGCTCAGAGCCTGGAGCCTGCTTTGGATTCTGTGTCTCCCTCTCTCTCTGCGCCTCCCGTGTGCCCACTCTGTGTGTGTGTCTCTCTCTCAAAAATAAATGTTAAAAAAGTTTTTTAAAGACTTATCAAAATTGTAATTTTATACCTACTTGCACAATTCATTAATGTTGGACTCCCCTAGCAGCTATAAACTCCTTGAGGGCTTTCATGAGGAAGAAATCAGAGCAGGGGGAGAGCACGAAAATGGACAGTGGCCCCCTTTGTGGTACAGGCACCCAGGCCTGATAGATGGTTGGCTGCTGTTAGACAACTCTGCCCACTAACCTGGACCATGGGCCTCAGACAAAGATCCACTGCTGATAGGGGAGGGGTAGTTACAAAATCTATCAGCTCTCAGGGAGGTGCAGGAAATCCACTTGGGTCCAGGAATACGGTATAAATACCAACACAAAGCAGAGGTCTGATACTGCTGGGCTGGGAACAGAAAACTCCCCCAAACAAGATCACAGATACAAGGTAGCATTTGACTGTCCTGGGGAGAGGGCAGGAGTACTAAACAAGTCTAATCGCCAGGCCAGACTCACAGGCCTGACGAAGCCCAAGAGGCTGGACAAAAAGGACCAGGAACATCTCCCCTATTTCCCACCACAAGTTTATGAGTGACAAGCATCAGTGGTCGGCTGAGGCAAGGGCAAGAACATAGAGAAAGACCCTATTCTGTTATAATCCTGCAGAGATTACTAAAAACAGAGGGTGGCGCAGGAGCAAATTAACATTGATACATTACTGTTATTTAATCTATAAACGTTATTCGAATTTTGCCCATTGTCCAATTAATGTCCTTTATAGGAAAAATTTAAAAATTTTTCAATAGGATCCAGGATCCTATTCACATGTTGCATTTTTATTTCCATGTCTCTTTTAATCTGGAAAAGTTTCTGGGTCTTTTTTATCTTCCAACATTTTGACATTTTGAAGAATGCAGATTATTTTGTTGAATGCTCCTCAGTTGGGTTTGTCTGATGTTTCCTCATTACTAGATCACATTATACATTTTTAGCAGTAATAAAAGCAGTGTCTGTCCATCTTAGTACATCATATCCAGAGGCAGATGATTTCTCTTTGTTCTGTTATTGGTTATATCAGCTTTGGTCACTTGGTTAAGTTGGTGCCTACCAGGTTTCTCCACTATAAAGTTGCAATTAATTACTGTCTTGTGGGGAACTAATCAGAAAATTATAATATAAAGCTTTGATTCAGAAGGGTTGAAAAATAAGTTGATAATTAATATTTGCAGTTTGGTTCACATAATTTTTCAAGGCATGCTGTTCATGAGAGGTGTTTGAGGGGTAATAAAAAGGTTATAAACTACTGATTTAGAATATGTTATTTTGATCTCTGACAAAAATGCATATGACAGTATCTTTAGTTTGTTCACGATGTTCATTAAAGTCTATAGAGAATTTTCCATGAATGCTTACAATAAAAATCTTTCTTTAGAATAATTGGCTTTGTTCAAAGGACAGTCAACTAGTTTATTATATACTGAAATTGCTTTTTTTTTAAAAGTTCACAATGAAGCATTTTGAACATTAGCACATCTTTTTTTTGTAGCAAAATAAGTTTCTTAAAATATTTTGTTGTGTATAAAACTTAGGAATATATCAAGATTATATGCTTTAAATTTTACAATTTCATACTCCTGGTGAGAATTACCAAACAGAAGGAGCATGTATAAGAATCAGTTATTTGTATTCTGGACTATGTTCATGCATACTATATAAAATTTATAAATAGTTTTTGTCTACTAAGAATGGGCAAGTTACAAAATGTTTATGTCAAACCTAAAATGTTCATAGGTATATGCTTCAATTTTTAGTTATAAATGATTCTTAGACATAAATTAGAAGCTTTAATTTAATAAAAATAAAACTATTGGCTTAAAGTTTTGATAGCATGAGAGTAAGAACTCAAAATAATACACGGGTTCTCCCATATGCTGGCTTTTTGACCTTGGGCAAATTACTTTAGGGTATGTTTCTTTACCTGTAAAAAGTAGAAGTTAATACCTACTTCAGTAAGTGCTTGACCCACAACAGCTAACAAATTTCAGTGCTTACTAATGCACGTGCTCAAAAAGTACATGGCATTTTTATGTTGTGACTAAAATTTAATGCAACTTCAGCCTAAAGTTATTATGCTGTGTTTATTTCAATACCTCAATATGTCTCTCCCCTCCACTTCCATTAATACCCTCCAAATATTCTTTGCCCACACGACTGTTAATTGTGCTAGATAATTCTGATTCTGATCATAAATTTGATTTAATACAGCCAGCCATCTTTGTGTTAAGATTTATTCTCAGTAGGGGCACCTGGGTGGTTCAGTCAGTTGAGCATCTGACTTCAGCTCAGGTCATGATCTCATAGCTAGAGAGTTCAAGCCCCATGTCAAGCTCTATGCTGACAGCTCAGAGCCTGAAGCCTGCTCATGCTCTGTCTCTCTCAAAAAAATAAACACTAAAAAATTTTTTTTAATTAAAAATTAGGAGTATTTTAGAACTATAAAATACATATAAAATTCATTATAAAAATATTATTATTTTTATTATATTATATATATAATATAATATATATAATATATATATAATATATATATTATATATATAATATATAATATATAATATTATATATTATTATTATTCATTATAAAAATACATATAAAAATACATATAAAATTCATTATATTTTATATGTAATCTAGGACCAGGAGCATTCCCTAATAGGGCCTGAAAGTCTTTGAGCTAGGTAGGGCTCCTAGGGAATGGATCCAAGAGCAACAGCCAATTTGGAATTTCTGGAAAGCAAATAACCTTATACTTATGGTTCCATGGACAGAAGAGCCAACAGTCCTACCATAAGCACAATTCCAGTCCCTGTTAACAATAAGGGAACTAATCAAAGGGATTTGACTTAATAGCTACACAGACTCCCATTTAAGCAAAATTGAAGAAAAGATTAAATCATTGGTACTTTGATATTCACATAAGCAAATGGCAGAGAACTTAAGACCATTTTTAAGACAAATATAGTTAACATGGTGCCACCTAAATCAAATGAGGATGGAATATATCAACAATATATTATGCTAGTAACGTGTTTTCAGAGTTTTTATCCAAAAATAGATTTGACTGGCAAGACTAAATAAAGCACTAACCAAAAGTGAAATTTACACAAACCATAAAGTAAGATCATTATTTGAAAAGGTCATTGTTCCCTAACACATTTCCAAAATCAATAACTTGTTAGGAATGAATGTTGATAGATTTAATGCAATGTTTATCTAAAATACATTAATGTATCATGTATGTTTGATCAGAAATATCCCTAATGTATGCAATCCCTTATTACTTTTAGACTGCTGTTTGAATTAAAACCTCTACTCACCCTCCTTGTTTTGTCCATTTAGAGGCTTGGGGCCACATCAAAATAAAGGTATATATACACTTTAACAATTTTGCCATCTTTTAACCTAAAAGCTATGTATACATAAAGAACTGCAACAGTAACCAACCACTGCGGCATAATGCTGAAAGACAGTATCGGTACAGAAGTGTTTCAAGGTCACAGGGATAAAGTCAGCCTCAATCAAATAAAATGGGATAATGTATTAAATTAAGTAGTTACTAGATAATTATTCTAGTTTAGATCCATTCTGTATCATTTCTAGCTCTGACACATTTTCATCTAAGAGAAGTATGGATGGTTTAACATTTCTGTGTATTTGTATTTGTTGCAACTCTGATAGTTTAGGTTGCTATTTATCCATGCTACCCTATTTCTCCCTTTAGCAATGGTTGTTAGTCTCTGCTGTACAGAATAAGCCTATTTAAACAATTCAGGTTTGAATTTTCAACGAGAAACTATTTTCCACATGAATTCCTTCAGCAAATATAAAGTGTGACATAGCATATTCTTTAAATCATGCAAATTGTTAGATAAACTTTGGTAAAAAGATAGACTTCAGGTTATTATGTGTTGGTTAAAAAAGAGGATCAACATCAGTATCACTAAAATTAATGTAACTACACAATGTTTAAAATCTTAAAAACTTCGACTTATTTTTCATCTTTATCAGGCCAGGAACATGGCACCCTCTTTGAAGAAATTTTCATTTCAGGAATGAGAAGTCTCTTAATTTGTCCAATTTCTGTTCTGCTCCAATCTTCTTTCAATATTTGGCTCATCGAGGATAAATTTCAACAGGGTGAACATCAGGAAGTGGTCTTTGTTTCAAAATCTGTACGTGTTGGCGGATATCAACTCTTTCAAGAAATTTCAGTGGAGACTCTTCCTGTAAAGATGTTGTCAGTGTCATCAATTCAAGCTGCTGTTCTCATATTTCTTTCATTCTTTCAATTTGTGGAGTGTATTCTTGATTAATCAGATTGCTAACTTTACCCAGAGCAGGAAGAAAAAATTTTTTTTTTCTGTTCTAATGTATCACTAACTCCTTAAAATACTGGAGAACAACTTCCTTATCACTTTGGACCATCTTCTCTGAATGAGATTTCTGTTCTTCCAGTTTTTGGATAAGATGAGTAAGATCTGTCCAGTGTGTGTCAGTTAACTGTTCAAGCAGTTTTTGGGGTGTATCCTTTTCTTTCAGATAGGCACCTTGAAGATCATCTATGGGATGACCATGACGTTAACCTCTGGTAAGGCAATGACCACGAACTAATTTTTTATCTAGGAGATGGTAAACATTTAATATTGTCTGTAAAGTTTGGGACAGGTAACGATATCTGGACGGACTTCTTGCTGGTACTTTTCCATAATAGCCCTTAATGCAAAATTAACAGGTAAAGATTCAATACCAGTTAGAGGAATTTCAATAATACTTCTGCAGTTGGGGCACTTGAGTGGAATTCGTAAAGGTCTCCATATAAAAAAGCTCCCAGATGCCTGAAGAATGTTTTCCAAGCAATTTCTACAAAATGTATGAGAGCATGAGTACAAGAGGGTCTTCAAAAATACTGTTAACAAATGGGACATGTTAACTCATCCTCAAAATTGTGCCTTTCCTACTTTGTTGATCTTCTGGCTTAGCGACTGAATATACTTTATCTTCTCCAACTTGTTCAGATTCTTTTATTAGTATTCACGGGGAGGAAGAGACAGAGTTCCTCCACAGGATTGAAACAGCTCTACTGAACATTGGCACATCTTAGAACACATCCTTTCCTGAAGATTAACTTTGTTGTTGATTTTTTTTATCCTTTCCTATTAATTTTTAAATATCAGATAATACCCAGTCCTGTGAGTAAAAATCTAATTATGGAGAGGGAACTTTATGAATACCTTATAATTTATGTTGATCCACATTCTAATGGGGTTGACATAGTGACAGGACTCTTGGAAGACCACAAGAGAAATAGGCCCATTTAAGTCATTATTCAGTGAGTTATCTGAGTTATTTCTTCCTTTCTTTTGATCAGAAAAAATTTAAAATTAAAACTTCAAAACAAATTTGAACAATAACTTACAACTTTAGCTGAAAAGTAGAAACATAAGCAGAGACTGGAGTGGATGACTAGACCAGACAGAATGGGGAAAGCTCTTAACATTTTGAAATTAGATGATAAACTTTATATGTAAGAAAAGCAGTGTTAACATTCTAACTTTGCTGCAGAAGTAGTTAAGTAGTTAAGTAAGTTAAGTAGTTAAGTAGTCAATTAAGAAGGCACATATGTAACATGCTCATTTCACCAAAGAGTTGTGGAACACTCCCCAGAAAAGGAATCATTTGGCTAATTAATAATCCTTCTCAAAACAGGAATTAAGGGGCGCCTGGGTGGCGCAGTCGGTTAAGCGTCCGGCTTCAGCCAGGTCACGATCTCGCGGTCCGTGAGTTCGAGCCCTGCGTCGGGCTCTGGGCTGATGGCTCGGAGCCTGGAGCCTGTTTCCGATTCTGTGTCTCCCTCTCTCTCTGCCCCTCCCCCGTTCGTGCTCTGTCTCTCTCTGTCCCAAAAATAAATAAACGTTGAAAAAAAAAATTAAAAAAAAAAAAAAACACAGGAATTAAATGAAAAAAAAAAAAAAGGGATTTAATTGAAATAATTCAATGGCATTGATTGATTTGTTTGTTAGACAATAAGTGAACTTGAACTGGAAGATCAAAAAGAAGTCCAGCATCTCAAAAAGGTTTTAGAAAATGCTTATTATGTTGTTGTGGTGGTTGTTCTCAGATGTGAAGAGTAAAGGTTGTTTCAAACAATGTCACACACGCACTGGTAATACATCTACATGAAAACCTGTGCCATACAACGCGAGTCCAAGTTAGTTACACATTATCATGAGATGGGCCTTCTGGAAAAATAATAACAAACAAACAAAAAATGAGATGGGTTAAGTACTGATTTCCGAAAAAGTGACAGAAATAAAACATTCTGTACTTGGAAGAAAACAGGATGGTTCTCAACTCAATAATCATAAATTGAGGGGTTTATAGCCTTTGAACATAATATACCTTTAAGAAAAGCTTAGTAAGTGTACTGTTAAATCATTGACATCATCTGATACAATTTTTGAGCACCATTAATTTTTCTTATGATCATTCCTTCATATCCTGTGAAATACTGTGTAGACAAATTATAAGAGATTGACACATGATCATAGAGTGTCTTACTGTATGTAACAGAAACAAAACTAGATTTATGTTGTGTTTATATTTTATGTAAATAAAAATTAGTTGTCTTCCTTCCTAATAAAATTAGTGGCTTAATGTACAAGTTGATAAGTGATAGAAAAATACATGTTAGCTTTGAACCTTTCCAAATGTTCAATATTATAATGCTCTGTTGTCTTGAAATTCCGAAAATGAAAAACCTTGCATTTTCATTTTGCACTGGGAAAGTTATGTGACTAATTTTGGTGGTCAGGGATGATCACTCTAATAAGATAGCATTAGATGTAGAACATGAAGGAGGGGATGAAGCAATTCACGTGGATATCTAGGAAAAGAGCATTCTTGGTAGAGAAAAGAGTAAGTGCAAATAACCTGTTATGGCACCATGTTTGATCCACTTAAGGATTAGCATAGAAGCTCGAGTGACTCCGGGTATAATAAGCTAATGTAAGGCGGCAATCGATAAGATCAGTCTAATCGATTATCGATTAGATAAGTCTAATCGATCAGTCTTATCGATTAGATAAGTGTAATGGGGTGGAAGAGGGGGCAGATCGTTTAGGGACTTATGAGTTAGCATTAAGAACTTTGGCTTTCAAATCCAGGTGAGATGGCCAACACTGGAGGGGGTTTAAGGAAAGAAGTGACATGATCTAATTTAGGATATTTTGAAAGAGTCACTTTGGCTGCTGTGTTGAGTAGTGTCAAAGGTCCCAAGAGCCTAAAGCAGTCATTGATACAAGAGATAAGGATAGTTGGGGCAAAGCGGTTTAGTAGAGGTAGATTCTAGATCTATTTTTGAGGTAGAACTAACAGGCTTGGCTAATGAATTTGGATGTGTGTGTTTAAGAAAGAGAAGATAAGCATATATGTAAGGCTTTTGGTCTAGGCAACTGGAAAGATGGATGTACCATTTTCTGAGATTGGAATGATTTCAGAAAGAACAGGTTGGGTAGTGTTGGGAGGAATTACCATGTTTATCATCTGTTAAATCATCACATATATGTAGCCATTTCTGGCTTTTCTATTCTATTCCATCCATCTACTTGTGAACCTGTTCTAGTACCATCTTATTTTGATTACTATAGCATCCGTGTACATTTTTTAATATCTTGTAGGGCAAGACGGTCATTATTATTATTTCTCAAAAATTTTTTGGGGGGGACTGTTCTTCCTGATGAATGTCAGATTCAACCATTCTAGTTGTTGAAAACACCCCGAATTTATAGGTTAATTTGAAGAGAACTGAAACTTTTCACTGTGTAATCTACCTATCTAGGAACATGGTATTTTTTTATTTGTTTATTTTTCTTTTCATATGCCCTTCAGTAAAATTAGTAGTGTTCTTCATGTGGAACTTCTTCACATCTTGTTAATTTTGTAGAAATGGATATTTGAATTCTAATCATGGGAGAAAAAAGAAGAGTATGAAGATATTAGCTTTGCTGCAATAACAAATGATCCAAGCATCTCAGTAGTTTACAATAACCAACATTTCTTTCCTGTTCACATTGTGGGTCAGGGTAGTTGTGGGTCAGCTACAGTGACGTGGCCTGGCTATACTTTGCTTTACATCTCTTCTCATTCTAGGTCTCAGGCTGAAGGAACAGAGGGAAAAGAGCAAAGCCAACCACGGAAAGGCTCTTAAAGTTTTAGAGCATGTAGTATACTTTTTATGCCCATGACCCATTGGTCACAGCAAGTCACATGACCAGGTCCAATGTCAATGGGGGCCAACTCAGTGTTGAATCACATGGCAACAATGGGTGAGGATGTTAAATCTTCTTGCAAGGGAGGAGTGAATAAGTGGGGATAATAATATAATCTGCCATAATATCCTGAAGGAAAAGGAGTCGTGTAATGTAATTCACCACCCTACAAATGCTTAGAACTTTAGAACTTCCGGAGTGAAGTGGATAATTTTTTAGGATATTGAGGGAAGGAAGGGGAATGCCAGTAAGCATAAATATGATACTTTCACAAGAAGACAAAATATGTCCCTCCATGCACCTCTAGCCATTCTCTTCTTCTCAAGGGTCAGTAGGGGTTCAAACTTCCTATAGGGCCTCCTGGGTGGCTCTGTTGATTAAGTATCTGACTTCGGCTCAGGTCATGATCTTGCAGTTGGTGAGTTCCAGCTCCGCATCAAGGCTCTGGGCTGACAGCTCAGGGGCTGGAACCTGCTCCAGATTCTGTGTCTTCCTCTCTCTTTCCCACTCCCCTGTTCACACTCTCAAAAATAAATAACCATTAAAAAAATTGTTTGTAAAAAAAGGGCCAGTGGGGGTTCAGGGATGGGCACTCAGGATGTAAGTGAGGGTAGGCAGTCTGCTGGGTAGATGACTCTTCATTTCTCTGCTAAATTTGTCTAGTAATGAATACCGTGAGGGGACTACTCTGCTATTGACCCTAACAGCAAAGAGAGGGCTAAAGCCAGAGATTATGAATAGAATGAGATAGAGTTGCAGAGGTTCTTGATTTGACAATTTTCTATGTGGTTTTATGAGAAGGTATAGACATTATGTTCAATTAAATAATTCATACTGTCAAGTGCTAATATTTATCAACGTGCTAATTAATAATTGGATCTTTAAACCTAAATAGTGACCCACAACTTGTATTATTTAGCCTAATATTATTGGAGAGAAAGCAATTTATTCAGCAAATATTTTTTGAGGACATATTATATGCCAAGCATTACCTTAGGCACGGAGAATAGAGCAAAGTATCAACTCTTGGTGCTTGCATTCTGCAGAAGAGAGGGCAGAGACATAGATGATAATGTATATGTGCATACTTATGAAATATGCCAAGGGGTGTCAGGTACTATGGAGAAAAAAGTGGCAGGGAAATGAGATGGGGCTGGTTTGTAGGGAGGACCTCTTTAATGAAGTGACACGTCGGTGGGGACCTTCATGAATTGACAGAGTGAAGGACCCCTTCATTAAGTGACTGAGAGGTTATCTGGGGGAAGAATGTGGCTGTCTACAAACACTGAGTGCAACATTGCCCCGCTAAGCCCAGTCAAAGACCAGCAAGGGGGCCAGTGTCACATGAGTGGAGTAAGCGAGTCGATAAGGGGATGAGATATGGTCAGAGAAATAGCCAGGAGCTGTAGGACTTTTAGGTCTTGCTGGGAAGTTTGGATGGTGGTGGTAGAACATTCCAGAACTTAATTTTTAAAAAATGAGCAGCGTTCTAGCCACATCAAAGACACTTTCTCACTCTTTGCCCTCCTTTCATATATGTATATAATGTCCTTGGGGCTGGTCAGAGTAGAAAGCAGAGATGTAATAATACAGTGTATACTGCATTTAAAAAAAATCTGTTCTTTTGGGGTGCCTGAGTGGCTCAGTCGGTTAAGTGTCTGACTTTGGCTTGGGTCATGATCTCACAGTTTGTGGGTTCAAGTCCCACATCAGGCTCCATGCTGACAGCTCAAAGCCTGGAGCCTGCTTTGGATTCTGTGTCCCCCTCTCTCTCTGCCCCTCCCCAGCTTGCACTCTGTCCCTCTGGCTCTCAAAAATAAATAAACGTTAAAAAATTTTTTTTAAATCTGTTCTTCTATTTTGTATTTTTAAGTTGTGAAGTTTATTGAAGTATAGTTGACAGACAATGTCGCACTGGTTTCAACTGTACCACATAGTGATTTGACATCTCTTTATGTTATGCTATATGCTTACAAGATTAGTTACCATCTGTCCCCACACAACACTGTTACAATATCGTTGACTTTATTTCCTATGCTGTACTTTTCATCCCTCTGACTTATTCATTCATTAACTAGAAGCCTGTATCTCCCACTCCCCTTCACCAATTTTACACATTCCCCTACTCCCTCCCCTCTGGCAGCCATCAGTTTGTTCTCCGTATTTAGAGTCTATTTGTTTAGAGCTTTTGTTTATTTATTTGCTCATTTTGTTTTTTTAGATTCCACATATAAGTGAAATCATAAGGTATTTGTCTTTCTCTGAGTTATTTCATTTGGTATAATACCTTCTAAGTCTATCCTATTGTAAATGGCAAGATATTCTTTTTTTTTTACGGCTGAGTGATATTCCATTATATATATCTAAATATATTCACCACATTTTCTTTATCCATTCATCTATAGATGGACACTTAGGGTGCTTCCATATATTGGCTATTATAAATAATGCTGCAGTAAACATAGGGGTGTACATATCTTTTCATATCAGTGTTTTTATTTTCTTTAGGTAAATATCCAGTAGTGGAATTACTGGATTACATGGTATTTCTATTTTTAATTTTTTGAGGAAACTCCATACTGTTTTCCATAGTGGCTGCACCAATTTACTGTGTTTATATTTTATATTTTATTTATTTATTTATTTATTTATTTTTAATTTTTTTTTTCAACGTTTATTTATTTTTGGGACAGAGAGAGACAGAGCATGAACGGGGGAGGGGCAGAGAGAGAGGGAGACACAGAATCGGAAACAGGCTCCAGGCTCTGAGCCATCAGCCCAGAGCCCGACGCGGGGCTCGAACTCACGGACCGTGAGATCGTGACCTGGTTGAAGTCGGACGCTTAACCGACTGCGCCACCCAGGCGCCCCTATATTTTATATTTTAAATATTTGTACTAGGATTCTCTATGTATAAATGTCATAGGATAGGTAGATTTTGCTTTGATCTTTGTCATTTTTTTTTTTAGTGAAAAGAATCTAGGTCTCTTTTTCTTTTCTTTTTTTTTTTTTTAAGTTTATTTGTTTTCAGAGAGAGAGAGAGAACAAGCAGGGAAGGGGCAGAGAGAGAGTGGGGGACAGTGGAACGGAAGTAGGCTCTATGCTGACAGCAGGGAGCCCGATGTGGGGCTCCAACTCACGAACCACAAGATCACGACCTGAGCTTCAGTTGGAAGCTTAATCAACTGAGACATCCAGGAGCTCCTGGGTTTATTTTCCTTTTTTAAGTGATTTTTAAAGAATCTGTATGACCCCTTACCAATGACTGGAAATAAGGTGCTCTTTCATATCATGTTCAACTGCATGAGGACAAGATGGAGGCAGAAGTGGTTGTCTGTCACATAAATAGAATTTATACCAACAGAGTTCTAAGCCTACTTCAATTGTTGAAAATTAATTCATTCTCAGACTTTAGAATCTGATTTTCAGAGTACAAGAAGCTTGATGGAAAAAGCAATTGAATGTAATCAGCCTCTCTTTATGTGCTTGGTTTAAAATCGTTTAGGCTGTCGTATGTGATATGAATCAAAGGGACTTGATAAATATTTCTAAGAACACCTAGATGGCTCACCTGAGCAGATGTGTAATTGCGTGTGAAATTCAGACTGAAACAAGCAAATTTAGAATAAAAGGGAATATTTAATAATTGTATTTTCACTTTCTTAAGACCTTTGTCAAAATAACAGGTAATAGCTTCATTCAAGAGCCACAAGAAGAAAATAGATTTTGGTAGATGGTCAGTAATTTGGGGTTAATGTAGTGTAGCTCATGTGCAGAAATTGAGAAGCATTTTCTTTATTTTCAAGGAAGTCACTAGTTTTATAGAGCTTTTTTGATTTGGAGTTTACTATAGTAGGAGCAGAGTATTAAGAGAATATTTCCCAGTAGATTAGGAAAAATCATTATTCACATACTTAAAATGCCAGTAATATTGGATTGTGACTAACTTCATAACTGAAAATAGTTTATCTATGAATAAAGGCTCACATAAACTCGAGGACTTGAAAAAAATGTAAAGATTTGTAAATAGAGCTACAGAAATTAAAAGTGTTATACTTTCAAAAAATATTGACCTTCATGTCAATGACCCTGAACACACAACCCAGAAACAATATTCATTCTATACTTGAATTTAGCATATAATGAAGGTAACATTTCAAATCATTGAATCAGAGGGTCCAAGAAGTTATGGGATATGAAATAAACATTAAAAAAATAAGAACTTTCCAAATAACAAAGTTTCCTAGAAAGACAATTATCTACAACTGACAAACAATAATATCTTGGCTCTTCCTTTCTGATAGCCAAACTTCTTACTCTGTTTATTGCATTGCTATAATTTTCTGAACAGTATTAAATAGCAGTAGTGCTAGCATCGCTTATTCCAGATTTTACTGGGAATGCTTCTAAGGGTATATTGTTGAGTATGACGTTGGTTGTGGTTTAAGGTAGGTATATTACTAGTTTACCAATAGTCGTAATCTCTTCTCCCCATCCATGAGAGGAGAGAGTCTTTGCTCTAATAATCACTGTACCTATAGCTTAGAAAGTGCCTGGCACCGGTAGGCATTCAATAAATGCTTGGTGAATAACTAATTATCAAGAGGATTGATTGTATCAAGAAGATACGTGAAGTGTCCAAAAAATTATCTAAAAAAAAAAAAAAGGCTTATTTGAGATCTTAAGAAACATTTACCTAGTAATATTGGAATTGCAGAAAAGTATTAGAAAAAATATCCACTAGCTTAAAGCAAGTGAACTTTCTGATAACTTGTATAATATTTAAGCTATCTTTAAAAATGTATAAGATCTTTAAATGGATCATTTTAGAAAATAAAAACCAAAAATCAGTCTTTACAAAATCAGACTTTTATTCCCTTTAAGGATTATCCCTTTTTAATTCTTTTTGAAAAGAAATTTCAAATCGCTTTAGGTAGACTCTATTAATATAGACTGATCTCCAAAGGCTTTGGTATTTTAATGAAAACAAGTTATTTGACACTAAGTTTTGGCATGGTTAAACTGGTTCCCTAAGCCTTTAGATAGATGCCACAATGCATATTCAAAGATTAAATTATTTATTTCAAAATATAACCATCAATTTTGAATTTGGTATAGTAGTTATTGAACTTCATTCGGCCATTCATTCACCAAGAATCTATGAAATGTCTATGCCATGCGTGCACTGTATGCTAGGCTTCTGGGAAAGGGATGAATAACATTAAAGTCTACAAGGAGACAGATATTATAGTGTAGCATAAGAAGTTTTATAAGAGGGGTACTGAGAGCATCTTGCAGATAGGTCTTTGGAGAATCAGTAGAGTTCAAAATAGGGTTGAAAGTTGGCTTGGATCTATGCCAACCAGACAAAAGGCATGGGGGATGGAGATAAGACACTGCAGCTATGTGCAAAGGCACAGAATGCTTCAAGTACATCAAGTGTAGAGGGAATAGGGAGAAATTCAGTGTGACTAGAGCATCTTGTACTTTTGAAAAAATACAAGTTGCTCATCCGGTGAAGGGTGTAGGATCTTGACTCCACATAAATTCAAATCCTCGTTGTGCACAGACTCACTGGATAACTGAGCAAACAACTAAGTTCAAGTCTTAGTTCTTCTTCTGTAGAATGGGGACAATAATAGAACCAAGCTTGCAGAGTTAGTGAGGAGACTTAAGAGCATGTGTAGAACCTAATATTGTGCCCAATCCACCCAGAATAAGAGCTCAATAAATGGTAGCCATTGTTATACTGGTAAATAGATAAATCTGTTAGTGACTCCTACTTTAATATTGAATGGCATTTGCTTGTATATTCCTGGGAATTATTCATTCAATGGCTTTAAAAAAAAAAAGCTTAAATAGTAGAATAAGTCCCATACTAGTACTAATAATGAGTTCACCTTTTCAGTAGAGTCCAGGAGTATAAAAGTACCACTTCTTCCTGAGCAAAAAGACTAAAAACATGTTACCTCAAATCACATCCACTTTAGAGAAAAGTTTCTACCCCAGAATCAGTGGTTTATGCAATTGTCAGTAGTAGAACCCTATAGCTTTTTTTTTTTTTAAGTTTATTTTTGAGAGAGAGAGTGAGAGAGCAGGGGAGGGGCAGAGAGAGAGAAGGGGGACAGAGGATCTGAAGCGGGCTCTGGCTGAAAGCAGAAAGCCTGATGTGTGGCTCTAACTCACAAACCATGAGATCATGACCTGAGCTGAAGTTGGACACTTAACTGACTGAGCCACCCAGGCGCCCCAGAGCCCTATAGCTTTAAAAAATTGAACACAGCATCTATTATATGGTGAACCACCACAAAGTATAAAACTTCTGTTAATTCAAACACATGCATGTGGCTTTGCAAATATTTTTAAATCATTTGCTTGAGTGACTGTTCCTTGAGAGAATAACTTCTATTCGTGTGTCTATTTCTTAGGTCTGATTCTCACCTCAACTAATAACACGCAGATTTCTTTGCCTGTTCTCTCTTGACTCCACTGTAGTCAAATGGAGACAAATATTGTAGATGGGTGACTTATGGCCAAACCTGGTATTTTTATTTTTTTTATTTTTATTTTTTATTTTAGTTTTCATCGTATCTTTTCAGAATTTAACATGGTTGAACTGCTTCTTCTTTTTTGAAATTCTCTCTATAGTTTGGCTTCACGATCCCACACTCATCTGGTCTTCTTAGATCTGGTTTCTTACATGTCTGAGCATTCCTTCTTGGTATGTTTTATCTCTCGTCTTTTCATTACCTGTCTCTTAATGTTAGTAAATCTGCATGGTTCTGCTTTGGTTCTTTTCTTTTCTCATTCCACAAACTCTCCATGGGGGTAATCTCATTCTCTCCATTGCTTTTGATGAACAGATATATAATTATGTGAGTCTCAAATTTTATCTCCATCACTGAACTGTTTTCATGGCCTCTTCTGTGCATCTGTTTCCAGTAACCAACAGAAAATCTCCATCCTGCTGTCCCAGAGGCAATGAAATCATTATGCCCCAGACTGAACTACTCTCATTTTTTCTCACTCCATTCCTTCTCCTTCATTCTGATCTTGGTGACTGGCCCCCCTATCCGTACACTCATGACTTGGAAACCTGAGAACTAGACTAGTTTTCTCTCTTTCCTTAGCCAAATGCCCTCCACATATCCAATCAGTGTCTGATTTTATTTCTTCGACATTTGTTTGCCTCTTGCGTCCATGCCCATTACTTCCAGCATGTCGTACCTTAACTATGACAGGAGTATCCTAAGTGATCTTCCTACCTTCACTCTAAGTCAGCCAAGTTGTTCTTATTCTCTGGTAAAATTTCCCTGGTGGTTTTTCATTGGATGTGCAAATTCCACTATGTGATGTTCCATACTCTTGATGATCTGGCTTGAACCCACCTTTGCTTCTTTCCTTCCACATCTTCTTTCCTGATCACATGATTTCATGTTGTGAAGCTTTCCCTGAGCTGCTGACCACAAAGCTCTTTACCAACCATGGAGAAGATGTAAAATCACCCAGCCCTGTGCCTTCACTCTTACTCTTGTCCCTTCCTGGGTTTATCATGGCTCCCACCTCCTTCTATTGCACTTGTTTGTTCACCTCCATTATTCACTCTGTATTCCTGACATCTCATACTATGTATTCAAAATAATTTTTTGCTAAAATATCAATAGATATTTATTAAGCACTTTCTCAAGAATGGGTAAAAAAGAACGACTTCCAGTTTCTTTGGTATTGTCTCAAAATACTCTTTCTCTAGGATGTAATAAATGTGTCTGACTGAAAATTGAGGCAATCCCTGGTTGCATACATTGTTGGTTTCCATCCCAATGTGCTTCTGTGTTTTTTGAATAGACAATGTAATTATTGCCTTGCCTAAATGAAATTGGCTTGATCTCCACAACCATCCCATAAAATAGTCATTCCGTCATCATCATTGTTCTCGTAGTCATCATCCTCATTCCCATTTTATATGTAGTGGGGAAATGCTATGGTGGCTTCTAAGTACACTAACTAGTGGGCTTATCCTGGAAGTGCTGAAATTGAAAGGCTCATAGACCAAAATGGCTAGTTTGTTAAATCAACTTAAAATCTACAGTGAGAAGCAAAGGGAATGGGATTGAATAGGTTAAGAAATTTAGTGCAAATAGGTGAAAGGACCGCATGGCCTGTAGTTTGCTCAAAGTTCCTGTGTCCTGACTCTCTTTACATCACCTTTCTTTATCACAGATGGTGTTGTTACAAGGACCAGAGTCAAGGGCAGGCAAGAAAGTTTAGAGATGGAAGATCTGTGGTGCCAGATGTTTGCTCTATTGGAGAGAAGAAGAGGCAAATATACACAGCTGCAGTTATAGCTCTGTGATGACCTTATGAGCAATGGTATGTATTTTAAGCAGAGGGCAAGTGGGCTAGAATGGATGATACCAATGGGTGGCCAATTTGAGGTAGATAAAGCTGATCCATGCTTTATGAGTATTTAAGGCTTATTTTGCTTTCCATCTCTTTCTATCTACAAGTAACACTCATTTTTTTCATTCTCTTAATGTGTTTAACACATAAATGTCTATTCTATGTTTAGCATGTCCTATAGGTCTATGACATACTTACTATCTATAGTTAACATTTCTTATGAGTTTCATCCATCATGTGTGTTTTTCTAGTCCTTTAATGCAGAAACAAAAATTCTTAAAGAACATTTACATTATGGATGAAGCACATATCTGAGGCATGGGACTATTAAGCCACTTGCCCACGATCCCCACATTTAGTGCATGGGAGAGTCAGGGGTTCAAATATAGGAAATGTAGCACCAGAGCCGACTTCTTAACTACCATCCTATATTGATTCCTAATTTGCCTGAGAAAACACAGCCAGTAAGTCTGACCTCAAATTCAGTGCTCTTTCCCCTAACTACTCTTTATTCTAAGTATCTTTGAGACTGGAGACCTCTCTTGTTCCTCTCTGCTGTTCTTATCACCAAGCATAGGGCCTACACAAATACTTGTTGACTAAGAGAAGATCCCAGTTTAACTGCTTTTCTTTTGGGTTAACCTTAAATGGCCTGAATAATACCAATGTAACATTTAAGAAAAGTTAACTTTTGACAATTAAAGTTACATATCTATAGTATTTCACTTTAAACAGAATTAACCTGAAGGGATATGTAGTTGCTGGAGAGCAAAAGATAAGGATCCAGGAACTGAGATCTAGCTCTGATTGTGAAACTGACCCTTTCTTTCAAAGGGATTAAGTTGTTTCTCTGTGCTTCATTTTCCTCAGTTTGAAAATGGCCCCAGTAAGTCCTATCTACCCTTTTCACTAGGAGCTATTACATTTACTATTCTTCCTGTTACTAGCATGCCATTTAAAAAAGTGGTTTCTGGAGTGCCTGGATGGCTTTAGTCAGTTAAGTGTCTGACTTCAGCTCAGGTCATGATCTCACAGGTTTGTGGGTTTGAGCCCTGAGTCAGGCTCTGTGCTCAAAGCTCAGAGCCCAGAGCTACTTCGGATTCTGTGTCTCCCTCTCTCTCTCTGCCCTTCCTCCACTTGTGCACGCGTTCTCTCCGTCTTTCTCTCTCAAAAATAAATAAGTAAACATTAAAAAATGGTTTCTGCATTATGGATTAGAAATTATAAAAAATGTAATAAAGTCTATCTACACATTCACATAATCAATTAACATATTTACACAATTAAAAATTTACACAATTTATAATCTTTTAAAGGCTCAGTTTATGCTACATTTAGACGTGCTTCACATCCTGCAATTTGCTAAGTATTCTACAATTTTCCACAGCCGTTTGACTTTTCTTTTTTTAAATTTTTTAATGTTTATTTGTTTTTGAGAGAGAGAGAGAGTGCAAGCAGGGAGGGGCAGAGAGAGGGGGAGACACAGAATCCAAAGCAGGCTCTAGGCTCTGAGCTGTCTACACAGAGTCTGACGTGGGGCTCAAACTCGCAAACTGAGACATCATGACCTGAGTCGTAGTCGGACACTTTAACTGACTGAGCCACCCAGGCGCCCCTCCATTTGACTTTTCTAAAAGGAAAAAAAAAAAAATTAACAGCCTTCTGAAAGAAGCTAATATGAATTATTATGGTCCTAAAATATTTTTAATGCCTCTTTTTTGTCCCATACTTATATATTTATGTCTCTTTATTTTTACCACTTATAAAAATCTTGTTCTTGTCTAGAAAGTTGGCAATAATCTCAATATATGCAAGACCATGTGGAACTCAACATGATAGTTGTTCAACCCTGGCTGCCTAGTAGAATTAACCAAGAAACTTAAAAAGAAAAAAAAAAAACAACTGATGTTTTAGCTCTACATCAAGCTATTTAAATCAGAATCTTGAAGGATGGAATTTGAGTGTCTGTATTTTTAAAAGTTTTCCAGATATTCTACAAAATACTTGACTAGTACTCTTCAAAACTGTCAAGGTCATCATAAACAAGGAAAGCCTGAGAAACTGCCACAGACCAGAGAAAGGAGACATACTGTTGCATCCACACGACTCCTGAAACAGAATGCTATGGGCACCAGTGACAGTCACAACAAAGTTTATTGCAATGAGAGGCAAGGCAGACCGATCAGGACTGACACTCTCGACCAGAGTGCGGCCCCGAACAGCCGGTGTACAGAGTTCTTATAGTCCACCACATCGTCTTATCATCACCTGGGAACAGAACAAAGAAATAGTTTCCAGATGGGGGTGGAAACAGTTCCGACATGCCTTTGCCCCAATCCAATCAAACACTAATCCAGTTGATTTTCCTTGAACTTTTGTTCCCTTGATTGATAGGATAAGGCTGGTATCTCTTAACCTACAGTGTTAAAACAAAGCTGTTATTTCTCAAGGCTACAGGTTAGCCCTAACACTACAATTTAACCCTTACATTACTAATTCAGTGTAATAAGGTATCCAAAGTGGGATCCTAGAATGGAAAAAGGATACCAGGGGAAAATTATTGAAATCCATATATACCATGGAGTTAATAGCAACGTGTCAATATTGGTTCCTTCATTGTGACATATGTACTGTACTAACATAAAATGTTAACAATAGGAGAAAGTGGGTGAGGCATATATGGGAACTCTCTGTACTCTCTTTACAACTTTTTCATAAATCTAAATCTGTTTTAAAATAAAAATTTTATTTAAAAATCTGTCTAATATGGAGCTGGAGTTGAGACTCACTTACATAGCAACATTGTATCAGAAAACAAAAAGTCTTTTGAAATATTGAGCCCTTGGGGCGCCTGGGTGGCGGAGTCGGTTAAGCGTCCGACTTCAGCCAGGTCACGATCTTGCGGTCCGTGAGTTCGAGCCCCGGGTCAGGCTCTGGGCTGATGGCTCGGAGCCTGGAGCCTGTTTCTGATTCTGTGTCTCCCTCTCTCTCTGCCCCTCCCCTGTTCATGCTCTGTCTCTCTCTGTCCCAAAAATAAATAAACGTTGAAAAAAAAAAAGAAAAGAAATATTGAGCCCAATTGCAATTGCCAGCATGTGTAGAGTCCTACAACCTGACTCTCAGAAACAACAGGCTATTGTCTTAGGACAGAATACATTTCTAGAAGCACTTTGAGGGAAACAAAAATGGACTAATTACAATAAACATAACTGTAATAATCAAAACCTGGATAGGGGCACCTGGATGGCTCAGTTGGTTGAGCATCTGACTCTTGATTTTGGCTCTGGTCATAATCTCATGGTTAGTGGGATTGAGCCCCGCATAGGGCTCTGCTCTGACAGTACAAAGCTTGCTTGGAATTCTCTCTCTCCCTGTCTCTCTCTGTCCCTTCCTCACTCATGCTCTCTCTCTCATTCTCAAAATAAATAAACATTTTTTAAAAAAGAAAAAACCCTGATTACTATTTGCTTCTGAAAAGCAAAAATTCAAGAAATACAAGAAATACTGCTTAGTAAGAAGAAAACTACTCCCAACCCATTAGTCAGGTTAGAAAGGTAGTTTTATTTTGATATTCATGAAATATATAAATATTGGGATTAAATATAATGTCTGCATTATGGTACCCTAGTGGTTTGAGAAAACTGTGAGTGATTTATTTTTGCTAAGAGTTGTTGTTTCTTATCTGTAAAAGGAGATTTAGACCTGACCAGAAAGTTCTTCAGTATTAAGTTATTTTTCCTCTCTTGCCTCTCCCACTGTGGTAGGAAAGAGGCAAGGAAAAAAGATACCCTTCCTAACGAAGTCTACCTAGATTTAGCCCAGTCACACTTCTTTTTTCATATCTGTGTAAATCTCTAGAGAGAAGTCAGAATTGTGCCTAAAGAAATCATTCCGCACAAGTAAGCATTTGACAAACAGCAAGCGGTTGGAGATGGCATTTCAAAAAGCTCCTTTGTAAAATTGTGTGTTATGTTATTTTGTTTGTAAAAAAGTCACCAATTTGTAATCCAGAATCCTTACGCATTGTATAATAGCGGCATTAACAGCCTATCTGTAACAGTCTAATCTGTAGCCCAGATTACAGTCCCGCTCCCTAACTTCATGCGACTTTGGGTGAATAATTTCTCTTCTCTGAGCCGATCTCAGTTTTTCATCTGTAAAATGCCTCAATAGGACTAAGCAGTATCCAATACCCCTTTCTATTCGAACACTGAGATTTGTTGAGGGCTTTTAGAATCCTTGGGTTCTGGTGGGCAGTATGGTATTGAAGAAACTGGTCTCATGTTTGTGTTTCTAGAATTGGAAGGATAAATGATAGGGGCAGGAAAGCGTGCAAGGAAAAGTAGGACACCCGTTGTAGGGTCAACACCTGGGATTTTTCTCAGACTAGCAGAGGAAGCAGAGCGTTTCGCTGCTAGGCAACCGGTCCTCCTTTGGGAGGGTGGAGGACCCCAGTCGGAGGTGTCTAAGTCACTACCTCTTAATTTAGCCATGGTGCCTTCTTCTCGAGGTTAATGAAATAAGTATCTTTTAAAAGTATACACTTTCTGCAGCCAAGGTTTGACAAGCCTCGTAGCTGAGTTCGACTCGTGGTGGGTTTTCTTTTTCCTGTTCTCAGGCGCGATGCGGGCACCTCTCAGGCTAGGCCCCTGCCTCCGCGCGTTGCCGGGCAGAGCTGGACGCCTCTTGCTCCTCGACCCCGCCCTCCCAGGCCCCGGCCCCGGTCCTTCGCGGGCCGCCCTCGGCCGCCATGGGCTCGGAGATGGAGCCGCTGCTCCTGGCCTGGAGCTATTTTAGGCGCAGGAAGTTCCAGCTCTGCGCGGATCTATGCACGCAGATGCTGGAGAAGTCCCCTTATGACCAGGTACCGGCCGGACCCCGTCAGCCCTGTGGATCCCGGCGAGAGGCAGAGGGCCCTGGGGGGTCCCGGGGCCGCCCCGTGGGGGCTCCGGGGTGAAAGGCCCGGGGCGAAGTTGATCGTGTGGTCAGCACAGGCATCTGGCGCGAGATCCCCTAGAGCCGTGACCGGCACCTCCCCGCCGGCGGCGTCCCCGCGTCCCCACGGAACCCCCGAGTGCTGTGCCAGAACCGCCCCCTCCTCAAACTTAAGCAGCTCCTTTCCTTTACGCGTCCCTTAAAGGAACACTTAAAAGTCCCGAATTTCACTTTGGTGCAGAACTTTGATGATTCGTTTATACTTTCATATGGATGGGCTCTTAAGTTCTCTGCGTGTGCGTTATTAATTTCTAAAACAATTATGTATAAAGATCTGTAACTTCTCACCTCTTGTTGAAACAGTTGCCTTATTGTTGTTGTTGTTGTTGTTGTTGTTGTTGTTGTTGTTGTTATTTGGATCAAACGTTGTGATCCTCCCACTTCATGTGAAGATTGTTGCCCAGGAGTGAAGGAGGCTTTGATTCTCGGACATGAGTGCAATTTGAGGCAGGTAATGCAAAGTTAGAGAAATGAGAATCTAGGAGGGGAAGAGATACATTTACTATTAGGAGGGAGGGATGGGAAAAGAGTTTCCCTGAAAGAAGGAATGATGGCATTGATTAAAAGACCTTAAATAAACTACAGTGCTAGTTTAGTTTCATTCTCTTAAATGAAGTGAGAGATTAAATCAAGAGAATGAGGATGGCCATATACTGTGTGTGAGAGGAACAACACAGGTGGCAGGTAGTTCCTGGAGAAAAAGGGAGAAGAGGAGCAGAGCTGTGGCAGTTTGTCAGTGCTTCTAGTAAAAGCTGGTTTCCCAGCTTTTCCTTTAGTAGTGTTGCCTTGGAGATATTAGGGGGAAAAAAAAGGAGAATTGAGGGGAGTTACATAAGTGGAGACCTATGTGTGAATACTGTTATTAGGCTCTGCCTTGTTGCATGTGAGCAAGTGGATGACAGATAACCTGTTGAGGTGAACATACAGACTTTCAGATAGGTAGAACATCTCTCCTGTAACAATCCATGTTAGTGGGAATGCTAAGCTCGATTCTTTTGGGTTAGTTCGTGTTCATTAATAGGACTGTGTTTCCACAGGGAAGCATTTTTCCAAGCGTGTTTCTTGGCACAGTTAGTCCTACAGGTGGTCCTCAAAACAAACAAACAAACAAACAAACAAACAAAAAACAAGGTTCCAGATTCCACAATCAACTATGTCTGGGAACTGTTACAGTACATTGACCCCTTTTCGTTTTGTACAACAAAAGTCTGTTAAAACCCTACGATGTACCGGGCACTGCTCTAGGCACAATGGTTTGCAACAGCTTTACATGCTGTTTCTGTTTTTCCATTAATTTAGGGTAGTTTCCATTCTGTGTTCCACAGAGCTGTTGCCCAAGAGCTGCTTAGTGAATTCATCTGGGAACAGTATATTTCCTGGTTGAAGATTCAAGATTCATACTAAAGCCTCTGGGTTCTGAAGAAAAGAAATGTAATTTTGGCAATACAATAGTTCTGAAACTTATTTGACCTCTGTTACTCTTTTGGCAGTGGGCAAGGGTCGGGTATCTTCATTGTTACCGTACTAGGGAGATGTAGTCTCATGGTGAAATGTTATAAGCAAAGGAGCAGTGCTTTTATTAATGGTTAAGATCCTATACTCTTAATAACATATAATCATAGCACAGTCAGTACAGTACTGTGCCTGTGAATTCAGATTTAGTTTGTGCTAGGCACTGTGAGCAGGATTTTATGTGTGTTCAGCCAAATGACCTTTGTTGAGTGCTTACTGCTTACTAAGTTGTGTAAATTATGGGTATGTCTATGCTTAGAATAACCTTGCAAAATAGGTAACAAAAATAGTAGCTAACATTTATTGAGTATTTACTCTATGTCAGGCTTGGTTCGGAGGGTTTTAGAAGTCATCTCATTTAATCCTCATCCCTCTTAGGAAATTGGTACTGTTTCACCCGTTTTACAGATTAAGTGCACTGGGGCACAGGGTTAAGTAATTTGTCCAAAGTTACAAAGCTGATAAATCCATTTACTGTCCATACTGTGCTCCCTCTTTGGCCCTGATGTAGCCTAATATTTCAAAGCTGTGTGTTTCTCAACTTTTCCCAGTACATTTTCCCATCTACTGTGCCTTTTTCAAGATGTTAGCTAAATGGTAAAGAATTTTAAACATACTTGTGGATTAAAGGCTTTAGAAAGTCCTGAAGGAAGGTGACCTATCTAATTTTGATAAAGAACAGTATTCTGAAACTTACTTGATCCCTGGTGCCTTCGGGGTGGGGGGCGGATGGGGGAGACAGAGAGATAGATTTCTCCCTTGTTATTTTGGAGAGATGCCATTTTGGAAAGTGCATGGTCAAAGCGGAAGTGTTTTCATTAATGGTGAAGATGGGGCCATAGAGGGACCTTGCTCCTTTTTATCTAGGAAGAGTAAGATAAACAGATTTAGGGCTTTGCAGTCTCCTGAATTAGCAGCTAAATAAGGTAAGGGCTTGTGTCTTTTTACTTGGTTTCTTGTACAGCTGTCATTAGGCCTTATTGGCCCTCTTGAAAGATTAAAGACTTATTACAAGGTATGTTTGGTAGAACCGTGATTTTGATAATGATAATGAAGAAAAAAAAGACACAGGTTTATACTGGGAAATACTTCTGTTGTCATTGGTTAACCATTTGACATGGTTAAGATCATTAGGGCAGTCGATTTTGTTAGGTCCTGTCCTATTGTATTGTCCTATTTGCTGTGGATTTGAAATAATCGTCCATAATGTGATACATAATTAATGTCTACTGCCATAAACATTAAAAAATGTTATGCTTTATTACTATTTTCTTGTTATGAGCAGGGGTTGTTAATGGGTTTGATGTAAATATCAGAGTAGGCTTAGGAGAATGAGTACCAGATCTAGAAGAAATTTATGATACTCTTTTCCTTTCTAATCCTTTTTATTTGTTTTGCTGAGGTAGTTTATGTAAGTAGGAACTATATATATATATATATATATATATATATATATATATATATATATTGGCAGAGCAATGAGCAGTATTTCATTGGGAATAGAAGTTTAACTTGATATTACCTTATCAAACTGGGCTTTAAAAATTTTTAAGTTTTATTTATTTATCTTGAGAGAGCATGAGCAGGGAAGAGGCAGAGAGAGGAAGAGAGAGAATCCCAAGCAGGCTCCACGAACTCAGGAACCGTGAGATCATGACCCAAGCCAAAATCAAGAGTCCGAAGCTTTTAACCAACTGAGCCCCCCAGCCACCCCACCAAACCGGGCTTTTGATAGCTGGATAGGGCTGCTGAAAAGTTTATAGGGTTCACTTATGTGTTAGTTATTTTTTGACTCAGCCTTTAAACACTGTTTTTTCACTGTGTGCTTTTCCTTTTTAATTAGGTAATTTTTAATTTTTAAAATTTGAATATAGTTGCCACCATGTTACCTTAGTTTCAGGTGTACAACATAGTGATTCAACTTCTCTGTACTATGCTGTGGTCACCCCAAGTGTAGCTGCCATCCGTCACCATACCATGCTATTACAGTATCACTGATCATAAACCCTATGCTGTACCTTTTATTCCCATGACTTATTCATTTCATAACTGGAAGCCTGTATCTCTGGCTCCCCTTCGCCCATTTTGCCCATCCCTCTCCAACCCTCCCCTCTGGCAACCATCAGTTTATTCTCTGTATTTGGTCCATTTCTGCTTTTTGTTTGGTCTTTTAGATTCCACATATAACTGAAATCATATGGTATTTGTCTTTTTCTGTCTGACTTATTTCACTTAGCATAATACCCTCTAAGATCTATCCATGTTGTTACAAATGGCAAGATCTAATTTTTATGGCAGCATAATATTCCATTGTACATATATCCCATATCTTCCTTTTCCATTCACCTATCTATATGGTTGCTTCCATATCATGGGTATTGTAAATAATGCTGCAGTAAATACAGCAGTGCATCTGTCTTTTCAAATTAGTATTTTCATTTTCTCTGGGTAAAGACCTGGTAGTGGAATTACTGGATCATATGGTATTTCTATTTTTAATTTTTTGAGGAACCTCTATGCTGTTTTCCACAGTGGCTGCACCAACTTACATTCCTACCAACACTACATGAGAGTTGACCTTTGTGTCCCTCCACTCCCATCCTTAATTCTCAGCCCCATAGGTTCCTAAACATATATTTACCTTTTCAAATAAATGTAATTGCATTATGGACATTCTTTTTTTTTAATTTTTATTTTATTAAAAAAAAAATTTTTTTTTTAACATTTATTCATTTTTGAGACAGAGAGAGACAGAGCATGAACGGGGAAAGGTCAGAGAGAGAGGGAGACACAGAATCCGAAACAGGCTCCAGGCTCTGAGCTGTCAGCACAGAGCGCGACGCGGGGCTCGAACTCTCAGACCGCGAGATCATGACCTGAGCCGAAGTCGGACGTCCAACCGACTGAGCCACCCAGGCGCCCCAACATTATGGACATTCTTAATTCATTTCTTGATTTGAGGGCCAGTTTTTTTTTTTTTTTTTTTTAATCAATTAAGGAAATTCTTCCTGGATTCCTCCAGGAGAGTCTTCCTTCCTTCCTTTCCTTCCTTCCGTCCTTCCTTCCTTCCTTCTTTCCTTTCTTTCTTTCTTTTTTCCTTTTTCCCACTGAGATTTCTTTATGCAGTTTATCAGAAATATATACATTGAATTCTTTCAGAATTAAAAGCTTTTAATTAATTTTAACAAATTGGGAAGAGATATGAGAAAAATGTATTTCTTCATATTTATTCTTTATCTGTTAGATGTTAAAAATGAACAATGAAATATTCTTCCCTTTATTTTTTTAATTTTTTAAAAAATATTTATTTATTCTTGAGAGAGAGAGAGAGACAGAGAGACAGAGCATGAGCAGGAGAGAGTCAGAGAGAGGGAGGCACAGAATCTGAAGCAGGCTCCAGGCTCTGAGATGTCAGCACAGAGCCCGACACGGGCCTCGAACCCACAAACCGGGAGATCATGACCTGAGCCGAAGTTGGACGCTTAACCAATTAAGCCACCCAGGTGCCCCTTCCCTTTATTTTTTAAAGTTGATTTATTTTGAGAGAGAGAGAGAGAGAGAATGAGAGCAGGGGAGGGGCTGAGAGGAAGGGAGAGAGAGAATCCCAAGCAGGCTCTGCACTGTCAGCACAGAGCCCAACTTGGGGCTTGATCCCATGAACCGTAAGATCATGACCTGAGCCAAAATCAAGCCCAAACCACTGGGCCACCCAGGCGCCCCCAGGAAGGCATTTCTGATAGTAATTTTGTTATTGGGATTTCTTGTGATGCTGTCTTTGTTTCAGTGGAGGAAGGTAATTGACGGAGAGACTACCAATCTATGAAAAGCTAACAGAAATGTGATCAGAGCAGAAGCAGATGGTCCTCAGCTCTGCAGTCAGATGGTTTATCTTCACATCCTCCTTTAACCTTTATGAATTTTTTGAGGCTTCAACATTTTAGAGTACTTTTCCCCCACAACTTCCGATTACCATTCCTGTGCCACCAAACTGATTTTAGTACAAATGAATGACTCTGAAGCAGCTCCTGGACACGTCGAAGAGCAAGGAAATTAAAATATTTTTTTCTGAGGGCCAAATGGATTCACTTTTGCTTTTTTTTTTTCCTGCCCCTAAAACAAAAATAGCTTAAAAAAATTTTTTTTAACGTTTATTTATTTTTGAGAGAGAGAGAGACACTGAATGTGAGTGGGGGAGGGGCAGAGAGAGAGGGAGACACAGAATCCGAAGCAGGCTCCAGGCTCTGAGCTGTCAGCACAGAGCCTGACGCGGGGCTTGACTCACTAACGGCTAGATCATGGCCGGAGCCTAAGTCAGAAGCTTGACCTACTGAGCCACCCAGATGCCCCAAATACCTTTTGTTTTAGATGTTGTTTTTCACTTTTGGTTTTGCTTATTTTTGTGCCAGGTGAGGAGAGCCTCTCTAAAGTGATTTGTTATTTGTTAATCTTTCTTTAAGTTGGTCCACAGAGCTTCCCAAAAAACCTCTTTTGGTTCTGATGTATCAACCTTTTGGGATAAGTACACCTCTGAGACTATGTCTTCTACATTTATTTCTCCTGTAAGAGATACAATTTTGGTATAGTATCATCAAAAATACTTAGGTTGTGCTTTGTACTTTCCATTAGGACATCTGGATTTTATTTAATTTTGATTCTTGCCAAAGTCAGGGTAGTCAGGTTGGCCAGAGAGGTATGATATACAATGAAATAGCATGTTTCTTTAGAGTCATACATTTTTATTTGGACACAAAGAGACTTAAGGATAGGTTGTTGACTGTAATAATATGGTATTTGGTAATGTGGAAAGGTTCTTGAAGAAGATGGATTGTAAACTGTTTTTCCCAGATTCAGAATAGTGAGACTTAAAAGGGCAGGGTGTCTAACCATGAAGGACATTTAAGATTCTGATCTCTTGAGAATATAGAGAAAGAAAGATAACTGGTTAATTTATTGTAGCTTCCCTGTTAGATAAAATACAGCATGAACAAGAAGTTCATCAAGAGACATTGTCTTTTTTCAAAGTGTTCTTTAAATCACGATTGAAAAAGTGCTTATAAGTTGTAAGATATAAAAGGGAGAAAGGCAAAATGGTCTTCCACACGGCAATGTGACCTAGAGGGAATGCTTGCTTTTACAGCTCATGTCCATCATCCCGATTAGTTGCTTAATCTGATTACTGTTCCTTGTGTTCCATATGTCAGATACATGGCTTTAAAACCAGCCCCAATTTTTTTTAGCTCCATTATAATTAAACAGTTCATAAAACGTGCAGGTTTTTCAGGCAGTGAGGTTTTTAAGACAATATGCTTTTATTAATGGAGTAGATTTCTGATAGATTTTCAAGTTATAAAAATCAGTGATTCTGGGAGTGGGAGCGGGGGCTATATATCAGAACAGGAAGAATTCACATTCTCCTCCTCAGTCTCCACTTATAATGAGATATGTTACAGAGAGGAAGGGGTTATTATTGTAAATGATTTGAAGATGGAGAAAAGGCTGAAAGCCACTGGCTTAAGGGAAAGACATGGAACCAGGGGTCCCTAGTGAGCTCTGTGTTATTAGTTGATTGAGACAATGATCTGGTGCTCTAAGCAAAACAAACAAACAAACAAATCTTTCTGTGTGATTATCTAATTTAGTTCCTCTTTGGGGCCATGGAGACTAAGCCAGACTTAATCTTTTGATTCTATATGGAGTTCATTTTATGAATTTGTATTCCTGCTGAATTACACAGATGACATTCCTATTTGGCTGCTTGGTTGGTCCTTGGATTCTCCCTAAACCTTCTGATATCCATCAATTTCTGTGTTCTCTTTCATTGTTTTCCTTCGTGTGACTACTAACTTCTGAATAATGTCTCAGAAGTTTCAGGGCCAAGCTGGGTCAGACTCACGAGCCAGAGTAAGTAATGGTGGCAATTAAGAAGTCGCATTCAGAATTATCTAGAGATTTGATACCCTGAAGTAATAGCAACGACCTAAGAGTAAGCCTTACCCTGGGGAGGAAGGAAGGAAGTAAACTGATGTGAATTGAAGTTGATGCTAATGAGCATTTGTTGGTTCCAGGCTGTGTCACTCCACTCTGTCCCCTTACTCACTTGCTTTGAAGGAGAGTCAAAAGGTAGTTTTAATTTGATGAGACACAAGTGGGAGTTAGTTCTGGGTTTGGGAAAGGGAAGTAATAGAGAGTGTGGTGCTTTTCTGTTCATTGTTCATTATAGAAATGGTTTTATAAAGAAATTGTGCAACTGATATTTATTGAAAGTGCTACCACCTTACACTTCACTAATTATGATAGCATATGGGGAAGGCCTCAAAACTATGAAATATTCTTAAAAATACAAGGTTTATTTATTTTATTTATTTATTTTTTAAAGTTTATTTATTTTTGAGAGAGAGAGAGACAGAGCACTAGTGGGGGAGGGGCAGAGAAAGAGAAGGAGAGAGAGAGAGAGAAACACACACACAGAATCCGAAGCAGGCTCCAGGCTCCTAGCTGTCAGCACAGAGCCCGACGCAGGGCTCAAACTCATGAGCCATGAGATCATGACCTGAGTCGAAGTCAGACACTTAACTGACTGAGCCACCCAGGCACCCCCCCAAAGGTTTATTTTTAAAACTATGCTATGAAGTAGACACTATTTGCTCCAATTCGAGAGGAGCACTAGGTTCGAGAGGAGCACTAGGTTATAGAGGTCCTGTGACTCGTTCAAGGTCACGTAGCTATGTGGCTCCCTGAGGATCAAGCCCAGCCCTTCTGACTCCAGGGTATTTTGTACCCAACTACTTTGTACTCAACTCTGTCAATACCCATGGAAATGATGTGCTAGACCAAATGAACCTAACTTGCGGTTCCCTATTTGGTTGGATTAATTTAAATAACAGACTATAGTTGAGAGACCCAAAGGTGAAAGTCTCAGCGCTTTAAAAAAAAAAAAAAAAAGTTTTGCCCTATCTCTAAATTAAAACATCCCAACTCTTCCTTCTTAATCCTGCTACTCCTGATGGATCTCCAGGCCAGTCATATGCAGCCTTGGTCTGGCACACCCTACAGCAGTCTGTTTTCATGCCTTGCTATGATCTCACATACTCAGCAAAGTGCAGGCTCTCGATGCAGAGTGTCCGGGTTCAAATACTGCCTGTACACTTTGACTTCAGAGTTTTCTCCTCTGTAAAACGGGGATGATAATACACCTACCTCAAAGGGTTGTTGTGAGGGTTAAGCTCATTAATGTATGGTAAGTGATCAAAAATGTTAGCTGCTATTGTCTTTGTATAGCTAGAGATATTTACATGTAGGATTCTGGCATTGATCTTTTTCTGAAAAGATTGTTGGTAATCTGGAAAGTGTCTGTGAGGAAAGTGTTCAGTGAAATTGATAAAATGATGCTGAACAGGGGCGTCTGGGTAGCTCAGTCGGTTAAGCATCCGACTCTCGATTTCAGCTCAGGTCATGATCTCTCTGTTTGCCAGTTCAAGCCCTGCGTCAGGGTCTGTGCTGACAGTGCAGAGCCTACTTGGGATTCTCTCTCTCCCTCTCTTTCTACTCCTCCCCTGCTCAAGCTCTCTCTAAATAAACATTAAAAAAAATGATGATGAATATAGTTCATAGATCACTGGCACTCAGTAATTTCCGGAATAATATCTTTCTTTTTCTCTGACACCCTTCTTATCTCCCTTATTGTTTTTCTCCTCTCCATCTAAGTCGTCTATAACTGGTCTATAACTTGAATATAGCATTTCATATATTGTATTGGCATTTATTTAATTATGTGCATTCCCCACAGAATGTTTTCAGCACCTAGCAGGGTGCAGGAATGTCCGGGGAAGCTTGTGGAACTAACGTGATCGTGATCTCGGCCTCACTTCCTGTTTGGGCCTTGTCTCCATCTTCCATCTGCACAACCTCACCTGTCTTTATACTTGCCCATCTTCTCTGACCTTCTCACTTCACCTGAGTGGTGTGGCAAATCACAGATGTGTTCCTGTGGGGCAGAAGAACCAGATAGAGCATGAAGGCCTTCCTCAGTGATCAGAACACTGAGGCTGAGCTGCCGTTTGACTTTGGGAAGCATCTTCCTGTCCTTGGCAGAATGACAGGCCTCTAGCTTTTCCTTCCTATTAGAGGCTTCCAGCCCTTGTGTGTTTTGTTTTCCTTTTCAAGTATTGTCTGCAGTCACCATGGGTAAACTTTTTTCCCTGTGTGGAACTTATCTTCTATCTCTCCTACACTTGATGCTTCAATCCTGCCTTATTATCTTGAACTCATGTTTTAATCTCCTAGATGCACTGGCAAGGAAGAGCCTGGCTTCTTTGTGTGACCTTGAGCAAATTACATGACATCTCTGAATTTGTTTCCTTATCTGTCAAATGGATAACGCTTACCTGCCTCCCTCCGGTGGTTGTTATGAGACTCAAGTGAGATAATGGGTCATACAGACATGTATACAAATAAACAGAAGAAGGAATAGAAAGGGTTACTCCTCTGTCATCTCATTGCCTGTGTCGGTGTGTTTCTTTAATTATGGACTGTGGGTTCTAGGCAATCTGTGCTTTTCCAGATCTTCCTGATGCACGCTGGAATTGAAAACCTCCAACTGCCATGTATTCTTAGTTGCTGTTTTGTGTTCGGTTCAGCTGCTTGCCGAATATTCTCTAAATCCCACCCTCCAGGGCCTTTGCTTTTGTAGCCTAGCTTCGTCTTTGCTTCTCGTGTTCCTACCGTGTATCGTGCTATAGAAATTGCTTATCCTTGCATGGTGACCAGATGGCTTCAACATTGCTTGCACACATAATATATTCTTTAAAAAATATTTTGAGTATTCTCCTTGGGTTTTAGAGCTGTAGAAAGCAAGGCTAGGAAGGATTTTTTTTTCCCCTTTCCCTTTTTTCTTAGTAGCTTCCCTAATAAAACATGCTGCCAGTTAAGTGTTCAGCACAGATTGCTAACTGTAGATATAGAAGTATAGATTATTTCATAAATAAATTTGTTACAAGTCTGACTTTTCCCCAGTGGATTTCTATTTAATTTGGGCAGGAAAAAACCCTGAGTTTGTTAGCACCTGACACTAATATATATGACATAGTCTATTCATACACATTTCTCAGAGCACGTTACAGTTGGAATTACTTTTTTATATCTTCAGCTGCTAATCCCATTTATGTGGAGTAGAAAGATTGATAGTATGTTGTGGATTTTCCTCCTCCTCCCCAAGTGATTAAAGTCTGAATGCTTTAACCACCATGAATATAAGGAAGTGTTTCCTTGGTATAGCTGTAAAATTGTTTTTAATTTCTGAGATTTTGTGTCTTCATTAAACAAGTAGTTAAGATAACTTCTCTGTGCTTTAAATGAGGTTCGAGTAATTAAAATTTTCTGATCATAGCAAATTCAGCACTCTTCAGTGTATATTAGTTACACACTAATACCAATATTAGTATTAGTATATGCAGAACTCTTGAGTACTTGTGGAGAAAGATTAAAGTTGATATTCGGATTTTTATTCAATGAGCTTGAGTCCGTCTACAAATACTTAATTCATCACCAGGACTTTTTATTTTAGAAACTGTATTTCCTAAAAATGTTTACTACCTTCTTAATGCTTTCCAGGAACCGGATCCTGAATTGCCAGTGACTCAGGTAAAGGGTTAGCTGCAACTGTTAGTTTAGAGAATACAATAATTCCTGTTGCTTACTCGTTCCTATAGATTAGAAAACCTGCTGCATATCTATTAATGCTTTTATAAAATCAGCCTTCTCTACCATTCTGTAGAGTATTCTATTTCCAATATTTTTTTTGTAGAGTATTTTTTTTTTTTATGTATTCTATTTCCAATATTTTTGTGTCTATGGGTGAGTAGTCTTATAGTCTTAAGACTTGAAATGACCAATGTTGACCAGAAAGATGAGAAAAATAGAGAAGGAAGCAAGGGAAACCAGGAGCTTAGGAATGGGGCCAAGAAGTCAGCAGAGCCCCAAATGTCTGAAAAGATTGTGATGGACAGGATGGTATATCTTGAGTAAAGAGTAGGCTCACCCTGCCTGGGAAGGGCTCGATTTTAGAGCGAGGTGCCTGCCACCGTGAAGAAGACAGGAGGAGACACTGGCCAGATAGCCTTGTCTACCAAACTATCTTGGTTGGAGATGGGAGGTGGCCAGAGAGACCTGCTAACTGGAGAGGATGCAGTGAATGAGTCTGGAGAGAGCCCAAGGAGAGGAAGTGTGGTTAGGGGGACACGTGGGCCAGTGAAGCTGTTAACACAAGGGAGTTTCCAGTAAGTCTGGGAATAAGAACGGATGAGAGTGCTATAAATCACCCTAAATATTGCCAGGTGTTGGCCCTGTCACATGAGAGAGAATGCTAACAGTGGTTTTCAGTAAATAAACAATTTGAACCTCATATGTGGTTCCTATGACCTTTTCCAAGAGAGCAGAATACAAAGTACTGTGATGGAGGCCTGTGTAGTATTATCAAGCAAGCACCGTAAATAGGTTAAAATGAAGCACTCTGTTCTTGAAAAGGATTTTAAAGGAATTTGTCTGCAGTGTTCGTAATTTTGATTTCCAAATTGATAGATGGCACTAAACTATTTTTTGCGTAATATATGCACAATTCGTTTGAGAAGGACCTAAATTATAAATAGAGTAAGTAATGTGCTTTTTCTTTTCAGTGATTTTGGAAGGTTTTGTTAAAATTAACGTTTATTTATTTTTGAGAGAGAGAGAGAGAGAGAGAGAGAGAGAGAGAGAGAGAGAGAGTGTGAGTGAAGGCAGGGGAGGCGCAGAGAGAGGGAGACACAGAAGCTGAAACAGGCTCCAGGCTCCAAGCTGTCAGCACAGAGCCCGATGCGGGACTCGAACTCACAAACTGTGAGATCATGACCTGAGCTGAAGTCGAATGCTTAACCAACTAAGCCACCCAGGTGCCCTGGTTTTGTTAAAATTAAATTAAAATGTCAATAATTGACATTGTTGTTATGGTTTTAAAACTGTAAATGGCATTTGAAAGTTTCAAACCATGCAGGGACTTCATGAAGGACCTGTATTTAGTATTACTTTCTTGTTCTGTTACTGTAGACTTCATTATCTATCACTATCTGGATAGTGATCTAAAAGAATAAAAAGGGAACAAGGCTGATGGGATTCTTTTGAGTTCATTATTCATACATTTTGCCTTCCTCTTTTGCACAACTTCAAAATAAATGAGGCTTTACAATAACAATTCAATATTTTGTGCTAAGTTTTCATTTTCGTAGAGTAGGCAGAGTGTCAGATGTTATACCGATTCTTATGATGGCTCGCTCAGGTTAGACAGACTGTTCCTTGGTAGCTTTATTCAACTAATAATCTAGCAAAATTGTTTCTTTTATGTCTTAAACTCTTGGCCTCCAATTCTGTATTAAAAGGAATGAGACAATTTCAACATGGTTTGCTCAGTCAGTAGACTTTTTCACTTTTCGTATGTTTATTTTCATAACTAAAATTGAATCAACCTCACCAAAGGTAGTACAAGTAAGGCATTATTTTCCTTTCCTTTCCATCATTGCCTCAAGAATAATGTCCTGTAGACTACCTCAGTAGGTGAATGAGATGGGATTATGTTTTACAGATAAAGAACGATATAACTGACTCACATGCTTTTCCCTTTAAAAAAGTTCCTGCACTTCTGTGATTTTTGTTGATTTCACAGTACTTTCCAATATATAGGCATTCAAATATATTTACATAAACTGCATGACCCTGTCATGTAGTAACAACTTAAACATATTTAATAAAACCAATTTGTATTTTTCTTTTAGATTCAAGGACCAGTTTGGGATCATCCCATTGTGCTTTGTTATGCATTTTAATGTAATCACTGGTTAGTTTTGAACTTTTTGAAAAACTTAAACAGGATTTTAGGGCTGTAAAACATACTTGGCTTGTTTCCAAAATAAAATTAAAAAAAATTTTTTTTAAAGCCAAAGCCCCATCTGCTGTTTTCATTAAAATCTCAAGAATTGTTCACATTGCCAAGAGCAGTTCTTTGAATACAATCTGATGTTTAAGCAAGCAGCGATATGTGATTTTCAAGGTCATTTGTGTTAGGACAAGAGGAAAGTCAGGAAGATTAGTATTCTCAAAAAATGATGAAATTTAAAATTAAATAATAGTTTAAGTAGATTTTATTATAGATCTTTAAATATAAAAGATTCCCACCATGATTTCTACTTCTGAAGAATTAAATTTTAGAAACTGAAATATAGATCCATTTACCTTTTTGAAAAAGTGAAATCTTATAGAATAACCTTTTAAAAAAGATGTTCCTATTTGGCTTCTGAAGCATTTATTCATTTGGTGGTGAGGGAAAAGTAGATTTACTTTCTTTTCTTTTACTTAGCCTAATATTAAAAAAATTTGCACCTCCGTAATATCTGAGAGGTTAGTAGGAGGCTGGATGTCAGGAAGAATGATGGAGTTAACTATGAGATAACGGTATGTACGTGCTAATTATTAAAAAGATATGTGCAGGGATAGTTAATACCCAGCCATATAGGTGATACGATAATAATAAAAAGTTGACTTTTAGAAGGTCGATTTAACTAGGATTCCAAGTTGGAGTTTTAAAGTTTCATTAGCTCATCATCAGGATAAAAGTCCCTACACCTCACTGGAGCATACAGGGTCCCTCAACTGCCCTTTGCCTTTTTTCTCTAGCTTCTTCTCTGACTGCTGCCTCAGCTGAACCTGATTCTTCAACCGTACTCAACTGTTTTGGAGTTACCAAGCATGCCTTGAGCCCTCAAGCTAG
This sequence comes from Puma concolor, assembly GCF_028749965.1. NCBI lineage: Eukaryota > Metazoa > Chordata > Mammalia > Carnivora > Felidae > Puma > Puma concolor. The sequence goes on along the minus strand of NC_141672.1, from coordinate 16,012,201 downwards.
CCTGCCCTTGTCCCTTTCTCTTGGCCTAATACATGCTTTCCTGTCTTTGCCACTAGCAAACTCTTTTCTCCTACCCTTCCTCTACTCCCAGGCAGCTGGGTGCCTCTCTCTGTACTGCCGTAGCATGCTCCCGACTTTTATCACTGCGCTTTCCCTACAACACCGAAATTTGTGTAAGCTAGTTGAGCCGTGGCTTACTTCTCTCTGTCCCCAGGACCTGGCATGCCATAGGTGCTCCCTAGTAATATGGGAGTGAACCGGTGGCACCCATATCCTGCTTTACTGTTTCAAAGAAAATGCTGCAATCCTTCCTGTCCATCAGCATGCTGAGCAAGGAATGCCCTTTTGAGAAATGAAAGCTGTCAGATCCTTGCAGGGCAGTATGAGCTGTGGAGACTCAAGATAAATCAGAATTACTTATTTCCATCTTTGAAGTTAAATTAAACCATGAGTTGAAGCCAGAGATGACTTCCCTGGCCCCTGAGCAGAGTTATAAAGATCTGCCGACCTTCCTGATCTTTGATGAATGAAAACCTCCAATTGTTTCCACACTTTAGTGGCTCTTACAGTTAGATGCAGTTACAACTGGAATTTATCTATCTATCTATCTATCTATTTATTTATTTATTTAACAAATGAATTCTTTGATTCCATATTCTGCTTATTCAGTTATGTTAAATCCACACAGTTGAAACATTTTAAGTTATCTGAATCCAGTAAATCTCATCCAGGAAAGTAGAAGCTAAAAAAACCCAATCATCTAACCAAATATAATTTCATTTTAGGAACGTACGGCTATGAAGGCAGCCTTTTTTATTACCATTAAAGTGAAAGCATGAAGAATTTCCTTTTCCTTAAGAACTTTTGTCTAATGCATGCATTCCAGTTATTTTAGCCCACAAAAGGATCTCTACTTTTTAATTCCTATAAAACTATTGTCTATACCACACACCTGCCACCTAGCATGCCCTACTTTGCCTTGTCAATTAATTCAGTAGGTGATGTGTTCAGGGAAATTAGGATCCAAGTTTTAATCTTCTCATGCTTCCTCTTCAGAACCTAGCCCAATGCTATGTAACTAGGAAGTGCTCCATAGGTATGGACCGACTGATTGAATGCATCTTGGGTTCTTTACGCGAGGACTTTCTCTGTAGCTCTCGTCTGTTCCTCTCTCAGTCTGTTCTTCCTTCAGCGGCTTCACAGCCGGTTCCCTAGTATGGTGAGCCCTACCCTGCCTCCCACCAAACTTCCCTCGCTGCTGCTTCCTCTGCACTATAGAGTATCAGGTCTGTGCTGCTGCTCAAGGACACCGGGCTTTCTTGTTCTCTGCTTCTGTTCTGTAGTGAAGCAGAAAGGTAAACATTTCTGATAAAGCTGTTTTAAATGTTGAGCAAGATATTTTTTTTTTTCAACGTTTTTATTTATTTATGGGACAGACAGAGACAGAGCATGAACGGGGGAGGGGCAGAGAGAGAGGGAGACACAGAATCAGAAACAGGCTCCGAGCCATCAGCCCAGAGCCTGACGCAGGGCTCGAACTCACGGACCGTGAGATCATGACCTGGCTGAAGTCGGACGCTTAACCGACTGCGCCACCCAGGCGCCCCTAAATGTTGAGCAAGATATTTAATGGTGCATACCTTGACATCTAATTTCTCAAGGTAGAGTGAAGTTGATATTTTCCAGATTCCTTAATTACCTTTTCCATTCCCCGCCCCCCCCCCCCCAACCATTTTCTAGCAGGTTTTCTACTGGCTAGATCACAAAGCAGCCAAGACTGTGTTGATTAGCTTCTTGGGAATTGGGAGAAATTGCTCTTAGTTCAATTCAACATTTTTGGAATACCTATTATGTGCAAAAACCATAGGTGTTATGGAAAATTCAGAACTGAACAAGGTAAAAAGGCTTGTGTTTTGGGGAAGGGAGCTAACCTATGCCTGATGATTACAGTGTTTCTCGAATATGTGAGTACATTTGATGGAAGTGTAAAGAGAATGCTCTGTGAGAAAGACAAGAGGAAAGTAGGTTTAGAACTAAACCATCAGGGAGGTCTTCATGAGGGACTTTGGTCCTGAAGGAGGAAGGCAGAAAGAGCACTGTGGTCAGAGCTTTCTTGATTGATTTTTGAATTATTATTCCAGTAAAATTTTCTCTGAAGTTCTTCTTTTACTTACAAAAAGGCATGTTAGAAGACTACTAGGTAATTGATCTAATGGGCATTTCTTGATTAGTAATGACCTTGCCTTGTATTAGTTTCTTGAAATAGCTCTTTAAATTAGCATAATGTATTAAACGGTAAACATGCCTAATAAAATTTAGACGATAATAAATCTTCTATAGGCTAGGCAGTACTTCTAATACTACTTAATGTGTGCTTTATTTTATCCATGTTTATAGGCAGCTTGGATTTTGAAGGCACGGGCACTCACTGAAATGGTATATGTAGATGAAATTGACGTGGATCAGGAAGGAATTGCAGAAATGATGCTGGATGAAAATGCTATTGCTCAAGTTCCACGTAAGTATTGGTTTTTCACTTAAGTAAATGAAATGCCATTAGGAGGAAGAATACTACATGTGTATAAAATAAACACAAGACATTATATACATGAAAAAAACACTGCTTCAGGTTAATGGTCTCTATCCTGTCATATAGTACAAAGACTTTCCTTCCACAATTCAATTACCCTATCTTAAACTTAAGATGTGGGATTGCTGTATAAAACAATTTTTCAATACAAGCTATATTATGCATTTAAACAGATTTTATATTTAAAATGGATTCTAGCTGAACTGGTTATCTAATATAACAGAAAATTGTTTATCCGAGAGTCGAAACACAGGAAGCATCCAAACAACTCAAGTCTTCTAAAAGGATTAAAAAAAAAAAGGATCTTTGGACAACATCACTTCACTGTAATAATTGAAGGTGATTTGCTCTAATGCTTGATATGAGGTGATGGGGTAATACACTGGCCTGTGAATGCCCACTGGGATTGCCGCAGAGGCCCAGCCCCCAGCTTGCAGATGTGTTGGAGCAAATGGTATTTAGTGATTACCGTAATGTATGGTGGTCTTGCTGGTATTTATTAGTTATAACTGTTGTCAGTCATTTTTATGTTTTGAAAAATAATAAATTAAAAATATTTTTTAATGTTCATTTTTGAGAGAGAGAGAGACAAAATGCAAGTAGGGGAGGGGCTGAGAGAGAGGGAGACAGAGTCTGAAGCAGGTTCCAAGCTCTAAGCTGTTAGCACACAGCCCGATTTGGGGCCCAAACCCACAAACTGCGAGATCGTGACCTGAGCTGAAGTCGGACACTTCACTGATTGAGCCACCCAGGTGCCCCAAGATAATAACTGTTTTAAAGCTTCAAATGGAAATTGAGGAAAAAAAATACATATGGTTCATGCTAAAATTCCTTTTTCCCCCCATCATTTTGTTCTTTTGGAGTTAAAATGTCTAAATTCTATATATTGTGGGTACATGATCTTTTGTTGGGAGAAGTTTGTATCAGAAATACACTATGAGCATAGAACCATCTTTGGGTGCTCTGGAGTCTGCCAGCCTTGAGTTTGAAACCCACCTCTATTAATAGGTTGACCTGTTTACTAAACCCTCTAAGCTTTTGCTAAATGGATGAATACAGCCTACCTTACAGACTTAGTGTGAAGATTAAATGTAAGAACATAAAATACCATGATTTTTAATAAATATCAGTCTCAAACACCTTTCCCTAATATATTTCCTGTCATTAACGTCTTTTTCACCAGGCCGGCACATTTCTGAAAATTACAACAGCTGACAGTTTTTACAGATTAATAACTAATCTATAAATTGAATTTGCCATCTCATGTCGTAGGCCCGGGAACATCCTTGAAACTGCCTGGAACTAATCAGACAGGAGGGCCTAGTCCAGCCATCAGGTATGTACTTCTGTTTCATACCTTCTGCCATTAAATACTGACCAGATTGTATGAGAATCTTCCCTTATTGATCTTCTTGGTATTTTCACAATGTACACTCTTCACAGGCCAATCACTCAAGCTGGAAGGCCCATTACAGGTTTCCTTAGACCCAGCACACAGAGCGGAAGGCCTGGCACTATGGAACAGGCCATCAGAACACCTAGAACTGCCTACACAGCTCGCCCAGTCACCAGCACAACTGGAAGATTTGTCAGGCTGGGAACGGTAACTTGTGTCAGCTTTATCCTATCTTTGTATTACCAGAGTAGCTTGGTGTTACGTTATGTCTTTTTTTTGCTGTTGTTATAGTGGAAAGTCACATGGCAGATTTTTTGAAGGTGGTTCTTTTTACTTATGCTCATTACACTCAATTTATATTTCCAGAGGGAGTTTCAGATTTCTTGTTCTGTCATTTTTCCCCATAGGCTTCCATGCTTACAAGTCCTGATGGACCTTTTATAAATTTATCTAGACTGAATTTAACAAAATATGCCCAGAAACCTAAATTGGCAAAGGTATGTACTTAAAATGATTTTATGTTATGAAGTAGTAATGTTAGATATGTTATCCTGATAACATTGTAGGAAATAAAAAAAATTTCTTTTGTGAAGGAAAGGCCATATCTTGCTTGAAATGGAAATGTTTAATTACTGTGTAAAATTCCTCTTAGTCTTTTGAGTTAAGGAAAGTCAATCAGAAATAAAGTATACAATACCATTGCATAGGAAATTGTAGTCACTTATAACAAAAAATAGTAATTGATAACAAAGCAGACAAGCAGCATCATCTTCATGGAATGAAATTTAGAAGGTCATCTGTGTGTGTGTGTGTGTGTGTGTGTGTGTGTGTGTGTGTGTGTGTGTTTTCCTTTTCCCTCTTGGACTATTCTCAGAAAAATAATTTTCTATCCTTGTAGAATTTTACGACTGTCAAAAAGAAGATGAAAAAAATATGTTCGTTTAATTACTAATTAAGCAAGCATCTCCATAAGCTATTGTCTGGCTTGAGTGATCCTCATTGAGAATTACCTTACTAATTCTAACTACTCAAAGATTAGATGCTCCTTTATGTTAAGGAGAAAGGGAGAGTGAAAGTAAGTGTGTGTATGTGTGAGAGTGAGAAAAAGAGAGACTGAGAGGGAAAGGTGGGGCCCGTGACCTTTCTAGTGTAAAAATAAACTTGAAGTTGAGCTTGGAATAATTCAGAGACATGAGCACTTAGCTGTTGCTGAAACTGGTCTAACCCTAGCTCAAGCTTTTAGCTGTAATGTCTGTGAATTCTATGCATCAGTGCTGAGCTCATTCTGAATCTGAATTCTAATGGCATTTAACATGTTTACTAAATGTCAAACACGAGGTTATATAAGAATGGACATGAGCCATACAGACTTGAAATTAAAAGCTGAAAAAGAAATGTCAGTTGATAGGGAATTAGCCTATAATAATGCCCATGATGTTTTAATTTCTCAGTTGACAGCAATCCTGTCAACTTCATTTAGCAAAATTGTAAAGCTATGTGTATTTCCCTTACCTTCACGAGAGTGAAGTATTAACAGCAACTCATATGGAGTATCCAGTTCCCCTGCCCTTTTCGGCCATTTATTTGAGGTGGCTGGATGGCTGGTTGGTACCATTGCTGTTTTCTATTCAGGGAGTGTAGCCCATGGAGGCATCTCCCTCAAACTATGATGCTTCCAGGACAGACCTGGTCTGTTACTAGATTTAAACTGAATCAGATTTTGTGCTTTTTTATAGAAGTAATGCCAGGGTTTTTTTCTGTCTTTGGTTTCCAATTTGCCTTTACTCATCAAGACTCATTTCTAGCATTGATTGCTTGAGTCTCTACTCCTTTCATAGCAACGGGAGCACAAGCTGTACTCTTAACTTTTCTTCTTTATCACCGAGCGAATGGAGGGTCAGGTATAGTTTTTAAAAGAAGGGCCTTGTCCTGATTTCTTTTTTCTTCCTTTGGTTGCCTCTTAAGTCTTCTTTGTTAATAACCTTGATACGCTAAGCTCTTTGCAAGGGTACATTGATGGTTTTATGGACAAACATGATACCACTAAGAGGTAATTTGGTCAATGCTTATTTATCCAGATGAGCTGGGAGAAGTATTAAAATAATGGTTCTCAGACCTAGCTGCACATTAGAGTCATGTACACATCCCACTTTACGCCTAAGATCTACTTTGTTTCAGAAGGAATTTCCGGATTTTTCCCATGTCTAAAGTGTCATTATCATTATCATAATGACTGTATAACATGTGCAGAGTGTATAAAAAAATGGGCTGAATCTGTTTTAGGATAATCTCAGAGTTGGTCTTTTCATCTCTCTTTGTAGTAAAATAGTGCATATAATACGAAAAACCTTGTTCAGTTATTTCAGTTTTCCAGTTTGTAAAAACAAGAATCAAGTATAAATCACTGTATTTTAAAATGCTGATTATAACAAATGATGGATAGACCCTTTACTTATGAAGACACGTTTAGTGTACCTGTTATTTTGGTTCAACCCAGCTGCTGTCAAAATGGTCTGAGTATATCCGTATCAGATATACCAATAGAGTGCTTTTGGTAAAATAAAATCTAATGTATTTTTGGCTTTTTTTTTTCTTCATAGGCTTTGTTTGAATATATCTTTCATCATGAAAATGATGTTAAGACTGTAAGTTTTGAATTCATGCTCTTTTATTGTAATTTTTCTGACTTTGGGGATTTCAACTCTGAAATGTTCTATTTCTGACCTTATAAACAGACGGAATTATTAAAAATTGGAGCATTACTAATACTTTCAAATCCACTGTTATTTTCAATAGGAAAAGTTGTATAAATATAGAAGAGGTAAGAACTGTGCCTGGTCCATAGACTACATAGATTTCCACTAAAAAGCAAGATATAGATAGTTGAGAATATTGTATAATGTGCTTTTGCTACAGTTTATTTTTTATACTAATAGCGTTATTGATCCATTTTTTTCTGTAGTCCATATAGTGAATTATAGGTTTATTAATATGTGTATTTCTGTTTTTTTGTAGCACGCCCCTTATCCCTCCTTTAACATTTTATGATAGAAAAATTCAAACACACAAGTGCAGAGAATAATATAATGAGCCAGTATCACCCATCACCCAGCTTCAATAATACTTAAACATCTTTGTAGTCTCTTAACAGACTTTTAAGGTTATATGCATAGGACTTCTTCATTTATAAAAAGTTTTTTTTTTTTTTTTTAACGTTCATTTATTTTAAGAGAGACAGAGCATGAGCAGGGAAGGGGCTGAGAGAGAGGAAGACAGAGAATCCGAAGCAGGCTCCATGGTCCAAGCTGTCAGCACAGAGCCCAATGTGGGGCTCATGAACCATGAGATCATGACCTAAGCTGAAGTCAGACACTTAACTGAATGAGGCACCCAGGCGCCCCCTCACTTTTTACATGCTAATATGCAAATGACCAGTAACTTCACAAATTTTGTCAAATTGAACGTAATTAATTCTGCAGTGTCTAATGATAGTACTTTCCCTCATTTTCTTATTAGTTTAGGGAAAAAGCTTTATATGCATATGTTAAATATTCAGGGAAATAAAAACGTTTTCCTCAGTTGTGTTTTCTGTGTGTCAACCACAATGCCATATACTAGGAAAACTAATAAAAATATATTTTTTCCTGACTCTATCAGGCATGCAGTCCAGCTGAGAAAATAAAATTGGCATAATGAGGCAATTAAAGAGGTACTTGCCAAGCTGTGAAACTGTCACCAGGTAGCAAAGGGAAAAAAAAATTCAAAAGGGTGATATTAGTAAAGATCCACAAAGTAAGTCAGATTTTTGGGAAGGAGGGGAGATAAACGTAAAGAAAGGGTTAAAAACACGAGCAAGATATGGGGTGAGAAATAAATAGGCCAGATAGTAAGAAGTGGGAGCATCAGAGAGACATTTTTAAAGAAAGCAGTGGCAGAACTTGATGATAGATTTGATGTGGAGGACAGAGGAAAGAAACATGTCAAATCTGTCTCCTAAAGATGCTACAAGAAGAATGATTGCTTTACTAACAGAAATGGGATAATTAGGGAAGGAAGTCAGTTTCTAAGGAAGCTGGGTAATGCACTTGAAGGCATTTGTAGTTTGAAACTATGACAGGCTATCCAAGTGCAGATACTTGCATGTACTGGAAGATGTGGTACTAAATGTAGGTGAGAGCCTAGGCCCAATACACAGAATGTAGAAGTTGTCTGTGATGAGTGCTAGTGGACGTGGCCACGTAGGGAAGAGAGGAAGCTAAGGTTGGAGCAGAAATCATGCACATTTCTGTAAATAAGTCAGTACACGCCTTTTTCACTTCATGTAAAGCTGGTCAGAGTCACAGTATGACATGTAAAATCATAGAGTTATACCGTCATTATAAAGAAACCTCCAAACACCATTCCTATTCATAAATGAGTCAATATCTATATAACATAAAGCTGTATCTTGACTTTTGGAGGATTTATTTATTGAAGAGACCTTTGTTCTTTCATCCCCAAATTTCTGAGCCACCGTGGTGTGCCAGGCCCTGATCTAGCCCTGAGATTACAGAGTGAAGCAAGCAGACAAAAATCTCTGCTCTTTTGGAGGTTATATTCTGGTTGTGCAAGGAATAGAGATAATTAGCACATTTAGAAACACGTAACATGTCATGGGATAGTAAGTACTACAGAAGTGAAAGAACAGGGAAGCGAATACAGTGACATGGGGGAAGATGCCATTTTGGATGGGGTGGGAGGTGGTCAGTGAAATCCACTCTGAAAACACACTTAATCGGAGACCTGATGGTGGGGGGCAGACCGTGCAGTTCTGTGTAGGAAGAATATGTAAGTCAGAGAGAATAACCGCAAAAACCCTGAGTGGGAGCATGCGTGGGTTGTTCGAGGAGCAGGAAGGAGGCAAGGGTGGCTGTAGTGAGGTCTGTGAGGGGAGGAGTTGTAGACCATGGGTTCAGAAAGACAGATCGTATGCTGTTTGGAGATCACAGGGATGACGGCTTTATCAATACATTCATCTCAAGGATGTCATTCTACATCTTGGCATTGATATAATGGCGTTGAGGAATAGGAGCCACAGTGAAATAAAATAGGATTTATTCTCTGCACTAACTGAGCTTCTCTTCTAAAGATCCTAAGGATCTTAAAGACTCTAAAGATTCTAACAGACTTTAACCTTTACGTATGATGTATTATATAGAATGCTTTCACAGTTCTTCATATTCATTGATTAAAAACATTTGATCTTAAACAGAGCAGCGACTTTCAAATTTTTTATTTAAACAGCACAAACCTTTTTCTTCAAACAAAACCTTATCCAGACCCTGCTGTAGAAAACAGACAAAAAGCAGGGCTGCAGGAGTTCAAGCAGAAGTAACAGACCAAGAATACACCCACTGGGCCACCTCCTTACTCCTCCACTCTCTGAGCTCCTGCCCCTCAAATCCTAGGGCTCTTAAGTAGTTCCTAAATCCAGCTGTTTCTGAATCACTTGGTGAATTTCATTTATTTTACTTATTAAAAAAGATTTTTTTAACATTTATTTATTTTTGAGAGAGAGAGACAGAGTGTGAGTAGGGAAGGGGCAGAAGAGAAACGGAGACACAGAATCAGAAGCAAGCTCCAGGCTCTGAGCAGTCAGCACAGAGCCTGGTGTGGGACTTAAACTCATGGACCACAAGGTCGTGACCTGAGCTGAAGTCAGACGCTTAACCAGCTGACCCACCCAGGCACTGCTCACCTGGTGAATTTTAATGTCATGGATTTCTGGATCCCTGCTAGACTTCCTGAATCAGAATCCCCACGAGTATGTCTGGTCAATCTGTTGTTTGTAAAAGCTCCACAGGCAATGCTAGTTTTCAGCCAGGATTGGGGACTACTGCTGAAGAATGTAGCTTGAAAGGCGATGATTAATAGAAGGCTGGGGGGGCACCTGGGTGGCTCAGTCGGTTAAGCATCTGACATTGGCTCAGGTCATGATCTCGTGCTTTGTGAGTCGGAGCCCTGTGTCGGGCTCTGTGCTGACAGCTCAGAGCCTAGAGCCTGCTTTGGATTCTGTGTCTCCTCCTCTCTGTCCCCTGCTCATGCTGTGTGTGTCTCTCTCTCTCAAAAATAAATAAACATTTAAAAAATTAAAAATCGAAGGCTGGAATGCTAGGCCTCCTAGTGTAGGCAAATAGAGCTGGGAGCATGAACAGGATTTGAGGACCAGAGCTTGATAAACAAATAGGAGGGTGTGTGTCTCCTAGCTCAATGAAGGAAGTCCATAAATTAAGAGAAAAAGCACAGCAAAAATGACTCTCAAATAGATCTCAGTAGCAAGGAAGTAATACAAACTACTGTTGAGAGCTGGAGTCCCCACTTACAAATTTTATATTTTTATTTTTTTAAAAAAATTTTTTTAAAAAATATTTGTTTTTGAGGAAGATAAAGAGCACAAACCAGGGACGAGCAGATAGAGAGGAATACTCAGAATCCGAAGCAGGCTCCAGGCTCTGGGCTGTCAGCCCAGAGCCCGATGTGGGGCTTGAACCCACGAGCTGGGAGATTATGACCTGAGCAGAAGCTGAACGCTTAACCGACTGAGCCACCCAGGTGCCCCTGTATTTTTATTCTTAAGAACAGCGAAAGACTCAATACTCTAGAAACAAGCAACATTGAGCACAATTTTTTACTTTTTTTGGAAACAGATCCTTATGCTTCATTAAACAACACTGTTGAGAAAATTTGTTTAAAGACTTTCTTTTAGACATTTGACTAGTGAAGAATGAAAAATAATTTAAACTAGCAAACAATAGAGACTTATGGATTCATATATATCTGATTCATATATATCTCAGTATATATTCATATACTGACTTACATATATCTCTGCACAGTGAACAGAAACAAAACCAAACAAATGTAAAAGGACAACAGAAGGATGAAATATGTACATAAGCATGATTTTAAAATGTTAGTGTTTGTTAAATAGGAAAAAGCTTATCTAAATTTGTTAGGAAATTTTTTGTGGAAATGGAAATGATCCAGTGACAGAAAATTGACATTAGAGAAAATGCCAGTAAACAAGCACACTAGAGATGCACTTTCTAACACAAAAAAGTAACTTAAAGAATTTGGACTTTCAATTTCACATTTCTGAAATTTGAAAAAAAAAATTCTGGGAAAGAGTGGAGTAAATTGTTACCCTGATATAGATGATATTTTAAATGGTACAATAATTTGGAAAAGAGTATGGTAATATAAAACAGAATAAGATAACATATTCCTATTGTGTATGTAATTTTAACTTTTTTTTTTTTTTTGTAATTTTAACTTCTTAAGAAATTTCACACGTGCTCTATTTGCAGATGTTCATTGTAGCATTAGCCGTAGTAACTAAGCAATCCGGATTAACAACCTAAGTTACACTACACTGCATCCTAGCGTTTTATGCAGCCATTAAAAAAATCATAATTACAAAACTCGGGCAGAAACAGAAAAGTGTTTATAACGTTAAGCCCACAGAATATAACATTTAGTACGTATGTTAAATAGTTATTAGTCTAAATATATACTATAACATATGCTAGAAGGTATTACCAAAAAGAAAAAAAAAGGAAATAAAAGTATTATAGAACTAAGGTGTGTTAATTCTACAGATATTTGTTAAATGCCTCCATGGTGCCAACGGTAAATTGAAAAGAGTACGACAGTAAATTGAAAAACTATACCTTGTAGCAGTAATGGAAAGTATCCAGTTTTACCAAAACTTTATCCAATTTTTTCCAAAATTTTCAATAATGTTATAGTAACTTTTCATTTATATGTTTAGCTATAAATTAGGGGCAGTCATAAAATAAAATATTTGTAATTAATTATATCCTGCTTGTTATTTTCATCTGCTTACCCTCAATACATATATTTTATAGAACATGAAATTAAGAAATTTTTGTTTTTATTTTGCGAAAAGCACAAATTGTTGGTTCCTCTGTTTTCCTTTTTATTCATGAATTTATTGATTGGTTTATTTCTCGACTGGGTTATTCTTGAAACAAATAATTATTGGGTACTGTGACGGATGTGAGGAGGATCGAGCAGGACAGATGCCCCGTTTCTGTTTTCTTACTCTGTTATGGACTCATTGCATTATAGTTCTGCTATGGATCAGACTGTCCCATTAAGATGTCATTTTAGATTTTTATCACAAATGTTATTTTCTGAAAGGAAGAAGGATTTAGGTAATGAGCAGAAAGCATGCATTTTCATGCCTTTTTTCCACAAACTCTGTTTTATGAGATTATCTGGAAAAAGAAAAGAGGATTTTTTTTTTTTTTTTAACATTCTTAAGAAATCAGAGGTGCTTTTATACTGGTTACTTTGGGTGGCCTCCAGATTTCTTTTTAAATAAACCATTTCGGGGCGCCTGGGTGGCTCAGTCGGTTAAGCGTCCGACTTCAGCCAGGTCACGATCTCGCGGTCCGTGAGTTCGAGCCCCGCGTGGGGCTCTGGGCTGATGGCTCGGAGCCTGGAGCCTGTTTCCGATTCTGTGTCTCCCTCTCTCTCTGCCCCTCCCCCATTCATGCTATGTCTCTCTCTGTCCCAAAAATAAATAAACGTTGAAAAAAAAAATTAAAAAAAAATAAATAAATAAACCATTTCACACAAACACGAACATACAATAGACAAATGAGGATAATGTGAAGTGGTACTTAAGAAAGAATGAAATTGATCTTCCCATGGAAAACTATATTTGTGTCTTTCCATTCTTAATGCTTTTTCCATTTGTGGGGGCAGTGTTGACAAAACTTAAGTGCCATGTGGGTGGTTGATTCTGTGTTTATCTGCAGACAAATATGGAGGATACTGGAGGTAAATATAGAGAATGTTATGAAGTAATAGCTAAAATGATAAGAAGAAGTAAAGCTGACTTATAGAAAACCGTATTTCTGCCTCTGAGTTCTTAATAACTCCCTTCCCTCCTCGCTTGTGCCTTTTGGGGTTATATTGGCAGTATTGGCAAAATTAAAGTGGCATGTGGGTTGATTCTGGAATCTTTATTTCCATATGCTCTTTAATTTCATCATCCTGAAGTTGTTACAACTATAACAATAGCTAAAGGATGACTGGTTTTTAAAAATATTAATGGTTGGCGCACTGTCACTTAGAAATACACTGGATGGGACGCCTTGGGGGGCTTAGTTAAGTGTCCAACTCTGGATTTTGTCTCAGGTCATGATCTCACGGTTGCGGGATCAAGCCCTGCCTCTGTGCTGACAGTGCAGAACCTGCTTGGGATCCTCCCTCTCTCCCTGTACCCTACTCTCCTCTCTCTCTCTCTCAAAATAAATAAACATTAAAAAAAAAAAAAAAGAAATACACTGTGATGCTCGGTTGGTTGTATTCACAAACATTATGTAGCCTAGATCTGCCAAGGCCCCCTCTCCTGTGGACTTTTATAAACTTATGGCTTTTATATGACATTCTAGGCCTTTATGAATATCTTGATATTAGATTGATTTTTCAAAGATTCTTAAATGTTCCATAGTCATTTATTTTGAAAAATTGAGAAAGACTTTAAAGAAATAAAGATCTGTCATCACTTTAACATTTTAAAATGTTAGTTTCTTTTCATTATAAATCTTACTACTATGAATTTTGTTTGGCTCTTAAGTTATTTTCAGTATAAGTCAGAAATAAGGAATAGAATTAATTCAATCAACACATCATCCTTGAGTGCCTCTTAACAGCATAGCAATATATCAGAACCACAGAGATGTGTAAGAAGGGGTGCCTGTTCTCAGGGAACTTAAAGCCCATTCGAAATAGTCATAAATAGTTTTGTCTAGTGCAGCCTCAGTGTTCATTTGAGGAATGATCATTAAAATGTATATTTTTTACATTTTTATTCCATATCAATAAGTCATATTAATTTCCTTAATCGGTTGAGAACAAACACAGAGGTCTTACATAGGAAGACTTGTTTTAGGACCATAAACAAAATCAGCAGCCTGTAACAAGCACTAAATCTAACCTTGGGAAATTAGAATATGTAGCAAATTGAGAAAGACATATTTTTCTGAAAAAATAGAAGGTCTTTTATATTAAACAAGAGAGTGTATATGGTCTATCTGCTGGAAAAGTTCTTTATGAAGATTAAGTTAAAATTAACATGTTCAGATATTTACAATGCAGTCCCAAATTGAGCTGATTGAGAATATGTTTTTCAAGTATTTTGGGAGATAATCTAACTGAAGTTATAATTTTTCCCCATTTTTTGCTTCCACTTTTATTTCTGGCTTGGAGGAAAAAAGAAAAATAAGCATACGAGAGTAGCATGTGGCTTGTTTTTAACTCACATAGCTTTCAAATAGAGGTTTTGATTTTCAGGTGCATTAGAACCTCAGCATGGTGACACTGTTCCTTTATAAAGAGTTTGCATCTTTAGAAGTCTCCCCCGGAGTAAGGGAAGATGAGGAAACACAAGGAAAAGTTATTAATTCTGTGGTGGGACATCAAAGGAACTCATCTGGCTTGCATTTCAGCAATGAGTTCACATTAAGACATGGACAGTAATATGGGATATATTCTGAGATCACAGAACTGAAAATCTGAGAGATACTTTAACTGTGGGATATAATGATTATACTAACACTGGCTAAAGAGTAAGAGTTTTCCAATCTTGAGAGAAAGACTCGTATCATAAAACGTGAGAATTCTCTTTTAACTAATAACTTGAGTTTTTATTCACTAGATCTTTACATGAGCTTCAAATTTGTGGAAAGATTGATTTGCTTTCCTTTTTGTCCAAATGGTTTCTACTTCTGTATAAAATCTGAATTCCTATTTAGTCATCTATAAACACTGGAAGGAACAAACTAGAAGATGTTGGAGAGAGAGGGATAAACCCATGTAAAATATGCAAGCAACTCAGATCTTTTTCAGTCTGCAGCAAAGGCAGGTCTGACCCTCAGCATCACTGGACGTGAGGCGAGGTCAGGATGATGGAACAATGGTGGTTGAAGACGGCAGATACCCAAGTGCCCTTGTCCTTTGACTCTTCTTCACGATCCTGTTTTCCAGGCCTTCTTCTGTCTGCTTACTTGACCTTTTTCTATTTCTCTACATCTGTCTGTAAAGTGGGGCCTGAAGTTGGACCTGGCTGACACACCAAAGACTTGACCACCACTGACTTTACAGGGATCATTGGATGGTAGATAAAGGGTGGGGGGAGGGTACAACTTGGGGGATTTTTAAATATCCGTTTTAAGCCTTGTATATTAGCGTTGTATTCTAACATATTGTCCATCTGCTTTTCTTTGATCAGTTTTTACTATTCATCTGCTGTCAGCCCTCTGGTCTGGAACTGATTATTTAGGGAAAATTGGTGGAGCCATCTGGAAACATGAACAACTTGAGTTTCTGTCTGATTTCTAATGCATGTTTTGATTGATGCTAATTACACGCTTCATTTCATTATTTATTGTTTCTGTTTATTGTTAGAAAAGAAAATCCTAATCTAAAATGAGTTGTTTTCAAAGGCTTTGGACTTGGCTGCCCTCTCCACAGAGTACTCTCAGTACAAGGACTGGTGGTGGAAAGTGCAGATTGGAAAGTGTTACTACAGGTAAAATCTCAACTCTGATCATTATTTTTCTGGGTAGATTTCCTCAGGAAGAGATAAGAACTGGGCCTTTGACTGACTTGAGAAAGCACTTCCTGAACAATCACATGGTAACACCAAGAACTGATACCTTTAGAATAATAAAATTGTAGGGGCGCCTGGGTGGCTCAGTCGTTTGAGCCTCTGACTTCGGCTCAGGTCATGATCTCACGGC
This sequence comes from Puma concolor, assembly GCF_028749965.1. NCBI lineage: Eukaryota > Metazoa > Chordata > Mammalia > Carnivora > Felidae > Puma > Puma concolor. The sequence continues at coordinate 15,996,402 of NC_141672.1, read as the reverse complement.
TCGAGGGTTCAAGCCCCGTGTCGGGCTCTATGTTGACAGCTCAGAGCCTGGAACCTGCTTCGGATTCTGTGTCTCCCTCTCTCTCTGCCCTTCCCCTGCTTGCATTGGGTCTCTGTCTCTCTCAAAAATAAACAAACATTAAAAAAAAATTTAGAATAGTAATATTGTAGTGCCGGCCCAGGGAAACTGTGAGACCATCAGATGCAACAGCACTTTTTAAATGAGGAGGCTGAGGCCAGAGAGAGCCTGTGATTTGCATCAGGAACTAGTTAGTACGAGACCAGTCAGTAACGGAGCAGTTAGAGCTGAGGCTGTTGATTCCCATTCTTCTCCTCTTGCTCTCAAGTCTTTTTATTTCCCCCAATGCCTCACATCTGTAGTGTGCTTTACAGTTGGGAGATAGCTTGTCCATTTGTTACTTTACCTTAAACCTCACAGCACCTGGAGGTGGTTGCAATTATTAGCCCTTTGTCCAGATGGGAAAAATTGAGCCTCAGAAAAAGTGACCTGTCCAGATTCACACAGCTAGTAAGTGGCAGGACAAGAATTAGAGCTCAGTTTTCTGAGGCCAGTTCTCTTACTATTTGCACAATTCCGTGGTGTTTCTCTAGGATCTGAACAATCTTCCATTAATTCACTTAATGTTTAAACACGTTTTTAAGCAAATTAACGGCAAGGTCAGGAAAGTTGTAATTAGTTTTATGAATACTGTACAGCAACTAGTAAATGATCTAAAACTTGTTGCCTAGAATTGAAGTGCATTTGAAGCATTTGAAAAATAGAGACGAACGGGCAATTGTATTTTATAAAGATAAATATGTCTTTCATTATTCAAAACCAGGTAGACCGGTTACTCTGAGCATCCTTCAGATGAACTTATCAGTCCAACACTGTGAGGAAAAGGAAATATATAAATGGAATAAAAAGAATGCTTATTCTTTTTCGGTTGAAATTAAGACTACTTTCCACTTAGGTATTTTTACATAGAACTTATGTGTTTTCTCTGCTGTTAGATTGAGGAAGTATTTTCTACTAAAAGGTAATTTTGTAGCATTATACCATTAAATTTTTATGAGTATAATTTCTGAAGGCAAGCTTGAAATCCTGAGCTTCTAAACAAAAGCTTAAGAAATCTTTAATAATTAAAGACAAGCACAATTTGGACTCCTTCTGCCGTCCGTGTAAGATGGCATTTAAATGAGTGCACCTTGCCGTATTAGTCAGGGTTCTTCTCTGTCCCTTAATAGCCTCTCATCTTTGTTGTGCTCAGCACTCCTGCATTCACTCACTAAGCTATGTAACGAGCTGCTACTCTGCCAGGTACAAGGGTTACCAATATTTATTAGACAGTCTTTCCTTTAAATGGTTTACAGTCGGGGCACCTGGGTGCCTCAGTCAATTGAGCATCTGACTTTGGCTCAGGGCATGATCTTGCATTCCGTGGGTTCGAACCCTGCATTGGGCTCTGTGCTGACAGCTCGGAGCCTGGAGCCTGCTTTGGATTCTGTGTCTCTTTCTCTCTCTCTGCCCCTCCCCCACGCACACTCACTCTCTCAAACATAAACAGAATAAATGATTTAAAAAAATCATAGGGGATTAGGGGAGGGAGGGCAGAAAGGGGAGGGAAGAGAGGACAGTAAACAATTATAAGCCTAGCTCCCACCATGATAGAAGCAAGGCCAGAAAAAGAGCTCCCAAATTGGACTGGAGAGGTCAAGGGTGGATTACCAGAGGATGTAGCCCCAAATTTTGCTCTGATCAGTAAATTCTGCCAATTCTTTGTCTACAAGTAGCTCTCACAGCTGTTCCCTTACTACCCATTCTCATACCAGTGCCTGAATTCTGGCTTTTCGTTTTGTTTGAATTGTTCCATTGGCTTCTAATCTGGGTTCTCTGCCTCCATTTTCTTGCTCCATCAGCCCTCTTAGAAACGACCGTCAGAACAGTGTTGTGAAAAAAACAGCTCTGGTTGGATTCTCTGGTTAATCCCCACTACCTGGAGGATGAAATCTGGATTTTAAATGTGGCACGCCTGATCGTGTCCAGTCCACACGCTTGCCCATCTCTCTCTCTTCCCCCATTACTTATTGTGTCCTTCCTTCCAGTTGCACCCTACCGACCTCCCTAGACAACTCAGCATTCCCCTACCATGCTGTGCACTGTGCTCTCTGTGTGCCTGTGCTGACAGTTTAGTTTGTTTCCAGCAGAGATGTTACCCAACCCCCATCCCACCCTCTCTAGCCTTCAAAGGCTTGCCTGTCTCTTCCTCCCTGAAACTATCTTGGTTCACTCCTCCTCTGTGCTCTCAAAACACTTTTTTTTTTTTCTCTTATTGGCCATAAGATGATTCCATTTATTTGTGAACGTTTTGTTTCATGCTTATTTGTGCCTTTAGGACATTGTTGCGATCTTCATTTTTGTGTTATGAAATGTGCATGCAGTTGGTGCTTGACAGTATTTATTGAATTAAATTGGAGAGAAAAGCTTAGCAGTTGGTGGGTTATCTCTGGACTTTGACTCTCTGATGTTGGCCGGTGTTCCTGAACCTGACTGATATTTTCATTATTCCTAGACTTTCTTTATACATGGCCCCGTTAATTTCCTTTGCACAAGAACCCATGTGGTTATTCCTTTTTGATAGTACTAGAAGTTCTCTCTTGAGGGTGTGGTAATAAAAAAATATGTATGATCCATCCTTCCTTTCTTTGGTTTCCAGGGAAGTTAAATGGCTCTGATTGCTTTTTTGTTTTTTAACTTGTTTATCTTTCCATCACCATTGTTTGAAAAGAATCTGTTTTCTCATTCTTGTTTTGCATGTGTTTTATAGGATTACATTGTAATCCCTTTTAAATCATTTTTGGGAAGAGACATCATATTAGATAAAAATATCCAGACTCTCGTGGATAATTAAGTGTTCACAGAATTCAGTGGCTGAACTTTAGCCATATGCTTGAGACTTGAATGTTCAGTCGAAGCTGTGTAGAGAGCTATGCCGTTTTTCAGAACTTTAGAGTTCTTTGGTAACATTTTATGAATACTCTTATAAAAGTTATATGGGGGCTTCTGCCATTTAACACATTCTCTCTAATTTTAGGGCAGTGTTTGGGGGGGGGGAGGTTGCTTTTAACCCCATTAATCTTACGTCTTCCAACAGCTGTTAGGATACAGCTGTTTCATTCACTATGAACGGAAGTAGACTGAGGGAACATACTGTGTACTGTTCCAACTTTCACAAAGTAAAAGCATCGTAAGGTGCCCAAGTAGCTCTTGGCTGGCGAGCAATGAGTAGTTATGAGAAAGCCCGACAGATCTAGGACAGGCTCAAGTATGCTTCCACGATTGAGTTAGTGGTAATAGAACGTTCCCTGGGCTGATATCAGGACGGCTACAGTGAGGCAAGGAACAGATCTCAGATTTGTAGACTAGGACAATCTGTATTGGATACGAAGATAAAAAAGGAAAAGAAAATGTTTGTAGAATCACAACATGGCATACCTGTTTCCTTCAAGTAGTAATTACTACTTACATCAAAACTGTTTAAGAATGGCTTTAAAAATGGGCCTTTGTCCCAGAGCAGGTAATATTTTCATAGAAATGCCATCAAGTTCTTCTAATAAAATGGAGACCTTAAGCATTTATTCAGGTCACTTGCCATATGTCCAGCTGATCATAAGCTCTTTGGGTGGTAAACTGGTATGACCTGGCTCACTGGCAGCTGTTAGCCCTGCTGTCCAGACAGACTTTCTACACACCGTTTGAGGGTTGCACTGGCCGTGAACATGGGAAATAGGCAACTTTTTGCTAAACTGTATCAACATAATGCAAATATTAATTTATGTGTGTTTGACATTACCTTCTTTAGTACACACTTACTCTTCGAGATAGAAATGTAACTTGTCTCTATTCATATCCTCAGTGTGTGAATAAGTGCTAGAGTATTTTTAAGTTGAATGTCTAATTTTTTAAATGACTGTTCTTAGGTTAGGAATGTATCGTGAAGCAGAAAAACAGTTTAAATCAGCCCTGAAGCAGCAGGAAATGGTAGATACATTTCTCTACTTGGCAAAAGTAAGTATTCTTAAACCGGAGTGAAATCTGTCTTCTCAAAATAAAGGTTCAAATTCTGGCCAGTATACACGGAGAGTTGCCAGTTTCTTCAGGAATATTTGGCAAGTTAATGTGCTCAGACATATTTTTCTTTATAGCAAGTGGAAAAGTGAGAACATATGGAGGCTAACGGTCTCAGGAGAAATTGATTGCCATGAAAAATAAGAAAACCCCTTTGAAAGATTGCCCATCAGAGTAGAAGAAGCTGCCGTAGGCTTGTTACCACCCTCATGGGTAACGGGCCCCAGAGAGGCCGTAGTTCCTACAACCTGCCAGACTCCCACCTCAGCACACGGTAGAGAACGGGGACTGTTTTTATGTAGGTCCTTCATTTCCTGGCTTGGCCATAACAACAAAGATTTCCCCTTTATTGAACACCTATTCAGTACAAGGTGTTATATCAGGTCTGTTCCACACACAGTTTAATGTAAGCCTCATAGCAACCCTGCAAAGTAGGTTTCGCATTTCCATTGTACTTTTATGGCCACAGAGACTTAAAGAAGCTCCAGTAGGGTTTTCAGGGTCACTTGGCTGTTTAGAGCCAGCACTGAAACGCAGGTCTTCCTACTCACTGTCCCCTGCTGCCCCCCACAGCCACAAAAGAGGTGAAGGGCCACTTAGAATTTTCAGTCCTGGGAGAAAAGTTACGTCTCAGCCCCTCACCAGGGCTTCTAGAAACATTTGATGAAGTGGCAGTTAGGACATCATCTTACTGTATCTTGAAGAATTTTTTTTAAATTAAAAAGTGCCGGGGCTCCTGGGTGGCTCAGTTGGTGAAGCGTCTGCCTTCGGCTCAGGTCATGTTCTATCTCATAGATTGTGGGTTCGAGCCCTGTATCTGGCTCTCTCTGCTGTCAGTGCAGAGCCTGCCTCAGATCCTCTGTCCTCCCCTCTCTCTGCCCCTCCCCTGCTCTCTCAAAACAAAACAGAACAAAAACAAAAAACACTTTAAAATGAAAAAGTGTGGTAAAGGAGGTTGAAAAGAAGAGATATAAAAGGAAGAACTACTTCCTAAATACGGTTTTAAGAATTTGTGTACTAAAAGGACACAATGAAAGTTACATCATATAATCTTACGGTGCCAAATAATCTTGATATATTTACTGTAGTTTTCAGAGATATTTGAAACTAAGTCCACCTTCGGTACATTACATATTAAAATTCTTAAGGAAGCTTCTAAGCATCACAGTAGACTTTTAAACTTTTCTGACACCTTGAAATGAAAACTTAGGTCACGCTATTTGTCATTTTCTTAACTGATGATCACTTGCCGGGTGGTTAAAAAAATAGGCTTTTTAACTATCGTTAAGTACATGGTGTGACATATTTTTCCATAAATTGATTTGCTTAAATCTCTTGTTGCCTTCATGACTGTATAAAAGTAAAATTTTCTTATTTTCTTTAATGTATAAAAGAGTAATTGCTAGGTAATAAACATCAATCTGATTTAGGAACAGTATTATTCCTGCAAATATTAGATTGTTAATTTAAAATATTATCAAACATTTGTATTACATAGTATATTAAATTATTTATTTCATTTAAAAAAGCAGTTCAGTAGTGTATGAAGTAAATATTGAAAATTTTTCATCCATACCTCTCCTTTTAATCTCATACGTAAGCATTAGACACTATACACAGTTTTCCCATGAAGACCTTCTTCAAAACACAATTTGGAAAGAAACAGAGGATCCAAGATCATGAAGAAAAAATGTCATAATCTTATGTTTCCATCCCTAAAACTATAATTCTCTACTTTAGAAATTTCTATGAAGTGTGTGGTTTATCCACGCTACTGTTCTAATTGCTAATTAAGTGGAAGCCATCAAGTGATGACTTTCTCAACTCCCTGACGCCATTCTTCACAAGTCTGTTCGTCCTCTATTTCTGGAGACCCCTTTTGAAAACCAGCTTCTCCACAGAGTCTCTGCTGCTGCTCTCTTGCAGACTTTGTTGTTCCTTGGGTCCTTCCTCTTTCTTCGTCTTCAACTTCAGTCTCGAATTTGGTTCCTTAGTGCCCGCTTATAGACATACTTGTATCTGTCCTATCCTAAACAGATTTTCCCTTGTTCCTTTCTTGCTGAGTTACTGCTCAGTCTCTGTGGCAATACAAGCCCACAATGAGCATTTGTTGAAGGGATAAATGAATAAATGCTTCAGATACGACACGTGAAGGTAAAACTGTAACATCACTATTGGAAATTAACTTCTTACTGTAACATGTAGGAGATCATGTGTCACTAAGCAGTAATTATAAACTTGTCGTAACAAATACTGTTATTTTAAGTGCGAGTACTTTTATTGAAATGTATCTTGGTTTTAGGTTTACGTCTCATTGGATCAGCCAGTGACGGCTTTAAATCTTTTCAAACAAGGCTTAGATAAGTTTCCAGGAGAAGTAACCCTACTTTGTGGAATTGCCAGGATCTATGAGGTAAGGCTTATTCAAAAAGTTGGTGTAAAATTGAAGTTAAACGCTACTTAAGAAGCTCATAGGCCCTTGGGGTCCTAGGAAGGAGAACAGTTTATAAAATTATGATCACTGGCCTGTGGTTTACTAACAGAGTCAGAGAGTTTTAGTGTATGTGTTTAGTCAACTAAGTTTTTATTATGAAGTATTTAAAACATACAAAAGACTATATAGTGTGGTAGGAGGTAGGGGTTTAAATGAGTTTCCCCCTATAGATAGCTTTTTGTCCAGCACATCTTTTGATCCTTCTCCAAAGTCTGTAATGTCAAATTATCAACTTTTTTTCTATACATGGTAGGTATGTTTCGGGGGCTGTCTATTCTATTCTATTCTATTGGTCTGTTTTTCTATCCTTGTACCAATATTATACCACCTATGTATTGAAGCCTCAAATACCATTTGGCACAGCTCTGTGTTCATCTTTATCAGGAATGTTTTGTCCATTTTGGACTTTTGCTTATTCTTACAAATTTTGGAATCATGTTGTCAGATTCCATGGAAAGCCCCACTGAGATACCTTCCTGTTGCCTAATTACTGTAGCTTTACAATAATTCCTCTACCAAGTTGGACGAATTCTACCACCTGTTCTTCTTCACAGATGGTTATTTTTGATCCTTTGTTTTTCCATATTGATTTTAGGATTGACTTATTGAGAACCACCAATAATCAAAATAACTCCTGCAGGCATACTGATTGGAATTTCATTGAATATATGAATGATGGGGTGGGTGGGCTGCCTTTCTTCCCACTCTCCATCATGGTATAATTCTCCATTTATTTAGATCTTGTTTTGTGCTTCAGTGAATATTTTGTAATTCTCTCCAGGAAGATGTTATTTTGGTGGTTCCCAAAACCACCCTGAGGTTCAGTGCTTTATTAGAAGGACTCAGGATTCAGCATTCAGTGGCACTCACAGCTAAGACTTATTATACCAAAAGGCTATGAAGCAAACTCAGTAAAAGGAAAAGGCACACAGGTCAAAGTTCAGAGGAAATCAGGCACACAAGTTACTAGGAGTCTTCCACCAGTGGAGTCACACAGGACACATTTAATTCTTCTAGCAACAAGTTGTGACAACATGTATGAAGCATTGTCTATCAGAGACTTGATACTCAATGTTATTACTGGGGGTTGGTCATATGGGCACCTTCTGCCCACCATGTACCAAAATCCCAGACTCCAAGAAATAAAGCAGGTATTCACACACCACATCAGATTTATGCACCACATTGTTTACACAGATAGTTTAGGTGTGTGAGCCCCTCTTATCATTTGAGGGAAGTTTTATATCAATATAAGAAACCCTCCAAGTTCTCAGATGCCAGCCAAGGGCCAACCTTATAAGCAGGCCTTTTTTTTTTTTTTTTTAATTGTTTAATTTACATCCAAGTTAGTTAGCATATGGTGCAACAATGATTTCAGGAGTAGATTCCTTAATGCTCCTTACCCATTTAGACCATCTCCCCTCCCAATCCCTCCAGCAACCCTCTGTTTATTCTCTATATTTAAGAGTCTTTTATGTTTTGTCCCCCTCCCTGTTTTTATATTATTTTTGCTTCCCTTCCCTTATGTTCATCTGTTTGGTATCTTAAAGTCCTCATATGAGTGAAGTCATATGATAGTTGTCTTTCTCTGGTTAATTTTGCTTAGCATAATACCCTCTAGTTTCATCCACATAGTTGCAAATGGCAAGATTTCATTCTTTTTGATTACTGAGTAATCCTCCATTGTGTGTGTGTGTGTGTGTGTGTGTGTGTGTGTGTGTATACACACCACATTTGGGCTCTTTCCATACTTTGACTATTGTCGATAGTGCTACTGTAAACATTGGGGTGCATGTGCTCCTTTGAAACAGCATACCTGTATCCCTTGGGTAAATACCTAGTTGTGCAGTTGCTGGGTCATAAGGAAGTTCCATTTTTAATTTTTTGAAGAACCTCCATACTGTTTTCCAGAGTGGCTGCACCAGTTTACATTCCCACCAGCAGTGTGAAAGGGTTCCTCTTTCTCTGCATCCTTGCCAACATCTGTTGTTGCCTGAGTTGTTAATGTTAGCCATTTTGACAGGTGTGAAGTGATATCTCATTGTGGTTTTGATTTGTATTTCTCTGATGATGAATGATGTTGAGCATTTTTTCCATGTGCCTGTTTGCCATCTGGATATCTTCTTTGGAGAAGTGTCTGTTCATGTCTTTTGCCCATTTCTTCACTGGATTATTTGTTTTTTGGGTGTTGAGTTTGATTAAGTTCTTTATAACAAGCAGGCCTTTCTAAGAATAGCAGTTTCAGACCCATTATGCTCTTTCCTGCATAGATCTATTTCTAAGTATAACTGTGGATGGAATCCTTTTTTTGTTGTTGTTGTTGTTATTTTCTATTTGACTATTTCTGGTGAGTAGGAATACATTAATTTTTTAAAGTTGATTTGATATTAGAAAACAGGCGTAATACCTTTTTTAAATTTTAATACCTTACCCATAGATTCTCTTAGATTTTCTAAATAAATAAAATAGTCATCATCTGCAAACACAGTTTCATCTCTTCGCATCAATTATTTTGCCACTTAAAAATTTTTTTACTGTTTAGGACTTCCAGTACAATGCTGACAAGAAGCATCTCTGTTCTCTCTTAAATTACTTGAAATGCTGGGACAATATTTTAAAATTATTTTGTTAGGAAAAGAGTGGAAGGTATTAATAGTTGCTGTATCTGAGTAGTAGTATGTGAATCATTTTTATTGTCTTTTTCATACTTTTTGTATTTTCCAGATGTTCTGTCATGTACATGCATTACTTTTAAAATTAAAAACAAATATCCTGGGGCATCTGGGTGGCCTAGTCGGTTAAGCGTCTGACTCTTGATTTCGGCTTAGGTCATGATCTCATGGTTCTTGAGATCAAGCCCCACATCAGGTTCTGGGCTGATAGTGTGGAGCCTGCTTGGGATTCTCTTGGCTCTCCTCTCTCTGCCCCTCCCCCACACTCTTTCAAAATAAATAAATGAACATTTAAAAAAATAAAATGAAAAACAATTTTATTAAAAAAATTTTTTTTCAATGTTTACTTTTGAGAAACAGAGCCAAGGGAGGGGCAGAGACAGAGGGAGACACAGCATCCAAAGCAGGCTCCAGGCTCTGAGCTCTCAGCACAGAGTCTGACGTTGAGCTCGAACTCACAAACTGTGCAATCATGACCTGAACTGAAGTTGGACACTTTAACCAACTGTCACCCAGGCACCCCACAAATTTTATTTTTAAATTGTCTCAAAATATTGTTTCCCCTTTTGAGATGTAAATTTGATAAACATGTAAGTAGGTGGCTTTGGTGATTCAATAAAAATGAAGTACTGTATTAGTATCTCTGTATCTTTACTTGTGTAACCCTAAGTTGAACATGAACTTTTGACCAAGAAGCTCAAGAAATAAGAGAATCAATTTTTGAGAGCAGTGGTATTCACGCATAGTGGGGACTGCCTCAATACAGTCGGAGCTCTCTGACCTTTAAGATCTGCCTTCTGCATATTTCAGTCCTTCTGTCCTTCTTAGGCAGGAGGTGCTGGCAGAAACAGCTAGACATACTATGGAATCTTTGACGCGTGTTTGCTGGTTGAAAGAATTCCTTCCGAGCCTCTGTTATAGTCACTGTTGCTATGGCTGGGACAGAGAATAGACCCTTTAATTAGCTCCCTTCATCCTTTCCAGCTCTGGGTCCAGCCAGGAGTTGGAGGGCCATATCCTTTTCTAAGTGTACAGGAAAAAGTTTGGGGAGGAAAGTGGAATTGGAGTTGGCACTCGAAGTGGAGAAGAAAGCATCCAAATCGTGGGGACGATCTGTCATCCGCAGGAAGCATGATCAGAGACTATGCGCAAACTTAAAATAGTCAGATGCAGTATTTCCCCTGGAATCTAACAGTTAATTTCCCTGGTGCCAAAGTTTACCATATAAAGACAGATTTCCATTGTATTCTTTTTCTCTTTATGTGACTGTAGATTCAGAGTTAAATAAGTAAAGTTTGTTCCTTAGCACTGCAGCCTACATTACATACACCTTAGGGATTTTTGTATGTACATCAGGCTTTTCTCTGGAGGGATCCTCTTCCATCCTGTTCTTTTTATCTCTTTCATTTTGATCCTGTGTCTTTCCAGTGTTTCCTATTTTAAAATGAACGTGTTTATTGTTCATTGCTTATTTTGTACAGAAAACTTGTTTAAAATAATGTATTCTTGCTAAATTTATTTGGCTGTGGTTTTAATTATTCTCAAGGAATTCTGTTTATCCCCTTAACAGGCAGGTCTCTAATTTGAACTGTTCTTTGTTAAAGATGTTTGAAATTAGAAATGTTACCCTAGCAAATATTATTCTAGTGGTTTTTGAGGTTTACTGTGTTGAAAAACTGACTTTGGGAGAGATTGAGCAGGATGGCCCACCTTCTGCCTCCTGAATCAGATGCCCTGGAAGGCGGGACTCAGGCATTTGTATGTTTGAGCTCACTGAGTGTTTCTGATGTAGAAACGGAGTTTGAGAACCACTGCAACATTCACCTCAAGTTATTAGCGACTTTATTTTAAATAACTAAAATCTAATTGTAGTTCGTATTTTATAAATTAGTTCCAAAACAACCCCGATAAACGTCACTTAAATGATACCATGGTTATTCATAGACTTGAAGTGACATTTACATATTTGAAAATATTTTTTTAAATCTACATTAATAAGGGGCGCCTGGCTGGCTCAGTCAGTTAAGCATCTGACTTCGGCTCAGGTCATGATGTTACAGTTCCTGAATTTGAACCTGAGTTGGGCTCTGTGCTGACAGGTCAGAGCCTGGAGCCTGCTTAGGATTCAGTGTCTCCCTCTATCTCTGCCCCAACCCCACTTGCACTCTGTCTCTGTCTCTCAAAAATGAATAAATGTTAAAAAATTAAAAAAAAAAATCTACATTAACAAAAGTTATCCTAGAGTTACTGTAATTTAAACAATTCTGATGCAGGAATAGATTAAAGGAGCAAAATAGAGTCTATGTATGTTCATACATATGAAAATTTATAATATTATAAAGATTGCTTATTGAATCAGTTGGATTATCGGATTATTGAAAAAATAGAGCTGGATGAATAATGAATAATGATTATACTAAAAGAATCTATTACTGCCAGATGACTCAAAGATTTAAAACCATGAAAGTTCCAGGGGCACCTGGGTGGCTCAGTCATTTGAGAGTCCAACTCTTGATTTCGGCTCAAGTTATGATCTCATGGTTTGTGAGTCTGAGCCCTGCGTCAGGCTCTGTGCTGATGGTGTGGAGCCTGCTCGGGATTATCTCTCTCTACCTCTCCCCTACTCACGCTCTCTCTCAAAATAAATAAAAATAAATAAATAAAATCATGAAAGTTTCAGAACAAAAAGACACAGATGAATTAGTTGTATAGACTTGGAATGGGAAGAACTTTCTAAGCATGATAGAAAACTGAAAGCCATAATAGAAAAGATTAATATTTGAGAACATAAAAGTTAAATTTTCTAGATAGTTAAATAAGTTTTCTATATAGTTAAAGATTCTATAAAAACGAAAAGAGAAATAAAACCAACCAAACAAAAAAAAGTGTAAAAATACCCAACAGGGAAAATATTTGTCATACATGAGACAGACAGAAGACTACTTTTTTAAGTTTCCTCAGTCTGTATGTTGCTTAAAAATTGCTGAATTTCAGGTGGTGGCAGATTGGTGGGAGAATTAGACACATATCTGTGCGCACACATACACACACAAATGTGCATGCATACAAACTTACAGGTTCGCATTTAGTCAAGATCGTAAGCCCCTATGGAAAGGAGGTATTTTCTTAGAGCAGTTGTGGGTCAAAATCATGGTGTGGCTGTTGCATAGGCCCTCATTTTCCTACTTGCCTGTATAGTGGCTGCTGATGCTTTCCATGCAAATAAAGTCACCCTAGAGATGAGACAACAGCCCATTCCTGCTACGTTTTGGCCACACCACCACCTTTCATACTGGGGCTTTGTAACACCCATCTGGGAAGAACTTAAATCATGTGTACTTTTCCTCTGAAGGAAATATTTATAAACACGGGGCCTTCCTGGTTTTGAACTTAAGTCCCATCAGCAGACTGGTCAAATCTGAAAGGAGAAAGCCGAGTCAGTGCTCAGGGATCCCCACAGATCCCTCAGAGCCACGTCTCTGCCCTCAGCTCTCTTGTATCCAGGAGGGCAGTTTTCCACCCAAGCCCCACATAGCACAAGATAGGATAGGAAAACAGGCAGAAGACATGAATTGGCAGTTCACAGGAAAAGAAATATAAATATGTGGTGTACTAAATGCCTCACCTCAGTCATAATTAAAGAAAAAACAACTAAAACAAAAATGAGATGCCTTTTTCCCCTTAATCAGGTTGACAGAGATGGAGAAGTTCCATGGCATGTAGGGTTGTCAAGGTTGTGGAGGAACGAATCCCACACATGAACACTGATGCTGGGAGTGTGCATTGTCACAATCCATTTGGAGGCAGTTCACGAGTACTGATGAAATTTCCAGTGTGTATGTTCCTTGGTCCAGAAATTTCACTTGTAGGAATTTTCCTTAAGGCTTTTCATACAAGTTCAGAAAGATATGTACAAGGATGGTTTTAGAGTGTTTTTTTTTTTTTTGGCAAAAAAAAAATTGAAACAAACTAATACTTCATCAAAAAGGGGCTGGTTAAATAAATTGTGGTCTGTGTCTTGGTGGAAAACTGTGCAAAAATGAAAAAATAATAGGGTAGAGCCCTTTGTATTGATATGGAAAGAGTCAAGACACTGAGTGAAAACAATGAACCATGTATCAGAATGTGTAGAATGATTCTGTTTATGGGTAAAAAATGCATGTGTGTATGTGTGCACATATATGAACAGAATTTTTTAATTTAATTATTTTTTTTTAAATTTGCATCCCAACTAGTTAGCATATAGTGCAACACTGATTTCAGGAGATTTCCTTAGTGCCCCTTACCCATTTAGCCCATTCCCCCTCCCACAACCCCTCCAGTAATCCTAGTTTGTTCTCCATATTTATGAGTCTCTTCTGTTTTGTTCCCCTCCCTGTTTTTATATTATTTTTGTTTCCCTTCTCTTATGTTCATCTGTTTTGTCTCTTAAAGTCCTCATATGAGTGAAGTCACATGATTTTTGTGTTTCTCTGATGGACTAATTTCACTTAGCATAATACCCTCCTGTTCCATCCACATAGTTGCAAATGGCAAGATTTCATTCTTTTTGATTACTGAGTAATCCTCCATTGTGTGTGTGTGTGTGTGTGTGTGTGTGTGTGTGTGTGTGTATACACCAACCACATCTTCTTTATCCATTCATCCGTCGATGGACATTTGGGTTCTTTCCATACTTTGGCTATTGTTTATAGTGCTGCTATAAACATGGGGGTGCATGTCCCCCTTCGAAACAGCACACCTGTATCCCGTGGATAAATGCCTAGTAGTGCAATTGCTGGGTCATAGGGTAGTTCTATTTTTAGTTTTTTGAGGAACCTCCATCCTGTTTTCCAGAGTGGCTGCACCAGCTTGCATTCCCACCAACAATGCAAAAGAGATATTCTTTCTCTGCATCCTCGCCAACATCTATTGTTGCCTGAATTGTTAATGTTAGCCATTCTGACAGGTGTAAGGTGGTATCTCATTGTGGTTTTGATTTGTGTTTCCCGGATCATGAGTGATGTTGAGCATTTTTTCATGTGTCGGTTGGCCATCTGGATGTCTTCTTTGGAGAAGTGTCTGTTCATGTCTTTTGCCCATTTCTTCACTGGATTATTTGTTTTTTGGGTGTTGAGTTTTATAAGTTCTTTATAGATTTTGGATACTAACCCTTTATCTGATATGTCTTTTGCAAATATCTTCTCCCATTCTGTCGGTTGCCTTTTAATTTTGCTGATTGTTTCCTTCGCTGTGCAGAAGCTTTTTAGTTTGATGAAGTCCCAGTAGTTCATTTTTGCTTTTGTTTCCCTTGCCTCTGGAGACCTGTTGAATAAGAAGTTGCTGTGGCCAAGATCAGAGAGGTTTTTGCCTGCTTTCTCCTTGAGGATTTTGATGGCTTCCTGTCTTACATTGAGGACTTTCATCCATTTTGAGTTTTTGTGTATGGTGTAAGAAAGTGGTCCAGGTTCATTCTTCTGCATGTCGCTGTCCAGTTTTCCCAGCACTACTTGCTAAAGAGACTGTCTTTATTCCACTGGATATTCTTTCCTGCTTTGTCAAAGATTAGTTGGCCATACGTTTGTGGGTCCATTTCTGGGTTCTCTATTCTATTCCGTTGATCTGAGTGTCTGTTTTTGTGCCAGTACCATACTGTCTTGATGATGACGGCTTTGTAGTATAGCTTGAAGTCTGGTATTGTGATGCCTCCTGCTTTGGTTTTCTTTTTCAAGATTGCTTTGGCTACTCAGGGTCTTTTCTGGTTCCATACAAATTTTAGGATTGTTTGTTCTAGCTCTGTGAAGATGCTGGTGTTATTTTGATAGGGATTGCATTGAATATGTAGATTGCTTTGGATAGTATTGACATTTTAACAATATTTGTTCTTCCTATCCAGGAGCATGGAATCTTTTTCCATTTTTTTGTGTGTCTTCAATTTCTTTCATAAGCTTTCTATCATTTTCAGTATGTAGATTTTTCACCTCTTTGGTTAGATTTATTCCTAGGTATTTTATGGTTTTTTTTTTTGTGCAACTGTAAATGGGATCAATTCCTTGATTTCTCTTTCTGTTGCTTCATTGTTGGTGTATAGGAATGCAACCGATTTCTGTGCATTGATTTTATATCCTGCAACTTTGCTGGATTTATGAATCAATTCTAGCAGTTTTTTGGTGGAATCTTTTGGGTTTTCCATATAGAGTATCATGTCAGCTGCGAAGAGTGAAAGTTAGACTTCCTCCTGGCCGATTTGGATGCCTTTTGTTTCTTTGTGTTGTCTGACTGCAGAGGCTAAGATTTCCAATACTATGTTGAATAACAGTGGGGAGAGTGGACATCCCTGTCTTGTTCCTGACCTTAGGGGGAAAACTTTCAGTTTTTCCCCATTGAGGATGATATTAGCATTGGGTCATTCACATATGGCTTTTATGATCTCGAGATAGTCTCCTTCTACCCCTACTTTCTTGAGGGTTTTTATCAGGAAAGGATGCTGTATTTTGTCAAATTCTTTCTCTGCATCTATTAAGAGGATCTTATGGTTCTTGTCCTTTCTTTTATTGATGTGATGAATCATGTTAATTGTTTTGTGGATATTGAACCAGCCCTGCATCCCAGGTATAAATCCCACTTGGTCGTGGTGAATAATTTTTTTAATGTATTGTTGAATCCACTTGGCTAATATCTTGTTGAGGATTTTTGCATCCATGTTCATCAGGGATATTGGTCTATAGTTCTCCTTTTTTTTTTTTTTTTCAACGTTTATTTATTTTTGGGACAGAGAGAGACAGAGCATGAACGGGGGAGGGGCAGAGAGAGAGGGAGACACAGAATCGGAAACAGGCTCCAGGCTCCGAGCCATCAGCCCAGAGCCTGACGTGGGGCTCGAACTCACGGACCGCGAGATTGTGACCTGGCTGAAGTCGGACGCTTAACCGACTGCGCCACCCAGGCGCCCCTATAGTTCTCCTTTTTAGTGGGGTCTCTGTCTGGTTTTGGAATCAAGGTAATGCTGGCTTCATAGAAAGAGTTTGGAAGTTTTCCTTCCGTTTCTATTTTTTGGAACATCTTCAAGAGGAAAGGTGTTAACTCTTCCTTAAATGTTTGGTAGAATTCCCCTGGAAAGCCATCTGGCCCTGGAGTCTGTTTTTTGGGGAGATTTTTGATTACTAATTCGATTTCTTACTGGTTATGGGTCTGTTCAAATTTTCTATTTCTTCCTGTTTCAATTTTGGTAGTGTATATGTTTCTAGGAATTTGTCCATTTCTTACAGATTGCCCATTTTATTGGCATATAATTGCTCATAATATTCTCTTGTTTTTGTTTTTATTTCTGCTGTGTTGGTTGTGATCTCTCCTCTTTTATTCTTGGTTTTATTTATTTGGGTCCTTTCCTTTCTCTTTTTGATCAAACTGGCTAATGGTTTATCAATTTTGTTAATTCTTTCAAAGAACCAGCTTCTGGTTTCATTGATCTGTTCTACTGTTTTTTTGGTTTCGATAGCATTAATTTCTGCTCTAATCTTTATTATTTCCTGTCTTCTGCTGGTGTTGGGTTTTATTTGCTGTTCTTTTTCCAGCTCTTTAAGGCATAAGGTTAGGTTGTGTATCTCTCTTCCTTCTTTAGGAAGGCCTGGATTGCTATATACTTTCCTCTTATGACTGCCTTTACTGCGTCCCAGAGGCTTTGGGTTGTGGTGTTATCATTTTCATTGGCTTCCATATACTTTTTAATTTCCTCTTTAACTTCTTGGTTAGCCCATTCATTCTGTAGTAGGATGTTCTTCAGTCTCCAAGTATTTGTTACCTTTCCAAATTTTTTCTTGTGGTTAATTTCGAGTTTCATAGCGTTGTAGTCTGCAAATATGCATGGTATGATCTTGATCATTTTGTACTTACTTAGGGCTGATTTGTGTCCCAGTATATGGTCTATTCTGGAGAATGTTCCATGTGCACTGGAGAAGAATGTATATTCTGCTGCTTTAGGATGAAATGTTCTGAATATATCTGTTAAGTCCATCTGGTCCAGTGTGTCATTCAAAACCATTGTTTCCTTGTTGATGTAAAAAAAATTTTTTTTAATATTTATTCATTTTTGAGAGTGAGAGAGAGCATGAGCGGGGGGAGGGGCAGAGAGAGAGGGAGACACACAATCCAAAGCAGGCTCCAGGCTCTGAGCTGTCAGCACAGGGCCCGATGCAGAGCTCGAACTCACGGACTGTGAGATCATGACCTGAGCTGAAGTCAGACGCTCAACTGACTGAGCCACCCAGGCACCCCTCCTTGTTGATATTTTGATTAGATGATCTTTCCATTGCTGTGAGTGGGGTGTTGAGGTCTCCTACCATTATGGTATTACTATCAATGAGTTTCTTTATGTTTGTGATTGATTTATATATTTGGTTGCTCCCACATATATATATGTGTGCACATATATGAACAGAATTTCTTGAAAAATACTCAAGAAACTATTCACAGAACCTCTGTGACTGGATTTGGGGAGGGGACTTTTACAACTTTTTGCAATGTTTACATTTATTTAGCATAAACACACATTTTACAATAACACATTTGACTACATATGAGACTGCCAAAAAAAATAGTTTCAGTCTAAAACTCCTCAAGATTACATAAATTAATTATGTGCCCATCAATCAAGTGTACAAACACTCCCAAATAATTTTATAGGACTAATTTTAGAGAACTGAAAGTCTTGAAACAATTATCCATTCAGGCTGGAGTCTTTTTGCGTTGGACTGAATTGTGTCCCTCCCAAATTACTATGTTGAAGCTCTAACCCCCAGTGTGATGGCAGAGTTGAGGCCTTTTGAGATAATTAGGTTTAGAGGTGGTTGTGAGGGTGGGGCTCTGCTGGTAGGATTAATGCCCTTGAATGAAGAGACACCAGAGTGTGCTGGTGCTAGTTCTGTCTCCCTTCCTCTCTGTCATATGAGGACACAGTGAGAAGGTGACCCTCTATAAGCCAGTAAGAGAGTCCTCACTAGATTCCTGCCATACTGGCATCTTGATCTTGGACTTATAGCCTCCAAATCTGTGGGAAAATAAATTTCTGTTGATTAAGCCACCTAGTCTATGGTATTTTGTCATAGCAGCCCAAGCAGACTGATACACCAACTTTGGCAGCTCTAACACTGAAGCCCTGCACTGTGGGATGTTGTTACCCCAGAAACCAGAAAAGTCATGTTCATGGGGCCCATGTCTCATGGGGCCATTAAATTCAGTGGTCAGGTTGCTGCCTAGGTGTGGAGATTCTTCTTTGGAAGGATAGCATCTTAATCTGCTCAGGCTGTTGTAACAAAATACCATAAACTGGGTGGCTTAAAGAACATAAATTTATTTCTCACAATTCTGGAGGCTGGAAAGTCTAAGATCAAGGTGCTGGCCAATTCATTTCCTGGGGAGGGCTCTTTTCCTGTTCTATAGACAAACTCCTTCTTTCTATAGACTCCTTCTATAGACAAACATCCTTACATGGTGGGGAGAGAGATCATCTCTTTGATGTCTCTTCTTTAAGGGCTTCAGCCTTATGATCTAAATACCTCCCAAAGACTCTATTCCAAATACTATCACCTTGGAGAATATGAATATGAATTTAGGGGGGACAGAAACATTCAGTCTATAGGAAGGAAGGATTTGGTGTGTGTGCGGGGGTGAGGAGTGAGGTGCTTTCAGTGTCATGTGTTCTTTCAAGTCTTACAAGGCTTTTGTTTTACCAAAAAGTAGAAAATACACTTCTAATGAAAGTCTTTATTATTCATGCTTTTCAATGGGTTCTTATATTCCTAAAATATTAAAGGATATTTGGAATAGCTGCACGTAAAAGCAGTGTAAAATACAGGAGAGAATGACTCACAACTAATGAATATATCAACAGCCTTGTGTTTTGAAAAAAAAAATTTAGTTATTTTTTTTAGCTACAAACAATGAATGAAAACACCTCTTCTCTTAAAGAACTAAATCCTGGCAGGACTTTGAATAAGAATTTCAAATATAAAGTATGGGAACAGATATACATCCAGAATGAGTTTGGATCAACTCAGAAATGTTTTACTGGGGTTTTATGGAACTAATCAATATCACCCCCCTTCATCATTCCAAGTGATAGATACAAGATTCAGAAAAATGGAAGATAAACCATTAACTTTATTACTGATAACAGCAGAATTGGAGCATGTGGCTTTAGATGTGTGACCAAAAGGACTTGATAGTCTCTGAGTTAGACAGCCTTATCCACCCAGACATGATTGTGCAACCTGCAGAACTTCTGTCCCTGGGAGAGCCCCCTCCACCTGGCAGGGAAGAACAGGGGGGCATGTGACAGGCAGGTTGGCTTCCGAAGAGGTCCAGAAGGGGCTGAGACAAGCATGCTGAGTTTGCCTTCTGGAAATGAGTGAGTAGGAGTGGGAAGAAAGGCCTCAAATATTTTAATATCAATATTTCTCAAAGTGTGGCCCAGGGATTCCCAGGGATCCCCAAGACCCTGTCAGAGGGTCCACAAGGTCAAAACTGGTTTCATATTGCTAAATATTGATGATATTGGTGATAATGGATGTCATTTTTTGATACTGAATAACAAAATGCATTTAATCTCTGTACCGTCCCCTCAGCTGTGCTGTGAACCTGACACTGCTCTAAAAATAATAAAGTCCTGAAATAAAAAACCATACTGAGGTCCACAGAGGTTAAAAAAAATTCTGTGTAATAAGAAAGCATTGTGTGGTCCTTGCTTCTCACAATAAAATATGTTATGATTAAAATCTAACAAAAGATAGGAGTTGTCATCTGATAAGAATGAGTGAGAGGTTCCCACAATGAGTGTCATATAAATTGAGAGGCGGAAAGTGTTATGTGAAGTGAGGGCCTTAGGGATATCTCCATGAGGGCTGTGGAGCCTGCACTGGCCTTGAAGGTGGATTTGAGAGCTAAGACAGTAATAACATTAAATGCATTGATTTATGATTATCAGGGGGACTCCCGGTCTCTCTGCTACCACTCTTCTCCCCTTTTGTGTCTCCTGTGTGTAGCCACCAAGTTATTCTTTAAAAATGTAAATACAACCATGTTGCTTCTTGGTTCCATCCTTCCTTCCCTCTCTCTTCGCCTCTATTCACATCCGTTAGACTTGCCTGACATTATATTACCTATTTGTTCATTTGCTTCTCTTCCTACCCACTGTAACCTTGAGGATAGCAACTTTATCTTTTTGTTTGCATTGTGTCCTCAGGGCCTAGAACAGAGTCTGGCACATAATAGGCTCTCAATATTTGTTGAATCAAGTAAAATAAATCAGCCAGAAAAAAAAAAATTTTTTTTTCTCAGCAATAAAGTATCACTCTTCTTCTTGATGGAGAATAGGAAATGAGCAATATTTCATCAGCAGCTGAATACTACAAAGAAGTTTTGAAACAGGACAATACTCATGTGGAAGCCATTGCATGCATTGGAAGCAACCACTTTTACTCTGATCAACCAGAAATAGCTCTCCGGTTTTACAGGTGTGCTTTACAGTCTTTTTGTAGAACTCCTTTCCTGTGAAATACTGGTGAAACTATAATGGAATGAAAATGTAGACAGGTAATGCATAGACCACATCTATAGGAGACTAAAAGTTCAAGCACCCAGATGTTTGATGAGCATTAAAGGGACATCTAATAATTTGAACATGCTCAGATATTGGCATCTTGCAGAAACATACCTGGATAATTGAGTTTTTAACACCATAGCATTGTATGAATCAGCCACCCACTGCTTCCATTAATCCCACCACATACAATATAAAGGCCCCGAAGCTGAAATAGTGACAAGATTTGCAAAGAGCAGTGGATGCCAGCTTCTGAGCTCTGATGAGGACCTGAAACAGGTTCCCCTCTTCTGTGAAGTGTTGCCAACTCTTGTCCAAATGATTTTTCAAAGTCTAAATATGTTCTTATCTCTGGTTCTCTTTTGAGAACATCCTTATTTCATCCTACAGATGGTTTCTGAGATTAATTCTTAAATTTTGATTTTTTCTTCCACCCCTAGGTAATATACCAGGAGATAACTGGCAGCTGACGAGAGTTCTTTCCAAATATATGTTAGAAGCATAAAATATAAAATGAATGCTGCCTTAGGCATATGCAGCTGACTCTACACCTCCATCCCCCAAATGGGTCATGGATTTTCCTCAGGGCATCTGGGGTGGATTTTCCTTGGTTTATTTGAACTCTATTGTCCATTGTCCTTTGGGATTAATGATGCATAGAAGCAAATGGGTTTTTTGAGCCCTAGCATGAAAGCTAAGTGAATAATGTAGGGATTCACTGATGGTCTTGTCTTCCTCGATGGAAGCTCATCAGAAGGTCCCTAGACACAGCTAAATGACAAAGTACAGATAACCAAAACCAAGATTCAATTCAGCTGAAAACTTGGGGGTAAATCCTAAACACAGCTCTTAAATTAGATTAGAGGTATTAGGGGTTTACTAATTGTCACCAAAACTTTATGAAGCAAAATGCTTTGGGTTTTCCTTCAGGTCACTCTTTTGTATTTTGGTTCTTTAACAGAGCTTTTGGAGGAAAAAACTCATGTATGTTGCTTCAGACTTTGTCCTCTGGACATATTTCCCGTGACTAGTACCATTAAAAAAGACACACTTTTGTATTTGCGGAATGTTTTTTCATTTACTATAGTGCTTTCTATTTCTATTCCTTGGGCATGTTAAAAATTATAAAACATTCATTTCTAACTTTGTAAAAAAAAATAGGTCTTAATATTTATCAAGTTGGTCTGACACCAATATATGCTCTTTTTCAAAAAGGCGGCTCCTGCAGATGGGTGTCTATAACTGCCAGCTTTTTAACAATCTGGGACTCTGCTGCTTCTATGCCCAGCAGTATGATATGACTCTGACCTCATTTGAACGTGCCCTTGCTCTGGCTGAAAACGAAGAAGAGGCAGCTGATGTCTGGTACAACTTGGGACATGTGGCTGTGGTAGGTTTTTTCTCTCTCATATTATTTCCGGTGTAGAAAAGGTAGCCATAAATTAGTTTGAAGACATTTTCAGATACCATCAATCCAGGTTTGGTTATGGGCTTGTGTAGCAATGTAGCGATTTCTAAGGGTCACCAGAACTCATTTTATTTTCTCAAGTGAAATCCTCTTACCTACAATTCACACTTGATTATGATCGGTACTTGTTGCTTGGTAGCAGCAAAGACTCACGTGAGGAAAGAAGGGAGGAAGCCTGTGGATCCGTGGGTGCGAATACAAGCTTTTTTTTCTTCCTTTTTTTTTTTATATGAAATTTATTGTCAAATTGGTTTCCATACAACACCCAGTGCTCCTCCCAACGGGTATGCTTTTCTTTTCAAGGGCATCGGAGATACGAATTTGGCCCATCAGTGCTTCAGGCTTGCTCTGGTCAACAACAATAACCACGCTGAGGCCTACAACAACCTGGCCGTGCTGGAGATGCGGAAGGGCCACGTGGAGCAGGTCAGTGAACTACACTGGCTCAGTGGCTAATCCGGTTTCTCCACAGAAACGTCGTCAGGGGTAGCTATCTTTACATGCTATAGTTTATAAAAATGAGCTCTAGAGGCTCACTGGCCTGGATTTGAATCCCAGCTCTGTCACATTAGTGATGTGACCTTGGACAAGTTACTTAACCTTTCTGGTTTTTTCTTAACCTTTGGTTTTGTCAGGACAAACCTGCATCGCCCCAGGCCTTCTCTGTCTTAGTGAACTGTGACACAATTCGCAGTCCTCCATCCACCAGCTGGGTGCTCAAACCAAAATCCTAAGAGCCAACCTTGAAAGCGCTCAGTTCCTGCCACCTCACCCCATCATGTCTGGCAAACCCTGTCAGTTCTTTCTCCAGGTCACATCCCAGATGTGGCCACTTTTCTCCACCACTGCCACCCTTCTCCAAACTGTACTCCTCTCCTGCCTGAACTCGACTACAGGAGTCTCCTAGCTGCTCTTTTGGTCTCTGCTTGCATCAGCAAGTAATTGTACCCTATAACACATCCTCCTCACGACGGCTGAAGGGATTTTTGTTTTTAAACAAGAAAGATTTGGGGCACCTGGGTGGCTCAGTCAGTTAAGCATCCGACTTTTGATGTCAGCTCAGGTCTTGATCTCAGGGTTGTGAGCTCAAGCCCCGTGTGGGGCTCTGCACTGGGCATGAAGCCTACTTAAAAAAAAAAAATCAAATAAAACAATGATTTTCTACTACTTTGCTCAGCATCCTCCAAATGCTTTCCTTTTTGCTTGGAATGAAATATGGATTCAAACCTTGGCCTACAGGGCCCGCATCATCTGGCCTCTGGCTCTCTGTCAGACCACACGTTTTGTTACTTCTCCCTTCCTGCCAACTCTCAGACTTCTGGACACATCCAGAAGTCTGCTCTGCACATACGCTGTGCCTGTTCTTACTTTACGGCCTTTGGAATGTTCTTCTTTCAGATCCTGCGGCGACTTTTTCTTCTTTTTGTCATTTGAGTCTTAGCTTAATTGCCACCTCCCTACAAAGGTCATTTCAAACATCGATTTAAAGGAGCCCTCCGCCACTGTCACATCTCCTATTTTTTCCTTCACAGTACTTATTTTATCAAATATGTTCATATGTATATGTAATGTGGCATAGCAGCCACATGAAAATAGGGACCTTGTTTCTCTTCCAGCTGCCAGATGTTCAGCATCAAAAACAGTGTCTGGCAGGTGGTAGGTGCTGGGCCAGTATTTGTGAAATGAATGAACAGTATATAAAATGGCGTTAATAACAGAACCTGCAGGTGTTTGGGGAGGATTCGCCGATTATGCACGTAAAGCACTTGGCTTGGTAGCATAGTATTGAGCACGGGGCAGATGCTTAAAAAATCACTTTATCATAAAAAAGAAGTTTAAGGGGCGCCTGGGTGGCTCAGTCGGTTAAGTGTCCGACTTCAGCTCAGGTCACGATCTCGCGGTCCGTGAGTTCGAGCCCCGCGTCAGGCTCTGGGCTGATGGCTCAGAGCCTGGAGCCTGCTTCCGATTCTGTGTCTCCCTCTCTCTCTGTCCCTCCCCCATTCATGCTCTGTCTGTCTCTGTCTCAAAAATAAATAAACGTTAAAAAAAAAAAAAAGAAGTTTAAAAGGCTAAATACACTTATACAGTATTAGTGACAATCGAGGATAGATAAGTATTGCATTCCGAACTTTAGAGATGAAGAAACAGGGACTCCAGGAGGTAAGTGACATAGCGAACACCATGGCAGGAATGTTAACCTCTAACCTGGTCTCCTAAGCACAGCGATAAACTTGTAACAAAACAAGGAAATGAACATCCTTGGACATTACCTTTATGTCATCAGTTCCCCCAAATAAGACAGATTTGTATTTTATAAACAAAAACTAACTACAGATGACTCTTGAACAACACAGGATTAGGGGTGCTGACCCCTTCTTGTAGTTGAAAATTCAAGTTTTACTTTTGACCTTCCCCCAAAACTTAACTAAGAACCCACTGTTGACTAGAAGCCTTACCAAGAACGTACGCAGTCCATCAAGACATTGTCTTGTATGTTATATGTACTATATGTTATCTTGTGTGTTATATGTACATATATTTTGTATGTTACATGTAGTCTACAGTAGAGTAAGCTAGAGAAAAGAAAATGTTATTCAGAAAATCATAAGGGAGAGAACACACATTAATAGTACTGTCCTGTATGTATTGGAAAAATCCACATGCAAGTGGACCCATGCAGTTCAAACCTGTGTTGTTCCAGGGTCAACTGTACTCCAAATGGGAACTTATTCTGCCATGGAACTTGACCTATCTCCATATGAAGCAAGTGCTTTTGTGATTTTTCTCTGTCCCCATGTCAGTGATCTTTGTTTCCTACTTATTACAGTTTCTCTAGTATTCAACCAATTTGAAATGTTTTGGTGAAAGATTTCATGCTGCTAACCCCTATTTTATTATTAAAAATTATACATCAATTGAAAGACAAATAGCTAATCATAAAACAAACAAATCAATATCTACCATCCCATATGTTACTTTCCATTAAAAAAAAAAAGATGCACAATTTGTCCACAGGTCATGGATGGAGGTTTTGGGTTTAGTTACACGTTGGAGGGATATTCAGCAGTGTGGAAGGGGGAGTCTGTGGTCCTAACAATGAATGTGTGAGCATCTCTTGTCTATCAGTGGTCCCTGCAATGCATGATCATTTGAGCCTGTAGGGGATGAAAAATGATGCGAATTTTGCTTCTTGAGTACATGAGATGACAGAGAGCTTGTCATTTTCAGTTGCACTCACTTGTTATTGTGAGGTCAACAGTGTATTAAATGCTCATCACCATTCTCCAGCACAGAACTTGGGGCTTAGAAATTTACTATTTTTTTTTTAATTGTTTTTTGCAGCATCAGAGAACAAGTCATTAGAAGCCTAAGAAATCAATCAACAGCAATAAAACTAGAATAAGCCTTTTTTTTGCATTGAGAAGATTGTATTTTGATTTGTTTGTCATATTAAAATATAAACTTTACAAGAACAATGATTCTTGACTTTATAACTACTCTTAATTTTCTTCATATTTTGAAGCAATTTTATTATTAATATAATTTTGGCAAGATATAAGTATTGTATTTCGGTAAGTTGTGTTTCATGAGGCGTGTCATCTGTATTTATCACAGGATCATGTTTATTAAGGTCCTGTCTTGGATAAAAGACTCTTTTACCAAAAACAAAACCAAACAAAACTCTTTTACCAAAAACAAAAAAACCCATAATTACAAATATAGTGCTGATAGATGTTCATATATCCTTGGTTTTCTTTTCTTTCCTTTTTTTCTTTTTTTAAATACAGGCAAGAGCACTGTTACAAACTGCCTCATCCTTAGCACCGCATATGTACGAGCCACATTTTAATTTTGCAACGATCTCTGATAAGGTATTTTCTTTCTTTATCAATTCCTCATCTGATCTGTTTCTTTTTCTTGGTTTTTAAAATACAGATAAGGAAATTCTAACGTTTTGAAAGAAGCGATTTTTTTTAAACATTATATACACATGTCTTTCACTTGAAGGGATAGTTTGATACACTGTAAAGAAATTTATCACTGGATATGGACTAAACTTAATATTGTAGATTGCATTATAGATGATCTGTTCTAGATTACAGAATTATTTTATTTTTAAAATATGATATTTAGTCATGAAAAAATACTCATTAAGTAACGCCTGGTTGAGGAAGGATTTAGTAATTGGCTTTTATTGCAAAGAAATCCTGTCTGTCATTATTGCTATAAAATTAGGGATATGGGTGAACAATGTGGGGAAAGTACAACTGTTAATACTGTGTTACAAGTCAGTTAATAACCAAGAGCTAAAAGGAGCGCCGTTTCCAATAACAAGAGGAAAAACAGATAAAAAGTATCTGATAAGTTTTACTTGGAAATCTTTCTTTTTAACATGGAAGAAAGGTGAGTTTCAAGGGTAAGGAAATGGCTAAAAATATTTGCTGTGTAAAGACTCTTTATAGACCAGAAGACATTATAAAAATGTCATTTTTTAAGCACGAACATCAAGCTATCCTAACTTGCATTTCTGCTTGGAAATAAGTTGTCATTTTCTTAAACGTTATTTTTTTAAGTTTATTTATTTTGAGAGGGAGGGAGGGGCAGAGAGAGAGAGAGGGAAAGAGAGAATCCTGAGCATGCTCTGTGCTTGAACTTACGAACCGTGAGATCAAGACCTGAGCCGAGATCCAGAGTCAGATGCTTAACCGACTGAGCCACCCAGGCGCCCCATAGAAGTCGTCATTTTTGAGTGCTCGTAAGTGCTAGCCCCTGTTCCAGGTGCTCCTATACACCATCTCGAGTTCTCCCAACAACCCTGCCGCGTACATTTCCCTCACCTTCCTGACTCGTGTTTTCATACAACTGTTGGTTCATTTACTGAACTTCTACTATGTATCAGGCACTGTTGTAGGCACAGGATGTTAGTGAATAAAACAAAACGTCTACTTCATGCAGCTTACATTCTAACGGAACCCAGGGCTGCTTGAGCTTAAAAGACTCCCCTGGAGTCACATGGCCATGGCAGGTTCAGAATTTGTATCCAGACCCCAACGATGCCCATGTGTTTTCCACTGCACTGTGCTGCCACTTAGTTAAACCACAAAGGGTTGATACCTTCCTTTCCCATATCACACTTTAATAATCTATAACTCAAATGAGAGATTTCTTTACACAGAAGGCTATACTTTCTGTAAGAGAAAATGGTATGTTAAAAAGAAATGCTATGATTTTTTAAAAAAAGAAACTCATGTTTTTAATATGCGTTATATGTTTCAAAAAAAAAAAAAGCCTGCCAGATTTGAATTATCTAGGTTTGTGTGTGCACACACTAAAAAATTCTCACTTTTTTATGAACGCATGCATGCATCTAGGTCTATTCGGATGGATCCAGATACTGTGTGTGCTTTTCTTTGGGACTGGACTTTAACACAAAAGTGTATTGAAAATCAGAGACAACTGATTACTTAAAAACTTCTAAAACCCCCACATCACTGGCACCCTTTAAAACCTCCCTGAGCATGTTATTGTATCTTTTTTTAAGGCTTATTTATTTTGAGAGAGAGAGAGAGAGAGAGAGAGAGAGAGAGAGAATGCAGGTGCACATGGGTGAGGGGCAGGGAGAGAAGGAGAGAGAGAATCCCAAGCAGGCTCCGTGCCATCAGTGCAGAGACCAGGGCGGAGCTCCGACCCAGGAACTGTTGAGATCACGAGCTAAGTGGAATCAAGAGTCTCACACTTAACTGACTGAGCCACCCTAGTGCCCATTATTGTATCTTATATATAACAGTTTTTGCTTGAATTTTCTGTCTAAAAGATTCTGCCCGAGGGGCGCCTGGGTAGCTCAGTCAGGTGAGCATCCAACTCTTGATTTCAGCTCAGGTCGTGATGTCACAGTTTGTGAGTTCCTGCAGCCCCTGGTCAGGCTCTGCGCTGATGGTGTGGGGGCCTGCTTAGGATTCTCTCTCCTTCTTGCTCTGCCCCTCCCCTGCTCACACGGTCTCTCTCTCTCTCTCTGAAAATAAATAAACTTAAAAAAAAGAAGATAATGCCCTAGCCAAAATTTGTCTTTGTGGCACATTACAAATCATTGTCCTAAGACATTCTGAAACTATATAGAGCTGGGTGTTGTAGTATGCAAATGTTATTTTATTTTTATAACACTGTCTGTGATAGGAAATGAAAACACAGGCTTATGAATTCATAACTAGACAGCTGTAATGGAGCAGAATTTATATGATTGGTTATTTTATATTTCTCCCATGTTACAAGACTGAATTGTAATCTAGGTGAAAGGATTCTAGAATCAAAGAGCATAATCGAGCGATTTACCCTTAAGACCCCTTTGATTTTCTACAGTGTACAGATAGTACATCTTTTTTCGACTTTCTTACTCATTTTTTTCTGGTCTTATTCTGGTATTTCTTACAGATTGGAGATCTCCAGAGAAGCTATGTTGCTGCTCAGAAATCTGAAGCAGCATTTCCAGATCATGTGGATACCCAACATTTAATTAAACAGTTAAAGCAGCATTTTGCTATGCTCTGATTGTCCCTGAGACCAAGTATATTCTTACGATGGGGCATTGCACAAGGGAAAAAGTAGTGTGCTTGTATGTATAGGATATACACGCCATGCTTGATATTAGTAAGATGGCATAAGGGGGTTTGCACAAGAATGCGTAATGAACACTTTATGATAACAACTTTCTAAGACAGGATGTGCTATTTGTAAGTAGATCGTGAAAACTTCTCCCACATTGTATGGTACGTGTTTGTTTATAATGTTTCCGAAACATTTTCACGAATTTCCTCAAATTTTTATTAATGCACATTTTTAATGTCCCTGACCTGGCCATTAGCTAGCATGTGGCTTTAGAGGTCCGAAACCTGCCATAAAAATTCCACTTTTATGGCTAAAAATGTGTATATATATTCCAGTTAAGAGAGTTTACTTAGAGCTTAAAATTGTATTTAAAACTCTTTATCAAATGCTTTGTAAGACGCTATACATTTTATGTATTATGCTTTCAAATAAATCAGTGTGTAAAACACCATCATTCTGTCATTTTCCATGATTTTTTATTTTAGTTATCTCAGAAAAAACAAGTTTTTTCTGAAGTCCAGTAATCTTAGAAATCAAGTCATTATTTTAATTTTACTTGAAATGATGTACCACCAATTATGTATTTTCCTCAGAAGCTATTTATGGGATATCACACTTTCAATAGAAGAGTATCAGGGTTAGAAATGGAGTCACAGGCCCGGAGTCCCATGGGCGGTCAGCCCCGAGAGGGTTAGGCCAGATCACTGGACCACGTATTGCAAAATCCTGCAAAGGCTCTTAACTTGTCTCTCCTACATTTAGTGGAATTCTCATTAACGTGTTCACACAAGGAAATGTGTCAAAGGAACAAAGCCACCCAAATTCGTAGTTTGGACTTTGGGACCCATCCATGTGATTTTTTAAAAAGGTCTTAATTCCGTGAAAACTAACTTACAGATACCTATTTGTTTCTGTTCAGATTTGTAGGAGTAGGATTGCTTAGCTGACAGAACAAAAAGATGTGAATTGGAGGCATTATGGAGTATGAGAGGCTGGGAGGAGTTTTAGAGAAGACGTAGATGAATCATGGCGGCCCAGATGAAGGAAGCAAAGCCCAGTGGGCTGGTGGCATGGCCATGACTAGAACCCAAGATTTCACTCTTGTGCTTTTACTCTTCTTGGCTCCCCAGGATATATGCTAGCGCTTGTTTCTTAGCTCATGAGAATTTCCTCAAGCACGATCACATGTCTTAATACTGTATTCAATATCTAGGCTGAAATCTTATAACGTGAGTCATTTTCTTAGTTAATCGAAAATAAAAGTAATCGCAAAGGCTTGCATTTACCGTGGATGTTGTATGCACCCAGCCCTATTCTAAGTACTTGATGTGGATTAATCCTTTCCTTCCCGCTGTAGTCCTAGAAGGTGCCGTTACTCTCATTTTACTTATCAGAAAAATGAAGCACAGAGAAGTTAACATGCTCAGGGTTATAAAGCTAATAAGCGGCAGAGCTGGGATTCAAATGCAGGCAGCGTGGCCCTTGAGGATGTGCTCTTACCCCTTATATGAAATCACCTAGTGTTTCTTCTATAAATAAAGCTACTACTGCTTTTTAAGTTTATTTATTTTAAGAGAGATAGCATGCGTGCAAGTGTGAGTGAGGGAGGGGTAGGAGAGGGAGAGACAGAATCCCAACCAGGCTCCACACCATCAGCACAGAGCCCAACACGGGGCTCGAACTCACAAACCATGAGGTCATGACCTGAGCCAAGATCAAGAGTCAGATGCTCAACCAACTAAGCCACCCAGGTGCCCCTAAAGCTACTACTGTTTAAAATGAATGACATATGCATTAGTAAAATTGGGTAATAAGCTAATATTAACAGCAAAAAATAAATGAGTCAGTATTCCTAAGGTAATATGAAGATATTTTTGTCTTGAATTTATGTTAATTCGATGTGAACACCAATGCAAAGAATGAGTCAGGATGGCTCCAGGCAGAATGATGGCATAAGAGAACACTGGGCGTCAAGAGCTACATATATCTTCACAACAAAAATTACTTCTGGACTGCATAACTGGCTTCTGTGCCAACATGATTTTTAATGTTTATTTATTTTTGAGAGAGAGAGAGGGAGAGAGAGCATGAGTGAGCAGGATAGGGGCAGAGAGAGGGAGACACAGAATCTGAAGCAGGCTCTAGCCTCTGAGCTGTCCAGTACAGAGCTCGATGCGGGGGCTTGAACTCACTAGGCACAA
The DNA here is from genome assembly GCF_028749965.1 of Puma concolor. Taxonomy (NCBI): domain Eukaryota; kingdom Metazoa; phylum Chordata; class Mammalia; order Carnivora; family Felidae; genus Puma; species Puma concolor. The sequence continues at coordinate 15,965,261 of NC_141672.1, read as the reverse complement.
GATCATGACCTGAGCCAAAGTCGGACACTTAACCGACTGAGCCACCTAGGCACCTGTGCCAACATCTCTATAAGAAGGAAGGCTAACAGTTGTCTTCTACCCTGGCTAAAAAGGTGTTCAGTCCATTTACAAATTGTCTGACCAAAGTTAACTTCAGCTTCCCACTGATGAAGATAGGATCTGGCAAGACCATTGCCTGCACAATAATTGCTGAGGTTGGAAGTTCCTTCCCAAATATGTCACATCCTAACCTACTCATTGTTCTGTTACATTTCCGAATAGCATGTCCCAGCATCGGAGCACCCAACATACTTTATGCCTCGAGATGAGAAAATTAATAAAGATAGCATATCACTACATCTTTAATGTGGTTTCCACCACTAACTCTTTTATTAACATGAGGGATTTCTATCAAGAGCTTTCAACTGGGATTGAGTTTAAGCATTCAGAAAAACAACAAGCTTTCCAAACTTCTGTGTAGGACTCAACATTGGAAAAGAATCCAGAAATTGAATTTTGTTAAAGGCCATTACTGGATAGTTTTAAGTTCTAGGGAACATATAAATTGGAATGGTCCATGGATGTGTTCCAGAGTTCCAAAGTAGTTACCTAGGCTCAGATATTAGGGGGAAAGTTTTATTTAGCAATGTGAAAACAGTTGTACATCTTTTCATATACATGGCATTAGTCCTATGTTTGGCTGACTAGAAGCAACATTTTTGAGAGATGCTGTGATTTTATGTCCTTGATATTAAAGCCAAATTCTTGAGATGAAAGAACAGGGATTAATAAAAGTTAAATTATAATCCTTAGGGACTATAATATTTCCTGCACTGTGATCCTTCCCCCTCCTTGCATCCTGACTAGTAAGGAGTAGTTTGCTGGTGAAACGTAAATGACAGAAACTTCTGGAGACAGCAACCATATTATCCTAGGGAAGGAAAAGCCAAACCTAGACAGATTTAGGAAGAATTTTTTTTTTTTTGTATTTAAATAAAGTGGACCCTTTTCCAGTGTTTGAAATTCAAGTTTCTATGGGCTCCAGCACTTTATAATGGTCACGGCCACTGCCTCTCACTTGCTCTGATCTGATAGCTTCAATTTCTTTCTGTATAGAATTTTTTTCTCTCTTTCTCTTAAAGTTTGTTTATTTTAGGGGTGCCTGGGTGAGTCAGTCAGTTAACCACCTGACTCTTGGTCTCAGCTCATGTCATGATCTTGTGGTTCGTGAGTTTGAGCCCCGCATTGGGCTGCACACTTACAATGCAGGGCCTGTTTGGGATTCTGTCTCTCCTGCTATATGACCCTCCCCCACTCACTCTGTTTTTCTCAAATAAATAAATTAATTTTCAAAAATTTAAAGTTTATTTATTTTGAGAGAAAGAGTGTGAATGGGAGAGGGGCAGAGAGAATCCCAAGCAGTCTCATCACCCTCAGTGCAGAGCTTGATGTGGGGTTTGAATTCACGAACTGTGAGATCATGACTCAAACCAAAATAAAAAGTCGAACACTCAACCCACTGAACTACCCAGGCGCCCTGTCTCTCTCTGTCTTTAAAATCATGGTCCCTTTAAGTCTCTTCCTTTCTAGCACAACCCTAGCTCCTTTGTCATAACATCATGAAAGGGCAGGTGATGTTTGTTGCTTACTTCCTCATCTCATTTATTCTTTGACCCTCTTCAGTCTGGCTTCAAATCCAGCCACTACTGGGAGCCCTTCCATTGAGGTCACTAATTACTCCCATTTAGCAAATCCAGAGTTGTTTGTTTTTTTAACATAACAGCTTTTTATTCATATTATTTATATACTATACAATTCTCTCTTTTAAAATGTACCATTTGGTGATTTTTAATATGATTACAGTTGAACGGCCATCACTATAATCAATTTTATTTTTTTTTAATGTTTATTTTTGAGAGAAAGAGAGAGAGAGAGAGAGTGTGTGTGTGTGCAAGTGGGGGAGACACTGGAAACAGGCTCCAGGCTGTGAACTGTCAGCACAGAGCCCAATGTGGGGCTCGAACTCACAAATCATGATATCATGACCTGAGTTGAAGTAGGACACTTCACCAACTGAGCCACCCAGATGCCCAACTATAATCAATTTTAAAAGACCTGTACACTGGAACTATAAGAAAACTATAAGATATTCACAAAAAAACCCAGAAGACATAAGTAAATGGAAAGATATTATACTCATGAATTGGAATACTGTTAAAATGCCCATACTATCCAAAGCAATCTACAAATTCATTTGCAATCCCTATCAAATGTTCAATGACATTTTTCACAGAAATAGATATTGAAACGTTTTTCACAATCCTAAAATTTGTATGGAACTACAAAAAAATATCAAAAAGCTAAATCAATCTTGAGAAAGAATAACAAAACTGGAGGTATCACACATCCTGATTGCAAACTATATTACAAAGCTATAATCAAAACAGTGTGTGGTGTTGGCATAAAAACATATATACAGATCAATGGAAAAGGATAAGGAGCCTAGAAATAACCCACACATATATGATCAATTTAGGACAAAGGGGCCAACTATGTGCAATGGGAAAAGACAGTCTCTTCAATAAATGGGGTTAGGAAAACTGGACAGTCACATGCATGAATGAAACTGGACCACTATCAAACCCCTGCACCAAAATCAAGTCCAAACAAAGTAAGTACTTGAATGTAATATCTGAAGCCATAAAACTCCTAGAAGGAAACCGACGGTAAGCTCCTTGACGTTGGTTTTTGCAAATTTTTGGATTGGACACCAAAAGCATAGGCAACGAAAGCAAAAATAAACCAGTTGGACTACATCAAACCAAAAGGCTTCTGCACGGCAAAGAAAACCATCAACAAAATGAAAAGGCAACATATCGAACAGGAGAAAATATTTGAGAATCATATATCTAATAAGGGGTTAATATCCAAAATATATAAAGAATTCATACAACACAATGGCAAAAAAAAAATCTTATTAAAAAACGGGCAAAGGATCTGAATAGACATTTTTGCACGGAAGACACACAGATGGCCAACAGGTATGTGAAAAGGTGTTCAACATCACTAACCATCAGGGAAATGCAAATCAAAAGCACAGTAAGATATCACCCCAAACCTGTTAGAATGGCTATTATCAACTTACAAGAAATAAGCGTTGGTGAGAATGTGGAGAAAAGGGAACCCTTGTGCACTGATGGTGGGAGTGTACATTGGTGAAGCCCCTATGGAAAATGGTATGGAGGTTGTTAAAAGAATTAAAAACAGAGTGGTCCTATGATCCAGTAGTTCCAGTTCTGGGTATTTGACTGAAGGAAGCAAAAATAACAACTCAAAAAGGGATCTGTATCCCCATGTTCACTGCAACATTATTTATAATAACCAAGATATGGAAGCAATGTTAAGTGTCCACTGAATGGATAAAGAAAATGTAGGCTATGTATACAATGGAACATTACTCAGCTTTAAAAAAGAAGGAAATCCTGCTATTTGCAACAGCACAGATGAGCCTTGAGTGAATTGTGCTAAGTGAAATAAGTCAGAGAAAGACAAATACCATATGGTATCATTTATATGTGGAATCTTACCCCTCCCTCTAAAAAAACCCTGAACCGATAGATTAAAAAAAAAAAAAAATCAGCCTGGGGGGGTTTACCAGAAATGGGGATGGAAGGTGGGCAAAATGGGTAAACATGAACAAAAGGTACAAACTTCCAATTATAAAATAAGTCCTGGGGATATAATGTACAGCATGGTGACTACAGTTAATAATGCTGTGTTGTATATTTGAGAGTGAATAAGAGAGTGGATCTTAAAAGTCCTCATCATTGAAAAAAAATTGTTACTATGTGAGGTGATGTTAACTCCTTATTGCGGTGATCATTTTGCAATATACACATATATCAGATCATCATATTGTACGTCTGAAACTAACATGTTCTATGTCATTTATATCTCAAAATTTTTTTTTAAAAATTAATGGAAGTTTTAATGTTTCATATCATGAAATGATGACCTTTTGCATGTTAAAAGCCTATCCTAGCAGATCAAACACACTTGTAAATTTTTCCTATAGGAATTACTTAGTTATTCTTGCTAGTTTTATATCTAAGAGCTACCTACTATATTGTATTTTGACTTACACTTTCTCTTTTCTGAGGAAAACAGGTGTAGGTAAAACCCAGGTGCAAGTAAGACTTTTGGGTGGCATTGGCAGAGTAAATAAAGGAAAAATTAGAGAAGCGCATTTTCTTCCCATGAAAAGGCTTTCACGGTTATGTGTTGGTTGAGGAATCTCTATGCAAGTTACTAATTTTCAAAAATTTCAAGAAATATACATAGAACTTAAAGGCAAATAGTTTGTTATAAATTGAACTCTCTCAACTATTTGCATCCCCCTGGCATCAGGTTCAAACCTACTTTGAATTCTGCACTTTTCATGCCTTCCCTTTATGCCACCTGTACTTCAGCCAAACATAATTATTAGTTTTCAACATATTTAGAGCGTTAAGGTTTTGAGGTGTGGTTTTCTCTCAGCCTTGAACGCTCCTAACCTCAGCTGTGTGTCCAAGGCTTAGGACGCCTTCAGATCCAGCTCCCTCAGGCAGTGCGCCCTAATTGTCCCCTGCCTCTGAAATCCCACAACAATGTGCTTGTACCATGCAGAGAACAAAGGAAAGCAGAAAAGAGAAGAAAGGGAACAGAGAAGAGACGCACAAACTATAAACAAACAGTATGGTAGATTTAAAGTTAACCGTATCAATAATTGTATTAAATGTAAATGGCTGTCATGACAAGCCCACCACAGACCGGGTGGCTTAAACAACAGAAATTTATTTTCTTACCGTTCTGGAGCCTGGGAAGTCCAAGATCAAGGAGCCAGCCAATTCCCTTCCTGGTGAGAGCTTTCCTCCTGACTTGTGAGTGGCTGCCCTCTTGCTGTGTCCTCACGTGGCAGAGAGAAAGAGAGTTCTGGTGCGTCTTTCTCGTTTTCCAAGGGTACCGGCTGTATTGAATTAATGTCCCACCCTTAAAAGCTCATTTAACTTTAATTACCTCCTTGAAGCCCTAGCTGGAAGGTAGTCTTGTCAGGGGTTAAATTTGGGAGGGCACAATTTGGTCCATAGCATGGTCTAAATTAAGGGGCGCCTGGGTGGCGCAGTCGGTTAAGCGTCCGACTTCAGCCAGGTCACGATCTCGTGCTCCATGAGTTCGAGCCCCGCATCGGGCTCTGAGCTGATGGCTCGGAGCCTGGAGCCTGTTTCCGATTCTGTGTCTCCCTCTCTCTGCCCCTCCCCCGTTCATGCTCTGTCTCTCTCTGTCCCAAAAATAAATAAAAACGTTGGAAAAAAAAAATTTAAACTTAATTTTCTCAGCTAAAAGGCAGAGATTTTCAGATTGGACAATCTACCTGCCAAATCACAAAACCTACTCTCTGGAAAAACCACACATTAAAATGTGAAGACATGAGTAGGTTACAAGTATAAGAAAAGATACACCATACTATATTAATGTCAGGTGGAGTAGTACTGTGAGCAGTCAAAGGAGAGAGGGGCTAGGGAGAGGCCAGGGAATGCTAGTGGGTGAACATATTTGGGGGGCGCTAGAATATAAATTTGTCTGAATGGGAGTTGGGCAGTAGCAGCAGGAGTAGGCTGGGAAGGAGAACAAAATTTGGAGGCACAGAAAGAAATGGAACATAGGTTTTTTTTTTAATTTTTAACATAGAATTTTATTTTATTTTACTTTATTTTATTTTATTTTTATTTTTATTTTATTATTTTTTAAAATTTGCATCCAAATTAGTTAGCATCTAGTGAAACAATGATTTCAGGAGTAGATTCCTTAATGCCCCTTACCCATTTAGCCCATCCCCCCTCCCACAACCGCTCCAGCAACCTTCAGTTTTTTCTCCATATTAATGAGTCTCTTCTGTTTTGTCCCCCTCCCTGTTTTTATATTATTTTTGTCTGCCTTCCCTTATGTTCATCTGTTTTATCTCTTAAAGTCCTCATATGAGTGAAGTCATATGATTTTTGTCTTTCTCTGACTAATTTCACTTAGCATAATACCCTCCAGTTCCATCCACATAGTTGCAAATGGCAAGATTTCATTCTTTTTGATTGCTGAGTAATATTCCATTGCATATTTTCTTTATCCATTCATCTGTCGATGGACATTTGGGCTCTTTCCATGCTTTGGCTATTGTTGATAGTCCTATAAACATGGGGGTGCATGTGTCCCTTCGAAATAGTACACCTGTATCCCATGGATAAATGCTTAGTAGTGCAATTGCTGGGTCATAGGGTAGTTCTATTTTTAGTTTTTTGAGGAACCTCCATCCTGTTTTCCAGAGTGGCTGCACCAGCTTGCATTCCCACCAACAATGCAAAAGAGATCCTCTCTCTCCACATCCTTGCCAACATCTGTTGTTGCCTGAGTTGTTAATGTTAGCCATTCTGACAGGTGTAAGGTGGCATCTCAATACATTTTGATTTGTATTTCCCTGATGATGAGTGATGTTGAGCATTTTTTCATGTGTCGGTTGGCCATCTGGATGTCTTCTTTGGAGAAGTGTCTATTCATGTCTTTCGCCCATTTCTTCACTGGATTATTTGTTTTTTGGGTGTTGTGTTTGATAAGTTCTTTATAGATTTTGGATACTAACCCTTTATCTGATATGTCCTTTGCAAATGTCTTCTCCCATTCTGTCGGTTGCCTTTTAGTTTTGCTGATTGTTTCCTTCGCTGTGCAGAAGCTTTTTATTTTGATGAGGTCCCAGTAGTTCATTTTTGCTTTTGTTTTCCTTGCCTCCAGAGACGTGTTGAGTAAGAAGTTGCTGTGGGCAAGATCAAAGAGGTTTTTTTCTGCTTTCTCCTTGAGGGTTTTGATGGCTTCCTGTCTTACATTTAGGTCTTTCATCCATTTTGAATTTATTTTTGTGTACGGTGAAGAAAGTGGTCCAGGTTCATTCTTCTGCATGTCGCTGTCCAGTTTTCCCAGCACCACTTGCTGAAGAGACTGTCTTTTTTTTTTTTTTTCAACGTTTATTTATTTTTGGGACAGAGAGAGACAGAGCATGAACGGGGGAGGGGCAGAGAGAGAGGGAGACACAGAATCAGAAACAGGCTCCAGGCTCTGAGCCATCAGCCCAGAGCCCGACGCGGGGCTCGAACTCACGGACCGCGAGATCGTGACCTGACTGAAGTCGGACGCTTAACCGACTGCGCCACCCAGGCGCCCCGAGACTGTCTTTATTCCATTGGATATTCTTTCCTGCTTTGTCAAAGATTAGTTGGCCATATGTTTGTGGGTCCATTTCTGGGTTCTCTATTCTATTTCATTGATCCGAGTGTCTGTTCTTGTGCCAGAATATAGAAGGTTTTGATTCCCTAGTTAAGGAGTTCAAGCTTTACCTGAGTTCAGGTTGAAGAGGAGGCAGGTGTTTTGTAAGAATTGATCTGGAGGCAATGTTGAGGATCAGTTGGAGAAGATAAAGACAGAGATTTTAAATTAAGTTTTCTAGGAAGGGTGTGAAAATGAATATATTTACATTAGATAATAAATAAAAATTTCCCAACTGCACAGTACATGCATCTGATCAGACAGTATATGCCACATCTCTGCTTGGTTTCACCCTTTTCTCTTTCCCATTTGCACTCAAATGCATAAAAATTTGCCTAGATAGTCCCAACTCATGGAAAGAACACTGACTGTCACAGATGGTGCTTCACTAATCATGGCTTGCAACAAACAGTTTTAACAAGATTGCTGTCTTAAAAAAAAAAAACAAAAAAATGCAGGGCTACTAGTTATGTGATATTTTGTATTTCATGAAACAGGAATTTGGGGGAAATAAAAACAGTGATACTTACCCAGGTGACAGTTTTTTCCATTATAATATTTGTTACAACATTAGAATTAGAGTCTAGGGGGAGGCTGTGGGTAGCCTGATGTATCTAAAGTTTGAGAACCAATTTTCCAGGTGGTTTCTTTCTTTCTTTCTTTCTTTCTTTCTTTCTTTCTTTCTTTCTTTCTTTCTTTCTTTCTAATATGGAATGCTTCACAGATTTGTGTGTCATCCTTGCACAGTGGCCATGCTAATCTTCTCTGTATCGTTCCAATTTTAGTATATGTGCTGCCGAAGCCAGCACGCCAGGTGGTTTCTAAGAGCACCTTTACCTTTAAATTCCTCAAAAGACACAAACTATTGGGGCATCTGGATGGCTCAGTTGGTTAAGTATCTGGTTCCCGATTTCAGCTCAGGTCATGATCTCACAGTCATAAGATCAAGCCTCGCCTCTGGCTACACACTGAGCATAGAGCCTGCTTAAGATTCTCTTCCCCCCCCCTCCCCAACCTGCATGTTCTCTCTCTCTTCCTCTCTCTCTCTCTCTCTCTCAAAAAAAAAAAAAAGACACAAACTATTGAAGCACCTTCAAGAATAGATAATCCAAATAGACCTGTAGCTATTAAAGAATCCACATAGGGGTGGCTGGGTCGCTCTGTCAGTTAAGCCTCTGACTTTGGCTCAGGTCATGATCTCATGGTTCATGGGTTCAAGCCCCACACTGGGTTCTGTGCTGATGGCTCGGAGCCTGGAGACTGCTTGGGATTCTGAGTCTCCCTCTCTGTCTCTGCCCTTCCCCTGCTCACTCTCTCTATCTCTCTCTCAAAAACAAACAAACATTTAAAAAATTAAAAAAAAATCCACCTATTACTACCACTCAAATGGGAGGTGTCCAGTAAAGCTCCAATGGGAAGGGTCCCAGCTTTCTTTAGAGAGAGGCCTTCAAACTGAAGGATCCAGATTACCTTTTGAGACCCTCATGAAATACTTGTGAACAGAGGTGGGGAGAGAGGACATCATAATGATAGGTAATGACTATGTATTAAGTGTTCATTGCTTGCAATCTTTACAACTCCCCAAGTTAACAGTCATGATTCCTATTTTCCTGGCGATAACCTCAGGGGTGTTACATACTGTGTCCAAGGGCACTCGATAGTAAAAGGCAGAACTGGGAATCTCAGCCTCTTGGTGTGCTGTCTCCTTTCAGCCAGTTAAGAACAGATAAGGTGGCAAAAGTAGAAGACAAGGTGGCAGCTCTCCATGAACGCGATAAACATCAAGATGTGATGCAACAAATGGTCCACACACAATGAGAGGTCTCCCATCAGACTGTGTCCTGATAGTTCCATGAGTTCTATGAGTCACAATGTGCTTTCATGATCTTCTCTGACACTCTCAGCAACCCTGTGGGGCTAGCAGTCCAGCAGTTTGGATCTCTATCTTACAGATGAGAAACACAAAGTTCAGAGACATATAATGCACCCCCACCCTTGCCATAGCCACACATTTATAAGACAGAGTTTGAGGACTTAAATACCTCTACTCCCCACTATAGCAATACATTTCCACTTTCCCAACCATGCAGCCTGCTAATAGCGTAGACACTAACTGAAAGGCAAAGCTGAATATTTTAAACTTCCCAGGCTAGGGAGTCTTGTGACCGGAAGTCGTCGCCTCAGCCAGCGTTGAGCACGTCTTAGTTTCGTTACACCGAGTAAGCATGGAAGATGTTCATTCGTTGGAAAGGAAGCAAGAAAAAAATCCCAAATGGCTGCAACGGAGACAGGAGGCATTACATCCCTTCCATTCTGACCTGCCAGGTTTATAGAGGGCTTATTTTGGTTTTATGCCCCTTTATAATGGATTTCCAATCAGAAAAAAATTTCTCAGAGACTTCCATTGAAAAGAACATGTATTCTCAGGGCTGTACTGATTCTCAGGTCTTGATACTGATTTCCCAGGACAAAGCTCCTTAGTTTCATATCCTTGAAGATTTTCAGCAAGCAGCTTTTCCAGGTGCACAGTGACATAGGGGCAGGCAAGATGACAAGAGCTGAGAAAGTTCTAGTCTAGGTCACCCCAAGAGTCCATGGTGAGCATGGCATTTGAAGGTGGAGCCTTCTGGTTTGTTGTCTTTAAAATAGCTATGTGGATCTTGCAACTAACTCCAAAGCATATCTGTATTTGTTTTAATACAAAAATAATATATCACTCACATCTTCACACAAAGTAGTTGTTCCAGGATGAAGGTCTATAATTTAGCCTGTGGTTTCCTCAGCAGTACCCACACCATCCTTCTATTTTCTCAGCTCTAGGGAGAAGAATTAAGTGGATGAAGTTTGCCTTGTTTAGTGCCTCCTCTCCCGCTCTGGCTCACCTTGCCTCCTTTCCCAGCAGTCAGGTCTTGGGGTCCTGCCCTGCCCTGCCCGGCAGTATCTCCTATTCTAGACCTTTGTGTCCCTTCACCAATACTTGCCAGTTCTGTCTTCCCTCAAGGTGATGTCAGATTTCTCTTTAATGTTGGAGGTTTATATGTTTCTCCCTCCTAAGTAAAATACATGTAATTTTACATGGGATTTCAGGCATTATGGCAGAATTATCCGAGAGATATCTGGGGGCAAGAGGAGCTCCATGGCATCCCTAAGCTCATACCATTAAAGCAGCCACTTTGGCAGGGGCGTTGCTCTTGCCGATCCCCAAACCGTGAGTGGGGCTGGTGAAGTTATCACAGCAAAGAGACAGAAAGCTTTAGATCCCATTTATTCAAATAGTTTTTCTGGGCTTTCATCATGGTATGCTTGGAGCTGTACTCGGTGGAGTTTAATTTTCAAATGTGGTACAGGGATATGACAACAATGACAGCAGGATTCAAAGAAAGGTTGACCTAAGCCCATGATGGTATCCAGGTTCCTAGGAGCCCAGAAAATGGTGGCTATACTTGGTTTATCCTTCAGGTCAACCATTGCTCATTGAGATCTGAATCTGTTTCTAGTACATCCTGTTAAAATTCTTAGGGCCTACTCTCCCATGAATAAAAGTGTTAATTACATTTTCAAAGCTGTAAACTCAACACAATGTGTTTGGAAGGGGGTGGGAGGATGAATAAGTGTTTCGAGACACTTTCTGTGCTGGCTTTGTTCACACATCCATTTCTGCCCACATGGTGCCACACACATTACACCTTTGGGGTTCTGCGGAGTGTTTTCTTGGTGTGTGTGTGTGTGTGTGTGTGTGTGTAGGTGTATATATGGTGGGGGGATCATATTCTTTTTTTTAATTGCAAATGAATCTGAAGATCCTAAAAGTTGCTATGTAGATACCATTTGGGAAATCAGTGTCTTCTATTTGCTTTAAAATACAGAAACAGGGGCGCCTGGGTGGCTCAGTCAGTTAAGCGGCCAACTTCGTCTCAGGTCATGATCTCGCGGTCTGTGAGTTCGAGCCCGGCGTCGGACTCTGTGCTGACAGTTCAGAGCCTGTAGCCTGTTTCAGATTCTGTGTCTCCTTCTCTCTGACCCTCCCCCGTTCATGCTCTGTCTCTGTCTCAAAAATAAATAAACGTTAAAAAAAATTAAAAAAAAATACAGAAACAATCTTTATACTCATGGGGCCTCATGTAAGCTGCATCGATCAACTACATGAATAGACATATTTTTATGGTTCCAGCAGGACCCATGATCTCTCTTGGACATATCTGCTCCCTATCTGCAGACAGGTTTAAACAACATATCCCCATCCCCTCCCCTCCCATCCCCTCGGCCTCTCCCCTCCTTGCAATTGGGAGCAGAGTAGCCAATTCTTTGGCCAGGCAGGACTGGTCTGGCTTTCTCACATGGTGATGGCACTAGAACTGAAAGGCAGAGAGGAGTTGAGGTGTCCTAGAGGAGAGTCAGAGAACATTCCCTTTAGCTTCTTTCTACTGATTTGGGAGTTTTACAAGTTCTATCTGTGTCTTTTTAGTAGTTATTCTTAATATTTAGAGGCATCCTCAATTTAAGTCTCTAATGTTTTCCAGACTTCGCCTGTGTAATTTGAAACCCTTCAGTCTTAATGTGGTAACATCTAGCTCAGTTAGCCAGTGTGTGCCATCTTTTCCGTCCTTCTCTCGATCCACACCAACCCCCGTAAAGGTCCAAGCCTTTGTTGACCTACAATGGCATGGCACAAAATCTAGAACCATGTTGTCTTATCTTATTATGCTTTCATTTGGGGGATCCCACAGGGCAGGAAGACATCCAAAATCAAGCTGTCAGCAAGGCTCTGCTGCCTCTGAAGTCTTCCTCAAAGGCAGGCAATCCTTGGCATTCCTTGGCTGGTAGTTGTGTCACTCCAGACTCCACCTTTACTGTCACGTGGTTTCCTTCCCTTCAGGTCTGTATGTGTCCTCTCCTCTTCTTATACGGACATCAGTAATTGGATTTAGGACCCACTTTAATACAACATGACCTTGTCTTAACCAATTACATCTGCAAAAGACCCTTTTCTACATAGGCAGTATTCTGAGGTTTTGGGTGGGCATGAATATTTGGAAGACACTAGTCATCCCACCACAGAGGATGATGCAGATGGGGTATAATGGTCTAATTCTCCGAATGAAGTCTGTCATTTCCCATCACCTTTGTTGGGGCCAGCCTTCTCTGGAAGGGGATTTTCGGGTAATCTTCAGAGCAAATATCTTGATAGGTTATGGAGGGTAGAATGCTGCTCTGGGCACAGCAGGTCATGACGGGGAAGTGTACTAATAAAAGAGAGACTGAAGTTCCCTTCTGCAAATTGGAAAGTCACCGGCTGCACACCCCACAGGGCCTGGAAAAATGAACCTCCTCCTCACCCTCTTTTTTGTGTTCTTGATAAAGGGCTCTGACTCAGAGGAAAAATACACAGGCAGCCAGGGGCCATGTTTACAGTTAAGTCCACATGGCAGTAACAGAAGCCTGCTGGGAGGAATTAGGGCTATTATGTATGTGGCAGAATCTGTGTGAATAGTGGCCCATGCCTTTGTGGTGAACTGGGGCAGGAATGGCTGGCAGGTGAAGGGACATTAGTGGACAGCGGGGAAAGGTTTGTCTTGGGATGAATATTTAGATGGCAGTTATTTATTCAACAAACCCTTACTATGCTAGGCGCTGTATTGTATTGTATTGTATTGTATTGTATTGTATGGTATTGTATTGTATCCCTTCTTCAGTATAACTCAAATATGAAGTATAGGCATATTTCCTATGGTTAAATCCTCAAAATGTGTGGAAAATCTCATCTGAAGTTGAGATAGCTTTGCTTCAAGCTGAGTTAACCAAAGCATAGGATGTTGACCTAAAATAACTAGGAATTGGGCTGAGAGTTAAATGGGAAATGTCAGAGTTTGTAGGAGACTCCAAAAGGCAGATGAAATCAACATGGGGTCCAGAGCAGATGCCCCTGAAATCTACGAACCTAAGATGATTCCTTAGCCAGGGTTACATTAGGCTTTGTGGAAAAGCCTAGAAAAAAGAAACCATAAACTTTATCATATATTCCGGAAAATGTGTTGCCTTTTGAGTTTATGTAAAGAGAATTGCTAAAAGGAAAAAGTTGAAACATCTTCCTCTAAGACAACCTGGCACATAAACCTTAACAATGTGCTCCGCAGCTGGATAATGTCTTTTGCCTTTAAAAGTGTGCCTGTTGATCCAGGCTCTGGAAGCTTGTAGAGGTGAGGGGATTTCTTTCTCTTTATGGGCACCTAATCCAAGTAATCACTCATTCAGACATGTTTCTGGAGTGATTACCAGGAGCCAGGCACTAGTTTCTCATGAAGTCATAGCATTTGGGAGTCAGAAGAGCTTGTGCAAAGTGTTTGGTCCCTCCCCTTCATGTCTCAGATGAGGACACTGCTCAGGATGTTGAAGGCCTGGCTCAACACCACCACAGCCAGAGGGACCAGGTGTTCTGAGCCATGTTGAATGCTTTCTGTGCAAGGCCATTGTTATGGACCGAATGTGCTCCCCACCAAATTCATATGTGGAAGCCCTAACCACCCAGTATGATGGTATTGGGAAGTGGGGCCTCTGGGAGGTGATTAGGTTTCGATGGGGTCATGAGGATGAGAAGAGCAAAAGACCACCACTCTCTCTCTCAACCATGTGAGCACACAGTGATAAGGCATACTTATGTGAGCCAGGAGGAGGGACCTCGCCAGTAATGGAATCTGCTGGCACCTTAAATTAGGACTTCCCAACCTCAAGAACTGTAAATAAACGTCTGTTCTTTAAGCCACCTAGTGCATGGTATTTTGTTACAACAGTAGAGCTAAGACAGCCTTATTATCCCTTATTATTATTGTGGGTTTTTTTTTTTTTTTTTTTTTTTTTGCTAAAGTCTTGGTGTCAGCTTGTTTTTCCATTATTTCAAACAACTCCCTCCATCTGACCCCATTCTCAAAAGCAAAACAAAACAAGCAAAAAAGCAAAACAGAATTTGAAATATATTTGTAGAAGTCAAATCCAAATAATGAAAAATGAAGAAACAACAAACAACTAAAACCTAAATGACAAAGACACTTGAATTCAAGCGAACCTATTTGAAGTTATCATCAGCATGATAAAGCTCTAATGCAATGCTACAACCCAGGTGTGCCGCGAATTTTGCCCAGGTGTCACGATCAAAATCTGTGAGTGTAAATAATAGGAATGCAGCATCTCTAAGGGCTTTTCCAAACTAAAATTCCATGATCCAATTTTTTCTTTTTCCTTTTTTTTTTTTTGCTTTTTGAAACCCATAATTTTACTCACATGGTATAACTGACCCACAAGTTTTCTCTTTTCCAAGGGATAATTAGCAAAAGGTTTGATTAAATTCTAACAATTCAATTCCATCCACTGTTCTGCAGCCCAGTATAACCATATATGTAATGATTTTATGTCTTTCACACCAAAATGTGTGTGTATATACCCTTAAGGCAAAGTAACAAAAGTTTCCATAAAACTTATATGACTCCTTATCTCAACAGCTACGGAGACTTGAAAATATAAAATCCATTTTTTAATGCAATCTTAACATCAAGCTAGGAGATTGGTCTTTCCTTCTATATGAGAATAGGAATCTTCTTGCCCAAATCATTATTATAAGGTTTTTGAAATAGTAATATCTATTTTCATATGAACCAATCTGGAATTAACTTTTCTTTGCCTGTCTGTGCGTATGTTTGACATTCAGGGGTTAGTCATTTTGTATCAGGTGCTCACTCATAAGCAGATACCAGATATCCCCTGTATAAAGGAAATATGGATAAGAAAATCGAGGGCTTGGAAGTGGCTCAAGAACACATACTTAAGTAGCTGACCCTACTGTAGCCATGTTGTCCTACCCCAAAGTCAGCTGAGACTCATTAGCATGTTGCCAAACCTGTACTAATACAGCTTAATCTTACTCATGGGGAAGGCTTTTGAGTGTGCTGTGTTTCTTACAATGTTGTGTGAAGACCGTCTGAATGAGAATCTCCTTGGGAAGGTTTTTTTTTTGGCTTTATTTTTAATGTTTATTCAGTTTTGAGAGTAACAGTGTGAGCAGGGGAGGGGCAGAGAGAGGGGGGTACAGAGGATCCGAGGCAGGCTCTGTGCTAACAGCAGCAAGCCCGATGTGGGACTCGAAATCAAAACCATGAGATCATGACCTGAGCTGAAGTCGGATGCTCAACTGCCTGAGCCACCCAGGTGCCCTGGGAAGGGTGTCCTTTTTAAAAACACAAATTGCTAGGCTGTCTATCCATCCCTACTAAATCAGATTGTGGGGAAGGGTCCCAGGCATAAACATCGTAGACATATTCTGTGGTTGATGCTTAGGCTTATTAAGGCGTTAGAACTGTTTTTAGAAAGGACATTGATTCATAGCAGAGTAATCACCATAGTAACCTAGGGACCCATCACCTGAACTGTATTCCCCGTGATTTCATGTTTACTGTCTCCTACTTTAAGTGATAGATCAGAGAGAAATAAAACCCATGAGGATCTGGGCAAGCCATCACTTATTCATTAACACAGCTCCACATCCAGAAACAGCCTGACATGACAACTTTTCTATCTTGGTTATGGTCGCCTCCAGACAACAGAACGACAGGGTCGTGGATCCCCTTCAACAGACCAGAGATATGCTTGCTCCCGAGTGGCCTCTTCAGGGACACATCGTCATTCTGCCAGCCTTGCCCACGTGCGACATGGCAGGGTGACCCCTGAGGGAAATGCTGTGTGCTAATTCTATCCCAATCCCTCACCTCATCAAGTGCAAGGATCCATGAATCAGACAACAACTCAGAGATGGAAATAAAAAGGCATTCAGAATAATTTTAGGAAGAGACGGGATGGGCCACTTTTAGAACTCCAGTACCAAAACGTGAGAAAAGAAGAGAAAATGAGAGAGAATATGAATTTTCAATCTTCCATTTTCTGAGCTGGTCTGCAATTCCCTCCTGATAAAGCAGTTTGACTAAAGCTCAGGTGATGGGCCTTTGGTTGCCATGGCAATCACTCAGCTGTGTGCAGCACCTAATGCGTCTAATTTTCCTGCAGAAGTGCACTCAAGGTCAGCAGAGGACACACAATGCCTGTCCCAGACTCCTGGGGACAAAGTTGGGCTCTGCCTGGCACATGACCAAAATGTCTTTGAAATTCATTCCATTCCTTCAAATATTAGTGATCGTTTTGACATGATATAAAATGAGGCAAGTTGGAACGTTGGCATGAAGGAAACAGAATTTTATTTTTAGGTAACTCAACTCGGTTATGAGTTCTATCTTTATCCCAATGAGATAGTGTGAAAATCCCATCAGTCTTTAGAGATCACCATGCTTTCTCAGGGTTGTGTGAAGGTGTGGGTTGGAGGTGGGGGACAGGGGTTGGTTACAGGCTACCGGGTTTGGGGAGGGAACATCTAGACACACAGGTTGCCACTGAGACCTCCCTCCTTCCTGTCCATGTGGCTGTCCTCAGTCCTGCAGAACTCATCAAACTCAGCTTTCATCAGTTTCCTTCAGTCCCCTCAAATATTTTCTAGTATCTGAGTAGGAAGGAACCTCTCCCTTTCAAGGGTCTCCCGTGCATTTTGTCTACACCCTATCCTTTCTCCTGACCATGGGCTTAGAGTTTTAGAAACTCAGAAAGACTATTTTCTGCCCGGCTCTATTTCTCCTTTGAGACATTTAGTCAATAACTATTTATTGAACGGCTACTAAATGCTAAGTACTGTTCTAGGCTATGGAGACACAGTAGGAGAAAAAATACACAAAAAATCCTTGTGATTATGGGGCTTATGCTCTACCAGGGGAGACAGACAACAGTCAGCAAATGTAACAACAAATAAAGGAGAAGATACATGCTAGGGAAAAATAGAACAAGAGCAGGGGGACCAGGAGGGTGGAGGGAAAGCAGCGAGTTGCAATTTTAGAGAGAGGATGGGGTAAGACTTGTGGAGGTGACATTTGAGCACAGACATAAGGAAAGTTGAGGGAATAAGCTAAGTGGGTATCTTAGGGAAGAGTGTTCCAGGCAGACGGAACAGCTCAAGCCAAGGCCTTAGGACGGAAACATGTTTGGTATTGTTCGAGAGCTGCAAACAGACCAGTATGGCTGCAGGGTATGAGGGGGAGAGCAGCAAAGGTAAGGTCAGAGGTGTGTGTGTGTGTGTGTGTGTGTGTGTGTGTGCATCCATGTGTGCGCCCGCGCATACGTGTGTGGAGGGGTGTTCTGAGAGATCATTAGGGTCTCGTAAGCCCCTGCAAGGGCTTTTCTGAGTGAGGGGGGGCATCACTGCTAAATTCTGATTAGGAATATAATCTGGATTTAGGTTTTAAAAGGAACCCTGGCTGCTGTGATAAGAATAGACCCTAAAGAGTGAAAATAAGAACATAAGTTCTTGTGTAAGAACACTGCAGAAGCCTAGACGGGAGCTGGGCAAATGAGAAGTGGTCAGATTCTAGGGTTACGACCCTCCTCCACCTCCACCTCCACCGGATTTTTATTTTTTTATCATGTCCTCTAAGTTTCTCCTTTACCCCCACTGCTAGAGGCGGTCATCACAAAGCCATATTTTATATAGAACGTGTGATCGGTTTTCCAGCAGTTTTGCTTCCTGACAAGCGGAACACCCTTCAGGGATAAGACAGGCAATCACTTGTGCCCTAGCAGTTCCTGGTAACATGAGTCATTAAAAAAAAAAAAAAAAAAAAAAAAAGCCATCTAGTAACTTGATTTGCAAATGACCTCACAATTTGAGTCATACGATCTAAACTTCATTAAATCTGGGAGGACGTATCCTATCACATGCTGTACCAATTAAGCACTTCTTTAAAAAAAATACTTTACTTCTGTGTTCTGTAGCAATCTGTCTCTTCTGAACTGCTATATAACAGCCCCGCTTCTATCTCTGAGGGCCTCTGATGACTTTTGAACGAAATCTCAGCTGTTTTCGGGGCATATATGGGTATCCATTCTACACAAGACTTGGAGATTGTTGCTCTGGTTTCAAACACAACCATATCGGGGGTGTTGGAGCAGAAGCGGCTGGCATCTTGCGATTATTTCAGCTGCTTTTTGTTAACATTCGTTCTGAATGCAGCGGTTTCTGCTTGGGAGCTATTTAAACTGTAGTTACATTCGGGTAAGCGTCCGACTCTTAATCTCCTCTCAGGTCATGATCTCATGGTTCATGGGACTGAGTACCGAGCCGGGCTCTATGCTGACAGTGTGCTTGGGATTCTCTCTCCCTCTCTCCCTGCCCCTCCCCACTCATGCTCTCTCTCTCTCTCAAGATAAATAAATAAACATTAAAAAAAAAAGTGTAGTTGAAACTACTGTATACGCAGAAGAAAGTTTTTCTATTTTCACTGCTTTAAAATCTTCAAGTTTTGTTTGTTTGTTTTTGTTTTGGATCTCCTTTTGTAAGTCTCTTCGGTTTATTAGGTGCTGAGCCGGTCAGGATTCCTGGTTGTGAACCACAGAAATCAAGTATGGCTAACTCGAGTGGAGTGGAGAGTGAGTCAGAAGACGTGAGACAGAGTCCAGAAATGACAAGATGGCTGGAGAATCAACCTCGAAGGACAGGCAGGGGACAGGGGAGGAAAGGGACAGCCAAGGCCACTGTGATGGACCGGACGCTTGTGTTCCTTCCAAATTCATATGTTGAATCCCAGTGTGATAGTATTAGGACATGGGATATTTGGGAGGTAATGAGTCATGAGAATGGGGCCCTCATGAATCAGATTAGTGCCCTTATAAAACGGACCCCACAGAGCTCCAAAGCTTTCCTCTTGCCCTATGAGGATACAACCCAGAGTCTGCAGTCTGCAGTCTAAAAGAGGGCTCTCACTGGAACCCAACCATTTTCTTTGACCCCAATAGCCAAGTTCTATTGATTCTTTAAAATGTCTCTTGGCTCCTTATTAGTCATTGTTAATTTTACCGTCTTTGTTTAGGCCCTAGTGACATGTTGCCTGAGATCCATAAAGCTCCTATGCATTCTCCCTGCCCTGATTCATCCACCCCATCTGACATGGTGTTTGCCAAACCCAATAACAACCTGGCTTGCTTAAAATTTCTGTGGCAGACCCAACACAAGGTCTTTAGCCTGGTGGTAAGTGTCTCTCCTTCCCTTGTCTTCATCTCTGCAAGTTCATGCTCCCATCTCGGTACATTTTCACCTTTGGTTGGAATCTTTCCATTGCCCCTCACTCCCCGCAGGAATAAGTTCCCCGATGGAGCATGCGGTACACTAGGCTTTCCGCACCTGTGCCTGCCTACAGTCGGCCTGTTCCATACAGTTTAAAGCTGTTTTATTCCTCAGTGCCAATTACATATGCTTTTGTGTTCTCCCAGACTAGAATGCCTGCCCATATCTTTCTTCTTTACAAACTCTTATTTACCCTTAAAGATTTACCTTATTTACCCTTAAATGATTTACCATTCATTTAGCCCATAATTACTGAGTCCCTAGTGTGTGTCACATACTCTCCTGGGGGGAGTGAGCTCGTCAGACAGGATTCCTGCTCATGGATCCGATGTTTCAGAAGAAGAGACCCAACAATTAATTGGAAACAAGTGAGTGAGGTAACAGCTGATAACAGTAAGCATGCTTAAAGAAATAATGTGTGGTGGAGAGCTGGGGGCAGGGTGGCTATTTACCCTTGTGTTTAGAGAAGGCTTTCTTGGAGAAAGTGCTGTTTTTTCTGAGACCTGAATGAGAGAAGGAACTAGCGTGCAAAGATCAGGGAAGAAGATCATCCCACGTAGAGGGAAGAGCGAGTGCTAAGGCCCCGAGGCAAGAAAACCTGTTACATTGGACGGACAGAGAGGCGGCCAGGGGGCCGACGTCCAGTGAGTGAAGGGGAGAATAACAGAGATGAGCCCGGAGAGTAAGAGCCGGATCAGACCATGTGTTAAGTATCAAAGAAGTTTTGGATTTTTGCTTTCTCTGATGAACCTTCACTGACCTTCTTTCACTAATTCTTTAGGCACAATTTTGCTTAAGTAACGCTTAATCCTAAGCGACGTCTCAGTCCTAAGTGATGCTACTACTGAGAACACTAGCTGTCCATAAAGCAGTCTCATCTCAACTTTCTTTGTGGATCTCTGGCCATTGTTGCATATATTTTTAGCAAACGAGACAAACTGTTGCTTTGTTTTAAAATGGCACTAGATTAAGAGAGAATATAAATGAAAATTGAAAAGGCAGTGAGGATACGCACAGGAAACATGTTCAAACAGGATTCTCAGCAAACATATTATCCATATTTGCAAATTTAGACACCCCAAAGTCTCCAGATATGGTCCTCCTGAATGGTTAAAGGTCTACTCTGCCATGATTTACCAACCTGGGTTATAATCTGGTTGTCTGTTTTTTCAACTAAATTATAAAATCCTTCAAAGGTAGGTTCTGAATATAGAATCGCTATGCACGTAAACTTCCACACAGCACAAAACTGGTTTCATTGTTGAAGCTTATTGAGTCTCTAAATAATTGTACTTCAAAAATCTTTGCCTACACTGACAGGGATGGTGTAAAGATAGTGTGCAGTAAATGATGGTCCCCCAGCATTTGGGGGAGAATGTCCCAAAATATAAATCCTCCCCCCCGCCCCCCACTAACCAAGGTAGAAGCTGACCTCCCTTTGGCAGCTAGGGTACAGACACATGACCTTGTCTTCTCCAATCAGATGCACCCATGTGACACTTTGATTCGGAAGAAAGCAGTGAGGAAACGGCTGTTCCCCAGAATGCAATTCTCAGATGATAGGGCAGTGAAGGAATCAAGTTTTCAATAAGCTGGGGAGAGGAGGAGGGAGAGCCTGGCATCCAGCGCCTGGGGTAAGAGGTGGCAGTCATAGTATCTGCATCATGACCTTGTCTGAGCTGCCCTGCAGCCTGGGCTCCCATGTTCATTGACTCTTAGCCTGACTCTAGCCCTCCAGGAATTTCTGTAGGCAATCTCATATCTTTTAATAAATTCCCTTTCTGTGTAAACGGCCGGTATGCCTTCTATTTTTCTCAACTGAGACCTCTGGTGCAGGCAGGCTGCAGATGGCAGGGAGACTTTCATTTAAGTGTTAGGGTTGAAAATGAATCAGGAATTAAAAACAAAACCTCTGCAAGTTATAATTTAAGCCAGTGGGGGCATGATAGCTGGTTTATAAAAATTCAATTTGCTCATTGCCTCTTGGAGAGCAAAACTATGGAAATAGCATTGCTTTAAGACGGAAGGTGGGTATTTGGCAACATGAAACTTGTGAAGACATTTTGACTGTTAAAGTACCCCAGTGGGATAAGGCACAGAATGAGGCTACTCTCTCACTTAGCTTATGCTGGCATGCTGCTTGATGGTATTACATCCTTTTCCAGCATGAGCTGTTTCTCTTTGCCTGCAGACCCCTGAGCATGTATAAAACCATGGTGTGTTTCCACGTTGAATTCCTGGCAACTGAAGGGGAGGTTTTGAACCACTTGGCAGAGCTTGTATTCTTGTGTTATAAACAGCTCAGGTTTTTTTCTCCCCTGGACTGTGTTCATGGCCTGTTCTTCGCTTTTAATGTAATCATTGTACCAGGTATGATTAGTTCTGCTGATCGGGTTCCAAGGATAAAAGCCAGCATCAACCTTGGGCTACACCCTGAGCTAGAATCAGTCCTTGCTTAATTCTACCAATAACCCTATAAAGGAGGTGTTATTTCCCTACTTTTCAGGTGGGAAACAAAGACTCAGGAAACTGGTGTTACTTGCCCAAGTACTTGGATTGTGAAATCAAGGTAGTAAGTAGTAGGTCACTGCTGAAGTCTGTTGGGGCTGCTAGAACAAATTAGCCAATCCTGGGTGGCTTAAACAACAGACATTTATTTCTGGTGGCCGGAAGTCTGAAATCAGGGTGCCTGCACAGTGGGGCTCTGGTGAGGCTCTTCTATGGGGTTGCAGACTGCTCACTTCCTGTTGTGTGCAAAGGCAGTAAGAGAACTCACGGGGATCTTTTTATAAAAGCACTCACCCTGTTCATGAGAGCTCCACGCATGTGATAGAATCACCACCCCCAAACCCCACCTCCAAATACCATCACACTGGGGGTTAGGATTTCAACATATGAATTTGGGGGGGAACACATTCAGTCCATAATAACTACCAAGAGCATTTAAAAGAATTAACAGAAAAATAGAATGACATCAGAGTACACTGTGCTTCTCAGGGGTCTTATTTCATGAAACTAGTCTTTTTTTTAGAGAGAGAGAATGTGAGTAGGGGAGAGGGGCGGAGGGAGAGAGAGAGAATCTTAAGCAGGCTCCACTCTCAGCATGGAGCCCAACATGGAGCTCGATCCCACACTTCTGGGATCATGACCTGAGCTGAAATCAAGAGCCTGATGCTCAACTGACTGAGCCACACAGACACCTTGAAACTCTAGTCTTAGTTTTTTTACATGCATGCAGATGTAAGTACTGGGCAGTGATGTAAAATATATTTCTTAGAGTTGCAGGAGAAACTGTTTGAAGGCTAATGATTGTGGTCTCAAGCCTTCATGTTATAGGTGAAGGAACTGAGGCATAGAAAGAGGAAGCAAACTGGCCAAAATTACTCACTCAGCTGTTGAGAAGAAAAGAGCGAGCAGGGAGGCTCCTGCTACTCTCTTTTTCTATCCCCGTATAAAAAATGGCCACTAAAATTCCTGTCTTTTCCACCTTACAGAACTGTTGTAGAATTAGATTTATTTTTAAACCATAAACCATCAGACAAACACAAGGTACATGTTGGTATCAGTCAGGGTTATCAGTCCGAAGGCAGAAACTACGCTTTTTTTTTTAATGTTTATTTATTTTTGAGAGAAACACAGTATGAGCGGGGGAGGGGCAGAGAGAGAGAGACACAGAATCTGACGGAGGCTCCAGGCTCTGAGCTGTCAGCATGGAGCCCAACACGGGACTTGAACTCACGGACCACGGGATCGCGACGGGAGCCAAAGTTGGACCCTCAACCAACTGGAAACTGCTCTAGGTCTTTAGGCCGAGAGGAATTTAACACGGGATTTAGGTCACAGAATTATTGGAAGGGCTGGGGGAGTAGGAAACAGGGAAGGGCGATGTGATCCAGAGCCCAGAAAATGCAGAAGCAAACACGCCACGGCCACAGCAGGGGCTCGTGGTCTCTGCACTCGCTGGTTAACAGCTGATAACCGGGCAGAAGGAGAATGGTCTCTGCTTTCTTCCTCCCTTCTGACCTTGGTCAGCGCTTCTTGTCAGTAGCACCTAAACAGAATTTTTCTGCTTGGCTGGGGACAGCATCCCAAGTCGGGAGTGTGGTTAAGGGCCACAAATGATGCCCAGCATAATGTTTAATCCAAGTTTTCTCGGTTTGTCCCCTTCACCAAACCAGACAGTATTTCTCTGGCTCTGCCCCCTCCACAATTATGGGGGCTTCAGCTCTCACTGAGACACCCTCCTGGTCTTCCTGTGGGTCTTCTGAGTGTCTCTAAGGGCCGGTGGCCACACCGTTCTTGGGTACCACGTGTCGCTAACCTGGTCTTCTCTGGAGCCCCGGCGGGGGTTCTGTGCTGCCGGCCAATTCTGAGGCTGCTGCTGCTGTGGCTTTTCCGCTGGTTCTGCTACCACAGGGTCTGCACCCCGTAAAGCTCAGGTTCTGCCATTATGGTTGCACCTGTCACCCCGGGGTGCCACTGCCACCATCTACAGGAGGTGTCAGTGCCACCACGATATGCCAGCTGAAAACAACAGTATCGGCTACTGAGGCTGTCTGACTCACGGCTCTGCCCTCGCACGGCACTGCTATCGCCATCTGCTAAGTCTGCGCATCATCACGGGGCCAGGTCACCACCCAGCCCTGCCACCTGCTGCTGGTTCCAGCAGCACACTCTGGGGATGTTGCCAAAGTGGCCTTGCACCCATACGGCACATCCGGAGATGGCTGTTTTCATTGCCCCAAATTTATGGCCACATGTAACCCCACTACCATATGTCACCATTTTTGTCTGAAAAGTGACCTTTTGGTACTCTTCGTTTTTTAAGTTCATTGCTGATTTTTCTCTAAGAACAGTATGATGGGAGCCTGGGGCCCAGAACAGTACACCCATTCCTTTGGTCAACAAATGTGTGTTGAGACCTGGCATTGCCAGTCCCATTCTAGGCTCTGGAGGTAAAGTCGTGACCAGAGCAAAGTTCTGGCTCTTGTGGAGCTTATAAGTCAGGTTGGAGGTTGATAATAAAGGCAGATCATAAACAATCTTACAATATATCAGAGGTAATGAATGTCATGTATCCCAAAGCGGGGGGGGGGGGAGGGAGGGAAAGAGAGACAGAGAGACAGAGAGACGCAGACATTGATTTTAGCAGTGGTTAGGGAAGACCTCCATGATAAAGTGACATTTGACCTCTACTTTTACTATGGACTGAATGTTTGTGTCCCCACCTCCACTCCCCCCCCCCACAACAAATTCATATGTTGAAATCTAATCCCTGATCCCCAATATGATGGTGTTAGGAGGTGGGGCCTTTGGAGGTGATTAGATCATAAGAATGGAGCCCTCATGAGCAAGATTAATGCCCTTATAAAATTGACCTTCAGAGAGATTCTCTTTCTCTTTCAGCCATAAGAGGACACATCAAGAGAGTAGCTGTCTGCAAACCAGGGAAGGGGCTCTCATCAGACACTGAATCTGCAGTATCTTGATCTTGGACTTCCCAGCCTCTAGAACTATGAGAAAGAAATGTTTGCTGTGTAAGCCACCTGGTCTGTGGAGGTTTTGTGATAGCAGCCAAAGTCAACTGAGACAGCTCTCTATATACTGGCTGTTGCTATTTATGCTGTTTCTGTCTGCATCCAATCATCTCAGTGACCCTCCAGCAGCCAGTCCTCAGGGATGCTCTGGGCACAATATCTGTTCATCAAATAGAATACAGTAACACCTTGGATCGCGAGTAACTTGTTCTGCAAGTGTTGTGCAAGATGAACAAATGCTTCTAATAAATTTTATCTTGATCATTTTTTTTGACATTTATTCATTTTTGAGAGAGAGACACACACAGAGTGTGAGTGGGGGAGGGGCAGAGAGAGAGGGACACACAGAATTCGAAGCAGGCTCCAGGGTCTGAGCTGTCAGCATAGAGCCCGATGCGGGGCTTGAACTCATGAATTGTGAGATCATGACCTGAACCAAAGTAGGATAACCAACTGAGCCACCCAGGTGCGCCAAGTTTTATTTTGATAAATGAGTGATGTCTTGCATATGAGTAGTATGTGACACTGAACATCACATGATCACAACTGAGCCAATGGTTCTTCTCCTTCTCTCTCTCTCTCTGTCTCTTGTGCTGTGGGATTGTGGGTGATCATCTCCCATGCTCAGATGCTCAGTCTCAGGCTGCAGTGTTTGGCAGAAATCAGTGATTTTTCAGAAGTCTGGAAGGTACCCCCAACTGGCAATCGTGTATTTTTGGTCACATCATCAAAGCATCTATGGACAGTCCTTTGCTTTTCAATATAAGAATAAGCTCAGGAATGCTTTGCTTCATTCTAGTTCAGGCTGCCTGCAGATTTAGACCCTGTCCTCTGATGCCTTATTTCCAGGTACATGAAATACAGTATATGACAAGAGTTTATTAATACTGTACTGTAGTCAACATCCATGCAAGTGTATACAATGGTCCCCATGCAGAAACAGGTTGAAAACAAAGGTGGTAAAGAGATGATTACAGTGGAAGTTAAGAAGGAAATCAAGAATTATGAACGAGGTATCCAAGTGGCTGAAATTGCAAGATTTTATAAGAAATTTACATTGACAATTTATACAATATTAAAGAATAAAGAAGAAATAAGGGGGCCAGATTAATTGTGGAATGAATCATCTGAGTTTTCATTATTTCTTATGGGGAAATTCACTTTGATATACAAATGATTTGGATTATAAGCATGTTTCTGCAATGAATTATGTTCACAAACCAAGGTTTAACTGTATTAGACAACCACGGTCACAACTCCAATGGCTAATACATTTCAAGCATCTCTTATGTGCCAGACACTGCTCTAAGTGCTTTGGATATAGGATCTAATTTATGCTTATCTCAGTTATATGAAGAAAGTACCATTATTATTTCCATTTCATGATGGGAAAATAGAGATAGAGAGAGATGGAGTTCCTCACTTAAAGTTCACATACAGACAGTCTGGCTCCAGAGCCTATAATTTTAAGGGTTATGCCATATGTCATGAAGATAGAATGAGCAAGGGAATGAGCAAAGGTGAAGGATGTTCAGATAAAGGGAAGAGCAAAAAACCTGGGAGATAAGGCTTGGCACATTGGAGAAACAATTGGATGCCAGTGTGGCTGGAGTGGAATGACAGGGACTTTACGGGCTGAGTTATGCTACCCCCTACTCCATGTTGAAGTCCTATCTCCCAGTACCTCAGAATGTAACTGTGTTTGGAGAGAAAGACTTCAAACAAGCAGTTAAGTTTAAATGAGGTGCATAGGGTGGACCCTGATCCAATATGATTTTGTAAGAAGAGGTGTCTTTGTAAGAAGAGGACATTTGGACACAGACATGTGCATGTACAGAGAGACAACCATGTGAAGACACAGGGGGAAGGCACCATTTGCAAGCCAAGGAAAGAGGCCTCAGCAGAACCAACCCTACTGAGAGCTTGATGTTGGACTTGTAGCCTCCAAAACTATGAGAAGATAAATGTCTGTTGTTTTAGCTGCATAGTCTGTGGTATTCTGTTAAAGCAGTGCATGCTGACTGAGGCAGAAGGGGGAGAGTGGGATGAAGTGAGGACAGGGAGGTTCCAGGGCACACTCTGCATGGCCTTGGTGGCCATGGTATAGACTTTAGATTTATCTGAGAGAGACAGAAGGTGATCTGAAGGTTCTGAGAAGAGGAATGACACAATACATCCTGAGTTAAAGTCTCATCCTTGTTGTCAGAGGCCAAGAAGAGAATCACAGGATGGGGGCAACGATCAGGTGAGAGATGGTGGTGGCTGGGATCAGGGCGGTAGCCATGGAATGTGGGAGGAGTGAGCAGATTCTGGATATATTTTTGGAAGTGGAGCTGCCAGGGATTTGCTGGTGGATTGGATGTAGAAGAGTGAGTGAAATAAAGGAGGTACAGACGCTTCCATGGCTTTTTAGTCTCAGCAATTGGAGACACCTGATGGAGGGGAGAAATCAGGAGTGGAAATTAAGCTCAAAATTTCTATCAGTCATCCAAATGGAGCTGTTGAGGAGACAGCTGGGTACAAGAGTTGGGTTGGAACTTTTGGGGGTCGTTAGTGGATAGGTGGTACTTAAAGCCATCAGGTTGAGATTTCCTGGGAAATACATAATAGAGATGAGAAGATGTCTGGTGACTGTACCCTCCAAACTCTGGGGATGGGAACACCATGTAGATGCAGCAAAAGAGGCTGAGGAGTTGCCAGTGAGTAAGAAGGAGACAAGAGAGTGAGCAGTGGAAACTAGTGAAGTGTGTCTCAGCAGTGAAGGTGCTCGGCGGCATAAAAATGAGTCTTCTCCTGAAGTAACCGGAGAGCTGAAACTGACCATTGGATTTACAGCTCTCTCACCAAACAGGTAGTGATGAAAGTCTGACCTGAGGGGATTCACTAAAGACTGGGAAGGAGAGGTAGGAGAGCCCGCAAGAGTAAATAACCTTTTCAAGGTATTTTTATGTAAAGGAGAGAAAGAGAGGGAGAGTATTAGGAGTGGAGATAGGAGGTCAGGGGTGGTTTTTGTTTCTACATTTTGTTTTGCTTTGCTTGTATTTCATGTCTGTACACTGACTGGCAGGGAGGAGAGAGACCACTGCAGGTGAGAGGGGAAGCATTCCAGGGAAGGGTTTGGCTTTAGATGAAGTGTAGACAGTTCCAACCACAGTAACTTCCAGAGGGAAGACAGAGCATAAGGGCCCAGGCACCGCCATCTGGACAGGTGTGTTTGTGGGAGCATGTGACTTTCTCTTCTAATTGCTCCCATTGTTTCTGGGAAATGTTTATTTCCCATTCAGGGTCGTCAGCTGAGAGTAAGGAGAAGCAAGGAGATACTGGAGGTTTGAGGAAAAAGGAGAAAGTGCGAAGTTACTATTCAGGTGAACGCAAGATGGGACTGCTAACTGGCAGCAAGAGCCCCACTGGGGACTGATGTGGACTTGAGTGTGAGAACAGACAGCGTGGCCATGGGCTTCTCTCTGGCCACAGTCAGTGGTTTGGGTGCAGGTGCAGAGTACGTAGAGGGGCAGGCTTTTGCGAGAAAAGCACATTGGAGAAAGAGAAAATGGCAGAGGCAAAGCAGTGATGATGATGCACTGTTGGAATTAAGCCTAGAAGGGGTAGAGTGACAATAGGAGGTAAGGAACAGTGGAAGAGAGGTAGGACCAATGGGTTGGGGGTGCCAATGAGGTGAAAGTGAGGGAATAGCAACATTTAAGTCATCCTCCATCCATCAGTGGGGTCAGATTACTGGACCAACCTTATGATCCAGGTTTTTGTTGTTGTTCTTGTTCACAGAAGAGTTATTTTTTTTTCAAGAGAGTGAGACCCCCTCATACAAACAGGATTCTAACACTCCCTCCCCACTGCACATGGGGCACATGTGGGATATCTGCTCCATATTTTGAACTCTGTATATCCAACTTGGAATTTCTGATTGACATGCTACGTCTGGATCTACCTTTAAGTGGGCCACTTATAAAGACTTTTTCTTCTGTAGCCCTAAATACCTCCTTCCAAGCAAGCTGATTCCCCTGAGTTGGCTATCTTACTTAATCAAGCTATTAAAAACCAAACTGCAGTGTGAAAAAGTACAGGCTCATTTTAGGTGCCAACTCATTGAAAAATCAGCCTTTGTAGACTATAATTAGGAGAGAAAGAGCCCACAGTTGATCCAAATGGAATAAAGGAGCAGGAGAGTGAACTGAAGGCCAAGGAGACAAGGAAGTGTCATCATGGATGCTACCCTCTGCTGAAACATTAGGGTGTGGCGGGGGGTAGGGAAGAACCTAACATCCAGTGCTGGTGTGAGTGGGTGAGTCTGAGGCCCTGCTGAAACCACAGAATAAATCACTGAAGAGTCTCCTACTCTCTGTCCCTCTGCTTCCAGGACTTTGATCCAAAGCAAAAGAGGCTTCACTGAGTGTCAGAGTCAACCTTCGAAAGAAACAGAAAAGGGAAGAATAAAAACAACAGGGATGGAGGTAGGAGTTTCCTATGAGGCACTGCCCACTGCAGTCCCGCAGAGCTGGCTTTACCAACAATCACTGACCCAAGAAAGAGAAAAGAGGAGCTTAAGAGAAGCTTGCCCAGGAGCTGCCTTACTTGGAGCTTCTTTCAAGTCCTCCAAATGATTTTTCTCATCATTGGACTTAATTTCCCACCGCAGCCCCAGCACTGGGCAAAAGTGCCTATCACCTAGTTCTTGGTGTTCCATAACTTCCAGAGTGTTTCCATGGTGGTTACAGCCCACTAAGGATGGTTGTGAGATACAAAAAGCAAGCCCACTTTTCCTTTATCACTTCTGCACATCTTTGGTTCTTAATTTAATAGTCACAGAGGAAAATGAAATCAGCTGGTTTGATCACCAACCTGAAGGAAGCACACCAAAGGAAGTGAGTGTCAGGTGCAGCCTGCCAATAGGTGTGGGGTGTGTGTGTGGGGGGGGGCGGTGTTGGCTCATGTCTCATTGTCTCTCTGATGTCTCTCTTACGCTGGGGACCACTCTGTCTTAAGCCATGGAATGGTGTCTTTGAATTGCCAAAGTGGCCACTTGTCCTGTATATTGCCAGGGAATCTCTGCTATGAGAAATGAAACAACTTTCAGGCCTCATAGGAGAAAACAGAGGGGAAGAAGCATCTGGGTTGAAAAATAACAGAGTCCTCCAAATAAATTCTAAATTATGTTGAGCACCACATCCTCTCCCCACAATTCCTATACCTGATGGTATGCTAATAAATGTCTAACCATTGGCTCTCTGGGGGTTGGGGAGAGGATTTATAGTCTATGCCAATTGCTGTGGTATAAATACTCCCACCATGGCCACTTCCAAGCCTTCCAATGTGAATTCACTGAATGAAAAATTGAGAAGAGATGTGTATTGTTGGCTCCTGAGAGTCATGGTGAGCAGGCTCCAGCACACTGTCAGTGTTTCATTGTCAACAATGCAAGAGCAGGCAGACTTCATCTCTCACTCTTATTAAAGTTGTGGTAGGACCCAGAGAAGTAAAAGCCATAGCTGGATGTAAGGCTGGGGAAGTTGGGCCATAAGGTGATTCGGAACCCAATTCCATCATGGGATGGGAGGGTGTCCTCACACCTCCAAGAAATGCTCCAGATGCAAGCTGGGTGTCCTACAATTGAACTCAATCCTGATGCTATCTATCCAGAGATAGCATCAGGTTGCATAGGTTCAGGGCTTAGTCCCAAAGACTGTCCCATGCTCCAACTTCAAATGTTAGTTGCAAGCCCAGGTTGTCACCTGTATTTCTGACAGAATGGCTATTATAAACCAGAAGTTCCCACAATCCCCTCCTTGGGTTTGATTAGTTTGCTAGAGCGGTTCCCAGAGCTTAGAAAATCTATTTACTCACTGGATTACTGGTTTGTTAGAAAATGATATAATTCAGGAGCTGCCAGAAGGCATGTGGCAAGGTATGAGGAAATATGCCATGGGGCATAGAGCTCCCATGAATGGTGCTCAGTACACACAGTTTGAGTGTTGTAGAGTGGCTCTCTAACATCTCTACAGTGCTCTAACCTAGCACAGCCCAATAGAATTTTCTATAATGATGGAAATGGTCTATATATGTGCTGTCTCATACAGTAGCCATTAGCCCCAGGTGGCTACTGAACACTTGAAATGTGGCAACTGCAATCAATGAAGTGGATTTTAAGTTTAATTTAATTTTATTTTATTTTAATAATTTAAATCTAAGTGGCCTCACATGACTGGTGGCTACCATAATGGACAGCACAGCAAAGAGCTTATAACTCAAGTTATGATCTGTGGACAAGCAGCTCTGGCATTAGTATCTGCAAAGCAAAGTAAATAAAGCAAAGTACAGTAAAACGGCATGCCTGTACCTGGGAGCTTGTGAGAAATTCAGAAATCTCAGGCTCTACTTCTGACCCACAGAATCAGAATCTGTATTCCATTCACATGCATTTGTACACACTTCAACGCCAGAGAAGCTCTGCTCTAAAGCAATAGTAGCACCTCCACAGACTTTATTTCACCTGATCCTCATAAAAAAATCCACATTGTGGTTATGAGTGTTCCCATTTTAGACATGAAGTCATTACGCCTCTGGAAGGTTATGTGATTTGCTCAAAACCACAAAAGGGAAAGAGAGACTGTCTGCAAGCCCAGCATTTTTTCTATTATTGCACACAGTAGAACAGTCTAGTTCCAGGCAATTTCATCACCACTGTTTCTTCCAGTACTGTCTTAGATGGAGTAAGATCACAGCACTTTGCTGCTGGAAACATGAGCTGCAGATATAAGTGATAGTGGAGATGGGTTGTGGAATGGGATAGAATTGGAGGGGCAGGTAGGGAATTAGCTATTAGTTCCAGTCTCTTCCTCAAGTACATGGAGTGAGGAGGAATTAAGACATGGCTAGATGTAATGTCAGTCTGGCTTTTAACCAGAGAAGGAGGCCATTTTGCTGTCCAGGATCTATTTATATGCATATGCAGCTCTGTTTTTCTTTTGTCATTTCATCATGTGAAAGGGTTGCAGAGATTTTTAACAATTTGGAGATTAAATATCGATTGGCTTGGTTAAATATTTCTTCTGGGAAGTCCCAGGAATTCAGGGCGAGGGTGCTCCCTCCAGAATGTCTGAAGGTGAGGTAAAATGACAGAGAAAAATGAACCGTGGTTTCAGATATGAACCCCAAATCAAAAGGTCACAAGGACTGAGGCTCTGAATTAGAAGGCTTGTTTTGCTGTCTAGCAGGCTCTCATGGAGGCCTCTCTGAGGGACACTCCAGGTTCATATTAAATAAATACATAAAGGTATTGAATGATGGTAAATGAGTCCTCCAAGCAACATTAAGAAGTCTACAAAGTGTTTGTGTTGATCAGTCACGGAGTTTTCATTGTGGTACTTTTCTTTCTTCAGAGCAACACAGTCCCTGATCAGCCTGACACTATCTCACCAACCCTATCTCTATAGAACTCACATCCTTAAGCAAAGAGCCTTGTTACAGATAATAACAGCTAAAGCTAGGTGTATGCCTTCCTGGTTTGCAAACCAGCAGTAAGAGAGAAAGCAAGCGAACAAATAAGTAAACAAACAGGGCAAAAGGAAAATAGTAAGATTCAGTTATCAACCAAGCCTTGAAACGACAGGCATCACTTGCTCTCGATCCACCCACACCATGACCTGCTTGCTCCTCCTCTGTTCCCCAGCACAGAGAACGGCACCCGAGCTGGGACACCTGTGGTCACTCAGGATTCATCTCTGTAGGCATGCTCCACTTATGTCTCTTTTACTTTTCACATGTAGTTGATCATCAAGTCTGGTCAGCTCTAGCTTTTAAATAACTCTATTACATCATTTCTATTCTTAGGGGTATAATTTGGGTCTTTATCATTTTACCTGGAATTCTACCTCCTAACTACCCCCTACCAACTCCACCTTTAATCTCACCCCTTAACAATCCATCATGTCTGCAAAAATAGAAAGCTAAATACCAAGGATATTTAAACAATTATCTATATTTCCATCATCCAGAATTGTCATATTGCATCAAGTCATTTATAAAACTATGTAACAGTCTAGACAACATCCCCTTTATTCACTAACTCCTCTTTGTATTCCCCTTCCTGCTCCTTCTGAGGCAATTACCATCATAAGTTTGGTGTGTAGGGTAGATTGAATCACTTTTTTTTCCACAATAATTTGTTGCCTCCTCATCCTGTTGTTCTCCCTGGAGGCAGAACATAAACCCACCATAGTCCAGCAGAGCTGGGCAGAGTTGAGCAGAGCCCTGACCAACCTATAGTCCTTATGTAATGTGAATAAAAATAAGCATTCGGTATTGCAATCTACCAATATACTGAGGTTATTTGTTACACAGCAAAAGCTAACTAATTCAAAATATTTACGTATGTGAAAGTTTACAAAATGAATGCAAATATATCTACTGTGTTAATTATATATATTTTGATATACACATATGCGTTCATTTTGTATATCTTGATATACATACATATGTATCCACAAGTAGTATATAGTTTTGCTTGGTAGGTGTTCCAAATAGTTACACTGTCTATTTCTCTACATTTTGATTTTGACATTTAAGATTTGTTTTGGATCTCTCTCCATGTGGATATGCATGGATCTAGAGCATTCCCTTTAACAGCTGTCAGAGAAATCTTTCCAAATCACAAATTTGGTTCTGTCAGTTCTCTGCCATGAAGGGATGACAGCTGAAGGCAGTCACAACAGCACTCCCAGCAGCTGGGGAACAAGGCTTTCCTGAAAGGGGATCTAGGTGATCATCACAGTCCACCCTTTATTCATTTGGATCCACTCTTCATATGCATTCTGGAAGCAGCTCCTTCCATGGTCCAGTGGGTCTCTTCCCAGGAGGAAAATTAGAAGAGGAAGGTTTGTAAGATGAGCTAGAGCCCCTGCTCTGTATCTGGTCTTAGAACCACAACTGATACTCATCATCTCTCTCCTTTAGCATCCATTTCCTCGCACCCTCACCTAGCACCTCTACTGATCTGGAAGGCTTACTTAGTGGTGTGATCCAGATTTGTATCCCTGAGGGATCTTTGCCCCAGGTCACCATGCCCCTCTCAGGTTGGGCTTGCTGTACTTACTGTCAAAATGGTGCAAGTGCCAAGAGGTATTCAAGTGGATCACCTGCGTGTGAAACATATTCCTTCTTGCCCCCATGGCATGGTGGCAACCCTAGTAGGTTTTGCACAGAAAAAAAAGTGAGTGAAATCCTGGAAACTAATACTAAACCATTTCCTAACTTCACCCTCAGATAACCAGTTCACTATTTTGATTTCCTTTCCATTGTTCAAACTAGGCTTATTTTAAAATTCTGGTAATTATGTGTATGTGGGTATAAAAGTATATGTGTATGTATATGTATATGTATATGTATATGTATATGTATATGTATATGTATATGTATATGTATCAGGAGCTTTAGAAAAATATAAGGGACACCATAAAAATGACCCAGAATACTACCATCCAGAGGGAAATACTGTTGTCCTTTTGCTATCTCTTTCTCTATGAATTTAATTTTTCTAAAATGAAAAACTACACATAAATATTAGTACCCTGCTTCTTTTTAAAAAGTGTGACAAAATGCAGAAAGAGCATTTGACAAAATACAACATCCATTCTTGGTAAAAACCCTCAACAAAGTAGGAATACATGGAACATACCTCAACATCATTAGGGCCATATACAAAAGACCCACAGCTAATATCATCCTCAGTGGGGAAAAATGAGAACTTTCCCCTATGGTCAGAAACAACACAAAGATGTCCACTCTTACCATTACTATTTACCATAGTATTGGTAGTCTTAGCCTCAGCAATCAGACAACAAAAAGAAATAAAAAGTATCCAAATAGGCAAGGAAGAAGTCAAACTTTCACTATTTGCAGACAACATGATACTGTATGTAGAAAAAACCTGAAAGACTCCACCAAAAAATTTCTAGGACTAATACATGAATTCAGCAAAGTCACAGGATATAAAATCAATGTGCAGAAATCTTGCATTTCTATACACCAACAATGAAGCAATAGAAAAAGAAATCAAGGAGTCAATCCCATTTGCAATTGCACCAAAAATAATAAGATACCTAGGAATAAACCTAAGTACAGAGGTAAAAGATTTGTACCCTGAACACTATAGAACACTTATGAAAGAAATTGAAGAGGACACAAAGAAATGAAAAAGCATTCTATATTCCATGGATTGGAAGAACAAACATTGTTAAAATGTTGATACTACCCAAAGCAATCTATATGTTTAATCCAATCTCTAGCAACATAACACCAGCATTTTTCACAGAGCTAAAACAAAC
The DNA here is from genome assembly GCF_028749965.1 of Puma concolor. Taxonomy (NCBI): domain Eukaryota; kingdom Metazoa; phylum Chordata; class Mammalia; order Carnivora; family Felidae; genus Puma; species Puma concolor. The sequence goes on along the minus strand of NC_141672.1, from coordinate 15,929,841 downwards.
AATCTTAAAATTTCTATGGAACCAAAAAAGACTCTGAATAGCCAAAGCAATCCTGAAAAAGAAAAACAAAACTGGAGGCATCATGATTCTGGATTTCAAGCTATATTACAAAGCTGTAGTCATCAAGACAGTGTGGTACTGGCACAAAAACAGACACATAGATCAATGTAACAGAATAGAAAATCTAGAAACAGACCCACAACTATACAGTCAACTAATCTTTGACAAAGCGGAAAAGAATGTCCAATGGAATAAAGACAGTCTCTGCAGCAAATGGTGTTGAGAAAACTGGATCACGACATGCAGAAGAATGAAACTGGACCACTTTCTTACACCATACACACAAAAAAAATTCAAAATGGGTGAAAGACCTGACTGTGAGGCAGGAAACCATCAGAATCCCAGAGGAGAACACAGGCAGCAAACTCTTTGGCTTCAGCCAGAGCAACTTCTTACTAGACACATTGCCAAAAGCAAGGCAAACAAATGTGAACTATTGGGACTTCCTCAAGATAAAATATAATACAGAGTGTAGTATAACAATAACTATCATAATATTAAGTGTATTATCTCATTTAACTTGGTAGCCACATTATGAATTCAGTGTTATTACTGTTACTATAGATGAAGAATTGAGGTGTAGAGAGATTAAATGACTAACCAGGGTCACACAACTGGAACCCAGAACTGAAGTTCAAATCTACATTTCCTTCCCTTCAATCCCACACTCATAACTACTAAAAGAGGTTACAATGAGTTTTCTGGGGTGACAAAAGCCCAGGAGACACAGCTATTAAGGATGTAAGAAGTCCAATAAAGCAGTCGAGTCATGTCGCCCAGTGAAGACAGGGGCATGCTAGAGAGCTATCAGTAGAGGTTAGGTGTCTGATTCAGGGGGCTCTCCTTAGGGCCCAAGAACTCTGACCTGTAGGTCTGTGGAAGGGACCCCAGCACAAGAGCTGGAGCCAGAAGGGGCAAGTGCATCAGAAGGAAGGCAGCCACCGGCTGGAGTAGGTAGAATACCAGGTATGAGGGAGCTGGTGGAGGAAGGTGGTAGGGGAGGAAGGAGGGTGGGAGCTAGTTGTCAGGCTATCAGAATTCCTTTCCCTTCTCCTTTCCTACCCACCACTTACTCTGGCTCACTGTGCCAAGGGGGAGGACCCCTGTTGGAAAAGAGGGGAGACACACCCACTGTACAAAAAAGACCAATTACACGCATTTACCAAAAGACATGTTCCACAAGGCTCCTAGAAGCACCATTCAAAATAGCGCCAAGCCAGAAACTATTCAGATATCTGTCCAATAGGATGTATAAACACACGGTGGTATAATCACACAATGGAATACTACATAGCAATGTACAGATGTACAATGTACAATGTGGAACAAAGTACAAACACATGCACGAATAAGACAGATGAATCCCACGAACATAGTGTTCAGTGAGAACATAACTGAAACCATACATTCTGTAGCATTCCATTCATGCAGGGAATCAGAACAGTCAGAACCATTCTGTGCTCTTGGGAGTAAGGTCATGCTTGGGAGTGCAGGGTGACTAGAAGGGGTCATGATGGGGCTTCTAAGGGGCTTGTAATATTGTCTGAAAAATTTTGGGGCATACATTGCAGTTGTGCATGTTATTTTATCTAAAACTCCAACAAGGATTTATTATATTAAACATAAGAGAAAAAGTAGAAGAAAGAAATGAAAAAGAGCAGCAATGATAACAGACAGAGAAACCCAAATCATTATGATGAAAACATTACATTTCACTCAACTTCTATCTATGGATAGAAAACTTCAATTTTTTTAGGCCCATCTGTTTCTATACAGTTACCCCAAAAAGTGTTCCAGCCCAGTGATCCTAAGAGAATCAGCAAGGGAGAAGTTTTGTTCAGTCAAATAATTTATAGTTGTTCCAGCCCACTCTGGAAGGTTCAGAGCTATGGGCTACAGGGCACAGTTCCAAGTAGCTTTGAAGTCCTACTGCATTATTTCTATGTAATGCAAATTGACAAGGTCTCTAAATTAGACAACTAACTAGAAAATGAGGTCTGAAAGCCAGCTTTATTAGGAGCCAGGAATATAAGAGAGACTTAAATGATTGTGGCCAGGGCATGGGTAGGGAGTACATTTTCCATGCAGGGAATTACAGTGATAAGGGCAATGAGAAGAAAAGATGAAATGGAGAAGCCAGTGAATAAACCTGGTGGTTGACAATCTTTCTGGGTTCTACTTAACAGATATTTATAGAGTGGTTCCTATGTGCCAAGCACTAAGTACTCACTCTATATAAATAGTCATTTATTCCTTACAACAAGCCTATGAGGTGGGTGCTATTATCCTCATCCTCATTTTTAAAGGTGAGGAAACTGAAGTACAGAAAGGTTAAATGACATGTACAAGGCCACACAGTTGCTAAGTGGAAGAACCAGAATCCCAATCCAGTTAGTTAGATTCCCGTATCCTTGTCCTTAACTCTAAGCTGTGTTGCTTATCTCACCAAGATGGCAGCATGGCTCTAAAGACGAGGACCTTGGTTTTTCTTGCCCATTTAGCCACTGACAGACTCTGGTGGTGTACCTGGCATCTGTCTGCATGATGTGATAAAGGATTGATAAAAAATCCCCTCCCACCCCAACCTCTGTCCCTGCCCCAGTATATATTCCATGTTGTACTATTGCTAATGCCTGGGGGCACCTGGGTGACTCAAGTCAGTTGAGCGTCCAACTCTTGATTTCAGCTCAGGTCATGATCTCATGGTTCATGAGATCAAGCCTTGAGTTGGGCTCCATACTGACAGTGTGGAGCCTGATTGGGATTCTCTCTCTTCTTCTCTCTGTCTCTGCCCACTCGCATTCTTTCTCTCTCTCACTCTCAAAATTAAAAGAAAAAAAAAAAAGCTAATGCCTGAACTTTCATCATTGGTATTTATTCTTCTGGGTTAGTGCTCTGTAGCCCCCAATGCTTCTTATAACAGTGCACATACCCCTGCAAAATGTCTGTGAATCAACATCTGAGTGTACAACTTCACCTAATTTTCTGGTATGGAGAGAATGAGAACACTGAGGGACTAGCAGGTGGTGGGGCCTCACTGTTCTGTCTCAACAAAGTGGGTCGGTTGCTGGTTAGTGCACATTTCTTCACCCATCCCCTCAGTCCCTATATTTGAGTCCTGAAATGGGATACAAGATCTCCTTTGGGTGTCATATGGGTTACGATGGCTTTACAACGTTCATTATCCCTTATGTACTGCCTATTTAATTCACAAAACCCTTTCTCATGTTATCCTCCAGGGTACTTATTATTATTCCCAATTATCCATGAAGAAAGTTGGGTTCACAAAGTTTTTGTGAGCTTCCCAGGGCCACTTGGTTTCTGAACAGCAGCTCTGGGATTAGGACCCAATGTCTTCAACTCATCTCAGGGGAGTAGCTGGGGAAGGAGAGGGGAGGCCATTCAACAAGTGATGTGTTTTTTTTCCTTGGTTTTGTTCCTTTGTTTTTACTGTGGTAAAATACACAGAACATACAATTTATGATCTCAGTCATGTTTGAATGTTAAATTCAGTAGTGTTAAGTACATTTATAGTGTTGTGCAACCAATCTCCAGAAATGTTTCTATCTTGCAAAACTGCAACTCCATACTACCCCACTCGCCCTTGCTCCCCAGCCCCTGGAAACCACCATTCTACTTCTGTTTCTCTGAATCTGACTATTCCAAAGACCTCATATATATGGAATCATACAGTATTTGTCCTTTTGTGACTGCCTTCTTTCACTTAGCATCATGTCCTCAAAGTTCATCTGTGTGGTAATATGTGCTAGAATTTCCTTCCTTGTGAAAGCTAAATGACATTCCATTGTGTGTATGTGCCACATTTTGTTTATCCTTTTGTCTGTCGATGGGCACTTGGATTGCTTTACAGTTTGGCTGCTGGGGAAAATGCTGCCATAAAAGCACAGGGGTTTTAAGATTAAGTATTAACATGAAGATTATCAAGCATGTGATGAGACCTTAGAAAAAGCGTTGTGAAAGCCAAGGTCAGTCTGAGTCTTTAGGGATCAGATCATAAAGACTCCTGGGGAAGTAGTCAGAGGGAGGCGTCTTCCTGCTTTCTGTGCAGGTGTTTTCATCCTCCAGCAGGGCAGTCCCTGCCCCTAGACTCTCTCCTCCTCATAGTAGGACTGGCCAGTGCCACCAACACCTAATTCAGTGCTCTCTTCTGTGAGCAACTTGTCCATTTGGAGATATGGCCCAGAATCCCTTGTGCTGCCCTGGACTTCTGCGAGGACCAATTCTTTTTTCTTAATTTAATTTAATTTAATTTAATTTAATTTAATTAATTAATTTATTTACTTACTTACATCCAAGTTAGTTAGCATATAGTGCAATAATGATTTCAGGAGTAGCTTCCAGTGACTCATCCCCTACATGTAACATCCAGTGCTCATCCCAACAAGTGTCTTCCTTAATGCCCCTTACCCATTGAGCCCATCCCCTCACCCATGACCCCTCCAGCAACCCTCAGTTTGTTCTCTGTATTTAAGAGTCTCTTATGTTTTGTCCCCCTGTTTTTATATTATTTTTGCTTCCATTTCCTTATGCTCATTTGTTTTGTATCTTAAATTCCACATATGAATGAAATCATATGAAATTTTCCAAGGACCAATTCTTGACTGACTGTTTTCAGTCCCCAGTGGCTGACCCATCACCTCCAGCCTGACCCCCAGCCACAGTGTACAGTTGGGGTCATGGCAGGTGACATTACCTCAGTAAAAACACCACAGAGTTGAGGCTCTACATTAGCAGTGCCAAAGGGCCATCATCCAAGTGAACAACATTATAGTAGGATAGAATGTCGGCTAAAACTAGCTCTTAAAATTGCAAGAGGAAGAGAAAGAAAATAATGATTTCACCTAACTTTGTATTATCTATAATAGGCAAACTTTAAGACTCCCATTAGACAGTCTGTGTTTCAAACACAAGCTGTGTATGGTATAAATGAGCCAAAGTCACACTTGCCATTTCTGCCTTGGCCACTTAGTTTGGCAGAGAGAAACATGCCTTTTTCATCATCACAGAGTTAACAGACAAGCTTGGATTGTCAAGGAGCCACAGCAAGGATGGAGAGGGAGGAGTGTGGATGGCTCGCCCACATGTGGAGAAAATTCCAAGTACACATTCCCCTGAAAACCAGGGATGCCACTGTGACTTTATGAATGCCTTCTAGTCATTTGCTTGGGCGCTTTAGTGTGGGCTAGTTTGGGTGCGGGCTCATAGAAGGCAGGGATCACACCTATTATTTCATCTTGGGTAGATTTTTTCATCTTATCTCCTGACAAGCCCCATTTTCGTAGGATCTCAACATGGCAAGTGGCCTCAGGAAGGACAGTCTATAGATCATTTCCCTCTCAGGTCAGAAGTCCCAAGCAGTCAGTTAGCAGACATCTTGACGGAGGCCTGGTCTTTGATGTACAAAGGCTGCAGAATTTTTGTCAATACTCAACATTTCCTTTCCCTTCAGCTCTTCAAATGCCTCAAAAGTGCATCATTAAGACCTGTGTGGACGTGAAGAAAAGCCTGTGACAATTGTCTAGTTACAGATCAGAAGTGAGGGTGGAAGACTCCTTCCTGCATCAGGGCTTTGGGCTTTGGGCCCTCAGCCTGTCTCTTTGTCTCTCTGACTTTTCTGTACGTAGCGGAGATACAGTTCTTTGGAAGGAGCAGATGAAATAATGGGCCGGAGAGACACTGGTCCAGGTGGCACGTGTGCTGAAGGAACATGGCCATGAACCCCTCTCTGTGAAATCACTGGGGTTGTTTTATGGCCTCTGAGTCTGTAGCTCTGATTAGCCTTCTACCTTAACAGGTCTAGAGTGCGTGTTATCACCATCTCTTCTGGAGCCAAACAAAAGTAACATTCAGGTCAAACAGAGATGGAGCCTCTGCAGACAGTGAGATTTAAATACAAAGTGGAAACAGACACTCTGAGAAAGGGCACTTTATTTTTAGAAAAGGAATTAGGAGATTAATGGTTGCCATGGCAACAGCAGAGCACTGCATATATTCTATAGGCTGGGCTTTAAACTTGATGCAGGGAACAAAACGGATTCCCTGGTGACTTCCTGAGAAAATACAGATGGAAATAAAAAGGCTGCCCAGAAACAACGTCTCATGTTAGTTCAAGTGCCATTTCCCTGCCACCTCACGAGCTCTGTACTCCACAGCCCTGCATTAACTTAAAAACCCATTTTAATGTTTGGCACAAAATCCATGTTAAATGAATGTCTCCAGGTCTTTTTTCTTCTGTGTTCCTAATTGTGCTTTCCAAATTGAACTGGGAGCAGCAGATCCAGGAGTTGGGCTTGGAAACCTGTGATTCTCAGTGTAAGTGGGGAGACGATGTGGATAGGATCTGCAAGCCTCTGAATTAACTGAGAAGGTCAAAATGACCTTCTCACTTGGTTGCTTCTCAGTTGGTTGCTAACACTTAAAACAGCTGCAGATTGCATATAAAAACTCACATTTCTGTCTTCTCTTGAAGATTTAGAGACACTGACCACCCTGGATCTTCCTTTCCAGGTAGTGGAAACCAGCCGGAGCTCACTCATATCTTCATCACATGCCCTTCTGCCCAATACCTTTTATATTACTGCCTGGCCTCTATGGGCATTCAGTTTGGAACTCCCATCTGGTAACAGCCAAAGTCCTCCTTCTATTTTTAAAAAAAAATTTTTTTAACGTTTATTTATTTTTGAGACAGAGAGAGACAGAGCATGAATGGGGGGAGGGTCAGAGAGAGAGGGAGACACAGAATCAGAAGCAGGCTCCAGGTTCTGAGCTGTCAGCACAGAGCCTGACGTGGGGCTCGAACTCACGGACCGCGAGATCACAACCTGAGCCGAAGACGGACGCTTAACCGACTGAGCCACCCAGGCGACCCCAAAGTCCTCCTTCTAGATCAATACTTCTCAAACTTTAGTACACATCCAAATTACACAGAGGGCTTGTGAAAACAGAATTTGCTGGATCCCACCCCAGAGTTTCTGTGGGTTTGGGGTAAGGCCTGAGAATTTATGTTTCTAACAAGCTCCCAGGTGATGCCCTTGTGCCCAGTCTAGGAACCACATTTTGAGAACCACTTCCTTAGATTAATTGCTCTTATACTTTTGTTAGTAAAGACTGCCCCCCTTCTTTTTTGGATGATTTTCTTCAAATAAATTTATATTAACTTTATAAGGTGGGGAAAATTTTTCTTCTTCCTTGACATTCATTGGAGGAAGACAGCCATTTTGTGTGGGGGAGAAGACACCCAATGCTCTAGCTCAAAAGGATGTTGGCTGGACTGTTTTGCTGAGACAAAGCAAGAAGTGAGGAAGGAAGAAGGAAAAAGGGAGACAGAGAAGAAAGGGAGTTTTATCAGTGTGAAGTCAGTAAGAAGAGGGGTCCTTGCTGGTGACACCTCCATCCTTGTGCCCCCCACAACCCTCAGCAAAGTTAATTAAACCCACAAAATGCACAGCGTGAGTACATTGTGTGTGTGTGTGTGTGTGTGTGTGTGTGTGTGTGTGTGTGTGTAAATGAGCTCAGACTGAAGTGGAGTCAAAGAGGAACCAGCATAGGAGCCAGAGGAACCAAATCCCCAGAGATCTGCAGATGCCTCAGCAAAGGCTTTGAACTACCTCAAATTATGGGGTGGAGAGACTTGAGGCAGGTTTCCTCAGATCTCAGAGCCTCCAGCTGACCTCTGGACTCCATAAGAAAGATTTCATCTGTGCTATGGTCTGAATGTTTGTGCCTCCCGACTCTATATGCTGAAATCCTAACCTCCAAGGTGAAGGTAGTATGAAATGGGGCCCTTGGGAGGTGATGAGGTTATGAGGGCTGAGCCCCCACAAATGGGATTAGTGTCTCTATAAAAGAGACCCCAGAGAGATCCCTTGCCCCATCAGTCAAGTGAGGTTACAGAGAAATGATGTCTGTCTAGGAAATCTGCCAGCACTATAATCTTGGACTTTCCAGCCTCCAGAACTGTGAGCTATAAACGTTTGTTGTTTATGAGCAACCCAGTCTATGCTGTTGTTGTCATAGGCACCTGGACATATGAAGACAATCCGAGGAAAAATGTCTAATTCATTTTGCCCATTTTTAATCATCAAAAATGTGTATGGCAAAGACTCTGAGCTTCTGCCTAACATGGGTTAACACCTGGTCTGACTTAATTTCAGACAAAAGCAACAGCTCTTGAACTTTTAGATAGTCTGTGCAGGTTTATTGAGGGGTAGCTCTGTGTTAGTCTTTTCTTGAAATACTAATGATAGCTTTTGGGAAATCCATTATTTCCTTTGCAGACCATTAGGGGAGGCCTGGGGAGGCTCCTGGGTTGGTGGGGGGGGTCTAACACCATAGGGGAGTCCTGTGATAATGGGCCCTTGGAGTGCCATATTGAAGGTCTGGTACCAGGAGGAATATTCACATGGCTATTTTATTTATTGTCTCCAATGTGTTTTGGTATTATGGAGTATGTACAATTATACATCTGAAAGCATTATGTAGATAACATGTTAGTCACATTTCTCTCCTTTACTGAGCATCTGCTATGTGTCAATGCTTTATGTGCACTTTCTAGTTTAATATTTACAACAGCCTGGAAAGGTAGGCATTTTATTTCTATTTTACAGACAGAAAACTATGCTCAGAGAGGTTTAGCAAACGTCCAAAGATCATTCCTCTGGTAAGTGGTGGAGGTGGGATTTGAACCCAGATCTCTCCAACTCCAAATTCTCTGTTGTCTTTTTATAACCACCCATGGCTCCCTGCTTCTCAAATAAAAGGGGTTGTCTTTCTTATTATTTCTACAGCATTTGAGAATAAGAAATATTCCAGTTGACTTATACTTTGCTCAGTGTTTAAAACCTACCCCCCAGCTACAATAAAAGCACAAAATACAAATTTGTAGTACATTCCTTTGATTTTGTTTTTAATTTTTTTTTCAACGTTTATTTATTTTTGGAACAGAGAGAGACAGAGCATGAACGGGGGAGGGGCAGAGAGAGAGGGAGACACAGAATCAGAAACAGGCTCCAGTCTCCGAGCCATCAGCCCAGAGCCTGACGCGGGGCTCGAACTCACGGACCGCAAGATCGTGACCTGGCTGAAGTCGGACGCTTAACCGACTGCGCCACCCAGGCGCCCCACATTCCTTTGAATAACAACATTACATCACTGTGCTTAACCCTAAAAGGGTCTTTTCTATAATGACAGTATTTGAAAATGGCTGTGTGTTCCCAGCTCTCTGTGATTTTTTTTTTTTACAGCAAGCGGTTCCAGTAGAACATAGATTTGCTTTGCAAGTAAGAAAGTTCCATTTGTGGGGCATCTGGGTGGCTTGGTTGGTTACACATCTGACTCTTGATTTTGACTTAGGCCATGATCTCACGGTTCATGGGATTGAGCCCCGCGCTGTCAGCATGGACCCTGCTTGGGAATCTCTCTCTCTCTCTCTCTCTCTCTCTCTCCCTCTTTCTCTGCCCTTCTCCTGCTCTCTCTCAAAATAAATAAATAAACTTAAAAAAATTTCCACTTGGCTCTTAATCTCTCAATTTTCCTCAGTTGTGGACATGCAAAAATGAAATCCAAATGAGATGCTATGATAATGACCCTTCTTTCCTTAGCCTCTCTCACAGCTGGGCTTCATTTATGTGCCCACAAACCAGCTCCTCTTTGCCACATGGGAGTGACTATGAGCTGGGAAATGGAGCTAAACCCAAAAGAGCAGCCAAACCCTCTCCAGTTGCCATTTTGTTTGAAGAAAAGGGGGAAAAGAGAGTCAACATAGAGGGGTAGCTGTTCATTTATCCTCTGTGTAAAACACTGTTAAGAAAGATCTGAGATAAATGCTGCCATCTTGCCATGAGGTTTCTATGGAGAAAGCTCTCTGGCACTGGGCATCCTGTTAACCAGAACTCCCAACGAATCAGCATTCCTGACTCTAGAATAACCTATGTATAGATGCTTAGAATGGTGATCCTGAGGAAGAGTTGGAAGTATACTCACGGTCACTCACCTGGCTCCCCCCAACCCCACTCTCTCCAAGGTCACTCTGCATAGTAGCCAATGTGATTTTTCTAGCACATGAAACTGAGCAAGTCACACCCTGACTTCAATTGTTCTCATATAAGGTCTTTTATGGGGATAGCCCTGCTGAGTTTTCCAGTCATGTATTAACAGGTCTTCCTGCTTCCAAATGCTTTGGAGAGCCTAATTTGGGTCATGACACTCCCCTGCTCAGACTCCCTCCTCCTCAACCACCACCACCACCACCATGATGCTCCCCGCTTACATGCAGAATGAAACCCCAGGTCCTACCATTGGTCTTGGAGAGACTTTTATCAGCCATTTTGATTTGTGTGTGTGTGTGTGTGTGTGTGTGTGTATGTGTGTAGTGCCTGTTCAATTCTTCTGCACACTTTGTGTATTTCTTACTGATTTTCTGTTCTTAATACAGTCTGGATACAAATTCCTTGTTGGATATATGTATCCTCCAGCCAGTGGCTTGCTTTTCAACTCCTCCAATCTTCTGTTGGTTTTTGCCAAAGTTTTAAATTTTAATGAAATTCAATTCATCAAAATTTTAAAGTTAGTGTTTTTTGTGTTTTAAGGAATCTTTGCTTATCCCAAGATCATGAAAATATTTTCCTATCTTTTTTCTACATACCTTATTGATTTTATTTTCACATTTAGTTCTAAGATCTATCATAAATTAATTTTTGTGTATGGTGGGAGGCAGAGATTGAAATTCGTTTTTTTCCCCCATGTGGACATTCCACTGGCCCAGCATCAACTATCAAAAAGACTATCACTTCTCTACTGAATTGCCATAAAGCTTTTGTTGTAAATCAGGTGTCCTTATATGCCACACCTCTGTGCTTTTGCTAAATACTCTTCCCTCTACCTGGTAGGCCTTTCTTGCCCTTGTTCACTATTTGAGTCTTTCTCACCTTTCAAGATTCTTCCTAAATATCATCATGCCCACGAAGCCTCTCCTGTCCTCGACACCCACCCTGCTCTCCAAGCAGTCTTTGATGTCCTTGGCCACTGTGTCGTGCCAATGCCATTACTGCACAGTTGCTTGTGTGCCTCCACCACAAGACCGAGAGCATCTCCAGGGCAGAGTCTGGGCTGTATTCATTTTTTGTAGCCTGTGCCTAACATTGTTCCTAATGTAGGTGATCAGTAAATGTTTGATGACTAAAGTCGAGACTTCTGAACAGCTAAAAATAAAAAGGTTAAATTCCCTTCAGTGAATTAAAAGTCATCTGTTCTGGGAGTCTCACTGTTTGAAAAATCAGTATTCAATGACCAGTATGTGGTATAACCCAGTGTTTAGGAGTGTAAGGGTAATTTGCAAACCAGTCACTTAGATGATAAAACGGAAGACTTAATCATGAATGGGGGAAGGAAGGAAAGAAGCAAAAAGCAAGATGTTTAAACTAGAATATTCCTAAGGACATAAAATAGAAAGTATCTACCCTGTTATAAATGAATTACAATTTTTATCCTTGTTCTCTGTTAAATTCATATCTCAATTTGCTACCCCGCCAGCCGTTGTATTGAGATATAATTGACATACAACATTGTATTAGTTTAAAGAGTACAGCATAATGGTTTGGTATATGTATATATTGTGAAATGATTGCCACAGTAAGTCTAGTTAACATCTGTTGCCTAACATAGCCCCCACTTTTTTTCTTGTGATGAGAACTTTTAAGATCTACTCTCTTAGCTGCTTTCAATATATAGCAAAGTATTATTAGTCACCATGGTGTGTATTACAACATCAGAACATATTAATCTTATAACTAAAAGTTTGTAGCTTTTGACCACCTTCACCCATTTCCCTCAGCCCAAGCCCCCTGCCTCTGGTAACTGCCAATCTGTCCTGTTTCTATGAGCTCAATTTTTTTTAGATTCCACATATAAGATCATTCAGTATTTGACTTTCTCTGATTTCACTTAGCACAATGCCTTCAAAGTCCAATCATGCTGTTGCAAGTGGTAGGATTTCCTTTTTTTTTATGACTGAAAGATTCTATTTATGTATATGCCACATCTTCATCATCCTCTTTTTTTAAGTAGGCTTTGTGCCCAGTGTGGAGCCCAATGTGGGGCTTGAATTCACAAACTTGAGATCAAGACCTGAGCTGAGATCCAGTAGAACTTTTAATCTATTGAGCCACCCAGGTGTCCACTTATGTATATACCACATCTTCATTCATCCATTGATGGACACTTAGGTTGTGTTCATGTCTTGGCTAGTGTAAATAATCCTGCAGTGAGAAGGGGGTGCAGAAAACTCTTTAATGTAGTGATTTTGTTTCCTTTAGTAGAATTATGTACATTAGTTCTTTTTTTTTTTTTTTTGACATGCATTACTTCTTAAATTCCTTTCAACAGAGTTATAATTTCTAGGAGCAGTCATATCGTGTACCTGTTAAAAACATGGAATCTGGAATCAGATCTGAGTTCTAATACATCATATACACTTGTGATGTGACCTAATGTGATCTTAATTTCTCTCTTCCTCAGTTTCATCATCTATAAAATGGATTGTTACTACATTCGCATGAGACAATGTATGCAAAATACAGAACACAGTCCCTGACATAGTAAGTACTCTATAGATGGAGCTCCTTCCCTGGTACTTCATTCACGATATACAAAGATGAGAAGCTGCAACTAGGACATTTCCAGGAAACTTATAAAACTATGAAATATTTATGGTGCAGTCATTCCAACTGAACCAAGGCAACAGCTGACATCCATCTATATTTGTTAGTTCAATGACAATATGTGTCGGGAGTGCTTTTGCTTTACGGCAGAGGCTATGTATCCTAATGCCCATTCTTTTCTTCTCCCTTTTTAGAGTAGAGCTTGTTGCCACTCTCGTACACTTTTTGTCAGAGCACATGGCCATTTGCTGAAGGCCACATTTTCCAGCCTCCCCTGCAGTTGGATCTGGCTCTGTGATTAAGTTCTCTCCACTGGTGCTTGCTAGCCACTTCTTTATTCCCCTCTGGGTTGAAATGGTGGGGTTTTCAAGGTGAACCAGCTTTGATTATGTGGATAAGGAAAACACCTTCTGTTCCAAGAGGGATGGCTAAGCAATAAGATGGAAGAAGCTTGGGTCTCTGAACAACCTATTGGGGCAGCACTGCCTATTCATTCTGGTTGCTAATTACAGACAGAAATGAAATTACTATCATGTGAGTCATATTTTGGGGATTTTTATCATAGCAGCTTGGTACAACCTTAACTACTACAAGAATCATGTATTTTTCTGGGCTGCATATGTGTCCTCCTCCACCTCTGACAGAACATTTTCCCTCTACCCCTCTACCTAGTTATTTTTCTTCTTTCAGATCTCAAAGACCTCCTTCCTTCCTTCCTTCCTTCCTTCCTTCCTTCCTTCCTTCCTTCCTTCCTTCCTTCCTCTCTTCATTTTTTATTCCTTCCTCCCTCCTTCCTTCCCTTCTTCCCACTCTCTTTCTCTTTCTCAATCTCTCCTTCCCTTCCTCTCTTTCTTTTTTGAAAAACTATGTCCTCCAAATTCAATCCACCCAGATGAGCTAGCTAGGAAGGGAAAAGAATTCCAGAGACCTAGAACTTTCCAGTTCACTGGAAGTTCAACTCTGAACCTTTAAGGGGAAGGCTGTGTCAGATTGCACCTGCTGCATAGCCGCAGGGGAATGAGGCATCTCTGGGATGCAGCTTGTACTTGGCCTTCAGTACCAAACTCCTTAGCGGGGCAAACTCATCTCTTTCCAAGACTCTTCTGTCACAGAATGGGGCTGTTCAAGGGACTGAGCACCTCCAGTGTATGGACAAGAATTCTGAGGACAACCACCCAAATGGCAATGCTGTCTCCCTGAATCTGCTCTTGAGATAGAAGCTTCTACTGAATGCAAGCTCTTTGGGTGGAGCTGGAAATGGTAAAAGCATGCAGTTGCACAAATGTGGCCACCTTGAGTCAACCTTCCCTTCATTTCTGGGGAGGTGCAGCCATCAAGAAGAGACACTGTCATCCCTTTGCCTCCCACCAACCTGACACAGAGGCACAGAGCTTTGCCATAGGAGGGTAACAGGGCTATAAGCTACTTGCTCTTGATGGCAGCCTGCAGGACGTGATGTCCTTGTAGGAAGGAACAAGCAGGTGCTGGGGATTGCTTCGGGGCTATCAGATTATGTTTCATTGTGATCATCCTCCTGGGAATTCTAGAGGTTACAGCCTTGCAGAAAGTGAATTGGAACAGAACAGAGATCTGGCCTCCTGTCAAACCCCCAGGTCCAGACAGAAGGGCCTTGCTCCTGCTTCCTCAGAAACCAGGTCCTCTCAGGCTTTCTCTGCTGGCTGAGCAGGCAGCAGGTTTGGTGTGGTTTCAGTAAAAGGAATGACTTGGCTGCACCTGTCCCTGTCCAGGAGTCAGGAGGTGTGTATTCTAGTCCCAGTTCCCAGCCTTACAGCTGGGAGACCTTGGTCAAATCATTCCAACTCTGCCTGCCTCGGTTTCCTCATCTGTAAAGCAAAGGTAAAAAACTGGCTCTACCTGTAACCAGTGAGATGGTCTGAGAATAACACCATATAGTACATGTGAAAGCACTCTGCTGGCTGGCTCAGTCAGTGGAGCATGTAACTCTTGATCCCGGGGTTGTGAGTTCGAGCCTCACATTGGATGTAGAGATTTAAAAATAAAATCTTAAAAAAACAAACAAACAAAAAGAAAGCACTTTGTAAGTTTAAAGCTTTGTGCAGATGCAAACTTTAGGTCCAAATAATACGTTTTATTTGGGGGATAATAATAGTATTCTAACAGCCTGTTCAGAGAGCTATTCTATAAATTTCCCCAGGTAAGCAGATCCATGGACCACTTCAGGGTTCACTTGATAACCCATCAGTGCCCCCTGGGAATGTCTATGATAAGTCACAGTAAAACAATACGAATTCAGGGATGTGTAGGTAAAATTGGTGAAACTCTTCTTCATTCTACCCAAGTTCTGACTTTGTTTAGGGTTAGTTCGGTAAGAGTGGAGGCACAGTTAACAGCCCGAGGGACTTTGAATATGTCAGGGATGGCCCTCAGCAGACTTGCCCAGGAGAGGAAAGCCTGGAGGAAGGACCACCCGTTTGTCTTTGTGGCTATAGCGACAAAAACCCCAATGGCATGATGAACCTCATGAACTGGGAGTGCGCCATTCCAGAGAAGAAAGGGACTCTGTGGGAAGGAGGCTTGTTCAAATTACAGATGCTTTTCAAAGACCATCGTCCATTGTCACCCCCAAAGTGTAAATCTGAACCACCGCTGTTTCACTGGAACATGTGACCTTTGGGCACAGTGTGCCTGTCCATCCTCGAGGAGGACAAGGACTGGAGGCCAGCCATCACGATCAAGCAGACCTTGTTAGAAATACAGGAGGTAATACTGGAGGCACAGTTAACCCAAAACCTCAGTGAATTAACCACTCTGTGTCCCATGTGATTTGGTAATTTAAGTGCTGGGCCCTCATAGCCTTCTGATACCCATCTTTGATTAAGTTGCATTTATCTTGTCCTCGGTGATTTCTTTTTTCTCTTCTGCTAATTTCAGGAGGTTTTCAAGGGCAACTTTATGGGCATATAATCTGTGTAGTGGGCACAGGCTCTCAGAAGGGCCCCAAGCTTGGTTTAATGCCTTGCCAATGCAGTCTTCAAATATTTTGTCATTTTTTTAACAAGGGGCATACATTTTCATTTTGCACAAGGTTCCACAGATCACGAAGCCAGTCCTGGCGGTGGATATATTGATGAGCTTGAGCAACCAACCCCCTTCCTCCCAGAGGCCTTCCACTGAAGGACCCCAGCCCATAGTTCACTCCTTGTAAGGACAGTGGCTTGGAGCCTTTGGGTGGCTGGGATTACAGCCCTATGTCTTGCCTATAAGCCACACCTTCATTTCCAGTTTCTGTGCTTTTAAAGTGGGTGAACATTTAGGGGCGCCCGGGTGGCTCAGTCAGTTAAGCATCCGACTTTGGCTCAGGTCATGATCTCAAGGTTGGTGAGTTCAAGCCCCGCATGGGACTCTGTGCTGACAGCGCAAAGCCTGGAGCCTGTTTTGGAATCTGTGTTTCCCTCTTTCTCTGCCCCTCCCCCCTTCTCTGCCCCTCCCCAGCTTGTGCTCTGTCTCTCTCTCCCAAAAATAAATAAACATTAAAAAAAAATAAATAAAGTGAGTGAACATTTAAAGACACAGCCACACATTCCTGGTGCAAAATCCTTCTAATTTTCCCCACTTACTTATAATGATCTCATTTAGATCTCATTCCACAGTGATTCCTTGGGAACTCTGATTTATGAAAGTTTTTCTTATACACTCAAGGTAGTTTTCATAGAAACAACTCTTTCTCTCTGCACCCATATTGTATCACTACATAATATTTCATTATATCATGGGATGAAGATAGTAAGTACAACTGCCATGAACTACTTTGGGATGATTCCTGCAGGCTCTTAGTGACCACACACCTCAGCAGGTGGCAGAAGGTATTCAGTGCACTCCTCTGCATAGCCCACTGGCCTGCTGGAGGGACCACAGCCTCAGTCAGTGGATTTTATGGAGAAAAAGGAAGTTAGTTCAGTTAGGTTGGCTAAGAGAGCTTTCACTTTCCCATCTCTGATCCAACCATGTGATTGAACAATTTGGTGGTTTCCTACCATGTTTTTCTGTTACAAACAATGCTCCACTGAACAATCTTGTTCTTAAATCTTTGATTTAGTATTTAGTACAAAATGAATCATTTAAGATAAATTTTTAGAAGTAGAGAGGTATGGAGTTGAACAGCCTGTATGCTTTAAATTTTTTTTAATGTTTATTTTTGAGAGAGAGAGAGAGAAAGTAGGGGAGGGGCAGAGAGAGAGGGAGACAGATTCAGAAGGGAGACAGAATCAAAAGCAGGCTCCAGGTTCTGAGCTGTCAGCAAAGAGCCTGACATGGGGCTGGAACCCACAAACCGTGAGATCATGACCTGAGCTGAAGTCGACGCCTAACTGACTGAGCCACCCAGGCGGCCCAACAGTCTGTATGCTATTAAAGCTTGTGGCAAGATTTGCCAAACTGTCCTGCAAATAGTGCCTATCACCACTAAGGATGAATGTTTTCTATTTCCTCTCAACTCTGGAGAGCATGGGGGAGTTGTGTCATATACATATTTAACTCTGGGAAGTCTATTCTATGTGTGTAACAAATCTTCCAACAACAAACCATTTCAGTACAAGCCAATGATCCAACTGCTGCTCTAGCCTTGTTGGAAGGGCAGTCTTACTGGAAAGGAGATTTCCTGAGAGGTGCCACAGCCATCGATCTGTGCAGCTGCCACAGAGGTGCCCCTGTTCCTGTCCACAAAGGTCCTTCATGTCTCAGGGCTCTCCCCACTACTGCCAGGTTGCAGTCAGCCACCTGCCAAACTCACAAACCTGCCATCTCCTCTTTGGGTCTTGCTGGCTGTAGCATGAAGCAGGCTGTAGGGCCCCCTGTTTAGGAACCTACTGGTGCCTGTACCCTCATCACTCACTCTTCATCTCCTATTCCCACAGCCTAAGGAATGCTTGCTTGGTCTTCAGAAAAAGCACCCCCCCCCTTCTTCCAAGATTTGGTGGAGTCCTTGTCTTAATCAGCTTGGGTGGCTATAGCAAAAATACCACAGACTGGGTGGCTAATGAACAACAGAAAGGTATTTCTCACAATTCTGGAAGCATAAGTTTGAGATCAGATGCCAGCATGGCTGGGTTCTGGTGAGGACCTGTAGACTGTTGGCTGTAGACTGGAGGCTGTAGACTGTTGATTTCCCATTGTATCCTCACGTGGTAAGAGTAGAGAGGGAAGAAAGCCCATGCCAAGCCTTACAAGGACACTGATCCCATTATGAGGGCTCCCCCCCATGACCTTACTAACCCTAGTTCCTTCCCAAAGGCCCCTAAATCCTCATAGCTCCACACAGGATTTCAACACAGGAATTGTTGGGGACACAAACATTCAGTTCATAGCTATTCTCTTCAACTGACCACCTAGTCAGGGCCTCAGGCTTTTGAAAAAAAAAATTTTTTTTTTCAACGTTTATTTTATTTTGGGACAGAGAGATACAGAGCATGAATGGGGGAGGGGCAGAGAGAGAGGGAGACACAGAATCGGAAACAGGCTCCAGGCTCTGAGCTACCAGCCCAGAGCCTGACGCGGGGCTCGAACTCACAGACCGCGAGATCGTGACCTGGCTGAAGTCGGACGCTTAACCGACTGCGCCACCCAGGCGCCCCAAGGCTTTTGGAAACCAAAACTAGGAGGACGCTTCTGGGTCATCATCACTGGGAAGGCCTGGCTGCTCGAATAAGAAGAGCAGTGAGAGAAACTAGCAGGATAAACAAAGTTATTATTAAAACAAAATGCTCCTGCCCCACATTTCTCAGCTTACAGCAAGCTATTCCTTTGGGACACCTTGCCTTTTCACGGAAGGTCGTAGTGGGAACTCTACCATCATTTGGGACCTATTATTTTCAATGACCTACAATAAATTTAGAATATTAGATCAAGTAATCTTTCATTCAGATAACAATTACTTGCCAAATTATTTTACCTACAGGCTTTATAACTTTAAATTTATCATGAAATTAATATGACTTGAATTCTTACTGGTTTCCAACATTGTATGGGGATGCTAAATAGAACTCAAACATTTTTTGTACCTCAATCTATTTATTATGAAAGTTGAAATGTGTACCAAAAGCACAACAAACCTCAGAGGGGATGAAGTTTGTCTGACCTCTCTATCGCTTCCTTTTTTCTTCCCTTTTTAAAAAATTTTTATTTCTTTAAAAAATGTTTAATGTTTTATTTATTTATTTATTTATTTATTTATTGTTTTATTGTTTTATTGTTTTATTGTTTTATTTATTTTTGAGAGAGAGAGACAGACAGACAGACAGAGTGGGGGAGGCACAGAGCCTGAAGCGGGGTTGGAATTTGTGAGATCATGATCTGAGCTAAAGTTGGATGCTTAACCAACTGAGCCACCCAAGTGCCCATCTTCCCTTTTTTTTTATTTGATTAAAACACACAACATGAGGGGCGCCTGGGTGGCGCAGTCGGTTAAGCGTCCGACTTCAGCCAGGTCACGATCTCGCGGTCCGTGAGTTCGAGCCCCGCGTCGGGCTCTGGGCTGATGGCCCGGAGCCTGGAGCATGCTTCCAATTCTGTGTCTCCCTCTCTCTCTGCCCCTCCCCCGTTCATGCTCTGTCTCTCTCTATCCCAAAAATAAATAAACGTTGAAAAAAAAAAAATTAAAAAAAAAAAAAAAAAAACAACACACACAACATGAAATTGACTGTCTTAGCCATTTTTAAGCGTACAGTTTAGTGGCATTAAGTACATCCACACTGGTGTGTGACCATCGCCACCATCCATCTCCAGAACTCATTCTTCTCTAACTGAAACTGTACCTATGAAAACACTAACTCTCCAGATTCCCCTCCCCCCATGCTACTTTTTGTCTTTATGATCTTGACTACTCTAGGCACCTTACATAAGTGAACTCCTACAGTGTCTGTCCTATTGTGCCCAGCTTATTTCATTTAGCATAATGTCCTTAAATTGAATCCATGTTGTAGCCTATCTCCTCCTTTTTAAGGCTCAGTAATATTCCACTGTGGGTATATGCAATATTTTGTTTATTCATTTAACCATAAATGGACACGTGGGTTGCTTCCACATTTTAGCCATTGTGAATAATGCTGCTATGACCATGGGTTATATCCACGAATATCTCTTGGAAACCCTGCTTTCAATTCTCTTGGGTATATACCCAGAAGAGAAATTGCTGGGTCATATGGTAACTCTATTTTTAATTTTTTGAGGAACCTCCATACTGGTTTCCACAGCAGCTGCACCATTTTACACTCCCACCAACAGTGCACAAGGAGAACTCAATTTAGTCCAATAGAATTGTACTGCTCACCTACTATATGCAAGGATCTGGGCTAGACCTGGTGGGGGCCAAAGAAATAGAGAGCACACTGCCTTTATCCTACAGAGTATGCAGCTGTATCTTACTAATTAGATTAATTGAGATAAGTTAGTTTAAATGCTGTACGTTACAAGATTAGCTTTTAGATAAACAGTTAAAATGCTTTTTGGAGAAAATAAACAGAGTATGACCATCTGGTCGTCTGCTTCCCCCTATCAGGGAGGTAATAACCAGCACTCCAGGATGCCTTCTGAGAGAGAAACCTAGAATATTTTGCTGTTTCTTCTCCCATCATCACCAGCCAGCTGAGACAGGTGATATTTCAGAAAAGGACATGCAAACAAATGCTATGTCCACCCCTCAAGACATTCTAAGTTCTAATTTGGACCAGGTCAGACCTCCTGGGGTGCATACTTCTACTTCATTAATTTTGCCCTTGCATAAATGTCTTCACAGAGTGGAAAGAACATTAAGAATGTTTTTGGAGGTGGACAGATCGGGGCTCCCATTCTAGCTGCTTTGCCTACTGACTGTATAATCTTGGGTAGAGAACCCATACTTTTTTGTAAAAGCATCCCTGAGTCCGGTCTCTTCTGAAACAAACCATCCCCTCCTCTATGTTACCCCATAATACAAACTTCTATTACTGCAACACTTGCATCTCACCATGCCTGCTTATTTGATCACTGGCTTGTCTTCTCCTGGTACCTTGGCATCAAGGAGTATAGCTGAATTGTACCTGTGTCCCCAAGATACAGCACAGAGCCTGGTACATGGTGGAGGTGTTAGGAGGCACACCTACAGCTGACACTCTGAGAAACTGCCACACTTGTTAGGTAACACTATTAGTGACCCACCTAACTCAAACTATGACATGGACTCTGATACTATCATCCAGTATTGTAGAGATCAAAGTAATGAGTGCTCATCAAGCAGAACCAGATTCTAGTCTTGACTCCATTATTCTGAGAGTGGCTTTATATCTATCTTTCTTTAGCTCCCTGTGATGTGATTCTTAATGCTGGTCCCTGCTCAGAACCTCCAAGGAGAAGGCAGTCCTGTACGGGAGTCCACCTGAGAACCAGAGGGCTGTAGAAATAAGAAATTCATTTTTTGTGCCTTCTCCTATACTATAGAACATAAGTGGAAGAATGCTAGATGTCTGAAGGAGAAAGTGACATAAAGATGGAAGCAGAGATTGGAAGGATGTAACCACTCCAGAAGTTGAAAGAGACAAGGGGTTGTCTCCCCTAGAGTCTTTGGAGGGATTACAGCCTTGCCAACACCTTAATTTTGGACTGATGTCCTCCAGAACTCTGAGAGAATACATTTCTATTGTTTTTAAGCCACTAGGTTTGTGATAATTTGTTATGGCAGCCCTAGGAAATGAATATACTTTGCAAGTTTCAGTTTCCTTAGCTGTAAGATGACATAATAATCTTTCCCACTAGATTTTATGGATTTAATGAGAAACTATAAGTAAAGCTGCCTTTGGCCATTGGCCAACACAGTGGGCTCTCAATAAATGATAGCCACTAGAGTCTTATGCTCTTGATATTTATGAAAGTTCATTTGAAGACCATACTTAGGGATTTCACTACAATGGCCCCCATAAGACTCTGGATTGCCTTCTCAGAGTTAACCCAGGAAAGGAACACTCAATGAAGAAGAGCAAAGAAGTGAAAGGTCACCCAAAACAGAAAAAGCTTTTTTGGGTAAGCAGGACATCATTAAAGAATGCTATGTCCCCAAGGAGGTTTGGGCAGCCATGAAAGCCTTAAAAAAGAAGGGCAAAGGAGCAAATGTTGGTCATGCATGTTGAGACTGTATTAAGGAGAGAAGAGTCTCAGCCAAAAGGTTTCTATGATTTCCATTCTCTAGGCAAAACTCTCCCATCTATGTGGTAGTAGACAGTCTTGGTGCCATTAAATATTCAGGGTATCACTTAACTTCCTCTAATTTCCTGTTTTCAAAGCAAACTTTGGGTTTCCATGTACACTTGCCTAAGAGGGAGATAAATGAATTGTTTGAGTTTTGAGTAATTTGACCCCTGTGATAGAGATTTTTCATGACAGATCCAAAGTGTGGCTTTGGATCAAGATTGGGCTTCCCAAATATCTTAACTAAAGAGAGAAAATGTGCAGATAATGCCAGGAAAGACACTCTTAGTCTTTGTGACAATTATTTTACTTACTGTTGGTTTTTGTCTCCATTTCATGTGCATTTCAGTTAGGCCAAGTTAGTCTTCCAGGACTTGGTCAAGCCTGGTATCAGTGAGGTCCAGGGCCTATAAAACAAAAGACCTGGGCATGGATGACAACACTATGACATTTCTGCTTCATCCCTTCCTCTGATTTCCACAGAACCACTCTTCATACTGCCTGCAAAATTTATCACAACATTCAATTGTGCCTTTCACTGTTTCCAATACCCAAGGTGACCATGTTTTCTAAGACAGAAATTGGATGTGCACAGGTGAGTATATGTATGGAGAACAATGGGATAGAATATTTAATAATGAAAGTAATTTTGAAAGTACAGAACATGTGTCTGTTATGCTTGTCTGTGGTGCCAGTGAGAGAAACATTATAGTATTCAGTTCCAATATACATATTTCTTCTACTGAAGAATTGATATATTTGCTTTTTTAGTAAAAACAATGGGTTTTTTTTTTTTTTTTTGGTGGCTATCAAGAAGATCAGTGTTAAAACTGCTGTTTAATCATAGTAACTGCATGCATTCATTTACTTTCCTTGCCCTTCATTTTCTAGTTCTCCTCCTCAGATTATACCACAATTGTAGCCACCCAGACAGATGGCTATCTATCTGTTCATGGCAGGGACTTGTTGGTTCCACCCCACATCCATTCTCCTGTTCTTCCTTATTAACAAAAGTCCCCTTTCTGTGAAGTTTGGTCATGTGACTAAGTTTTGACCAATGAGCTTTAACATAAGTTTTCTGTGGGATTTCCAGGAAGGCTGCTTAAAGGGTGCTGACCCATTGGAGAGGGAGTCTTTTGTCTTTCCTACCTGTTGAATGGGTAGTATCCCTGTCACACCAGCAGCTATCTTGGACCATGAAGTGTCCCAAGGGATAGAAGCCTGCACTAGGATGATGGAACAAAAAGATGGGTAGTAAGTCACTGATGCCTGGAAAGTCATCCTCTCAGCTCCAGCCACCTAGCTAATGGGTTCTCTTAGGTGAATCAGAAATAAACTTTTACTTTTTTTTCAAAAAAAATTTTTTTTTTCAACGTTTATTTATTTTTGGGACAGAGAGAGACAGAGCATGAACGGGGGAGGGGCAGAGAGAGAGGGAGACACAGAATCGGAAACAGGCTCCAGGCTCTGAGCCATCAGCCCAGAGCCTGACGCGGGGCTCGAACTCACGGACCGCGAGATCGTGACCTGGCTGAAGTCGGACGCTTAACCGACTGCGCCACCCAGGCGCCCCTAAACTTTTACTTTTTTGAAGTCACTCTTATTTTGGGTTTTCCACTAAAACTGCTACACCATTTTTACAGCATTTCCCAGAACTTTTCAAAAATTAATTTCAGATTCACCCATTTTTTTAAGACAGACCATCCCAAAAATGTTCTCCCGATTTAATGAAAATCTGGTTCAACATTTTTGTGTGATGTGGTAATCAGACATACATTTAGTTTTAACTACATAGATTGCCCTCTGTTGTAGGCTGGTTCAGACACTTTTTGGAATGAGGAAGAGTAAAAATTAAAAAGCAATGGTAATAGTAAATAGGAAAGTATTTCAAGAGGTAGCCTCTATCCATCTTCTTTAATGAATATATGAAAAATTTTGAAATTAGTATAGTACTTGTACATAAAAGAAAGTGTCTAATAAATATTCTATCAAGGATATAGAATATCCCCTTGAGACTTATTGATATCATTCACCTGCAGAGAAAAATCACTTTTTCATAGATTAAACGAAGATAAATACCAGCCCACTGTCTGTCCAAAGTGTTATAAATTTTGTATTAGTGAACTAATGAGATTTAATAAAATCCAAATTAAATCTTACAGTACTTTGGAAAGAATCTTTCTTTCCTCTCAACCTTAGGTCTTCCCACTCATCTTCAAAGGAAGCATTAATGAGAAGCAATAAATCCCAGCATGATCATGATTAAATTTCATGAATTAAACAGAGGTAATTTTGCAAAATGGTAAATTCAATCAGTAGAACAGATACTTTTCTTTTTCAGCCAAACGAAGGGCCAAATGTGTCTCCAGATCTTGGCATAAAGGATGACATTTTGATTCTTCATATAAGTGAGTATAATGCTTTAAAATACCTTCAAGAGTAAAGTGCAAAATTGTAATTAGTGCCTTTAAAAATACAGCTTAGCACTCTTTCCTTCCCCTCCTTTTCCCATTACTTCCATTTCCACCCCTGAACCCATACACGTACAAAGTTGGTAGCTATCTGGGGAACACTGAAGGAGAATCATGACTCTGAGTATAGAATATAGCTTTAAAATTCTGGATTCTCTGTTTTAAGAGAGAAACACCAGCTTGGAAATAATTTCTCCTAGTCATTATAGGTTTTCCAGTGTCTTGGCAGTAAGAAACACCAGCTTGCTGACAGCATTTTAAATGACCTACATTTGTGTGGAAAGCCATGTGGTCCAGCCCAGCAGGATTAGAGGGGGGGAAGATGCTCTGGCACTGATTACTTATCGAGAGAAGCCGACTCCAGACCTTTCCTGCTTGGTTTCTCCATTTTACCATCTGCATAACTGCTGATTCATTAGGCAGGTGTCTCTCCTGCTGCTGGAAGGAACATTTGTTCCCTATAATTTGCCACTTTTCCAAATGGTTAAGGGAAATTGGACTCACTGCTGGATACTGCAAATGATGTTGATGAGCTAATGCCAGCGCTTCCCCCATGTAAATGTCATTCGTTGAATCAAGGCTCAAATGGCTAATGGCTTCCCAGCTAACCTGGAGTGAACACCTATAGGAGAAACCAGCAACTATCATGACATTTTGGGAACAAGCCTAATTTAAACGTTGCATCCTGTTGTCCCCACATTTATCAGACTGTGTATTTGAATTTTGGTTTGGAGAATATTATCACTGCATCCAAGGTTTAAATAGATTTCCCAGAGTGTGTGTCTCATAAATATGTCCAAATCACTGTAACTCAGAAGCCAGGAGATTGGAAGGGACAATGCCCACACATTTCCAAGGAGAGGTCAGGGCTGAGAATAGTTTACACTCAGCAGTGTCTAAGAGACTACTTCTTAGTGCCATTTGCCCATAATGTTGTTGGCCAAAGATCTTCTCTTTGCCCATAGCTTTTGTCTGTCCTACTTTTGGTTCTGTGTCTCCTCCCACCCCCAGACACAGGGGCATGACTCAAGATGAGACAATGATAGTACCTCAAACCCCTGGGCATAGTGATTAGACTCAGAGGTAGGCAAATTGAGACAGAATCCTTGCCTTTTGCATGAAAAAGCCTTTCATTTGCTCATTCATTCATTCATTCATTCATAAAATTTTTACAAGACCTCCACTCAAAGAGAGGCACTATTTGACATGCTGGGGAAGTAGCAATAAACAAGATAGAAGTAATTCCTGTCTTTATGGAGTTTACATGATAGGGCATGGGGTAGGAAGGCAGGCAATACACAAGTACGTGAGGAAGATGATTTGTGAAAGTATTACATGAAGAAGAATGTAAAAAGTAGGAATGATAGTGAATGAGGCTAACACCCAGAGAAAAGTGGAACCTGGAGGGGAAGAAGACCTTAGTAGGCCTTGAGTGTTGGCTCTAGCTGTCTCTTAAGGCCAGTTTCAGCCCTGCTCTTCCTGGGTTTTTATTTTTTTTTATTTTTTTTTCAACGTTTTTTATTTATTTTTGGGACAGAGAGAGACAGAGCATGAACGGGGGAGGGGCAGAGAGAGAGGGAGACACAGAATCGGAAACAGGCTCCAGGCTCTGAGCCATCAGCCCAGAGCCCGACACGGGGCTCGAACTCACGGACCGCGAGATCGTGACCTGGCTGAAGTCGGACGCTTAACCGACTGCGCCACCCAGGCGCCCCCTTCCTGGGTTTTTAGATCATGAGCCAACAAATTCCCCTTTGGGACCAAAGCCACCTCAGTCTCCACTACACATTCCTTACCTACTATTTGACACCAAGATATTGACTTGAGAATGGTCATTTAGTCAGCAAGTCTGTGCTGACAGCCCCATGCTGGGTGCTGGGTGCTGGGTGCTGTGTGGGGGTTCAAAGAGGAGCAGGTCAAGCTTGCTCCTCTCTAGGAGTTTTCAATTAAGTGGGGGCTGGGGAGTGGGCACAGATGCATATGGACAATATCAAACTGTGATTGTGCCCACTGCCAACCAGTTCCTCCTACTTTTCTTTCTCAGCAAATAGTTCCATCTACCAGGTTGCTCAAGCCAGAAAACCTGGGAATCCTTGATTCATCTCTCTCCCTCATCTCCCATTTCCAATCCATTAAAATTACTTCTTGAGTCCATTCCCATTGACACCAGTCTGGCCTGACACCACCTCTTACACAAACTGTAGCAACACCCTCTCAACTCCTCTGGAGAAGTCAACTTCTTTGGACTCACGTGACTTTCCATGGAAACTGGCTGCAGTAGGAGAGGGGAAGGATTCCATTGCCCATTTATTACTCTCCCCAGGAAGCCACAAATTCTAATGCATTCCTAAACCAAACAGAAATAATGCTTGGACCTTCCAATGCATTTGTAATTTTTGATGAGACTCTCATGAGCACATGTATGGCTAGAGTTGAGGATACTTGATGAAATGTTAGCCCTGGAAATCACTTTGACATCCAGACCAACCACCTCATGGTACCAGTGGGGATACTAAGGTGTAAGAAAGTTAAATGACTTATCTGAAATCACCATAATTAATTAATTATATATATAACGTCTCATTTTAAAATTAAGATACCTTATCTGTGAATTAGAAGGCTGTAGGCACAGTACTTCAAGACATCATCACTAACGTTATTTGTACAAACTAGGCTGTTGATAAGAATCAGGTAGCAAGCATGCAAAGATATGTCTGAAGAGAACTGAAGGACATGCATTATGGGATGGATTAAGTGCTGAGACATATGTCAACTCTTGAGAGGGTCTCTACCCTTTTGGGAAAATGCATTCATTCTACCTCCTCAGACCTCACTGTAAGTGTGTCCCCTGGATATGGCCAAGATTTCCCTTAGAAAATACCTCTGGTCCACACTACACTGGACAAATAAATGACTGAGGGCTTCCATTTTCTGCTAGAGAAAACATCTATGGCCATTTTAGCTTAAGAATGTTCAAATTAGTACCTCCTTGGCCATAAAAACAGAAGTATACCTTGCATATCCAATATTATGCAGTTCAATATTGCAAGATAAACTAACTGCAGTGGCTCCTGGGTAGCTCAGTTGATTGAACATCTGACTCTTGATCTCAACTCAGGTTGTGAGTTCAAGTCCTGTGTTGGGCTCCATGCTGGGCATGAAGCCTACTTAAAAAAAAAGATAAACTAATCGAAAATGTGCAAATAAATGAATTGACTGTCTATTTGAGGTGGAGAGCTATAAAACAACTAAAGGTTGGGGGATATCTACACCAATAAGATTTTTTATTTTGGAGTGATTATTTTATGCCATTATATTCCACTTATTTGTCTGTAGGACAAATAATTGACCTTTCTAAGCCTCAGTTTACTCTTATGTACAGTGGGTCAATAATATTACTGATGTTCCAGGGTTGTTGGGAGGAACAGATGAGATAATTCACATAAAAGGTTTAGTACAGTTTTCAATAAATATTAACATTGTAGTACAGAAGGGCTATATTAAGAACAATCCTCATGACAATAAAATCTTGTAATCAGTATACAGAAGCTTGAGGTGAGGATGGGAAGTGGATCCAGCTCATGCCAAAACAGCCTACACATGAAGCAAGTGCTAAAGTCAAGACTAAAGTAAATTATCTGGACAACGCAGGACATCTGTCATCAATTCAGCACTATTGGGACAACAAAGTTGAGTAGGACATTTTCCCTGCTTTTGGCATCCTCCCATGTAGAGGGAAAGTAATAGATTAGTAATGGAGGTCTTTCCCTACAGAGAGAGTTTTCATAATTGAATTAGATATTGACCATAAGGTCAGTGGATTAAGAAACACAATTTGCATTACCCTGATTGCCATTGGTAACAATAGGCTTGTCCTTAGGGATCAGTCCTTGATGAGCAGGATGACAGGTAGTGTGAGGACACACTGTCTCTTCCTTTGTACACCAGTTCATGCCTGTGGTTCTTTTGTTTACTCTGTTATGAACTGTGATGCTGGCAAAGTTGCAAGGTCAAGGCTAAGATGACTGAGGTTTGGAAGGCTCTTGGGTGTGTGCGGCTTGTGAGTCAAATAAGATGTTTGGGTTCATTTTTGTCTTTCTCAATCAAGCAATTTGATATTTTAGCTTGCAATTAAATGCTGTGAAACCTATAAAGCACCTTTATTATTGAAAATCCTGCAGGAGAACTTTGTTATTGTAAGCCTTGAACACACTGACTGCAACCCCTTTTATCTCTCACCAAATCAATTGGTTTGTAATTTAATTTTGATAAAGTCAATTTTCTTAGGAACCCAATTATCTTTTTATAGCATATCAGGCTATATAAATATGCAATGTGGCAACTGCTACTGCAGTGGAATGCATAAAAGAGGAGGGTAACCCAAAATAATTCTGCCTTGCGGTGTGTGGGTGGGTGAAGGGAGTGTCAAGGGAGGCTATGGAAAAGAGCTGACATTTGAGTTGGAGGCTTGGGAATAAGTACCTGCTTCTCAGGCAGATGGAATGGGAAAGGCTATTCCTGGCAAAGGGAAGGGCTTGAATGTACAGAGCCTGGAGAAGTATAAATGCACATTAAATGCAGGAGATGGTGACTGGTATGGCTGATTAGCATTTGCCGGACAAATGAAACAATACACAGCAGGTGCTGTACTAGGCAAAGGCCACTGGTTGCAAAGAACAAGATGATATGGAAAGGCAGGCTGGAGAAAGGAGATGGCTGGGAGGCCTTGTGCATCTTGCTTTGGAGTTTGTACTCCCTTCTGAAGACAAAATAGAGTTCAGTGTGGTTTTTAAGCAGAGGAATGGTGGGATGAGAACCCAGTGTAGAAAAAGAGCATGAGCAGAATTGTAGAGAATGGATGAAAGAGTGACTGGGAGGATATGCAGTAGTCCAGGCTGGGCTGGACTACTGCAGTAGTCCAGTAGTTGTGGGCAGCAGTGATGTGTGATTTGGGGAGCCCGACTGACATATGCAGCCCTCTTTCCTGGCACCCACAGGACCCACTCTCTCAGCTTCACAGATCTGCTAGCACCTGTTCTAATTTGCAAGGAATTAAAGACAACAACAACAACATCAACAACAACAACAACCCCAACCTAGAAAGCTAAATTGGACTCTCGCTCTCTCAGAGCTGAAATTACTTTAGCAAAGATAATGGCTTCTTTTAGTTTGCAGGGTTTCGTCTTCTCTTCTAAAGGTTAAAAATAGAAAACAGATTAAAATCCTGAGTATGAATCCTAAAAAGGATTTCTACTCCCTCCCTGTGGGGTGATAAATTTAAAGGGCCATGGGCTCTGGAGACTGCCTGAGAGAGGTTCTTTTGCTTGATGCATTCTTTTTTCAGTTGAGCCAACAGTCAAAGAACTGGCCAATGTGCTCTAGTACAGAATTGGTCATTGTCGTGAAGCAGGTTTATTTTGTTTTGCATAGCAGACCTCCTCCTAATCACTTCTATTATTATTTTAGGTTAGGTGTGGGGTGAGGAAGTGAGAAAGGAAAAGATGAAAGCCTATTTTAGCCTTTGCTTCAAAAAATTAACTTGGTTTCCAATGAACAGGTCTATTGTATTAGCTTCATTCCCTTGGGGCATGCCCAGAACTGAAGCATCTCCTTTCCACTCCATCAAATGCTCCCCTGCCCCAGAACTGCAACCCCACTTTGTGCTGATGCCCATTTCACAAGACCCACCCTGCCAGAAACACCCCCTAAGATGATCACTCAGGAGCCCCTGGCTGGGGGGAGGGGGCTCTAAGTGGGCCTTTAGGCTCACATTGGGTGAGCCAACTAATCCAGTCTGGGAATAATGAAACTCATCTAAAAATCTCTCTTAAGCCTTCTTAGCTCTGGATATTAACTGCAGGGTGGGACCAGGGGAAAGGGGGGCAGCAGAAGCTCCTGGCCATTTAGCCTCAGTGGTTATGTAAATCAGAAACTGATTCCTAGCATATTCCATTACTATGGGAAGGAGGAAGGGGGAAAGGAGGAAGAATGGCAGCCTTAGTTCCTTGACATCCCCAAGAGAAATATCACCTATGCTACAGATGACAAGGCACATGTCAGGATGCTTAAAGTCTCCTTCATCCTTCCTGAAATTTCTGATAAGGTCAAAAGTTGTCATTGTTATCTCAGAAAGGTGTTATTTTAAAAATAATTGCCACTGACTTTCACTTTCCAAATCTCCTCTTCAATATTAGTATTCTTTTATTTAAGCCCAGAAACTTTTCTTTTTGTTTAATTTATGCCTTTTGGACCAAAGGTTTGTAGAGTCAGAAACAGTCTATTTGGGATTGTGGTGGCAGTCTATTGTCTTTTCCTATTTGGCATGCTTCCCCCTCTTTTTGTAGTAATTGATCCCTAACTTTACTTTGGAAAACCAAACTTACCACCCCCCATACCTTCACTCTCAATCCCTATAGTAGTTTTCAGGCCTTCCTTGCTAATAAATCTCAGTTCTATTTGGGGAACAGAGGACAAAATACTAGCTTCCACAACCTCCCTTCCAGCTAGCAGTGACCGTAAGATGCAATTCCGGTCAATGAGATCTAAACAGAAGTTTGAGGAGAGCTTGGGGAAAGCTTTTACATTTTGTGGTAAAAGGGGACAGATACACTGTAGCAGTCCTTTCACCTTCTTCTTCCCTTGAATGTATATGTGAGCTGCAGCATTCCATGTATTACAAAAGGCCAATAAAATCACAGTTCATTGGCCCTTGATATAATTAATGCTGGTGACTGCTTGCCCCCTCTGGATATACTGTTACATGAGAAAAACAAACTCATGCTTGTTTAAGCCACTGTTAGCCAGGCATTCTATTCCTTGCAGATGACTGCGTTGCTGATGCACTTGAACTTAGGCTAACAGGAAACCAGCCACTAAAGCACTGCATTCCCGAAGGGCAAGTCACTGCAAAGTCCATGTCTCCTATGTTTATGGAAGGCACCAAGGAGAACAAAACCCGGGGCAGCTGGATTGGCTAGTCAAAGCACTCATTCCACTGCCCCTGCAGGGAACTTTCCTACCTTCCTCCAGCAGGATATGCCATGGGCTAATAACCACTGTTTCCTGTTTTCCTTTTTCAAATGAATGCTTTAATAGAGGTTACCTTGCTTTTTCTTCACTAGTGTCTACTGGGTGGATGGGGAAAATGTCACTTATTCAAAGGCTGTAGAAATTGAAGAGCCACCCTCAATCTGACGGAGAGGAACATGCATCACCAAGAAAGCCTGGAATTGCATGGACACAGTAACTAGACAAAACTTGGGCCATGTCTCCTTGGAGAATAAGATGAGTGTGTTTAGTGTTGCACATGGAATAGCTGCCTTGTGTGTAGCAGGGCACTCCAAAGCTGGATTTATAGGAAGATTGGTGTATGGAAGATTATCAGCTAAGGGGTGGACTGTAGTAGATAACTAGTATTTTTGCATTCTCAGAATCCATTGCCCCTTCCTCTGACAGCAGTACCCAGACTTTTCTAGAGAACTATCCCTCTACTTTCAGCCAATGCATTTTGGTGGGGCTGGCCATATCCTCAGCTCCAAGGGTGGGCATGTGATAAAGTCTAGACCAATGAGAATATTTATTTTTCTGTCCACTGTGACTGATTCAGGGATGAGCTCATGCCTCAGTGCAGCCTAATGAGAGTCAGCATGGAGAGTTTCCTGACATTATCA
Organism: Puma concolor; assembly: GCF_028749965.1. Taxonomy (NCBI): domain Eukaryota; kingdom Metazoa; phylum Chordata; class Mammalia; order Carnivora; family Felidae; genus Puma; species Puma concolor. The sequence goes on along the minus strand of NC_141672.1, from coordinate 15,897,768 downwards.
GGAAAGAAGGTAGTTATTTTTATTGCCAGTTATTATTGATGATCGTCTGAGCTTCTGGATCCAGCTGACCTTGACTGTAACCTTGGACTTCTCAGTTATATAATGCAATAAACTCCGTTGTGGTTTAAGATATTGGAGTAGCATTTTTATAATTTGTAGCAGAAAGTCCTCCAGTTAAAGAATTATATAGTTTCACTGCCTTATTTTATAGATGGGAAGTATAAAACTTATGGAGAGTAAATGATTTGTCTGAGGTTACATAGCTATTTAGTGGTAGAGCCAGGAATATGATCCATGTTTCCTGACTCCCGGGCCATAAACTCTTTTCCTGCCACCAAATAGCAAATAGACCAGAACTGTGGGAATTCACAGGAGGAAGAGGTGATTTCAAATTGAGATGAGCAGGAAATATTTCACAGAGGAAAGAGTATGGAAAGTAGGAAGGACCCTGAAGTTTTAGATCAGTGGGAAGAGGGAGAAGTCACGCTAGGAGAGGGGATGAGATGAGGACATGTGTGGAGATGAGAAAATGGAAGGAATATTTAGGGAGAAGCAAATACCAGTTTTCCTTGATCAGAGTTTGTAGAGGGGAGCAGAATGAGAGAGAATAAAAGGAAAGAGAAAGGGAAAGAGAAAAGGCAAGAGAAAAGGTAACAGGAAAGGTAAGAGAAAAGGAGAAATGAGAAGACAAAGGGAAGAGAAAAAAGGAGAAAGGAAAAAGACACAAAGTGAAGGGAGAGAAATAAGAGAAGTAAATTATATTTAAGCATCCATCATGTGTTCCAGAAACTAAATCAAGTCCTTTATGTTCAGTTTTCAATTCTCTCAAACCTTGAAGGAATGTTTCTATTCCCATTTTACTAATGGAGAGATGTTACATTGAAGCCCATGCTAGAAGGCCAAAAATCCAACCCAGAGCCCCTGCTCACAAAGTCTCCTACCCTCAACACTGGGGTCTTTAGCCACAGAGCTCAGGGAGAGGAAAGAGAAGTGACATCCCAGTCAATTCTACAAGGACAGAAGCACTGTAAACAGAGTTATCCCAGGGTAATGATTCAAATCAGCTTGATTCACTAGATTTGCCCTATGCAGAAGCCAGCAAAGTCATTCCTTTTAGTTTCAGGAGCATCCATAATTTATTACTTTAACACAGCAGCTACTCTCCCTTTGCCTATCGAAACTGACATTCTTACCTTTCAAGCAGATGACACGTAGACTGGTAAGCACCTACAGAGCTTCCCTGTAACAGGACTGCAGTTTGGTCTCAGAATGCTGAAAACTGTGTTTCCATTCGAACCTGTCCTGGGACAGCTCCTGCAAGTGGGCCACTGCATTTTCTTGGGGTCACAAAGAATCTATGCTCTCCTCTCCTTTACCTATGGAAGATTGTTACCAATTGAATGTTTGTGTCTCCCCAAAATTCATTCATGGAAACCTAACTTCCTAGGTGATGGTATTTGGAGGTGGAGACTTTGTGAGGGGGCTCAGGTCATGAGAGTGAAGCCCCAATGAATGATATTAGCACCCTTATTAAAGAGAATGCCCTTGCCTCTTCCCCCCCATTGGAGGATGCAGCAAAAAGATGGCCACCTATGAACTATGAAGCAAGCTCTCATCAGACACCAAAATCTGCTGTCCCCTTGATCTTGGACTTCCCAGGTTGTAGACCTGCAAGAAATACATTTCTGTTGTTTATAAGGCACCCAGTCTATGGTATCCCAATAATGGAAGCTCAAACAGACTAAAAAAAGAATTAAAGATTGCCACACATTCTTTTACATTCCTTCCATTGAGAGGTGGGTCCATGTCCTTCCCACTTTGTGAAAGAATAAGCAAAATAAGTCTGCTGTAGCAGTTTCCAGGCCTGAATGGATGACATCTCCAACTTTCTCTGGGAGCAAGTACTTTTGAAGCCCTGAACTGTAATGTAAGAGGCCTGATTTCTGCTGGAGAGGCTAAAGGAGAGGCCCTAAGACTACATGGAAAGACAGGGATCCAGTTGTGCCCACCAGACCTCAGACATGGGAGTGAAGACCTTCTTGGACCTTCCAGGCTGAACCATGCACCAGCTCAATACCACATGGAGCAGAACTGCCCAGCTGAGACTCACCTAATTTCCCCCATAAATCATGAACATCACAAAATGATTAAATCATTTTTATTTAAGCCATTTGGATATTTTGCTACATAGCAATTGATAACCAAAAGAAAACATCACCAGACAATCAAGACTTTCATGGACCGAGGAGTGGAGAGGAGACTTTGGGGGAGGGGCCTCATTTGAGAGAAGATGTCAACATTGTTCCACTCCTCCTTGAAACAGTCACAGAACCAACAGACTGCAAGAAAGGTGTAATTAGAGGCCTCTCCACCTCCCACCCAGCAATAGAGAGTAATTTGGAGAGGAGGAAGCCTAACTACAGGTGTCCTGGAAATGAGCATGTCAGCGTGTGGGTTGTGTGAGCTTCTTTTGTCATTTTGAAAAGGCTTTCTCCCCTGGTGCTGAAACACCAGCCTGAAGCTTCAGCCATCCTGTGAGCTGAGCCAGAGCAGGGTCTTTATTGTCTCATCTGAAAAACAGGATGCATACCCCCTGGGGCCCCTGCAACCCACAGCAAGGATGCTCAAGGGTTGGCAAGAGAAGGTTCTGGGACAACTGGATGAAGCTTGGCATACCCAGGAAGAGAAATCCTCTGTCCCAAGAGGATGTGGATTTTGACATACAAGGTGCTCTGGAATCCTGGGCAAACATGAGAAAGGAATATTCTTCCTACAAGGTTGTCAAAATGCATAATTATTCATTTCTTCCTTCTACAGGTATGTGCTGAGCCAGTACAGGGACTTAGTAGCTCCCAAGCAATTATTATTATTATTGATAAGGATTCCTTATACAGATATAGATACAAGCTAAAATAAACCTGGGTGAAATGATAGGCTACTTGGGATTTTCTTCAAAATAATCCTGGGATAGGAGAATATAGATGCTACAAGATTTGCCATCAACTGACTAGTTAGTATAGCCAGGAGATGGATATGTGGGTCTTTAGTAAACTCTCTCTGCTTGTATATATGCTTGCAATTTTCCATATTATAATTAATATCAAAGCTTATGAGCAAGGTATATATGGTTCATATATACTACCTGCAAGGGCCAGGAGGCTTTAAGTGATGGCCAAAGTGGGCTCCAGCCCCCCATTTATCTAAAGGGCTCCCTGTGTCTACCCTTGGCCCCTTCCAAGCCATTTTCCAAGGGAAGCTCATGCAGCATCTTCAAACGACACATCCGATTATACCCCACTCTTGACTTAGGAAGGACGAAATCCTTTCCAAGGCTGTGGAAGCCCTGCTCCTTCCTTCTTTCCTGCCTAATGTCTTGCCTTCCCCTCCCCAATCTGTACTCCAGCCACACTAGCTTTAAAAAAAAAAATCTTCAGCTCATTACCCTCCCCCCTCTCCCTGCCCACCCTCCCTGTCCCCAGAAACTTTGCTCATGCTGTTTCCTCTTGGGAAATGCTCTCTCACCCTCCTTCACTCACTTCACTCAGTTAATTCCCTCTTTTTCCATTTATGGTTCAGAGGTCACTCCTTCAGTGTGGTGGGCAGAATAATGCCACCCCCCCCACCAGATGTCCATGTCCTAATCTCCTGACCCTATGATTATGGCACCTTCCCTAAAAGGACTTTGCAGATATGATTGAGGTAAAGATCTTTCAATGGGGAGATTATCTTGGATTATCTAGGGACCCCAAGTAATCACAAAGGTCCTAGCTAGGAGATGCAAAATGCAGCTAGGAGAGTCAGAGTCAGGGAAGAAGATATCATGGAAGAGATCATGGGAGCAATGTAATTGCTGGCTTTGAAGATTGTAGGAGGCCATGAGCCAAGGAATACAGGTGGCCTCTAGAATTTGGAAAAGGCACAGCACAGATTCTCCCTTAGGGCCTCCAGAAGGAACACAGCCATGCTGACATTTTGATTTTAGCCCAGTGAGGCCCATTTTGGATCCCTGAGTTCCAGAACTAGAAGAGAATAAATTTGTGTTGTTTTGAGCCGCTAAGTTTGTGTTGATTTGTTACACCACAATAGGAAATTAACACAGGTGAGCAAACCTTCTCTGACCCTGACTCCTGCCCTTACTGACACATCAGGGGTCCCTCTCACACAGTCATAGCTCTTACTGCAGTTTGTAAGTGTTTTCCTGAGTGATTTTTTTGTGTGATATGTTTTAATTCCACTAGATTGTGAGCCTCAGGAGGCTAAGGACCCTGGTGGTGTGTTTGCCAGTGAGTGTCCAGAGCAGTCTTTGCTCCATCAAGAGAGGCTGGAAGCTGGCTGTGGTCAGCCTCACCAATGGGCTAACTGAGCCCAAGGCCCCAGCTCTGGCCATCGTGCTTTCCTTGTGTTTCTCCAAGCTTGCTCTTGTCCCATATTCACCCAATCCTTCCAGACTTAAGTCATATCTGTCTCTCTCCACCCCCTACAGCCTTAGGCTTTCCAAGGACCACATCCTATGCCTGTGGCTGGGGCCACACAAGAGACACTTGAGTCACACCAGCCTGGTTTGGATCACGGCTTTGTCTCTTACAAGCTGCGTGACTTTGGACAAGATATTCCACCCTTCTGAGCCTCAGTTCTTTCATCTATATAATGTGGACACAATACCTCTTCTGTGGATTAAATAAGAAAATAGATGTAAAGCATCTAGCACAGAACCTGAGCAGAATAGCTAAACTAGGGTGGTAGCTCCTTTTTTTTTTTTTTTTTTCCTGATGCTGGGTTCTGTTCATCCACAGGCACTATTTTCTGTTGCTCATTGTGGTCATTTCTGTTGACTCCCATCTTCCCCACCTGCTCCAGTCACCTGTCCAATCCAACCACAGGCTTCTCTTAGTCCTCTAGGTCCCAGGCACTGCAGGAGGCCTTGAACCAAACACAGTTTCCATGATTTGGGGAATAGTGTTAAATTCTAAGGCCCCAACATAAGTGATCCCCAGACCAAGGGGTCTTCTAACCCCTCAGGTTCACTTTCTAAGTACATGCACTCATTAGTTAGCTTTTGTTCAAAATGTCCCTTGAAACAATAGGGAGGAGGAGAGAGACAGCCTTCCTAAAATGACTGGTATTTTGACATTGGGCTCAGAGTCCGCCCTAGCATCCATTTTAATTCTTATCTATCCTTGAATAGACTCAGCCACATCAGCTGCCTCTGACTCCTGGGGTCAGAAACAACTAAAACAGAAGAGCCTGGGCACACTCCCATCTATTGAAGGAGAGGCAGCATCTAGTCAGGAAGAGTAGATGCTAGGAGACCTAGGAGATCCTAGTAGACCTAGGAGTCAAACAGGACACAGATCACAAAGCTGAGTTAGAAGACAGTTTGTCAACACATTTTTCGGTTGTGATAAGTAAGGCTTGTAGAGAAGAAATGAGGATCCAGCCAATTACTAGGAGATGCCATGTCACCTATTTCCCAGGGCAGGGCTATATCCCATTGGAACCCTTTAGGCTTCTTTACAATGTAGAAAGCTGTTGACTTTTGAAAGTAAACTGCTAGGTGAGACTGGCTTCAGGTATGACTGGATCCAAGAGTTCAAGCCATGTTCCAAATCTCTATTATCCTGTATAGTGACTCTGCTATCTTTCTTTCTCTTTCTACACAGGCCTCATCCTCTCGGGCCTTGAATGGAGTCTCTTCCCAGAGTTCTTTGGGGAATGGCCCAGAGACAGCTCTTCCTGGAGGCATAAGATTGCTAGTGTGATTTTCTACATATGGCCATGTATTTCATTGTTTTTATCAATTACTTAAAAGTATTGCATATGCTGATTTTTTAAAGAATCATATCGTAAAATGAAAATTCTCTTCCCCTTACCCCTTAATTCCCCATTTTCACTCCCTAGAGATGACACTGTTAACAGTTTCCCACCTACTTTGTCAGAAAATTTTCTACAAATAAATATCTATTTTTGAACAAATACAAATGGGATCATGCTATATATATATCAGCCCTGATTTAACTATGTTTAAGCCATTGTTTGCTAAACTTATTTGCATGGAAATTAAAAAAAATTTTTTTAATGTTCATTTATTTTTGAGACAGAGACAGAGCATGAGTGGAGGAGGGGCAGAAAGAGAGGGATACACAGAACCTGAAGCAGGCTCCAGGCTCTGAGCTGCCAGCACAGAGCCCGTCGTGGGGCTCAAACTCACTGACTTGAGATCATGACCTGAGCCAAAGTCAGATGCTTAACCGACTGAGCCATCCAGGCACCCCTACATGGAAATTTTTTTTATTAACACATCTATTAACATCCTTTAAAATTTTTTTAATGTTTATTTTTATTTTTGAGACAGAGAGAGACAGAGCATGAATGGGGGAGGGTCAGAGAGAGAGGGAGACACAGAATCCGAAGCAAGCTCCAGGCTCTGAGCTGTCAGCACAGAGCCTGATGCGGGGCTCGAACTCACGGGCCGCGAGATCATGACCTGAGCCGAAGTCAGACGCTCAACCGACTGAGCTACCCAGGCGCCCCTCTATTAACATCCTTTAAAGCAGTTTGGGAAACACCAAACTTATTTACTAAACAAAAACATCTACTGTACACTGGGTAATAGAAAATAAATAGGATGTTTGTTCCTATTTAAAGTTTTGCTATGTAGTGGGAGAGTCAGAAGTAAATACATGGAGACTATAACAATGTAATATGTTAAAATATAAAAATGCACTATTTTTAGGAAATGATGAGAGTCCAGTATGGTTTCAGAATAAAAATCTGGGGAGATGAGACAGAATATGAATTCAGAAAGAAAGTCTGAGGCCAAGCATTGGGAAACCTGTAGGAACTTGGGCTTTAGCAAACTTTGAGTGATGTAAAGTCACTAACTATTTTTTTCCAAGTAGGGGAGACATGCTGGATTTGTAGTTTAGAAAGATTAGTCAGACCCCAGTATGGAAGCTGGATTGGAGGTGGGGTGAGCCCAGAGGCAGAGAGAGCAGTTGGAAGGCCATCATAATGGCCTAGGCCTGAAAGGGTAATACCGTTTAACCAAGGCATTGCTAATGGAGAGGAACAGGCTGGGATGTATGGGGAGCTCCTTAAAATGTACAATTGGTAGAACTTGGTGGCTGACTTGAAATGAAGTTTCTGACAGTAGCAAGTGAATGGTGGTTCCATTAGCAGAGGCTCAGGGTCTCTGGTTCTCTACTGACCTTTTGCTTCTCTTGGCCACTGGGGGAACCTCCTGGATGATGAATCCCATGAAAGCAAGTATCAGGCCTTTCTCATGTTTGTAGATCTTCCACATTTGCCAAGGCAGGACACACATACAGAGTTGCTGTGCAGAATTTGCTTAATAAATGATGGACCAGGAAATCCTTGTTCACTAACAAGAAAAACAAATGTTCCAGGATGACATAGCTGGAATAAACTCTTGCTTGTGTGATCAAGGCTGGGCATGATCTGGCCCCTGCTTACCTCGCTGACTTCGTCTCCTACTGCTGACCCCCTAGGTGAACACAATCCAGCAAGAGCTCCTCTTCAACCACCAAATTTACTCCCTCATCAAGGCCTTTGAAATTACTGTTCCCTCTGTCAGGTACATCCTTCCCTTAACATTTTAAAATAGTTTGCTCCTTCACCTAATTAAATTCTTCAGACAGGCCTTTACTAGCTCTAAAATAGCTCTTCAAACCTGCCACAACTCTATCACCTTTCATGCTCTGTTTTCTCCATAGCACTAATCACTCTGGAGATTATATCTTATATTAATATACAATTACATATTAACCACAGTTAACATGTTATAAATAATATGTATTATGTATATGTTACATGTATTATATATTATAATACATATTTCATGTATTATATATTGATACAATATATTGTATATTGATAATATCATATATAAATATATTATACCACCCTCACTAGTTCATGAGCTCCATGAGAGCAAGGACTTCACAGCTCTTGTCCCCTGATGTATTTCCAGAGCTGGAACAGAACCTGATGCACAGAAGGAGCTCAATAAAATTGTTTCCTGACAACTGAGAGTAAAGATTGACCTCTTAGAGATGGTGGTTTCTAGTCTTAGAAACCTTTCAAAAGCATCTTTTCTTTTTCTTTTCTTCCTGCTCCCCACAGTGCCTTGCACCTGGGAGACCTTCATGTATTTCTGAAGTTGACTTAAGGCTAAATTCTGAGTACTAAATTTTTTAATAAAATGTGTAAGTTTGTTTTAGACTCCTGCATGGCTGCTGCTGGTTTTGTTTTATTTTATTTTTTTTTTTTAATTTCCAAATAGTATTCTCTCGACTCCACATGAAGTTCCTTAAGAATTTATCAAAGAGAGTGTGGTTGAACTGCCCCGCATTCCTGCCTATGTAACTGGCCTGGGAACCCCTGAGTGGGAGCGGAAGAAAGTGGATTGTCTGCCTCGACTTAGCACTGGTTGCTGGCTGTCAGTCCAGGCCTCACACAGCTGCAGCCTGGTGTTTGTCTTAAAATTCATGCCCGTGTGAACACGGCTGCCATCCTTCTCAGACTCCCATTACCATTTTCATGATCTTCCCTGCTTTGCATCAACATTTGACCTTTTCTGACCTATTGCAGTCAACAGATCTGCCCTGAGGGTTGTAGACTGGCTTATCAGTCCAGCTGACTCCCAATTTTGTCAAGCTTCAGGCAGGAGCTTGACAGCAATTCCTTGTACAATCTCTCTATTAAACAGCTCTTGTTTGGAGTAAAGGCACCAAGAGATCATAAGGTGGATTTTGGGATCAGCCAGACTTGAGTGGGTGTCCTGACTCCACTATTTTCTAACCGTGGGAGTCTGGCCAAATTACGCCATCTTCTCTCATTTCAGTTCCTGTCAAAATTTAATTTTTGAAAGCATGATTCTCGAACAAGTTTACAGTGAACATATGTAAAAGATTTATTTAACTCGTTGTGATAGTTAATTTTATGCATCAACTCAGCTGGATGACAGGACACCAGATATCTGGTTAAACATTACTTCTGGGTGTGTCTGTGAGAACGTTTCTGGGAGAGAGTACCCTTGGAATTAGTAGACTGAGTAAAGCAGATGGCCCTCCCCAATGTGGGTGGGCCTCCTTCAATCTATTGAGGGTTTGAATAAAACAAAAAAGGTAGAGGAAGAGATTTGCTCTTTATCTGCCTGGCAGTCTGAGCTGACACATGGATCTTCTGCCCTCAGCACTCCTGATTCTCAGGCCTACAAACTGTGCTATCGGCTTTCTTGGGATCCAGCTTGCAGATGACAGACTGTGGGACTTCTCAGTCTCCATAGTCATATGAGCCAGTTCCTTATAACAAATTATATTCTCTCTTTATAGATATCCTGTTTCTGTGGAGAACTCTAATACTCTCATTAAGGAGGGGACCTGCAGGATGATGAAGTTAGCTCAAAGAGCATTCAAAACAGATATTTACTCAAGATATTTAGAAACACACATTTAGTCTGTCAGGAAAGGAATGCAGAAATAAAACTGCTAAGTTAGATGTAAAAGTGTTGAATATTCTACAGGGAAACATATCTGTAATCTTTAGGACTACTTTTTCTACTAGAGTAAGAAATACAGAAATAATTTGCATCTCTATTGAATAAAAAATTTGTAGCTTGCCAATCTTTCTCAAGCTAAGATAGAACTTTGCACAGTCTAGGTAGGCTCTAATTAACAATACATAGTAAATGAAACAAAGATACATTTTCCTAGAGAATTAGGTAACCCTTGAGAGTAGCTGCTAGACAACACTCCAATGTGAAATTAAAGGACATGCAACATTCTTTGCCTTTTTTCACGTTTTGGATAATTTTTAGGTTTTCTTATGTAAAATAGGGTACTGTGAGATACATTTCATAGTATATTGAGCCACATATGAGACGCTTTTTTCTTGGTCAACTGGACTGATAGCTTACCAAGCCATTGCCAGTCATTTAATCTCTTATTATTAATCAATAGCACCACAGGGCAGAGAGGTGCCCCTCTTCCAGCCTTCAAAATTTTGAAGACTCCAATCTCTCCCCTTTGTTGCTCCAGTCCTAAGGGTTAGTACGTTCTTCCTGCCATTACTATCTTCTCTAAGTTACCTCAGTATTCTCTTTTAGTTTTATCCTTCTTTCACATTCTGTTTAGTAAATTCATAATATTCTCTGTTAAAATAACTAGTATGGTTTCTATTTTCCTGTTAGAGAAAGATCATATATTTCCACAACTTCCTGGTGACGAGAAAATGTCCTGTTAAAAATCTTATAGGACTCCTAAAATTACATTAATTATTACATTCAGAACTATTACTTTTATCACTTCTAAAAAGCCCTTATTGAATTTTCCTATAGACAACACACTGTCAAAGCACTTTGTATATATTATCTCATTTAATCCTCAAAGCAATCCTACAAACTATTACTCTTATCCTCACTTTAAAGATGGAAGGGGTGCCTGAGTGGCTTAGCCAGTTAGACGTCCAGTTGGCTCAGGTCATGATCTCATGGTTCATGAGTTCGAGCCCTGCATCAGGCTGTGTGTGACAGCTCAGAGCCTGGATCCTGCTTCAGATCCTGTGTCTCCCTCTCTCTCTGCCCCTTCCTCGCTTGCACTCTCTCTCTCAAAAATAAATGAACATTAAAAAAATTTAAACATGGAGAAACTGAAATCTGGAGAGGCCAGGTAGCCCCCACCAAGATCCCACTAGCAAAGGGGGGGGGGGGGAATTTAAACCCAGACTGTCTAAAGACACTCTCCTTCATAAACTGTGACACAGGACTCATAGGTCTTATTTGTGTTGTGACAGGGTAAAAAAGACAAACTCCTCATTGAGATAGAAAGATAGGAAGGAAGGAAGGAAGGAAGGAAGGAAGGAAGGAAGGAAGGAAAGGAAAAGAAAGGAAAGGAAAGGAAAGGAGGAAGGAAGGAAGGAAGGAAGGAAGGAAGGAAGGAAGGAAGGAAGGAAGAAAGAAAGAAAGAAAGAAAGAAAGAAAGAAAGAAAGAAAGTCAGCCTATGAGCAGTAGAAGCATTCAAGAATCACTGGGGACTCAGAGATAGAATACAGAATATTGTTGCGAGCAGGGATTCTTCAGGACCACGGACAGCAGCCTCTGTGCTTTCTCCATATGGCCATCCTCATCTACCCCCTTGGCAAAGCAAAACATTTGTTGCTGTACAGGCCACTCTGTATCAGTCTGTAGGTTGTATCCCGCATAGATGTGCCTGGCTAAGGGGATAAGGGTGGGTTCTGATTAAGAGAGTGACTTGTGGGGGGCAGCTGGGTGGCTAGTCTGTTAAATCTCCGACTCTTGATTTCAGCCCAGGTCATAATCTCATGGCTGGTGAGATCGAGCCCCCTGTTGGGCTCATGCTGACAGTGTGGAGTCTGCTTGAGATTCTCTCTCTTTCCCTCTCTCTCTCTGCCCCTCTCCTGCTCACGTGTACTCTGTCTTAAATAAAGAGAAATTTAAAAATTAAAAAAATTTTAATTAAAATTATAAAAGGAGAGGGAGTGTGGCTTGGAAAGCATGAAGATGTTAGATGTTTAAGGAAAAGGAGAGTAAAAAAGAGGGAAGGCTGCTTGGTGAAAGCAAATTCCTCAGACATGATGATTTTGCCTAAGACTGGCCCTAACTTTAGCTCTGAGACAGCAAAGGGTGACAAGACTTGTAATAAAAAAAAAAAAAAAAAAAAAAAAAAACAACCCGGCGAATTGCTCACATTTTCCCCCCTTAATAAATGCTTATTAATCTTTAAAAAAATGTGTCAGCAATCTAGGAAGAGAAGATTAACTTCCTTAATCTCATAATGGATATCTATTTAAAAAAAAAAAAAGACTTGGGTTAAATTGTAATCATTAGACTTTAAAGGCAGAAGTTGCATTTAATTCATTTTTGTGTCTTTAGCTCTGAGCAAGGTGATTGTGTATTAAACCAAACTATCTACAGAGTCTATGCAACCTTAGGCCAGCCCTTCCAGAAATGTCTGAAAATGTTTCCTCACCTGCAAAATAGGGTCCTGTTTATTCATAGAGTTATTACGAGGGTCAAATGAAACAGTTGACTATTATATAGGTTTAATGGTGCAAATTGGCGAGTCCCTGTTTTTATTTATGGAGAGTAGAATATGCTGTGGAGTCCATCGGAAAGAATTTTAGGAAATGGTAGTAGATTTCAAAGGCTGACACTACAAATACTGTATGAGAAACCAGAATTCCATACTGAAAGAGAAGGATTCATGAGGTATTTTTGTTATTAAAACTGTGTAAACATTTTTACACTCCACTCTTAAAAACCTCAGTTCAACTTATTAGTAAACGCAACCTCTACACCTTTTGAAGGGAAATTTTCTCTCCTAATTTCTTTATTGGTTTGAAAAGTCATTATTTCACACTTCTTTCAAGTCCAGAATTCAAAACAAACCCACCAGGCAAACTCCACCAGGAGATGAAACTCCTTGATCTCCAGATCCAGACCAAGATACCAACAAGATGCAGAAATTATTTCAAAACCACATAGTAATGGTGAGACTTTGGCAGGTGAATGAGAAAACGAGGGAGACAGAAAGGAGGAAAAGGAGAAAAACCGGAAAAAGATCAAAAGCTTCCTAAGCCCAAGCAAATTTAGAAGCTTTTCCATATCAGAACACCTGCTGTTTAAGACTAAAATACCCACTTTGAGGCTTTAAAGAGAAGAGCACCAAAGTGACACCAGTGATGTCATTCTGGAAAACACTGAGCCATTAGGGTGACTTTTTACAACATTCTTTCCAAAGATGTAAATGTTATTTGTTTCAAACGAGGAAAGGAAAAACACCAGTCCAAGTCACACTTCCCCAGCTATTCTTTTTACAGCATAAATTAATGATCTCACGGTTTGCACTGACAGATACTCAGAGGTGTTTAATCAGCTGTCTCTGACAAAACATGGCATTTTTTAGGCTGGCACATTTACAAATAAAGAAAAAACAGCCTGTAATCCCTCATAAAGTGGAGCCATGGTTCAGCTCTATTTGATGAAATGACATTATCTTGAGCACTTGCTCATGAATGCATAAATAGGGCACAGCTTGGGAAGTTCAGGTACGTGCAAAGCATAAATATTGTATGGGATACATTAGCCAGGGCTCACAAGGAATAACATCTCAACCTTCCTATCCCAGGTAAAATTGGAAAGGGGAAAATGGTACAGCCAAGGCAAGAGATCACTTATTAGCTTCCAAAGAGTTTGGGTCATGAAGAGAAAAAGCCTTCAGCCCAGCAGAGGAAGTAGGAGTGGAAGAATGGAGGTAGTGGAGGTACACATTTCTTTGAGTAGGGGAGAATCTGTACATGCAAGAGACAGATAATTATTATCTGCCCTGATTGCTGCCTCATTGGAAGCAAAAGGATGAAAATGTTCAAATGTATAATGTCTCTCTGAGTTGGGCCTAGACATTGTTGGCAGTCTATGCACAAAAGCAACAATTACTGAATGTCCACTGCATGCTGGGACTGTGGATACGAAGGTAATGAAGATACTGTTGCTGTTGAGGAGCTCACAGTCTCAACATGGAAAAACACAGGGTTCTTGGTGGTAACAGAACTCAGTTATGACTAAGCAGAAAAGAGATTTATTAAAAGGATATTGGGGGACTTGCAGGCTGGGGCACAGAATAGGACCAAAGCTTGAAATCATGCCCCAGCTTACACTGCTGGTACCACCAACACAGGACCCCAGTTGTGGCCACTAGAACAGCTACCACTGCTGCAGCCACCCTCACCAGCATGGGGTCCCCACCTCTCTCTGCCATAAATTTCTGGTTCAAGCCTGGGGAAAGGTATACAACTGGAGAAGACAGATCAGGAGTCCTCACTTCACTGAAAGAAAGACTGAGTGAGTGTGTATCTGATATTTTCTGATTCTGTAGTGGGAATTAGGCTTATAAGGAGTGGGGGATGCCCCAAGTATAGGAAGAAGGTTCAGATCCTAGGTGGTCAAAAAGAAATATGAATGTCCACTACAGATAAATAAAATATGTATTTTACAGTATTATGGGAAGTGCTCAATAGAGGCACTCACAGGGGGTTTTAGGAGCACTAAGTAGGGAGGAGGGGAACTTAGGCCAACTGGTGCTGGAGGCAATGATGAGGACTAATAGTAAACCCATGAATACAGGAGAATGGGCACTGTAAACAGAGAGGAGCGCAGGCCATTTGGTTTCCACAGCAGAGAGAGTGGGGTAGAGATAGATGAGCTGGAGGCTTACAAAGGAGTGCAGAGAGGACCTTGCATGCCATGGTGGGAGCTTAAAGTAAAACTGCACTTTAGAAAGACGATTTTGACAGCAATATGGAAAGGGGGTCGAGGCAGGCAAACGTAAAGGCAGGAAGGCCAATAGGAGGCTGCTGCAATTGCTAAGTGTGAGATAATAAAGGCCTGAGCTAGAGTGGAAAGGACTAGGTAGATTTTTGAACTATCCATGAAGCCAAAGTAGCAAGAATTAATTTTTGAGTAGTTGCAGAAGGTGAGGGAGGACCCATGATAACGTTTAAGTCCAGGGTGGGTGACTGGGAAAGTGGAGATGCCACAAACCAACAGAGAGAAGAAGTAGAAGAAGTAGAGGAAGAAGAGGCAGTTTTGTAAAGGGGAAGTAGGCTCAGTTTGGGATGGATTGAGTGGAAGGTGTCCATAGTATGTCTACAATGTCAAATCAGCAGTTGGATACATAAGTCAGAGTTCAAGAGAAAGATTAGAGTGAAGGTATGATTTGGAAGGTCATCCTGGTGGTCAAAATTACAAAGGGATCACTGGCTTTTCCAAGTCAAACATGAAGAGGAAGAAGGACAAGAACAGAATCCTTGAGAACAACACCCATGTTTGAGGAGTGGACACTGGAGCCAAGGAAGGAGCCAGAATGTAAGCTGGAGAGATGGATCATTCTCATGGTGTATCGTCCTAAGAGTTGGCTGAGAGGACAGTCAGGAACTGGACTGGAAAATCCCTCTTGGGTTTAAAACCATGGAGGCAATAGGTAACTCTAGCAAAAATAGTTCCAGCAAAATGGTGACAATGAAAGCCAGATTTCAGAGGGTCGTGGAGGAAGTGAGAAGTACGGAAATGGATACAGTAAGCACCAACTTCTTTGTCTTTGTAAGAATCTTTGTCGAGAAGCAATGGAGAAAGAGAGGGCTGTGGATAGAAGGGATAGGAAGGTCACAGAAGGTGTGAGCAATGTGATGGACAGCATGTGCAGGTTGAGGGAACACAGCAAATAGAAAGAGAACATGTAGAGATGTAGACGAGAGAGGAGAGACTCGCTGGAGCAAAGTCATAGGGTAAATGGAGAAGCACATCAGGGAGGAGGGGAATTAACCTTAGCAATCAGAGATGCATTTCAACCTCTGACACTAGTGAGAAGGAGGCAATCAAGGGTACAGATAAATGAGTAGGTGTGTAGGTTATCAGGGTAAAGGCTAAGCTGCTATAACAAAGAATTGAGTGGCTCAAATAAGACAGCACTTTATTTTTCTCTCATGTGATGGTCCAGGAAGAGTAGGCAGGCTCTGCATCATGAAATTGCCCAGAGACCCAGGCAAGCAAGGTAACACTGCCATCCTTAACATGTGGCTCCCAAGGCTATTCCCAGCCCATGGGAAGAAAATGAATGAGCAAGTGTAGGGTGAGATCTTAAAGAAAACAACTTGCACACACTGCTTTTGCTCATCACCTATTAAAGAGAAATTAGTCTCATGGCCACCCTAACCTGCAAGGAGACTGCGAAATGTGGTCTCTAGCTAAGCAGCCGTATATCCAGGAAAACATGGAAAATAGATCTAGGGGGTGGGGGAGGGTAGTAGGAGAGGAGGTGAGAATAGGGATGGAAAGGTCACTTGAAGAGAGTGGTGAAGGTATGGCATGGCCAGGGAGGGAGATAGAAAGACAACTAACAGACTGTTGAGTGGTCCTGACATTCCACTTGGCTGGTGTCGTGCCATTTGGGGGTGTCCATCTGTGTCAGTACAGCTTTGGCAAAGGCCAGATGGCAGCACTGATCCAGATGTGGGAATTTGACAGCAGGGAATAGATTTGAATTCTACAGAATCTTAGCAGAATGTAGAATTGAAGGCCAATGCAGCATTGAGACTTCCTAACAGACTGTAAAGTGGGCATATATCGTGTCTATGTGTATTAGTGTAAGTCTAGTGGGAATATAAAGTGTATAGGCTAGTGGTCTAGGCTAGAGGAGAAGCATGCAGGGCTAGGGTGGGTGGGAGAAAATACAGTAATCAAGCTACTAGGGATCTCTTGGAGGTCAAAGGGTACACATATTTAGAGGGGGTTCTGGGAAGGGGAAAGACAAGAGATTGTTCAGAGTGAGGTATTCTAGAGTTTTAGACTTCAGAAGCAGTTGAAGGAGTAATAAGGCAGGTGGGGGCAGGGGAGAAAACAGGGGAATGGCTTAAGTAGAGGGAGGTAGAAGCTACCAAGGTTGAGGCGAGGGTATTGGGTGGGTAATGTCATTCAGGATGATGGCATCTGGTGGAAAGGAAGAACGAGATCCAGGTGCCAAAAGACTGAAGAATCAGGGGAGCAGCCAGGAAGACTGTAGGAGAGGTGGGGGCAGGGAGGTTTAAAAGTTTCAGGAGATGGAAGCAGAAGCCTTCCACAAGAACAGAAGCAACAATGTGGCATGGGCCCCACACCTAATGGAATGGTGAGCCCACCTCCAGTATGTGAGTTGTGTGAGATACGGGAAAATGACTCCTATATTGTAGAGGGCTGTAGGGGGAGCAGTGTCCTTGGAAAAACCTGTTGTAACTAAGACGAGGAAGTTGAGGATGCCAGGGAAGTGTGATATTTCTGATGGAGAAAGGCGAAGTGTAAAGACTGGTGATGATGATGGCAGGGGAACATGGAATACAGAAGCATGTTGAGGAACCAACTCTGAGGAGCTGAGTTGGCCAAGAGGAGACAGAGCTGATAAGGGTGTAGGCCATGGCTGGATTGGCTGCCTCAAAGGTCCCAGTGGGACTCTTGAAACTGCCTAAGGCCCAGCCATAAGTGGATTCTGCTTTGAAGTGCTCAGGTTGTTCTATGAGAGCAGTTAGGCAGAGGCCTGCCAGTCCTGGGCTTGTGCTACCAGAGACTGGGGTTGGGGTGGGGGTGAAGGTGGTCTTGATGGCAATCTCCACCAAAGCATAGCAGTTGGGTGGGTGGGGAGGGGGTTCTTCCATGAGCTGATACTCTGGATCTAGGGTTCTATGAACAGGCTACATGGAATCAAGAACTTCTTTACTATTTGCTACTCCTTGTGATACAGTCTGTGAAAACAAAGTATGACTTTCTAGCCCATTGTAAGTTCAGTGACAACTTTTTCATGCATAGGGCCTTCAGCTATTCCCAACAACACAGGCCACTGTACTAATGAGGAAGACACACAAACACACATGGGCATATCCACATACAAATATACACACATAGTTTATTAATGAAACTAAAATATTGTACTGACACACACGTTGATGTTTTTCAGTTATCAATGCTTTGTCCCATTAACCTTAATCTTACCTTTTATTATTCACAAACATACCTTTGTGCAAACAGCTGGAAGTCAGGATTTCAGAAGAGTGTAAAGACACCTGAGCATCACCCATTATCTGGAGATCATGGTAGAATAAGGACAGGGTCCTGTACCTAGTCTTCATGCCATTGGGCATGGGGTCCCCAGCCTCATTCTACCAGGACTAGGATGCTCATTTCTATTCATTGGGAAACCCTAATGTACTCTGGCGTATTTTGCAAAAAACAAAAAAACACCACTACCAACAACAAACTTAGATCTGGCAGAGGGCTTAACGATCATCTCATTGTCCAGAATCTTGTATTCTGATTCCACTTTAGTCCTCTATGTACTCAGCACATGATTTAGCATGGGTCACAGATTCTCTTAAATTCCAGTATTGTACTGGGTCAATCTATTCTACATCGACAAGAAAAATGCCACTTTTGGCTAAGATGCTTAGACTCCAGGTTAAATTTCCCTTTGAGAATTTTTATATATTTTTTTACTTTTAATTGAAGGAGGAAAGAAATTGTATCAATTTTTATAGAAAAGTATGCTTCAGTAGTGTATAGGACACCCAGACCCATTTTTTACAATGTCCACTGATCATTTTGACATTTCAAAACAACTGCCAAACATACTACATGTCAGTCCTTCAGCCTTCCCCTTTCATTACGTGTTTCCTTTGAATTAGACCAGAGATGACAAATTGTTTCCATCTCATATGCCCCCTTGGACGGATTAGTAGTGGCTGCTGAAAAGGAATCTAGGGCACTTGCACATTCAGTGAGAAAAGTACTGTAGTTGATGAACAATGTCTGTTTTGCATATAAGCATGGAGAGTGAGACAATGGAAGACACACAGATGAGCAATCTCTTGAAAGCAAGCAAGCAAGCAGGCAGAACTTTGGAAGAGTGGCCATACCCTTGGTCTAGAGGCACCCCCTGAAATCTCCTCCACCTTCCACATCCTCTGCTTTTCATAATTTCTGCCCCTGTCTCCCACTCCAGGGGTGCGCTGTGTCCTATCTCAGGGACATCTATAAACCACATTAAGTAGATTCTTTAACCTCTATTTTCTCTTAGAACAACAACTAGGTTGAGCTAAAATACCAACTTGAATCTTAAAGAAAAAAGAGAAATTACTTATATTACAGATTTAGCTAGATATCTACTGCATGAATGAATTGATCCTTAACCCTGTTCAGACGCTCCCTGCCCCTATTTGAGTGATTACTGAAGCATTATTTTGCTCTTCCCCTTAGAGATGAAATTATCTCTAACTTTACCAATAGAAAGAGAAGTTCTGCCCTCGAGTATCAGAGCATTTACAAATGGACTCATACTCATTTACATAAGGACCCATCCTTGCTATCCTTTTTGCCTCTGCTTACAGGAAGGGAAGGGCTTTTTTGGTCCTTGAATTCACTCCTCTGCCTAAACTTGTGACTCATCCCCTTTGTATTCTAAATTCCCTGACCTTTGGTTGCTGTTGGTGCCATTGATGAAGACAAAATATAAGAGGCTGAGAGTTGGGGAAAATTGAATTCAATTTGGAGTCATTAAATTTGAAGTATTTATGGGTCATCTATGTGGAGATGTCCCCTAAGTAATTGGCTATCCTAGAGTTTAGGAGGAAGGTCATCTAGTGGTCTTCTGGTAAACCTGCTCTCTTAAGGGAAAAAAAACCCCACAATATGTAGCATTTGCCAATTTTTGTCATGTAAATTCGGCTACCATGGCTGATTTCAAGTTACCAATGGCTTAAAAACCAGCTTGCAAGTTTCCTAAATATTTAACAATCAACTTTTGTGAGTACATCTAAGCCACCTCCAGCACACCACTAGAAGTTGAGATTACAGATGGAGATTTTAGAGTCAAAGATGGCAGACAAAACCCTGAAAGTACTGAAAATGGAGAGTGTGTGGCATAGAAGGTGAGGAAGGTCAAAGTTCCAATCCCATAATATCCAGCACTTCCTTTCACCTTCCTGGGACAAAGAACAACCTCCACACCAAAAGAATGAGAATCGCTGCATGGGATCCTGTACTCGGTATATAGAGCTTAAAGTCAAGAGCCCACCGAACTTGGGCTCATAGGGGAAAAATTAGTTTACTCTATGAGAATGAATGTTCTAAAAGCCAACATTAAACATAATAACAACAACCTGCAGAAGATGCCCCACCTCAAGGCACAGTCTGTAAATGTACCATCTGGGAGGCCTGGAAACAATCAATCTAAGTGGGGTGGCCTGGAGAGTTCTCAGGACTTGCTATAGGTCATTGGAGCAGGATGGCACTCAACAGGTAGACAGCAGCTGGGCAGCCTGAAGGAAAGATGCCCTTGTGGAAGGACAGGGTCTCCATAAAGTCTAGAACAAAGCAGTGAAGAAAGGGCCTTAGCCAGTCTGTCTACCACTGGCTGGTCAGAACCCATATCCTTATATCCCTGCAGTGGAGATGGTAGCTTTGGGCTATAAAGTGGCTTTTCATCACACCCCTTAAAGATCAGTTGACACTCTTTGCATGGATTGCACACCCACCAAGCTCTCATACAGACTTGCAGGATTCTCTGCAGTGGTAAAGATGCTGCAGGACTTGAATATTCTACGCTATCTGGCAGACATATTTCCTATCTTCAACCCTCCAGTTAGTCATTGGTCAATATCTTATGAGTTAGGTGAAATCAATCCTGTTGGAATTTAATAAACTCTGGATTAACTATCACTACCACCATTATGACTTCTTCAGCTCAACATTTATCTAGCACAGGGAGTCCCAGGCACTGGGCAAGCACTTGACATATATGATCTCAATTTTCCCTTATGACAGTCTTACCAGATAAGAATTGCTAACTCCATTTACAGATCAGGAAAGTGTGGCTCAGAGATTTCAAGTAACGTGGATTCTCTGAAAATGCAATCCTGAGGATAAGACCCTGGGTCAGAAGACTCTACTAAGGCCAACCCAAGGCCTTGCCAAAGCAGCCAGCAAAGCTAAGTCTCCTTTATCTTCAAACCACCATTGCTCTGGGCCTAGGCAGGTGGCTGTGCTTCCTCCCCCAAGGAGAACATTCATTCAAGACAAATGATGAAGAAGTTATGGAGCAACAAACGAGGAGATTCTAACAAACAAAATTGATACTTGATGGACAGCTGCTCTGTGTTCAAGCAGGGCCCTCCAGCTATCTTTATTTAACTGTGAAAGTGTAGGCTGGCTGTTTCCCAACTAGTCTGAGCTCTGTTATTGTATTAGGCTTCACATAGGCATTAGGACCATTCTGAGGGTGTCTGGTTATCCTCAGGGCTAAGATATACTGACATTCTGGCAGGAGGGGAATAGAATTAACCACAACATTCACGGTAGGCCTGGTCCTAGGAAAAGCTGGGTATAGCAATTATAATGGTGATAGGGATGGTGACAGCAATGGTGGGAAGAAGAAGGAACAGATGAGATTTGTGGAACACACTTTAAGTGCCAGCTTCCGTGCTGGGCTCTGTGGACATCCGCTGAGTAGACAGCTCATCCAGGAAGTTATGGACACCTACAATGTCCCAAATGGCGCAGGAAAAATACTTAACTCAGTGGTTCTTTTTCTTTATGAGTTATGATCTCCTTCAACTTATTATCATAGGAATTTTCCTCTCAAGCAGGCAAAGTGCCAAGGGTGAGCTGTGGACACTCAGGGAGAGTGCTAAGGGGTCATCTGGAGGGCATTGCAGCCAGTGAGTCAGAGAAGAGGTAGGTGGCCAGGCACCAGCTTGCTGCCCTAACTGCATTAACACCTTGGCCCAGTTCATGCCCAGCTTGCATGGAAGGTCAAGAATTAAAAGGCCTGACTGAATTTCAATCAAGATGATGCCCTCCACCTCCTCGTGACAAGACCAGCAGATCAACCTGAACCCCATTCCTTCCTCCTATCCAGAAGGCCATTAATTTTCTCAAGGACAGCCCACACTGACCAAGACAGACATGCATGCAGGGCACATGCCCTTAGTTCCCAACCTGATGGAACTTCCTGACCCCTGGCCAACAGTGACCTTTGCCTCACGGAGTCCATTCCACTAACCATGGTGTCTTTCAGTGGCCCTCCCCACATACGAGCCCAGATGGTGTGCTGGTAAACACTTCTATTTGGAATGGTTTTGCAGGGAGAAGGGACATCCTACCTACTTGGTAAAAAGTTAATCCTTCTTTACATAACCTATTTTACCTTCTTCATGGAACCTCAAGGTTCCCACCCATCCAAAGAGTTACTCTTTCCCTCATATACTGAAGGGAAGGGGTCTGTCTCACATCTACTCCCAAGTCAGCTCCATGTCTCTACTACTTCTGACACCATATCTCACTTTGGGCCTCTGCTTATCTGTCTGAAGCCAACATGTGCCCCTTTCTGGTGACACACAGACCAAGGCTGAGTGAACACCTGTTTTAGTGATCACTTGGGAGAGGATAATGGGGGCTTTTGCTGTAGCAGACACAACAGATACCTTAAAAATGGTTCATTAGAATTCTCTCCTAAAAGGCCCATGATGTCCTGCTTCCAGGAACCTCTGTCCTTTCTCTTCCCAGCCCTCCTATCTCACTCAGTGCTGTTTCCCTCCCAACCTATTCTACTAGAGCACCCTCCCCAAACCTCCAGTTTGGTTTGTTTTTTTTTTTTTTAGCATAATTTTACTTCTCTTTATGCCATACCTTTTGAGGTTGCATGCTGAGGACTGTCTTCTCGCCACCAAAGGCTCACCAGGGAATAGGTTGAATAAAAGCCCTACAGTCCAGAGGAAAATCATGCCACTTCCTTAAGGAAGCTGATGTGGCCACAGGCAATCGTGGTTGGAGACTTCTGTACTAAATCACTCTTTCCTGATAGGTAGTGAAATAGGTGCATGAGGATATTCCCAGTAAATATTCATTCATGTGAACCTCCTTGCTATCATTGTTCTCAGATCTCTCTGGCTGAGTAACAGTGGAGGTACCTGTTTGTCTATCCATCTTAAGCAGGCCTATTGATAACCAGTAGCTCCCCATATCTCAGTTACTCAATGTGGACGTTATTTCTCACTCACATATACTTCCAGTGTGGAGCAGGTAGGGGCGTTCTACTCCACGCAGTCACCCAAGGAACCAGGTTCCTTCCATTTTGTGGCTTCCTCCACCTCTGCGATCTCAGAGTCCTCTCCATTCAGCAAGGAGATAGGGAAAGGGAACAAGGATTGGTCGGGGGGAGGTTTATATGGGTTGTACCTGAAAGCGGTGGTCATCATTTTGGCTCACATACCTTTGATCACACTAACTTCAAGGGAGGGTGGGGAATGCAGTGTAGCTTTCCAGAAAGAAGTTTAGACGTGGATGTTAATGGGATTTAGCAGTTCCTGCCAACACCCTTTTAGGGGTAGCATCCCTCTGTTCCAAGTGGGGAACAGTGGTCCTTTTAGTGGTCCATTCAAGTTTCAGAAGAAACCCTGGCTCCTCTCACTGATTCTAGAATAGCCATACAACTGAAGCTCCCTGAATATTTTTCTGGATAATTCCACTGGAGTCAGAAGCAAAGGTGTGGGCAGAGGACAAACCTCCTAATGTTAGAAGGAAGACCACTGAGAATTTTGATAATTTGGCATCTTATTCCTTCTTCCTACTTTCTTCCAAACACAGGAGAGAAACAGTCATTTATTCCTTCCTCTTTGCTCTCTTATGCCTGGAAGTCTTGCCTTCAAAACTTTAGGAGGGTCTATGTTCACCCTAAGATAAAAATAAAAACAAAAATAAAAAACCCTAGAGAAATCACAGCAACTTAGTGGGAGGAGAATAAAATGTTCTCAGCTATCTCTTGTTCCTGAAGACATGAAAGGAATATAAATAAATGTAGACAGTACAATTTACTTTGCTGAAGCACAAAAATTATAGGGTTTCAATCTGCAGAAAGAGAATGAAGTTTTTTGACACTAGGTAAGTACATCATGTGCAGTTGACTACTGATTGTCCCAGGAATGAAACTCCCTAGAGAGAAGGCTTGAAATCCAGAGAGAGAGGGGAGGGGTAAGATGGCCATTCATCCTGGTATGCCTAACACAGCTGCAGATTATGCCTGTTCTGCCATTGTAATCACTTAGAAGCCCTTTGCTCTCAAGTGACCCAGCTGGATAATAAATCATATGGCCGCATGTGGGCATCTAAATACAGAGTAAATCTGCTTACACCTAACACCACCATGGTAAAACTACACTTATAAACAACATAAGGAAAATGGGTAAGTAAATCATGGTTTATCACTAAAGAGAAAGCTATTAAATCATGACTATGCAACATTTGCAAACTTTGGACCCACAGTATTGTCATGGCCTCCTAACTGATTTCCTTGCCTCCTGTCTTGTCCCTTCTAATGCGCTCAGTTGTATACTGCACAACTCCAAAAGGGACTATCCTGTACACCAGGATGGAAATGATGCCTACACTAGAGTTGTGTACTATACAACATGATCAACTGTACAGGGCAGTCCTGAATGTGTTTCCTACCTGTAGCCTCAATGCTAGTTCTTAAAATGAATACACTACATAGGAAGTCTGTTTTTTTTTTTTATTAAAACCATTCAATAACTACCCTTTGACGTTGGAAACAAGTCCAAAGCCCTTATTTTGGCTAACAGGGAAGCTCATGATGATCTCTGGCCACTGTCAAACTCCCTAGCCTCTTCTCTTACCCTTCCTCATCATGGAGTCTGTGAGCCTTAATCTTACATGTCAATTTGACTGGGCCAGTGAGAGTGACCATGTAGTTAGTCAAACAGTATTCTGGGTGATTCTGTGAGGCATTTTTTTTGAATCAGATTAACATTTAGATCAGTGGACTGCATAAAGCAGATTGCCCCCCATAATGTGGGTGGCTCTCATCCAATCAGTTGAAAGCTTGAATAAAACAAAAGGCTGATACTCCCCAGGGTAGGAGGAGATTGTCTTCCTGCCTGATGACCTCTGAACTGGAACACTGGCTCTTCCTGGTTCTACAGCAGTCTCCAGCCTTTGAACTCCAACTGGGTCATTGGTATTGCAGATTTTGGACTTAATGGTCTCCATAATCACATAAGCCAATTCCTTACAATAAATTTCTTCCTTTTTCCCTTACTTCCAGGCTTGCAGGAATAGAATCCTGCTCTTATGACCATATTTAACCTTTGTTAGCTCCTTAAGGGCCCAACTTCAGATAGAGTAACATTGGGGAGTAGGACTTCCACGTGTGAATTTGGGGCAGGGAGGACAATTCAATCCCTAAGAGATTCTAAATTCTCACATGCTGAATTACTCTCATACCATGTTTTCCAAACACCATGCACTTGCTCAACTTAGGTCTTGCCCATGCCATGAGAAACACTTCCTTGTACAGAGACCACAGCTCCCCATCCCTCCCAAATCCCTGCCATATACTTCTATTCACTTATCATACTGCATTGTCTTCATTGTCTGTCATTGCCTATGTTGTACTCCATTGAACTCCTGCTGTCTAACACTCAGCCTGGTGCCATAACACATACACAGTAAATAATTCTTAAATTTAAGCTGAAAAAGTAGAATAAAAATAGCATGCATACTATGATTATAACTATGTAAAAACACTTGAGCAAAGGAAAAATGCTGAGAAGGATTTGCACCAAAACAACAATGGTGGTTGTGTTTGTGTGGTAGAATTATTGGTAGCTATACTTGTCTTTTCCCTGTTTCCCAAGTTTTCTGTAATGTGATTATATTGTTTTACAACTTTAAAAAGCATAGTTTAAAAGTACACACAGCATGACATTTAAAATCTCAGCCCGAAGCTGGCTTGTTTCAGGATGTATTCCAAAAGAGCTGATTTCCTGGTTACAAAGGATTCTGAAAGATGCCCTGGAGTTGCCCCTAACAGGATTTGACATATATGTTGTTAATTGGGGGGTGTGACCTCCCTGGATAATGGTTCATTACTGCTCTGTGGGGTTTCAATAATGAGCACAACAGTCACCTTGGCAGGTGGGAATTCTCCAGATGGAGAACCTGCCCTGGGGATATTCATCACTTAGATGTCCTGTTGCTGGAATGCTGGAAGACCAGGGAGGTCTGGATTTTTTTTTTTTTTATTGAGGTTAAGCTACCTGACATTATTGCCTAGTTCTTAGATATACCCAAAGGGAGAGAAAGCCAAATGCCAGGGGATATTTATAGCCCAGTATAATGGCTTCTCTGGATCTAAACAATCTTACACCCACTGGTGTTCAGTAGCTGAGCAGCCATACTGTTTCTGTGCCGTTGGAGGAGGGGTCAGTTCTGAGATGAAAGTTACAGTTGCTTAAGGTAACTGGATTATGTGGTGGGTTAGTAATGGTGAGATAAGAGGATGAAGGATAAGTTCTGTGTATGTCAAGCACAGTGCAGTGTCTTTTAATAGACCTCTTTGTAGCCTCCCCAATAGCCATCACCATCCTCTCCTTCCTGGCCCCACAGCCACCTGCCATTGAAAGGCTGAAAATGCCAGAAACCTGATTCCTCAGGCTCCCCTGTAGCTAGAACATGTGACTGACATTTTGGCCAATGAGGCCCAAGGAGAAGACTGCTGGGGACTTCTAGGAAGATTTTCTTACCCAGTAAAATGTGACAGAGAGTGCTTCTTTCATTAAACATTGTCATGTCTACATGCAACGACTCGAACTGTAGCAGCCATCTTGTGAGCATGAGGAAGCAAACATAAGTCCAAAGTCAAAAGACCCCAAAGATGTCAGAACAGAACTATGGAAAGAACCTGAGCACTTGATGATATTGTTGAGTTGATGAAACAATTCTGGAAAGGACTTACCCCTGAAATTTTAGCCATGTTAAATAAATCCTTTTTACTTGAATATTCTGTGACTTGTAGCATCCTACACTCCTTTAGTCTTCATGAGAACCCTAGGATGATTGTGTTCTTGTCCTCATTTTACAGGCGGTATAAAGCTCTCATTCTCAGGTACTTCAGACCCCATCTTGTGCTTGACCTGCTCCCCTGCCCTCCTCCTCCCATAAAGTGCGCATTCTTTGCTGGTCTGCACCAGGACTTCCTCTAGAAGTCTGGAATGCAGTTTACTTCTCCCTGGCCTGAGCCTACCTTCTGGACCTGGCCCTGGCCTAACCAGCATCCATGGGTAGCCTCTGGTCAGCACACTTCTCTGCACATCCAATGACTCTGGGCTTTGTCCACCACCATCTCAACATTCTTGGCTCATGGCCGAATCAAGCTGCTTCCCTTTGCCTTGGTGATCCAAAGAGATCACTCCTTATAAACATGATCTGTCTCATGAATCATAGAATCACCTGATTTCCTAACCCCTGCTTGGCAAGACTTCATGATATTAAACCTCATTAATCCTTGTTACATCCCCAGAGAGGGGTGGTTATTTATAACCTTACACCGGTACAAACTCAGACACATGGGCCCCACAGGTATTTTGCTGCTTGGATGGAAACATTGCTATTGTAAGAACCAGGCTCCAGGTCTGTAAAAACAGGCAGGCATCCCAGGCTTCACTGATTACCTCTTAGGAAGCTGGATAGGGGAGATTTCACAATATTGGAAAATCACTGGGGTCAAAACTAGAAGGAATGTTAAGGGTCATTTACATTAATTCCCTATAGACTACTTGAGGCCAACAACTTCTGTTTTATGCATATCCCTAGGCCCTGGGCTTAACACTTAAAAAATATCTGGAGCATGAGCCGTCCCAGGGAAATCACGTACATTGTCCAAGCACCACAGCAAATGACAGTGGACTCCTGGCCTCAAGGTCAGGACCCTGCATGGGATGCTGGTTTCCATCTCTGATAAAATCAGTGCTTTGTTGGACAGGAAGGATGAAAACCTTCAAGAGGCATTCGATTCCAAAGATGACTCTAATCCACAGGCAGCCCTAACCACTGGATCTCCTGGCAAGAGGGCTTTTAGGGTGTAAACCTGACAGAAAGAGATTGGTAACTAGAAGTCTTTATTCATTCAAAAAGCATTGACCTAAATTGTTTATCACTGTGAGGTGAGATTTGCGAAGACCTTGTTAAAATTTTTGTCCAGGGACGTATGAGAGATAAAAGGGTTCAGAGGTATCATCTGTTCCTATGGTCACCCAAGGATGGAGTGTTTTCAGTGGATCTTTAGCATTGCTGATCCAGGTAGGAGGCAATGAGGGAGGGCCCTTCAAGAAGCCAAATCCATTATCACCCAGTTTTGACTCCAAAACATACCCCAAACCTGACCACTTCTATTGTCCCCAACCTAATCCAAGCCACCACTACCTCTCACCTGGACGACTTCATGAGCCTCCTCAGAGCGCTACCTTCTCCCTTTCTTCTCTCCTTCTTGCCCCGCCCAGCTTCCCATCTCCCTTCAATGGAATTCAAAACCACTTCCCACAGCCTATGTGTCCAAACATGAACTGGCTCCAGCTACATTCTGTCACCTCCTCTCCTGTCACCTCTCCCTTGCTCTCTGTCTTCCAGCTACACTGTCCTTGTTTACAACTATTGAAACCTACTGGTTTTCCTCTGCTTGGAGATCTCTTCCTCCAGATTTCCCTGACTCCACCTTGTCATTCAGGTGTCAACACAAACACCACCACCACCCCCTGACCCACATTGTTAGAACTTAATATGGTCAGATCTTATCTAGTTTGACTTGGTTATATCATTTTTGTACTAGAAGGTCTATGGCATGAAGGTCCTTATCTGACCAAGTTTATCCCTGCCTCCCACACTTAGAACAGTATCACATCATCATAAGTGTTTAACAAATAGCTATTGAATGAGGGAATTCTCTGGGGTTCAGTTATATCCCAGGTCAAAATGTGATCTCCAAATTTCATGCAGTAAAACTCGTACAAAACCTATAACATTAATAAAGACAATGATGTAATATGTACAGCAGAGACTCATTAAACATTCTGCCTGCCTCTAATATTTCCCAGGCCTTTAGGGCACTCATTAGGCGGATTCTGAATGAGATTTGTTAGAAATCACACGTGTCGCTTCTGAGTGGGTTTCTACTATCTCTTCTCCTACTGCTGCATGTTCCTCTTACTTTTTTTAATGTTTGTTTACTTTTGAGAGAGAGATAGAGTCAAGCGGGGGAGGGGCAGAGACACGGAGACACAATCTGAAGCAGGCTCCAGTCTCTGAGCTGTCTGCACAGAGCCTGATGCTGGCTCGTATCCACCAACCGTGAGATCATGACCTGAGCCAAAGTTGGACACCTAACCGACTGAGCCACCCAGGTGCCCCTGCATGTTCCTCGTAGTGTAGCTATCAAGTTGTGGGTCCCTGAGTGTCTCTGTAACACAGCCCTCTTCCTCTCCCCTCCACTGACCCTCGGTGGGGGCTTGGCTTGAATGAGAAGTGAAGTTCATTGAGTAAATCCACGGGGCTTCAGCAGCTAACAGCATGAGCTCAGACTGCCCACCAGGACCTGTGCATCTATTATCTCATTTACTCTTCACAATATCTTATAAGGTAGATCTGATTATTACTGACATTTTATAGACATAGAGGAAACTAAGGGACAGAGAACTGGAACCACTTGCCCAAAGTCACACAGTTGGAAAATGGTAGAGCTGTGATTTGAATCCAAGCTGTCTGACCCTAAAGCCCAGGCTTTTAATCACTGAACTGTATGTTTAAGGAACATTCTATCTTAGGGAGTCAAGTTTTTCAACAGTAAAGGTAAAACAAAATCCTTTGCCTTTAAGAAGTCTCTCCCTAATGGTCATAAGAATAGATCTTTGAGATGAAACCAATTTAAGGAGATGTTATTCCTGACATGCTTCTCTTTGTCTTGTAATAAGCACTAATTGAATGATGTTGCCAGCAGGTCTGCTTTATGGAGCCAGTCTGCTATTACACCAACTAATTTTAAAATGTATGGATCTTACTGCTTCAGACCTGAGGCCATATTGATTCTGGAATATGCACCACTAATTGCTGAGAGCCTGATGCTGGGAAGAAAATAAAAGAAAAAAGCTCTCCTGTCAATATTTGTTACTAACCTTGACAAATAAACATTTTAAGTGATGGTGACTTTTTCCTCTTTTAAGGCTTTAATTACTGGCTTGCACACACTGCAATCATTTTGTTCTTGTTTGTGTTTAACAGTCTGTAATCCATTTTAATTATATTCTTTGCTTATCAAGATTAGACTCCTGAACAAGGATAGAACAGAATTTAACTTCTGCCTCTCCCCTTCCCCCCTTCCTTGTCCAGTGCCTGGGAAATCTTTGGGGATTTGACAACATCTTTTTTTTTTTTAATTTTTTTTTTCAACATTTATTTATTTTTGGGACAGAGAGAGACAGAGCATGAATGGGGGAGGGGCAGAGAGAGAGGGAGACACAGAATCGGAAACAGTCTCCAGGCTCTGAGCCATCAGCCCAGAGCCTGACGCGGGGCTCGAACTCACGGACCGCGCGATCGTGACCTGGCTGAAGTCGGACGCTTAACTGACTGCGCCACCCAGGCGCCCCGACAACATCTTAAAGATGAAACTTATTCTTTAAGCTTAAAGCCAACAAACAAAACCATTAAAAGGAAGTTTCTCTCTACCTTTTCCAATCTGTCAGTCCTTTGACTAAAGGCATCAGACAAATCTCCTTCCTCTATTAAATTTAGAATGTGAAACTTGTCAAACATTTTGAGAAGGGATGTGCAGTGGGGAAGGAAGGAGACATCTAGGGTGAGAACATTTTTTTTTTCTTGACCTGGATGGTGAGTACAGCGGTGTTTGCTTTGTAATAATTCGTTGATCTCATGCATTTATATTCTGTGCACTTTTCCATATATGCGTCACATTTTTATGAAACATTATGTAAAACACTGAACATAGCTGGGTTTTCAGGGTTGTTTTGAGCTTTTGTTAAGGGCAACCACTTACAGACAGTTGCCATACACTGAATGTTTATGTCCCTCCAAAATTCAGATGTTGAGTCCTAGTCCTCACTATGATGGTAGTTGGAGGTGAGGCCCTTTGGGAGGTGATTAAGCCACAAAGGTAGAGCCTTCATTTATGGGATTAGTGCCCTAATAAAAGAGACCCCAGAGAGCTCCCCCGTCCCCTCTCCCAGGGAGAGGTGAGAGAGGGAGACACAGAATCAGAAGCAGGCTCCAGGCATTGAGCTGTCAGCACAGAGCCTGACGCGGGGCTCAAACTCATGAACCATGAGATCATGAGCTGAGCCGAGGTCTGGTGCTTAACTGACTGAGCCACCCAGGGAGACTTATTTCCTTAAAAAAAAAAAAAAAATTAGCAGTAAAACTGTCTGTCTCACTTTTTGAACAATGAGCTTGAAATCTGTCTCCTGCTCTAGGGAGATTAGGAACATGAATCATTTACCTTCGGCAAAGTACAAAGACAAAAAAAAAAAAAAATATCACAGCCACCAACTAAATATTAAATTACCCATACCATGTTAAATACTTTATTTTTTTATTTTTTATTTTTTTTCAACGTTTATTTATTTTTTGGGACAGAGAGAGACAGAGCATGAATGGGGGAGGGGCAGAGAGAGAGGGAGACACAGAATCGGAAACAGGCTCCAGGCTCTGAGCCATCAGCCCAGAGCCTGACACGGGCATGTTAAATACTTTAAATGGCACCATGATGTTTGTTTAGCTGAGTCGGCCAGAGCCACTTCTCCTTCCCCAGATTCCTGCAGCTGCTGAAAGCCCATGTCAGCCAACCAAAGCCTCCTGTCTGATTGTGAAGGTTGGTGAGGAGGTGCTCTCTTTGCTGTTTGAAGAGACAGGTTGGGCTGGTTGTTGAAAGGAGGGTGGATTGGGGCACCTGGGTGGCTTGGTCAGTTAAGCATCCGACTTCGGCTCAGGTCATGATCTCGTGGTCCGTGGGTTCGAGCCCTGTGTCGGGCTCTGTGCTGACAGCTCAGAGCCTGGAGCCTGTTTCAGATTCTGTGTCTCCCTCTCTCTGTGACCCTCCCCCATTCATGCTCTGTCTCTCTCTGTCTCAAAAATAAATAAATGTTAAAAAAATTAAAAAAAAAAAAGAAAGGAGGGTGGAGGGGCTGGGATTCCTTTCCTTTCTCCTGGGTAAGCCCAGCATGGGTAGTGCTAAGGTGAAGCAAGTAAGGGGGTAATGGTGTAAAAGTCAAGGACCCTGCACTTGCCCAGTCCTGAGAGTGAGCAATGCCTCTGTAATTTATGTGCCATACAGCTGCCCACCCTCACTTCTGTCCTGCAGCCCAGCCAGAAGTTTGCTGCAGACCCACTAACAGAACTCCCAGGTTCCCAAGAAGCAGAGCCTCTGAAGCCAGGTCCAGAGTGAGGACAATGGAGACCCACGGCTGTGTTACTGAGGTCCTCAGAGCCACAGAACCTGGACTGGAACCCAGGTCCTCTTTTCTAGTCCTGTGACGTGGGGGCATTCATTCTACTTCTCCTCTGTTTCCTCATCTGTAAAACATGAGGGCTATTAGAGTGCTTTTCTTGTGATGAGCAGTAAAGGGGTTATGGGTATAAAAACCCTTCAGAAATTGTGAAGCACTACATAAAAGTTGGCTATTACTATTAATTTTACATTAATATAAATAATGAATTGCAGTTTCTGATTAAGTGGTGGGAAAAATTCCTACATGTGATTATTTCCCAGATTTCTTCTCCTCTATTTGCATATTAAGCCCTGAATTTGCTTTCTATCTTCCTCAAAAGGAAATATTATTTCATGTTATGAGAGAGATCATGCTAATTTCATATTAAGGAGATGGAAAGAGGTGCTGGGGAATAGAGAGAGAGAGAGAGAGAGGGAGGGAGGGAGGGAGGGAGAGAGAAACCACATGGGTGTACTGGGGGAACAGAGAGAGAGAACTTTATTAAATATTGTGATAGATTTTGATGGAGCTTTGATGTTCTCTAAGAAATGCACATGTAGGATTTTAGTTACATTCTTGTTTGTTGGATTATGAATGTAACACTGTTCTTAGCCTGGACCACATGGGTCTCCAAACATATAGGGAAAATGAACATAATAGCCAAGAGTGGTTAGTAAATTCTGTCTCCCAGCTCAGGATGTTCAAGGTCAAATCTATAACAAAATGAGATGAATTACCCAGAACCAAGTGACAGGCACTGGGAGTTTTGCAGAGTGGGATGGTGGAACCAATGACTATGCATGGCTGAGGAGAAATCTCCAATCGCTACCTCCATCCAAGACCTTCCACTGTCCATGAGAACTCTCAAGGTCACGTTTAAACAAAATCAGTTTGCACTTTTTGCATAATCAATTTTGTGGCAATGACGGAAAATTCTGAAGGGGAAAAGAAAATCACAACCCTGACCAGTTTTCATTCTTGATCTGTGATTCAGCTCAAGAGGATATTTTTAACCTCTTCTTGTCACTATGAGCAAAAATTGGAAAGATTTTCTCACAGCTGGACTGAGGACTAAGGTCTGGATGTTTTCAGACCAAAGGAGTATGTTTGGGGAAAAGAAAGAAATGGCCAAATGTTTCCGCAGCCAATGATGACAGGCACTCTTCACCCTGCAGGGCTTCTGTCACTGCCCTCCATGTGTCAAGTAAGGACACAGCCCAGCCTCACTTGGGCATAAAGAGTGAGTTACAAAAGCCTGAGCTCCAGAAGGGGAAAGAAGTTATTCCCCAAGACTGAATTTTAATTGTGCTGTCTGAGCTGTTAGACATTAGATCATACTCCAAGAGGCAACAGTATTTTGATTAAGCATCTTTATCATTTTGGTAAATTCTTTAGTTCTTTGTCTTCAATGTTATATGCAGACCTCAGATTTACATCTGAATTTACATTCTTCCTCTAGAATTTGCCCTTCCTTCTGGGGTCTCCCTCCTGGTCAGTGGTACCTGGTAAAGTCCAGTGCTCCTACCTGTAAAATAGACCCCACATCCAGCTCTACCTTTCCACCCTCACATCCCTGGCTCAGGTCCCTGCCCATCTCACTAGGGCTCTCATGAGTCTCCTAAATGACTTCTATTTCAATTCCCAAGCCCATCTTCCTCCAGACACAGGAGCCACTGTGGAGAAGATCACGTCCTACCCACCCCCACCTCAAGTCCCACAGCTCCTGCTCCTGGTATGAGGGCTCTGCCTGCTCTGGTCCAACTTCTTCCTCTTGCCCCTGTCCTCCCTCTAACTGTACCCCATGTAGTGTCTTAAACATGGATTTAAATTCCCACCTTATTACCTTTGATCTTAGTTTTCCCATCATTCAGGGTGCTTTCCATGCCCCCCACCCCATGCTATGGCCTTTATTTCCCTCCTTAGCAAATGCCAATCAAAATTCCAATGCCCAGCTCCAAAACTACCTGCTCCATAAACTCCTCTCATTTCAGCTAGAATGAATCTCCTCTTGTTGTAGGATTCCAAAAGCCCTCTATTAGTAGTTTTCATTAATTTACAATTGGTAATTTAAGTATGGAGAGAACCCTGGAGCTTATAGGGTCCTTCCAGATAACTCATCTTATTTGATTATAACACAGTGAGACATGTTTTACAAATAGGAAACT
Source organism: Puma concolor (assembly GCF_028749965.1). Classification (NCBI taxonomy): domain Eukaryota; kingdom Metazoa; phylum Chordata; class Mammalia; order Carnivora; family Felidae; genus Puma; species Puma concolor. Next base: position 15,863,700 of record NC_141672.1, on the reverse strand, counting down.
GGACAGGGCTGAGGGCTAGGAGCAGGTTGGTGGTAAAAATGTGCCAGAGACTGCTACTGATGCATTTTCCCCTCCTGTGATGATAGAATGTCTTAGGTGGGAACAGGACCACTAAGCTAAAAATAAATTTCTCACACTTCTTGGCAGGCAAGTGCGCCCATATGTCTACATTTTACCCAATGGGATATAAACAGGAGTGATGAGCGTAACTTCTGAGTCCTTGAAGCAAGGACTTCCCTTCCCTCATTCCTCCCCTTTGCAGGCTGGAATGTAGACATAAGAAGAGCCAGAGCACTGTTCTGGGCAAGGTGGAAGCCACATTTAAGGATGGCAGAGCAACAAGACAGAAGGAACCTGGGCCCCTGATGATTGCAGGGCCACCATACCAGCCCCAGACTACTGCTTAGGACTTTAAGTGAGAGAAATAAATTATCGTGTTGTTTAATCCGTGACTAATGTAGCCCATTGTTATAGCAGCTAAAGTGAGTTTAGCCAGTATAACTTGTCCAAACTTTTTGGGTAATTGATGGTAGAGTAAGATGCTAGAACCTGTGCTCTTTCTGGTAGAGGACACTGCATACATTTATCACAGGTCATTTTTGTCCTGGAGGCACACTTTTTCTTTCTCTTCACCCCCTCCATCTTTGCCTCATTGTAAGCACCTTGCTCACTTGTTACAAGAATATTTACTGAGCATCTACAATGTACTAGGCACTGTTTTAGGAGTTGAGGGTACTGTAGTGAAGAAGACAGATTATATCCCATTCTTGGGGAGCTTACATTTTAGTGGAAGAAGACTACAAACAAACAAATAATATACAACATGGCCAGTGGTGGTAAGTGCTATAAAGACAAACTGGGATGGTGTGCTAGTGAGTAAGCCAGGGCAAGCGGTGGCTGCTTTATCCAGAATGATCACAGAAACCTCTCTAAGAAGGTCATATTCCAGCTGAAACCTGAATGATAAGGCAACCATGTGAGAATCTCAGCAAAGACCATTCCAGGCAGAGAGAGCAAACAGTAAGAGCAAAGTTCCTGAGGCAGCAACAAAAGTGGTTTTCTGGAAGAGCTGTGAAAAGACAGGAACTTTTAGATACCCTCCAAGTGTTCTGCATGTATCAGATGTTCAATAAGTGTTACTGATGATGAAGTGAACACGTTGGACAGGACTCATCTCTCATGCTTGGCATCTAGACGTCTTTCCAGCTGTGCAGCACTCTAGAGCACAGTGAGGTCTGGACTTGCCCAGAATTTTCAGGGACGTGACCACTGGGTGACCCTGTTTTTCTTACAATAGCTGCAATGGTGCGAGATAAAAGTTCCTTCTTTCATTTGGAAAATTTCCAACACATATCAACTCACATGGATCTGCTCTATCTTGTTCAGAGGGCTTTGAATTTTGCTTCAGCCTAAGTATCCTTATTTCTACAAATATGCTCTGTAACAAGCCATCCCAAAACTCAGTGGCTTTGTTTTCTTGCTTTACTGTATTTGTTTTCTTGCTTTACTGCTCTGCAGGTCAGCTGTGGCTCTGCTGGGCTTACCTAGGAGAGTTGAGGCTTTGACTCGGGCTCATTTCAAATCTCCTACTCTACAGTCAAATCCACACAGACCCAGAGAGATGTGCTGCTGGTGAGACCACGTAACTGGTTGGTGTGAGAACCTATGAAAGAACCAGTTCTCCTCACTTCCAAATGAGCCTTCTGACTAAGAACACACTGATAAAACAAACACTGAGAAAAGGCGTCTCGTTAATTCCCACTGTCTTAGGTTGAGTGGCTAACCAGGACATGCTTCCTTACAGCAGGTAGCAGAGATACAACAACACAAGCACATTGAAGGCCTCTGCTCACATCAGGTCTGTTAGTAGACATGATCAACATTCCATCAAACGAGTCACATGGCCAAGTCCAATGTCAATGGGGCAGTGGTGACACATCCCTCCTCCACAGTAGGAGGGGGAGGAGCGTGATGTTTGCTCCCCAGGAGTCCAGTCTGTGACAGCATGTATACAATTTGGTTTTGCTCAGATTTGGAAGTTTAATCTTTAGCCAGAGATTTCAATCACATGCTTCTCCATGGAGACTTCCTCTCTACTCTCTGAAAGTAAAAGAAAAAAGAAGAAGAAGAAGAAGAAGAAGAAGAAGAAGAAGAAGCAGCAGCAGCCTTTACTTGAGGGGCTGGTGGTTGTAAGAGGCAGATGGGGAGCAACCCTTTTCATCAGCTGCTGAGAGGACCTCAGAGCCACACCAAAAAAAGAACTTTCCAAACTGAACAATACAGACCATGCCACATTATGATAAATGAAATAAGTCAGAGAAAGACAAATACTGTACGATCTCATTTACACATAGAATCTAAAAAACCTCACCCAAAAACAGAGGGTCTGGTAGTGGTTGTCAAGGGGTGGCAGGTGGGAGAAATGGGGAAATCGGGCCAAAGTTCCAGTTGTAAGATTAGTAAGTTCTAGAGATTATAGCTGAAAATTCTGTATTATATACTTAAAAGCTGCTAAGAGAATAGATCTTAAATGTTCTCACCACAAGATAAAATGGTAATTATGTGATGGGATGGGGGTGCTGGCTAAGGTTATGATGGTAATCATTTTACAGTATAGAAGTGTACTAACTCAACACATAGCACACCTTAAACTGACACAATATTATATCTCAATTATATCTCAATGGCTGGGGGAAAAAAGGCCATCCCTAAATGGGGCAATTTACAAATTGTAGCAATCAACACTGCCTGTTAGTGGCAGGGACTTGAGACTGTCTTAGTTAATATTTGCCATAGGATCTGCTCTGCATCTCTAAGAATCTGGAGATAAATGTGTTGTTACAGCAAAGTAAGTGAGTTAACTGTAGTGAGGGCAAATCACAAGCTCTACAAGGCAGCTTCACTTTTTAATAGGGATGGGGAAGAATGCTCAGTAAATACCAGAAGGGGAATTGATGTGCTCCTGTCTCTTGGTATTTATTTTCTCAGTTTGCTCTTAATTTGAAAGCTCATTTGGGGGTGAGGACACTTAGACTTTTCCAGGATTTCACACTAACTAGCTCTGTGATCTCACTGAATTCAGGTCTCCTTTCTGGACCTTAGTAGGCTTCCATAGCAGCTGTTCCCAGTCTGGGGTGCCCAAGTCCCAGGTAGGTCCCAGCAACAAAGGAATCTCTGCAAGTGCCACTAGAGGGGCTCTCACTCTCAGGTGATTGATCTGGAAGGATTTGCCAAAGGAGAAATTATTGGAGCTGGTTCAGGGACAAAAAAAAAAAAAAGGAGAAGTTCTCATTTAGAGAGAAAGACAAGGAAAAACAAAGGTCATGGTCTGAGCAACTATCATATGTTAGGCAATTCTAAAGGTTTGATATATGTGACCAGACGTTAGAACAATACTATTCCAGCATGAGTTTCAAGTGATGAGCCCATATGATGGATGTCAAGAGCCCAAAGGGATGGGAGAATGATACCTTCCATGTGCCAACTCGCTAACCTATCATGCTACTCTGTTTTCAGACCCCTCAACAGAATAGGAATTTAAATTAAAGTAAGGAAAAGGGCACCAGGGTGGCTTAGTTGGTTAAGTGTCTGACTCTTGGTTTCAGCTCAGGTCATGATCTCACAGTTCATGAGTTCCAAACCCCCTGTTTGGGATTCTCAGTCTCCCTCTCTCTCTACCCGCCCCCCCCACCCTTCTCTCTCTCTAAAATAAACAAACATTGGAGCACCTGGGTGGCTCAGTCGGTTGAGCGTCTGACTTTGGCTCAGGTCATGATCTCACAGCTTGTGAGTTCGAGCCCCACATCAGGCTCTGCGCTGACAGCTTGGAGTCTGGAGCCTGCTTCAGATTCTGCATCTCCCTCTCTCTGTGCCCCTAGCCCACTCACATTCTGTCTCTGTCTCTCTCAAAAATAAATAAACATTAAAAAAATAATAAACAAACATTAAAAAAAAGGTAAGGAAAAAGGTGAGAGGATTTTTTAGCTGCCTCACCAAGTCTCCAGGGGGAGGGATACAGGTATCACCTTCTGATCCCAAGACAAGGGCTTTGAAATGTTGGAGCCCCAGAGGACTGGGGCCTGGCTTATGTCCAAGAAATCTTATGTGTCCCTGGGTGGAGGATGGTGTTCTCCCCTTTCAGGATGAATGCTGATGGAATGCCCTGGTGGGGGTGCAGGACATGGTTGCCATGTTGGATTGGTCATCTCCCAAGGAATGGTCAGAGCAGGGGAGAGAGAGTGCTTCCCCACAGAAGTAGCCATACTAGAGAGTTACCATGACAGCAGAGCACAAAAATTAAGGCCATCAGTAGATAACTTTGTCTCTAAAACTGCACTGTCTTCTAAAGACAGAGCTGCCAGTGCACAGCTATGGGCTAGGAGGGACCGCCCAGAACATAGATGTATCAGCCTGAGCCAAGGGGGCTGCAGGAGACGGGGCTCAGCAGGATCTCTCAGAAAAGACCAGAAAGGTACTGCCAATAAGAGCCAGCCTTGACCATCATCAAGCCCAGAGAGAATTGAGTCACCCAGAAGAGTGCATGCTGTCCTCTCCCATAGCTCTCCTCCCTCCCCCAGGAGAAGCCCAAACTGCAGTAAAGAGTGGATGAGGAGGTGAGCAGAGAGCCAGAGGGAGGAGGGGTCAGCAGTGTCCCCCTTCCCCCACTGCAGGGGACAGCTTAAAGTACATCTGAGCTCAGGTGAACAGCTTAGAGCATTCTAATTCCTGAACTTGGATTCCGTTTGAGACTTAACATCATTATAATACTCTATTATTCAAAGGTGAGCATAAAAGTCAAGTGATTTGCTACAATAGGTAGGGGAGGTTACTCCTACTGAATAAAGTATAAGGGGTGTGGGAGACAAAAAACAAAGGGGTTTTGTTAGATCAGTAATAATGCTTATTCCACATTCCAGGTGCATGTGCCTTAGCTCACTCAGGGCTCACTTTTCTTTAAGACTGAGCTTCCCAGGGGTGTTTAGGAAAAACCTTCCTGGGCATGTTAATGGTATGCTGGGGAATAGATGTGTTCCCCTGAGGAAACGAGTTTGTTCACTAAACAAAATTCAACTGGCTTCTTTATCACAGGACTTCTCAGAAACTTTAATATGCATTTTGGACTTGCAAGAGGTAGGCTTCATAGCATTTCCCACATTGATTTCGTCACACGTTGTTTTTACTGCATGTATGGCGATGGTTCAATGAAAGGACTGAAAAATGCTGCCCTATGACACAGAATACGATGTCTATTTGGTTTATGAAAGATGTTTTGGTTGCATCTTATTTTCAAAGAGTAGAGACGCATATCCAGGTCACCTTGGGAGATGATGATTTATTAACAGGATAAACATGGAAATAAAGAAGTCAAAAAACTGGGACAAAATTTGGAAATTGGAAGGTCATTCAATAGACAATACAACTCTTTGCCAATAATTTCTTACATATGACACCAAGAGGAGAGGCAAAAAGAAATGGACAAACTAGACTACATCAAAATTTCAAAGTTCTATGCATCAAAAGACAACCAGCAGAATGAAAAGGCAACCCATGGGAGAAAATATTTGCCAATCATATCTGGTGAGGGGATAATATCCAAAAAATATAAAGAACTCCTACAACTCAACAATAACAAAACCAAACAATGCAGTTTTTAAAATGGACAAAGGACTTGAAAAGACATTTTTCCGAGGAAGATATGCAAATGTTCAAATGTCCAATAAGTACACAAATCAGCATCCTGTCACAATCCAATCAGCCCAGGCCAGCATGGTGGTATTATATGGTATAGAAAATAGCTAGAATGTACTATGGCCGAAATGGCTAGTTGCTTGATAAGGGTGCCAAGGTAAGATTTTTCTTTTCCCAGTGAATTTTCCAAAAACAATGCTGGAACTACTGGATATCCACATGCAAAAGAATTAAGTTGGACCCATACCTGACAAAAATTAACTCAAAATAAATATAGACCTAAATGTAAGGACAGAAACTAAAAATCTCTTAAATTAAAACAAAGGCATAAATATTTGTGACCTTGGATTAGACCATGGTTTCTTCTCTATAATGTCAAAAGCACAAGAAACAAAAGGAAAAATACATCACTTGGACTCAAAATTAAAAACTTTTAGGTTTCAAAGGACAACGACCAAGAAAATATCCACAGAAATGGGAGAAAATATTTCCCAAATTGTATATCTGATAATAGACTTGTATCTAGAATATATAGAGAACACTTTCAATTCAACAATGAAAAGACAAATAACCCAGTTAAAAAATGGGCGAAGGATCCAAACAGATACTTCTCCAACAAAGAAAAATGATTAATATGCAAAGATGTTCAACATCATTAATCATCAAGGGAATGCAAATCAAACCCACAATACTACCTCACATACACTAGCATGGCCAGCATTAAAAGGACAGATGAAATCATTGGCAAGGACATGGAGGAAATCAGAACCCCCATATGCTGCTGGTAGAAATGTAAAATGACCAGTTCCTTTACAAAACAGTCTGACAATTTCCCAAAAGATTAAGCATAGAGTTACCACATGACCCAGCAATTCTGCTCCTAGGTATACACCCAAGAGAAATGAGAACACATCCACACAAAAAGTTGTTTGCAAATTTTCATAGCATTATTCATAATACTCCAAAAGTGGAAACAGCCCAAATATCCATAAATGAATAAACAATTGTGACATACCCATGCAATGGAATATTATTGGACAATAAAATGAAACAAAGTACTGATACATGATATGACATGGATGAGCTTTGAAAAGATCATACTAAATTGAAGAAGTAAGCACAAAGGACTTCATATTGTGGGATTCAGAATAGGCCAATCTACAGAGGAGGGAAATAGATTAGTGGTTGCCTGGGGCTGGAGGGGCTAGAAGGGAGGGAGTGAGGAATGGGTAAGGGTCATTGGGGTTTCTTTTTTGTGAATAATAGAAATGTTCTAAAACTGCGAAGATTGATGCACAACTATGTGAATAGTTTGGAAGGCAAGACTGCCTGAAATAAAAGCTTCTACAGGAATGAAGGGGGAGAGGATATGGGAGGGGTGATCCAGGAACAGACTATGGACAGTTGAGGAAGTTATACTTTATTCTGCAGGTAAAAAGCCAGGAGATACGAGGATGAAAGGAATACTAGGGAAAGATTAATCAGTACATACACTACGCTGAGTGGTTAAGGCAAGCTAAATTTGCCCAGTGGGAGAAGAGAGAACAAATATAATAATGAGCTCAGATATCAACTGTTCTAGCCACATGGCTTAAGTCACAAACTGTCCTCAAATGGACTCGGAGAATCCTCAAAGAGGCCAATAAGATCAAGACACATTTATTTACACAAATGTGTAGAGAAGGGGGTGTTTTCATTAGACAAAATGATCCATCCTCTCAGCCCATCCCCATCATGGCCTCATGGGAGACAAATGGCTTACAGCCTATCCTAGAACGTACCCATCACACAATAGGTTTCTGGCTGACTCTTTGCTGGTCTTAGAAGGAATCTAGGTTTTAGCCACACTGACTGGAGTGAGGTGATAGCTCAGTGTGGTTTTTATTTGTATTTCCCTGATGAGGAGTGACATGGAGCATATTTTCAGGTGTCTGTTGACTAGGAATTTACCCAAGGGATACAGGAGTGCTGATGCATAGGGGCACTTGTACCCCAATGTTTATAGCAACACTTTCAACAATAGCCAAATTATGGAGAGAGCCCAAATGTCCATCAACTGAAGAATGGATAAAGAAGTTGTGGTGTATATATACAATGGAATACTACTTGGCAATGAGAAAGAACGAAATATGGCCTTTTGTGGCAACGTGGATGGAACTGGAGAGTGTTATGCTAAGTGAAATAAGTCATACAGAGAAAGACAGATACCATATGTTTTCACTCTTATGTGGATCCTGAGAAACTTAACAGAAGACCATGGGGGAGGGGAAGGGGAAAAAAAAAGTTACAGAGAGGGAAGGAGGCAAACTAGAAGAGACTCTTAAAAAATGAGAATAGGGGCGCCTGGGTGGCGCAGTCGGTTAAGCGTCTGACTTCAGCCAGGTCACGATCTCGCGGTCCGTGAGTTCGAGCCCCGCGTCAGGCTCTGGGCTGATGGCTCAGAGCCTGGAGCCTGTTTCCGATTCTGTGTCTCCCTCTCTCTCTGCCCCTCCCCCGTTCATGCTCTGTCTCTCTCTGTCCCAAAAAAAATAAATAAAAAAAGTTGAAAAAAAAAATTAAAAAAAAAAAATGAGAATAAACTGAGGATTGATGGGGGGGTGGGAGGGAGGGGAAAGTGGGTGATGGGCATTGAGGAGGGCACCTGTTGGGATGAGCACTGGGTGTTGTATGGAAACCAATTTGACAAATTTCATATTAAAAAAAAAAGAAGGAATCTATGTTGCAGTCAGAAACCGGCCCATGTGGGTTGACTATCTAAAAGTAAAGCTGGATTTTTCTATTATTGCTCTTTTTTTCCCCAAGAGCTTCAAAACTCATCTTTTATTTGGGCATTCATTTCTTATAACTTTTTTGGAAAGTGGGTGGATCTAACGGGTATCCCCATATCTCGGTTGGTGAAACCGAAGTGCGGTGCTTAACATGGTTCTTTGGCATGGCCTAGAATAAATTCCAGGTCTCCTGAAGCTTTGACTAGGACAGTTGCACTACAGTGTCTTCTTAGCCAGTAACAATTCAGCTTTGCCCTTGGTGGTGGATACTCAGGTGCTGGGGGGCTCCAATATGGCTTCTGCCTCCTTATCCTCTCTGGGTTCAGTCTCCATACTTCCTCTCCACTGTTTATAAATAAAGTTTGTCCTCTTCCTTGAGCCCTTCGGGAGATTTAAAAGGCCATAATGAAGGTTATTAGATTGCTCAGTACATTGGATTTATATGGTTTACTCTGTTTAAAAGAATTGGGAAGGGGCGCCTGGGTGGCTCAGTCAGTCAAGTGTCTGACTTCGGCTCAGGTCATGATCTCGTGGTTTGTGGGTTGGAGCCCCGCATCGGGCTCTGTGCTGACAGCTCAGAGCCTGGAGCCTGCTTTGGATTCTGTGTCTACCTCTTTCTCTGCCCCTCCCCTGTTCATGCTCTATCTCTCTCTGTCTCAAAATAAAACATTAAAAAAAAAAAAAAAAAGAATTGGGAAGCTCCTGTGATTAGAAGTGGGAGCTCTGGCATCAGACCAATCTGACAAGTCAGCTTGGCGACTCCTTGTGCCCCAGCTTCCTTACTTACAAAATGGGCATTAAAATGCCACCTATGTTACAGGTTGTTGGGAGGCTTAAGTGAGCATGCACGTCAAACGGCACAGCCCTAGACCGAGTACATATGCAATAGCTATATGTATAGCTATTAGCTATATGTATATGCATTAGCTAAGAGAACATAAAAGCAGTCCTCCAATATTTAAATGGCTACAGAAGGTGAGAAATTTGATATGCCAGAACTAAGACAAACAAGCAGATTATCCTCCAAGTACAGAACTTTACAACTACCAGAGATGTCTAGCAATGGAATGAACCAGCTGGAGAGTGAGCTTCTGATCCCTTGAAGTATTTATGCTGAGATCATGAGGACCTCGTGATTCTGTAGCATAGGCTTCAGTCTCAAATGAGCCAATGGACCAGGTAAATTCCAAGGATCTTTTTGCCAGAAAACTTACAAAGGCTTTTCCTCTCTCCTCCCAGTTTAGGCAGTCTATGAATTATGCAGGCGAGAAAAGGGGAAAAAATCCAGAAATGTTCTCTTCAAAGCTTCAAAAGGCCAGAAAGGAGAAAACAGGCAAGTTTTCACAACCTCTGATTAGACCTTCTAACAGAGGCTGGGCTCATGCCCAGCAAGGAAGTCCAGGAATAGGGAAAGCAGTCTGCCAGAGGTCGCAGGTGGACAAGGCAGAGGCCAGTGGGGCTGTCCCTTCCTCCCTGTGCTTATCAATGTCCACCCAAGGAGCCCCCAGCCATTGCCATCCTCTGGAAAGGCAAGAATCGCTTCTGACCAGTGAGGTTTCGAGGACCAGAGGCAGAGCCATCTAATCCCCTTTACCAGCACCATGCCCTGTGAATGGGGAAATCAACCAGCTTCCCACACGTTCAGAACCTTCCCTTCACACGTTCAGCCACCTCTGGAAGGCTGGTTGTCACAACGGGCTATACAGTCAGACTAACAGAGGCTATTCAGAAGAAAAAGTAGAGACACAGGACCTACCCAGGTGACTGCATTTGAAATTGTTTCAACTCTAATGTCTGTAGGGGGATATAGGTTGTCTCTCTCTGGCTGGTCCCCTCTGGCAACAGGAAAGGATGCTTCAACTATTTCACATGGTCCTGGTGAGACTTGCCAACCACGGTGCCTTCTGATCTTTCTGGTCACATGACAGGGTGGGGGAGGGGCTGGCCAATCACACAACTCCATTCTCCTGCCTCCAGTGCTGGATTCAGGAGGAAGGCACGTGGCCCAGGCTGGACCAGTCAGAGCCTTCCACGAATGCTGTGGTAATAGGATTCCCAAGAGAGGGGTATGCTCCTTCTCTGGGAGAGTGGACCACTAAGGAAAGGTTGGCCTTGCTAGGGGGCCATCTCTCCTACTCCATGAAGAGAAAAACTTCCCAGAAGGAAGGCAGTATGGAGAGCCGGAAAAAGGGTGACAGAGCTGTGTCCATACTGTTTAAACACTGGAATCCAGCTATGACTCCAAGCAGTCTAAGCTCGGGCTTCTAAGTTATATGCACAAGAAAAAATTAACTACATTCCTGTCACCTGCAACCAAAACATGAATTTTGAGGGGCCAGCCATTCAGATCATAGTAGTCTTTTTCATAATGGTGTTGAAAGAGAATAGGTTAACCTAGGGCTGAGGAGACTTTTGGTGAAGGTAAATAATAAACACAGAAAGCTGTTGTTTTTCTTTCATCATTCCCACTAGTTACCTAGGATTAGAGTGACTGGAAAAAAAAAAATCCGATTCTAGCCCATGTTGGGTGCAAACTAGGTCTCTGGCATCATATAACTGAGCTAATTTTGAAGGCATAGGTTCTCCTCAATCCTTAAAATAAAAAGCCCCCACACGCCTTGTCAATCATGCAGCCAATTAAGAGGCCTCGAAGTGACAAGCCACCGGATTGTCAAGGTAGATTAAAGACACAGAAGAAGTTTCTGATGGTTGGGATAATTAGACTGTCATCCTGTTGCATGGTCTGATCTATTTGCCTGGGAGGGGGATGTGGAGGAGCCCAGGATGATTCTAACAGGTGGTTTAGTGAACAAACTCCCCTATAACTCTTACCTGCTTGGCCCAGAGCAGGAATTGGTAAGCCAGAGCCGGGAAATGAGTAGAGGGAGGAAGGAGACGGACATTCCTGACAACTAAAAATAGACAAGGTGGACTTTAATCAAGCATCTATTTGCAAACCATAGGTACCTTCTGTAACTCATTTGCCCAGAAGGATTTCTGTGAGACAAGGTTTATTTGGTCAACGATTTAGTTCCTTCTCTTTCCTTGGGGAGCTCTCACAGCCAGATCTGAGCTTTTGAATGTATCAAATTTCAGATCTGATTCCTCCCAGCCAGATCACAGAAATCCCCACAAACATTGATTTCTTACCTTACCCCAAGGGCCAAGAGAGCCCCAATTCAAAGAGACCTGGCAGCTTCCAGAGACCAAATAGGCACGCTGTCCTGAAAGTATATCCAATTAGGTCCCTCCCCACCTATTGCTTTGTGGCAGGGAGTCGCAAAGCTAATGCTGTAAAAATCCCAAATTTATGTGCACGAGGTCCCCACGGGCAAATCTACAGGGGCTACTGGAAACAAAGGAACATGAGGAAAATGGCATTTGTCCATATCTTCTCAGTGAGATCTGTGGGTGGTTGGAGGAAATATTTTAATGTGCTGTTTGCAACAGACATCAGCCTAAATTGCCTTCCTTAGAGTGGGGCTAATAAGCAGCAAGGCTTTGAGCATGCTCTGCTCAGGGAAGGGTTACAGGCATGGGGCCCGAGGGGAATTGCTTTGGTCGACTGACCAGGGAGTGAAGGAATGTGTGCATGTTGGGGGACAGAGAACAGCGGCTTTTCTTTTGCCCCTCCTCCCATAGCAGTGAGCCTTCCCTCCCGTATTAGCTACCTATTGCTGCTGTAACAAATAAAGCTGCAGAATTTTTTCTCTTACAGTTTTAGAGGCCAGAAGTCTAAAATGGCTTTACTGGGCTAAAATCAAAGTGATGACAGAGCAGTGCTATCTCCGGAGGTTCTAGGAGAGACTCTTTCTATACCTTCACCAAATGGCATCTTTTTCGGTCTCCAAAGCCAGTACTGTGGCATCTTCTCTCACTGCTGCCTTCTGCTTCCATCACATAATCTTCTCTTTTGCCTGTAATCTGATCCCCAGCTTCCTCTTATAAGGCCACTGGCGATTACATTGGGTCCACCTGGCTAATTTCCCCCTCTCAAAGTTCCTAATCCAATCACACCTGCAAAGACCCTTATTCCATACTGTGAAACTTTTCACAGGATCCAGGAATCAGGACCTGATGTATTTAGGGGTATTCAACCCACAACTTTTTCTAACACAGAGACAAAAATTATGTCACACTGAGGGGAAGCAGGCATTTCTCAGAGCCTGGTGGTAGGAGTTCAGATTGATGCACGACGGACAATCTGGCGATCTCTATCAAGAGTAAAAGATCCTTTCTCTTGCATTTAGCAGTTTCTTCATCAATTCAGGTTCTAGGAATTTATCACAGAGACAAGCTTGAAAATGAAGATACAAGGATTTGTTTTTTCCAGCATTGTTTATAACAGCCCAAATTTGTAAATCATCCAAATGACCCCAGCAATGGGCTGGTTGGATGAACTAAGGAACATCCGTAGAATGAAACACTTGCAGTTGTAACAGAATGAAGAAAAAGGGATGGATCTGTGTGAGCTCGTATACAAGAATCTTCAATTAAGGGAATAAAATGAGGTAGAAGACAGGGCACAGAGTATTGTAAAAATACAAGGGAAGGGGTGTGTCTGTATGTGTATCTAGAATGTTCCTGAGGGAGACACAGGACAGGTTGTCCTCTCTTGAAGGTATCTGGGAGGGTGTAGGTATAGGGAGAAGTAGTTTAAACCTTTTTACCATAGACATTTATTACTTTTTCAATTAACAATAATTAATGAAAAAAGAGACAGAACAAATTGTTAGCCTGTTCAAGGCACCTACACTTTTTGGTCTTGTCCCCCCAACTCCCCCACCCCCATCACCAAGAACAAGTCACTCCCTCTTTCTCACACACCCCACAGTCTTATATTGGCAACTAATGTCTCCTTTCTCCCTCAAGGCCCTCATGGGTGTCCTTTAAAGCCAAATTAATTTCACTGGGTTTCAAATGGGGATGTGGGGGGCAGGTGAAGACTGAGGAGGGGGCATACATGATTTTCTCTGGTCAAGGGGAGGTGGGGATGGGCAGGAAAAGAATCTTGGCCTAGAGTCTAACACTCTAAAGTTCAAATCCCAATTATGTATGTGATCTTGAGCAAGTCACTGAGCTACTCTGAGCCTCAGTTTCCTCATCTGAAAGATAGGAATAACACTATAACCTCAGGATTATAATGAGAATCAAGATGGAAAGTGAGAATATAGGAGACGATGCTTTGGAAGCTTTACAGCACTGCCCAAGTTAATGCCCTCCTCGGGGATGGTCCTGACTCCACACTCAGACCTCACTGGTGGGCGAATGACATGGATGTGAGGGGTGTAGCCCCCACAGGATTTGAGAGCTGTGCCTTCTGTGTTGCCCAGAATGAGACGCATGGCCTCTGCACTTGGGTTTCTAGTCCATAAAATACAGAATTCATAAAACATAAAGTTAATAGACAAGGAAGTACATGGTTTGATTAACTTTGCAGTACATCAGGAACCTCTTTGAATTAAAAAAAAAAAAAAAAAAGTCTATTTGGAACCCATGGCCTCTTGACTACTGATACAGAATGAGCAATACTGCCCCAACTCAAACATGACCAGTCCTTTTCAGCTCATACACCGAAACCATTGTAAAATCAGAATCAGAGGGAAAATAAATACAAAAGACAGTCATGAAGTGTATAAATCAGTCTAGCTAATGGTCCAAGGGGCTGGGTAAGTGAATTGGAGAAAAAGCCAGAGCCACGTGGGGAAAACGATCTCTGCCCCAGGCCCGTGGATAGGTTCGGAGCTTCCCATGCCTGCTGCTGCTGGGCTGGAGTCCTCTGAGCCCAGGCCTGGGATGCGCGGCTCCCCACCTTACATCCTAGACACAATGCCAGAGCAGGCAGAGATGTCTAGCTGGGCTCCAAAGGACAGAATCTCTTGGAAGCTCCCTGAGCCCATTGTCTGTATTCAAAACAACCCACCAAACTTTTAATAGGATCAACACTGTTTACTTTCCTTAGACTAAATTTAAGGTGAAGAATTCACTACTCCTGGAGTTGACACTACAGTGGTTGTCCTGCACCCAAGTCCTGGCTTTGACATTTACTAACAGGATAACCTTGAGCAAATTTGTAAACTCTCTAGGACTTGATTTCTTCATCTACGAAATGGGTGTAATATCAAGTTTTCTCAATTCCAAGATGGCACTTCGCAACGTTTCTGAAATCATGACACATCTTCTGATTAAAGTGTATATTTTATTCACTACTGCTTCTTTTATTCCCAAAGATTCTTGTAATATAACTGATACTTTTTTCCAACAGCTTCATTAACATTAGCAATTTTATTCACATACCATATAATTCACTGATTTAAATTGAACAGTTCAGTGGTTTTTAATATATTCACAGAGTTATGCAACCATCAGCAAAATCAATGATATTACTCCAAAACGAAGACCAGTACTCCTTAGCTATCATTTCCCACTCTTTTTGTCTCTACAGATTTACTTATTCTGGACACTTCATATAAATGGAGTCATATGATTGGTCTTTTATAACTTTTTATCCTTAGCATGTTTTCAAGGTTCATCCATGTACCAGTACTTGACTTCTTTTTTATTGTCCAATAGCGTTCCATTATATGAATATGCTACATTTTTTTTATACACTCCTCAGTTGGTTATTTCTACTTTTTGGTTTTTATATGAGTAACATTTCTGTGAACTTTCATATACAACTTTTTGTGGGCACATGTTTTCATTTCTTTTGGGTATACAGGTAGAAGTGTCATTGTTAGGCCATACAGTAACTCTATGTTTAGCTTTTTGAGACAATGCCAGACTATTCTCCAAAAAGGCTGCACCGTTTTATATTTCCACCAGCCATGTATGAAGGTTCCAATTTCTCCATATTGTTGCCAACGTTTTTTATTTTCTGGGTTTTTTTTTTAATTATAGCAATCCAGTGGGTGGGAAGTGGTATCTCACTGTGGTTTTGATTTGAATTTTCTTGATGACTAATAGCAGTAAGCATTTTTGCTTATTGGTCATTTGTATAATTTCCTTGGAGAAATATCTATGCATATCCTTTGCCCATTTTTAAATTGGATTGTCTTTTTATTATTGAGTTGTTGGAGTTCTTCATATATTCAAGATACCTGTCCCTTGCCAGATATACAATTGTAAAATTTTTCTCACATTTTTTCACTTTCTTGATGGTGCAAAAAAAAAAAAAATGCACCACTTCCTTTGGTGCAAAAAAAAAATGTTTTTAATTTTTATGGAAACTGATTTACTTCTTTTTCTGATTGTCACTTGTGTTTTTGGTGTTATACCTAAGAAACCATTCCCTCATCCAAGATCACAACAATTCACCTCTATGTTCTTCCTAAGAGTTTTATAGTTTTGGTTCTTACATTTAGGTCTCTGATTCATTTTGGTTTAGTTTTTGTATATGGTGTGAGGTAGAGGTTCAAATCCATTATTTTGTATTTGGATATCTGCTTGTTCCAACACCATTTGTTGAAAAGACTACTCTTTTCCCATTGAATTGTCTTGGAACTCTGTTTGAAAATCAACTGACCATACATATGAGAGGTTTTTTTTAGATCCTCAATTCTATTTCATTGATTTATATGTCTATCCTCATGCCAGTACCATACTGTCTTGATTATCATAGCTTTATAGTTAGGTTTTAAAATCAGGAAATGTGAGTCCTTCTTTTTCAAGATTGTTTTGGCTATACTAGATTCCTTATTTTTCTGTATGAATTTCAGGGTCAGGCTGTTGAAATCTGCAAAAAATGCATCTGAGATTGTGATAGTAATTGTGTTGAACCTGTGGATCAATACAAGGACTAGTACTGCCTTAACAATATTAAGTCTTCCTATCCATGAACATGGGATGTCTTTCCATTTATTTAGGTCTTCTTTAATTTCTGTCAACAATGGTTTTTTGTTTTATTTTAAGAGTATGAATTTTGTGCTTCTTTTTGTGAAATTTATTCCTAACTATTTATTCTTTTTGATGCTATTGTAAATGTAGTTTCTTAATTTCATTTTCAGATTGTTCATTGCTAGTGTATAGAAATGCAATTGATTTTTGTATATTGATCTTGTACTCTACAACTTTGCTGAACTTATTTATTTGTTCTAATAGTTTTTTAATGGAGTCCTTAAGATTTCCTGTATACAAGATTATGTCATATGTATCTTCTTCCTTTGCTATCTGGATGCTTTTATTTCTTTTCTTGTTTAATTGTCCTCACTAGAATCTCCAGCACGATATTGAATAGAAGTGGCAGGAGTAGACGTCTTCCCTTGTTTTTGATCTTAAGGGGAAAGCAATCAGTTTTTCACCATTAGGTATGATGTTAGGGGTGGGTCTTTTATAGATATCCTTTATTGGGTTGAAGAAATTCCCTCCTATACCTAGTAGTTTGTGGGTCATTTTTGTTTTTGTTTTTAGCACTTTTTTCATGAAAGGTGTTGGATTTTATCAAATGCTTTTTTATGTAGACATAATGACGTAGTTTCCTAGAGTTCTCTCCAGTGTTTTGCTTGAGAATAGGTATTTGGGCAATTTCAATAACTTTAGCACAAGGCCCAAGCAAGGAACACCTAAGTTCTACCTAGTTGCTGACCAACTGAGAGGAGATGAGAAACCTTTTCTCATTACACCTTTAACTCTGGCTGGTCCTCCACTTGGACTCCACTTAAACTGTCTTCTAGCAGCTTAAATGAAGTATAAGGACTGATTTCTGTCACCCTGGATGATCAGAGCTTGGCAGATCAAGATTGAGTTTCATGAAATCAGGTCAGATTCTTCCTTTCCCTTTGGAGGAGGAGGTGGGGTAAGGAATGAGAAGTTGCTTTTTTATCCATCTTGACCAATCTCTAATTTTACTCATGGGCATTTGAACCTGGGTAGAAGACATATTCTCAACTGTTTTGTAAGTTTTTCATAGGTCTTCCTTTGTCCATGCAGTCAGGCACTAAACTCTTTAAGGGCAGATACCAAAACCTTAAACTTCCCTTGAACCTTTCACAGAACCAGGTAAACTGTTACAGAGCACAGACTTGATGCACACTAGTAACTTCTGCGTTTTAGCAAAATTTTCGGATGTGAGACTTGACCTTTCCACCACCTAGTGTATGGAGACACCAAGGAGACAGATCCTCAGACAAGAAACTGAGACACAGAGCCATGGGATCACCTGAGTCACTGGTTTCAGCTGTCCTCGTGTGGCTTTATAGCTTCCGATGCACAACATCACAGGAGGGTTTAAGTGAGTGAGTTGAATGTGCTGTTGAAAGAGGAGAGACAGTGTCATGCCAACATCCTTTCAAAACTTCATGAGAAAAGCAAGACTGATAAAAGAGACTTTGTCAATATCCAATGTCACAATACAGATCAGTCCACACAGTATTGCCTGTCACTCCTGAGGCAGTTTGAAAAGAGATATTGACAAAGCATGGCATGATGGCATCATTAAATGGCACTGCCACACCTGCCCCGCAGGATATGACAAACGCCACCCTGGGCTCAGGGAAGCTGCGCTTCCAGGAGTCTCCTCACCAAGTGATGATAATATGACAAAGCTTTTGAGTTAAGACATCTTATCCTAGCCTCCAAACCTTCCCGACAAATTCTGATTGGGGCCATCACTAACACAGAAACCAGAACACATTGCTCACTGAAAAAAAAAAAAAAAAGCAATGGTTCATTTTATTTTGCAAAAATTAAATCCATGTATATCACTTGGCCCAGTTCCTGGTAGGTGTTAAATGCCCAATCCACAGTCATTCTGGTTCTATTAGTATGACCGTTACGGAGCTTTCAGGGTATCCATCTGTGAATCCCAGTTCTCAAGTTGGGCAGTCCTTCAAGTTTCTTTGATCAAGATGAGAAAGAATTTCTTGTTTGTGTTTTAGAGGATGGCTGTGAGCCATTTTGCACAAGCTGTGCCCTGTGCATACAGGTGAAATGAATTACTCACCTGAGTTAACGGCAAGTATGTATGTAGCTCAGGGACTGAGCAAGGCAGGTGCTAATCAATATTCATTTCTGAAAAGCCACCTCAGGTGCTGTTCCGGGTGCTGAGAATACAAATGTGCATTGGCCAGTCTCTACCTTAAAGGAGCTCACAGACGAAGTGGAGAAGGCAGGATACAAACGCACTTCTATGACGGAGTGGCATGAACTGCTCTCACGGAGGGCCTGGCCAAACGAGGTGACATTGCACTGCGCCTGGAGGGATGCATAGTTCGTCAGGTAGACAAGGAGAGAAACTCTGAGAATCTGGTTCTTTATCTGTAATTTGAAAATAAAAAGAACAGCTTCTTCACAGGAAACAGGACAGTCTAATGGCCGAGGGTGTGGAGTCTGAACAGGCCTGGGGTTGACTCTTGCTCTGCCCCCAAGGTTTTGGGAGAATAACAACCACAACTGGGACAATAACAAGAGCAACTAACATTTAAGCCAAAGTCTTAAACATCAAAACATCAATACATTGTCTACACAATAGGGAAGACAATAATTATTAAGTCGGTTTACTTAAAAAAGAAAACACACGTAAGGCATTTGACATGATGCTTGGCTGGTATAAGCACCCAGTAAATGGCAGACAGTCACAGGGGGCTGGGGAGGATTGAATGAAACATAAGGAGAATGATTATTGAAACCAAATCTCTGGAGATTATTCCAGTCAGAGGGACTATCCCATGTAAAGGCAGGGAAACTAAAGACTCTGATTGTTTCTTTCTTTTTATTTATTTATTTTTTTAACGTTTATTTATTTTTGAGACAGAGAGAGACAGGGCATGAATGGGGGAGGGTCAGAGAGAGAGGGAGACACAAAATCTGAAACAGGCTCCAGGCTCTGAGCTGTCAGCACAGAGCCTGATGCAGGGCTCCAACTCACAGACCGTGAGATCATGACCTGAGCCGAAGTCGGATGCTTAACCAACTGAGCCACCCAGGCGCCCTGTTTCTTTTTTTATTATTATTATTTTTAACATTTATTTATTTTTGAGAGACAGAGCACAAGCAGGGGAAGGGCAGAGAGAGAGGAAGACACAGAATCCAAAGCAGGCTCCAGGCTCTGAGAGGTCAGCACAGAGCCCGACACTGGGCTTGCGCCCACAAGCCGTGAGATCATGACCCCAGCCGAAGTCAGATGCTTAACAGACTGAACCACCCAGGCGTCCCAAGCTCTGATTGCTTCTTAAAGGAAGAGTCCTTGAGTGTGGTCAGGATGAAGAATGCATGGTGGGGGGCGGGGAGGGGAGTATTTGAATTGAATGATCAGTCTATCAAAATCCAAAGGTCTTGCTTTAATTAATCAGTTATGTGATCAAACATAAAAACCCAGAAAATCACAAGGGACAAAATTACTGTGACCACAATTCTATTTGAGTGGTGACTTTTAAACATTTTTGAATAATGAAATATTCACATAACTATTAATAACATAACATCAATACATAACATATATAAGAAGTATAAAGAAAAATTTTCAATAACAATACCCATGTATCCCCCACACCCAGATTTAGCAGATGTCACTATTGTAATATTTGCTTTAGATCTTCATTTTTTTTTTTTTAAGAAATAAAATGTGTGTGGGGGGGGTGTGGGGGGGTGGGTGTGTGTTTGAGGAGGGGAGGGGCAAAGGGAGAGGGAGGGAGGCAATCTTAAGCAGGCTCCATGACCAGCTCAGGGCTCAACTTGGGGCTTGGCATGGGGCTCGATCTCAGGATAGACCATGAGATCATGACCTGAGCTGAAACGGAGAATCAGTCACTTAACCAACTGAGCCATCCAGGTGCCCTCAAGAAATAAAATCCTATGGGTACTACTAAACTTCACACTCACTCATGTATGTGTATTGCCCCCCTGTATGTTTTCACACCTTTACTACATGTATGTAATGTAAACAACATATAACATTGTTCTCAGTGTTCTTAGAATTCTACATATGTCATTCCATACTGTATCATTTTACAACTTGCATGTTTCACTGACATTGTTTTCAAGATGGCCCCATGTTGTTAGATGTAGATATGGTTAATTCATT
Source organism: Puma concolor (assembly GCF_028749965.1). Lineage (NCBI taxonomy): Eukaryota > Metazoa > Chordata > Mammalia > Carnivora > Felidae > Puma > Puma concolor. Next base: position 15,843,225 of record NC_141672.1, on the reverse strand, counting down.
TTAACTGCGCTATAGGATTCCCTTTGAGGTTTATACTTGAGCCCAGGAATGCTGCTTCTAAATGTCTCTCCAGGGAAATCTTCAGGTATGTGCAGAAGACAAGAGTCCTAAAGAAGGTCACTGCAGAACAGTTCATAACAGCAGAAAAAGTGTAGAGAAACAGTTTCAGTCATCCATTGCTGTGTAACTTAGTGGCTTAAAACAACAGCGATCACTTATTCTGTTCACGAATCTTCCATTTGGGCGGAGCTTGGCAGGAAAAGATCCTCTTTGCTCCATGTGGCATCAGCTGGGGTGGCTGGAAGGTGAGGGGCTGGAACCATCTGAAGATGCAGTCATTGGCTCACCTATCTGGGGACTGATGCTAGCTGTGTGTCGCCTGGGACCTCAGCTGGAACTGTAGGCCTGAGTTCCTGCATATGGTCTCTCCAAGTGGCTGATTGGCTTCCCCACAGCATGGCAGGTGAGTTCCAGGAACAAGTGTCTCAACAGAACAAGGTGCACATGCATGGCATTTTTATGATCCAGCCTCAGAAGCTATATACCATCACTTATACCACAACTAACTGGTTGAGGCAGTCACAAAGGTCCACAAAGTTTCAAGAGGAATGTCACAGGTATAATTTAAGAGCATATAGGATAGGAAGTATTGCGGGGACCACTTTTGGAAAATACAATCTACTAGCAAACCTAAATGCCCATGGTACGGGACACATGAATACACACAAAAACCTGGTTTCTTTGCTGTTGTTTTAAAATTGTTTAAGTTTATTTTTGACACACACACACACACACACACACACACACATAGAGCATGAGTAGGGGAGGAGCAGAGAGAGAGGGAGATGCAGAATCTGAGGCAGGTTTCAGGCTCTGAGCTGTCAGCACAGAGCCTGATGCAGGGCTTGAACCCACAAACCATGAGATCATGACCTGAACTGAAGTCAGACACTCAACTGACTGAGCCACCCAGGTGCCCCTATTTGCTGTTGTTTTAAAAGCTGTAAAAGGGTGGATATCTTTTTGCAAGACATCAACATAACTCCACGTAGAATAAAAATAATAAAGTGTTTGGGAGGGTGCATATAATAGAGACTTTGCATTTATCTCTATGTAGGATAAAAAGATATTGCTGCCAGACACAGAAAACATCTTCCTTCCATAGAGAACTCTTAGGAACGGGAGAAGGAGAATTCATTTTTAAGGTGGTTTTCTTTTTTCCCCTCATGAATGGCGTGAACAAAATCTCCTGGTTCTAAAAACTGACTTCCACAGAACGGTTGCAAAAACTGTATTTCCCTGAAGGCACAACTTTGTTCTCTCTGGCTCCAGAAAACCCCTAACAGGGACTCTGAATGTCATACACAGCAACACAGTGGTGAAAGTGACACCTGGAGCTACGTAGCCTGATGTGAATCCTGACTCTGCTAGTTGCTCTGGGTGGCCCTAGGCAAGATACTTAACTTCTCTGGGCCTCAGCTTCCTTCTATGGACAGTGAGATGAATGATACCACTTATAACGCTTTTGTAAACACTGTGTTAATTCAGTGATTCTGCTTAGGATTTGACAGTTGCTTTCAAAGTATTACCTGTTACCGGCCCCTTGGTGGTTCCATCAGTCGAGCCTCTGACTCTTGGTTTGGGCCCTGGTGGTGATCCCAGGGTCATGCAATGGAGCCCTACATGGAGTTCCATGCTCATGGAGCCTGCTTAGGATTCTCTCTCTTTCCCTTTTCCCCTCTCCCTGCTTACGTGCTCTCTCTCTAGGGAAAAAAAAGTATTAGCTGTTAGTAGTAGTCACAAGGGAGAGCAGTTCAGAAAGTTGGAAGTAACTTGCACCAAATCCAGATTTAATCATGGTCACCATCCCCAACCCCAAGAGTACCCCCCACCCCCCAGAACCATCCCAGGCCAGATCCTTAACCTTGGGCTCTCACCGCAAAGTTCTTCTTTGTCTCCATTCCTTCGCGTGTGAGCCCTGAAATAGTCCAGACAGGTGGCAGGAATGTTCCTGCGTTCCCATTGCACAGAAGAGGAAGCTGCGCGCGAGCTCCTGCAGGGGGCGCGGTGGCTAAGGGAGCCGCTAAGGGATGAGGTAGGCGTTTTCTTCCCAAATCCCCCAGGTTCCCCTATCTCGCTCAGTAACGAGCGCCTGGTCGCCCGAAGGCTGGGGGTGGGGAAGCAAAAGAGCAAATTACTTAATGTCTTTTGGCGTCATATTCCTTAGCTATATACACTGTCGAACGCCCACAGGGTTCCTTTAGGAGGGGAATTTGGCCCAAAGGCTGACCCAGGGTGAGCCTCTGTGACTGCGAGCTCAGAGTGGGGCTGGGGGCGAGGGGCGTATCCTCCTCTTCCAAGGCCACGGAGCTCGCAGGCAGAGCGCGGGAAAACTCCCACGTCTGGAGCGCGGGCGCTGGGGCGGAGCCATTCCCGGACTCGCGGACCCTGGGCCCAGGCGCCCCGGAAGCCGCCTGGCGGTTGTTCTCCAGGGCGAGGCCCGGTTCCCGCAGCTCAGGATGCTCCTGGCTGCCCTTCACCTGAACTATGTCCATGGTATTCCTCCTTCCCCTGCAGGATCCGAGAGTAAACGCAGAACCTGACCCTGCTCCGCTCGCCAGGGAGCGCGACTGGAAAACGTGCGGCTGGACCCAGCGAGACTCGAACCCGTGGCCCCGTTTACAAGACCAGTGCGCTCTAACCATGAGCTCTGGAGCTGGCAAGGAGACTCTGGCCGCATCCTCCTGCAGATGTGTCCCGTTGGGAGAGGGACTGTGCCTGGCCGAGCTGCCATGCGAGCGCAGGGAGGGGGCACCGCCCCTGCCCCGTCCACTCTGTACCCGGTGGCGCGAACAGCTCCGCAACGGGAGGGCGTACATGAAAACGGGGACCCGGGTGGTGCCGGAGGTGATGCCCCCGCCCGCTGCCCTCCCTCCCTGCAGGTCTCAGGCAGGGCTCGGCCTATCGCCAAGAGTAACCCCCCGAGTCCTCCCAGCTGGCCACATAATTAACCTTGCGCCCTCACCGCAAAGTTCTTCTGTCTCCATTCTTTCACGCGTGAATGTTGCAGGGGTCAAGACAGGTGGCCGAGCGGCGGCGCTTTGATGTTGTGCGGCCACACGGTGGCACTGCCGCACCGCCTGCTCTCAGAGGCGAGGGACGAGGGGCGCCCTGCGCCGCGGAGGTTCTTTCTTGCTGCTGGCTGGGGGGGGGGGGGGGGGGGGGGGGGGGGGGGGGCGGCTAAGACGGTAACCAGGGTGTCTGCGAGGTGCGGAGGCACAGTGAGGGTCATTCCACCACCGCCCCTCCCACGCCCCAAGCACGTGCCTTCTGGACACATTCTCTTGCACTGACCCTGGACCTGAACCCCTTCAAAGGTCTTCTTGGCAAAAGTGCCTTTCTTTACAAACAGGGAAAGTGAGGCTCAAAGAAAGAGGAGTCTTGGCTTTAGTGTCAGCTGAGAAGCCCAGGCAAGCCACTCTCCTGTCCTAAAAAGAAAGGGGGTATGACTAAGGGCAAAGGAAGGACCCACATGAGATTTATGCCTCATCCCGGTCACAGCCCGGCAGGCCGCAGTTAACCTGTTGTACATGTGAGGAAATGAGGCTCAATGTTGGTCAAAGCCACCCTGTTCAGAAGTGGTATTCATCCCGACGACTGTTGCTGTCTAGTCCGTGAACTTCTGCCACAGACCCCTGCCTCCTACATCCGTGGCTTTCAAACACCTTTTTGGTTTTTGACAGTGACCTGCACCTAACTGCAAACACCCTTAGTGTGATGTGCCCTTTCTTTTCTTTTCTTTTAAATTCTATACTATGTCTTTTCTACTTTTCTTTCAATGCTGGGTATGATCTGCTAAAATATCCCTACTCACGAGTGGATTCTTAAAGTTGGAAGATCACTGTCATAGATGCTGGCTGGGCTCTCCCAGCAGTAAAAATCAACGGAAAGCTGTGTATGTATGAGGCCAAAGTCAAGACCAGGTAAAGTTCCTGGGACACCTTGCTTCTCCACCAATCACCTCGAGGTTGTTAAAGGACAGCCAGTGTTAAAGGACAGGCCCTGACTCAGCAGTCTAGGGTGGGACCTGAGCCCTGCATTTCTAACAAGTTCCCAGGTCATGGCTGACCAGCCTCCACTACCTTGCCATCAGTATGTTGCAATGAAAGGACTTCTGAGACCAAATTCTGCTGTACCTTCATTTACTAACTTGTAGGCACAGAAACTAGATTCAGCCTGTTGTGAGGTCCCAATGCTCTGTCCTTTTTGCAAGAAACTTAAGGAAGGGTGCTGTGGCAGAGTGGTAAAAATCCACCGTCCCCTTCTTTCATGGTGCTGGGACTGAGGGTAGGCGGGTGCCATTGAGCCAGAGACCTCATTTCCTGGTCTTCCATTCTGGGTGGATCTGTCAGGAAGTCTAAGCCAGTGGGAAGGGAGCAGAACGGGATATAGAGCCCAACTCACCCAACTTAAAAGGCAACTTAAAACTTACACTCCAAGTTGAGAGCTGACCTGCGTGCACCTGAGCTTCCTTCTTTTCCCTTCCCATGGGTAGGAAGATGCAGAACCCACAACTGAGCTCTGACCCTGCAAGGCAATGCCCTACAGGACGACAGAGCACCAAGATGGGAGGAGCCTGGATCCCTAAATCATTGCCTGGAGCAGAGTTGCCCCATCAGCCCTGATCTCTCACCTAGGGATGGTTATCTGAGAAAGTAATCAACTTCTGTAAGCCCCTCTATTTTCGGGGGGGGGGGGGAGGTGGAGAGCTCTCTTTTACAACAGCATACCCTAACTAACTTAGGTTCAGCTGAGGCAAATGCAGTAAAATTCTTATGGCAGAACCAACCGATTAGGTGACAGGATCCGGGCGGGGAGGGGGAACGTGGGATGGAAGACAGGACCAAAGTTCTGGACCAAAGCATTAGGTTGTAGTGCCACTTTCTTGTACGCATGGAGAGATGCCTGTATATCTTTCTAGCTCTCCGCATGCATTAGCACTGCTCTTTTAGCCAACCCCAAATACCTAATCATTCTTAATTAAACTCTCTGGGGAAGCTTTAGAGCGCAATATTTGAAACTTGGGATTCTTCACATATTTACTAATTAGCACCCTTCAACCTTGGTCTCCACTTAACGTTAACGTACCTACGTATATTCCTCCTACATCCATCCTGAGCTATTTTCAAGTAAACACAGACAGCATCTAACCTTGTATATTCTCATTCAGAGTACTGTGACAGCCCAAGTGGCCATTCACCTCCCTCCCATCATTTCCTTTATTGCATTAAAGAAATCTGGCTCAGGCCCCGTTTCAACATCTCCCTCCACCCAATATCCGCAATAGTCCTCTGGGGAGGACCTACCTTCCTCCTTTTCACCCCATCCCCCATGTCTTGCTCCTTCCAACTCTCTGGCTCATCTTTGAATCTCACGTCCTAGGGTTGTCCCTTCTCTTGGACCCACATCAACACAGAAGTCACTTTTGGTGAGGATTGGTGGGTGATGGGGCTGGGGTGGGGTTAACGCTGAAGTGTGGTGCCCCTAATCCTTTCACATTTAATACTGGACACCCCTATTTGCCGGCCTTCAGCCACCCTCACTCGAGGGTATTGATCACTGGTGAGCTTCCCCCAGCTCCCTTCCCCCTGTGCCGAGCTGCTACTTCTCCTGGGTCCCTTATTGAGGAAAAATAAACAAGTGCTCTCAATTTGTTAAAATACTGGTTTATCCTTTCACATCACCTGTGCCAGAGGGGAGTTTTGTTTAACACAAATAAATACACACGCAAACAAATAAATCCACAAAATAGATCTCTTCCTGTCTGGCCAGCTCACACACACACACACACACACACACACACACACACAAACTTCCCTCTCCCAACGGCACGTAAATCTGATCAAGGTGTTCCTTTGCTTAAATCTCCTCAGTAGCTCTTGCTAGCCTATACGCATCACCATTGCTATGGTTACGGAGCCCTTGGTGACCGGGTCCTGCCCCCTCCATTTCAGCCTCATCTCTCACTGCTTGCCCACAATGCCTCCCTAGCCTCTCCTGCCCAGCTGCTTAGTGCTCTCTGAATGCACACAGCCCAGAAATCTCACCTTTGCTCACTTCCTCTTTTTCTCTCCTTACTACCTCTGCCTGGACTGCCTCTCCCTTAACTCTGCCCAGTGGCTCCTGCCTCACCTCCATTGAGAAGCCCTCCTTGACTTCTCAGGCTGGGAGAAGGGCTCCTTTTCTGTGGTAACTGCCTCTGGACTGCCAGTCCTAGCTCTTAAAACTCACCTGAGGAATTCCAGTCCTACTGGTCGCTCTCCCCCACTAGATGGAACTCCTTAAGGGCAGGAGTACATCTGGCACACTATCCTAAAGACAAGCACATAGGAGGACATCAAGGGCTGTCTGTTAAATAACTGATTGAACCTGAGACCCCTTGCTTACCTGGGAAGGTAAAATCTGACTAAAGGACTAGCGGCAAGGGGTGAGAAAGGGAAAGGAAGCCTTGGGAAGCAGCATGCAGCTATAGGGCTGTGGAGGAAGAGGGACATTCTGGGCAGCAGTCCAGGGTCAACCAAGATGTTCTTTGACCCTAAGCCTTTAGTTTTCTTTAGCACCGGTGGGCCAGACCCCTATTCTCTTCTTTCTCCTTCTGGGGGTACAGATCTAGGCATTTCCTCCCCACCCCTCTGCCTCCAGTATTCAGCACTGAGTGCCGACTATGTATGTCTTCCATGGGATGGCCACTGGAGCTGAGTTTCCCAGCAGGGGGCCCTTAAAATCTTAGGTGACCACGGAGAGGGTTGTCCTAAGCAGGGTATTCCAGGGTCTCTTCACGTCTATGTTAGAGACATCACTCTCCTGGCCCCTCTTTCAAACCCATCCGCTGCAAGGAAATTGTGTCCTCTCTCAATGGAAGGGTTGTAGCAGTCAGGATAGGCTAGGTCAAATCATGGCAACAATGTCTATGGAATGGGATTTAAAACCACTACAGTGTATTTCAGTCTCCCATGACATGCCCACTAGCAGTCAGCAGAAGGGCTCAAAGCATATAGTTAGTGACGGAGGGCCACTACCTCAAGCCAGTTCTTCAAAGAGAGCCCTTCACAGAGGGTCTCACACTGATAACGACTGGTCTGGGAGTGACTCACTTCACTTGTCGTCACATTGGTCAGAGCTAGTCACATGATGGGGCGCCTGGGTGGCTCGGTGGGTTGAGCGTCCGACTTCGGCTCAGGTCATGATCTCACAGTTCGTGGGTTCGAGCCCCGCGTCGGGCTCTGTGCTGACAGCTCGGAGCCTGGAGCCTGCTTTGGATTCTGTGTCTCCCTCTCTCTGCCCCCTTCCCCGCTCATGCTCTGTCTCTCTCTGTCTCTCAAAAATGAATAAACTTTAAAAAAAAAAAATTAAAAAAAAAAAAAAAGGAACTAGTCACATGGCCCTGCCCAGACACGCAGGGGCCAGGAAGTGCACTCCTTCTAGAAGATGGGAAACTAGGATTCCCTATACACTGCACTCAAGACTACCATAGGGGGTGAGGAAAGAAAAGTCAAAATCAAGGGCAAAGAGGGAAAATGGAGGCTTTCAAAGAAGTAGGCAAATCTAATTGCCCTTGCAACATCTCCAATTTTTGGCTGGCCTTGAATGGAGCAAAGCAACCACAGCCACGAATCCAGACTTAATGAATGTCGAAGACAGAGGATGCTCATTGGATCTCCACAGTACATTTGCCCCTCCCCCAATGCCTTTCCCCTGTACCTGCTCACACCCCAGCCAGCCTTGAAGGGTCTGCCATTCCCTAGAAATTATCCCTAGTAAATACAGCCAGCTTTGACTTCTCTATTCCCATCCACCTTTCACTGTGGCATTTAATCACATTTAACCCAATACCATACTCTAGACATCAGGTGACATTCTCGCATCATTCCGTTTTCATATGGCTTCTTCTGATGGCAAATTCCTTGAGTTCACAGTCCATCTCAATTCTTGTTCTGTATCCTGTCTTTCTCCCACCTATCAAGTGGGGCTAGGCTTTCACTCAATTCCCATGTTCTGGGTTCTCATCATATGAGGAAAGATGAAAAAACAATACAAAAAATGAATGCAAAGGGGGGCTTACGATAAGAAAGACGTGATCCCTACCTCACTCAGTCTGTCGAGGTGCCCAGTTACTGCTTAAATTGAATCAGATCATCCTTTGACACACTAAACACCATAGCCTATTTCTTTTATGATAATGTTATCATTTCTATTTAAGTGATGGCTTCCTAGCGGGCCATCAGCATTCTGTGCCTCTGTGCTGCCAGGATAGAGGTCTCTAGTCACATGTAGCTTTTGGGTATCTGAAATGTGGCTAGTGAGCTTGAGGAATTAAATTTTTAACTGAACTGAGATATCTTGGGAGTGTGAAAAGTACATCAGATTCAAAGTCTTTGTACGAAAGAGAACGGAAGATACCCCATTACTGTCTTATATTTTCCAATGGTAGTATTTCAGATCCATTCCATGAAGTCACATGATTAAAAATAATTTCATTATCTCTTTCTACTTTTTTTAAAATGTGGCTACTGGAAAACTTAAGATTACCTATGTGGCTTGCAGGGTATCCCTGCTGAGCAGCACAGCTCTGGAAAGCCTAGGGCAGGATCTGGGTAATATTATCCACTTTCAAGGTGAAATCTCCAAAGCTGCAAATGGTAACATTTGATCAGACTTGGAGAAGGTCTCACAAGGATGGCGATTGAAGTTTGGGGCATTTAAGTTTTCTTGCTCTTGATTCACCTTTTGGCTTTTCTCTCAAACCTGTAAGTAAAAACCAAACCAAAAGCATCTCATTTATTCCACAGACTGATCTCCAAATCTTAACTAAATAGCCACTGCTGTTCTGTATTTTACCCAACACGCAAACACGCACACACACGCACGCACGCACGCACACATCCCTACGGGGACCAACATTTTCCCATGTGTAAAGCGACATGCCTGATTGCTGGATTAAGCAATGGAAATTAATTATTACAGTAATTACTCGGCCACTAAATATTTGAATGCCAGGCCTGACACAGTGTCCTGGGAATCACCTTCAGTTTCCTGAATGCATTAGTATCGACAGGGCGGCAATGTATTTCAAGAACACTTCTTTTGCATCTCGCGGGCGTAAGCCAAGTGTCTTTGCTGTGCACTGTGCCGCAGAAGAAAAGACAGCTGGTTTTTGGTACCCATCTCTGCCGGCCAGGAGAACCTCAAACGCCAGAAAATGAGAATCTTTAGTCTTCAAGGTGACCATTCAGTAGCTAGTTTGGCAATGGTAGAAACCATAGGGTAGCTAGGGGGACAGCTGCCACCCAAGCCACTGTCTGTGAAAGAAGGGATCTGTTGCTTGAGAATTCTAGTGCTACCCGAAGACTTGCCAACGTGCCTGGGGGCCATCCCATTGGATTCCTTCTAAACCATCTTTTCTGTTTTTTCCATTGTACCCTTGGTACCACCTTCTCCCTCCCCCACTCTCCCCCCATCATCCGCCTTCTCCCCTGAGGCCAAATCTATTCAGAATGGAGAAGAGGTTTCCTTTAGTGAGCATACCCAGGTCAAGACCAAAAATTTCTTTTTAAGTTTTATTTATTTACTTTTGAGAGAGAGAGCACACAAGTTGGGGGAGGGAGGGGGGGCAGAGAGAAGGAGAGAGAGAATCCCAAGCAGGCTCCTGACCATCAGCTCAGGGAGCCCGATGTGGGGCTCAAACTCACAAACCACGAGATCTTGACCTGAGCTGAGCTCAAGAGTCAGACGCGTAACCAACAGCACCACCCAGGCACCCGAAGACCAAAGCCTTCAGAAAACAGTTCTACAGCATGGGCCGGGCCCCCTCCTGCAGGAAAAGCTGTCCCACCTGTTTGTCACTGTCTCCATTTCTCCCGTGGGGAGAGGCGTGTGATGGTTGACGGAGCTGGTGCTGGTCCTGAATGTGCAGAAGTGTGGATTAACCCTTTTGGCCACGTGTTCCTTTTGCACCATGGGGTAGGGTTTGAGCTCGATGGCAAAATGTGTGTCCGCACAACTTTTGACACTTTTATTTTCCATAAATTCTGTCAGTTAAAAGACCATCTTAGGATGTCCAGGGTCTCCAGGTAATTCTCCCTGACATGATCCTATTGTTCCTGCTTTAAAACTGTCAGTTCAACTCAGAAAACTCGTAGGCCGCATGTCAGAGGGTCTTAAAGGCAGTGGCTTCACTAAAATCCAGACGAGAAACTCCAATGTGCCCAGATGTCTGAAAGGCTGTCCTAACTCATCTAGAGTCTGCATTCTGTAGGTCAAAGCCAGAACTCTTTTTATCTCCAAAACAACGAGTTCCTGTAAGCAACTACGCAAGCCCAAATGCTACAGTGTTACCCCAAACGATTCCTATTCCTCTTGAAAAGTAGCATCATCTATTAATAAAAAGAAATTAATAACAATTAATAGCCGTAGGCAGCACTTTCTTTTCAGATACTGTATTACACCTTAGAATTTTACTTTATGGAACCCTTATATATTAATTCAAACTTTGTTTGAAGTAAACTCTGCACCCAACATGAGGCTTGAACTCACATCCTTGAGATCAAAAGTCGCATGCTCTACCAACTGAGACAGTCAGGTGCCCACAAAATATACTTACTGAGTCACTCTAGTCTTGACAAGTCCCTCCCTCACGGAGCTCCCATTCCATCACCATGGAAAGGTTTCTATCTATCACCGTGGAAAGGTTTTTTTTTTTTTTAATTTGTTTATGTTTATTTATTTGAGAGAGAGAGAGAGACAGAGCATGACTGGGGGAGGGGCACAGAGAGAGAGAGACAGACAGGCAGATAGAATCTGAAGCAGGCTCCAGGCTCCAAGCTGTCAGCACAGAGCCTGACTCGGGGCTGGAACTCACGAACTGCGAGGCCATGACCTGAGCCAAAGTCGGACGCTTTACTGACTGAGCCCCCCAGGTGCCCCACCATGGAAAGATTTGAGGCGGGCACAGAACAGTGCTCTGTGCCATATCCCCTCTACCCACCTCCGTCTGCAGCCGTGGCTGGGATGCACAGCTCCCCACCTCCAGTGGCCTCTTATTTGAGGAAGGAGGGAAGGAGAGGCCTTATCCCACAAGAAGATGAAGCCTGGAGGTGTCTGGGTGGCTCAGTCAGTTAAGTGTCTGATTTCTGCCCAGGTCATGATCTCACGGTCCGTGAGTTCGAGCCCCACGTCGGGCTCTGTGCTGACGGCTCAGAGCCTGGAGCCTGCTTTCGATTCTGTGTCTCCCTCTCTCCTTGCCCCTCCCCACTCACACTCTGTCTCTCTCTCAAAAATAAAATAAAATAAACATTAAAAAATCAAAAAAAAAAAAAAAGAAGATGCAGGGAAGTTTGCCTCAAAGGATGGAGATGGGAGGTGGTGGGGAGATGTCAGCACTTTCACCCTTTAAGAGAAACACTTTCCACATAATCCCTTTAGGACAGCCAATAGGAGTGAGTCCTACTAGTTTAGCAAGGCTTAAGAGGCCCCCTTGATGGGCTTTTCCTCCTTCTCTGGCCCCCACTCACAGCTGCTTCCCTCCTGCTTCCTGGATGACCTCCCAAATAAACTACCTTTCCTCACATCTTTGTCTCAGGCTCTTCTTTAAGGAAACTCAAACTGGATTCTTACGCCCATTTTACAGATGTGGACCTGGAGGCAAATTGCCTTAAAGTCTCACAGCCATAAGTAGCAGAGTCAGGACTCACACCAGATTTGTCTGCCCCCAAAGCACACGGATTCCACATCTGTCTCCCACCACCAGATGCCTTGGTGCTGCCCCAATCCAACTGGAATTTACATCCATGGTCCTTTTCAAAGCAGCCCATTCCATCGCTGGGCCGTTCGATTGATCAGAAAGCTTTGAGTGATATTCAGCCCATATCTCCACCCATCCATCCATCCATCCATCCATGCATTTATTCTTCATCAGCAAGCATGTATTCGTCAGGGTCGTGGGGCCAGGCACGGCGCTAGGAGGCACAGTGCTCTAAGGAGGCAGACCTGGTCCCTTTGCTCACAGAGCTTCCCGCCTATGACTGATGTGCACAGAGTGGTGCTTGCCGTGTGCTGAGGGAGCATGGGGTGAGCACCTCACCCAGCCACGCTGCCCTCTGAGGTGTCCCCGAAAGGCGCTCCCTTGTCTACACAGCAGCCCTGTAGGTGGTGGCTGCCGATTCCCATCCACGGAGATTTCTGCCCTTCATGTCCATCAGCCCAGCTCTGGATGGGCCTCGATAGCAGAATGGGGTCCACACCTCTGGTACAAGCCCACAAAAACCCAATGCAACGTGCGCTCCCTTGACAGGCAAGGAGACCCAGCTCTCGGCTGGGAGTGTGGAAACCATGGCCGAGTCTCCGAACCCGTCCCCAAGTTTAGTGCTTGGAAGACCCCACTCTCTGGATATGTCCTGCTGCTGAGCCATCCATGCCCCACTCCTCAGCTCTCCTTCCACCAAAAGAGTTGACAGCACAGGCCTCAGATGCCTGAATAGATCCTAGGGAGCCGAAAACAATATTATATTCCATTTTCCCTCATGTTACGTACCTGAGGTATTCATTTACATGGCCAATTACTGGGTCTGTGGAGCCTGCCTTATTAAAAAAAATAGGTCGTGACACTGCTAGACTTGTCTGCTTTCTTAGATTTCAGAAGGTCCCAGGGCAAGGCAACACATTGTTTGGCAATTAGGCTGCTGCGGAGGCTGGAACGGCTCAAAAGCAGCCACAGAAGGGACTTATTTTCATATAACCTTCCCTGCAATGTGAATGAGTGCTCAAAGTTTGATTTCCTTCACTCTGATCTATAAAGTTTTCTTTTGGATTTTTCCTTTCCTTAGATAACATTTTGAGGAATGGGATTCTGCACACTCAACCCTGGAAGTCTTGGAAAGGCAAAGCTGAGGAGCATGGGAAATGAAGCTACAATCTAGAACGATCTGTCTATCCATACAACACACCCTCCTTCCCCCCCCCCCCCCCCCCCCCCCGCCCAGCCTTTAGTGATGATACCAAACCCACTGGCCCTATCTCTTCCACTGTGATAGGCAAGGGGTGGAAATCGACTGGAAATCTCAGAAAGTCCCATCCACCCATCCCTCTATCCATACATCTCTCTCTCTCTCCCCCTTCCATTTATTAATTTATTCAATAAATATTAAGCACCTATTACCTGTCAAGAACTGTGTTAGGGGCTATGCTAAGAACTTGAGACACTGAAGTAAATAAGAGCATCAGATCTCTTTTCATGGGGCTTATCGTCTAGCTGGGAATGGACACTATGCAGATAATTTTACAAATAACTAGTTACAATTATGATCGATGTCCCTAGGGAGAGTTTAAGGTGCTCTGTGAGCCTATAAGCACAAGGTCCTAACCAAGCCCCAAGGAGATGAAGAGACACAGCGGGAGGGAGATGTTAACAAAATAAAGAAGAGAAGGAGAGGGAGGGCGAGGGATTCAGGCAGAAAGGTCTACACAAGGGCCACTGGGCAGAGGTATTACTTCAAGGTGACACATGGAGGCCCTTGTAGCTATGGGGTCAGAGCAAAGGGGAGGGGATGGTGGGAGTGAACCCAAGGGCATGGCGTGGACCAAAGGTTTGGGGGGCAAGGGACAGATGCAGGGAGAACTGTTAGGAGGCCAGTGCATTGTCCAGGGATAGGTGACCATGGCCGGGACTGAAACGGGAGTGGTGGAGATGAAGAGAAGTGGAAAGTTCAAGGTGCATTTTGGAAGGGGGGCACCCAGACTCCCCAGTACTCTGTGGCAGTCTGCAGGGGCCCCCGGACAGGGCACCGCTTCAGAGTTGAGCCAGACCCTCAGAGCAGCTCTCCGCCTTCCAATCCAAGGCTGCGTGAGGGTCTACAGGGTCCGAGGGAGATGATGTGGTTGCCTAACCTTCTCCCCTTCCTGCTTTCTGTGTTTCTCCTGAGACCACGGTATGCATCCAGGACCCTGTTATCTAGTTGCCTCTTATGGGTCAAGTAACTAAGGAGAGTATAAACTTAGGGTTTTTGGTACCTCTCCCCTCTCTTTCTCTGCACACCCATAGCACTTACCAGCCTACTGGGTACACAGTCAACATTCAAGTGTACTTGGGGATTGAGCCATCACTGTATAATAATCTCAAGACAGGTGAGAATCAGATGAATTCTCACCTCCACCCTGTTGTTATTCCACATCAGCCTTCAAGTCAGCTGAGACACTACACAAACTAAGGAAGAAGACAGGAACAGTAAGTTCCCCGCACCCTAGAACAGGAAGTTGGAAAAACCACATCGTCATAATTCATGATTGCAAGAATGACAAAAAAAGAAAAAAGAGAAACAGCATCAAAAGATGAGGTGGCTTAGCTCTCTTAATAATTTTTTATGATTATAATTCATATTATTCTCATTCTCATACGCTCCCTTTTCTTCTTGTCTTGTTCGCATGTGGACCGTCAGTATTCTGTCCTGTGCTCATGGCAGACATCACTAACGTCTGTACATAATATTAAACCTACTTCCCATCCCTATTCTTAACTTCTTGATCAAAACAGTCAATCTGGAAAGATTCAAGGTAGGTAAGCCTCCTACTTATCCTAGATAACGGTTGTCAATTCTTCTTTTAAAGATTTCTATGGTTCTTGATACCCACGTCGTACGCCATTGCCCATCCTGCCTTGGCTAATCCTCAAAACAGATTTTCTTTCTCATATTTACCTGAACTCTCTTCTGCAGACGTTGCGGAGAGTGATTCATGGAATTACGAGGATACAAGGAACTTGGGGTTCGGATCTTCTCGACCTTCCACAGCTAGTCTGCTGTTTGGGAATCAGCGCCCTGGGGGACCGCGGAATCCGACAGAAGCGTGCACACACGGTCACAACAACAGCAAATCAAACGACGGCGACTTTCAGAGTTTCTCAGTTCACCACAGTGAAGCTTCTGCACATATTAACCGTTAAGACAGGCCTATTCTGTGGCTTCTCAATGAGATCCAAGTATTTTGACTCCTTAGTCCTCACCTGCTCTCGGTAATAGAGATGCAAAGAGAGCCTCTTGCTCTGTAGCAGGCAGAGGAAGAGAGGAGAGTCGGAAGAAAGTGGCCCAAGCTCCTGGGTCACGAACTGAATCGAAAATGCAAAGGTGGCCTCCTCTTACTTACCCCGGGCCTCATGGAGTTGGACCCTCCTACCCCAATCCCCAGTCACCAGGAAACAGTTGCACAGTCCCACTTGCCTGGTCTGGCCTCATCCAGACCCAACTTTGCACGGTGCCGGGCTCCTGTGTACACTAGGGGGCGCAAGGAAGCCGTTCTCCAGCTTGGCCCTAAGAAATTCTCACCGGCGCCGAAGAGACAAGATGATGACTACCAGGAGTCACTCTTTCACTTCGGAAAGTGCCGAGACTGGAAGGGTGTCTTGGACTGGAGTCTAGAAAGGAGAACAACATCCTCATTAATTGCTTTAAGCTGTTTTCTGATTTTCTTTTCAGAGCAGACCTAGCTCCCGACAAGTGGGGATGAAGGGAAGGTTATGTAAGGCAGCAGACCTGCTCCTTGGCTGGGCTGGCAGCCTTTCAGCCGCCCGGGGTGAGTCAACACCTGGGAAATGGCATCCAAGGGCGGCTCTTTCAAGCTGGCTGGAACTTTCTACCATTACGCTGAGGCCACTGTTTGACCCATTCCCAGGCCAGGGAAGGCAGGAGCCGATCACGTCCCCCGGTCGTGCCTGTTCCTGGCACGAGACCATGGAAAGAAGCTGAGAGAGCTCTTTCCAAACTTTAGTGCTGGCGTTGGGGAAATGGGGCAAGTACTTTCCACCCCAGCTCGGTTCACATAATAGTCTTCTGCTCCACTGGCCTACTTTTCGCTTGGAGTGGAAGGAAGCCAGCTTGGGGAAGCAGAGCCATCCTCCCTGCCCTGCTCTCCACGCACTCTTCCAGAACCTTCAACAGAGGCCTTGTTCTCCGGAGCTAGAGAACTGCGGACGGTGACCACAGCTTCCCAGTCTATCGAGGGGAAATGAGTTGAGGAAATCAGCACAGGGTTTTTATTGCCAAATATTTCTTTCCCGAGGAGGACAACACATTCAAACTGCCGAGTGGAGATTGGAGTTGGTCCAGCCATAAACCAACTTAATGAACACTAATAGAGAACTGCAATTATTGTTGACTTCAAAATGCAAACAAGAACTTTAGACACTGATCCCTATCAGCCGGTCAGGCCCGGCACAGATGCCAGGCTCTGTTTTTGCCGTTGCTTAGCAATGGAAAATGAAGTATTCCTGTCTCTTATCACTGGAGGTAGAGGTAGGACAATGGGCCTTATTGGACTGAATAGTATGAAATTAGTTTATTCTTTCGCGCTTGGAGAAGGCATTTGGCAGAAAGAGAGTCGCTTGGACAATGGGCAGTTCAGAGGTTGGGAGGTGGCCTTCCTTTCCTGTTATCTCGGTAAATCCTAACCGTCGTGGGTTTTCTCTACAGATAAGGCTTGAACTTTTGCCAGGAGTGTTCATCCAAAACTAGCATTAGAGAAAACAGCTACAAATATAGATCCGCAGACCCGAGTGGGAATGAAAGTAAGGACAGTGAAATCTAGGGCGTGAAATTTAAGGGGGTGCCAAAAGAGTCAGTAATCAAGATAACTAATATTTTAAATGCAATATTTTGTTTTAAGTCCAAATT
This sequence comes from Puma concolor, assembly GCF_028749965.1. Taxonomy (NCBI): domain Eukaryota; kingdom Metazoa; phylum Chordata; class Mammalia; order Carnivora; family Felidae; genus Puma; species Puma concolor. The sequence continues at coordinate 15,826,510 of NC_141672.1, read as the reverse complement.
AATGCAACAAGATTCACGGTGAAGAAAACATCAAAATTTTAAATTAAGACAGGATCAGTACCACGGATCGTTTTTCCCCTTTGGCCTCAGGTCCCAATATGGCGCGGCTCAGCACCGGCCTCACACACATTTCCAACACGGAGGATCCTTAGAGATGATTTCTCCTAGAGAATATTTGTGCTGTGGGGTAGAGGGTCTTGGAGCTGGGCAGAAGGATTCTCCTGCCCCATGGGAAGAGGATCTTCCTGTAGTCCTTTAGCTAGCCTCTACCAAGACGGGGGGGAGGCAAGGGCCTTGGGGAGAGGGACATACCTATGCTCCCAGGGCAGTGACCCAGGATCCAGGATCTCTACTGCAAGTTGCTGAAAACAACAGGGACAGCCCTGGAGCTGGCAGTTTATGGTGAAATAATCTCCTCTTTTGTTGTTAGTATTAATAGTAATTTCTATATATTGAGAACCTTCAGGTTGAAACACAGAGAATTGCTAATATTCAACTTTTTTTATAAACCTCAAACACATATGGTGTAATCAAATACATGCAAGAATGCTGAGCTGAATAACGGACCCCAAAGATGTCCCCATCCTAATCCCTTGAACCTGTGCATGTTACCTTATACGGCAAAAGGGTCTTTGCAGATGTCATTAAGTAAAGGATTTTGAGATAGAGAGATAATCCTGGATTATCAGGGTGCGCCCAATTATTGACAAAGATCCTTCCATAGAAGGAGGCAACTTTGCTGCAATGAGAGAAGAGCACAATTTAAAGATGCTATTCTACTGGCTTTGAAGATAAAGGAAGAGGCCACTGGCCAAAGATTGTCAGCAGCCTCTAAAAGGTGGGAGATGGGGCGCCTGGGTGGCTCAGTCCGTTGAGCCTCTGACTCTTGATTTCAGCACATGTCATGATCCCAGGGTTGTGGGATCAAGCCCTATGTTGGGCTCCATGCTGAGACCCTGCTTAAGATTCTCTCTTTCTGCCCCTCTCCCCTTCTCGTAAATAAAAAATAAAAAACAAAGCAAAAAACCTTAAAAGGCGGAAGACGTAAAAAATAGATTCTCTCGTGGAACCTCCAGAACGAACTCAACCCTGCTCACACCTTGACTTTAGTGAAGTAAAAGTGATTCCAGATTTCTGATCTCCAGAGCTGTAAGAGATTCAATTTGTGTTGTTTTAAGCCACCAAGTCTGTGGTAATTTTTTACCACACCAAGAGGAAATTAACAGACCAGGCATTATGTAAAGTACTTTACATGCATAAAGAAATACATAAAACTCCACCCTCAGTCTTCTCAAGGACTTGGGTATTCAAGTTATCTCCTCCCTGTTTTGTATCTTCAATTTCCTTTTCCTCAGTGAACCTTTTTCTTTGACATAATACACATTCTGGTATCTGTCCTTAAAAAATAAAACAAAACAAAAACCCAACAATATTCACTTCCGATTTTAAAACAAAATGAATGAGCTATAAATAAAAGGCAATGTTTGCAACCCAATACAGAACATCCGCCAAAAGCCCACAGCAAACATCATATTTAAAGGTTAGAAGTGTCAAAAAAAGAATCACGGCTTTTATTCAATACTGTACTGAAGGTGCTGGTGAGTGAAATAAAACAAGAAAAAGAAATACAAGATACGAGGTTTAGAATCAAAGAAACAAAACAGACATTCATTGAAGGTGATATAATTATTTTCATAGGGAACTCCCTGAAATTCTACAAACAAGTAGATTTAATAAGCAGGTTTAAAAAGGTTGAGAGATAAAGGAACAATATTCAAAAGCAATTGATTTTCTATACATTAACAACAAAGAGAAAATATAATATTAAGGATATAATTTCCAACTGCAACGTAGATAGGTAAGTAGGGGAAGGCAGAGAGAGAGGCCTAGAAGCAGCCTAACAAAACGTGTATGTGTCTTTAATGAAAAAAATACATAAACTTTTATTGCAAGGTATAAATAAATGGTCTATAAACTCAATGAAATTTCAGTCAACAACCCAATGGGCCTTCTCATGGAACATGTCAAGCTGCTTCTAAAATTTACATAGAAAAGCAAAAGACTACGGGAAGCCAACACACAGGTAGGGGGACTTGCCTTACTAGATGTCAGATTTTAAAGTTATAGTAGCTAGGGGCGCCTGGGTGGCTCAGTCAGTTAAGCTCCGACTTTGGTTCAGGTCACGATCTCATGGTTGGTGAGTTCGAACCCCACATCTGGCACTGTGCTGACAGCTCAGAGCCTGGAGCCTGCTTCAGATTCTGTGCCTTCCTCTTTCTCTGTCCCTCCCCCACTCGTGCTCTCTCTGTCTCTCAAAAGTTGAATAAATATTGAAAAAAATAAAATAAAGTTATAGTAACTAAGACACTTGTAGTTTACGCAGATAATTAACTACATAAGCAGAGTAGAATAAATCTTCCAGAAACAGATGGACCATTAAAAAGAACCATGATTTAAGCCAGGACATACATTATAGATCAAAGGGGAAGGAATAGATTAATCAATAAAAGAGAAAAAAGGAAATGTGATATACCATATAAAGGGAAAAACCTCTGATTGATAAAAGACAAAAACAGAAGGATAAAACATTAACATTTTTTTTTTTAATTTTTTTTTCAACGTTTATTTATTTTTGGGACAGACAGAGACAGAGCATGAACGGGGGAGGGGCAGAGAGAGAGGGAGACACAGAATCGGAAGCAGGCGCCAGGCTCCGAGCCATCAGCCCAGAGCCCGACGCGGGGCTCGAACTCACGGACCGCGAGATCGCGACCTGGCTGAAGTCGGACGCTTAACCGACTGCGCCACCCAGGCGCCCCAACATTAACATTTTTATAAAATTCAGGGGTTCATTACTTAGGTCCCACAGACCCCCCAGTGGGTCAGGGAATAGAATTCAATAGGTTTGTGAACACAGATGGGAAAAAAAATTGATATTTATTTTCACAAATCTCGAGCTAAAACTCAGAGATCCAATCATGAACATACACACCACACCACAGCACTTTTACCTGTACCTGTGATTTTGCCCCTAATAAGAAAACAGATATTTTCATATCGTACGATACCTGCTGTAGGTATCACAAAATATTATTTATGTTCATCAGTACACAGAACTTTACAGCAGCTATTAGATTTTCTGCTAAATCTAGTTATTGAATACATTTAAAAGAAACACACTTATATGTTATAATTTTTAGTATTTTGATAACTACACTTCAGTATCATTGGTTTTCTTTGTAATCCAATGAGCTTCATTTCATACATTTAAACTTTTTAATGTTTGTTTATTTTTGAGAGAGAAAGAGAGAGAGACAGAGTGCAAGCAGGGGAGGGCAGAGAGAGAAGGAGACACAGAATCTGAAGCACAGAGCCCGATGCGGGGCTCAAACCTACCGACCATGAGATGGTGACCTGAGCCGATGTCAGACGCTTAACTGACTGAGCCACCCAGGCGCCCCTCATTTCACACATTTAAAAACATGCCAAAGGGTCCATAGCATAAAAAAAATGGCTAAAAACCCATGTTATAGAAGTTATATCTGCATGACCTCAGTGTAAAGAAGGATTTCTTAAACAAAAATGCAAGCCATAAAGGAAAAGAGTGATAAATTTGACTAGAGTAGAATTATAAAATTTTCCCATCTGAGTCTACTATAAAGAAACTGAAAGATATTCCACAAACTGGGAGAAGATATCCAGTTCACCTATTTAGCAAAGGATTGGTATCCAGAATATCTAAAGGTTCCTACAAAGCAATATATAAAAGAGAAACAATTCATTTTTTTTAATGTCTGTTTATTTTTGAGACAGAGAGAGACAGAGCATGAACAGGGGAGGGGCAGAGAGAGAGGGAGACACAGAATCTGAAACAGGCTCCAGCTCTGGGATGTCAGCACAGAGCCGGACGCGGGGCTCGAACTCATGGACCATGAGATCATGACCTGAGCCGAAGTCGGACGCTTGACCGACTGAGCCACCCAGGCGCCCCACAATTCATTTTTTTAATGAACAACAAAAAAAAAGATTTTTCACAGAAGAGAACACAGTGGCTGACAAACATCGGAAAAGATGTTCCTCCTCAAAAAGCAGGAAATGCTAATTTAAAACAAGGAGCTACCGTTTCATACCCACACTGACCCAAGTGAATATGAAAAAGTATTTAGCAATGCCACGTGTTGGCAAAGATGTGGAGCCAAGGCAACGTTTACGTGCCGCTAATGGGAAGATAACTTGGTTCAACAACTCCGGGGAAACACTGGCATTACCTTTCTAGTGAAAGATGCCCATACCCTATGATCCACTGGTTCCACTCCCAGATAAATGTCCTGGAAAGACTTACACACAGACACCAGGAATCACATTCAACCCAAATTACCACCGGCGGGAAATGGGGTACATACCCGGGAAGGCATGGCTGTCGTTCCATCGACACGTGTGAATCTCAGCAACCTGACGTTGAGCAAAGAAAGCAAATGCCTAGAGAAGGCAGGCTGTGATTTCACTTATAGAAAGATCAAAAAGGGGGGGCCTGGGTGGCGCAGTCGGTTGGGCGTCCGACTTCAGCTCAGGTCACGATCTCGCGGTCCGTGAGTTCGAGCCCCGCGTGGGGCTCTGGGCTGATGGCTCGGAGCCTGGAGCCAGCTTCCGATTCTGTGTCTCCCTCTCTCTCTGCCCCTCCCCCGTTCATGCTCTGTCTCTCTCTGTCCCAAAAATAAATAAAAGTTGAAAAACAAAATTTTTTTTAAAAATTAAAAAAAAAAGAAATCTAGATCTATTGGGGCGCCTGGGTGGCTCAGTCGGTTAAGCGTCCGACTTCAGCCAGGTCACGATCTCGCGGTCCGTGAGTTCGAGCCCCGCGTCAGGTTCTGGGCTGATGGCTCGGAGCCTGGAGCCTGTTTCCGATTCTGTGTCTCCCTCTCTCTCTGCCCCTCCCCTGCTCATACTCTGTCTCTCCCGCTCTCTCTGTCTCTCAAAAATAAATAAGACATTAAAAAGTTAATAAATAGGGGCGCCTGGGTGGCGCAGTCGGTTAAGCGTCCGACTTCAGCCGGGTCACGATCTCGCGGTCCCGTGAGTTCGAGCCCCGCGTCAGGCTCTGTGCTGATGGCTCAGAGCCCGGAGCCTGCTTCGGAGTCTGTGTCTCCCTCTCTCTCTGCCCCTCCCCCGTTCATGCTCTGTCTCTCTCTGTCCCCCCCAAAAAAAAAAAGAAAGAAAGATCAAAAAATAAGCAAAATGGGCAGCGTATTTTTCACGTGTACATGGAAATGTGTAAAATTAGGAACGAAGACAAGGAATCATAAGTACAGTTTTGGGGAGCGCGTGCCCTTCTCCCCACCACACGGAGGCAGGAGGCAGGGCCTTGGATCTTGTAGGAGGAGCCTGCGGGGGGCGCCAAGGGGTGGTGGGGGGGAGGGGCGTGATCGTCAGCCTTCCTTGCTTTCAGTGAGCCAGCTCATTATTAGAAACAAAAATTCAAACACTGAAAACAAAACTCAGAAAATAGCACTTCCCTTTAGCCTGAAAGCACTCTGAATTAATGGAAAAGTTTGTCCTATTCTTGGATAGGAAAAGTTAATATTATAAAAAATGTCACTGGTCCCTCCCTTAGTTTATATATTTAATGGGTTCTCGTTAAAAATGTTAAAAGCTGGTACCGCACCTTTCAGTTCCCAGAGGCTTTTTCCTTCATTCAACGCAGAGCAGGCCCACCTGGTTCTTTTTCCCATCTTCCTGCCCACCTTTAACCACAGTTGCAACTTCCTTGTATAAATCTCCTCTTCCCACTAGACTGTATCATACTGGGAGGCGGGAACTGTGTGTATTTTGTTTAACTTGTGTATCAGCTCGTATAATTAACACCTGGCATATTAAAGCTGTTTAATACATATTTGTTAAGTAAATGATTCCTTTCATCCAATCCCCTAAAAATCTGAAAAAAAGGTGGGTTTTGTTTTCTCTGTGGATGAATCAGGTGAAGCATCAGTTCAGCCTCTTGGGAAAGCTGTCAGTCCCAGGCAAACTGATTAAAACTAGTTGCTAGGTTTTGTTTTGAAGTTTATTTCTTTTTGAGAGAGACAGAGACAGTGAGAGTAGGGGAGGGACAGAGAGAGAGGAGAGAGGGAGAATCCCAAGCAGGCTCTACGATGCCAGCATAGAGCCCGAGGTAGGGCTTGAACCCATGAAACCACGAGATCATGACCTGGGCCAAAAGCAAGGGTCAGATGCTTACCCGACTGAGCCTCCCAGGCACCCCATTCTAGTTGCTAGTCTCATTTAGCTGGTAAACAGACCAGCAATAAACAGAGGGAGACCATTCAAATAATCTCAATTTATAGACGAAGTTGCTGGATTCGTTTCCCGAAGCTCCTCCAAGAAATTATCCTAAACTCGTGACATAAAGCAAGGGAAATTCCTTCTCTCACAGTCTGGGAGGCTGGAAGTTGAAATCAAAGTGTAGGCAGGGCCCTGCTCCCTCTGAAGGCTCTCAGGGAGAATCCTTCCTGCCTTCCCCAGGTTCTGGTGACTGCTGGTGATCCTTCTTGTTCCTTGGCTGATAGCGGTCTCCCTCCAATCTCTGCCTCCGTGGTCACCTGGCCTTCTTCCCTGCTCGTCTCCATGTCTGGATTTCCCTCTGCTTTCACTTGTAAAGACACTAGTCATTGGACTTAGGGCCCATCACAATCCAGGATGACCTCATCTGTAAAGACCCTCATCTGAGGGTTTGGGCGGCCATGAATTGGGCGGACACGATTCTACAGATACAGATGTAGGCGGACCTCACTACAGATACTCAGGTGGGAAAAGTAGCTTTCCAAGGTCAAGGAGCCAGAAGAGGGACCCGGGTTCCAGCCCAGGTCGGCTCCGCCTCCGCTCGCATGCGATCACCACCCTGTACTGCCTCTCAGTCGGCTCCATTTGTGGAATTGAATCAGAGTTTTATTACCTTCAAGTTGCTGCGCACAAGCATCCTAACCGCATTTCAGGAACCAGGGCCCTGGAAATCTCATTTCTGCTGGCCCAGGCCCTCCAGGGAGCAGTGTGTTTTCAACACTCCCTCCCAGATCCTTGGGACCGGCCTTCCGAAGGCCCACCCACTGGTTTGGAGGTCTTTCCAGGTCGCTTTCTCCGGTCACTTTCCCCAGTTAAACTTCCAGGGCCTTCTGTCAATCTGAAAGCCCCGAATGTGAACAACTGCTTACTGTCACCGTTTAGTAAAGTTAGAAACATGGTCTCGAGGCTCAGTTGCAAACTACTGAAAACAAACACACACAAAAATATCCCACAAGACACCCAACCAACCCCCTCCCGCTTCTTCTTTCTGGTCAACTCATTACTGCTTCACATTTACTTAGAAACCCAAGTCCTGTTTGCTTTCTGGATTGTTCTGGGCACTTTGCCTGTCAACGTATTCCTTCCTCTAAGTGGAATTCTAAACAACCCAACAGAGCTTCCCTCTCTTCCTTTGGGTAACAACTCACCATGTAACAAGTCTGTCTCCCTGAGATCTGATATCACCAGGGAAAAAAAATTCTCTCTTAGTTGAATGGTTTCCCTCTGTGTATCGCTAGGTTGTTTACCGGCTAAACAAAACCAACAGCTAGTTTTGATCAGTGCGCTGACCATTCTCTAAATGAACCACGTCCCAGTGCCCACCACCAGCCTCTGTTGCTTCAGCCTCCCACGTGACGGCACCAGGCTCGTTACAAATGGATCCGCGTTTCTGTCTGCTCGCCTCAACTAGAATGTCAGCTTCATGAGAGCAGGGCTGTTTTGGTCTGCCTTGTTCCCCCCGTATGCCTGGTGTTTTAGGGTAGCAGCTGGCACGGACCAAGTGCTTGGCAAATATTTGCATAGACAAATGATCTCTAAATTTTAATATAAACAATGAAATGCAATATGTAAATTTCTGTCTCTATCTAGTCTCCCAAGAAAGGCAAAGAATGCGCTTTTGCTTTTTGTTGTTGTTGTGATTGTGGCTGTTGTTTTGTCCTCCAGGTGTTTGGGGGAGGTGAGTGTGGAATCACTCAGCCAAGGCAGAAACTTTGGCCATCAATATTTACATCAAAGCTTCTTAACTTTGGGGGGATGTGAACCTTTCAGAGCCTGACGCAAATGATAAAAGCTTCTCTTCAGAAAAATGTGCACATTTGGAGCATTTGGCCTATGACTGAGGGGGTGGTGTGGGACCATGAGTGTCCCCCAGCCCTCGTCTGCCTGCCCCCTGGCTCAAATGTGTGCCTGCACCACGGCAAATGTTTGTTGAAGGTACGAATAATGTAGGTTATCTGTTCTCAGCTATATACCAAATGTATTCGTTTCCTGGGGCTATAACGAATTGCTACAAATCTGGTGGCTTAAAACACAGAAATTTATTCTCTGCAATTCTGCAGGGGTTGCAGGGGGGAGTCCAAAATCAGTACCAACTGGGCTGAAGTCAAGCACCCAGAAGGATGTGCTCCCTCCGGAGGTCCTGGGGACTCCATTCTTTGCCTCTTCTAGCTTCTGGGGGTTCTCGCCATTCCTTGGCTTGTGGCCACATCACCCCAATTCTGCTTCCTTGGTCACAGGGCCTTCCTGTCTGTGGTAGTCAATTCCCCCTCTGCCTGCCTCTTATTAAACTACGTTAAACTATGTGTTACAGCATTTAGGGTTCACTCTGGAAATGTAGGGTGACAATCTCCCCATCTCAAAATCCTTAGTGATCACTTCTGCAAAGTCCCTTTTTTTTTTTTTTTAAACCATATAAGTTAAGGAGTACAGGCTCCAGGGATTCTTACCTGATATTCATTCCTATTATCCGTCAAGGGCACCATTATTCAGCCTACTTCACCAAATAAAGAATGAAGCATAAATGAAAACACACCACACACACACACACACACACACACACACACACAGCTATCTGGGGATTTTCACTGTGTTTTGAATCTGGGTGTGACTACATTTCCAGCATTCACGGTATATAAAACAAGGAGGCCAGAGTGTGAGAGACTGACTCCATCCCAGTCAGCCCAGCCCAGGTTTCCTCCCACCCACCTCTCTCTCCCCTGGGCTTTGTTTAAAAGTCACAGGAGGAATTTCAGGTTGCCTAGGGACCAAACATAAATAAGAGGGAGCAGGCAGAGTTGGCTAAGTGGCTCTATAACCGAGTCTGTCCACTCCTGTCAACAGGAGGGTGAAAGCCAGTTTGTCCCAATGCACCGATGCCCAGTTCCATTGCAGGCTAACAGTATCGAACGGGTTCCCCACCTTCCCAGTGCCCCTAAGGCAGCACCGAAAATAATCTCCCCGCAGTCCACTTTGCAGTTGTTTAAGAGGAGAAATAGGATTTAGAGCCATAGCTCTCAGGCAGTAAAGTACCAGAAGCCTGAGCAAGACTGATCTGGACTGTGCAGCGAACCTTTTGTGCCAAGGGCGGCTGGAACCCCATCAGGTGTTCTCTCATACTGGCATGCTAATCACAATCACCAAGAGAGCATCCTCAGTCCAGAAAGTCACAAGTCTTTCTCCCTCCTTGGCAAGCTAATGCGGCCTGATATTTGCCTGAAGTCCGCCTACTCTGTTAAATAAATGTATTATGTCATTTTATCCAGCATTCATGACAACTGTCATATATCCCGGGTTCCTCCAAGCAATGAAGCGGGTAACTTTGGGTTCTCTTCTGGCATACACACAACGAAGTCTTCCAGAAGGCTCGCTGGCTCGAGGCACTGTGCCTGGCACCAATATTTGACAAACAAGAAACAGACCCTGCCCTCAAGGATCTCTTGGCCGGGAGGGGGAAGGCCGGTGTATGGCGTGTGACTTTTTCAGAGGCTTAGAATTCCAGTTACGGCCTCAAAGCTGAGGGCAACAGGCGATAACCACTCTGGATCCTAGAGAGAGCTGTCCCCACAGGAGTTACTGAAATGAGGCTGAGACTGTCCTATTGTTGTCAGTCCCACTGCTCTCCTCCAGCTTATGTAAAACAACAGCAGACATTTGAAGGAAGGGTCATGGAAACAATGGGATGTGGTAGAATATTGCTTCCCCAAAGATGCCGTGTACTAATCCCCAAAACCTGTGTACATGTTACCTTACTTGGCAATAAATAAATAAATAAATAAATAAATAAATGCAGTTGGTGCCTGGGGGGACTGATTAAGGTTGGAGACCATGGCGTGTGGAGATTATCCCGGATCTTTCAGCGGGGGTTGGGGGCGAATCTAATCACCTTGCCTGGCTGTTGTCAGAGAGGCACATGTGGCCCTGGGGGAAAGGTCAAGGAGATACAATGTTGCTGGCTTCAAGGATAGATGAGCAGCTGTGTCCTTAGCCGAGAAACATGGAGGCCTCTAGAAGCTGGAAAAGGCAAGGGTGTAGACTCTCCCCTCAAGCTCCAGGAGGACAGCAGCTCTGCCGACACCAGATGTTAGCACAGTGTCACCGTGTCAGGCTCCTACCCTTCAGAAACTGTGAGAGAGTACATATGTGTTGTTCTAAGCTACTAGGTTTTTGTAATTTATTATACTATAGCCGCAATAGAAACAAATATGGGGCATTTGTAGGAGAAAAGAGCACTTTCAATCTGGGGGGATCCCCCAAGAGAACAGCTCCTAGAGACTAAAGGGGGCTTTGTGAAGGGAGCTGAGCCCTTACCCCTCAACTAGAGGCACTTGCCAAGCTGCAGAGACTTGAACGCCTGTCTCACAGAGGCCACTGGCACGAGGAAGATAGTTCTTCGGAGAATGCGATGTGTCCCTAGGAGTCTGGATGACACAAACATGGAATTGGGGTATTTCCCTCCTGGCTGTAGGACACTGAAGGCAGGAGGCTGGCCCCAGCTTCCCATAAGGAAAGAGAGAAGAGAGAAGGCCGCAGTGGAAGCAGGGCCCAGAGAGCTCCACAGAAGGACCTTCCCAAGGGCTCCTGCCAGGTCAGGGGCCCTCATTCTAAATATCCAGTGAGTGCCGGGGAGGTGAGCATAAGAAATGCAGGGGCTTGTTGGAGATCAGAGGGAGCGTGGACCAACCACATCGTTGAGGAAGTCTCTAAGGCATTCACAAATGCCTTAGTGTGAGGGAGGGCCTGCTGTGCACATCTCAAGAGCACCAACCCTGTCCTTCAAATGATCTCCCCCTTCTCACCTCTGGAGGAATCAGCAGGTGGCAGAGAAGGAGTAGCAGAACGACCTGGAAGGTTGAGCCCAGCCCTGTTCCTGTCCCCACTGCATCCTCTAACCACTGGCCTGAGCTGGGATGGGAGCCCCATGGAACAGGATGTGAGATTGAAGTTTTGATCCATGCTGGAATGGCCTCTACAGTACCCCCAAAAGAACTGCTGTCACAGCTGCAAGTGACTGAAAAGCTATGGGGCAGGGAGAGGCCACAGAGTATGGTGGATGGCAGTGGGGGGAGAGAGCAAAGCTGTTTCCTCTTATGTACACTGAGCTCAGCCTGTTGGATAACCTGGTTTTGCTGCAATGTAATACAGTGGGCATCATAATGGAGGTATCTTGACTTCTAAAGGAGACCAAGCAGAGAGTTACATAGACTTCACTGCAGTATATTAAAAAGAAAATGCCAAAAAGTTATAAAATCTGTGAGGTGTTTCAAATATTGCATCCATCAAACATACAGCACAATGTGATTGTGTCTGTCATTGCATAATCACAGCTTATTATCTAAAAGTAACCATCAATGTATAGCACCTATTGGCCAGTGTGGTTGGGTAATGAGACATGGTTAGAGGCACATGATGAATCTTCTTCCTTTTCAATGCAATCAGGCTATTATCCTGTGAATGTATGTGTGTACATATGCATCTTTTTGAAGATAGCGTCAAAAGTCCGAATTTGAGATTATTCCTGAACATGTGGTCCAGTTCAAATGACCTTCCTGCCCCCCTGCGCCATCACCACCCCCCCCCTTTCAGGATTGGCCCTAGGAGGGATAGGGGGTTAAGGAGAATGTTCCCAAACTAAAGACACCTAAACTGGGTCTTGAGAACCCAGGATGCCTTCTAAAGACGTCTAAATTGGGTTTTGAGAGCTCAGGTGAGGAAGGCTGTTCTGAGACAAAGGTCAGCCCTGCAAAGACGCAGAAGCTTGGGTGTTTGAGAGCAGCTGGCATGTTGGTGGTGCGTTGGAGGGCAGCCAGGGCCAGAATGAAGCAGTGAAGGGATCTTGATGGTGAAGGGCCTTGACCACTGAGCTAGGGACTTGGACTTGTTTCTGGGGACCAGAGGAAGCCCAGAAAGACTTGAAAACAGGAAAGGGGCAGGATCAGATCTGTTGTAGAAGGTGACTCTGAGAGTGAGCCTCACCCCACAGCCTGGAGAGGAGCAGCCAGTTAAGAAAGGCAGAATCCTTCCCTCATATGTGAAATTTAAGATACAAAACAGATGAACATAGGGGAAGGCAAGCAAAAGTAATATAAAAACAGAGAGGGGGACAAAACATAAGAGACCCTTAACTATAGAGAACTGAGGGGTGCTGTAAGGGTTGTGGGGTGGGGGATGGGCTAAATGGGTGAGGGGCATTAAGGAAGACACTTGTCGGGATGGGCACTGGGTGTTATGCGTAGGGGATAAATCACTGGACTCTACTCCTGAAATCATCATTGCACAATATGCTAATTAACTTGGATGTAAATTAAAAAAAAAAAAGGCAGAATCAGTCAGGGCAAAATGGCTACATTCTGCTTAGAGATAAGAAGGGCCACGTGTGACCGTAAGCTCCCATTTAGAAGCCTGAGAAACACCAGTGACCATGACCTGGACTAAGAATCAAGATGCGGCAGATGATAAGTTTGACTGTAGATGTTTTACATGTTCCTATCCAGTGTGAGTGACCTTGCAGAGAACGCCCATTGAAGAGGTCCCATGCCCTAGTCCCTTCTTGTGTCTTGAGATTCTACAGCTTGGGAGCCGGTAGAAGGTCAGTCATTTTTGTCTCCACTTAGTCCCAGTGTGAGGGTGGGGTAGATGTGGATTGGACATGGCAAGGGGGGAGGAAAGAGAAACAGGCTGGAGCTGCTTCTCTCCTAAAGCATGTAAAATAAAACTAAAATTTATTTTCAAAGACCGCTCAGTTGAATCTAGAAGAAGAAAAAATGTGTGTGTGTATACACAACATATATATACACACACATTGCACGTATATATCTTCTGAAATGATTATATTCTCAGTTCTTTAAAAATAATAATGATCCCGGTGCCAGGCCGAGGCCTCCTATCCTGACCACAGAGCATCTGGAGGAGGTGGTGTGCGGGAAGAAAGAGAGGCTGACACCTGTCTCCCCTGTTGCACGTTACATACATCTGTACACAGACTGAGATAGCGAGACAAGAACATGGTAAAGATGATTACCTGGGTGGTAGAACTCCGGGTCGTTTTAGCTTTCTCCTTAGTATTTTATATACAATTAGGACTTGTGTGATGAACATATTTTTCTTAAAAAAAAAAAAAAGGAAGGGAGGGGGAAGCAGCAAGACTGGGGAGCAGCCAGCCTGCTCTTCTATCCATGGGAATCCCGGCAGACAACTGAACGATACCAGAAGCTAAAAGATGAAGCACCCATGTGAACCAATAATTTTAATTCCAAGAATGCATCCGAGTATAACACAATAATCCCTGACTTCACAACAGTTGCTTTATTAAAGAAGTTATTTCTATGATTTCAAATAAAAAGGATGTGAGTAGCTACTAAATTGACATTTACAGTAAAAAGTTCTGTTTTTGTCCTGTAGGAACGTTGGTAATAAAGTACATTCTAACTCCACGTGCATTTTTTATTATTGTGAAAGGAATGGTGGATCTAAACGGACAAAAAAAAAAAAAAAATTTGAAGTCACTGAGCAAATCAGAAGAGAACACAGATAATAAAAATAGTTTTGTTTCCAGACCACTTTTGCTCAAAACTGGCTGCACACTAGAGTCACTGGGGAGCTTTGTAAACATACTGGTGCTGGAGCCCCACCCCCAAGGGGCTCTGACTGAGCTGATCTGCAGTGGGGCCGGACAGCAGGATTTTTTAAAACATATCCCCAGGCAATTTTAATGTACAGCCAGAGTTGAGAACCACCAGACCATTAAAATAAATTGCTACACAGCACATCATTCATAACTGTCTTTAAAAAATGCAATGCCGACTGCTCCAGCGGTACTCAAAGTTACTGTGTTCCTAAGCTGCCCGCTCACTAGATTCTCCCTCTTTTAATTTTTATTGGAGTATATTATCTGTACAGAAATATACATTATCATAAGCATATAGTTCAATGCACACATTCACGTCGTATGACATATCCATGTCACCAGCACCAAAATCAAGAAACAGAACATTACCAGCATTCTAGAAACTCCCTTGTTCATTCCAGATTGTTCCACAACTTTTTCCCTTACATGTTTGACACGACTTCTCACTAGGCATTTCAGTTGTAATCATTAGAGATCCCTGTGATGCAAATAAATTTCCTTAATTCATCTTTCACATTCTATCTAATTTGAATTATGAAAACTTGTATAGGAGAAAATAATTGTGGACATCTATTTAGCCACAAGAAGTTTATTGCCCAGACTGTTTATAATTGAAAGGGTAGGAGGAGGGGGGGAGGGAAGTACAGCTAAATATCTAATCACAGGATTCAATTAAACAAATTTGCTAACCTCCATATGAGACTGTCCAGTTTGTATACTATGGCATAAACAAGATAGAATAAAGAGAGGCCTTACAGGAAAAAGAGGTTTTTTTTTTTCAGCAGAACCCTAGAATAGGACTGTTATGGGCTGAGTTGTGTCTCCTCCAACTTCATATGTCAAAGTCCTAACCCCAGTACTTCAGAATGTAATCCTACTTAAAGATAGTGCCTTTAAAGAGGTGATTACATTAAAATGAGGCTGTTAGAATGGCCATAACCCAGTATCACCAGTGTCCTTATAAGAAGCGACTCGGACAGATGGGCATAGAGGAAAATCAAGTGAAGACACAGGAGAAGGAGGGCACCAGCAAGTCACAGAAAGAGGCCACAGAAGAAACTGACCCTGCCCACATCTTCATCTTGGACATACATCTAGCCTCCAGAACTAGGAGAAAACTCCCACAGGAGCCTCTTGGCCAGGATAGCTGAGCAGTACCCCAGCCATCCATGGCCATCACAGTGGATGGAAAACCTCATGCTCACAACACAAACCCCTTGCATATGTCTCTTTTCTGTCTCCTGTATGGGGGAGTCAGGTTTCTCTACTAAGCACCTGCAGGCATGGCCAGGTAAATAGGGATTCTCATGTGGGCTGAGAAATCCACTCTATCCAGAGTGATATGGACAAGCAGATGCTAAGAACTGCCAATACTTTTAGAAAAACTAACAGAATGAAAGAGAGGCACCAACTCACCTCCAGAAAAACTTACACCTGAAGAAACAGAATTCATTCAAAGGAGAACCAAAAAAAAAAAAAAGGGAAAGGAACTTAAAAAATTTTTTTTAAATATTTATTTATTTTAGAGAGAGACAGAGACAGAGCATGAGTGGGGGAGGGGCAGGGAGAGAGGGAGACAGAATGAGAAGCAGGTTCTGGGTTCTGAGCTGTTAGCATAGAGTCTGACGTGGGGCTTACACTCGAAAGGCAAGATCATGATCTGAGCTGAAGTTGGACGCCCAACTGACTGAGCCACCCAGGTGCCCCAGGAAATGCTTTTTAATAAATATAATTAATATCCTCAGAGACATTTGAGACAGCTGCATATCCAGATAGATAGACAGACAGACAAAACTTCTATGAAAAGTAGTTCCTAGAAACAAAAGAATTCTTGGAAACTAAAATCTTGATTAACAAAAACAAAAGCCCAGTAGAAGAAACAATTTTCACTCATCAGCTTTCCTTTTTTTTCCTTTCACCCATCAGCTTTCCTAAACGGAAAAGTTTGACAAGATCTACAGTTGGTGAAGGTGGGGGGAGCCACAAATTCTCAAACGCCATTGGTAGAAACGTATAAGAATGCCACCTGTGTATCATCTTTGGAAAGCAATTTAACAGTTTTTTTAATAATTGAAAATGTGCGTATCATTTGACGAAGCAGTTCTTTCTCTGAATATAAATCTTAGAGAAATTCTGATGCATGTACAAGTAGACAAGCACACGGATTCTCTGAAGTGTTGCTTCTCAGAGCAAAAAACTTAGAAACAGCTTAAATATCCATCATTAGTGGAATGAATAAATACATTGCACATATTCCTACAATGAATGAACTAGACACCCAACAACCTAAAAAAGTTTCCCCAAACTTATTGTTGAGTGAAAAAAAAAAACTACTAGCTACAGAAAGGTAAATCCAGTGTGATACTACTATTTATTTTAAAATGTGAAAACAAAACAAAACAAAGCAAAAGCAATAACAAAAACCTAGGAAAGACTGAGGGGTGATGGTAGAATATATACACATATAAACAAATAATATTTATGATAGTAATTGCTCTGGGGAAGATGAAGAAAAGGAGTAGAGAGAAGAGTAAATTTAGAAAGGAGAGGAATAAACTGCAATTTTATCAACAATATTTTATTAAAAGGAACCAAAGCAAATATGACAAAACCTCAATGTTTATTATTTGAGTGATGTGTGCATGGGTGTTATGCTATCTTCTGCAATTTTCTATGGCTTACAATATTTTCAAATGAAAAAAATCCCCACAAATGATGGACTGATAAATAAAATCCATACAAATGAAGAGTGCATAAAGAACTGAAATATTGAGGCAAGGAATCTACCCAGGACATAATGTAAAATTCCAAGCATTGAAATGCGGGAGATATAAAATTGAGTATAAAAAACAGCACCAGGAAGTGCTTGGCTGGTTTAGCGGGTGGAGTGTGTGATTCTTGATCTCGGGGTGTGAGTTCGAGCCCCACATTGAGTGTAGAGATTACTTGAAAATAAAAAAAGCCTTAAAAAATATATATAACACAGAACCAGGAGTTCCAACCTCTGTCTCAAAGAATATCCAAAAAGAAAATAGAGAAATAATCAAATAAAATTTCAAAAAAATGTCAAACTTAAAGAGATTCTCAAATTTTCATACTAAAAGAGCCCACAAAATACTGAAAAAAGAGAGAGACAGAGAAGTGTGGAGGATTTGGACCCAGGCATATTGGTAAAATTTCCAGGAATAAAGAAAACACATTCCAGAGAGGAAAAAAAATCCCAATAGTTTAACTTCCAAGGAAGAACAAACAGAAGGACATCATCAGACTTCTCAAGTGCAATAAATATAAAATCCCATAAGATGAAGTACTATAAAGCTCTGCAGAAAAAAAACAAAAAACAAAAACAATTTTGAATCTAGAATTCTATACCAGGCCAAAAACTATTTAAGTGCAAAATAAAAATAACTATTTTATTTATTTATTTATTTTTTTACTTAAAAAAAAAATTTTTTTTTCAACGTTTATTTATTTTTGGGACAGGGAGAGACAGAGCATGAACGGGGGAGGGTCAGAGAGAGAGGGAGACAGAGAATCGGAAACAGGCTCCAGGCTCTGAGCCATCAGCCCAGAGCCTGACGCGGGGCTCGAACTCACGGACCGCAAGATTGTGACCTGGCTGAAGTCGGACGCTTAACCGACTGCGCCACCCAGGCGCCCCTAAAAATAACTATTTTAGATGAACAAGGACTCAGAAAATTCCTCTCCATGAATGCTTTCTGAAAGATTCTCTAGGGGATGTACTCCAACAATAGGAAAAATGAATCCAAGAAAGAGGAAGATAGGTCACACGCCAATTGTGGTGAGCAAAGAAACTAATAAAACCAGTAAAGCCCAATAGAACACCAAAAACATGGCTGTGAAGCTTAATTGTTAAGAAAAATTTCTACCTGTTAAATCCCAAAAGATTTCAACAAAACCTGGGAATGAGGGAAAGGAGAGAAAATGGAAGAGGGAAGAAAGACACGATGAACTATCAAGGTCTAACCTTCTAAATGGAGGTGGATAATAGATACTAATTGGCTGTCAACATTGATGGAAGTATATATAGTCAAATATGCTGAGTCAAGTGTGAAAAAGCAAGTGCTTGAGGAAAGAATAAAAACAACGTGTATTTAGCAAACTACTAATGAACAAAAAGGAAAAAAAGAAAACAGCCAATTTATTATAGTTCGACCCCTCCTATCCTCAACGTGAAAAAAGAATTGCAAATCCAGATTGATTCTACCACAGTTACTGTGGTTTGATTTCAAACACCCAGTAGCTGCATCTATAGTAACTCAAAGAGGAAACCCCAGAGCTAGTGGTCTCACGGTTGTAAAAATAGAGATTGCTGGGCCCCACCCTCAGAGGTTCTGATTCAGTAAATCTAGGGTGGGGCCCAAGAAGTTTGCATTTCTAAGAAGTTCCTGGATGATGCCGATGCTTTGGTCCAGGGGCCACACTTTGGGAAATACTGCCCATAGTGAATGAATCACGCATATTGATCGTCATTGTTGATTTTCCTCTGGGAGGAGTTCTCCAACAGCACATTTCTGGGACACAGTGCAGGGAAGGCCTGTTCTACCTGTTCCTGATACACAAGAAGAGGTCATTTTTTTTATTCAGAAGAATCTCTTTCAAGGGAGCCAGTTGCTGATGGAAGGGACCCCTAAAGTTATTTTTTAGAAAATGAAAGGAAGGGGAGGGCGGTTGCAGAAGACAAGTCATCCAAGTGGAAACACTGGTTGAACATTACTTTTACTCTATGTAGGCACAGAACAAACACTCTCTGACATGTATATATGTATTTCATAAGGCATTTCTATTTATTTTATATATTTCTTTTTAAACTATTTATTTGAGAGAGAGCATGAGCAGGGGAGAGGGGCAGAGCACGAGTGAGAGAGAGAGACAGAGAGAGAGACAGAGAGAGAACCTTAAGCAGGCTCCATACTTAGTGAGAGCCAGACACAGGACTCAATTTCGCAACCTTGGGATCAGGACCTGAGCTGAAATCAAGCGTCAGATGCTCAGCTGACTGAGCTACCCAGGCGTTTTCAAAGTTTGTTTGTTTATTATTTTGAGAAAGAGGGAGACAGAGCGCATAAGTGGGGCAGGGGCACAGAGAGAGAGGGAGAACAAGAATCCCAAGCAGGCTCCACACTGTCAGCGAGGAGGGTGAGGCAGGGCTGGATCCCATGAACCAAGAGATCGTGATCTGAATTGAAATCAAGAGTCAGTCCCTTAACCAACGGAGTCCCCCAGACACCCCCCCTTTCCCAGGTAAGGCATTAAAAAAAAAAAATTCTGAGGTTGCCAGGTGTATTAGACAGAATTTTTGGTTTGATTAAAAACAACTAAATTTAAACGGATTTAAGCGATGAACGCACAAAAAACATTATTGGTTGCTGTAATTTAAATCCCAAGGATTAAGTAGCTTCAGGCATAACTAAATCCAGGTGTTCAACTGATGCTACCAGAGCTTCATTTCTATCTCTTTGTTATGTTTTTCTCTGCCATGGCTTCACTCTTAGGTAGGTATTTACCACGGGTAGCCGCTGGGAGCTGGAAATTTACACTTGCCTTTTTACCAGGGATCCTAGTAGGAACAGAGCTCCTCCTTCTCAGATCACCCACCGCACGAATTCTAGGCTGGGCTCCCATTGGCCTTGTCTGCAATCAAGTGCTTATTATCATTGAACCAATCAGCGCCCACAAGGACTACTCTGATTGGCCAGACCAGCTCAAGGGGGGTGTCACCACCCCCACCCAAATCAGAATTACTGAGAGTGGGGGAGGGGTGGCTCAACAAAGGAATATTGTTCCTTAGGGAAGCAAGCTGGGAAACTGAGCAGGGGAGAGGTGAACCCAGAGCTGTTTTTATCTTGTCCGATTAACAATACATAAAAAACAAATAAACCAATAAACCAATAAATAAATAAATAAATAAAATTACTATGTAATTTCATGATCATTTCCTGACGGAAAGCCCGTTTTAACCACGAAAGAAAACAAAACAGAAAAAGTTTCAAAATAAAAAGCTCTCTTTTACTTAAATAAAGGTAGCTGTGTGCAAAATGCAATGCGTTTCCTTGTTTTCATAAAATTTTCACTTCCATAGAAAATGCTTGGAGCGCCTGGGTGGCTCAGTCAGTTAAAAGTCTGATTTTTTGGGGCGCCTGGGTGGCGCAGTCGGTTAAGCGTCCGACTTCAGCCAGGTCACGATCTCGCGGTCCGGGAGTTCGAGCCCCGCGTCAGGCTCTGGGCTGATGGCTCGGAGCCTGGAGCCTGTTTCCGATTCTGTGTCTCCCTCTCTCTCTGCCCCTCCCCCGTTCATGCTCTGTCTCTCTCTGTCCCAAAAATAAATAATAAATGTTGAAAAAAAAAAATTAAAAAAAAAAAAAAAAGTCTGATTTTTTATCTTGTTTCGGGTCACAATTTTACGGTTCATGGGTTCTGACCCGCATGGGGCTCTGCACTGACAGAGAGGAGCCTGTTTGGGATTTTCTTTCTTTTTCTCTCTCTCTCTCTCCCCCTCCCCCCACCCCCACCGCCTGTGCTCTCTCTCTCTCTCTCTCTCTCTCTCTCTCTCAAAAGAAAGAAACTTAAAAAAAAAAAGTTTTACTTTCCATGCTCCTAACTCGGGCCCACCAATAGGCCCGGGGCCTAGACGCCACAAAAAATATTTTAATTTCTTTCAAAACCAGAATAAAAATGATTATGAAGAATATATAATAATGCAGCCAACCTATATTACATGCATCCTTTTACCAATGTAGTCACACAATATAATTATTTTATTTTTCCTTCCCTTTTCCTTTGCTTTCCTTTCCCTTTCCCTTTCCTTTCCTTTCCTTATGGAGGAAAAAGGCCCATGAGGGCAAAGGTGCCATGAGCCCAGGAAAGTTATAATGTGACCTTTTTTTCTTCAGAGCCAAATTTCTGAAGGTAATTGTCATGTTCTCTCATCTCCCCAAAAAGTCAATTAACTACCCAATGTGTTACTGTCTTTGAGGAAAGTCTTAAGCCCCTTTGGAATGACTGCTTCCTTGGGGCACCGCCTGGGTGGCTCAGTCAGTTAAGCGTCCAGTGTTGGCTCAGGTCATGATCTCGAGGTTCATGAGTTCGAACCCCCATCAGGCTCTGTGCTGACAGTATGGAGCCTGCTTGGGATTCTCTCTCTCTCCCTCCCTCCCTCTCTCTTTCTCTCTCTCTCCCCCCACCCCCCTCGCTCTCTGCCCCTCCCCCACTTGTGCTTTCTCTCTCTTAAAAAGGAAATAGAGTGACTTCTTCCTTAAAAGCTTAATGGGGGCATTGGGGCAGCTCCTGCGAGGTGATGCATGTGACAGGGACACTTGGTGTGTGCCAGAAGAGCATCACCTAACACACCCTTGTTCACAGCTTTCGTTTCTCATTCTGATATATGTACAGGCTTCCCCTGCTGTCCGAAAGGGGAGCTTTCCTATGAAAGCTTTCCTAATTCCTTAGGACACGTCTTACTAATGGATGCACAAAATAAATTGAGATAAAGCACAGATGTTCAAAGACACAGTTCGAAGCTCTGGCGCCTTGATGCTGAGATGCTGAGTGTAGTTCGACGGGAAGGAGCTTGGCGACACCTTTCTCCATGCTGGGCGGCGGGGGGGGGGGGGGGGGTGCTGCCTCTGTAACAGCTTGAGAGGCAAAACAAATGCCGAACTATTTTTATTCTTCGCCTTTTTTCATAAAAGCAAATTTCCTCTTTGGATGGATTCCTTTCAGTTCGTGAAAACAGGTACTAATTTAAGTCTTTGTAAAAAGATTTTGTAAAAGCAAAGTGACATAATGTGAACTTTTGAAAAGCAGGGTATACCTGTCTTTTATTCACTGATGTTTACCTCTGTGCCAGGTACGGTGCTAAGATCTCATCTATGCCTCTTGAATTGGATTACCCCAACACCCGAGGCAGGTAAAGTGAGCTAACTCCTAGGGTTACATAGGAGAGAAGAGAAACTTGAGCCCAAACTTGAACCCAGGCCTCCCTAAATCCAAAGCCATGATCTCAATTGCTATGCTACATTCCTGCTAACTTTTCTAAAGTCCTGGTTTCTAGGTTCTTCCTGAAATGGAAAAGGAGCCAATGGTAGGTGCGGTGGGGGTGGGGAGACCCCTCTTCCCATGCCCGGTGTCCTCTGCCTTCTACCAGATTGATGCCTTTCACAGCGAAGAACTTCTTCATAAAACAGTTAGTCCTAAAGTCAAAATTTCCTATGCTCACAGTCTTATTATTTCCCTCTTTTTTTCCTTTCACCTATGATTTAATTTTTCTGTCTAGCGACTCCACAGCGAATTCCCATTAGCACCGAAAGCCATCTACCCACTCCGTTGACCTTGACTCATGTACCATATGTGCCCCACTTTATCCACGTGGCTCCAGGCGTTCACATTTTCCTCAAGGTCTCCTCTGCAAGCCTATGGGACGCCGGCACGGGCACCGGTATCCTGAAATCCCCTTCTATCACCACCACTGCCATCACCACCCCCTTCTCTGCTCACAACACTCAGCCTGCTATAATTAAACAAACAGGGTTATTTGTGACATCCTGGTTTACACATCAACAAGTTATTTTCTCTGATTTTGCTATGGATGGATTTGCTCTGCTTACATTAAACAAAAACAGCTCACCCAAAAATGCAGAGTAAGCAAGGCGGAGGAAATGTGGCCCAGCAGCTGTCTCTTTCCCCACGAGGCAAGACCCAGCCTTCTCTTTCCCAGACTCCTCGCCTCAGAGGAGCCAAGCCAGGCGACTCCGGAGGAAATGGCCATCGAGGGTCAGAGTTCTGAATGGGAAGCGAGGGCTCCAGAAACACAGAAAGGTTAGATGAGAGTTCAGTTTGGAAGCTTCCAGACGAAACATCGTAGGGGACTAGTGGAAGCATGTGGGACTCCCTAAGCAAATGTGCTCCATGGAGGTCTCTGGCGAATCCACTGCCCTGTAGGCTACGCTGTGAGGTCCGTGTCTGGGGACAGGAGCGGGGGAAAGGGACTCAGGCCCACCACCTCTTCTCGGACTAAACATGCCCTGCCTGTCCATCTGTGTCCAGGCATGCCTGCTTCCACCCACCCTGAGCTGCAACCATGAGGGGCTTCTAAAAAGGCAAAGCAGTAGACGCCATATGTCCATGTAGATGGAGCCTCTTTGTCCTCAAGGAAAGCCCCAGCTCCTTAAAGTGGTTCTCTTTGCCCTTCAAGATCCGCCCCTGCCTACAAGTGCAGCCTGACCTACCCCCACCCCATTCTCTAGGCCTCAGCATTAGGGAGGTTAGAGTCTGATGAATGTGCCCTTTGCACAAGCTGTTCCTTCTCCTGGAACATACTCTCTCCAGCCCCCTTTGCTTGATTCCCTTCAAATCCTCCCTTTGCTGGTCCTCTCCGTCCTTGACTAAGCTCTAAATCTTTGTGTTCTTGAAATGCTTTTTTTTTTTTCATGTTTATTTTGGGGGCAGGGGGGACAAGACAGGGGGAAAGCGAGGATTCAAAGCCAGCTCTGTGCTGAGAGCAGAGAGCCCGAGGCAGGCTTGAACTCACGAGCGGCGAGATCATGACCTGAGCGAGTCAGATGCTTAACCAACCGAGCCACCAGGTGCCCCATCTAAGTCTCCTGTTCTAATTGTCTGCCCACACACCCACCTCCCATACGGATGGTCAGCTCCACAAGGGCTGGGACGCGTGGACCTTGCTCTCTGTCGGGTTCCAGCACTCGTCCACCCACCTGGCACAGCAAAGTCACTACAGATGTTTGCTGAGTGAATGAGGGACTCTTTTGTGTCCCTCCAAGTAACTGGCCTTTTGCAAGTATCGGGTTCAAAAGCAAAGGCTCCACCGTCACTCCCAATTAGAAACAATCTATGTCCATCCACAATAGAATATACAAATAAATCACGGCATAGTCACCCAGTACCAACTGTAAAGAGGGGGTGCTATGTATGACCGCATCCCCAAATGGGGCACAGAGCACAAATAAAATGCTGAAAGATGCCAGGCGTGAAAGAGGGCCAACTTTAGTATTCCATTTATGTAAAGTACAAAAACAGGCAGAATAGATCTGGGCAGTGAGTAGTCAGAAGAGTGCTTCATGTGGGGGCTGCCAGGGGAGCGTCTGGGTGCTGGCACGGTCTGCTTCAAGCCCTGGGTGCTGGCGTAAGGTACACAGGCACAGTCGGTGTGTGAGTGTAAATACAAATCTATATTTATACGTTTAATGAATGTATTTCATGTGTATTATATAGAGATAACTATTGAATTACATGTATTTACAAATAGGTGATACACATATATTATAAAATACAAATATATATGAAAAGTATATATATTATACATAAACGTATGTCATATGTATATAGGCTGGTTGAATAAAAAGTAAACAAGCAAATTAGGGGCCAGTGCGGTGCTGGGGCAGAACGGGGTTCTGCTTTCCCTCTGTCCTTCCTGTCCACCTTGGGTCCGTCCCTTCTCTCAACAGGCTGCATCACTGGTGGCCAGAGGGTATGGCCCTGCTCTCCTGGCCCCAGGCTCATATACCTCCTGCCAGGATCCCTCTGACTGGAATCTGCCTCTCTGCCCTGCCTCCAAAGGCCCCAGTCCTGGAGAATGGAGACACGCGGTTGCTGTGAACAGTCAGCCTCCTGAAGACCCTTGGGTCCACTCCCACTGGGAGAGTTTGGATCTGCAGGGCGGGACTCTGGAAGTGAGCCCGGAAGACGTGTGGGAGAAAGGAGATGCTCTGCAGAAAGGAGTGTGAAGGCTTTGGACAACGGAGAGAATGGGAGGGAGAGGTGGGGAAGGACGGTGAGAGGCAAAAAGAGGTCAAGAGCGAGTGAGATGGGGATGTGGCCGGGGTACCACGTGGTGACATCCTCAGAGTCGGGGCGGCCAGGAGACTTTGTGATGCGACACTCGACTTTAAGTGTTGCAGTTTTGCACTGGAAACCCCTCCGTGTCCTCTTCCTCCCAGACCTCCAATAAAGTCTGCTGCACGCACACAACAAACACACGCATGCACGCAGGCACATGCGCGTGAGCAGAGCGCTGTCAGAGTTGGGATATTTGGGAAGGGAACCGAGGCTCCCCCGTGTCTGGCTTACCGAGGCAGTGGACAGGGACAGGAAGCTTGTCCCTAAGTTGATCTACAGTCAGAGGCTGCGGGGACGCAGAGCCGGCCGGTGACTGAGGGGCTGTGATCCTCCCAGGACGGGACTTCTCACAAATCTTGGGGATGGTTTTGGACTTGCATGGAAGACTGTCTGAGAGCTTTCGGCACATCTTGAGATTTTAAAGGGCCAGGGGATGACAGTGGACATCAAGGTCATATATTAGTACATTAAGTAGCTATTAAAGGTCTTAGCTCCTGTACTTAATTATAGGCTCCTTGAAGGCAGAAACTGTGTGTTCATTTTGGTGTCTCCCACAAATGCCAGAGTCTGGTCTGGAATAAATACATCTCTTGAAGTCCCTAAGAGGGACAGGTGGATGACACACAATACTTTGCACCCTGTACCCTTAGAACACACCTGCGGGCAGGTACTACCTTGTCACAGCAGCGGCCCAGAAAGAACGAGCCAGCCCCAGCTCCCTTTTGCGTCTTGACAGCCTCACCATATTTTCACACATGTAGCTGCCCCTGGTTATAAGGCAGGGAGGAGGGTATGTGGCGATACCCATTTACCACTGAGGAAATGAAATTTCAGCGAAGGGGTGGAGCCTCCTCCGGACACCCCATTAGTAAGTGGGGGCAAACGGGACTATTGTTTTCTTTCTGTTGGCACTTTTGTCACACTTCTAAATTACTTCCCGATCATTGAAACACTCACAAAATATCTGCCCCCCAATCTATGGCAAGGCTTTACAGGGGAGACATCCCTCTGCCCTCCTCCCTCTCTGCTGTTTGGGGCCACTCACCCGTCACATGGCTGGGGGTCAACTGGGCTGAGAAGGGACTACTGGCCCACAGCCCTCTTAGGATGTGACTGCCCCAAGATGACCCTGTCAAGGAGCACCTTGGGGTTCCCATTCATTCACTCATTCATTCATTCATTCATTCATTCATTCATTAGATGTTGTAGAACAAAAGAGACCCTGCAGTGGGCTCTGGGAGGAAGGTGCGAACTAGACTGTGCTCCTCACCTAAGGAGTTCTCAGACTGGTGCAGGAGCCTTCTGAAGCGGAAGGCTCAAATCCCAGTGAGCCCATGAGGGAAAGTTGACTCAACTTTTGGGGTCCCAGGGAAAGTGCTATCTCAACTTTGGAGCAGAGGACTGATTCAAACTCACCAGGAGAAAGGGTGAGGCAGAGTATTCGGGGGGGGGGGGGGGCGGGGGTAAGCTGCATGTGCAGCAGCCTGGGGGTCAAAGAAAGCCCAACACACTTAGTGAACTGATTCAATGCTACTGATTCAATGTGACTGAACGAAGAATGGACATAAGTGAGGGGTAGAGAGGGTGGCTTGCCCCACCTGACTCACCCGTGGTCCTTGGGACACGGGCAGTTTGGTCAGGTGAGAATACAGTTATTTCCCACAGCACGGCTCTCTTGGGTATAAGTCATACACCAGTATGCCCTGCCCCACAGCTCAGAGGCATATCCCAAGCCAAGGGCACATTGGCACCTCTTCCACCAGATTAGAGATAAGAATAGAAACCCCTGCCCCCATCACCTCCATGGAGACAGGGCTCTCCAACGAAACCCTTTCCCTAAACCCAGCCCTCTTTTGGAGGTGATGGTCATCAAAGGGTCACAAACTGATTTTCCATCAGCCTTTTACAAGTCCTCCATGGTGGTGTGGGAACATGGTTTCTACTGTCTATGACATACGTCACATGGAAGACTGTCACCGAAGTCCAGAGGGAACCACAGAAAAGACGGATAAGAGGTAAGAGGGCCAGGAAGCCAAAGAATGAGCCTCGGAGAGGGGAGGCCAAGAGCAGAGTGCACCCAAGGACTCTGGGCAGGGCAGCACAGTTTGTGTGCCCGGATCAGCCCCTGCGGTCTACAAGGCTGGGGTTTAGGCCGCCATTCCCCAGCAGCTACACAGTCGCCAAGTCTGTTTTCTCATGGGTAATATGAGAAGAGTAAGACCTAACTCACAGAACAAATGACTGATTCTGAGACTACAACCTGCCAGGATCCCAAATCCTTTCCCCATGAAAAGCTTTCAGGCACTTCCACGTCAGGAACAATCCTTTTTTTGCTTTCTGCTCCTGATTTACCAGGAATCCAAGAAGCTGTCTTGAACATTCTGAAATTGGAACAATGAGGAGAAGAATCACGATGTCACATACGCAAAAGCACAGAGAAACCTGCCTCTGCCCTGGCCTACCTGAAGCCTTGGACAGGACAGTCTAACCTCTGGGCCTCAGTTTCCTCCTTTATATAAAGGGAGGGGAGACTTCGGGACATGCCCGCACACAGCAGGTGCCAAGGCGAGTACTGACCCTGCCTTCGCAGACAAAGTTTGGACTCAGACAGACCTAGTGGCCCTCTGCTTCGTAACCATGTTGTATTAATTTGCGGGGACCGCCAGAACAATGGAGCACAGAGAGGGCTTAACCAACAGCATTTATTGTCTCTTAGTTCTGGGGGCCAGGCATCTGAGATGAAGATGTTGGCTGGGCTGGTTCCTCCTCCGAAGGTTTGGGGGAGAACCTGTTCCCTGACTCTCTCCTATCTTCTGGGGGTGGGGTGGGGTGGTTACTGGCAATCTCTGGTATCCTTGGCTTCTAGAAGCATCACTACCATCCCTACCTCCACTCTCACGGCCTCCTCCCTGCGTGTGTGTGGGTGTCTGTCTCCAAATTTCCCCCTTTGCATCAGAACATCAGTCATATCGTATCTGGAGCCCACCCTACTCTAATATGACCTCATCTCCACTAATTACTTCTGCAAGGACCCTATGCCCAAGGAAGGTCATATTCTGAGGTATTAGGGGGCCAGGATTTCAATGTATGAATTTTGAGGGGACACAACCGAACCCAGGGCAAGGCAATCAGGCTGACCTCAGTTTCTTTGCCTCTCAACTTAGCGGTAATCCTGAGGGATGAAGGAGACAATGTGTGTGAAGGTCCCTGACACATAACAGGTGCTTCCCAGGGTAGCAGCCCAACAGATATTGATTCCTTCCATCAGCAGAAATGCCCAAGGCCCACTCTGTGTTTCTTTGCTCTGGCTCTGCTCACTCCCCACCACCCTCTAGCCCTGTGGAGCTGACAAAGTGATTTCACTGAAACTTAACAGTTGGATCTGTTCTCTACAAAGATGTTTGCTGTGGAAGTCTGTTTAGGGGCATTACTTTTGTACTCCCGAAATTGTTGCACAGGCGTGATCCAAAGAGCCTCGCCTTGCCATGAAGGTAAAGGATGTGGCGGACAGGGGCGCGGAGGGTGACTGCTCTTCAAGCACCGCCCAGGACTGTCGGCGGACTACAGTGTGAACACCTGTGCCCTCCTTTCTCCCCCTCTTGTCGGCTTCGATGCACAGGCTGTATAATTCAAGTCATTAATTTTTTCCATTCAGTGCGCTGCCAGTTTCTTCCCATGTCATTCCTGGAACCCTCTGGTGTGCATCTTCTAAATTTAAAATAAATACAGTGTACATAATTGGATGCTAACCAGACAACACCGAGCAATCATACATTCTCATTGATGCCACAGATGTAGTCGCCTCAGACATGAGTGGGAAAGGTCTCCGCATGTTCCGGATGAAATGCTTAATGGGACAAGTTGCCCTCACGTGCTTCAGTATCGGTATTAGCCTTTAGAATATTTCCCGTCATAAACAATGAAACGTTCTTGCACCAAAAACGGACATCCAAATTGTTCTAGTTGCTACAATTTCGCACTCACGGGGCTGAGTGGACAGAGCTTACGGGTAGAACCAGATCTCTGGCTGTAAACTCACCACAAAGAGGATATGTAACACCAACTAAATGCTCACATTGGGATTTTCAGCTTTGCGATGAAGAAACTGTACCGGATCTTTTCTTCCCTCAAAACATGGATGCAACCTTGAGCTGAGATGGTTTCTTTAAAGTTTTATTTATTTAAGTAATCGCTATACTCCACGTGGGGCTGGAACGCACAACGCCGAGATCAAGATTCAGGCGTTTAACCGAGCTCACCAGGCGCCCCTTGAGATGATTCTGTAAGGACAGAAAGATGACCTTACGTAGCATCAGACCTTACGGAAGAGACAGTAACACATCTCGAAGAATCCCACTCGTTTGCTTACATTTCCTGGTCTTCTGCCTAGTAGGGGTCACGTGTTAAGCTCCGGCCAATGACATGTGAGCAACAATGGTATGTGCATCACTTCCGGTCTGAGAGGGTGGGAGGGCCAGGCACAATTCTCCAAACTTTCCTCCCCCTACGTGGTGAGAGAAGGTACCCCATGAGTTCTAAATGGTGGAACTTTCATCAGCCTAGGGTCCCTGACCCGGGGAGCGGGGAGACCCCTTGCCAACCTGTGCAGGACACATAGCAGGTGTGAGACATACATTTTTCATGTGTTAAGACACGGAGATTCTTTTTTTTTTTTTATGTTTATTTATTTTTGAGAGAGAGACAGAGAGTATGAACGGGGGAGGGGCAGAGAGAGAGAGGAAGACACAGAATCTGAAGCAGACTCCAGGCTCTGAGATGTCAGCACAGAGCCTGATGCGGGGCTGGAACTCACAGACTGCGAGTTCATGACCTGAGCCAAAGTCGGACACTCAACCGACTGAGTCACCGAGGTGCCCCGAGACACTGAGATTATTTCTAATACAGCATATTCCAGTTTGACCAGTGTAAGTCTTAAAGTGAAAAAGTCGTTCCCTTTTAAATTCTACTTCATTTTTTGTCAAGGAGAAAATCTCAGTTGGTGGTAGTATGTCTTTAACACTTCTCTTTCTTTTAAAACCTCAGGTTTCAACCAAATGAAATCTGCCTTTGGGCTCAGTGTCCCTCACCAGCAGTAATATGCAGTGTGTTAGTCGGCTCTGGCTGTCGTAACAAGGTATCACAGATTTGGGAGTTTAAACAACAGAAAGTAATTTTCTCACAGTTCTGGAGGCTGGAAGTCCAAGATCAAAGGGTCTGTCGGCTTGGTTTCTTCCCCAGCCTCATTCTGTGGCTTATTTTCTTGTTTTGTGTTCATCGCTCATGTCTGAGGTCTACACATGTCTGGCGTC
The DNA here is from genome assembly GCF_028749965.1 of Puma concolor. Taxonomy (NCBI): domain Eukaryota; kingdom Metazoa; phylum Chordata; class Mammalia; order Carnivora; family Felidae; genus Puma; species Puma concolor. Next base: position 15,796,369 of record NC_141672.1, on the reverse strand, counting down.
TCTGTGTCCTAATCTCTTCTTATAAGGGCATCAGCCATATTGGATTAGGGCCATTCTCACAACTTGACTTTACCTTCAATACCTCTAAAGTCCTATCTCAAATATAGTCACAATCTGAGGTACTAGAGGTTGAGACTTCAACACAGAAACGGGGAGGAGAGGACACCGTTCAGCCCATAAGACCAAGCTAGATTTTTATTTAGCTTTCACTGGTTTTTGGAGGGGTGGGGATTGCTTTCTACTTCTGGTAAGCCATGCCAGTTCTCCACTGATTATGATGCATATTTTTCTTAAAATACGAATGCATTTAAGCAGTAGAAGGATTGATTTAGAGAAACACATAAGCACTAACAGTATGGGGGCGTCTGGGTGGCTCAGTTGGTTAAGCGACCAACTCTTGATTTCGGCGTGGGATAGAACCTCGCGTCTCGGGCTCTGCGCTGACAGCACGGAGCCTACTTGGCATTCTGTCTCCCTCTCTCTCTACCCCTCCTGCATGCATGTGCGCGCTCTCTCTCTCTCAAAGATAAACTTAAAAAAAGAATAGTATGCCCAAAATTTTAATGGGAGATGCAAATAACTAAATTTTAGGAAACGTTGCCTAAGGTGATTTCTAAAAGCTTGTCCCAATTCAGACAGCTTTTCCTTACATAATTTCAATCATCTATGTGTTCATTTAATCGAGTGCCTATTAAGTACCTCATTGGTGTTAGACACCAGGGTGGTTATAGAGTCAAGTGAATAGTGCTATGAGAGCAGAGAAGAAAGAAATTCTGCTTGGGAGAATCAGGAAAGACTTCCTGGAGGTGGTGATAGTTATTTTAAACTTCTCAGCCATTCCCAAACCCACAGATCACAAACACTGTCTCCTCATCCTTGCCTCAATAGTTTCTGAATTTTGAATGTGTGTTTAAGTCGGTGATAGGTGCTACCTAGAAGATACTGTAGCTTTAAGAAGAGAAAAGATGCTAATCAGCGGCAGAAACCATGCATAAAATTCATGACTTACATTTAAGGTTATCCTTCTCCCAGAGATGATTTTTTAAATGTTTGGGTTTTTTTCCCCTTGATTAGGAACCTTATGTTTTCCTAGAGTCTAGTTGTCTGATATAAAATACAGATTGGAAAAATTCAGTCATAATTGCGAAAATATATTTCTTAATCAAACGTAAACTCAGGGAGGAAAATCTTTCATTGAATAAGCTTTTTTTGAGAAGAGAATATTTATTTTGGGGTTAATTCATTGGGTACTTTCATCATTAGTCCCTGACTTGGTCGTTCAATGATGTGCAAATATTTATTGAGCTGCTACTATATGTAGGAGCTGTTCTAGAAGCTGCAGATAATGTGGGAGTCAGACTGGCTGGGTGCTCTTTCATGGGGCTTACGTTCTAGCAGGGGAAATTGATGAACAAACACGTAGATAAATGGGAGGATATCAAAACAAAATACACGCTGGGAGAGAATTAAAATAAGGAGACATGGTATGGGATGATGGGTGTGGGGGGAGGGGGCTGCATTAGATTCGGATGTCTGGAGAGACTCTCCAAGGGGATATTTAAGGTGAAATGTGTGGGGGGGGGGGGAGGGGGCACCTGGGTGGCTCAGTCAGTTAAGCGTCTGACTTTGGCTCAGGTCATGATCTCATGGTTCGTGAGTTTGAGCCCCATGTCAGGCTCTGTGCTGACAGCTCAGAGCCTGGAGCCTGCTTCAGATTCTCTGTGTGTGTCTCTCTCTCTCCCAAAAATAAAGGGTCGGGCAAAGTCCCCAAGCTACAGATGAGCATGTGCATTTGAGGAGCCAAGAGCAGCTTCAGCCGAGGAGAGGTGGGGAAGGTGAGGTCAGGGAGGAAGGCAGAGCCAGACTTAACCCTGGCAGTCTGACTTTTCCTCCAGCAGAGCACACACAGAAGCGACTTGCCAGGGGCTCAGTCGGTTAAACGACTTTGGCTCAGGTCATGATCTCGCAGTTCTCTGAGTTCGAGCCCCACGGCAGGCTCTCTGCTATCAGCGTGGAGCCTGCTTGGGATTCTCTGTCTCCTTCTCTGCCCTTCCCCGGCTCGTCCACACACACTCTCTTTCTCGAAAATAAACAAAAATTTAAAAAGTTTTTTAAAAATCAAAGAAGCCACCTGCCAGTGCTTCCACAAAACATCTTCGGGCATCCTCTTTGCTCTCATGCTAGCTTCCTAGCTTTTAGCTGACTTTCTCATTCCAGCATAAAAACGTGTACGGTAATTTTTTTCCCCCAACCAAGACGTGCAATCTTTTCTTCTCTGGAGATTAGTCAGCTACTAGAAACGATTTTAGAAAATAGCTCATCTGTCTCATTTCTAATTAGTGGAGCAATTACCCCCTTTTTCTCTTATGAACATTCTTTAAAAAACAAGACCATAACTTTAATAATCCTGTCTGTATTGCTATTTTTTGCGGGGAAGCTAGTGCGAACGGAGCCATGGGAGTGAACCGGGCTAAGGAGCCTCTGGGGTTTGCCAAGAACACTCGATGAGCTGGGGACCATGGGCGAGCAGGGCTCTTCCTTTTCTGCAACCTCACGTGGCCCCCCGTTTCTCTCCACCCCTACGGGCACCCTCCGAGACGAGACCTCTTTATTTCTCAGCTGGACTGTGACAACAGTTGGTCTCCACGCCTCCGAACTATTTCCTTTCTCATTTCTTCTGTGTGCTACTCTCAGATTCATCTTCCTAAAACACCTCCTCTGCCCTATCATTCCTCCACTGGAGAGCCTGCAATGGCTCCCCGTTGGCTCTCAAATCAGACTCCTCGGTCTGGCATCCGCCCTCTCAAATGTGGCCTTTTAGATTTATGTGAGTAAATACGGTATTTCTCTCAAGGTAATGCGTTTCAGGCTCCAGCAGAGCACCTCTGATTTGTGTAAAACAGTCCTCATGCTGGAAGTGTCAGCATTGCCTGCAAGAATTCATGGAAATGGAGAAGCAAACAGAATTAGCAGTGCATTAAAGCGAGCAGTTCTACCAAACTCACCACATCAGGTGCGACACGCGGGACCCACACAACCAAGGTCCTACCAAGGTGGGGAGAAAAGACAATTGGGTCTAAAGTTCAATTCGCACAAAGGAAATATTCCACCCAAGTAAAAGATTGGCTGTGTACATGAGTGACCAGGGAGAACACTGGATCGGTTTTAAAAATATACGTTCCATGTAACTATGAATCCGTGTAACACAGAGGCCATAACAAATATGCCCCCAGATTTTAGCAGTTTGATAGAATAGTTTGTTTCTTGCTCACATAACGGGGGTGGGGGGGGGTTCCTAGGCAGGTGTCCCTGGTAGATGGACATCTTTCTTCCACACGGTCATTCAGAGTCCCATTGTGGCCAGGGTCATCTGCTGGAGGAGGAGAAAAGCTCTGGTGTGGAGAGAGCACACCTGATTCTTGACAGTGCTGGCCCAGAAATGGTGCTCATCACCGGGGCTCAGTTCTATTGGTAAGAACAACGGCACCTGAAGACAAGGGGATCTCGGAAAGGAGTTTGTGGTTGGACAGCGACTCTCTAATAACAACCCTGTACCCTGGGAGGGGGAGTGAGGATTCTGATGGACAGCTAGGTGCTCCTTCTATATAGCCTCTAGCATGTTTGTATTAAGATCGATGGTAATTTAGTCCTCGGGCTAAATATTACCTGTTAATGTTATGGCAGAACCTGATACATAAAAGCAAACTTATTTTCCTAAAAGCCAGGCTCTATTACACCAGCTCACCTGGTTAGCCCCCCATTCAGCAGAGGTCAACTCGGTGGTCACATCCTCAGTGACGCCTCTCCTGGAGCATCTGCCTAACTCACATTTCTGTTCTCTGCATACTCCTATCCCCACACGCTTCCCGTTTGCAGCACAGCTCGTTGTTGCAGCTCACATTTGTGTGTGCGATGGTTGGATGGATGCCTGTCTCCCCCATCAGACCCTAAGTTCTGTGAGGGCAGGTATTTCAACTGTTTTTCCACCACCTCATTCCCAATATCTAGGGCAGGTATATAGTTGGTGCTCTCTCTCTCTCTCTCTCTCTCTCTCTCTCTCTCTACATATATATATATATGTATATATATATATACATATATATATATATATATGTATATATATATATACATATATATATATATATATATATATACACATACTACTGACTGAGTAAATTAAATAGCATTTTTTCACTGTAGAAAAATCGGAAATATGGTTCTAGAAAAAGAAAATAGGGGCACCTGGATGGCTGTCGGTTGAGCATCTGACTTCAGCTTAGGTGATGATCTCAAGGTTCGTGAATTCGAGCCCCATATTGGCCTGTCTGCTGTCAGCACGCAGACCGTTTTAGGTTCTCTGTCCCCACCTCTCTCTACCCCTTCCCTCCTCTCTCTCAAAAAGAAAAACATTTTTAAAAAATAGAAAAAGAAAATGAATTTTAAAAAGCATCTGAAATCTCCTCTATCAGTCAACAATCACTGGGTTAACGCTGTGTAACAAACAGCTCCAAAACTCTCAGTGACTTCCAACAATAAACACTTATTTCTGAGTTTTGTGAGTTGGCTGTCATGGCTTGGATTCTAGTTTTGGGTAATCCCAAGGCTACTCTTCACACATCTTTTGCTGAGACCGAAGCTAAAATATTAGCCGCTACCTGGGATGGGTTCTTCTCATGGCACCAGACAGCTGGGCAAGTGGTCAAGCCAATCCGCCCAAGCACATTTAAAACCTCTACTCGCGGGGCGCCTGGGTGGCACAGTCGGTTGGGCGTCCGACTTCAGCCAGGTCACAATCTCGCGGTCCGTGAGTTCGAGCCCCGCGTCGGGCTCTGGGCTGATAGCTCAGAGCCTGGAGCCTGTTTCCGATTCTGTGTCTCCCTCTCTCTCTGCCCCTCCCCCGTTCATGCTCTGTCTCTCTCTGTCCCCAAAATAAATAAACGTTGAAAAAAATTAAAAAAAATAAAACCTCTACTCAGGTGTGGTGTATGTTTTGACTGTTCACATTTTACTGGGCAAAGCAATAAGGTCACGTGAGACAAGGAAAGACTTTGCTCAGTGACTTTGGCAAGAATAGGGAGAAATGGAAGGATTGTGAATAAAAACAGTACAATTTATCCCATTTACATCTTGACTTTTTCCTCTATATCTTTAAATATATTTCAATATTTCATAGTGTCTTCTAAAGATACATAATATTAAAGAGATCCCGAGGGGAGGGGCATTGTCAATATATGGGCACCAATGGATATAGAGTATTTTATTAATCGTTCTGGTGACTCACCAAAAAAAATTGCAGAATAATCTTCTTAATCTAAACAGTGCTGGAACCATGCCCTGCCTTTATTTATAGCTACATTTAAAAATAAGTGAATTGTGACTCATTAATAAGTGTAGCAAAAATAACAAAGCTGTGACTTCCTGCCTGCAAATATTGCCATTCCCAAACTGTTCTAGAAAAAAAAAAAAAACACATACACAAGCATTTCGTCACCCACTCAAGCTGGTTCTGATGCTTAACAGTTTTCAGTATCAGAAGTCCTTTCATCTTTCAGCAGTAGACACAGAAAACAACAGGTCATTCCAACCACGAACCCTTCCTTCACATCCCCTTTATATGCCTTGTAAGTGACAGGAGCTGATTTCTTCTTTGGATCAACAATAACCAAGTACTTAAAAGTCTCTCTCTCTTCTCTCTCTCTCTCTCTCTCTGTCTTTCTCTCTCTCTCTCTGTAAGCTTTTGGTATATTCAAATACAACTGAGGCCTTAAATCCCGACTTATTAAATAAGAAGGAAATGGTTTCCTGTGATCTTATGTTGAAGCTACTCAGAGGTCAGGGTGAACTGTGAATCGGAAAATCAAGGAGAAAGGACATTTTAAATGCCTCTTGGCACATTTACGTTCACAGGGGGGAAAATGTACTTGTTCAAACATTTATGTTGCTACATATCCACTCCTGCCAAAGGTAACAAATACTATACATAGAGTCTTCTGCCCTGTTTCCCTTGTATTATTTTTGCCACATTCTTTCTATCTTGACTTAAAAGTTAAATAAATAGAGCACCAGACTCAAGGCTCAAGTTAACTATAATTAGAAGTTACAGATTTCAAGAGACCAAGAGCCGGGGAGTGACCCAGTCTGTCCGTAGAAGTGTAGAAGATAGTGTGCAAGAGAGTCCCTGGCTTGATGCCCAATGAGTAAGTCCCTGCTCTATAACTGTTAGTTCAAACCCTTTTCCTTTTTTCCCCAAGGAGGAACTGGATTGGGGTCACACAATTCTATTTTGAGACATTGGCCAGCAAAATGGTGTTGGAAGGATAGGAAAACAATCCCCTATCTCCCCCGACACGCTGGGCCTGTTCGGTTAGACTCTGGTACCTTTCTTTCTCCTGCTTGACAAGGACCTCCTCTTGCCTTCTTTACCAAGACTCATGTGTTTTGTCCTGCCTACCCCGCCCCCGTATTGGACGGCTGCCCATGCCAATGGCCTATAGCCGTCCCTGGGACGTGTCACCCAGGGAATCTGAAGAGAGAGCAATTTTGAAAGAAAGGCTTCTCCTCCTGGGCCTTGACTCCTGTCTCACCGCTGCTAATTCCACCAACTGAGAGAAGACCACATCTAGAAAACCAAGCAAGGGCACAGTCAGTATCATAGCAGGGGTGGGCTAGACAGAGGTGGGACATCATCTCTTAGTAAATGTGCCCTCTGTGTCTGCTTGGGCAGTGTTTTGAGGATCTCTTTCTACATAATGAACCACCCCCCAAATTAGCAGCATAAAACAATAACAACCATTTTGCTGTCTCTCTGTTCTGTGGGTTGACCAGGTGGCTCTTCTGCTGGTTCTGTGTATGTTCTCTCCTGTGTCTGCAGCCAGATGGCAGCCGAATCTAGACTCCTCTGGATGATCAGCACGGCAACACTGGGCCTCGCTCTCTCTCCGTGGGGGTCTCAGGGCCTCTCCTTCCCACCAGGTTTCTCCAGCAAGGTCGTCACGCTTCTTACCGGGCAGTCCGGAGCTCCCCAAAAAGCACCAAGGGCAAGCTGCTGGACCAACCAAAGACTCAGGCACTGAACTGGCACCGTGATTTCACTTGGCTAAAGCGATCCTGATCCCAGGGCCAGTCAGTGGAAAGGAAACAAACTCCATCTCTTGGTCGGGGTGCAGGAGAGGGAGACTGACGAGAATTTGTGGTCATATTCAGCTACCGCAGGTAGGATTTGGAAGGACTTGTCTTTCAATGCAGTTCTGCAGCAGATTTCACCTAGTCCTGGTCCTTTTGGCTCGGGCACACGTTCTCTCGGGCTACATTCTTATTGCTGCCTAGATATTCTTTTGTACGTTGACATCACTGGGCACTGGGCTTTGCTAACTGTCTTCACTACTCCATGCTTTCAGTCCATTAGCTGAACTTTCTTTCCCTTGGAAAATGGCAAAACGTGTGCATGTGTGTGAACATAGTCACCAGGGAACAAAACACCGATAGTAAAGGAAAGCAGTTAAATAACATATAGTCCCACACGAGGCTGTAAATCCTAGCACTCCAAGCTGGTTTCAGAGGTAATGTTTGTTAGTTCCATAAGGAAAAAAAAAAAAAAAAAAGAAGAAGAAGAAGACAACACAAAAACTTGAGAGCTATCAGGGCATTTTAGTCAATAATTTACATGGCCTGCTGATTTCAGGGACTGTTTTGAGTAGAGAACATATTGCAAGAGGAAATTCCCATCTTGCCAACCTTTTCATCAAGCCTATTAAGCTAATGATTTTATTTTAACAATGGCTTTCCCCACAGCCAGCCTGTCTTGGGTATAGACTGCCAGACATGGTTACTAAACACCCAGAGACTCAAGCAATTATAGAAGATGCTATTTTTAAGTTCTCTTGTACGGTCTCCTGGGCAATAAGCCGGCTAACATCAGTCCCACAGGTTCTGGAAGCTTCTGCTCTCACCAGTGTGAGCCTTGACTTCCTCCAGGCACCTCTGGACGCTTCTGTCCAGGACTTCTGCAAGAGCTGGCTGCCAACAGGGGAAGGCAGGGGAAGGGGAACCCCTAACCGCAGGTGGGACTCTCAGGGAATCTGTGACATGATGTGTCACATGGGGATGAAGTCCCTAGGCTAACAAGAGATGCTATTTTGCTTTTCCCTGGTAGCTATTGGGCAATTTACCAACATTCCCTTCCCTTGCCTGTGACCAAAGATACATGTGTGTGAGGCTTCTGAGTTTATTTATTTTTTTTTATGTTTTTCATTTATTTTTGAGAGAGAGAGAGAGAGAAAGAGAGAGAGCAAGCAGGGGAGGGGCAGAGAGAAGAACACACAGAATCCAAAGCAGGCTCCAGGCTCTGAGCTGTCAGCACCGAGCCTGATGCGGGGGTCAAACCCACGAACTGTGAGATCGTGACCTGTGAGTCGCTTAACCAACTGAGCCACCTAGGAGCCCCAGAGGCTTCTGAGTTTAAAGGTTGCACCTGAGCCAGGTGGCCACCAATGTCCTTGGACAAAATTTCAAAATAGATGACATTGGTTGGTGGCATCACCTCCCTCTTGGAGGTCTTTTCTCTCTGGCCCTTGTCTCCCCCAGACATGCCACCCTACTTGTCCTCAAACCACCCTGCCCCACCCCCACTTCCATATGAGGTTGCACGTGCCTCGAATGTTCTCTGAGCTATTCCACCACAGTCCCCATCAGCCCCCCACCCCACCCCGTTCCTCTTGCACCCTGAGGCTTTGCTCACATGTCTCTGCTTCTCTGGCTCTGTGGGCATTAAATTTACAACCGGCATTCTAGGCAGTAGCCAGCCTTCCCGCCACTCAACTCCAATCCTCCTTAAACATGGATGATTGACTGGTGAAGGAGTGCCAAGACCTGGCTTACAGGGTAAACATTCAAAAGAGGGCAGTCTGGGTGAGAAGAGAGAACGGTGCCCTCTCCTCCCATACCCTAGAAGCAGCCCCACCTGACTGCGATTCCAAGGGGAGGTAATTATCCCAATTAGCCCCATCTTAGCAAATTACAGTGGGGACCTTCCCTTCAGGAGGGAGTCAGAGCTCTTGGTCCCCTGGACCTACACACAAGCTTTATCGGGCAGTCCAGGTTTTCCTCAGATAATCAGGAAGAAAATATATTGACACATTCCTGGAACTTATTTATTGAAAAGTTTGAATTCCCCACACCCCCTTGCTCCCACACACAAATAGGGTGTGTGCCAGGGGAGCTACTAGTCCCAAGGGTGTCTTTCTTGGAATGAGAGACATGGGCTTTTCTTTCTTTCTTTCTTTCTTTCTTTCTTTCTTTCTTTCTTTCTTTCTTTCTTTCTTTCATTTTATTTTTTAAATTTATATCCCAATTAATTAGCATCTAGTGCAACAATGATTTCAGGAGTAGATTCCTTAGTGCCCCTTACCCATTTAGCCCATCCCCCCTCCCACAACCCCTCCAGTAACCTCAGTTTGTTCTCCATATTTATGAGTCTCTTATGCTTTGTCCCCCTCCCTGTTTTTTATTTTTCGTTTCCCTTCCCTTATGTTCATCTGTTTTTCCTCTTAAAATCCTCATATGAGTGAAGTCATAGGATTTTTGTCTTTCTCTAATTTCACTTAGCATAATAGCCTCCAGTTCCATCCACGTAGTTGCAAATGGCAAGATTTCATTCTTTTGATTGCCGAGTGATACTCCACTGTATGTATGTATATATATATATATATATATATATATATATATATATATATATATATATACCACATCTTCCTTCCTTATCCATTCATCCATCGACGGACATTTGGGCTCTTTCCATACTTTGGCTATTGTCGATAGGGCTGCTATCAACATGGGGGGTGCATATGTCCCTTCGAAACAGCACAACTGTATCCCTTGGATAAATGCCTAGTAGTGCAATTGCTGGGTTGTAGGGTAGTTCTGTTTTTAGTTTTTTTGAGGAACCTCCATACTGTGTTCCAGAATGGCTGCACCAGCCTGCATTTCCAGAGACATGGGCTTTTCTTTGGGGCAGACTCACCCCACACCCAGGGGAATTGTGCCCCACCCCACTCTCCTTCTCCAGTGGGTGCACTCCTCACTGAAATTACACAGCTCTGGACTGCTTGTCACATGGCTTGAACACCAGTTTATCATTTTTGTCTGTATTATATCTTGTTCTATAGAGGACTAGAGGCAGTTTACAAGGATGCACAAAATCAAATTGAAAAATTACATGTACATAAAAGTCAGATCCAAGGAAAATGGAAATAAAGGTGAAGAGTTTTCCTTTTTTTTTTTTTTTCTTTTTGACACAAGAAAGCCAGAATTCAAATATACCAGCTGGAGATTAATGAGAGCTGCACAATGGAATCACTCTGGGATTTTAATTTTTGGTTTTAACTTTTCAGTTTATTTATTTGAGAGAGAGAGCACAAGTGGGAGGGGCAGAGAGAGAGAGAGAGAGGGGAGAGAGAGAATTTCAAGCAGGCTCTGCACTGTCAGTGGAGACCCCAACGTGGGGCTCAACCTCAGGAATCATGAGATCATGACCTGAGCCGAAGTCAGATGCCCAACTGAGTGAGCCACCCAGGTGCCTCCAGAGACCTTGATTTAATTGTTCTGGGGTATAGCCCGAGCACTGGGCTTTATTAGACTTGCCCAGGTGATTCTAACTTGCAGCCAAGGTTGAGAACCACTGTTCTTGAATGGAGGCTACCATGACTATATCAGGAAAACAAATTTAAATCTAAGCTTCCCAGCAGCTGAAGCGAAAAGGGAAACCTGATGAGTTTCATAATACACATGGTCTCACAGATAAAAAAGCTTTTTCTGCCTCTGAAGACTGATGGAATTCACTAAAATGTATATTCTTTCAACATTTTCTATACAGCTGTGTATGTGCACATATTTTTTGCATATAGCTCCCTTTCCATGCAAATGAAATCATACTATATTTGCTGTTCTGTAACTTGGTTTTTACTAGCACATACAGATTTTTTTTTTTTTAATTTATTTATTTTGAGGGAGAGAGAACGCCAGCAGGGGAGGGTCAGAGAGAGAATTCCAAGGAGACACTGCACTGTCAGCACGGAGCCCGACACGGGGCTCGAACCCACGAACTGTGAGATCATGCCCTGAGCCGAAACCAAGAGTCGGACACTTAACCGACTGAGCTACCCAGGCGCCCCAACACATAACGGTTTTAAGGAACCTTTTGGCGGACCTGACCTCAGTAACCCAGAAGAGGCGAGAGACATCCATTCTCCTCTGTGGTAATTTTTAAGAAAAATCATGTCACCGCTCCTATCTTTGTCAACGGACTGCAATCTCTCCTCCGTGCTCTTGTTTCTTGGCATTTCTGCCTTCTTGTTAGCGTTAGCAATCCTCAGAACACGGAGCACCCAGAAATCCAGGGTTGATGAATGAATGATGGTTCCACCAAGTGCTTGCAAAACCCCTTACATGGACAAGGGATGCCAGGCACGGTTCTTACTTTCCAGGGACAAAACTGGACTCCTCACCTGTGACCCTCATTCCAGAGTGAGGAGCTATGCCACTCTGCATGTAGCGCCGAGACTGAATTTCCTGTCCACAGAGAAGAGCTTTCTGCCTAGAAAAAGACCAGTGAGAAAGTCAGCCCTTGGGTGCGACAGGTGATGTCAGGAAGTTGTGGTTGGATGTCACAGAGCCTATTATTTGGGCCTAAGAGAGGCAACGAAAGGGGACAGGCCATGTCTTTCCTTTGAAGCGGTTGTCTCATGACCCCAGAACGTAGGCAAGCGCCTTTTCACTTACCTCCTTGAAGGCGGGCTGATAGGACGCTCGTGACAGCCGTCTCGATGCACCTAGAATGGTGTAGACACACTTGAATATCGCTCAGTCTTGCCGTAAGCGAAGACCAAAGGGTTCTGCTGAGCAACCGCTGTGCCTCGGTGGCCTGAAACGTGTCTCCTCATTTTTCATGGAGGCTACAGAGGCCTAGCACAGAAAACGGAGCTGCCGCTGGTTTTACAACCAAACCCACGTCCGTCCGCCCGATGCACAGCAAAGCCAGTCGCTGAGACACGGAGCGTCGCGGCAGGGAAAGGGTTTATTCGTGACGCAGCCAGACAAGGAGACGGGAGAGCAAGACTCAAATCCACCTCAGGGAAGGACGGTCAGGGAAATTAACAGCAAACAAAAAACAGTCTGGGTAAAAAGTTGCAGCTGTTTTATTAGTCTGGTGCTGGGATTAGTCCCTTAACTCTTTGGTTACTGGTTTCACTTGGGGCAAGATTTTTTTTTTTTTTTTTTTTTTGACGGGAGGGGGAACGGGGGCGGGGGGAGAGAGAATCCCAAGCAGGCTCCACACTCATCACGGAACTATAACAGGCCTCTATCTCACCACTGTGAGATCACGACCTGCGCCAAAATCGAGAGTCAGACACTCAGCTGGCTGAACTACCCGGGTGCCCCCCGCTTTGGGGCAGGTTTTTATAATCATATCCCCACTACAAGCATGGAGAAGACAGGCTGACTGCTTCCTGGTGCTTGTGAGGAAGCAGACTCCATATGGGCGTCTGGGTTTTTTTTTTCAGCTTCCAAATACCAATGGGACTAGGACAATTGGCAAGATGTTGAAATACTTCCAGACCAATTAGCACCCTCTATCCTGAGTGCCCCCCCACCCTGCAGCCCCGGCTGCCCCTCCCTTCCCCAGGCTTCCCCTGGCCTCCCTGGTCCAGCACCTAAAGGGTCAGGCCCACCAGGTCTCCGGGACCCTGCTTCCGCCCCTCGATCCACATCCGTTCTGGTTTGTCGTTGCTGGTGCTGCACAAGCTGTTCATATGCTCCAACCCTCTCTGCTGCAACCCTAACATCCGGAGCTCCTAGCACCTGGTAGACCCTCCATAGGTATTTGTTGGATGAATGAATGAAGCCACAACCATACCTGCCTACCTTTTTGGTAAATGGACCACAGAGCTGAGCACAGGCCCTGCCCGAGAACTGGCCGCTCCACCAAGCAAAGGAGCTGAACTGAGAAGGTTCCTTTACTCGGGAAGACTTAAGACAACATCTGTTTGGACCAGAGGCTGCTGATGGCCAGCCCAGCCATGAACCGCCCCTAGGAGAGCTGGGCTCCACTTTATCTTGAGGTCTCTGGGGCGGGCGTGATGCGTTTGCCACCCCGCCCCCTCTGCCCTTGCACCTCCAGGCTGGGCTCGGGATGAAAGGTGGGCACCCACAAAGCGCTAATAACCGCAAACACGCTGATGTTAAAATCCCATCCAATTAAAGTTCACTCTGGGAACATTGATATTTGCCAGGAAATTGGAAGGACTCCTGCCACCCCCATCCGCCCTCCTTTCCTCTTCTTTTTCTTTTTTAAAACACATTCAGAAGTGTCTTAATGGCTGTTGAAGGAAATGATTGCCGCAGCAATCACGGCTCTCTGTGTGAAATGCCTTCAACAGGCCACAGCCTTCCTCGTGAGGGGGGCGGGGTACATTTGGATATTAAAACACCACTGAGCTACATCTACTGACAAGCAGCCACTAATCATCTCTTAAGGCAGCAGGGGATGTACCGCAGGTCCCGGACTCACCAATCCCTTCCTTAGGCGGCTCTGTGGCCAGATGGTGGTTTCTTAGGCAAGGACGACAGAGAACGAGGAATAAAGAGGTGGAAAAGGATCTGGCAGGAAGCCAGCACAGAAGGATCCATTTGCTCAAACCCTGCTCGAGGTGAGAACAGACCTTGCACGCCTGGCATCCAGGAGGTCCAAGCTTCAGCTGAGCGGTGCCTTGGAAGATGCGTGTGGCCTTCTCATTTGCAGTTCCAGCCACAGACTGTGACTCCTCCCCCCTTTTAAAGCGGTATTGCAAGTTGGTGGGTGGGGGGAGATAGTCATTGGACTTCATGGGTCCTCTCTCCTGCTTCTCCATCCTCCTCTGAGCCCAGGAGGCTGATTAGCCTCAGAGACTCCTTGTCCCCCTGCCTTCCATCGGAGTCAGGCCAGTGGCAGGCACCTGCAAGATTTAGGAGGGCGGGAAGAGAGCAGGGTCAAGGGTACATATTCCCCAGCTCACTCCCTACGGAGACCACCCGTCTTGGCAGTGGCTGCCTTTCCTATTGGATGGTTGTCTCTGTCGCGCAACCTAGATACAGCAAGGCTTCTAAGCTCTCAGAAGTGGTCCCCCCCCCTCCCCTTCAAGCCTGGGAGAGGTAACGACTACTCCCCCACCCCGTACACACCATTGGAGGTTGCTCTTTATTACACGCTCTCAAGTCACTCAGCTCGAAGGTACCATCTGTTTCCTGCCGGGCCCTGGCTGGCACACAGGGGCACTCAGGTCTCTCCATACCTTCTCACAGACCTTCACACCAATTCCACAATGTTGTCGGAACAATCTGCCTTCGCGGAGAGGACGCTACGTGACTCGCCAGAGGCCACTCAGCTGGAATGGGTGACTGGAGGCAACAAAAGCATTTTGGTCTCACTTCCAGCTTTAGGTCCTGCTCCGTGCTCCTTAGGGTCTCTCAGACCTCGTGGAGATCTACCTGTGGGTCCCTAAATCCTCACCTCAATCCTTTCTGGTCGCTAGCTGCTTTATGAGCTGAACTGTGCTTACCGTGCTTTCTTCAAAGCACTTCAACACCTATGATTTCATTTGTGCTCCAGAACACGGATTTACTTGGATCCAGATCATTCGAAGGCATGCCAAGAAGCTACAAATTAGAAGGCATCCAGCAAAGGGACTTCTGGCAGGGAACCAGTGGCTCATATATCATCCTTTGGTATATAGACGCAGTTCTGTCAAGAATGTCATATGTAGGTGTGGCACTGTCCCCACAACTGGAGCCAAACTATCTATAGCATGGGCTCAGAGGAGTCACTTTGCCTGGTGTGAAAGCCCGCTCTTTCTTTTAGTAGATGGCATGACCCATCTGTATTAGGGTAAAACACACCTCCCTAAGAAAGAAATCCTAAGGGGCGGTGGCTCAAGGATACAGATTTTTAAATTTCTTCTTTTATGTAAGCGTCTGATTTGAATGTTCCAGGCCAATAGGCCACTCTTTTCCATGCAGCCATTAAGAACGCTGGTACCTTCCATTTCTGTCTCTGCGTCCCCAAGAACAGTGCTATTTAAAGTGTGGTCTGCAGAAAGTTCAGTACACAAACTTCTTGGTGGCAGTACCATGAATCGAGTCATGGCATTGAGAGTAAGCTTTCAGAAAACTGACTGCAATTTGACATTTCCATGACATCAGAGTGTATAACTAGTAAACCCCTCACTGAACAGGTTGTAGAACAAACATTTTGGTTGGTGATGGATTGAGGGTGTGGTGGTGTAGAAATCCAATTCTTCAAACATAGGTAGTTTGAGAAGCACTGCTTTAGGGTCCGCTCCTCTGGCCAATTCTGTAGCCAGCAAGAAAGGGGAAAAGAATACAGAAGAAGTACACCCCATGATTTAAGGTGCCAGCGTGGGAGGGGATCGATTTCTTCTACTCACATTCCTTGGTGAGAACTTTTCAACATGGCCACCACTCCTAGCCACAAGGCACATTGGGAAATGTAGTCCTTCACTGGGCAGCATGTGTCCATCTACAACACTATCATCACAGAAGACAAGGAGCATGGGTTTGCGGGGACAACTAGTTGTTTTTGTCACATGAACCTTCTTTATCATCCATTCCTACATCCAAGCTCCATTCCAAATCAGTCCCAACTTTTCTTTTCTTTTCTTTTCTTTTCTTTTCTTTTCTTTTCTTTTCTTTTCTTTTCATGTTCATTTATCTTTTGAGACGGAGAGCACAGGGAAGGGGCAGAGAGGCCACGGGACAGGGGACCTAAAGTGGGCTCTGTGATGACAGCAGAGAGCCTGATGCGGGGCTCAAACTCATGAACCGTGAGATCATGACCTTGAGACAAAGTCGGATGCTCAACCGACTGAGCCACCCAGGCGACCCATGTCCCACCTCTTCTACAAGCTTGCCTGGCCATCTGTCCTGCACTGTCAACTGTCAGTTGGGCATACCGGGCACAACGGTACAGACCGGCATCCAGAGACCTGCATTCTATTCCTGCCTCTGCCAGAAATGGCTCCGCGAGTAGAGGAGGTTATCCCACCTCTGTGCTTTAATCTCCTCCAGTGTCAACCAGGATTAGTGATACTTATCCAGTAAAATAATTGTTGGCCAAGCACAGCATACACGACTTAATATTAATACTAGCATTCACTGAGTACTGTGTGCTATGTGCCAGGTACTGTTTTAAGTATATTATGTGAGTGAATTCATGTATAATTAATCCCCAGTGAGCCTATAAGAGAGGTACTATTATTATCTTCATTTTGCAACTGAAAAAAAAAAAGTAAAGTACAGAGGACGTAAGTAAGTAACTTGCCATGGGTTCATAACCAAGTTCATAACCGCTGCTATCCTGCCTCTTTAATAGATAGGTAAATGGTTTCTGGAGTAAAGAGTTTATTTTGTTTTCCTTGAACTTCTTGAATCTTCACTTTAATTCATGGGCCATCTGGCCTATCTCCCTATGAGATGAAGATTTCGTTTTGGGAAGGGACCCTTTATTTTTCATTCTCTTACCCCCCACCACAACCTTCCCAGTCTGGTGCTTTTGCATAGGTAGCACTCAGTGAATGTATATGGATGGGTCTGGGTAGATGTAACAATACAATTTTTATGGAATTCATCATGCTCTCATGAAAGTGGCATACATTTGCCATCATCGCACCTGGATTCAAATCCTCTCTCTCCTGGGTCCTACCTGTGCTAGATTGGACAAGTTGTTTATCTACCCATCCTCATGGACCATTCATTTTCTCGCCAGTAAAATGGTGGGCTTAATAAAGTGAAGTTTACTTCCTGAAACTGAGGCTGGGCACGGTAGCTTCTTCTGTCTTTTACAGGATAGAATCATTCAGAGATAATCCTAGGGAATGGAGCACTAATCCACGCCTCCCCCAGCAGAGATTGGGGTGGGTGGGAGAAAGGGAAGACCGAGGACAAAGTCAAGCTGTTTCCTCTGTGCTGTTCGGAAGAAGGACCCGGAGAGCTGGTCCCACTGATAAGCGAACACATTAGGACCAGAGCTGAGCAGAAGTGGAGAACTAATTCCTTTTCTTTGCAAAAGTGACTGGGAATTGGGTTGGACAGGGGAGGGTAGGAGAGGACAAGGTAGAAAGGGGAATGAACCTGGAAAAACGAAGAGTGAGCAGTTTGGAGGAAGAGAGAGGGCTTAGCAACATGGCCGGGATTAGCAAGGGCAACAGTGGGCGTCTTCTTATTGGAAATGGCCAAATAAATAAATACAGAGGCGTAATATTTGCTTTCTTGTGTTACCTGCTGTTATGATGTGATCCTTCTCCACTGCTCTAAACTTTCAGTAAGTCTTCTGTGTACAAATGCCTTGTGTTAATAATGGGGTTTGGGGGGAGTCCACATCTGGGCAATGTGATCAGTAATTTAGAAGAGCCTGAAGCCAGAGGAGAATAGGAAAATGTAAACCATCACCTCTACTCCCCACAAAACCCCAGAGAGATTGGAGGAAGCCTGGCTGGCTGTGACTGCACACGCAGAACAGCGTCTGGGATTCATGTAATTTGAATATCTAAGGGCAGGGGGCCTCTGCTGACTGAGACAATACTATCCAGGAGTCATACCTGAAGACTTCAGTGGCCCATGTGGCTTAAGTACCACCCATCGGAATTGGAGGCTGGCCTGTACGCCATCATGGTCATATTGGATGCGTATCGAAGTGAGCTCCTAGAGGTGCAAAAATAGCAAAAATGCAATTGCATATGTAAAAATTCAACATATGTAAAATCTGGCACAGATTAGATCCTTCATTAGTGCTCATACCCGCAACACGGTCAAACTGAGGGGGACGGAGGGAGAGAGAAATGGAATTTGGAGAGGTTCCCAGCTCTGCCATTCCCCACCCCTAGTAGCCAGGGGCGTTCTAGCAGCAGAGAGAGTAAAAGGGAGGGAGCAGGGCAAGGCCTTGGGCGGGGGGTGGGGAGTAGGCGTCCCCTCTTAGTCCCCTGGCAGTGAGTCACAAAGGTCCTTCTTACTCCCAAGGAGAAAGGTGGGCCAGACTGGACCCCCAGCATGATACGGAGAGAAAATGGACACTTGGGGTGTGTGCTCTACCTCTGGAGTAAGTGTCAAGAGGTAGGAATCTCATGGCTTCAAGATTTATGCAGCAAAAAACAATTCAAAGTGGTTTGTTCAGGCCAAAGGAAGATATACTGGCTTCCAAGTGTTGTGATGTTTTCAGACTCAGTAGGATGGGAGGCTCAGACAATGTCACCCATGTCTGGGTTGGGCTTCCATTTTGGCTTTGTCCTCAGGCTCCATGTGGTGATGAACGCTGCTGTCTACTCAGCCCATATCCTTCATGGTTCACGTCACTGGCCCATCCCTGAACCAGTCACTGTGGCCCCAGGAACTAAATACACTGGCTGACCTTGGCCTCCATCTGGTCCTTGTATTGTCTGTCTTCGACTTCGTGTCATCCTACTCTTGCTTCTGTCTGTGCTGTCCCAGCCTCACTGGCCTCCTCATTGCCCCTCAAACATGGCAGACATGCTCTACCTCAGGGCCTTTGTTCATGCTTTTCCTTCTGCCTGAAGCACTCTTCCCACAGAAGTCTATGGTGGCTCCCTCCCACATCTCCTTCCGGTCTTTGCTCAAATGTCACCTTCTCAAAGAGGACCATTGGACTTAAAAATTGAATTCACACCAATACCACCACCTACACACCCTCACACAACTCCCTATCTCTGCCTCCCTTTCTCCAGAGTTCCTTTCACCATCAGGCTATCACCAGGCCAAAAAAAAAAAAAAAAAAAAAAAGACAGGATGTTAGTCTTGTCCCATCCACCCCAATGGAAAATGAATTCCATGAGGCCAAGGATTCTTGTCTGTCCCCGTCACTCACTACTGTATCCTCAGGACCTGGAGTGATGTCTGACACATAGCAAGTTCTCAAAAAATTGTTGAATGAATGAGTCACAAGGTCTCGGGCTCCAGATCTTGGATGTGGTTGGTCCTCGCTCAATAGCCAGTATCGAGGTCAAGGACAAGAAGTTCCCTGACGAAGCTTGTGGGGAGAGTAACTACCATCACTCAGGGTGTGGACTGGCAGCCGGGGCTCCAGAACAGAACAGCAGATGTCTAGTGTCCTTCCCTCCCCACCACACACACACACATACACACACGCTCACTGGTATACACACTCACGCGCACACTTACACTTACACAAGAGTCTCGCTCACACACACACACACACACACACACACAGGCTCTTGCTCACACACACTCATGCACATGTTCACACACATGCTTACACACACACACACACGCCATCTCTCTGGCTTCCAGTCAGAGTCACAGCTGGAGCATTCTGCAGCAATCCCCCCCTGCTAATGGAGCACCCCCACTCACAGACCCTGCTTCCTCAACATCCCATCCCCAAAACCAGCCCCGGGAGCCAAGGGCAGAGCCATCAGGACCCTGGGACGGCAGTGGGACGCTTCAGTCTTAATCAAATCCAATTCCTTTGTTCCCTCCTCCCCTCCACCCCCCCTCTTCTTTGTGTCTTTTTACACGACAATCAATAGAGGCCAGGCTTTGGGGATACTATCAGAGCCCTGATTGCAACCTCTAACATTATAATCCACAGGGTTGTGGGGGAGCATTAGTACATCCCGGATAAATTAATTCAGTGCAAGTAAGCGCTTTGAAGCCGGGCACATCGCTCGGCTTTTGAAGCTTAAGCCCTGTTTAGATTACTTGATTAAAGTGGGTCCAAAGCTTCAGCGATCAATATATTTTGCTTAAGAGCAGTGTTGCCACAGAAGCAGATTTAATTCATTCGTGGTGCCCTGCCTTGTGGATAGCTCTTTAGAATATAATGAGATATCACAGAGCCAAAACTCAGGGCTGGGAGGAAGGGAGGAGGGACAGTCATTCATATCACCACCCTGGGAATGCTGGGGACGCATATTTGCAGGATGTGTGCATAAATAATCCCTGAAAATGAGAAGTTGGAAAAAATCGAGATGACAATCACTGCTTATGAAATCTTGGCGCATGAGACACGAGAGGGAAATCTCCATTATCTGGCTGTCTTGAGGATGGCTTCCTAGATTGCAACTGGGAATTCTATTAGGTCCTAATAATGTGACAATTTTAGGATTATAGGCTGGCACTTAATCAAAGTCATTGTGGTTAATGAGGGGGTTGGCCAGCCCGACCCCCATGGGGCAGGAGACCCGCAGAATGTCTAGTAGCAGGGTCAGTCATGCCAAATCAGCAGCAAGAGCACTGGACTAGGAGTCCAGACAGGATGGGAAGAGAGCACGTAGGGATGCATTACATCCCTACTCTGGGCTAGCTGCCGCTCCAGTGGCTTAAAGTTTTTATTTCATTGAATTGTGTGAGCAATGCTATGAAATGGAACTGACTGTGCCCATTTTCGGGGCTGGCTGGGAAGGAGGAGAAGGCAGAATTTGAACCTGGTTTTGTTTGATTCAAAGCCATGCTCTGTGCCAGTTCTGGTCTCCATTCAGCCACTAACTACCTGTGCGAACAATGCCAAGTCATTTGACCAATCTGGGCCATAGTTGTTTTTTTGGGGGGTTTTTTTGTTTTTTTTTGTTTTTTTTTGTTTTTTTTTTTTTGTTTGTTTTTTTTTTTTTGCTTTTTGCTTGAAACATGAGGGGAAACTAAAGTTCCTTCTCACTCAAAATCTTTGGTCTAGAAAAGTGGCCTGGGAGTCCAGCAACGTGGGTTCCCATCTTCGTACCGTCAGGAGCCAGCCTCGTGATGGGGCGGGGAGGTCATCATTTGTCTGCTCTGCTGGGTTTACCGACGTACACTGTGGGGTAATCGCTCTGTGATAGAGCAGCGAATGAGATGTCAGAGGAGGGAGGCCTCTGACATGTCATGAATACCCCACAAACAAATCTGTTTGAAATATTTAAACCAAACAAGCCAAAAGCTCCTCTCTTTGAAAGGAACAGGAGCCTCTGCTGTCACTGTTTGTCAACCAGGGCATGGGCCGTGGCAGAGTCAGGACTGGCTGATTAGGTGGGAAGAGACTTCAAGCAACCAAGCTGTGGTTTTCTCCATCCCGGGTGTTCGCTCTCTTCCTAAATCCCTGGAAAAGCCACCCCTCGAACTCTGGGAGCCTCTGCTGTTTCCTTGCCAAGCCGTGTCCGGTTGCCTGGGGAGTCGGGGCTGGGGGAGGAAGAGAGAGGAAGAGCCAGAGAGGACAGGGCAGCTGTCCTGCAGCCAGCTGCCCACAGAGGCAGAGGGTCCAGACACCAGATAGTCTCCCTTTCACAGCCTGGGGCCGCTGACAGAGCGTGGGGCTCCAGAAGCCCCCATCCCTGGGCTTCCCTGTAACATATTTTTATTCATGTTACAACATGACACGATGCCACATGCCCATGAAAGAGACCACCCAGTGTAGAGGCTGCAGGTTCCCTTTGCAGAGAAGCAGAGAGCTGAGAACAGGCTTCAGAAGACCACATGCCCTGACCCCCGGGGTGGGGTGGGGGGGGGCAGGAAAGGGAAGAATTCCGTTTGCTTTTCACCTCCAGGGGTAGGGGGTGGGGAGCCAACCGGCATGTCCTGAGACCCCACTGACTCTCATCCAGAACTCCAAGAACACTGGTTTTGGCCATCAAATACCCGCATCCCCTTTCGAGGTCTGGGAAGCTCACCCCTTTTTTGAATATGGGTAGGGGCGACCACGGCTTCTCGCTCTAAAAGCTAAAATTTCCAGATACTTGCTTAGTAGCCTCTCTGGTAGCTGGGACATGGGCACGTGACATATGTCCCACTCATCACGGATGGCCAACCAGACTCTCAATCCAGGGTTAGGGAGATAAGGAGGCAGGAAGAGTGGTCGGTACGGGAAGATGGGAGTTACAGGGGGTTGGGGAGGGATGGGGTGGTCAGGCTCTGGTAGTTTGGTGTTGACAAGTGTCGTGTCTGGTGCTGGGCAGTGGGTGGAGGGGAAGCCCTGCAGGCCAGGTCTGCAGTGCAGTTGGGGTGGTGCTCCTGATGCACGACCCCAGCCTGGCTCTCCAGCTTCTCCAGCAATTCTATGGCTCTCTTTTAATGCATTCCTTTGGTTCGCATTTCTGTGGCTTCCTCTTAAAGCTCTGGCAGATGCAGGATGGAAGTCAGAAGGCTGGGCCTAAGTCCTGGCTCTGTTGGGCCTCTGTAAGATGGGGCAGTGGGCCCCTGCACTCCCTGAGTCCCTTCCGGCACTAAAGTGCCATGGCCAGCAAAGAGAACCTTGAGAATGGGGGGTAGGGTCCCCGGGTGTGGTACCCCCCGGATTCTCAATCAGACCTGAGTATTCCAGTCTCCTGCCTCTACTGCCTACTATCTGTATTCCTTGGCAGAGTTACTCGTATGCATAAAGCCTCAGTTTCATCTTTATAATGGAACTAATAGCAATGTCTTACCACATAGGATTTAGGTAAGGATTAAATGAGATAATCCATGTAAAGCACTCAATACTAGGTCTAAGTCAGCACAGACACAGGCTTCCATAAAGAGATATTCTGAACATGCTTCCCTAAAAATGAATTGTTGCAAGGTAAATTAGGCTTTCATGCTTACTTAAACTAATAATAATATACATGCCACCTCCCTTGCATGTAAATTACATTTTAAGGCTAGTACAAAATTTTCACATTCTTACCTTTTTTGAGCGTTTCAACCACCTTATGTGAAGCAAGTATTCTCATCCCCATCTTATGGAGCTGAAAGCCAGGCCTTAGAGAAAAGTGACTCACCCAAGGTCAATTAACTTGGAAGGGGCAGGACAGGATGAGAAATCCAGACATCTTCTGACACCTTCCATCCCTGCCAAGGTCCAAACGAGTGAAATTATTTTTTGCTCAGTGGTCTGTGTTCTCCTGGCCTCCTAGAGTCCTGGGAATCTAGTGGTGCCCGAAACCCATTCCACCGCTGGACTTCCCAGGTATGCGAGAGAGAAATTTCCTCTGTTGGCTTCAGCTAGTTTCTGTTGGTTTCTGTCATTTGCCACCAAGAGACTCAACTGGTACAGAAGTATCACCACTAATGCTGTTTCCTTTTACCTATTCCTTTTGACAGATGTTTACTGAATTCTTGCAATGTGCCAGGGACCGTATTGGGCTCTGGGGATACAACGATGAATAGGGCACAGTTCTTGCCCTCAAAATACGACCACCCCATGAACTAGGGGTTGTCAGATGTTCCTACTTTTGTTTTCTGGAATAGGAAACCCTGAAGGACTTTGCTCAGGGTCACAGCATTTTAGAGGCAGATCCAAGGAAAGAACCCCAGCAGAGAACTTTCTACAGAGAACATTACTTCACAACTGGAGTCCGCAGGTGATGGATGAGGGCATGCCTCAACCGCAAGGCTCGGGGGTTGCCTCTATCATTTGGAATCCAATAAAGGCTGAAGGGATAAATAAGTTCCAGAAGGACTTAGAGGAGCTCACATAAACGATGGAGCCAGAATGAGTTATTAAGAGGCACGTCGAAGAGGTTCATATCCCTAACCTTTAGAAATAGACTTCACCAAAGGCAGCTGCTGTGTCCTTCCCGTAAAGTACCTCTTGGTAGTATTGTCAGAGACAGAACAAAGGGATGGGCCAAACTTTATTCTCTCCTCATTTAGTGGGTTTTATAGCTCAGATTTTGTTCTCTGCTGCCTTCAAGAAATAGGACCCAAGTGCCTCAGAACTTCTAATCAGGAAACTTAATACCCGGAGGATAGAAGCAATAACAGGAGAGAAAGAGATTTGCTCCTGAGGTGAGTCAAATAAGCACAGAAATCCCCTACTTGGGCTCTTTCTTACAGCCCCAGAGGTAGTACCTATAGTTGGGATGAGAACAAAGAAGGAGGTGGTCTCAGCACAAAGCCATGCATCACACTCCCTAGCCATCACCATGGTAACAGCAAGTCCCCATGAAACTGGGAAGAAGCTGGTACCCCTGCCATTTTCTGCCTCACAATCTGCATGGCGGTATCCAGGTCAGAGGAGAAACTGAGTGCTCAGGTTCATTTCTGCCCTGAGACCCCTTTGTCTCCTGAAGCTCACCCAACGGTCCCTTTTGCTATTCTTCTCAAAACCTGAACATAATTCCGAACATAATTCTCTCAGTAGAGGTTTTTCTTCTCCCTCACAGAGCCAGTCAGCAACTTACTTTTCAAACTCATCGTCTTCCAGAATATCTGAGGTACAGGGAGCCTTGAGTGTCTTCTGTTCCAGACCCCTTCCCCGTTTTTCAGAGGAGGACGTGAAAGCCAGACACATCACGCGATGTCCCAAGGTCCTCCTACACCTTGTCCCTGGACATCCGCCATGCTGGGATCAGGACCTGTAACCTCCATGCCTCTCGTTTCTTGTGCCCCCGGCAAATTACTGTCTGCAGGGTCTTTTTTCCTCCTTTTCCCAGCAAGTATCCTTCATGACCAAAGCAGAGAACCACAGCCCGACGACCATGCCTCCCACACGGTGCCCTGCATTGGCTCTGAGACGCTTCACTTCTAGCTCCTTCCCAGGCTTCTCCACGGCAGTGATTTTGGAAAAGAAGCTCCCTGAGGAGAGCCAGCCAGATCACGGCGCAGAATCACGTTTTCAGAGTGTCTGAAAGAACACTTCTAAAAAGAGAGGTGACCAGATCTTTAAATGTTGATTTCCTCGAGTCAGCTTTTCCACATTTCAAACCTCTCCCTAGATTCTTGGCTCTTTGAGACAATAAACGTTTCCATTTCTTCCATCCCTTTTGCACTAGCCACAGAAGGCCCTATAAGCAGATGAGGTGGCAACCGTGTGCCTCACAGTTCGAAATCTTGTGACCAGGCCCTCTCTGCGAAGGACCCTAGGAACGCAGACAACATACAGAGATGGGCGTCCGCTGGCCCCTTTTCAAGGAAGGGCCCCCTTCCTCACTTACCGTCAGTGATGACCAACACCTGTCCTGGACCAGTGGTTCTCAACCTTGACAGGACCTTCAAATCACCTGCACAGCAGTATTTTTAAAAACTCCCCAGGTGATCCCATGTGTGGCTGAGGTTGGCTGCCACTGCTCTACGGGTTAGAAATGGTTCCATCAATTCCTGATTCACAGCTGATGGGGCGGAGCTTGGGGGCCAACCCTCATTTGTCACACACCCCATTTAATCACCCATGCCTCTTGCAAAAGCTCCACTCATGGTGAGAATATTTATGAATATCAGTTGTTATGTGGGAAAACTACAATGTGGCAGATCTTTTTATTATATTCTATTATAGAGAATATGATAAATGTATATGGTATAAAGTAAAATAAATACATACATAATGTATTTTAATTTTTTATGATGTTTTTGTTATTTTATTTTATCGTATTTATTACATGCACGCCTATAAATAAGTTCACTTTTTTTTGTAAATTTAATGTTTATTTATTTTAGAGAGACAGAGAATGAGCAGGGGAGGGGCAGAGAGAGGGAGACACAGAATCCGAAGCAGGCTCCAGGTTCCGAGCCGTCAGCACAGAGCCTGACGCAGGGCTTGAACCCATGAACCGAGAGATCGTGACCTGAGCCGAAGCCCGTGCTCAACCGACTGAGCCACACAGACGCCCCAAATAAGTTCACATTTTTTTTTTTAATTTTTTTTTTCAACGTTTATTTATTTTTGGGACAGAGAGAGACAGAGCATGAACGGGGGAGGGGCAGAGAGAGAGGGAGACACAGAATCGGAAACAGGCTCCAGGCTCCGAGCCATCAGCCCAGAGCCTGACGCGGGGCTCGAACTCACGGACCGCGAGATCGTGACCTGGCTGAAGTCGGACGCTTAACCGACTGCGCCACCCAGGCGCCCCAAAGTTCACATTTTTAAACTACACCCTACAAACCCTACTCTCGAAAGTGTTGGCACAAGGCCCTGTCCTGAAGTCTGTTGCTGAACGAGGCTCCTGCACATCCTACAAATTGTGATAATCTGCACAGAACTGCTTGCTGTCCAAGAAGATACGGGAGATTAGCGGAAGTTCTACTGACTTTGCTACTTCACTGAAAGTTTCCTTTTATTTCCACATCCCACACATCCATATAGTTTATTACTTATGTCTTTCTCTTGAAAGAGGAAATATTTGTAGCCAAAAGTTCTGGTGCAGTCTATATTGGCTGTTAAAGACACAAAGATGAATCATGGTCTAGAGGGAAGAACAGACATATTCATGCAACACTCAGCACGTAATTACTGAGCACACATTAGCTCATTTTATCCCCACAACAGCCCTAGGTGATAAGCAGTAGCAGGCAGAGAGATTTATTAATTTGCCCAAGGTCACGTAGATGGTAAGCGGAGACACTGGGATTGGAGGCCAGGCAGCCTTGGTGACACATGCCATAAACGGAGTCTTTTCGTCTAACAGGCTGAGTGGTGCACTGGCTTCCAAGGTAGCATTTTGAGGGAAAGGGGCACAGAGTCTCAGGGTTGGAAGGGACATCTGAGAATATCGGGACCAGTTTCCCACTGGGGCTTGAAGTCCCTGTTCAGGTGCCTTTATGAGTCAGGAAGTTTTGCTTTCTAGTAAGTGAAAGTGCATCTCCCTGGGAGGGGTATATACTTGGGGCCAAAAGTTCCACCAAAGCAGGAAAGGACCCACAGTGTTGGCCCAAGGCCAACCTCCCAATGAAAACTCTGCATTCACCATTCCAGTCTTCTCAGCAGGTGTCCCTAAGTCAAGGCCCCATATTCCCCGGGATGGGGAGGCCTAACCCATCACCAGTCACTGCACACTGAAAGGATCCTGCTGACCACCAACAGCTCCCCCAGTCCACCATCCCTAACCTTCTGCCTTCTGCGCCATCGAGACTAGGAAAGACCCAGCAAGGCAGCCGATGCTCAGCCTGATGCACAACCAGCTCTCCCCTGCCAGCCCTTAGGGGTCACATACCAGAAATGGAGACAGGTGAGGCAGAACGGGGTCACATGTAGGAAGGGCTGGAAGCTCCCTCCTCTGCATCGTGACCTTTCTCTCCAAAGCATTTGGGTCCCTACGTCCCTGGCCTTTCCTTTTGGGTGAACTCCTTGGCCATCACTATGTTGAGCCTCCTTTCACAGTCCAAGAAAAACTTTGATGAAATGTAGTCCCGGACTCCCTTCTCCAGCATCCCCATGGTGGTTCCTCCAGAGCAGGGACTAAATCCTATTTACTTTTACATTTCCTAGAGTAAATATTTATTGAACCAAATTAAATTTCTGATTTTCATTAAAAAGTGAGGCACTTGGAAAGGGGCAAGGAAGTATGGAAAGACACAATGAATGAAGAAGCATAAGAAAGTAGAACTTAAGACCCGGAAGGGATGTTCAAGATGTCCGGTCCAGGCATGACCACTGTACTGCGGGAGACTAGAGGATTTCAGCTTTCATTTCCCATGGCAGACATCCCTAGTCAATCACTGCATTTCTTCCTATGGCAGACATTACTAGTCAATCACAGGAGCCTTTCTAACTTTCCAGATTCAGTTTTGGAGTTAGCTTCCAAAATGTTCTCAACACAGCACCCCACTCCAGCAGATATTTGAGTTGAAACCTAATGCATTCCCAGATTTCTTATTCGACAGATGAGGAAATCAGGGCCCAGAGGTTGGCCTCAGATGGTTAGCTACAGGCTGGTCCCAGTCCCTGGATCATCTGATCACTGAACCTCCACTCCTCCACACCAGTTTCCAAACCTGAGGGCCACATGGCCTGGGAGAAAGAGATTAGCAACAGAGGGGTTAAGCTATTGCCTCGAATACCAGAATGAGTTTCATTTGCTCCATAAAATACCCACATTATTGTTTGAGTGTATGTATTTTCAAAAGTAATAGTCATTATAGAGAAAACTTAGGTAAAAACAAGGAAGAAAATAAAAACTGCCTTTAATCCATTTCTCCAAGATAATGTTATTAACATTTTGGTTTATAATTTTTATGTCCTTCGGGAGGGTGTGTGGGTATGAGTGTGTGTATATACATAAATACCTATTTTTTTTCCCAAAGTGATCTTCTTTTTGTCACTTTCTTTTTATTTCCCATAAGAAAACAGTTCTGCATATGCAACAAGATTGTCCTTGGGAACTTTGATCTAAAGGATAAAACTTAAGAGTTTAGTCTCTGAAAATGGGCAAAAACTTTACATTTATTTATCTGATCACTTTGCAAATGTGCTCACTACAGTACAGTTGGGAGTAAATATTTCAAAAAACCATGACACAATAAAACTGATGGAGGAAATTATGTGAACTACAGTTTTAAAAAATTAACTACAATTTAACTTTTTTCCTAGGGTATAGTCATGATCTCATGCCTAGAATACATTATGAGATCAGTTTCAGGGTGCGTGGGTGGCTCAGTCGGTTGAACATCCAACTCTTGATTTCAGTCCGGGTCATGATCCCAGGCTCATGGGATCTAGCCCTGTATCAGGCTCTGCCTGCACTGAGTGTGGAGCCTGCTTAAGATTCTCTCTCTCCCTCTGTCCCTCTCCCCAGCTCTCTCTCTCTCACTCAAATTAAAAAAAAAGAAAAAGAAAAAATGTTTTAATTCAGTTTTTAACATGAAAACATTAAAAAAATCCAAGCAAACTGATATATCTTGAAAATCTTTTTTTTTTTTTTCAACGTTTTTTATTTATTTTTGGGACAGAGAGAGACAGAGCATGAAGGGGGGAGGGGCAGAGAGAGAGGGAGACACAGAATCGGAAACAGGCTCCAGGCTCCAAGCCATCAGCCCAGAGCCCGATGCGGGGCTCGAACTCACGGACCGTGAGATCGTGACCTGGCTGAAGTCCGGCGCTTAATCGACTGCGCCACCCAGGCGCCCCGAAAATCTTTTTTTTTTTTTAAATCACGCGATAGGGGCACCTGGGGGGGTTCAGTCGGTTAAGTGTCTGACTTTGGCTCAGGTCATGCTTTCGCAGTTTGTGAGTTCGAGCCCTGCATCGGGCTGTGTGCTGACAGCTCAGGGCCTGGAACCTGCTTCAGATTCTGTGTCTCCTTCTGTCTCTGCCTCTTCCTCGCTGTCTCTCTGTCTTAAAAATAAAGAAACATTAAAAAAAAAAAAGTTTTTTTAATCACGTGATGAAACTCTTAGCAGATTTTACTTTTAGCCCTATTTGGATTTTATGTAACTTTTTCAAACATGACATATCGCTCCAGTTTGCAGGCACATTAAATAATATTTACAAAACTCTTTACATCAATCTTGGAACATAATGTAATATAGCAGTTAGTGAAAAATAGAAGTCAGGATAGTAGTAGTGAAGGACTAGTAATAATATTTTTAGTAATTTCCCCATTAAAAGTTTATTTTATTTATTTAAAAACAATTTTTTTCATGTTTATTTATTTTTTAGAGAGAGAGAGAGACAGAGCATGAACAGGGGAGGGGAAGAGAGAGAGGGAGACACAGAATCCGAAGCAGGCTCCAGGCTCTGAGCTGTCAGCACAGAGCCTGACGCGGGGCTCGAACTCACAGACCACGAGATCATGACCTGAGCCTAAGTCGGACGCTCAACCGACTGAGCCACCCAGGCGCCCCTAAAAGTTATTTTAAATGATACTAATATTTGACATCAGTGATTATCAGTCACCAATGGATAGATTAGATTTGTAGTTACCATTCCATAATTCATGTTTGTATGCAAATTATGTTGCTATAATTATAGTCCATTGCCTATTAAGACAAAGCTATTTATGTGTTAGGTTAATGTTTAATTGATATGCAGAGTACTGGGATAAACATACATATACACGTACACACCTGTATGCGTATATCTTTGTTATTCAATTTTTTTGCTGTCTGCCCACCATCCCTGTTGCTCATACAGTGCTACAGTGAGATACAGGATCAGGATCCAAATTTAAGCATCAGGAAGCAAGACAGATGCATGCTACTGGTGGGGGAGTGTTGGGAGAGAAATGCTCCCACCTTTGGCTTGAAAAAGTGGACATTAGCACAACTTATTCAGAGAGATATTTGCCAGTATGTATCAAAAACTTTGAATATGCACATTTCCTTTGCTTTAGCAATTCTACATGGAGGAAATTATTTGTAGGGAATATGTAACAAAAACGTATGCTGAAACAGTCATTAGGACTGCAGAGAATTAGAAATAATTTAAATAACCAATAACGATAGAGCACAATGCAGCCATTTTCAGAAGATGTTAAGTAAGAATACCTAAAGGTACGTTTACGACATTCTGCTACATTACAACCAGCAGATTACAAAGCAGGTATGTCCAGAACAATCCTGTTATTATAAATACTTGAATGTGGGTGTTTACATGTCTGTATGTGTATGTGTGAATGTGTGTGTTTGTGTGTGTGTATTAGGCTGGAAATAAGTGCCTCAAATGAGCAGCATTTTCATGAACAGCATGGCGAGATTATGGACGATTGTTTTTCTTTGAGCTCTTCTGTATTTATCATATTTTCATCAATGAATATGTATTACTTTGGTAATTTGAAATAAAAAAAAAAACTGTTTTAAAAAGCACCAGCCCATTTGCCACCTGACAGATGGGAAACTGCTCAAGCACAGAGAAAAACAATTGCTTTAAAGTTTTAAAATTAAAATGAATACTTTTTAAAAATCAGATTTGAGTCCAAAAAGTGAGCTACAGACAAGATAATCAAGGTGTCCCTGTGGTTTCAAAACCCATTGTGTAGTTTTAAATAAATATCACTAATGCCAGCTCACTATTGGCTAAAATGGATGTTTTTTAAAACAAACTCTTGCAATTCCAAATCACATTCATTTACATGAACACCTTCACTTTTCTTTCTGTTGTTTTCATTGGGCGCTTCTCTGTGATTAGACAGGCCCCATCTGCCCTTTTGCATCAGACCAGCTTACAGGCAATTGTCTAGAAAACTTGTAAAATACCTAATAAAATCTGATTAACTGCAAGCCTTAATTAATCAGACATGTGGGCTTTGGTTTTTAGGAGAAAGATCAAGGGAAGAGAAAATAAAATATTAGGGGCTTAAGACCAACAAAAAGCTCAGCTTTGCACGCATGCTTCGTGCTTGCTCCACGTTTCCAACTAATCTTAAAATTCAAGCCATAAGAAACCCAAAAGGCAATTAAAAGGAAATTAAAACATTGCCTGTAATCTCCTCACTTTGATTTTGCCATGATTTGTGATTTTTTGGACACATGCTACCAGTTTTTACTGCGTACACAAAACACATGTACACTCAAGCACACACACACGCGTGTGAGCGCACATACACACGCACACGGGTGGTGCACTCCCACACCTGGTAATAGGGCGATGGTTAGGACTGCTCCCTTCACCGTGGAAGCTTGTAACTGGAGTATCCAAGTCTGAAATGTGTTGAGAATTTTTCATTTCTGCAATGGAGACTTTTCTCCTTTAGAGCAGATTTCTAAGGTTTTTCAGAAAAAGCCACAGACCGGGCTCTCTAGTGACACAAAGGTAAAGGACCTACCTGGGATCCTGAGAGAAAAATGGCAAGATCACCACCACTATGACCACGGCTGTCCAGGGTGGCCTGGTTGTGAATGGAAACAGGGAGATTCTTTAGCCTGACTGTGCCTTTGATGAGTTGGAGAAACGGTTTTTACCTAAATGAAAATTTGGGTTGAACTGTTGGTGTTCCTTATGTTGTGTTATTTAGTTATATAACTAGCTGGCTTTGGGAATTGTGCTGACACCTGCTGTTTTGTTTTTTTCTAGGTCAGAGAGGTCAGACCAAACCCTGTGTACCTGAGTGCACATGGGGTGTGTGTCTGTGGGCAGGTGAGCGGGGAGCTGTTTCCCTTGAAGGAAATAGATCCTCTCTCTTTCAGTCATCCGGGGTAGGCATGAAGGTCAGCCCTTGTGCGGGAAGGGGTCTCTTTCCTCATTAGGACTAGAGGAGGGCGGGGCTGGTGTCTGCTCTATTGGGACCCTGAGAGGGGCTTTGGGTCTGTGAGTGGAAAGGGATGTAGAGCCCTTAGCTACCAAGGCAATCGCTGCACTTGACTCTGGGTTATTTCCCCAAGCATTCAGTAAAGGCTTGCTAAACACCTGAGCTTGGGTTTAGGCAGTTGGGACAGCTAAGGAAGGGAACCGACTTGGAGCCAGTGGCCAGGGAAAGAGAGCAAAGCCTGCTGGGAGAAGAACAAGCAGGTTAGCTCTGTGAAACTGGCAAGCATTCCCTGGCACTTTCCAGAATGACCTTGGATGGAAACTGGAACAAGGGATTTCTTATGATCTTTGGGGTGGGGAGTCTGGAATCATAATTTGGGTATAAAAGAAAACGTAAGCTTACTCATTTTGTACTCCATCTTGGAAGTGGGTGGCATGTCCTAATAGTATGCATATTCTTATTTCTTTTAAAAAGAGAAGCATCATGCATTGTGTTTTATAATCTGATCGTTTCGCTGAAGAATATGTTATGCAAAGTTTCCCATACCGTTAACTATTTTTACACAACATTTTAAACATGGCTGCCACATATTCAAAATGCATAGATGTACTGTGATTTATTCAACCAATTTATTTCCAGCGTCATTATTATAAGCAATACTGTGTTGAATATCCCCACTGCGAAATCTCTAGATACACCCATGACCATCTATTTAGACTAAAATCCTTGAAGCAAAATTTCTAGGTCAAAGGATATGTGCTTTTGACATATTGCCATCCTCCCCAAATGTTGTATTTCCACCAGCAGCCCTGAATCCTTAACAATACTGGCCATTATGACCCTTAAAACAAAACAAAAAAAGTTTGTGACTTTTGCTGGCAAAATAAAAGGGGCATCTCTTGGCAGTGGGTATACACCTGCCAGACGCAGGCCATCAGGTGGTGCGTCATCGGTGGAGAATTTTCAAACAATAATAAAATGTACTAAATTGGTCTGCTCTTTATCAGCAGCACGTGTCAGCCATACGAAACATTTCTGGTGACAAATACCACTCAAAGACAGTTTTTTTGGGTCTAATTTCTAAACAACGATTGCAGTTTTTGTTAAGTTCTAAGAAAATAGATACTCTCTTAAAATCAGTGCATTTTTATTACTTACCTCCAATATAAATAGTATTCTACACGGGAGCTAACTTAGAGAACCCCCAGTTATGTGGTCATCTCCAGGCTGGGACACAGGTGGGACAGCTTCTCAGATTTCCTTTCAAGGTTAACTCCATGATGGCTTGAAGTCATCTGAGTTTCCTTGGGGCACCATTCTATTCCCAACCACCACAAACCACACACGCTTGCATTTGAACAGAAATTTGACATCGGTAATGACTCCAAAGAACTTGAGTGACTTCATTTCGTGAGACCCCTTGGAATTTTAATTTTGTGTCTAAATGTAAGTATAAACCGTGAGGTGTAGTGGCTTTACTCTGAAAGTACAAATTTTAGTTGATGCCTGAAACAGTTTCCTGAATTTAATAATCGAGATTTGTTCTCCTTGTTAAATTCTGGATTGTTTAGAAACTAAAGAACAGGTCAAAAGAAAAAAAACATTACTGAAAAACTGTTAGTTACTGGACAATTATTTTCATAAAATATTATACCAGATGGCAACCAAAGGGACCAAGTTCAAACTGTTGATATATTTAAAAAAAAAAAAAACTATTGAATAAATAGAATTGCTTTTCTTTTGGGGGCTGTAACAGGTCTTTCATTTCTTATTTTATTAAAAATGTAAAATTTATTTATTATATGTTATACAAAGTTCAATAAAAGAAAATTTTCAATGTCTGCATTTCTCTTCTGGTCACTGTTATTATTTCATATGATTATTACTGAAAATAATTTTGGCCTGTAGAGGAAGAGGGGGGTTTAGGACTGGCTATCTACTCTCAAGGGCCTAACACAGCCTCCCTTGTTCAAAAGTGACGGAGAATTTCAAGATGGTGACACTAGAGCAGTGAACTAAGCTTGGAGTGCTTCTGAACATGACGGGCCCTGGTTTTGTGTGCCCAGTATGCTGGGAACGCCACTATCTCCAGGTTGGTTCCCTTCCTTGATTACAGGTGAGGCTTCCGGATGTGCTGCCCCTCTCCCCTAACCTTCAGAGAGGAGCTTCTCCAATGCCCTTTAGATTCTGCATCACCCCCACAGATGACATCAGCTCTACCCTCCCATGCCCAGCTGTAGCCAAAGGGCTAGGATGACTCTCAACCTCAGTTCACCAGAAAAGTTGATTTCCCAGAACTGCACCCTCCCAGATCTTTTTGAAACAAATCATTATTTTACCAAACCAATAGTTCTCACTCTATTTATTGGATCTTAGGGAAACCTGACTATTGGGTAGTTGTTTCTTTGCCTGTTGTCTCTTTGGGGCTGAGACTTACACCGAATCTGTGCTGCGTAAAGAGAGGTCAAATTTGGCTTACTCATTTCCCAGCATGCCACTTACAGGCAAGCACCAGTGATGATTTGGATGCCACGGAACTGTGACTGTTTGAAGATAAAGCGATGGTGATGAACGTTGGACATTTTTATCCAAGGGCACATGGGGTTCCAGGTCCTATGGAGGGAAACAGAGGAAAAAGTGAGGTCCAGTCCTCCAGGGTGAACAGGCAAACAGGGTGGGTTGGGGTGGGGTGGTCTCTGCCCTGCCCCCACTGGATGAAGAGCCTGTGAGGGTGAATGTCCCTTGGCCTTCATACCCCTGTCTGAAAGAGAAGCATCTATAAAATGCCCCAAGCTTCATGGGTCACTAGTGGGAAATAACTAATAAAAACCCACTTGTGATTCTTAAAGTGCCTTTGACACAAACTGAAACCACACAAAGGAATGTGCTTCTAGGGTTTTCTTATGAAAGGCCGGGAGTAAATGACCCACAGCCTTTGCAAAGAGGCCGCCAGAGTATTTCTGAGACAAGAGTCTTGTTTTCATTCATGTACATAAAGGGATCGACTCCTTGAAGCCAAGAATCCCTGATGTGCTTGATCAATGGCTGCTAACGTGCCCATTTGGAGCTGGTAAGAAGTTAAACAGGGATTTCAGAAGATTTGTAATTGTAATTTAAGATAAGCCAGGGATGCAAATGAAGCTGACATTTAACTCCGAGTGGCTGACTGTGTACTGTGGTCTTGGGGTCCCACCAGCACCACACACACACAGACTTCCTAGTGCACCCCTGCCTTGCACAGTGCCTCGTGGATGGAGCCTCTCCCAGATCTGTGTGCCAGGCCTGGCCCTGTCTGGGGTCACAGGTGACAGTCACTCTACCGTTCAGACATCAGTCTGGCCCCAAGCCCAGTGTGCTGCTGTTATATGGGTGAATAGGCTCCTGCAACCATGGACTGGACTGGAGGCTAATTTCTGGAATGTCTGCTCCAAGCCAAGAAATAGCTTTCCAGTGGAAGTCCTTACAGACAGGTGAAGGCCGTGAGATGTAGGGACCTTTTCTTGGTGAAGCTCATCTCTTGGCCCCATGGTACTACATCCTAACCACACCACCCACTACCTTGAGACCTTGGCGAGTTACATTCTAAACTTCACGTTCCTTGTCTTTAAATTGGGTGTAACCATAATGTCTACTGCAATACCTAGCACTTAGTAAGTGCTTAATAATTATTAGAAGAAAAATAAGCATTTTCTTTTACTTAACACTGAGACAGAGGGACTTTGGCTTAAGTGGTAAATTTTATGTGAGGTGTATGTTACCACAATAAAATTTTTTTTTAATGACAAAATGTAGGGGAACTTATATTTTTAGCTGCTACAGAGGAACAGGGATGGGACTTACCCTCCTGCCTTAACTAAAACACTGAACAAAACATATGAAACAACACTTTTCAGATGTTAGTGGGAGGTGTAGGAAGTAATACCCAAGGGAAGAGTAATAAACAAGGGGAAAGACTTTCCAGGGACAGCACAGGGAGGGAAACCCGAGCCTGATGGTCTTCCTGAGCTGCAGAGACAGCTGAGAATTCAAGCAGGCCATAGCAGCTAGAATTCACGGGCCAGAATACCTGGGAGAGGAAAGTTGCCGAAGAAGGAGAGAGTTATGAAGGGAGACAGCATTAAAAATCTGACCTTGGCTGACCACCGATTAGCGTGTGCATGTGAGAAATTACCTGGAAAAAGAACCAACAAAAAGAGCAGGCTGAGAAATCCGTGTGGCTCACCCAGGTCTAGGAGTGGTTCGTGTTCCCACCCCAGGATGGGGAAAGTATTGCAATATGCAGGGCATAGAAAGAGTCCTCAGAAAGTGTTTTGGGGGCACCTGGCTGGCTCAGTTGGTGAGCCCCGACTCATAGTTTTGGTTCAGGTCATGATCTCACGGCTCATGAGTTCAAGCCCTGCATCAGGCTTTGTGCTCAGAGTGTGGAGCCTGCTTGGGATTCTGTCTCTGCCCCTCCCACTCTCTGTCTCTCTATCTCTCAAAATAAATGAATTAATTAAAAAAAATAGTGTTTTGTTTTAGCAATGGGAAAAAGTTAGTCCTAGGCTAAAGTATGTTCTGGTCCCACCTAGCAAAGCTTAAAAGCAAGCCTCAAAAGGATTAAAGTAATTTAACTATATCCCAGAACAAAGTTCAAGAATATGTAAAGGGAAACAAAAATATCCAGCACCCAACATCACAACATTTGACATCCAACTTAAAAAATTAGTAGATGTGCAAAGAAGCGGGAAAATATAGCCCCAAATGAGGTGAAAAACCAGTCAATAGAAACAGACCAAGACATGACACTGATGATACAATGAGTGAGTAGACAAGGACATTAAGACAGTCATTTTAACTGTATTCTATATGTGGAAGGCAGGGGGATGCATGAGTATGTTAAGGAGAGATACAGAAGCTGAAAAAACAGACCCAAACAGAACTGAACTACTAGAGACGAAAAATACAATGTCTGCAATGAAAGTACATTGCATGATGGCAACAGCAGATGAAACCTTGCAGAGTGAAATACTAATGAACTTGAAGGCATGGCAGTAGGAGCCACCCAAGATGAAACAGAAAAATAACTGGAAAAAATAAAATAAGCAGAGCATCCGTGAACTGTGGAATGACTTCAAGGAGCCTAATATAGTGATTGGAGTCTCTGAAGGAGAGTGGGGAGGAATAGAAAAAAAAAATACTTAGAGAGATGATGGCTGAAATTGTCCCAAATTTGAAGGAAATTGTAAATTCATGGATCCAAGGAGCTCCATGAATATCAAACACGAGAAACACGAAGAAAACCACACCAAGACAGATGACAACTGAATTGCTTAAAGCCAGTGAGAAAGAGAACATCAGGAAGTTGCCAGAAGGGAAAGTATACATTGTCTAGAGGAGCAAAGAGATTTCCCACCAGAAAGAATGTAAGCCAGGGGACTGTGGAGACACATCTTTAAAACAGTGAAAGAAAAAACCACTATGTACCTAGTATTCTATACCCAGCAGAAGTATCCTTCAATCAGTGAAAGCTGACATGCTAAAGCAGAAGGAATTCATCCCCAGCAGACCTGTACCACAAGAAACATCAAAGTCCTTTGGGCGTATGGAAAATGATACTAGATGGAAATAAGCATTTATATAAAGGAATGACAAGCACTGAAAATGGTATCCGTAAGAGTGAATATAAAAGTCTTTCCTCTTGAGGCACTTGGGTGCCTCAGTCGGTTGAGTGTCTGACTTGATTTCGGCTCAGGTCATGATCTCAGAGCCCTGAAATCGAGCCCTGCATCAGCTTCTGCTCTGAGCATGGAGCCTGATTGGGATTCTCTCTCTGTGTCTCCCTGCCTCTCTCTGAAAAAAGAAGGCTTTCCCCTTTTAAAATATCTTTAAATTTTTAATCTTTAAAATTTCTGCCCTTTAAACTGTCCACTTTCTGGAGTGGAGAATCCATGTGACTGAGCCCCACAGTATGAGACTCCTCCTGCTTTGGCCTCTGGCACGTGACTGAGGCTGATTATTTGCCTCTATGGACCTCAGTTTCCCCCACCTGTCAAATAGGAGATACGGTGTCCCAGCCTGTTTTACAGGGTGGTTGTGATAAGTAAGCTAATAAATAACAAACCCTTCCTAAAACGAAAGCCACCTATTAACATGACTGGTCTTGTTTCAGTCTGGCGGTCCCTTCCAAGAAAACAGTTACTCTCAGTGAGCCTGCCGCACTGATGCGAAGGCTGAAGCCTGTGTCTGGGGCAGCCGGCCTGTGTCTCCTCTCTCCATGGAGAATCCTCCTCCCTCTTTTGGGTGAGGAGTGATTGCTTGAGAACACACTTTCTCTCCCAATGCACTCCCTCATTCTGGTCAAGCTCACCCAGTAGGCGAGCCTGTCTTCCCAGACGAACGACGACACCTGTGGCTCTTGCCGGCTTTGCCCGGTGAAGGAGGTAGGTTCACGGAACAATACCGTATCCTGTCTGGGCATGAAACAAGGAGCTGAGCCTCATTCGGAGTGGCAAGGGGCCCTGCCTTTCCGCCTGTTGACTTTTCCTGTTTGCTCAGGCGAAGGTGGCCCTGGGGTGACCCAGGCAGGGAGGCTGCACCAGCGGGCAGAGGGCCAGGCCCAAATTTGAGGTTTTAGAATGACGAGTCACGCTGGGGTCACGCCCTGGGCCGGGAGAGGTGCCACAGCCCCTGCGGACTGTTCAGAGGGCTGTCCCTTCTCCTTGTGCTTCAACAAACGTTGGCTGAGGACCCGCCACACACCAGATTCACTGCCAGATGGTTTCTACACAGGGTTTAATTTCTTCTTCACGGCAGCCTCGTGAGCTGGGGATTTACAGTCCCATTTCACAGAGGAGGAAACTGAGGTCCAGCTAGTTGGCGGCCCGGCTAAATCCGAGCCCTCTCCTCCCACCTCGAGTCTGGAGCCCTTTCTGAAGCTCCTTGTCCCCGTTCCTGCATGACCTGGACGTTTGGCTACTTGCAGGGCACGGGGCTCTGAGAGGGTTTCAGAAGAAGCACAGAAGAGCCGTCCCCGCCAACACTTACAGAAAGGCTGCTCTGCGCCAGCCACTGTGCCAACTCTTCACGGGAGCCGCCTCCTGTCATCCTCAGACCAATGTAATCCTCGAAGAGCTAAATGCTACTTTGCTCCCATTTCACTGGCCCAGCATTGCACAGCTTGGAAGGGGCAGACGGGGCTTTGCAGCAGATCCAGGATTTTGTCCCAGAAAGCAGTGGGACACAGAAGTGTAGGAAGTCTGTAAACTATGGTGTGGGGCACGTTACCACCATGGGCCGCCGGGACTTCATCCCCCTGGGGTGTCATCCAGCCCCCTGCTTGCTGACCTGCCCTGGCCTGGAGAAGACATGCAGGCAGGGAGCCGTGCCCTCCGCCGTCCTGTTGGCAGGGGCTGGGACATGCTAAGGGGGTCTGGGTGGGGCACGGACGGCTTCACTACATCGTAGGATCGTCCTGATCCCGCTGTGGATCCCGGGCTCCTGCCCGCCCGCCCGTGGGAGGGAAGCCCGTGTGTGCCCGTGTAAAGGTGCCAAGAGCAGCCGAGCGAGACAGGGAGGGCCGCCCCTCAGCAGTGGCCCTTGGCGATGTCCAGAGAACACCGCTGGGCTGTTCCTAAATCCCGCCCAGACCCCAGGTCCCCGAATGGGGGTTCCTTCCGGCTCCCTCAGCCACTCTCCAACTCCAAAACTGGGGAGCGGCTTCAAAAGGCTCTTCACTGACGGAGCAGGGGTTTGGCAGGGACTTGGCCAAGGCCCCTGAGCAGCCTTGCTGGGTCCTACCTCTGTCTTTGCCTGGCCTGCTGCGACCTCAGGGACGGGGCACGGTGCCTCCCACCGTAGCTCGGGGCTCCTGGGGAGGATGGCAGGTCGTCCCCCGGGCATGAGACCTGCCCCCTGGTTGGGTGCAGCCACAGACTCTCGGCAGTCCCCAGACCCGGAGAAACCCCAAACCGCACAGTTTCCCAAAGTGAGAGAGCTGGGCCATCTCACTCAGCCCTGGGCGGAGGGGGGACAGAGAGGCGGGGCCTGCACAGAGAGCTTCTAAGACACAAGTGACAAGACAGTGGTGGCCGTGGGGGTGGAGCCACCCTCGCCGCCCCCTTGTCCTGAGAAAATGACTTGGCTGTTTTTCTTTAGACGGGCCTGGAAAGCCCTGGGTTCAAGCCTCAGCTCTGCCGCTTAGGAGCCGTGAGGTCCTGGGCAAGTTCCTTGGCCTTTCACGTCTCAACTTCTTCACCTGTAAGATGGGACTAACAGTCTCCCCATCACGAGGTTGTCAGGAGAGTACCTGCATTCCAGGTAAAGGAAGAGGGGACAGGAAGGACGGAGACTGCTGGATGCCCCTCGGCGGGCCCTTCGTGTGGCCCGAGACGCGCACTGACAGCGCGTAAAGACAAGCTGAGCGCCCTCTGGGCTCTCCGCACACGTGGCTCCTTGTCCCAGGGGGCCGGGCTGCTTCACCCCAACGCAGGTGGCGGGGTCGGGAGCCACACAGCTGGATTCCAATCCCGGGTCCTCTACTTACGTCTGTGCTGTCTTGGGCAAGTAACTGGGAGTCTCTGTGCCTCCGTTTCCTCGTCTGTAAAATGGGGATAATAAAAGTAACCACCTCATACATTGGTACACATGAAGTGCTTGCCTGGCACACAGTCAGCGCTCAATAAACGTAAGCTCTGCTGCTCACATTCCCTGACAGCACCCTGCGTCAGTAGCTTTTCCGTCTCAAACACTTTGTCTGCCATGAAGGGCCCCCTACCACC
The DNA here is from genome assembly GCF_028749965.1 of Puma concolor. Lineage (NCBI taxonomy): Eukaryota > Metazoa > Chordata > Mammalia > Carnivora > Felidae > Puma > Puma concolor. Next base: position 15,755,688 of record NC_141672.1, on the reverse strand, counting down.
CACCAGGTGAGGGAGAGTCCAGACAACAGGACGTGTCATCGCTTCCCACCCTTCACCCCGGGACCTGTGCGTGAACTGCTGGGGGGAGGTGGCCCTCGTTCCCACGTTTGCTCCAGTGGCAGGGACATGAGGCAGGAGAAGGGAGAGTCCTATGGAAGGAGTCAAGTCCTTCTGTGACGTCCCCCCATTCGCCCGGCTGTGGGATCTCAGAGAAATGGGAGGGAGGCGCTGGCACCCCAGTGACCACGCTCCACACGGTCCCATAACTAGTCCCACATGGGAAGAGCACGCAGTGACAATCAGCATGCTGGGAGCGGAGCCTGGCCTTTCATAAAGCTCCTGGAGCAACCCTGCTGTTTACTCTAGATGCAGAGAAGAGTATGTAAGTTGATTAAACTGGGTCCCTGCGGAATGGCGTGGCTCCACATTTAGCAGAGACACGATACGATTGTAGAGAAGATGCAGGACCATGGAATCCCGGGTCCTCTCACAGCTCTGGCTCGCTTAATGCCAACATTCCCCCCCCCTTCCTTGATGTCTGTCTGTGCTTTGCCACATGCCTTCGGTACATGTCAGCTGGGAGAGCATTGTTCTTGGTTTTGCTTTGTTTTTGTTTTTTTAACATTTATTTATTTTTGAGAGACAGAGTGTGAGCAGGGGAGGGGCAGAGAGAGAGGGAGACACAGAATCAGAAGCAGGCTCCAGGCTCCCAGCTGTCAGCACAGAGCCTGATGGGGGCTCGAACTCACGAACTACGAGATCGTGACCCGAGCCGAAGTCAGACGCTTAACTGACTGAGCCACCCAGGCGCCCCTTTATTTTTGTTTTTTTAAGACTAGGCTTCTGGTAAAATCACTCCTCTCTCCCATGTCCCAAAACTTCATTGCTTTGCATATTTTATCTTTTTTTTCAATTTTGTTGTTTCCTATCCTGCTTTCTTCCAAAAGACATTTGAGGTAACTACGGTCACACAAAAGGAACAAAGATTCATGAAGCAAAAGAAAAGAACAAAATGCAGAAAAGGGAAAGGGGAAAACGCTTACCAAGAACTCTCGGCTGAGGGAAGTTGCAGTAATGAAATCCCAAGCTTCCTTGCAGCCTGAAAAAGGAGTGAAGCGTATATACCATGTATCTTTCATTGTACACACGTTCATCATGGAAAAAAAAAATATACAGAAACCCAACTGATTCTTGGCTCTGAGCTTGGAGATGATTTTGTCTTGGGTCACTGGGGCTTTGGCTCTGGGTCCTTGAGTATGTTAATGAACAATTTCTTCGAATGACAGTCATAGACACAGAAGATTTCCTTTTACTGACGTTGTCCTGTGTCCATTCTCAATACAAGATGAGTGCATAATAAGGCGAGTTTCCTTAAAGGAATTTATAAGGCTATCTTATAATAAATAAAGCCAAGAATTTTTAAATGTTTCATGTAAAAAGATTTTATTCATAATATTAATCATGTTAATATTGTTATGTTAATATATTATCATTATATATTACATATTATGCAATTGTTATTAATAATAAATTTAAGAGTGTTAATAACTTGCAATAATTCATAGCATCAATAATTATAACAAATTATATTATAATAAATTATAATGAATTATATATTAAATAAATTATTAAATAAATAGTATATATTGTTCATATATGCTGTTATATATTATATATTATTTTTAAAAAAAAATTTTTTTTTCAACGTTTATTTATTTTTGGGACAGAGAGAGACAGAGCATGAACAGGGGAGGGGCAGAGAGAGAGGGAGACACAGAATCGGAAACAGGCTCCAGGCTCTGAGCCATCAGCCCAGAGCCCGACGCGGGGCTCGAACTCACGGACCGCGAGATCGTGACCTGGCTGAAGTCGGACGCTTAACCGACTGCGCCACCCAGGCGCCCCATATTATTACTAATTACTAATAATTAATAGTAATAATCACTTATGAGTGATAGCAGATTATCCTCAAAACCTTAAGATTAAGTTTCTCTTTCAGAGTAAATTAGGAGTTTACCCATAATGGCAGAAACATCAGGCACCTGTCCCGGCAGCTATATTTGCCTGTGGCCGTATCAGTTTCCCACCGCTGTCACAACAAACCATCACAAGTTGGGTGGCTTGAGCCACAGAAGTTAATGGTCTCACAGTTCTGGAGGCTGGAAGTCCAAGATCAAGGGGGTGGCAGGGCCAATCTTCCTCTGGGGGCTCTAGGGAAGTACTTGTTCCGGGAAATCCCTTGACTAGTGGCAGCCGTGGTATTCTCCCTCAGGATCTGTATCTAAATTTCGTGGCTCCTCACATGGTGTTCTCCCTCGGCGTCTATATCTAACTTTCCCCTTTGTATAATGACACCAGTCATATTAGATTAAGGCCCCCCCTATTCCAGTATGACCTCACCTTGACTAATCCGATTTGCAGTGACCCTATTCCTAAATAAGGTCACATTCTGAAGTATTGGGGGGTTACGATTTCAACACATGAATGTGGGAGAGGGGGGCAAATTTAACCCAGAACTCTGGCCACGGACATGGGTGAACCCCGAAATCAAGCCGTGGGGACCAGGCTATACTCTTGGAAGGAAAAAACTGACATCTCACCGAGCTGAAACCCGATCAAGTGTCTCCTGTTCAGGCTTATGGGAGGAGAACCTTGTCATCAGAACAGCGTGATTCTTCCTGGAGCCTGGGAAAAGAGAAAGCCAAAGGATAGGAACTAGTCAGTGTTTATCCGGGCCTGGCCAAGAGGCAGAGTCAGCAAATCTGGGGATTCAGGCACCCCGGCCTCCACATAGTTACATTTGGCTCCTGAAGGGGAAGCATCCACCGTGGCTTTGATCAAATCTCTCTCAAGAGTTTCTTAGTTCTAATACTGAGCTCGCCGAACTTGGTAATTCACCTTCTCAGGAACCCAGAGCATCCTGGGAACCACCATGCTGTATGTGTGACATTATACTACACTCTGTGTAAATGTGTCCCCTGGCTTTGTGCAATACACATCCCACACAGCATACAATATAGACCTAGGGTCGGTGTTCCTCTCCTGCAGAGGGAGCGTGCAGTCCCCCCACAAAAGACTCTCTGTTGTCAACGAACTCTTTGGCACTCTGGTTTATCCATCAGTCTTTTATGACTTTGGTTAATGGTAGTCTGCCCCACTCTCCCCGTGTCCCTCTGGCTGTGAAACCGGAGAACAGTTCTTCGGAGGTGTTAATTCAGAGAATAGATAAGAAATAAGGTGTGAGAGGCAGGAGGTGGAGAGGAAGGATCCTATAGAGAGAGGGTGTAGTGGTGCAGCTGGAAGAACAGTGGAGTGCAAACAAATGTCCTGTGGGCTGAAGTGGACCGATGGCGTATGAGTAGTTGGCAGCGGGGGCGGGGAAGTGGCAAAGTAAAGGCTCCAAAATAGCACTGAGTGCAAGAAAACTGGGACAAGAGGAAAGGAAATGTAACAAGCATTAATGATGCTTCCGTGTTGTTTTTCAAAGAGACACAAATTAAAGACTGAAATTCCTGGGTGTTTGTTTGTCGTTTGCCTTTTGCTGTTGGTACTCCTGATTACTTTTGGCTATTTGATGGGGCTTCTTTGAAAGCAACTCCGTATAGAAAGAACAGTGCTGTCCAAGAGAAATAGACTCTGGTCTGCATATGTAATTTTAAGTGTTCTAATGGTAGTCACTTTAGAAAAAGAAAAAGAAACAGGTGGAATTGATTTTAACAATATATTTTGTTTAACGCAAATATCCAAATATTATTGCAATATGTAGTCAGCATTTTAAAGGTATTAGTGAAATAGTTTACATCCTCTTTTTCATATTGAGTCTTTAAAAATCCGGTATATTTAGAGCACATCTCAATTTGGATTCTCTATTTCAACTGCTCTGTGGTGATCACACACGTGCATTAGGACAGATAGAGGCTGGACTATGCAGTTCTGGGTTTCTTAAGAATAAAACGATAATCATAATAGTAGTAGTAATTAATAATATTTATTGAGCATCTTAGATGCCTCTTAGATGTGACACATGTCATATGAACCCTGTTTCTCATGCAGCGGTATAGTTAATCCTCTTAACAACCTTATATGGAAGGTACTATTATTATCGCATTCTACAGATGCTGAAACAGAGCCTCAGAGAGGGTGAGTGATTTACCCAGGGCCACACAGCTGAGAAAGGGCAGAGCCGGGACTGGAAACCCAGTCTGCCTGACGCCAGCACTCGGTGTTATTTTCTCAGGGTCAGCGAAGAGGCTGGCCACTGCCCACGCTTTCCCCAACCCCCTCCTCAGAGCTCAAGGATGGACTTTCTTTTCTGATTAGTGGAGCCATCACGTTGCCTTAAAGAACAGACCGGAAAGAACGTTAATGGTACGGCTGAGCATCCTGTGTGACTGAGAACAGGGCAGTAACAAGACGCTTCGACTCTCATCAGCCGGAGGAAGTTGCAAATTCAAAGCCGGCGACCAGGTTCACAAAATGCAATTGTTCTCAATGACACTTACTTAGCAAAGAGCCAGAGAGAGAATTGATTGTCATTAAAAGCTGTACAAGAGCATCGATTGCCCCCCCCCCCCCCCCCCCCCCCAGTGATGATTTGAGGATTCTGACTTGGCCATGCTGAGAGCGTCGGTGCGGACACATTGTGATGTGATTTCCTATATGGAAACAGCTCCAGCATGGCCAGTCAGTGTCAAAGAAGCTGGAAACCGAGGCCCGGCCAAAGGCGGGGGCAGCCTAGGCCCACGCAGCCGCACATCCACCCCTAACACCCATGGGCAGCGGGAGCTCTGCTGGGGCCTGGGGTAGGGTCGCCCCTTCTCTGGTCGCGTTTGTGCAGATGCTCTAGAAGCCCTGCAAGCTGTGACATTTCTGGGTCTGGGGCTCTGTGGGAGGACGGTGGTCCCTGCTAACCACAGCGGCAGCACCTTCTGGAGACAGAAGGTCCGGACACGGATGTGGCCTGGACAAGCCACAGCAAAGCATCTCCCAACTCACTCCTGAGCACCCAAGGCAGGTGGTGAGCAAGGCCTCGCTTCCAGAAGCTTTCCTAGGCAGGAGGTGATACCGTGTTCTCAAATGTTCCTGAAATCATTGCCAGCTCCCGTCCGTCCTGCCCCGGCCACAGTTGGAGAAGAGTGTGCGAGGCTCTCCCGAGGAGCAGCCAGGCCAGGGTCCACGCAACACCTTGGGCTCCTCCCTCTGTGCATTCAGGAGAAGCTAACTGAGTGACCCCTGAGGCAGGCCCTGGGGATAAGGAAATGCACAGGGCAAAACGTCTGTTCTTCAGGAGAACGTGGTCATAGACAGACTGAGAAATCAACAGCTACAAGGAAGCTGGAAAGTGCCGGAAGACAGGAATTTAATCTACAGCTGAACACAGAATATGTGGGGACTGAGCTTCACGGGGTGAGAGAACATTCTGGAAAGGCAGAAGGGACAGTCCATACCAAGGGACGGGGAGGGGCACTAGGGGACATCCTAGCAACTGTGGCTTACCTAGCAGCTGGAGCTCGGAGTGGGCACAGCAGGGGAAGGGGATCAGGCTGGGGGCTGGCGTGAAGGGCTCATGTGCCATGCTGAAGAATCGGGGCCTCAGCCAGAGCTTAGGGTGCATGGGAAGATTTTAGAGCGAAGTGTCAGATGGCTGGGTGGAACATTCCTTGACCTCCGCCAGCTGAGCTCAGCCTGGTGTAGCAGGGCTAACGGCGGACGCTGTGTCCTGCTTTCGCACCAGCTGACAGAGGTGAGGAATGGAGAGATGGGAGGGAGGGCGAGACAACGTACTGTTCTTTGCTACCAGTATTTTTAGGTCTAAAAAAAGACCACCCACTACTGAGAAGCTTGGGGGACAATATGCCAGCTGCCCATATGCCAGTTGCCACAGCTAGAGTTTTGGAGGTGAGCTTACCTGAAGGTAGGAATCCGGGTTTTCACCCGCATCCCCAGCCAGCACTTATCCGGATTGGCACATAGGAGTTGCTGAAAAACAAGTGTGGGATGCCTGTGAGTGAGAAGGAGGCAATCTATTTTAAAACTTTCTCAATTGATTTCTTCTTAAATTCTTCATTGTCCTTTCCTGTTTTTTTGGATAGGCTTAAATGTATATGCCATGCTGGGTAAGGTGTCATATGTATTTAAAAATAACTAGGTGCCAGAAGAAACCAAACTCAACTTCTGAGGTGTGTGTGTGTGTGTGTGTGTGTGTGTGTGTGTGTTTAAAGGAAGCCCGTTTATTTTAAATGCATTTGACTATATTTAGAGGCTAACTACACGCTAGATATGGCAGTGCCCTAAATAGGCTTGCACGTAGAGTGAAGAAATACCACTAAGTATTATGCTGGAATTTCCTGATTGTAAACAGGAGAAGACTGTCTGCAAACAGGAGGTCTATAGTCTCAATGCTGCCCCTGGGTAATCTCCTTGGATGGATTATTACAAGAATGACTGGTAAGCTCTTGGCAAGGAAGCCAATGTGGGCTCCCTATGATTCAATAACGGAATGAACGAATGAAAGAAGGAATGGATGAATAAAGCGTGGTTGTTCTTCATATGAGGGATATGTTGCGTAAGACCTCATATAATTTAATACATGCATAAATCAAGACTAATTCCCCCATGGGAATAAAGTAGGATTTACATCACTTCAAGTCGTGTACATTAAGTGCAACCTTATTCTTTCCCATTGCCTTATTTCGGATTTGCATAATTCGTATCAGCATAGAGTATGACTTGATTTCCTCTTTTATAAAGGAGGACTATGGATTTATATCTGGAGATCGAGGATGTGCTTGACAAAGTTTTGATCGGATGCAGAAATGTAGGCTGCATTTTCATAAAGCCAAGCGCAGATGCCCTCAAAGTATGCTGATCACAATGAAATTGACCTACCAGGCGGGTCTCCAGAACCATGCCACAGAGCTCCAGCTCTGTCCTCATCAATATACAAAAGATATTCTCAAATCTGTGATACAACAATAGCTGGAGAGAAAGCAAGTGTTTCGGATGACAGAGTCAGGACCCTCACGCACCCACCCTATGTTCATCTCAACTACCTTGGACAGTGGACCAAATCTAAGGAGGTGGCATTTAAGAGAGAGAAATACAAAGTCCTGCCCTTTGATCCCAAATGAATATCCAGAGAAATACACCAACAGGGACTTGTTTTAGTTAATACCAAGTTCAGTCTGAATCAGTGGTGTGAGGAGTCTTCTGAGAAAAAAAAATGAATTCAGTCTTTGGTTTTCTTGATTGAAGCAGAAGATCTAGAACAGAAGGAGTAGATAGTTCCTCCTCTTCAAACTTACCTGGAATTCTGTTTTCCGCTCTCAGTTTCGATCACAAGCTGGAACGTGTCCAGAGGAGAGAAAGAGTAGACAGGACACGAAATGTTTATTCTGGAAAAGACTTAGGGAGGAAATTATTGTTTCCACAGGTATAAACGGCCGCCATGTGCAAGAAGATTTAGGTTTGCATTTTTGTGGATTTCCATGCCAGTGCAAGGACCTTCGGGTAAAAGTTTTCGGGAGTGAGATTTTGTTTTCGTATAAGGACAGTTAGAATGTCTGAAGAGGAGAGGGTCACCTGAGTTCATGGGGTTGGTCTGGCCATCTTGACACCATTTAATGGCCGTGTAGAAAGAGTCCATGGATCTGATTTCCTTTTCTTTTGAACTCTCAGAGAGTTAGTTACAGATGATCCCCCCAAAATAAGTAAATAAAATAAAATAAATGGCCAGTAAATTATGAAAAATAATGTAACTTTGCTAGTAACTAAATGAAAATTCAAACAGTAATAATGTGTATTTTGTCTGCTAGCAAAAATTAAGGAGAAAAATAAATTCCAATATGGTAAGGATGCAGTGAACTTGGTTTTCATTCACTGGTATTTTTTTTAACTTTTTTTTTAAACATTTATTCATTTTTGAGAGACAGAGCATGAGCCGGGGAGGGGCAGAGAGAGAGAAGGAGACACAGAATCTGAAGCAGGCTGCAGGCTCCAAGCAAGCTGTTAGCACGGAGCCTGATGCGGGGCTCGAACCCCCAAACTGTAAGATCATGGCCTGAGCCGAAGTCAGATGCTCAACCGACTGAGCCACCCAGGCACCCCTTCACTCACTGCTATTTGCACTGATGCCTTTTGGAAAGGCACATCGAGTCTTGTAGCACTGATGATACCTCTGTTCCGATAGTCCAGTAGGCGAACTAACAAAAGACAAGTTGAAAATATGCAAATAGCCACTTGCCCGAAGATATTCATTGTGGTACTACTTATCACAGAAAGGAACTCCAAGCAATTGAAACAATGGAAAGGTAACAGTTGAAGATGGCAGGCATTCGCTCGATGGAATGTTATATATCACTTAAAAAGTCATTTTCACTGTAGCTGTAGGGAAAATGCATAGGACACAGTGTTACGTGTGCACCTGTGGAGAATTGTCACCTACAGAATTCCACAGATGTGATGATTATAATTACCTACCCGGCAGATGGATATGACAAAAGATGATGGATATGACAAAAGATAAGGAAAATTTCCCCTTTTGAAGTCCGGCTTCGCCACTAGCCAATCCCTTAACTTTTCTGTGCCTTAGCTGCCAAGTCTATAACACAGGGAGTTTGGACTCAGTGGTGTCCAATGTCCCTTCCAGTTTTACGATGTGAACAGAATGGACCTGTTTCAAGAAAAAAGTGTATCCCAGAGGGATTAAGAAATCAGCCACTGTCTTGCTTTCAGACTTTCCCCCATCATACTCCACTTCCATATTATGTATTTTTAGAAATCAGCTTTGAAATGAATAGCAGATGAGAAAAAATAGAATTCCTTGATCTTTCTCAAATAAATTGCTGCATTTTGAAGGAAATGTAGCCATATGCTCCCTAAGTACTTCAGCGTGAAGCAGCATAAAACAGTTCTCAAGTCATTAGGATACTTTATGCAAAAATGCCCAAGGATGATTTCAAATCAAGATAGTATTGCTAGGAGCATTAGTGAAATGCACTGTCCTGGGAAGGTTTATTCACACAACACAAAGGGAAGAGGTGGACATTTAATAAACTGGTGTATTCACTTCTATTTGAGTCTTTTAAGGGGCGCCTGGGTGGCTCAGTCGGCCGAGTGTATGACTCTTGGTTTGGGCTCAGGTCATGATCCCCGGGGTTGTGGGAGGGAGCCTCATACTGGATTCCTCGCCGGGCATGGAGCCTGCTTGAGATTCTCTCTCTCTCTCTTTCCCCAAAATAAAACTTAAAAAAGTAGTAAAAAATTGTCTTTAGCCAGTCCCCAAACCCCCAGTTTTGCATCCCAATCAATGGAAAAATGGTCAAAACATACTTAGGTTTGTGCATAACGTAGGACCTTCTTAATTCACAGGGGTCTGAGAAGCAGACATGAGGTTTCAACTCACAAACAAGAGCCTCCTAGTCGCTCCCAGACTCCCTGTGAAATTACCCTCATTTCTTGAGAACTTTCTAGAAGGGTGGTGATTTCTTGGTTCAGACACTTGCCATCAGGCAGAGCAGTCAAGAGGAGAAGCTGGTCGGGGCTGCTTCTCACCCTCAACGGGGCCACTTGCATAGCAGCAACCACATGGGTGGGTCTTCAGGCTCCATGCGGCTCCCGGGGAGAAATTTCACTACTCTGAGGATTCATATAACTTTGCAGACACAGTCGTCTGATCTTTTCAGGAAACACCCCATTTTCAGTTGTCCAGGAGGAATTTTTAAAATGCAGGGACAGGGGTGCCTGGGTGGCTCAGTCGGTTGAGTGTCCCACTTTGGCTCAGGTCATGATCTTGTGGTTTGTGGGTTTGAGCCCCACGTTGGGCTCTGTGCAGACAGCTCGGAGGCCTGGGGCCTGCTTCTGGTTCTGTGTCTCCCTCTCTCTCTGCCCCTCCCCCACTCGCACTCTTTGTCTCTCAAAAATGAATAAACGTTAAAAAAAATTATAAAATGCAGGGACAGTCCGCATCTAGATTACCTAAAAATTACAGAAAAGTTTGTGTATTATGTAGCTATTCAAATAAGGCATCTCTCCAGTAAATAATTACATCTTCAAGGCAGAGTCCAGACTCTTGTAGTTTGTCTCAAAGAAGCCTTAGACACATAGCTCCCCAACCAAATGCACAGCACAGCATGGAAAATTCTGCAATTAAAACCATGGCGGGAACGAAACAAAGTCACTCACAAGTGTGAGCCTTATTGGTACCTTTGATGTCTTCTTTCTCTGCATGTATACCAAGCTGTTTTTAAGAAAATAAAGACACTGGCCATCCTTTGTTTGCCTCTTTTCAGGGGAGGAATTGGAGTGTGAATTGGAGAGCTTGGAGGGGGCGGCCGGGGTGCCATCTCGAGGGAAGAGAAGCCAGACGGGGAGGCACATGAGTACACGGCAAGGAAGTGAACACACACAGAAGCAGCTTCCGCATCTGACTGCTGTCCTTTCCAATTAGTCACCTGGCACTACTCTGAACTTAACTGCAGTACGATTGCCACTGCTTAACCCGCAGGAAGCTCGGCTCCAGAGACACTGGCCCCAACCCCCTTGGGGGGCCACTTAAGCACCTGAGCATCCGCCTTCCACAGCAACTCAGGGCTCCTCTGCCATTAGCTTTCAAGTCCCTTCAAGCTGACTCTACCTGTCACCGTCGCCCAGCGGTCACTGGGATAGAATTGGAGCTACAGGAACGCGTCTTGCATTAAAAAAGAACTGCCTCGCGAGGGTAGCCTATGGATCGTTAACAAAAAAACGTGCAATTTTTTTCCACTGCTGTGGCATCATTTCAATTCTTTGCCAGTAGTCTCCCTTCTCACTTAAGCCGTTTTGTAGCCGTTTTGTGTTGGGGTCTTCACTGCAGGTAACGGCTACCAGATTTCCCTCCTCTCTTCCGTGGGATGGTCAATATCCCCTGGAGAATCAGATCAGAATGTTGGAGGTGTTATTGTCTGGACACAGTCCCCTCAAATATTCGGATACTCAATCCGCCTGGGTGGTGACAGATTAAATCCTAGAGGAAGAAAGTCTAGGGGTTAGAAATTTTATCGCAAGAAGTCTTCAGGGCCTGGGATAGGCCGGCAAGGCTCCAGCCCCAGAGGAGAATTTTCGTTTATTGCTTGACAGCTTCCAAATGAAGGGCAGAATCGTTTTTAACCACAAGCCTGAAGTTCTGTGACGGGAGACTGGCTGTCCAACAACTCTTCAGAGCAAGAGCTGGGATTCTGAGACGCACGGGTTCTCTGGCTCTGGCTGGGAGTTTGTGTTATTTGCTAAAGGTGTGTCACTTTTTTAGAAAAAAGCTTTATTTTGAGAGAGAGCACAAGCAGGGGAGGGGCAGAGAGACAGGGAGACAGAATCCCAAGCGGGCTCCGCAACACCAGTGCAGAGCTCGACGTGGGGCCGGAACCCACAAACTATGAGATCATGACCCGAGCAGAGATCAAGAGTCAGACGCTTGACTGACTGAGCCACCCAGGCGCCCCAAAAGGTACGTGGATTTTCTTTTTTTCTTTTTTTTTTTCACAAGGGAAGCAGGCAGGAAGGTGGGTAGGTACCGTAAGTGTGGCTCAGACCCTAGAACCGAACTGTAAAAAACAGAACACACACCCTAGTGCAGGTAAGAAATACAAATGATTTTACTGCTCAGCATTTGCATATGGAGACGCAGTGCACCCAATAATACGTGGCATCGTTCTTCAATTGATGCAACTCAGTAATTTTTATTGCAACTGGAAGACAATACATCACAGAAACTTTATGGTAGGTCTGGGGAAAAGTGTTATTTACAATAAATGATGAAATAGTTTGTCTTTGGCAATATGATTACATATGAAGAATGCGAAATGCAAGTATGGATGCCTCCAAAGCGACACCATCAGGTCCCTAAGTTTCGGCTGATTGTGCAAGCCTCCACACTGCTCCTTTAGGTAACACAAACGCAACTGAACATCACTTCCTTTTTCCTTTATGGTTCTCCCTTTCTATTCATGATATTGGCAGTTTCATACAGAAAATACAGGAAAAAAAAATTGGCTTTTGAAAAATTATTACTCTAGTAAATTAGAATTTGGCCATGTAGGTCTATTGGCCGGCGAAGGTCAGATGACCCTAAGCATCGATAGGTGCTTGGTCTTCTGATTGCTTTATCACTGTTATTATTTTTTTTTTCTTCTGTAAAACAAAAATGAAATTCAGAAATGTTACAGAATCAGAGTATAAAAAAAAAATGTACAAGTGTATAATGCTTCCCAGACACACCCGGAGACTCCCCCCCCACCCACATTTTCACCATGGCAGGTATAAGTAGTATGAATAACGAGCATGAAACTGGTTACTGAATCAGCTATGAGCTTCGACGGCCTCAACATACATACTCAAGAAATGCTTTATGTTTAAATAACTGAAATTGTGCTAAGTTTCATCTAAAAAAAAAAAAAAAGTGGGGGGGGGGAAGTTTGGGGAACTCAGGCCACAGTAATGAAGGGATGAAATACAATTTGTAGGTTTGATAGGCTCACCATATCGAAGTCTGTGCGAATCCAATATGGAGTATCAGTTATTTGCAAAAGGTAGGGAAGGCTGTTCTCAACTTTTGCAAATGAAATACAGTGGAAAAACACTGCTGAATATATCCCAAATAAATAGTCTTGATTTCAACGCTAACAAAACGAACAGGAAGGGTACTTGTGAGCGTATCACAGTAAGTCAGAAGTGATCTTTCACCTAGGTCTGATTTCAAAAGTACGACAGACAGCAAAATGCAGCACCATAGACACATCGGTTTTCGGCCACTAAAAGATGAATCGTTTTGAAAATCGTATTTTCCTTCCTTAATTTTTGGTCAGTGAAGCTAGCACTTGTTTGCTGAACTGTGGAAGAATTTCAAGGTCACACGCATTATTCATGATAAAGCAACCGAGCTGACGAGTCTGTGCTTAATTCAAGAATAACCAGTAGAAGAGAGAGAAAAAACAAGGACTTAACCACCTCCGGTGCTCTCTCAGAGGAAGAGGGGTTAACAGATGAATTCACAAAGGTAGGCGGGTCTATACAGAACACTGAATGCCATGTGTAAATCCTCATGAAACTCCAGAAACAGGAACACCACACAATGTATATACTTTGATTTACACATTCCGTTACAAAGAAAAAAGACACCATTACAACTTTGTAACTGTGTTAACTGCAATATAAACCAAAGTCCCGAGTTTGGAAGGTAACTAAAAGAGGGTTATCACTTAGGTTATATAGCAAAAGTGTTGATGTATATTATATATAGTAGTATAAATAATAAAAAAGTATTATTTAAATTAGATCACAGTGCTGCATTATGTGCATAACAGTGTTTGATATAGTATTGGAGGGCTGGGACCTAGGACACTAAGGATTTAACTGTCAACACTGGTAAGTCACAATCAAGAGGGGACACAGAGTTCAAATGTGTTCTTTTGGTGGCAAAAATCCTGAAGATGAAAGAAAAAATACTTCTCTACAGAAACATAAAAATAAATGGCAACATCTGGGCAGCTGTGATCCACCAGAAAGAAACGAGTCCCGAACCCGAATCAAGTTTAAAGGGAAAAGAGAAGTCACATTGAATTTGATCCGATCCCCTGTGGAAAACCCTCCCATGTAGGTCACTTGTACAGAACTCTGATTCCTTCTCCAAAAGCCCTTCAAGGAGAGGCCAAGAGCCCACACGCGGAGCGTGGGGTAATTGAAACGTGAGTTGGTAGCACTCGATGCTGTCCCCAGCGCGTCCGAGGACCGGGCTGGGCACAGAAGCCATCTGGACGGTTTTCACTCTACAGAGCCCACAGCCTGAAGTTGTCCCCGGGGCGGGAACACCACTCAGTGCAAAGGCGGCTTCTAGAATTGCCCTGTGGTAGTTACTGCCGCACCCAGCAAGGACCAGACTCGTCGAGCGCCTCTATGAGAAAAATCAGCTCTTGGGAAAAGCCTCCGACACATCCCTTCTTAAAAACTCAGCCCCAAGACTGAAACCTGCCACAGTCGTCTTGGCCATCTCAAACCACCACCTAAATGTGGGTTTGGTTCATTTTAGTTTCGAATAGACAGCTTCACCAAAGAACTCTTGAAACGTATATTGGTTAGAGAGGGAAGGGAAGTAGGAGCTTATGGTATATAATAAGGCTGGGAAAAATCTATGATGCAAACCCTTTCCACGTAGTACTAGATAAAGGTAAAAGACAATTATAGTAGCATAAAAATAACTGTCTATGTGTATATCATTTAAGGAAAAAGAGCTACAGTCTCTTTCTCTTAAATGTGTCCGAGGGCCAACAGCAAGTAATTGTAGATGTCGTGGTGCTGATGTATTCATGGTTGTTTTCGAAAGCGTCTTTAAATATTGCTATAGTTCCCCGTCTCCCCCTCCCCCCTGCCCCATGTGAGTACGTGAGATACTGGAATGACACACGAAATGCCACTTCTCCCAGCAGGAGAAATGAAAGCAAAAACACCACACCCCTTGAACGGTGCCCAGGCGATCTGTCAGACTAATGAATACATATGCTAGTTTTGGAAGCTAAAGGAACACCTGACGTTTGGGAAGTAATTCCAAGACTAAAGTGAGTTACACTGGAGCAAAATATTCTTTCACAAATAGGCTTGTGCTTAAATTCTCTACTGCTCTTGGAGGAGGGAGTGAGAGAGGGTGCCTCCTGCCCCCTGGCGTGGCGAGGGACGTGGACAACCTCATTCTGCAATGACTTCACTACAGACGGCCACATACACGTCGATACTTTTTTTTTTTTCCCTCAACAGTCAAAATACAAAGTTAAACACAATTGAGCCATTGTTTTGGTTATGCATAATGTGTATGCCTCCAAAAACAGAAGAAAAATAGAAAAAAGTACCCTCACTAAAGTTTCCCCTGCAAGCCACCCAGCAGCCCCTACAGAGGTGCCGAGGGAGACTCAGGAAAATAACACTTAGAAAGCTGCCCGATGAGGTATTTATGCAAAGAGAGTGGTTCTGGAGTTAAGAACACACTTTTATAAGATAGTTATCTATTTCTCAAAGAGATCAGAAAAGTAAATCACACACATTGCATTTTCTTATTTTCTAAAAGAGGCCTTTGCTCCTTTAGAAAAATGAAGTGAGGGGAGACAGCCCACGGGGGGGGGGGGGGGTGGTTAACTGGAAGAAGTCCCCGCCAGAAACAGTCTTGGATGTCTGCCTCTGCCTTTCAGGAGGGAAGTCTAAATCTTATCCTGGGGGGTGGGGTGAGGGTAAGGGTCGGGGGGTGGGTGGGTGTCTCCTGGGTTCGGTCAGGTGACAACACGAATCCAAGTGTCGCTCAGGCTCCACGGCTAACACGGCTTTTGGGGCATCAGATATTTGGGGAGATGGAGGGAATAACACATCCTCTCCCCCATCTACACCCGGAACAAATATGCTGGAAGTATTCCGGCTCAGGTACTGAACTCGACCTGTCACAGGGATGTAGACTTTTCTTTCCCCAGGTTCTCTTTTCGGCAACCCAGAGGAAGCAAGTCGCGGGGTACGCGCCAGATGCTTCTCTCTGTCCTGGCTGATGGAGCTCCCGACCGCGCCTGCTGCTGGCCGATGGGCTCTGCAGTGGCCCACGACGGTCCCATTTTTAAAGATCACCGTCTCCCCGGGCCCCCCCCCCCCCCCTCACCACCACGTCCTGAGCCACGATAGTGGGTGTTCCTGTTCATGTTTTGAAATTCCCCTCCACGTGGGTGGAAGATCTCAGAGATTTCTCGTCGCATCTCCCAAGGTAATTTCTTTTAGGCAAAGATAACAGGAGTTTCTGGTCTGCGTGACATCATCCGGTTGTCTAAATTCAGCCCTCACAATCTAGGCGGGCTTCATTCCAGGCTGGTTGGTGCGCACGGTACGGGTGGCCGGCCCCTCCTTCCCACTGTGAGATGGCATCACGGGAAAACTGTCTGGGGCTGGTCCTTCCAACACCCATGTCACTTTCTCCTTCACGCGTACCCTAACTCACACCCTCATCCAATAAGGCCCATTAGCGTGCTTCCGCTTCTTCTGGCGAATTTGCATAATTATTCACTGCCTTCTTTCTAGAACCAAATCCTGGTAATGGTTTTCTCAAGTCGGCGTCCTACAAATTCTCGATTCTATCATACACACTCACTACTAAGTTTGCCCTCAAATTATTGCGTCATGGTAAACATGTACAGACAAAGAGAAAGGACACACTTTTCAACAGAGAATCAGGGGGTCGGGGGCTGAAGTGCAGACAAGGCAGTACAGAGCTCCACCATCCAGGCCCTACCAGAACACGAAGATATTTTCTATTGCAGAGTAAGATTCCCCAACAGTCAGAATTTGTCCCTGAAGAAGGTTAAACCTTAAACACCTGCTTCAAAAAACCAAAACAAAATAATTGGGGAGGAAAAAAAACAAAACAAAAACAACAGAAAAAAAATGAAAGAAAGAAAAAAAAAAGAAACCCGAAAGAAACTCTAAGCCTAAGGGCTTAAAAATTAGAGGCATAGCCTTTTCTCTATTTTCTATATTTATATGAAAATAATTCATGCTTCATGCTAAATACATTATTTACCTTACAAGAACTTTGTTATTTTTGAATAAAAAAAAAGTTTGTGTTTTGTGATTTTTTTTTTGTTTTGTTTTTTTGTTTTTCTTTTTTCAAAGGAATCCATGCATTGTGGATCAGAAATTTCTGCGGGCTACACTGGCTGAATGTGGAAATCATTGATTTTGCAAAGATGAATCCTGACTGGCATTAATTGCAAACTCCACTCTGAGGGCAGTACAGGAGTTTTTTTTGCTTTTGTTTTGCCGTGTTTTACTTTTGTTTGTCCGTCAATGTGCCTTTGATCTTTTAAAAACACACTGCAATACTAATGGCAGCTTGTGTAGCTTTTTTTTTTTTTTTCCCCACTCGGATCAAATAGTTTTGACAGACAGAAAAAGATCTGTACCATTATTTTCTTCCTTGACAGCTATTGTAATTTCCTGGACTTGATTTTCACTTGGGCAGTTAAGAAGAGCTCGTTTTCTGCATCAGTTCTCTCTCTCATATTTGTGTGTGTGTGTGTGTGTGTGTGTGTGTGCACGCGTGCACGTGTGTGTGCACATGCGTGTATAGGTGTGTGTGCAGGGCCAACCTCAGGCTTATGGCTTGTGGAACATTCTCTTAATACAGAACAAAATTCAAAGATTAGCAACATCACTAAAAATTGACCCACTCTCTCATTAGTCACTGACACCTGGTATAAACGAGTGGTTCAGTGTCCACCTCCTAACATGCTACTAGGCTCCACAGCGAAGAAGCACCTTTAAAGGACTGGAGACCGTCCCCCACTCCGTCCACCCATCCCTGCACACTTCATGGCCACGCCAAGGCTTTTCCTGGCACAATTTGATGCCCGGCGCTACAAGCCTGGACCTGCTTCCAGGGGACCAGGACTCTTCCTTCTCCCCAGTTGCCTTATATGCATTCACTCAGCGAACCCAGCTGGGTGGACATCCTGACCTTTTAAACCTAAGGGTTGGGCCTGATCGATGGTTACTTTGCACACGTGCCTTCTAGGTGCCGAATGTGTGTTCCCGTGGCATGATCGTTGGCATCCCTGCGGATTCAGCCACGTGTTTCTGACAAAGCTGGAGGAAGCAATGGTAATTTTGGCTTTTTCGTTGTTGTTTTTTTTTTTGTTTTTTTTTTGTTTTTTTTGTTTTTGTCTTCAGATAATGAAAAGCTTTTGTAAAACAGCTGAGTGTCAATATGAGTTCTATGGCTTCAATCTCCTTTAAAAATAAAATTCTTAAGGGTCCAAAACAAAGGAGGGGCAAATTAAAAAAAAAAAAAAAAAAAAAAAAGGAAAGAAAAGAAAACCAAACCAAAAAAAAAAAAAAAAAAAGATAAGAAAAAAGTAATAAATTGCTGATATTGCCACAAATCATTAGAAATCTCCTGACATGCTAAAACCAAATGGCCGAAAGTTCAAAACAAATCAGTGACTTGTTTTTAATTTTTCGTGGTTTCCTTTTGCTCTTTCTGCCCCTTTGCCGTCCGATTGGTGATGTTATTCAAACAGGACCGAATCCCTGCCAAGTGCAGGAGCGAGCCTGCCGCCTCTTTCATCTCCTCGTCGTCGCTCTCGGGGGGCTTCTCCGTGCGTCTCTTTTTGAGGGGCAGCGTGTCGCTGGGGACCTTCCTGGCCTTGGCCAAGTGCTGGCGCTTCTTGTGCAGGGCCGCGTAGCCGCTGTCCCCCAGGGCGTCCTTGGCCTCCTTCGGGCTGTGTTTCCGGTCGTCCTCCTCCGTTTCGCTGTGGCTCTCGTGGCTCTGGAAGCTGCCCTCGCTGCCCTCGCTGCCCTCCTGGCTCCCCTTGGTGGCGAACTCGTAGTGGTCGTCGGCCGAAGAGGAGGAGACCGAGTCGCTGGCCGGCGACGTGCTCCTGGCGGTGGAGGACTTGGCGCTGCTGTAGTTGTGGTCCTCCTTGGGGTCTCCGCTGACCACCGGGGAGCCGCACGACGGCTCGCTCTCAGTCCGCAGCCGGCAGCCGCTGAGGCCGTTCCTGCGGACGGGGCGGCGGGGGGGGGGGGGGGGGGGGGGGGGGGGGGGGGTGGGGCGGTCACAGAGAGGACACAGGTTAGTGGCAGCGTTAGTGCGCATGCGCACCCAACCCGCCCGCCGCCCAACCTCTGGTGCTCCGCCCGCCTGCGGGCCACAGGCTGCCCTGCTTCGCAGAGCGGATCCGAATCCTGCCCCCACCTCCCCCCCCCACCCCCCCGGCTCATCCCATCGCCCGCTTTTTCACTCCGTGTGCGCACAGACGTCAAAACAACACTCTCCTATTAAACCATCAAAATCAAGCTGTGCTTGGGTTCGCACACCTGCTAACACCGTGGAGTAGGCACCGCCAGGCGATGCTGGCTGGGTACTTCAGGGACAGAGCCCGCGCTCTTCCGGAGCTGCGACACGAGGGGCCTTTTGTCAGGGGACTGAGCCCAGTGTTCAGCCGAAAGAGATAACCTGCCACGTGGTGACAGCTATTCACTCGCGCTTGCCCTGCCTCGTTCATTCTGTAAATATTCACTGAACACCTAATATGAATGCACGGCCTTAGGGAGGGTCCTGGGGAGGCATCCGCGGCGGAATCAGATACAGACACTGTCACAAAGATGCTCAGAGTCGAACAGAGAAGCAAGTCGTGGTTACATCACCGGTGAGAGAGAGGGCACTAAGCTACCACCTAACTACGCTTACCACCTGCCAGGCGCCACGCGCCGTCCGCAGGGATGGTTGCACTGAACTCTGTGACGTGGACAGGAGCATCCCTGTTTTACCGATGCTGGAAGAAGGGTCTGGAAAGCCACACAACTCAGAAGCAGCAGAGCTGGATTAGGACCAAAGTCTGATTCTCAAGATGGGCTCTTGATGCAATCTGACAGACTCTCGCTGTTTTTCTGATTTCCCTATAACTAGGTCCCTTCTGTACACTCCCACCAGGACCCGACAGCACTCACCACACCTGATTATTGTGTGGTGGGTGTCTTTGTGTCTGAATGATGACCTGAACTGTCTCGTGCTTCATGCTGGCAAGGGGAAGAGTGACTGCACCCACTTCACTGTGGGGCTGAGGACGGGAGAGAACGCCCCCATGTGTCTGGTCTAAGGGTGAGGACGGTGATGTTCATTCCTGCTTAGGCCACACATTCCCAAAGGTGGGCACCCATTCTGTGTGGACGGTAGCTGTATTTTTGCCAGTGTCCAGCACACAGGTGTTCAGAAGAGGCAGTGCGGTGGTCAGAGATGAATACGCACAGGAGAGAAGGGTTACTTCGAGCTGGAGGGGATAGACAGAGGACAAGGAAAAGGTCTGTGGAAGATATGGTGTTTGACTTTGGACATGAAGGCTGAAGGTTTGGGCAGGGAGGAGAGATGTTCTATTGTACCATGCTGGCCCCGTGTCCTGTAAGTGTATCCACCTGATGATAAGCTTCTAGGAGACCTGGGGAACATGAGGGCACTTTTCTTTCTTTGCTAACACATCCACAACTGTAGGCACTCCTTTTGTGTTCCCTTCACAGAGAGCACTTCCCACCGTCTTTATGAGCTGAGCGATGCCTTGTTCCATGTCTGTGCTCCCCATTAGAGTGTTAGCTCCACAAGACAGGGCCCAGTCATGTTCTGTCCCCCAGTGGCTAGCATGTGCCAGGTGCAGAGTGCCTGCACACAAGATAATACTGAGCAAGTGTAGGAGCAGAAGGAATTGTGTGGCTGAGAGAATGAAGTGTGGGAAGATGACTGTGGGTCTCCACCAACACGTCTTACTGGATAATCCCTGTACATATGGCACCTGCAGAAAGGCTATGGGGTTAGAACAATAAGAGTCGGTCTCGAGCTGTTACCCTTTCTTTCCTGGCATCCCTGTGGGCCTTCAGGCTCAATGAGACCCTGGTTGCAGCCCAGAGAGAAAGTAAAAGGGAAGTAGAGTCCTTTGTGTAGCAGGGAGTGAAGCCAAGGAGTCTCTCCTCCTTCTGGTGTTCCAGAGGCCTGAGGTTCTCTGCTAAGTTTAAGCTGGTGGTTGAAAATCCCACTGTACTATGCACCAGCAAAACGCCTGAGGGCCATTACCCAAATTCAGTCGTTGCTACATGCCTTGAGATCATCAGGATCAACCCCAACAATGACATTGCTGCACAATGATAATTCATTTGCACAGTGAAGTCCTAGCAGTCTCCAGAAGGGCCCCAGATTGTGTCCTGCATTCTGCGATCGCAGATCTATGACCCCCTCCACCCAGCCCTTCCAGAAAGAGCCTGGCTTTCCTGACAGGCTTCTGTTCACATCCTGGCACTGCTTATTAGTGACTTCCAGCGGGCTCCATGTCTCCCTTACAGGGCAGGGTGATGACATGAGAAGTTCTCAGCACAGAGGATGGTTCTCAGTGGTGCCTGAGAATTCTGGCTTGGTTTCCCCTGTTGCTGTCAGGCAGTTCACCCCCGCTTTCTGTTGCTGGGACATGCTTACCTGAGCACTCTTGTTTTCTTTCTATTGTGGGTCAGGAGGCTGATGGGGACACAGCATAAAGTAAGAGGAAAGAGGCCCCGAGAGAGAAATTCCTCACGGGCTTGCCTGTAAATGCAGCCCCTGAGCTTTGGGCAATGGCCTCTGCGATATCTATTTTCTGCACACTCCCTGTTTCTTGGCTCTGTCTTGGGTGCATAAAAGTGGCTAGGGAAAGATTACTT
This sequence comes from Puma concolor, assembly GCF_028749965.1. Lineage (NCBI taxonomy): Eukaryota > Metazoa > Chordata > Mammalia > Carnivora > Felidae > Puma > Puma concolor. The sequence goes on along the minus strand of NC_141672.1, from coordinate 15,734,460 downwards.
TGAGGTGTTTCCAAATATGAAACTCCATAAATGTAACTAATTGCACAGGTAGCTATTAATAGCTATTAAACAAATGAAACTGAAAGTCTTGGATAATGGTTCTCTTGATCTTTGTTGTTGCAGGTAACTGCTGTAAAATCCAAAATAATTAGTCCACTGAACTAGCAGAAAACAGTCTCAGAGTGAACCTGGCGACACTTGGAGGAGTAAACTGGGCTATGGTTGGCTTTCCGAAAATCAGTTTAGTTCTGAATCCTGATTTTTTAACAACATGAGGCTTATCATTCACTTCACTACCACGGGTAAGCAAAACAGGGTACCTCTGAGCATATACGGCGAAAGAGAGAAGGGGAGAGAATCATGGGAGCAAATGAGTATGAAATAAGATAAGTGTTGTCAAAGCGAATTCTTAGTGAATCTAGGTGAAAGGCATATGGTGTTCATTGTGCTTTTCTTCCTCCTTTTCCACAGGGTAAGAAATTTTTTTTAAATAAAGAGTTTGGAGTAGGGAGTAGGAGATGTATACCAGAGTGACAGCACTGATAGAACATTCTAGTTCCAGACAAGCGGAAAGGTTCTGGGCCTGAGAACGTCTCTTTCTTAAAGGAGATAAGCACATATGAAAGATGTACTAAGGACACACTACCATCAAATGGAGAAGAGAAGAGAAAATCACTTCTGCAGCCCATGAAGTGAGTGTTAATTAGGGCAAGGTCTCTGGTACTGCCTGGAACCACACACTGCATGCCAACAGTGATTCCATAGACCACGTGCCACGATACTGGCCTGGCTCAGCCGTTCCGCAGATAAACAAACAGAAACTGAAGAAGTGTCCCATGACTTGTCCAAGGTGCCTCGGCTAGTTCTCAAAGACCGCTCAAGCAGGAATGTGAAATGTCTTTAGGTCTCTCTCGAGAAAGGAAGTGTACTGATAGGAAACCAATACGCCCACTGACCATATTTCTGGATAAAAACAGGTATGCAGATGTGACTTCAGGGAGCAGGAATTAAAATATAAATGCATCTCTCTCCCTGACACTGTAGCATGGGCGCAGAATCCATAAATTCCACACCAACTCAGCAGGAAGCGACAAGCTCCTTCAATGATTAATAACTTGATGCCATGTTGTTTATGGCGGCACAAGCCAGCCGCACCGACTTGATGTCAAACGCCTCGTCCTGCAGGGGCTGTCATCATAGGACACCACATACTTAAAAGAAGGAACCAGTCATCCTGAACACGTTGGAAGGTAAATTTCTAACCACCTCTTCAAAACTCATTCATTAGAACGTACACGTGATACATCTGAAATGCCCGCCATTTTTCAGACTTCTCTGAATTTAGGTGTGACACCATTTTCAATGATCATGTTAGCATAAATTAAAGCCATTTGATTTTACTAGACCTCGACAAAACCGTGTGTTATTAATCTCAAAAACCTGGTATTCATTCTCTGGTCAAATCAATAGGAAATATCGAACATAAAAGGTGAGAAATCACATTAGTTCAGGCCGCGAATGAACAACGCTTGCGACTAACAAGTCAAAGTACAGCTTCTGATGGGACATGGCCATCTTGTATCTTCTCTATCGGTTAATTATTGGTCCCGCTACAGTAGAACCCTATGTAACACCTCCACCTTTCACCTGTGCACAAGGTTCTCTCTGGAGCTGACAGCTTTAAATCTAGAAACTATCTGGGGCGCCTGGGTGGCGCAGTCGGTTAAGCGTCCGACTTCAGCCAGGTCACGATCTCACACTCCGTGAGTTCGAGCCCCGTGTCAGGCTCTGGGCTGATGGCACAGAACCTGGAGCCTGTTTCCGAATCTGTGTCTCCCTCTCTCTCTGCCCCTCCCCCGTTCATGCTCTGTCTCTCTCTGTCCCAAAAATAAATAAACGTTGAAAAAAAAAAAATAAATAAATCTAGAGACTATCATTTAGGGTGAAGTTGTCTGACCAAGGGGTTGACTTGAGAACTCTTGACTTTGGCCAAGCATGCAATTAATGGCATTCTTCAGCAGTGCTGGAGCTGGTGCAGTTCTTTGGTCTAAAACTGACCACAGGTAGAAAGACATGGATGAGAAGAGATGGCCAGGGAGTTCCACGTTCAGCTGGGTGGCAGAGAAGACATCTAGAAGACACTCTTCTGACTACCCCAGAAAAGATTCTGGATGAAGTACAGCAACATAGTTTTTAAGTCATGGCTGGTTTTGCTGGAAAATAAGGGAATCTTAGAAACCCAGGCAAACACACTGGTACGAAAAGAACGTCACACACAAACAAAAGGTTAAAAAATAAGGACAAAATCAGAAACAGGAGCAGTAGGTGAGCAAGAAAGCCAGGGTTTCTCTGGAGTAAAAGCCTACTGTAGCCCTGGGACAAGAGCCCAAATTTATAGCGATGGAGAGAGAGCCAAAGAAGATTGATTCTGGCAGCTCCACAGTTAACTGTGGCTCCTCGAAGGGGATTAAAGTGGCCTCAGGTGTACTGATCCCTAGGCTCCCAGCACAAGTTTGAAAGCAAATCCTCTCTTGAAGAATGCAATCTGAATTTAAGCCACCAGGATTCCCACATACTAAGGTTAATCCAATATTCAAGGAGAAAGCTCAGAACCTAAAATCACCAAACATACCAGTGAGCAGGCCACTGGGAATGCATACATGTAAAAATGTCAAATGTAAAAAGCTAAGACCTCTGAATGATGATACCTTCAATGAGGTCCTAGACCAAAGTAACTGCCCCTCAGAGGCAGGCAATGGGGATAAAAGCCAGGCTTAACTCTCAGTTCCAGATGGCATGAGAAATAAGAAAAGCCTCCCCTGAGATTTTTTTTTAACCACAAGCCTTGGGGATGAGGCCAGAATTCTACTGTGTAGACCCAAAGACCTTAGGCTAAATTTAATTTAAAGTGCCCAATGGTGCCTGCTAGAAGAAAATACAAACCCTTTCTGGAAGAACATACTTCAAGCTCAGGCCACAATGAATTCCCATGGATAAGACTTCAGGGACCAGAGGTTAATAATAATAAAAAAAATAAATAAACACAAAAGAAACAGCCACTATAAGCCAGAGACAACAGAAAAAACAACTATACAATATGAACTGCAAAGCTGGCAAATATTGAAATAAGTAGGTACATGATGTCAAGAATGAGTACAGAAATAAAAGAGGGAATTGAAATATACTAGATCTAGGAAGAATAGATTATGAAATCGAAGCAGACGGATTTTGGAAAGCATCAGAGTTGCGAGAGATGAAAAAATATAATCCCTGAAATAAACCTCAATGAAGCTGAAAGAGAAAAAGTTAGTAAAAAAGAGCGGTGAACTGGAAGATGGATCTAAAGATACTATACACAGTGCAGCAGAGATGAAGAGATAGAAATATGGAAGATTGGGCATGATGTAATACAAAAGAAGATCCAACATAAATCCACCTGGAGTTCCAGAATGAAAGAGACAATGGGGAAGAACCAATACCTGAACAGAAAGTGGCTGAGAATTCTCTTGTTTTGATGAAAGGTACCAACCAATCTTCAGATTTAACCAACAAATCCCATGGACGACAAAAAGAAATACATATCTGGACACATCATAGTCAAACTGTAGACATTTAAAAAAAAAAAAAAAGAAGATGTAAAAGTAGCAGAAAGAAAACACATCACCTAAAGAAGAATATCGGTTAGGATAAAATGAGGGAGGTAGATCAAAGTGGAAACATATTCTCGAGGTGAGAGAGGAACGGAAGAAGCGTCAAACGCTATCTTCTAAGAATGAAGGCAAAATAAATATGTTTTCAGACAAAAAATTGTCAAGGCTTTAACTAAAAGCAGATTGTCACGGTAAGGACTTTCTTAAGAATGTATTTCAGGAAACAAGGAAAATTTTCCAAAAAGAAAGGTCCGAGATGTGAGAAGAAATGATAAGCAGAGAAAATGTAGTCAACTATGGACTGAACAACACAATAATAACAATGACTAAGTAACATAAAAAAAAAAACAAAATGAAATACAACCACAGTATTGGACAAGTGTAGCACATCATCTGGGAGGTAGGGAATAGCAGCTGAAGTATTCCAAGGGCCCTGTATTGCTCAGGAGTTTAAAAGTATTGATTAACTTTAAACATTTTAAAATATTCATGTTATAAGTTCTAGGATCAACATTAAAAGAAGAGAAACAAAATGTATAACTTTTAAACCATTAGAAGGAAAAAAGGGGGGAGTGGGAGCTTTTGATCGATTTAAAATAATGCAAGAAAGGAAAAAGAATCAGGAAAAAAACCAGGACAAACAAGTGCAAAATAAAATGGTAGAAATAAATCCAAATATGTTATTAAAAAGGGACTAAAAACCTTCAGTAAGAGGTAAAGATCATTAACACAGATTTGTTTTTTAAAAGCTGTTTCCAAGAGAAAAACCTAAAACACAAAGACAAGCAAAGGTTAAAAGTAAGAGGATAGAAAACGCTGTATCATGCCATGCTGGTACAGCTATATTATAACCAGAGAAGACAGATTTTTAAGGCAAAAATCATTACTACGGATAAAGAGAGTTATCAAATATTCATAAAGGTTCAATTCACCAGGAAGCTACACCAGTTCTAAACATGGATTCCTCCATGCAGATAGCTTCAAAATACCTACAGCCCAAACTGAAAGAGCTACAAGGAGAAACGGTCAAATCTACATTGTAATGGGAGATTTTAATACATCATTCTCAGTATTCAATTGACCAAGCATGCCTTCCCTCCCTCCCTTTCCCTCTCCGCCCCCCCCCCCCGCCCCCACACGGTTAGCATGCAGATTTGATCTAATAGACATACAGAACATGTGTTAGTAATGAAGAAGGCTTATCATTTTGAAGCACACATAGAATATTTATAAAGACTGATAAATGCTAGACTATACAGCAAGTCTCCACAAATTTCCAGTATCTTCCAGATCAACTCTCTAGCCACAATGACTTAGAGTTAGTAATCAGTGTTGAAGGGATAACTAAAAACAAAAATAAGAAACCACCACCTTCTCCTGGGTTTGAAAATTTAAAAACACACTTCCAAAAGCATCTGTGGGTCAAAGACATTAAAATGGACATAGAAAGTACTCTGCACTGTTAATAATGAAAATAAAGGTATCAAAATTTATGGGATGTAATGAGGCAGTAATTTCAAGGAAATTATAACCTTGAACTTTTATAGAAAAAGAAGAAAAGTTTAAAATGAAGGTAACTAATCCAGGCAAAGAAAAAGAGAATTTAAAAAAGGAAACTATAAATGAAAACAAAAATAAAATAAATGAACACCCCCACCCCCAAAACCCAAAAGTTGTTTCTTTGAGAGGAAAAACAAAAAGCTATGGCAAGATTAAGCAAACAGAGTGATGTTAAAATGAAATAAGAATGAAAAAGGGACATAACTGCAAAGGTATTTTGAAAGATGACAGATACATTATGAGTAACTTTATGCCAATATTTTTGAAAGCTTAGGTGAAGTAGACAAATTCCTACAGTTACCAAAATGAACTCAGAAAGAAATTAAAAATAAGCCACACTGTCCCCGCAGTATTTCCTCTCTCCCTCCTACCACAGAGCATAATCTAATCCTGAGTTTCAGAGTTGCCTTCAAAGACCATGATTTCAGAAGGTATAAGCTGACAGGTGCTTGGTCTTTAAAAACAAAACAAAACAAAATACAGTATAAAGAAGACCTGTGGCAGGTACAGCATTGGGAATATAGTCAATGATATTTTAATAGTGTTGTATGGTGACAGATGGTAGCCACACCTGTCACGAGCACAGCAAAATATACAGACTTGTCCAATCACTATGCTGTACATCTGCAACTAAGGTAAGATTGTGTGTCAACTATACTTCCTTAAAAAAAAAAAAAAAAAAAAAAAAAAAAAGACCAGTGGCAAATCTTCCCTCAAGTTGTATAGCTAGACCACACCCTATCTTAACACCGAAGGCTCTTGGCTTCCTGAACTCCTGTTACAAACATCTTCTCAAGGGGAAAGACATAGTTAGATGACCAGGAGCAGACCTTAGGCTGAGAGAGTTTTCCTGATGATTGTATTCTGACAGGACCTTAAGTATTAATGTTTGTATTACAGTAAGAGTATTAATTTCTGACTTGCTTCATGTTCCACAGGAATTGCAGTTTTCATGAGGTCCAAATGAAATTAAGCAGTCTCAGAACTTTCTTATAAATTAAAACTTGCTCTCGTTCGGATGACCACCATCATTCCTTAAAACCAATGGCCATTCTTCTTGGCATAATAAGCTCAATGCAAGCCTTTTCCTGGGATTTAGGGCAAAGCTTCAGGTGCTCAAAAAGGAGACCTGGGAAGGTCTATGGGGGGCAGGCTAGATGAATCCAAGAGGCTCCCCACATTACTAATTTTATTTTTTTCCAATTGGTTTTATTGTGGTAAAATATACAAACATGAAAAACTTACCATCTTAACCACTTTTCATTGTACAGTTCAGTAGTATTAAATACATTCATAATATTGTGCAACCATCACCACCATCCATCCTTGGGATTCTTCATTTTATACAACTGCAACTCTGGCCCCAATAAATACTAATTCCCCATTCCTTCCCTCCCTGGGCCATTGGCAACCACCTCTCTATTTCCTCTCTCTATGATTTTGACCACTCTAAATACCTTGTATGTGTAGAATCATACAGTATTCATCTTTTTGTGACTGGGTTATTTCACTTAATGTAACGTCCTCAAGGTTTATTCATATTGTGGCACGTGTCAGAATGTCCTTCATTTTAAGGCTGAATGATATTCCATTGTGTGTATACACCACATGTTGCTTATTCATTTATCTGTTGTCGGACACTTGGGATGCTTATACACTTCAGCTACTATGAATAGTGCTGCTATGAATGTGGATGAACAAATATCCCTTCGAGACCTTGCTTTTGGTTCTTTTTGGTACATGCTCAGAAGGATTGCTGGGTCATATGGTAACTCTTTTTAATTTTTTGAGGAACTGCCATAGTGTTTTCTATAACAGCTCCACCATTTTACATCCCTACCAATAGTGTACAGGGATTCCAAGTTTTCCATATTCTCATCAACACTCATTGTTTTCTGGTTTTTCTAGGAGTCATCCTAATGGGCGTGAAGTGGCATCTCACAGTTTTGATTTGCGTTTCCCTAATGACTAGTGATGCTAAGCAGCTTTTCATGTGTTTTGGCCATTTGTATATCTTCTTGGGAGAGATGACTATTTAAGTCCTTTGCCCATTTCTGAATTGGTTTGCTTGTTTCTCCATGTTATTTATCAAACACCTACGTAACGCACACCCTGTGTCAGTAACATAACTGTGTTACCCTAATAACCCATAAGACTGGTTTTCTCATGAGAAGCCCAGGCGCACCTGTCCAACATCACACAACCACAGGATAAGGACCCAAGAAACTTGGCTCCTGAGTTCTCATATGTGATTTCTGGGCTCTGTTGCCTTCTGAAGGACTCCTACCCCCCCCCCCCCCCCCCGCCCATCCGTTTTTTTCCCAGTCCTCTTTGGTAAGCCTTGGACATTTAATGGGTCAAAAAAGAGCTGTAAGGGTTGAAGGCAAGGTGGCCCAGATCCCAGAGAGTTGCTATGGGCCCTACCTGGGAGGCAGCCCAGAGTGCTATAAATGTAGGAAACTTGAGGCCCCTGTTTCCCAAGAGGGCCAGAAACAGTTCTTCTAGGGCTATAATCGTTTGTTCCATTCAATGTATTCGCTGCAAGGAATTTCACTGGGAACACAGAAGACACAGCCATAAAACTAAGATGTGTGAGCAGTTATTTTGAGGATAATGTGTCTTGAGGACTCTACGCCCAGGCAAATTTAAAAATAAGCAGGTTTCCAACAACTAAGGATGGGCCAATCTCTGAGGTTATTGAGTAAAAAGTCAACACTGTAAAGTCAATTACACTATTGACAGATACTCTTACAAGGAGATTTCACATCATAATTATATGCAAAGGAACCCAGCAAATACAAGCTGTGTAATGATCAGCTAATAAAAGTAACACTTCATCTATGTCAATAACAGTTTCCGAGTTAAGACAAACAAACATGGCCTTTGCCACTCGGTGGTGGAAAAAAAATCCCTGAAAGACAAATATTTTCGCTTAAGGAGAAGTCGCTTAGACTCACACAGAAAACCTGTCACACAAAGCAGAGTCGGAAATTGGTCTTTAGTGGGTGAGTCTCTGGCCCTCCCTCCATCCCTGGCTGAACTGATGGGGGCAGTGACATAAACACTGAACACCCCCAGGATCCCTTGGTCACTGTCGTGGGGTCTGGCAGACATCTGCTATTGTTTTAGTCTCCTGTGGGCTGTTTTCCTTTTAACCTTAGCTGAATTCAGGTTCGGCTGACACATGGTCAAATTTAAAAAAAAAAAAAAAAAAAAAAAAAATTACAGTGAACGTGAAAGAGCAAAACAAGATCCGTCCCCCACTCCCACCCCAGAAAACTTATTTGTGGGTTTTAGACAGACACTGATTCTGCAGATACCTCCGTGGCTGTGTTTATGTTTATTCTTTCTGGAAGCATCTCAGTGCCTATTATTTGCCAGGCATTTGGGACATGAAGAAGGCAAAGTATTATAAGCAAGGGTCCTTGACCTTACAGAGAGCACACAACACTCCTCTCCCCCCCTTCATTTCTCCTAACACTGAAGTGGAACAATGCATTGGTAACGCACAATGGTTTTCTTTATTGGTCATCTCTTCTTTATGGTAACCTGTCTAGTTTTTGCAAACAGCAGTGGCACATTTATTGACAACTTCTCTGATGCTCAGGAAGGTCCTGAGACCTTGCGTGCTTTCATAGTGGACAGACATGTTGTGCCATTTTGCAGCTACTCTCACTCAGCCTCAAACGCACCTTTTTACAGTGTTTCAAAGGCTGGGGCTGGGGCTGGGGCTGGGCTGTTCAAGCCACACGTCTGCTGCACCACCTGGCTTCACATTAGGCTTGGATAACAGGAGTTGCCACTGAGAGACTGGGAAGGGGGTGGAGGAAGAAAGGACACGCTCCTTCTTGTGTGTGTCCTGTTCACTTGTAGTGGCAGTTCATTCCTGTAGTAGCTGCTGAATCCAGCTGTGGTCCTCCTAATGCTTACAGAACCAACTTCTTCATGTTCCCTTAGAGGACGTGCGCCAGCAGGAGATCCCGAGATCTCCTAACATCCCTCTGGTCCTTCCATAGGTCCCTCCTCTGAGATCAGAGCCTCTAGCCCAAGCTGAGGGGTACCCCTCAGAGGTCCGGATCTCCGACCCCAGCTCCTCTTCTGAGGTCTGAGCCCCACTCCCATGGGGCAACCATCCCAACCTCTTCCCTTTCTCCTTAGCCCGAGGGGATGCGGCTCCTTCCAGTGACTACCTTCTCCAGGACACCTGGAGACCTCTTTTCACCCTTCCAGTTATCTGGTTAATAACTTCCTCTCTGGTTAATGGTTCTTAACATGAAAGTCTCCCTGATTGAATACCTAGTGTTATCTCTGTCTCCTGACTGCACCTGAAACCTGTTTTGTGGTCTTTTACTGTGGAAAAGCCAAAGTGAGGTGCTCATTGGACTGGATAAGTGGCAGCTGTTTAACCAGAGACAAGACTTCATTGTTTTGCTGTGGTGTTTTGTTATCTTCTAACCAGAACATAACTAGAACACCAACAACAAAAAAATCAGCATTTTAAATAATGCCTCTTGGGAGTACTAATCAGTAAAATGTATGATAACATACACCACAAGGGTAATAATTAAAATCAGGGGGTGGCTCCTGCTGAAGGCCAACTTGGTCTCATGTCTCTCCCCCCGTGCCTGGCTCTTCTGTGCCCTTCTACGAGGAATGGCTGGAGCCACATCCAGATCCATGTGGCAGGCACCGAAAGACTGCTCAAGACAACAAACTGAAATCTACACTTAGAATATGCTAATGAACATAGATTGTTGTTCCACATGCAAACAGTCTACAGTCTCAAAGTCCTGTCAACCAAAAAGGTAAGCCAGGAGGTGAGGCAGAAAAGATGTTAAGTAAGAAAAGAAAATGGAACGTGTTTCTCTCATAATGCGAGGCAAAGGTGTTGATACTTTGGCTGCATGGAAAAGGCTTATCATTTAAGAACTCAAGAATTATTGACCTACAGATAACCAAGAAAGATCCTAGAGAAGTATAAGAGAGGGCCTTCCATATATTTTTGGAAAGTATCACCATGTTGGGCTAGCAGAAATGATAAGTGGTTTTCTAACTTTATTATTATTATTCTAATTCCAACCAAATTCCTTCCTTATCAGGTCCTAGACACCAGCGTCTGCCCTGAAGACTGAGGGACTTCCATCTTGGCAAGACAAGGCTGGTTTGCCAGAAGAGTGAGTGGGAAAGCACCGTGTGGTTGTTTCACACGAGTGAGCTCGACGTTGTGTCTCCCTCAGGACCCAGCTAGCAGACTTTCTGGGGTGGTTTCCTCTGGGACATGACACTCTATGGAAGAAAAACGGTCTTCAGGTGCAAACTTGATCCAACAGTGCAGACTGAGCAAGCAGATGATGCTGTGGAGGGGGGCAATGTGATGGGCCTTCCAAGCAAGAGCCTAGGCAAACCTGAGGAGGCATCAGCCACGTGAGACCCAGCCTGTCTACGGCAAGCGAACCATTGACAACAGAGAAGGACACACACACACAGGAATTTTACTACACCGAGTCACCCATTAAAGGGCCACAACCAAAATATGGGGGCTTTCAAAGGAAAGGGAAATTCATCCAGGGCAAGCTCAGAGGCCATGTTCAGAAAAGCTTTGTGAAGCAATCATTTTTGTGATGGACCCTGAAGGAGGTGCATGTGGAGGCTGAGCGAAGTCTACATAGAGGCAACCGAATGGATAAGATCGGCCAATGCTAGACATATCTGGGGAACAAATTTGGTTCGAGGACACCAGAGGACTGGGGTTATGTCAGGCTGATGTGTGGGAGCCATGGAAGGTGTTTCTGCAGACGGCTGGAGAGGCACATTTTAGGAAATGAGTCTGACAGTGGCTGATGGGTGGGCGGGAATGGGCAGAGAAGCAGCAGGAAAATGGGAGGCGGCATCCACACTGGCACATGTAAAAGGTCTAAGCTAGCGAGAGACCCTAATCCAGGGCCAGCAGTGGAGAGAAGAAGGATGGAAGAAGGAAATTCCCCAAGGAAGAGTTCATGTGGTTTGGCAACTGACCTGACTCTTGGAAGCAGGGGAGTGATGCCCCATGTTATTTCTATCCCAGTAACCAAAGGCACTTTTCACACATGATTTTGCAATCCATTCTGGAGGTAGACCAGTTAGCCTAGAATCTAATGAACAACTTGCTCACCACTTCCTTATTCCCACCTTGTCCCACCTTCTTCAACAAAAAAGCTTAATGTGTCTTCATCTCCTCATCTACAAAGAGACTAAGATAATTTGAGCCCAGAAGGAGAAGCTGGATTGGGGTCCCTGGGGAGTTACTTTGCCTTTTCTTTAAAAAAAATTTTTTTTAATTACATTTATTTATTTTTGAGAGACAGAGTGAGACAAGGTGAGAGTGGGGGAGGGGCAGAGAGAGAGGGGGAGACACAGAATCCAAAGCAGGCTCCAGGCTCCGAGCTGTCAGCGCAGAGCCCTATGCAGGGCTCAAACCCACAAACCATGAGAGCATGACCTGAGCCGAAGTCGAACGCCTAACTGAGTAAGCCACCCAGGCGCCCCTACTTGGCCTTTTCTTAACACCCAAACCAAGTTGATTGTCTTCACTCCTTAGAGGCTGGTCCTCTTCATCCCAAGTGGCCCCGTGGGACACATGATGCCCTTCCCACTCCTTCCGGCAGGCTTTGTCCAGCGAGTGCCTCCCTTACCTCACAGCTGCCGTCATTCCAATGGGAGTGATTGGCAACGGCCGAACTCCAGGAAACAGCCCTCGGCTCAGAACCCGTGCTCCATTTTGTATCACTCCTGGAGGAACTGGAAAAACAAAACGGAAGAAGATACCACACGTGAATTCAACGGTGAACATTTCTGTTTTGAGTCAGAAATTCTGGATACATCAGGAAGAGAGAGAGAGAGAGAGAGAGAGAGAGAAGAAAAGAAGAGAGAGAAAGTGATTATTATAGGCACGAGGAGTGAGCAGTGATAGAACACACACACACACACACACACACACACACACACACACACACACACATACGCGCACACGTAGAAGGGGAAAGAAAGATACCATGCCTCAAGAAAGAGATTCGGTCAGCCATGTCAGACCAATACCTTACAATCAAATTATTGATGCGTTGGTTTAAAAAAGGGTGAGTTTTCAAAAGTGGGCTTCAAACATTACTTCCCTGCGTTTATTAAATATAAGCTTTTCTTTCCACTCAGACCCTAACAAGATCTCGAGAACACTAACACAAGTCTAATAGCAATGACCAAACAAAAGCATTTCTTCATGCTTCTCTGGTGATGGTCAGAAGCCGAGAACATCTTTCTATCTGTCCTTAACCTGACAAGAGAAAACAGGAGCCAAAAGAAAAGCAAAGCTGATTTTATAAGCTACTTGGCACCTCAGTGCTCACAACACAGTGTGTGCTCACAACGATTTCGGCCGCCGGAGGAAAGACCCCTTCCTCAGTGTGGCTGGGAGTGGACGGTTGGCAGGGTGGCTCTGGCTCCCGTCTCAGAACCATGCACAGCCCACTCTGGAGGACCCACTGCCTCCTTCCTCGAAGCTTCCCCAAGCAAATCTCCCCAGAGTTCTCTCACCATCCCGCCTTCTCCTAAATACACACATCCCTGGAGCAATCGTAAGCCAACCTTTTTGCCAGTGCCCATCAGATGATGTCTGTTTCCATACAAACCCACAGTGGGCTCACCCCTGTATGAGGGTTTACACCACAGGGGAACCACAGGACATCCCCGATCGTCCATCTTTTTTGACCTCTCAGACAGCAGTTTCATTAGGTTCAAGCTAATATTCTTACTGTACAACCAACCCCCTCCTCCATGTGTCTCCAAGGCCAGGCGTGCATTGGGAAGCACTGAGGCAGGGCTTGGAGTCTTAGCTTTCATTTCAGTTTCTCTTGTGTGACTTTGTGCAAGTTACTGAAATCTCTTCTTCCTTCTCGGAACAGTGTCCTAGGAACCCTTCTGCCGTCAATGTCCTGAGTCCCCAGGGCTCTGGCTATGTCCATGGAGCCCCCCGCACAGTCTCATCCAGAGGCAAGGTGGATAAATTATGCCTTCTCAAACAAAGAGCCTCTAGAAAATTATACATACAAAAAATGTAAAACCCTTCTGGGTATTAAGTGTTAAAGTCAGTATTATTTGTGGAGAACACTCTTTACAAAACACAGACTTTTTATTCCTGTAATGTTTAGGCCTCTAAGGGCATGTTTCCATAAATTTTCTGAACCTTTAACTAGAGGTCTTTCATGTACGATGAATGTCCACTCCTGAACATGGATGATGTTATACAGGCCGATTCCTAGAGAATTCTGTGGCTCTTGCTAGAATTTTTGCTATTTCTCTTCCAGGTTTGTGTAAGGCTCTTGCTATTGGGTTTTATAAAAGGTGGATGGGAGACAAAAACCAGCACTTAAACCAACTACTACTAATGTAGTCCAGGGGTCCAGAATCTTTCCATTCACTTACCCCATTTAACCGTGACAGTAGGCTGAACTAGATCAGGAACTCTTACCCGTTCCTTACTATCAGCCTGGTTTCGGATAGCAGATCATCGGAGACAGGAGACTTACCAGGTATCTAAAAGCACGAAGCCTGTTATAATGTAATACTGGAGGGAAGCATCCTATTTTGCTTCGTTGATGAGTTCTTTCTGAGGAAGAGTATCTAAAATTTATATTAACTGATCTACATACTCATTTCAAGACCTCCTCTACAGCTACGAGACGGCATGGTATTAGTGTGAACACAGACACACAGCTCACGGAAGAAAACAGAATCCAGAAATAGACCCGCAAATATGTGGCCAACTGACTTTTGGCAGAAGGTATCAAGACAATACGATGAGGGGAAGCAGAGCTACAACAACCGGCGATCCATTCAGGAAAAAATGAGCCTTGGTCCTTACCTCATGGCCATACACGAAAGTTAATTAGAAATGGATCATAATGCAAATGTAAGAACTAAAATGAGAAACGTTTTAGAAGAAAATATAGGAGGAAAAATAGCAGCAATTCCCAAGGACAGACATGCAAAAAGCAGTAGGACTCTAGAGTCTGTAGAAGAGGCTTCAGGTTGCTTGAAAAGAGAGGCTTTTAGTTTGTCTGTCTGTTTTGGAGATCACGGGAGAGGGTTTTTCAGTTATCTTGCCGTATGGTAGTCTCGTTGAAATGGCCAGAAACCACAGGCTCAGTCCCATTCTGATAATACCAGTGAAGATATCAGTCACTAAAGATCTCATCTAGAACGGCGAGCAAATCTGATAGAAAGGACTACTGTTAAAATCACTTAAACGCTTAAAATCTACACCACAGTCGTAATTCTTGCCAGCAAAATTATTACAGTCCCATATACAGACTGTATCGATGCATGGATTAACATATCTGCTTGTGTATTCCATGAAGGAGACGCAGGGTCGCCACAGCTAAGTGGGACAGACAGAGAATTAAAGAGGCAATGGAAATACACTGTGGTAAGCGGGGCGAGCGGCCTATAGGCATGAAGGATGGAGGCATCTAACCCGAAGTAAAGGGTGTCTGGGAAGACTTCCTGTAGAACTCCAGTCGGAGTTGGCATTCAAAGGCACAGGAACGGCACATACAAGGCCTGGAAGTAATAAAAATTACGATGTGCACAAGAACAAAAACTAACTTGGCTAAAGCGTATGATCCCTCTGCAGGAATGAGGTGCGTTTGGGCTTCATCCCATGGATATGGGGAAAACCATGAAAGGGTTCTGAGCGGGGGAAAAGGTCTGCAGCACGGCGGCTGAGAGCCAGACTCTGATGTTGGAGGGGTCCAACACCATCTCTGCATCCCATCTCTGTCATTTACTGCTTGTGTCCCCTGAGCAAGCCACTTAAGAGGATGGGGACAGAAATGGTATTTATCTCACAGAGTGGAGATTTAACTGAGTTAATAAAGGCACTACTGTTATACAAAATTACCTCTTAGTCATCAATATTATCATCATCAACATCAACATAACCAACATCCCCTGCGCATCCTGAGGCAGCCTGTGCTTTCTCCATTCCAGGTGAGCCCAAAGTCCACAAGAACAGAACAGAACAAACCCAGACCATGTTGGAAGAACTTAGCCATCTTCCCGGTCACAGAACATAGCTGGAGGAACGGTGACAGCTCTTATGGGGCTTCTGGTCCCATGTCAGAGTCACCCCTGTGGGAAATACCTGAATCACCTATAATTCTGGGACAAAGACTGGGGTGCCCTGGACAGTGAAGACAGCAGATGGGAGTCACATAGCATGGCCAGGGAGTCATCTGCCAGCCAAAGGAGAAAAGCAACCCCAAGGACAGTGCCCTAAGCCCAGAGTCCTCTGCCCAAGCGCCTAGAACTGTTATGCCCCAGGGGGGATGCCCTACAGGGAGAGGAACAAAGAAAGGAAGCGAGCATGGACTGGGGACCAGGGTCTTTTGGTGTCCTCAGCTCATCTCAGCCTCCAGGGAAGAAGTGCTCTGCAGTGGTTAAGAGTACAAGCTCAGGGCAACATGGCCTCCGTCCGCCCCAGTCTTGCCTCCCCACTAGCTCTGCAGCTTTGGGCAAGTGCCTCAACTTTCATGTGCCTCAGTTTCCTCAGCTGCAAACCTGGTATAAACAGCTCATAGGAGTGTTGCTGAGTGTTAAATAAGACGACTGATGTAAATTGCTTAGCTCGGCGGCTGGTCCATTATATAAGGTCTTCATCACCATCTTGTCTGTCCTTCCACTATCCCATGCACCTCTCTACCTTCCTCTTACTAATTATAAGGAACAGGGCCTAAGGGGGATGTTGGAGGGTGGGGTGGAGGTCAAGACAGGGAGAAATTCTTCCAGCCTTTTATGCTTTTTAGATATCTCAACTCTGCATTTGCCCACATCTTCCGGATTAATGAAGTGTATTCACTTCAAAGAGAATCTCACGGACGAAGCCATTGCGCAGCACTAAAAGGCTTTCCCTGAGCCATTTCCTGAACCTCACAGACTTCTGGCACATAAACTAGGCTCTTCTCCTGACTCCTGGAGTTTGCTCTCAAATGAGCTGCAACTGAATGCTGCCTCTGCCAACCAAACCTGGCACTTCTCAGTCCTCATCACCGGCAGCGCTTTTCATGTTGGGATGGTGATGTGTTCCTATTTGCTCATGGGCTGCCAGAAGCCAGCTGTGACACTTAACTATTCTCCCATCTTTTCTCCTGCCTGTCTCCATCCCCAAGCGTCAGGAACGTGCCTTCTGGAAAACGAATCACAGCCTGTCTAAAATGTCTGTGAGGTCCATAGTAACCCGTCTTCGGTTCTGGGGACTCGGAGGGAGCATGAATCCATTCCTCAGCTGTTTTCCTACCAGCACGGTCTATCTACCCCTTCCTTTTCCTCTGCATTGCCCCCAGGGTAAATCAGACCGAGCCCTTTACAACCAGCCCGTCCCACCCAGTGTATTGAAATTGTACTGAAATTGTACCATGGCTCCAGCCCTCCAGCCCAGAAGAGTACAGTGAGAAAACTGGATATGCTTGTGGCGGTCACTGCAAAAGGCACAGGCCTCCAGCAACCATCCTTTCCTGTCAGATCAGTTCGACGTTCAGCTTTTACACACAAGAAGACACGTCTCTGAGATTCTCGGGTTCCTGGGACGGGGCGCCAAGGACAGGGGCCCCACGGCTCCCACTTCTTGCTGACCATCCCCTTTCTCTTATAGTGTAGAGTGACTCTAAACTTACTTATTTTTAGGCAATAAGAAAGTAACACGCAGAAAGAGGAGTGAACCAAGCAGCACTGCTCACTGTGATCGAAGCGTGATCACCTGGAGGACCCAAGAAAACCGTCTGTGGCACAAGACACACTTCCCTCCACGCTCCGCCACCCTCGGTGTGGCCCCGTCCCAGCCTCCCCAGCCTCCTTCCCGATGCTCAGCTTCCTTGATTTTCACGGCTTCTAAAATTAACCTGTGAGCTCCTGCTGCCTTTGGAGGGCAGCCCTGGCTGACACTACCAGAGGCCATAAGTTGAGCAGCTAGTGCTTCCGATAATCCTTCCCCTTCCCGAAGTGGGACTTTCCACCTGCTTACTTGGAAAGATGCTGGGGAGGGGGCTGGAATGGGGGAGCCTCCGTCCTGGTCGCCTTTCTTCTCCAGTGCCTGGTGTGCTGGATGCACACTGTAGCTCCAGGGGGTGTGGAACGCTGCCTCCTTCCCTCACCTCTGCTGTCCCATTTGGTTGCTTTGTTTATCATCCAGAGTTCCTCTCTGGGAACATTCCAACTAGGGATTATATAAGCCTTTGAAGATGAGAATGGTGATCTGACTTCCTAACAATCCCTCCGTTGGGGTTAAAGATGACTCACAGGGCTTGTCAGAGGGGAACAGCAAAGCAGGTACTTAAGTAGACTCTAGAAGCTGGAATTAGTCTATATGGCTACTTTGAAGGGAGAGGGGGAGGTGGATGGGTCTAGAAGCACAATCCAAAGTTCAAGAGATAATGAAGCAGCAATGTCCTGTGCTGATTTTTCTGGAAGTGGTGTCCTATAGCACATGCAAGACACAACAGCATACCTTCATAGAATGTTCCCCAGGCTGCAAAGTGGAAAGTCTGGAAAAGATAACATCATCACTGGGGCTCCGGGGGATGGGGGTGGGGACAAAATGTTAAAGCCTGCGGTTTTGATTAGATGCACTCAGCTGCCTCATTGAAAGTGAAGCATCCGGTCGCCAGGAGAGACTGATGGGACCCATAAGGAGCCAGCTCAAGTAATACCAGGGGCAGGGTCCGGGGCAGGCTGAGCTCCCTTGGGGCACTGTGGGACCCCCTCAAAGATAAAGGGGCCTGGCTGACTGTGATTCTCACCAGTTTCTTGAGAAGTTTCCTTTGTACGATCTACTCAGCTTGGACTGTGGACGGTGGCTGGTTTGCCAGCCCCGAGCTAGCTTTGCAGATGCTGGGCGCAGGGAAGGAAGAGAGGAAACAATCTAAGTGGCTGCTGTACGGTGACCTTAAGTGGGGCGGCTATGAAGTTCGATGGCAAAGGAAAAGCCTTTCAAGTCACCCAAGCCAGGCTCTTACTGTTGGAAGTGACAGCAGCAGACAGACGAGCCTGGTGGCCCCTGTTCAAGCAGCATCCTAGCCCAGGAGGGGAAAACAAGGGGCTATAAATAGTGCATGAGGAGGCTCTGTAAACAGCTCGGCCACAGCGCAGCCTGGGGGCGGGACACAGGCAGTTGCGTGCAGATGCGAACCTGTGCTCCCCGTGCGTGGGCAGAGGGGATGCCTGAATGCTAGGCACCCACGTCCACACCGGGACACGTGCACACAAACACCATGAGGCAGGCCACCCGCCCTCCACCACCGGGGCTGGGTGTCTGCCGCCTCTGAACCTGTTTGGTGAGGAATCACCTTCCACTTTTTCCAGGCCTCGGGGGCAGCCGGCAGGGCAGGAGTATGGAGGCTGCACCACAGAAAGTATCTAACCCTTCTCCCTTCAGGAGGCCAGACGCTCACCAAATCCCAGGAAAAGAAACACGCAACATAAGATAAGGACAAGGGGAGGGGGAGGCAGAGGGAAGCCGAGAAGTGCTAAGAGAAGACCGAGGCCCCCAGCTGGAGACACCCCCCCCCCCCGCCCTGCCCCCGACTCCTTTACTGGGAGGCTGACCAGTGGCCACCTGGCTTCCCAAGTGCATGTTCACTTCTTTCCTAGAAAGTCCTGTTCACATCTTCAGGGGCTTTGCTCCGGCCTGTTGACCATGTGCTAGCTTGACCATTAGAGGATTTTACTAGAGATTGGGGCCAGATGGGAAGGAGAACACAAAGATGATGCTCCTACCCCCTCCCTAGTCTTTACATTTATTTCTTGGAGGCTCCTGCCAATGGGCCTCTCCTTCCATGACTTTTGTGGGCTTCCTGGTTCCTGCCTTCTTGGCCTGGAGCTTTCACGAAGGCCGGGCTGAGGCTGAATTTCTCACAGAGCTAACACTGAGGAAGAAAGCCTTCTAAAAAAGCCCTACAGCTTTGACACATAAACACTGAACTTTTAAAACTCAAATTCTGCATTTCCATGCAAGTAAGACTATGGATACCCTGAAAAAATAATTATTTATAGTTTGAGTGTTATAGTGAGGGAGCAGGGAGAAGTTCATTTAGCCACTACTGATAATGGACTTCCATGGAAGCTGCTAGGGATCCGTTAATGACCAATCCCCCTGCCTCTTTCCCTCTTAATTCCATCATTCTGGTTCATCAAAAGCTTTTCTTTAAGCCAGTGATCCCTGTGCACAGTGGCCGGGTGCTAACGAAGATGCTCCTGAACCTTCTACGCCTCTGGTGAGAAAAGTGTTTTCCTCACTGTTAAGTCATGCAACATGACTCCCGAAACTGTTTCAGACTGTAACTTGGTTACAATCTGTCTGCACTCTTCCTGCAATGTCATCTGAGAATGGAGTTTTGTTTTGTTTTCAATTTCTCTGCAACTTCAAACGTCATTTAAAAACCACATTACAGGGGCGCCTGGGTGGTGCAGTCGGTTAAGCGTCCGACTTCAGCCAGGTCACGATCTCGCGGTCCGTGAGTTCGAGCCCCGCGTCAGGCTCTGGGCTGATGGCTCAGAGCCTGGAGCCTGTTTCCGATTCTCTGTCTCCCTCTCTCTCTGACCCTCCCCTGTTCATGCTCTGTCTCTCCCTGTCCCCAAAATAAATAAACGTTGAAAAAAAAAATTTAAAAACCACATTACAGGGTAACTGCTAGTCACTGGACTGTGCTAGTTACACAAGTGCTTAGCAATGGCGTTTGCTTCTCGGAGGTGTGGGCAGCCTCTAACACTTCAACTGCTGGCAATCTGAGATTAGCCAAGAAAGAAAGGGAATTCTACGCCTTTCGGAGCAGGTAATGGCAGCCCCTGCCAGGGGGATGAGTCTCTCCTGAGACACGTCTCTCGGGTCTTTTAAAAGTAGGAAGGAGAAAGGATAGACTCAAATTTCCCAAAGCTGCGGGGAAGGCTGTGACCAGTGGAGGGCTAACTGTTAACAAAAGTACCCGAGAATGAACGTGGGGGATTTCCCTGACTCAGGGAGCCAGAGCCCCAAACAAGCTGAGGGCCCAGCCCCAAGAATGAGCCCGGTGGGTGCTGGGGTCCGCTGCATCACCTTATCAGCGTGTTCCGTCAACAGGAGGCTGCCACACAGCAATGTCCTGAGCAGACCCCAGGAAGTGAGCTGGCTACCTGCTCAACAGGGTTCTGGGTGGGGGTGAAGGGGGGACCGGGAAACTAGCTTCAAGTCAGGAGGACGAGGGGACAGACAGATATCTCCATTTAAGGTCATTGTTCATCACTCGGGAAGGAGACCTTTCCAAGGTGTAGCTCAGAGGTGGGAAAAGACACAATAGAAGACAAGTTCAAGGAAGAAGAAGTGCTGTTTCAAGCTTGACACTGCTCAGTGGCCAACGGCCGGTGAAGACAGGAGCCCTGCTTGGCAAAATCAGCCCGGCCCTTCTCTGTGACAGCTTGGAAGACTGGTGGGGATGATGCGGGGTGGGGGGTGGGGGTGCATCATGATGGTTCATTTCAAGGCTACTTCAAGCTCTTGCGTCCCCGTCTTGCCGGACTTTCCTCTCCTCTCTAGCTATAAAACGGCAGCCTGCTATTAATGAGGTCCCAAAGGGGAAAGAAATTTCTGAAACCGGGCACTGCTCAGTTCCATCACTGTTAGGCTGGCCCCACAAAGCCTCTTCTAGCAGAAACTACAAACTCAGAAACTACAAACTCACAGGAACTATTCCTGCAGGAGAAAGGAAGTTCTCTCCGCGGGAATCCATTATAGGGTCTGCTTCCCTTCCCCCAAGTCTTAAGCCCTGAGATTATATTAAAACTTTGTCATCTCGGAAACACACCTATGCATTCATTCACACATAGGCGTGGCCGCATGTCTGCAGGCATATGCATGTAATCATGCACTTAGGTTAAGTTTTAAAGGGATTCTACAAGGGAAGTTCTACTTGAGAATTAGTTCTTCCTATGGCCTGGTATATAAATGAGAAGGTTAAGTTCACAAACTACGGTGCTGTAGGCTATAGAAATATCTACTCACAACCTGCTTGTATCTCAGGGGGAGTATTCAAAAGCATCATGGCACTGGCAGCATCAATGTCAGGATCTGGAAAAATCAACCAATAAATAACATTATTTACAACGGGGCCGGTGTCTGTGTGTGTTTTTTTTCCCCCTGCAAGTTACAGTTTATGAAAGCAACAGAGAAAAAAAAAAAAATCTGGGAACAAGATGAGCTATCCCAAAGGTGACTTTCTTCCCGTTTGCGTTTGAGAGGAAGAAAGGTATTCTAGAATGAGATTTAAGGGGCAGGTTAGTAAGTTTCTCAGACAAAGCATGGTCCTTCCTCATTTCGCTCATTTCATAATCTGACTATATGTTCCTGATAAGTTGCTGATCTATGCACCCCTACAGCTTACTCCCCTGGCACGGAGGAGTAGGGGAGTGGGGTGACAATAGGACATTTAGCTACAGAAGTCTTTGATGAACTGGGGAAGCTCACAGCACCGAGAAGAGAAAGCCCTAAATATACCTGCATCTAGTGAGATACAAACAAGACGTCGGATCATTTCCATCTGTCAGCAGAATGTAAATTGTACTTTACGAGACGCTGTGTGCACGCAGTGGTGGTAGCAGAAGTGGTGAAGGCATTAATACACACACACACACACACACACACACACACACACACACACACACACACACTTAAGATATAAAGGAAACATGAAAGTTATGATGTTGAGGGCACAGCGTTTGCTTCCACATCTATTACTGCTTTTAATATGGGACAAAAAGAATACTCATCACCTCGCTGCTATAATTCTTAATAGGTTTCTGAATCCTTACTGATCCACCAGTTGACAGATGGCAGGTTATATAGAGACAGAGAAAAAATATTATCCTTTTATAACTAAATTCATTTTCCTCTGAGAAACAGCAGCGCTGCTGCTATGGAAATGAAAGTCACCATGGCAACAGTAAACAACTCCCAAGAATGGTCACTGAATAGGCTGAAAAGAACATCTGCCCCAGAACAGCGTCCCAGCTGCCCTGGGGCGAAATTCGCTAATAGTGCAGTGATGCCCCGTGACAGAAGCTGCCGCCTGTGCCCTGTCCGAATAAATGAAGTGTGCAATTGAAGTCGACATCAAAATGCCTGCCCTTGCAGATTACTACCTCTGCGTCCGCTAAACCCAATGACTAATGATGGCGGGTGGGGGTGGGCAGGGGGGCTCGTACCTGTCAGTTTTTGTACAAATTACATGCCAAAAAATTCAATTTACTACTAATGGCTCCACGGCACTTTATTTTAGGTATTATGCTAGGAAATGACTTTTTTACTGTTTAAAAAAAGTACATTTTTCATACTTCATATGTGCAGTTTAATTCCAAGGGAGTAATGTGATACAGTATAAAGCCCCACAAGCGATTAATAGTATGGATGACGCTGGTTCTAGAAGACAGCGTCTCAAAAAAATGGGGGAGGGGGGAAAGAACTTTAGAGGCCAGTTTCGATTTCGCCTGCAGGAGGCCCCTTACTTACACTCTGTAATGGAGTGAAGGTTTATGTTAATAGCATGAGGAACAGGTAAATTAACTTATTTGGCAACTCCTGGGGTGACATTTCTAAAACAGTCATCGTTCCCCACTGATATTAAAAAAACATATATATATATATTAGTTGAGCTGAAAGACTTAAGGTCCTATTCATGGTTCCCAGGGTTCCTGCTGCCCCTAGGCCCCCGTCTCCCCACACAGCGTGTTGCCAAAAGCAGGTCTCTTAGGTTCTGGAAGGTTTTATGGAGGGACTGAGGTCTCCTCCCACTTCCTCTTTTTGGAAAGGGCCCCTTCCTCTTTCAGGACCGAGAAAACACACCTGTTTCTTGGCAGAGGAAAGATTCTTTGCCATCTTTGAGAACGCAAAGTGTTGCCAGCAACCAGGGCTTGGCCCGGGTGCCTGGCCCCGGTCTCCCCAGGCAACTCTTACCCAGACTTTTCCTCAACGACAACGACCAGGAGGTCCGATGGGGACAGACAGAACAAGAGGAAATACAGGCAAAATGTCAAGAGCCTCTTCCTGTTTGTTTTCCCAGAAAATTAAAGAAAGTATTTCTTTATTCTTCAGAAACACACGACCACCGGAGAAAGGTACAAAGGGCCACAGAGAGAAAGACACAAGACATGAGAAAGAGAATCTTTCATGAACCAAAAGAGCAGCAGCACGCACACGAATTTCGCGGAACCTAAGCGGCAACTTGGGAAGTGCTTCAGGCCCACAAAACATCACCGGGACCACCACCCCCATCCCATCTGAGCCAAATAAACACAGCGACTCATTCAGGACAAGTCCCTCCAGTGGCTTCCTTCCGAGCAAGCAGACGTGCTATGCCACCTTAGGTGATGCGTTTTCTGTGAGCACACTGTGGGTCTCCCTGAAAGATTTAATTCTTTACATCTTTAGGTAGCAGAGAGGCTTTCTGATGGAAGTATTCCTATTCCAATAGGACACTTGAATCCAGAGTGCTTGTTTGGAGTTTTTTGGCTGGAAGGTTTTAGGCACTTGGGCAACTGTTTTGGGGCTAGGGGCTGGTCCGCTCTGGAGGCACAGCTGATTCTGAAGGATAACAAGGTCAAGGACTAGATGGAGGGGAGGATGAGCAGTGGGTTGACTGCATATGAGTTTCCCTGGGCTTAAAAGAGAGGTTTTTCTTCCCGCAAGTGGTTCAATCCAGCTTATGAGCATAAGAAAAGAGAAAGATATTTTGGTCAGGAACTCTTTTTAGGAATGAAGATCTACTTGGCCAGGCGTACCCTTCACCCTTCGCTGTTGCATCTCTAGGGACCTGGGTGAGGGGTCCAGGAAAATACAGAAGCACTATCCTCTTTATTTTTGGTGAGTACAATCTTCCAAAATTAGGATGCTAATTTAGCATCCTCACACAGAATCCCCAAATCAGTTACCCCTACTTAATTCAGTCTAACACCAAGCGTGCCATCATGGATGCTTAATAAAGTTACGGCCATCCTCAAATCAGAATCAATCTCAAGCCTGGATTAAAAAATTCCTCCTCTGCTCATGGTTCAGTAACAAATGTTACTTCTCCTTTGGACCAGTTCCCAGCGCCCCATTTCAATTTTCATCTTTAATGCGGTTGTCTTATTCCATTGCCTCTTCTCTGCAGTACAAGGCTGAAAAACGGCCACACACCTCAAAGATGCTTTCAAATCCTCTTCTCGCGAAGGTACATACACAAATACATTATGCTACAGTGATGGAAATAGGTAACAGAGTCTCTAGAAACAACAGTTCTGTTTCTTAGATTTAAAAAAAAATAGATTAAAAAAATATATACAGATATGGCACTTCATTTTCCCCCAAAATGTGGAGATGGGTTTCTCTGGGGCACGGGGAAAGGGGGAGGGCCTTTTCTCTGTGAGTGATGGGAAAAGAAGTAGTCGAGGCATGAGAACTCCTGGGGTCAAGTCCTCAGTCTGCTGCTAATTAACACGTGACTTTAAATGTGCAGGGGTGGAGTTCATTTCTTTTAAAATCGTGGTGGGTGGTTGTAGACTTGGGAGCGGACTGGTTGGTCTTCCAACTTATTCCACACAGTTCCTAGCTCTGCCTATAAAGTCCCCTGACTTCCTCTTCCCTTTCTGACCTGTGGCTGCCAGGACTATGGACTCCAAAGAGCACCTACCAAAAGGCGCATTTATTTCAACGCTTTTGGAGGAAGTGAACACCCTCAGTAAGGCTGGAAGGATACCCGATTGCTTCTGGAAAGCCATGACCTGTCATTCTGGGCATCTGCTGGGTCCACTCTGAGCAATCCATCCAGCCCAGCTCAGGCGTCTTGTGGATTCGGAGTGTACCTTCTGTCTGCATTTGTTCTCCTTCTTCTGGGATCTGGGCTCATGGAGAAGTGACTGCAGAGTCTACCTATTTTAACTAAGAATACGACGGACGGTTGCAAGTCGTGGCCGTAGAACTGCTGCAAAAACTTGAGCACTGTCCTTAGCATCACTGAGCTGACTGATCTAACAAAACAATAATGAAGCATTGCCTGTATGGAAAGCCGAAGAATTACAACCAGTGACTCTCTTAGAAATCGTTTAATTGTCCATGGGTCTAACACGTTTAGTTCTCCCCACTCCTCCTCATAAACTGAAATGTTTGATAGGACGATGAAAGGTCTTTACAACACTAAATAAAAAAAGATTCACGAAGCATAAAAAAAAAAAAAAACAACAAAAAACCCACGATGAACAGATGACACCCATGTGGACAGAAATTATGGGATACAAGGACATGATGCGCAATCAAATGCACACACCAAGGTGCTCCTATTCTCTCACCTTTTCCACTAACAAGTGAGCCCTGTTACGGGGCTCCCCCTCCCCTGCCTGTATTCCCAACACCTGGAACAGTGCCTGGAACATAGGGGTGCTAGATAAATAGTTGTCGAACTAGCGAACGGAGGGCTTATCCAAGAGCTGTCTGGGCTGCCGCTGCTCAATCCAGGGCCGAAGCCTTTTTTTTTTTTAGTTTACTTGCTTAATTTTGAGAGAAAAAGAGAGAGCTTGAGCAGGGGAGGGGCAGAGAGAGAGGGAGAGAGAATCCCAGGCGGTTCCATGCTATCACCGTGGAGCCCAGTGTGGGCCTTGAACCCATACACCTTGAGATCGTGACCTGAGCTGAAACCAAGAGTTGGACGCTTAACCAAATGAACCACCCAGGCACCCCTCTTTTCTTTTTTAAGAAAGAGTGATTTTAAGAAAAAGTTAGCACATTTAAAAAAAAAAAATAATTAATTAATTTTTAAGTAAGCCCTAAGCCCGATGCAGGGCTTGAACTCATGACCCTGAGATCAAGAGTCGTATGCTCTACTGAGCCAGCCAGGCACCCCAGAGCATAAACCTCTTGATGTGCAGTGGAATCCCCTGGAAACTCCAGAAAACCAAATGTCAGGCCCCACCTCAGATGACACTGAGTTTTGCAAAAGTTCACCAGAGGATTCTGATGTGTAGGAAAGGTAAAGGACTACTTTTAGTAATAGAAAATCAAGGGTATAGGAATACCACCCAAAATGAGTCCATGCCAAGTGCTCCCCAGAAATCTGTTACCATCTCTAACATCACTAGGTCTCTTTGCTTCGAAATATCTTTATCCACTTTCTGCAATGCTACATGAGTACAAGGCTGCACATCTGAAAGTATTCGGTTAGTCCGTGAAAATGGAGAAAAAAATGCTTGGGATAACTTTTAGGGCCAAGGAGACAAGAAATAGATTAAAACAATAAACAAGCAAGCAAATAAATAAAAACCCTGATTAAGGTATACATTCCCAGGCAAATTCTGGATACGTGTGATTTCATTTATGTACACTCCATATACTAAGGAAGTGGTTTTTCAATCAGGGACGATTTTGTACCCCTTCCCTCCAAGGGCATATGGCAGTGTCTGGAGACATTCTTTTAAAAGAATTTTTTATTTTTGAGAGAGAGAGACATAGACAGAGAGAGACAGAGAGTGAGCAGGGGAGGGGCAGAGAGAGAATCCAAAGCAGGTTCCAAGGCTCTGAGCTGTCAGCACAGAGCCGGATGCGGGGCTTGAACTCACCAACTGCAAGATCATGACCTGGGCCAAAGTCAGACACTTAACCGACTAAGCCACCCAGGCGCCCTGTCTGGAAACAGTTTTGATTGTCATGACCGGGTGGGAGGGGAAGGTAATACTGGCATCTCATGGGTAGAGCTCAGGGATGCTGCTCAGAATTCCACAGTGTATGGGAGAGCCCCCCCTACAACAAAGAATTATCCAGTCGCAAAATGCAAACAGTTCTGAGGCTGACAAACTCTGTAATGAGCTATGTGGACATGCGCTGTGGTCAAGAAAAGTAGGTCTTCGAGTCAAATGGTCTCAATAGTATACATCAAAAATAAACAGATATGGAATTCACCTTGTTGTTGTCGCCTCCCCCGCCCCCCCCGCCTTTACGCGGAGTCCCTAAGCAAAGGATAAGAGAGAGGATATCTATGTTGGTAGCTTTGAAGCCAGAGAGGTAGGGAGTGGTGCTCTTTGGCCACTCTTCTGATCAATCAAGATATCTGTGACAGCAGCCTCTGATTTCGTAGGGAGCAGCAGCACAGGGGAGTGCTGTCAGATCTACTGAGGTCACCTGCCACCAATATTTCTTCCACTTCCCTGTTGGCTGAAGGTTCTTTTTTTTTTTTTTTTTTTTTTATTTTTGGGACAGAGAGAGACAGAGCATGAACGGGGGAGGGGCAGAGAGAGAGGGAGACACAGAATCCGAAACAGGCTCCAGGCTCTGAGCTATCAGCCCAGAGCCCGATGCGGGGCTCGAACTCCTGGACCGCGAGATCGTGACCTGGCTGAAGTCGGACGCTTAACCGACTGCGCCACCCAGGCGCCCCGGCTGAAGGTTCTTAAGACGGTATTCACCATGGGTATGAAATGCAAACATCTGAGGGGTTCGCACAGCCAGACAGGGGAGAAAGTGACACCACAGAGCCCAGTGGACTATCTTCACAATGGACGGGACCTTGAGGAATAAAAACCTCGTGCAAAGATTGATTCCAAGTGGCGACCTTAAAAATCATCGTTATGAGGGGAATTGGGCTAGAGAACACCAAGGGTGGCCCTTCTCCAAAAAACGGAGTCCGAGAAAACCCCAAACGCTTGCTACTCTGAAGAAACGAGGCAAGTTGAAACCAGCTATTAAGCAAGTTGAAACTAAGAGTAGTTTCTGCAAAAGGGAATCTAAATCAAGCTGAGGAGGTGGGGGATGAATGACTGACACATGCATTCTAGGTATTACTAGGCTCCCAGTCACACATCTTGTGATTCTTTCTCAGCCTAAAAGCAGTGACTGGTGAACTCTACAGGTGAGACGCACCGACTACGAGAGCAGCGACAACTTTGCAAATTAGTAGGAACGCACATATCCAAGTCAGCTCCCTGTTTAACTTGTGTAAATTGCCCATGTATTGCCCCTAATTGCATTTCGTGCAGAAGGGGATTTAAGGGAAAGGTTCTGGTTGCTAAGTATGCAGTTCAGGATGCATCCTGGGCTGGGAGTCAGACGACAAGGGTTCTCGTCTCTAGAGGACTCAGACGCCCGTCTCTAATGTGGCGTTAGGGTGGCTGAGCTGGGGACGCTCCAAGGGCCATGAACTCTGAGTCACTGCTGCTACTCCGCTGGAAAAGTAAAAGAAAGCTCACAGACACTCCCCACGGCAGATGCTTCCAACTTGTTTTGTCTCCTGGCAAAAGAAATGCTTTGACTTTGATGTCTGCTGGGTCTCTTGATTCTACCGTCCCCTTTGCTTTGGCCTTTCTGAGAGGTCTGCATGGCATCGCTTATCTTTCCAGATGTGTGCTTCCAGTGAACGTAAGACCTCAAGCCCTTTCCCAGGACACGGAGGGTCCACCCTGTTCTTCTCGGCCGGGACACTGCCGCTCCAACACCTCTTTTTTTTTTTTTTTTTTAATTTTTTTTTTTCAACGTTTATTTATTTTTGGGACAGAGAAAGACAGAGCATGAACGGGGGAGGGTCAGAGAGAGAGGGAGACACAGAATCGGAAACAGGCTCCAGGCTCTGAGCCATCAGCCCAGAGCCTGACGCGGGGCTCGAACTCCCGGACCCCGAGATCGTGACCTGGCTGAAGTCGGACGCTTAACCGACTGCGCCACCCAGGCGCCCCGCCAACACCTCTTTTATCCAACGCTCAGAATTTCCCTAACGATCAACGATCAACATTCTACCTCTTCAATGTCTTCGACCAGTTGATGGAAGTTTTTCTAGCAGCTGTCTGGGAGCAAATGGAAAGGGGCCACGTGGATTCAGGGTGACCTGTACAAGACTTCTGAAATTCTAGAACTTGAAGATCAGGGTAAAGGTGACAGGAGGCCCAGAACAGGTTAGGATTCTGTCCTATGAGTCACAACCATTTATTTTTTATTTTTTATTTTTTTAGAGCCAGGGAGTTCTGGTTTGGCTCTGTCTGGCTTGTGAAAACTGTGCTGCAACTGCCTGTCTGTGATGGGTTAAAAAAAAAAAAAAGAGAGAAAAAGAAAAAAAATATTTTTAAGTTCGTGCAGGTGGAATGAGAACCTGTATGTTCCTTGGAAGTGCCTTTCCCTCTGCACCTCATTCAGTTGTAAATCCGCTTACAGCCTTCTCTGATTTTTGCCTCCCTGGAGATGCTGTAACTGATGGCCACGAGCAGAGGAGACATCTGGGGATTTTATGAAGGGGATTCCGACACAGGGAGGGAGGACAGGGAAATTAATGCTGAAGCCTTCTAGACTCTGGATTTGTTTTTGCTTTGAAAACCTCCTGCTTGGTCCGGGCTTCTTCAACCAGTGATAGAGCCAAGGCCCGTCACCAGGCCGGGAACTGGATGGGGGCTCTCACGAGAGCCGAAGGGCCGGGCCACACTGATATCTCAGAGGAAGGACGTCGGAGGAGAAGCCAGAGACAGAACCAGGCCCAGAGATCCCCAAGACGGGAACCGAAAGCCAGCGGGGCAATCAGATACCCAGAGGACAGGGCACGCGATTGGCAAGAAGTGTTGGGGGACCACCAGGGCATCTGTCTTCAGTCATTTCTTCCTCTCTCCACACTGTTATGAGCTCATCTGTCTCCACCATCACTGCTCCCCATGGATGGGAAGATCAGTTCTTGCCCAGGCTCCACCCTGGAAGCCACTTCCTCCTCTAGTGACGGTCCCAAGGGCAGCGGACCTGCAGGCGACCACGGTACAAACTCTCCCACTGTTCCTGCCATTCTGGTGGGGCCACCAGGCAGGGCAATCTTGCTGGTGCTGGCCATGGAGCATTTCCACTGGCGTGGCATCTTCCATGAGCTCTGTCTTCAACTGGGTCAACGCGCAAAGCCTCTTTCCGGGAGCAGAGGTTCAGCTCAGAACGACACTGGCAGGTGTGTTAGTGAGAGTAGATACCATTCACTACCCTGACACCAGAACTCCACGGCACACATCCACTGTCTGCCCAGCTCGCCTCGTCCGCTGCCCTAATGTCCAAGCGACAAACAGCTGGAGGGGAGAACTCTGAACACAAGGCTCACTTTGTCTGGGAACGCACGCGTTACATGACTCGCACGAATTTCAAAAGGGACCACAGAAGCGTTGATTTTCCCTGTTCTGACAGGCGCCTGTCATCAGACAGACACGTCAGAACTAAACCGCACCCCGTGCCTTCTGCACAAACGTCTATCATCTTGAATCCTACACCGCCCCATGCAATGTGCTACCCCTGTATGTGACTACGCCGTAAACATTGACCCATTTGACCTGATCTCTTCGTTGAAAAAGGTGTTCCGACGCTCAAATCAGTTTCCTTATTGGAGAGCTCCTTCTCAAACATCTGGAAGGGGGGACCACCGCCACTCCACAGGTCAACCCCACAGCAGTGAGATGCTATGGCATGGGCAATGGTTAGGCTCTCCACCCAGGAGTGATGACCAGCATTTCCCTTTACTACTTCAAGACCCGTTAGAGGGTCTTCTAAGAACCCATCTGCAGTCAGAGGACATGAATGTGGGGAGGGAGAACAAATAAAAAAAACAATTCATCTGTTTACAGCCCATCAAGTAATCGGTGACAGTATCCTTGGAGAGGGCGTTCCAAAGAGGCTGGAACCAGCGAACGCAGGAAGGAGAATTCACAACCAGACGCGGTACGGAAGGAAGGGAGTTCAGAGGAACGTGTCGTTTCCCACCTTGACCCTCTGCACCCGCATCGCAGGGATGTGAGTTCAAGTACATACGGCAGAATTCCCCTACTTTGCTACAGCTGATTTCCACATGAAAGTTTAGTATGTTCTCCGGGGAGAGGCCAGTCTATCCACCAAGGCCCAGAACTGCTCTCCCCGCCACCGCGCCCTGTGTCTGTGGCACCTGAGGGAGACCAGTCCGTCAGGTCTGCATGTGTAGGGTGGAGGGCAACAGAACCGGCACCCGGCCCACAGTGCTGGGTGGCAAAACGTACAGCGAAGCCAACGGTCGACACCACGTCACCGTCTACAGGTCTTCCCTAGCTAGTCAGGAGGTCCCCCAGAAAGCAAATGGCTCTCTGGCCACCCTGTGCCCAAATGAAAGAATATACTACTAAAATGTAGTTACTTAAATCCGGTTGAGGGCATCTTATCAAGAGATCAGAAGGCAATACAGATACAACCAGGCCCCCTACACACACACACACACACACACACACACACACACACTCTACAATCACCCACTGACACAATCCTGCTTCTGCTGGCAAGTGGGTCCTGGAAAGCCATCTCTTTCTCCCTTAGAGACCTGAGCTTCAGACACAAAAAGCAACCAAAGGCGGCAAAGCACACATCTCATCGCAGACCGGGAGATCCTTACTCCTGCTTCAGCCCATACGTGCGCACTAAGGACGCACCATCACTCTTAGGCAGCTGGAGCGCGGTCCTGATAAGGAATGGTGCTGAGTGCTACCAGTCCAACCCCTCGGCTGCTCTTCCAAAGTCACCTGGGGCTGCCGATTCTTAGGATTACCGGTCACCGAGCTCTGTCTGGGCCTCAGTTTTAGTGCTTAGCAGCCTTTTACGTTTCCTGGTCTAATCCTCTCCACCCCACCCCCCAAATACATTAGGAAAAAAAAAAAGATTAAAGCAAATCGGGTGCTTGGTATTTTTTTTTAAACCTTTGTGTAGTTCTCTGAAACACATTTATTCAGAAACAACCTACACTATGAAATATGGCAACTGAAAAATAAAAATAAAGTGCCAATAAAGTCCCTGTTTTCCTTTATCCTCCATGGTAACTTCCCCTAATGTCTGTCTCAAACCTGGCTCCTGGGATGTCCTGAAGCCCTTAGGGGTTGCGGGGTAAGTGGGCACACTGAGGAGCTGTAATAACATAATGGTTATTAACTGTTTCCACTGAATAGTGCATACTCGGTTTCATACAAAGAGACAGAGGCATCATCTATCCCTCGTTGAGAACAAAAAATATCATTAAACTGTTAATGAGCAATTCCTTTTAGATCCAGTTCTACAAAGATTCAATAGTAAGGCTATACACAAAAGTATCATGAACATAAAAGGATTAAGCTTTCTACCCAACAAAATTTAAGCACAGCATTGTGCTCCTGGAAGAGACGTGAGAAGGAGCCCAGTCTGTCCCAATCCTGAAGGAGATACCAACCATTTCCAAGGGTGGGTGAGCCCTGCACTCAAGAGTCCATGGGTAAGGAGGTTAGGAATTAACTTGGGTTTAAAGTTTAGTCTAACCATAAATCAATGAGTTGATCTTCTGGTGGGCGAATGGGAAATCTGTTCTGGAGGCAATCCCCAGAGAAGTCTCCGGAACAGTTTCTGGGAACGGCTGAGACCCTGAAACAGGTATTGTGGGGTTGTAAGGAGTCTATTCTGAAGGATCCCCCTTTTTGAGGAGATGTGCTTGGTTAAAAAAAAAAAAAAAAAGAAAAAAAAATCGAGCTGCTTATTTTCTAGCCGCATAGCATAAGTGGTTTAAACACCCAGGGCACAAAAATACTAAGTGAGCATCAAGTGGAACAAAGTGGGCCCAAGTGTGGAGGGCGAGAGCTTGATCAGGGAGGCATGCTTTTAAAAGAGGTGAGTTCAGGCCAAACCTGATGTCCTCTTGCGGACGCTATGTATTATTCATTCTAGAACTATAAATGTGAAGCCAAATAAAGGTTTTCCGTTTGTGTCTGGGCATACCTGTTTTTGAACAAATCAGGAGGGATGACAATCACCAGACAATATGATTAACAGAGCAAGCAGACGCTAAAGGCAAAAGTCACAAAAGGCAATGGTGCGGTCATGGGAAGGTCTGTTCCCACCGGGGCTGTGGCAAGGACAAAACCATCTGGAGACAGCATTGCAGGCCAGCCCAGCAAGTGCGTGGATTAGGTTACTTCGTGATAGCAACTGGCTTCGTTCCCCTACCGTGAAAGGCATATTTCATCTTTCAAGAGGAAAAAGTTATAGCAAGGACAATGCGAGCAAAACCAAAGGCTATTGGAAACAGAAAAGGAAAAGTCTATCCATGCCACCATGTTGGCACCTGCGTTTCTCTCCCACCCTTGCAAGATTCTTCTAGGAAGGGGTTCAGCATATTTTCACTAAGCCTGAGCCCTGCCCGGGAAGTCTTCAGACTCGGGCTGCACCAGAGACCGTTGTGGCCACTGTCTTTTAAAGGTAAGGGCTTGGGGGAGGGTCAAGGAGAGGAGCAGAGGGGAAATCAAAATGATTACCCCTCTTTTTAAGCCCATCCAGTCTTTCCCAGTTCAGATTCTGAAGAAACCCAAAAAGCCTGTTTCTGCAAGCTCTTACCACTGAGAGACTCTAGGTGATGGACATTGTAGGCCAGGTAGGCACAAGTTAAGCCCGTGCCACCAGCCTGCTGTCCCCCCCAGATGATTATTGCCTCAGAGAATGTGCGTGTGGGATAAGGTAAGACAGGCTGCAGGAGACAGGGGCAGGGACAAAGATACTCTCCAGAAGTCTGGGCTTTGGCTTAAATTATGACGCAGAGCAAATGCTGAGACGCCTTAATTTCCCCTCCTTCCCGCATATTTATCTCTCCCTCTGTTTCTCCCAGGTAAGAAAAAAGAACTTGTTTTTGAAAGGTCCCTGCTTTTCAAACAGAAATGTTCTTCACAGAGCCAATCTCACCTAAGGCTGAACCCACATATTCAACACGGTATTCTTTCAAAGTTATTTTCCATGCAATCTGCTGTATTCTGCACGTAGATTGCTGGCAAGATGGAATGAATGAACTAAAACCTGGGGTATCTCCCTCCTGAGCAGTGCTCCTCTGAGAGCACCTACCTGTTGCCTCCTGGCAAAGAAGGCTCCAAATCGCTTTTAGAACTTGTCATCTGGTGCCGTGGTAACTAGGTGGGGGTTCATGGGGTGCTGGCAGCAGAGGGATGGCTGGCTGTGCCTGGGTGGGTCGGAGCAAGCAGTATACGGCATTGCCAAATGCAAGTCTGCCATGAAGTCTCTTCTGCAAACCTCCACCATGGTCTCTCCCTTTCCAGACACGCAGAGCTCTTCTCACCGTGCCCGGGAACCTGCTTTGGGTTATCTTCTAATCACTTCTTGTGCCTAACCATTTCTTGTGCACACACAGCGTCTTCTCAAAGAGATGACTTCCCTTGTCAGTAGGGGCACTCTTAACCCTCTCTGTAGTCCCTGTGGGAAGCTAGTGATCATTCATTCACCTTCTGGAACAGTCAGTACCTCTCTTCTAACAAGCCTGTCTTATTTGAATTCTGGGGGAAACGGGGAGAATTCTTCTTGTCATTGAATTCTTAGTTTAGGGAGGATGTTTGCTTCAAGAGCAGAAGACGCACTGAGGGCCGCAGGCGGCCAGCCCACACATTCTCCAGAGTGAGCCACAGCTTCAGGTATCTGAGTGGAGTGCAGAGGAACCAGGGAGAACCTCTTCTTGCTTGTTGAACTGCCACAGAGGCTTGGTAAAGTACAAAGATGGTGACTCTCCTAAGGAGTCAAGACCTGATCAAGAGCTTGTCTCAATCAAGGGTCTTCTGGTCCTTTAGAAACGGACTTTTTAAAGATGTCTCATTCATTCCTAGATAACTGATTAGCTTCTAGGCTCTGCTACTTCTAGAACCTACCACACTGACTCAACCACAAAGGCCTCCTTGTGGTTAGCTCGGGTTTAATATTTCCATACACTGTGGTCTAGCCTGTAACATGGACTTCAAAAGCAAAAGAAAGATTAGTCTTAATCTCCAGAGGGGCTTAGGGTTACAGGCAAGTAGGATGTGTTTCTGAGTAGTCTGTAAACTCATCTAAAGAAGCTGGACATACTATCAAGGTGCTACAAACATATTTGGGTAGAGTCTGGATCTCAGACTCTTCCATTTGGAAGAAATGCAAATGGAAGAAATTACAAGGTTAAAATTACTGTAGTCTCTACCATTCCTATTAAAATAAACTGGTTCGGAGCAGGAAATATATGTAATAAGCCCAGAACACCTTGTTGTAGTAGAAAATGAGGACACTATCAAACTCTACGGACTTCATGTCTGAAGGGCTGAGGAACTTACCTGAGGGCCTGCACTGGCCAAAGATGGGACAATTTGATCTCCCATGAGGATAGCAGTGACACTAAATTGAAACATATCAAACATGCTTACACCCAATACTTTGCAATGACGCTAAAAAAAATATTGAAACTCACTGGTCACCTGGTGGAAGTGCTAGGGCACCGACTCATTCTTTGAAAACTGATGAAAGAAGCAAACCATTGCTCTGCCTTTCCTATATGAACTAGGAAAAGTGACTAGCTGAGTGACTGATGAGATGTTTCTCTATATAGTATTCTTTGGAAAAAAAAAAAGGTATTCTAGATAATACATAAAAAGGGAATAAAATTTTGCATTTGTAGAAATTTTGCGAGCCCCTAATGAATTAATTTATCAAAGGAGAGATAATCAGTAGGCGTTAACACCACAGGTAAGAAACAAGCAGATACAGTGTATTACCTGATAGAGGTATAAACCCCACTTAGAAGTAATCTTAACCAAAAAAAGTGTTCTGTCTGGAGACACTTGGCGATGTCTGGAGACATTACGATTGTTGTGACTGGTGTGTGTGTGTGTGTGTGGGGGGGGGGGATCTAGTGTGTAGAGCCCAGAAATGCTGCTAAACATCCTACAATGAGTAGGATGGCCCCCACAGCAAAGAATTATCTGGCTCTAAACATCTAGTGCTAAGGTTGAAAAATCCCGCTCTAGATTTAATACTCAATTTATAGGAAACCCAGGGGACAAAGAAATAAGTTAAATGACAATAGGAGATGAATCAGCAGAGTTCAGCCTATAGGAAACTCTTATAGGACAATCCAAATTCTTTAACCACAGCAGTAGCGGCAAGAAAAAATGACAGAGCTGGATAGATAATTATGGAAGGGAGCCAACAGACTGAAAGAGACATAAGGGACAGGTCAATTGATTATAATGTATGAGCCTTATTTGGTTCCTGACTTGAAAAACAAGTGGTTAAAACAAAACAAAAACTACAAGCAATTGGGGAAAATAAACATTGATGAATTACTGAGGAATTATTCCCCCTGGTTTTATTGAGATATAACTGACATATAATATTGTATAAGCTTAAAGTGTACAAGATTTGATATATACTGCAAAGTAGTAATTAAAAGGAAACATACCATGGTTAAGTTAACATCCGTCACCTCATACCATTACAGTTTTTTTCCCCTTGTGATAAGAAGTTTTAAGATCTAAGGGATTTATTAAAAATTTTAAGGCGTGTTATTGGTACTGTGGTTAAGCTTTCTAAAAAAACGTTTCTGTATTTTTGAGCTACGTACAGAAATATATACAGAAGAAATGATACAATATCTAGGAATTTGCTCCAGAATCCCCATTACCTGGGGGTGGAAGGTGGTAGGAAGTGGAAATGGTACAGATGAAACACATCTGGCCAGGATTTTGCTGATCGTGGGGCGAAAGGTGATTGAGGCTTATTATTTTCTTCTTTGCAACATATACCGAAATGCTCTAAGTAAGTTTTCATAGTTAGAAAAATACCGATGGCAAAATACACCAGACCAACTGTACCAGACAGGGAATATGCTCTTTATCAACAAAAATATGGCCCTTGATGTGGAGCTCCAGGTGATGCTGGGTTCCGAGAAGGCCATCGGGGAAGACAGGCTAAGTCTAGACTCACTGAAGTTTTATCTCCCTCTTGAACATAGGTTAAATTTGACCTTCCGCTGGAATTAGCATGAAACAGTGCTTAAACCTGATGCTTAAACAGCATGATAAAGCTCAGCAGGCCTAATTTACTTTGTCTTACGGTGCATGCCCGGTTCAGGTTGGGGGAGTGTACGTGGGGTGGGGAAAGGGGTCAGCACCCTCCTGACCCCTGAAAGCAATTAACTTATACTTCCAAGCAGGAGGTACCATTATCTTTAACTCAGCAGGCATAACTGTACATAATTAGAGGTCATAATTATGGTTCTCTTTTTAAAATGTGACCATAGTATCCAAATTGACCTCTTGTGGCCGCGCTGCCTACTCGCTGGGAAGTACATAAAAGGCGGGTACAGGTCCTGTCCATCGGCGACACCATGACGGGCGGCCAGAGTCCCAGCAGTTTGTGAGCTCAGGAAGCCTTGCTTATTCCCTGCGGAACCTCGATCTGTTTCGGGGTTTACTAATTATCATTTTTCACCGAGAAACATTTTATTTCTTTAAATAGACACGGACTAGCTGGCACTTTCCACAGGCTTCTTGACCATGGCAAAGAGGCAAAAGCAACCACTTAAATTAATATGCCAGCAATTACCTGCATCTACTGTCTAATTAGCCATGTAATGACAAAGTTGCAAAGATAATTCCTCATCATTTTTTCACGTTAGTGTTTTTGTAAAGTTGCTACAGAGACCCTGCTTCCCTTTAAAAATGTGGATTTGGGGGCGCCTGGGTGGCGCAGTCGGTTAGGCGTCCGACTTCAGCCAGGTCACGATCTTGCAGTCCGTGAGTTCGAGCCCCGCGTCAGGCTCTAGGCTGATGGCTCGGAGCCTGGAGCCTGTTTCCGATTCTGTGTCTCCCTCTCTCTCTGCCCCTCCCCCGTTCATGCTCTGTCTCTCTCTGTCCCAAAAATAAATAAAAAACGTTGAAAAAAAAATTAAAAAAAAAAAATGTGGATTTGGGGGCACCTGGGTGGCTCAGTCGGTTGAGCATCCGACTTCGGCTCAGGTCATGATCTCACAGTCCGTGAGTTCGAGCCCCGCGTCAGGCTCTGTGCTGACAGCTCGGCGCCTGGAGTCTGCTTCCGATTCTGTGACTCCCTCTCTTCTCTGCCTCCCCTGCTTGCTCTTCTCTCTCTCTCTCAAAAATAAATATTAAAAAAAAAAAATGTGGATTTATTGTTATCTTATTATACCCCATAACTGGCCTCCCCTAGCAATATTTCCAGCTTATAGAGCCCGAATCATTATACATAACAAATCGTTTTGTGGGGAAAGAAAACCTACCTGGACTGCTCTCAGGTCTGAGCACAGAATAATTGAATTTTTGAGCTCAAAGAGACCCTCAGAAATCATCTTCCAGATGAAATGCCGGAGGCAGGTCCAGACAGAAGGGAAGCAAATGCAGTGGCAGAAAATCACGGGGTGAGAAGCTCACAGAAACATTTCATGACCAACTTGTGGTTAGCGCCTTATTTGGTGGCCACGTTAATTCTAGTTCCTGCTTCCAACACAAAGCCCAAGCAGCAGCTGATCTGTGTCTCTCATGCCCCTTAGGAGCAAAGCTTCTTCACTTTTCTGGTACAGGAGCCATTAAATAACCCTGACAAACATCCAAGTTCTTTCCAACAGCATTTTAAATCCTCAGCCAATGCTTGAAAAACTGGAAAGAGGATTGGTACAGCATCAGCTAACCTTTTTCTGGCAGTAAAAAGGGACTGAAAATTCCAAAGTTTGACACAAGTAGTTTCAAATGGATAGGACGGCACCAAATCACAACATCTACACAGCCGAGTGACAATTCTCACTTGGAGGCATGAGCTTCAAATAAATGGCCCTGTGAAATACAGGTCTTTTTAAAAAAAAAATTTTTAAGCGTTACTTATTTTTGAGAGAGAGAGAAACACAGACCGAGTGGGGGAAGGGCAGAGGGAGAGGGAGAGGGAGACACAGAATCCCAAGCAGGCTCCAGGCTCCGAGCTGTCAGCACAGAGCCCGAGGCGGGGCTCGAACTCACCAGCCCCGAGATCATGACCTGAGCCGAAGTCGGACGCTCCTCCACCTGAGCCACCCAGGCGTCCCAACCAATGTTGTTTTCTTGAATCAAACAGCTTGGGAGTGAATTATGGTTCCTTATATTTGTAAAAAGCTCCTCTATTCAGAAAAGGAAAATTTAACTACTATTCAGAGGCGGCCAACACTAGAGTTTAAATAAAAGAGTAATTGCCTTACTGCTTTTATAAGCATGTCACTACTAAGAAATACTACTTTACTACTTTATTTTCTTTTGGTTCAGTAAGAGAAGTCAAAGGAACAAGTCTAAATACATCACAACAAAGGTATTTAATTGAGACCAGTTCATTTGCATCTCAATGTAAAGTCACCGCATGATACACTAACGCAAATGCATTGATAAAAGTTCATTCTACCATTGTAATGAGTATGGGGGGGGGGAATGTTTCAGTGGTAAATGCTTCAAGTTTACATTATTTCTTGAAACATTTCATGCAGCTACTTGGCCCCGAAACTCCAATTCCGTGCTTCGCGAGGGCTTTTGCAAAATACTTGCCCTTATGTCACACAGTTCCAGAACTGTGGCTTGACACAGAGTGTTGTCACTCAAACATCCTATTAAAATAAAAGGCTCGGTTCCCTAGAGCTTTGCTTTACTGCTCAGTAAATCGTATTCACCGTATTTATCCCCAGGCGCTACTTGCTACATTAATTTATATAACAAGCTGCAAATTAAATACCATCGTCTCCTAAATTTTAGTTCTGGACTGCACACTTCATTTAGCTATTTGTTGGCCGGTGCCCCACCCCTGGTGATGGAAAGGGTTAAGAAGAGGGGGGCTGTTAGGTCAGCCCCTTCCTGTGGTCGTTCACCAGACTGAGCATGTTGAAAAGCAGAACATTCCTTCCACCTCGTGAAATCCCGGCATCTGCTGAGTGGCAAATTCAGCTTGCTCCGTTTTGTTTCACTACATTCGCAAAAGAGACCGTACAGTTTGGACTCCGGAACACTCCGGAACACAATTACTTTTCACATACCTTCACCCTCTCTAGTTGCCTATCTTCTCCATCCGAGCGCTCTGCAAAAAGCCAAACACCCAAACAGGATAGCTAATGAACCCAAAGCGGATTTAACCTTCCTGATTCCATTTCGCATAAAACTGTTAATTTATCTGATTCTTTTCTTTACTTCATTACCTTTCATCTGGAATATACCGTGTCCCACCAAGTCAGCTGGTATCATTCTACATGCTTCTCTCTCTGCAGTTTTCAGTCCTAGAAGGACGAGAACCCAAACTTGGAAGCAATTTCGGAGATTAAGCTTCCCAAGGAAATTCATTTTTATCACAATCTCCAATGTTTCAAAGTGGCCAAGTCACCTTGGTCATGTTTATTAACTAAAGGTAATAGGAAAGATCCTAATCAGAGCTTCGATGTGTGCAACTGCACAAACCAATTCTCTCTCGGCGAACGTGGACTGATGGTTCTCAGCTCCAACCACTGAATCTCATTTAGTGCCCTGGGACCCGACTGGCACCACCTCGGCTTCCTGATGACCCCCAAAACAGAAGCAGTTTGTGAGGAAGGAAAGGGCTGCTCCCGCTGAACACTGAGCAAAAAGCATGCAGAAGGACGCAGGGGCAGGGGTAGATGGGCCACAGAAGACTGAATGCAAAAGGTGCAGGCAAACATTGGTGTTCTGTGACATTTCTAGAGAGGCCCATAGCTGTTATCCAGCTCTCTCACAGGTGGATTAGACAGAACAGGGTAAGAATCCCTGGCTTTACACTCCCCCATCAGAGATGGAAGTCTCACCCCAGAATGCGTCTTTAGAACATCACTAAAACTCTCTCTTTGCTGAAAGGAAGCATTAAGATTCTCTGGTTTGAAATGATCTTGCAGTTCTTGGAATGCTAAGAAAAATGCATTCGGTTAAGGACTGAACGTATGTGTCCCCCCAAGATTCCTTGTGTTGAAGCCCTTACCCCCAGCCACTCTGGAAAACACTGTGGAGGTTCCTTAAAAAATTAAAAATAGACCTACCCTATGACCCAGCAATAGCACTGCTAGGAATTTACCCAAGGGATACAGGAGTGCTGATGCATAGGGGCACTTGTACCCCAATGTTTATAGCAGCACTCTCAACAATAGCCACATGATGGAAAGAGCCTAAATGTCCATCAACTGATGAATGGATAAAGAAATTGTGGTTTATATACACAATGGAGTACTACGTAGCAATGAGAAAGAATGAAATACGGCCCTTTGTAGCAATGTGGATGGAACTGGAGAGTGTTATGCTAAGTGAAATAAGCCATACAGAGAAAGACAGATACCGTATGGTTTCACTCTTATGTGGATCCTGAGAAACTTAACAGAAACCCATGGGGGAGGGGAAGGAAAAAAAAAAAGAGGTTAGAGTGGGAGAGAGCCAAAGCATAAGAGACTCTTAAAAAGTGAGAACAAACTGAGGGTTGATGGGGGGTGGGAGGGAGGGGAGGGTGGGTGATGGGCATCGAGGAGGGCACCTGTTGGGATGAGCACTGGGTGTTGTATGGAAACCAATTTGACAACAAATTTCATATATTGAGAAAAAAAAAAAAAAAAGAAGCCCTTACCCCCAATATCATGGTATTTGGAGATGGGGGCCTTTGCAAGAGAATTGGGGTTAGATTAGGGCACGAGGGTGGAGCCCTCCTGATGGGATTAGTGACCCTGGGGTAGGAAAAGAGAAAAGAAAAATGTCGCCTGCCCCCATGCCCATGAGCACAGGGGAAAGGCCACAGGACTGAGCGTTGGCCCTCTGCAAACCAGGAAGCAAGCTTTCCCTAGAAACCAAACCCCTCTGGACCTTGATTTTTGACTTTCCAGCCTCCAGACTGAGAAAATATATTTCTGTTTGAGCTACCAAGTCTGTGGTACTTTGTTCTGCAGCCAGAACAGACCAAGACAAATACCTGGGCCGGTGGGTGGTGGGGGGGGCGGGGGAGGGGATGTATTAGCAGAATGCAACAGTTCACGAAGACTGTGCAGGAGCCACTGCAGACTCGATGGCCTCTATCCCATTAGCC
This sequence comes from Puma concolor, assembly GCF_028749965.1. NCBI lineage: Eukaryota > Metazoa > Chordata > Mammalia > Carnivora > Felidae > Puma > Puma concolor. The sequence goes on along the minus strand of NC_141672.1, from coordinate 15,692,355 downwards.
TTTAGCTGGAGAGGTTGGGAAGCCGAAACCAAAAAAAAGCAAAAAAAAAAAAAAAAAACCCAAAAAACCAAAAAACCACTCTTCGTTTTCCAGACTCTCTTGCAGTTAGGGCTCTGGGTGTGGATTCACTCTGCCAGTTAGATGCAGTCAGACTGACTGCAGGTGCGGGTGAGGTGAGGCTCCCTTTGGCTGTCTGACAGGCACCCAGGGGCGCAGAGACTCTGGGCTTCCCTGCAGTAGTGGTCCAGCATGCATTCTCCAGCATCCTCCTCGTGGCTCTTACGAGAGTGGCAATGATCTCTGGGACACACACAGGAAGTGTGTCTCTGACCTCATAGAGGCAGTGACGGCAGCTTCTCCGGTTGTCAGCTCGGTAGGATCTTGGAAGTAATTTCTTTTTTTTTTTTTTTTTTTAATTTTTTTTTTCAACGTTTATTTATTTTGGGGACAGAGAGAGACAGAGCATGAACGGGGGAGGGGCAGAGAGAGAGGGAGACACAGAATCAGAAGCAGGCTCCAGGCTCTGAGCCATCAGCCCAGAGCCTGACGCGGGGCTCGAACTCACGGACCGCGAGATCGTGACCTGGCTGAAGTCGGACGCTTAACCGACTGCGCCACCCAGGCGCCCCTTGGAAGTAATTTCTGAAGGGCCAGCCTGGCATCTCTCCCTTTGGCTCTTCTACCATAAACCCTTAACTCCCTGTACGGCCTCCCTTTGGGCGTTAACCACTTAGAACACTTGCCATTTCCTGTTCCGTATCCCAGATCACAGAGCTAGGACATCACTGAAGAGGACCCAGGGAGCTGTTTGTCTCTGGTGCGGCAGTGAGGGGACAACTGGTTAAATTAGGACCAGTTTGAGGCAGTTACATTCTGGAGCTCTCTGTTTTTATTTTATTTTATTTTTTTTTTAATTTTTTTTTTTTTAACGTGTATTTATTTTTGAGACAGAGAGAGACAGAGCATGAACGGGGGAGGGTCAGAGAGAGAGGAAGACACGGAATCCGAAGCAGGCTCCAGGCTCCGAGCTGTCAGCACAGAGCCCGACGCGGGGCTCGAACTCACAGACCGCGAGATCATGACCTGAGCCGAAGTCGGCCGCCCAACCGACTGAGCCACCCAGGCGCCCCTGGAGCTCTCTGTTTTTAAAAGAGAGAAATCAGGAAGCTCAGATCTGTTTAACTGATACGATTTCAGAGTACCTGGCTGGCTTGGTTGATAGAGCTCGTGACTATTGATCTCAGGGTTGAGGGTTCAAGCCATTCCTTGGGTGTCGAGATTACTTAAAAAATAAAATCTTTAACTGATACAAGTTCAAAAAGATACTCGAGACGGACCAGGCTTCTATGTTTTATGAGGCTGGCGGAAGAAGGGGGAATCTCCCCACTCCTTTTTTTTCCAGAGCATATAAGTGCCTCCTGGGCATGCTCCTGGATATCCAGCTAAACTGCCCAGTATTTTCCGCACGGGGGCATGTCTCGTTTTACTATGCTTCGCAGACACTGTGTTTTATTTTACAAATTGAAGGTTTGTAGTAACCCTGAATTAAGCAATTTATCAGCCCCATTTTTCCAACAGCAGTCGGTCACTTTGTGTTTTCTGTGTCACATTTAGGTAATTTTCTCAATATTTCAAACTTTTTCATCATTATTATCTTTGCCAGGGTGATCTCTGATCAGTGATTATGACTGGCTGAAAGCTCAGATGATTGTGGCATTTTTAGCAACAAAGTATTTTTTTTTTTCAACGTTTATTTATTTTTGGGACAGAGAGAGACAGAGCATGAACGGGGGAGGGGCAGAGAGAGAGAGAGGGAGACACAGAATCGGAAACACGCTCCAGGCTCTGAGCCATCAGCCCAGAGCCTGACGCGGGGCTCGAACTCCCGGACCGCGAGATCGTGACCTGGCTGAAGTCGGACGCTTAACCGACTGCGCCACCCAGGCGCCCCGCAACAAAGTATTTTTAAATTCAGGAGTATCCATTCTTTTTCTTAAGACATAATGCTGTTGCATATTTAGCAGACTACAGTATGGTGTAAACGTAACTGTTATATGTACTGGGAAACCAAAAAATTCATTTGATTCGCTTATTGCAATATTTACTTTATCGCGGTGGTCTGCAAGTGAACCCGCAGCATCTCTGACGCGTGCCTGGACAGTTTCTTCTGAGGCATAAGAAAGAGTCAGAGCAGATCCATGGAATATGACGATACACCTGTGATTCTCCCCTTCCGTCCACAGAACACAATCTTGAGACAACTTCAGTCGGCGCTGAAACCTTCCTTTTCACCAATGGCTTTATAAGAAAAGGGTACGCGTGCAACTTTTGCCATCTGTTGTTAAATTCTGTTAAAGGCATTATTTCCTACCCCTCTCAAATAAAACCCTGACAAATTGCCCTTATTCTCAGAGCCAGGCAATTCAATGGTAGGTATACTTGTACTAGGAATGAAAGCTGTGTGAACCAACCCTTTTCTCTCTTTGCCTTTGCTGCTGGGAAACTCAGAGCTGGGTTTTAAATCAATCGCTGTCATTTTCTTAGCCTGGACTCCGGAAGTACAGCCCTCAGGAGTGCCCTTCTCTCTCCCTTTTCTTTTCACAGGGCTACTTAAAAAAAAATCCTACATTGGGGTACCTGGGTGGCTCAGTCGGTTAAGCGTCTGACTCTTGATTTTGGCTCAGGTCATGATCTCACAGTTCGTGAGTTTGACAGCGTGAAGCCTGTTGGGGATCCTGTCTCCCTTTCTCTCTGCCTCTCTCTCTCTCTCAAAATAAATAAAAATGAACTTAAAAATATTCCTACATTAAGCACTATTTACATTGCACTTTCCTTGTTTAATAGCATTTAACTTTTCTTGTTCATAGTGCAGGTGTTTCTTGCACTTTTATCGTTATCAATCTCTTCCCCCCATTTTTTGTTTATTTTTGAGAGGGAGGGAGGGAGGGCGGGAGGGAGAGGGAGAGGGAGAGAGAGAATGAAGGGGGAAGGGGTAGAGTAAGAGTGAACACAGGGAAGAGGCAGAGAGAGAGAGAGAGAGAGAGAGAGAGAGAGAGAGAGAATCCCAAGCAGGCTCAGCACTGCGAGCCCAATGGGGTTTGAACTCATGGACCATGAGATCATGACTTGAGCCAAAGTCGGACACTTAACCAACTGAGCCACCCAGGTGCCCCACTTCCCTTCTTTTTTTTTGGATAGATGAGGTATATACAGATAAGTAGAGTAAAACATACATTTTGGGCAAGCCACTGAGGATACGACCTTTCCACATCTGAGGATGTGACCCTTCCAGCTCACCTAAGTGGAGAATACTGAAGAAGGCCCTTTCCTTTTGTTGTAGACGAGACAGGAAGATGGCCACCCAGAGGACATTTGACAACGGTGTTTCCAGAAAAAAAGCATGCAACACCAAAAACTGTGGTGCAGTTGCTCAAGGGCACACCTAATAATTTATTAAGCAACTCTTTCTTCTAAATTTTATACTTCCTTTGACAGTCTCAAAGATGATGAGAGTATCACTGTACTTTGTTAAATTATGGTCTTTCCTCAGTGAGCTTTCTTCTCATGGATTCTTGAAGATTGGAACAACTAAGTCTCCTGGGGCAACATGCGAGCAGCAAACTATCAAAACAGTTTAAGAGAAGTTAGAAAACTCCCAAAGATTAATAAATAAATCAGTGTAGGGGAGCCTGGGTAGCTTAATCGGTTAAGCATCTGACTTCAGCTCAGGTCATGATCTCATGGTTTGTGAGCTCGAGCCCCGCGTTGGGCTCTGTGCTGACAGCTCAGAGCCTGGAGCCTGCTTGGGATTCTGTGTCTCGGTCTCTCTCTGCCCCTCCCCTGTGCGCTCTCTCTCTCTTTTTCAAAAATTAATGACCATTAAATCAATCAATCAATCAATCAATCAGGGTATGCTCAACTTTGATGATGTATCTTCTTTTTATTATCTAGTCCAGATACCAACGGGTCTCAGGTAGGTTACTTAGCACGAGTGGCTTCTGTGTCCTTATCTATTAAATTAGAGAGTTTCCTTATCTGTAAAATAAGGAGGTTGGACTGAATCTCTAAAACCGACGATTCTATCACTTAGGAAGCAGGTTCTATCCGACTCGCTTCATCCAGCATGGAGCTTGGATGAGGTCTGTCACTGGCACTTTCTACCAGAGACCCACCCTTCTCTGCCCTCGGGTTATACTCTCTTATACTCTCGCGGCAGGACCGAAAGGGCCACCAGGCCAAGCTGGGCCTTCTTGTTTGGTTAATCTCTTCACATCTATTTGCAACAAACTCAACAGCAAACAAAGGCCTGGGCTTCAGGCCGCCTAGGCCAGCGGCTCCAAATTGGGAACCTGCCTATTTTGTTTGCTCTGGGGCATAAAGAGGGCGCAAACAGCAGCTTTTGTAAGTCAACTTGGTTATATTATTCACTCAATTATGGCTGTGAAAAGATTTGCCGGGGGATGTGGTTCAACTTTGATGGCAACTAACCACATTTTCTGTATTTTATCAGATCCTCCCCCCCTCCACCACCCGGGGATAGTGGGGACTGAGTAATGTGAACGCCTTCTATCTAAGCAGAGTATTTTCTTAAAAGAAAAAACAAAACAAAACACAGGCTCCTTGGGAGTAACACAATTCCATTTTCTGATCCGTATCAGAGGGCCAGACGCTGCTTCTGACTGTAAATTGTTTATCAGGTAAGGTGAGGCGGGCCAAGCCCTTTAGGAAAGCAAGAGAATTAAAAGAATTTACCTTCAGATGGTTAATAAGGGAGAGAGTGCATGAGAAGAGCAGTGTAACTCTATGGAAAATTATTTTGCAAGGCGTCTAAAGCAGATAAAAACAGGACTCGTGGGTTAATTATGTAATTAAACTGCAGTCAACAACGGGAAGGGTCTTCTGTCTTTCAAAATCCAAACTAGTTATTCGAGCTTTCACTGGGTACAGTTTAGAGATTCTATTTGGGGAAGGCACCCAATTTTTCTTGTCTGGGTTACAGCTTTAAAAAAAAAAAAAAGTGCTGCTTTGCAAATCTAGCTTCTAGTCTTGAGGATAAAACAATTACAAACCCTCCTCCTTCCTCAAATACCTTTTGCTTCATTTCTTCAGAGTTAGAAGAATAAATAGAAGGTTTTTTTTTTTTTTGGCAGAAAGCCAAAGTAATATCCCAGCAAGAGATCGAACTTCTTTACGGAGACACATACTGTTTCATGTTTGATTTTGATTTTCAAAAGCAGAATAATTTTCACATCATTATATAAAAGGCTTCCACTATTTAAAATGTCGTTTCTAAATTAACTTTAGACCCCCCCCCAAGCAGGATGCATCTGACCAGACCGAATCCAGCCACTCAACAGGGTGAACGAAGTTGGGAGGACAGGAACTTAGTGAAAAGGACAGTAAAAAGTCTCAGCCCAGAACAAGAAGTTAAGGTCGGTCGCTTCTGGAAGCTTGGCTTTGTTTTTGCATGGGGCATGCTGCTAGTGGCTTACCCCCGCCTGCCCAAATGCAGAAGGAAAGGGGCTGGTCTGTGCAGTGGCTGGTGTATGGGAGTCGAGAGAATTTGTTGGACCACGAGACCTATGGTGACATTCGATGCGGGTGTCTGGTGGCGAGACAGCTGAAAAATTTGATGGCTGGTTGTCTCAAAATTTTAACAGCTGGGGCGCCTGGGTGGCGCAGTCAGTTAGGCGTCCGACTTCAGCCAGGTCACGATCTTGCGGTCCGTGAGTTTGAGCCCCGCGTCGGGCTCTGGGCGGATGGCTCAGAGCCTGGAGCCTATTTCTGATTCTGTGTCTCCCTCTCTCTCTGCCCCTCCCCCGTTCATGCTCTGTCTCTCTCTGTCCCAAAAAAATAAATAAACGTTAAAAAAAAAAAAAATTTTAACAGCTAGGCAGATGCTGATGGAATAATAAAATGGTTCCTGTCTCTAAAACTCCTTTATTTCACCTGGAACACCGACCAGGTGCTTCTTAATCAAGTAACCTGAGTACCTCTGGATCAAGTTTACAAACTTGCTGAGAATCACTAGGGGCACGCTTACCTGTTCTGACCAAAACAAGTGAGACATTTTTGCTGATGAGCAACCCAAACACCTTGCCGGGCCTGACCACGGGCAGCAGGTGTGGCTCACATCACCAGGGGCGCCTGGGCCAACACATTCCACTGTATCTTAGGAAACGCAGTTAGTAAGTTTGCGCAGAGGACTCAGTTTGGATGCGCACACAAGCAGAGTTTGTAAGCAGGATGTGATGTGTGTGTGTGTGTGTGTGTGTGTGTGTGTAAGGGTAGGCAGCAACAACACCTGACTAATAAAAGACATTATGCCCTGATTAACTTTCCATCATCCCTGCTGGATAAAAACCAAAAACGAACAACAAAAAAAAATTTTTTTTAAACCCAAATTTTACCCCAAACAGAATAATCTGCGAAAGACGGGTCAAGGTGGAAAATGTCTTCTCAGGTAAAGCGTTTCTAACACAAGCATATTGCAAATACATTTGGAATGCATCCAGGCTGGGGGTCCAGGCTGGCTCAGTAGGTAGAGAGTACAACTCTTGATCTCGGGGTTGTGAGTTCGAACCCCAAGTTGGGTGTAGAGATTACTGAAAATAAATAAATATACGAAAATCTTTTAAAAAACGCAGGCACGACACTACCTCGCACACCCTCAACCCCAGTGCTCAGCTGATGTCAGAAGCTCTGTTTCCCAAGCTCGCTGTTTGCAAAATCCCTGTCCACATGGCACCAGCCTTCGGAGCCTGGTTCCTTCGAACCCTCCACCAGCTCTTTTCAATCCTGTAAGACCTGATCCAACTTTCCCATCTGGCAATCAGATCTAACTGGCTGGCCACTCTCCTTGTAGCAGCCCCTGACCCTCCAGCCAGTTTTGGGTTTCCTCGTGGGGGTTTTGATTCATGCCATTACCAAACCTGGAGTCCCTTCCCCAACCTTTCTTCCTCAGGAAATCATACCCACCCCTTAATGAAAATCCAGCTTCCACACCTTGTTCCCTGTCGTGTGGAACTGTCACGCCGTTTGCTTTATGTGACCGTTTGCTTTTCAGTCTTTACCCTACGACCAGGCCAGACACTTCTGGCAGGCAAGGAACGTTGAATTCACATCTCACTTACTCTTTGTATCTACCTTGCTTCAGCTGGGACTTAGCGCTGTGCTGATTCTTAAAAAACACCTCAATTTAGCTTTAAAAGGCTCCTGACAAATGGGATGTATTTCCTGGACACTTCTCAAGAGAGGAGTGGGTGTCTTAAGAAAAGCACAAGCGTGTGAGATCTCAAACTGCTTATCTGCAGTCTGCCTCCCTTCCTCTTGACGGTTAGTGAGAAAGGAGTCCAAAAAGTCAGAGTCCTGGAGCCAGAAACATCTGACTTCTCATTCACCATCCAGTCGCTGTGTGACTCTGGGCACGTGACTTCACCTCTCTGAGCCTCGGTTTCCTTTCCAAAGCCAGGCACCCTAGTTCATAAGATGGTTAAGAAAGAAATGAAACCCAAAAAGTAAAATAAAAAATATATTAAAAAAAATTTTTTTTGGGGGGGGGGGAGAGAGTTAGTTATTTTGGAAACGTTAGCTTCCCACTCTGACCCATCCGTCCCAACAAACTACCGATGGAAACATACAAAGTCCAGCCCCCCAAAACGTCGAAATGGCCGGTGTCCCCTCCCCCTTCGCAGAACCCTCCCTCCCCGAGCTGAGCCTGCAGCGCGCTGCTGGGCCTGGCTCACTGTGCTTGTGGCTCCCCAAGGTGCCAAGGCACTCAGGCAAGATGAACCTAACATCTGTATTCTATTTGCTAATGAGCAATCATCATTTGTACCTTTCTCCAGCCTGGGATTCAGCTGCTTGGAATACTAATGCCATTAGGAACTGGAGTCTTTTTTGAAAAACACACATTCATTTAGCGAATCCCTGTCTAACGCGTTGGCACTTGTATGGTTCCTGGGATTCCTTGGCTGGTTACGACGCTCTGGACCCCCTCCACCTCACCCCTCCATGCCTGAATATTCAGGTGCTTGAGTGGGGACGGGAAACCAGACCTGCCTTGCCTCTTCCACTAACTCGGTGTGTACCATTAGGCAAGCTGATTGTCCTTTTTTTTAAAAAAAGAAAGAAAGTTCATTTTTAATTACGTGACTAATTCAATACAGTTGCTTATTTAAAAAAAAATGAGGCCATTATCAAGACAGGCTGCCCAACCCTACTGCCCTGCCCCTTCTCAGAAGGTAACCTTTCCTACAAGACTGGTATCTATCTGCCCAGAGCTGCTTCTCTTCAGACAAGCAGACAAGAACCTAGATCTTTCAAAACCATTTATGGGTGTTGTTGTCTTACATAAATGGAGACAAAGGTATACACTGTTTCACAACTTGTTTTTTTCATCCAGCATTAAGGCTTCCTCTCCGTTCATCAGGGGTACAGATGGGTGAGGGCTCATCCTTGGACATTTATTTACATTGTTTTCAATGTGGGGCTTTTACCAGAAAAGCTGGGCATGTGGGACTGCTCATGCAGGGAATACATCTCAGAGAAACTGTCTGGGCCCTGCTTTTCTTGTCTGCAGAACGAGAAGGTCTAAACGGTCCACTGCGACTACTTCTGATCGACACTGTGTGTCATCAGAAGGCTTTGTCTCCACACACAGACTCTATTCCCAATCCACTCCCAGTGAAGACCCTGCCTATGCTTCCAAGGTCTTCCAGAATCTGAGCTCACATATCCCTACTCTCTGCTTTTGTCTAAGCCATCCACTTATTCCCGGAGTCTTTGGAAGCTCCTTTCTCCTCCTCAGAAATTCCTGCCTCCCCTTAATACTTGACAGGCATCACTGGAGATGCTCAGAGCCCGTAACTTGCGCGTGTGTGAGCGTTTGTGTGAACAGCAGCCCCGCGAGGCAAAGAACTTGTCGGCTGCTCATCGCTATATCCCAGGAGCCGAGGGCAGTGCAGCTCGCACACATAGCGGGCTTTCCTCAAATACCTGTTGGATGGGTGACTGACAGCCTGGCCATGAACTAGGTGTGTCGCCCGGGTAAGTTGACTTAACCGCTCTGTGCCTCAGTTTCCTCCACTGGAAAATGCAATAGCACCCTCCCTTAGGGGGCTGCTGTGCAGATCAAACAAGCTGACCCGTGCAAAGCCCTTAGAACAATGCCTGGTACAGAGAAAGGGGCAATTAACATGAGCTGCTATTACAGTTGTGCTTAACACTTGTGAAAGTTCGATATCCCATTTAATCAATGGGGTGGTATACTCAGGGGTGCCCAGAACGTGCTGGGGTGCAGTGCTGAGATATCACTGAGACGATATGTCAGAAACTGTAAGGGGCGCCTGGGTGGCTCAGTCGGCTGAGTGTCCGACTTCGGCTCAGGTCACGTTCGTGAGTTCGAGCCCCATGGCGGGCTCTGTGCCGACAGCTCGGAGCCTGGAGGCCGCTTCGGATTCTGTGTCTTCCCCCCTCTCTCTCTGCCCCTCCCCTGCTCTCTCTCTGTCTCAAAAATAAATAAAACATGAAAAAAAAAAAAAAAAGAAACCGTAAGCAGTCTGAGGCAGGGGCCTCTCCATTCTAATAATCTAATAATCTGCTTGCACTGTCCTATCCCCATTATTATAATAACGTTGAATTCCATATCGATAACAACTTCTGAGCGAACTTTTGTTTGCTCTGGCCTGTTACCTTGCTTCGTGCAAGTAACGCTTTCTCACTGAGGTTCAAAGTCTCTTCCTCCTTTCTCATCACCCCAGTTTTCTTTTTGGCACACCACCGATCCCAAAGGTCTCACAAGAGGAGCCAGGTTCCTCTGGGTACATTTGAGGCCTCCCTTGGTTCCAATTCAGATCCCGGGAAGTGGCAGAGAGGTTTGGGACACAGGCTCTGGGGCCAGCTCTGCACCGAGCCACTCGATGATCTTAGTCAAGATATTCACCCCCTCCCGGCGTCAGCTTCGATATGCATAAATGGCCACGTAAGGATTCAGCCAGCTGATGTGTAGAAAGCAAGCAGGAGAGAACCAGGCAATCGCTAAGTGCTGTATCGTCATCATCAGACCAGAATGATGCAACCAAAGCCCCCACCCTCAAGGACCTGCAATTCAAGCTCTGTTTTCAGGTGGGGGGATGGATTCCTCTGGGCTGTGTACGCACACAACCCTTGCCACCCCACCTACCCCACGCTTGGATGGATCACGAATGCGTCCTCGTGGGCTGGACGACTGGGAGGGATGCAGTCGTGGCTGAGGCAAAGATGACCGATCTGGACCCAATGGACTCCTGACCTTGGCCTTCTAGGAACCCTCTGGAGCTAACGTGCTGGGGCAACTGAACAGCAGAGGAATTTCCGTGAGCCGTGTCGGAGCACATACTCGGAGAGGCAGGACCTGGCCCCCTGGAGGCTCCACCACAAGAAGAGAGCCCCGAAGAACCAGCAGAAAGCAAAGGTTAGCTTCAGTGTCGAGGGGTCCACTGGAAGAACCGTTCACTCAAGATCTAACGAGACAGAACAATGACCGAAAAACGACCAAGGGGAGGCAACCCCGAGGGCAAGGAGAAACACGGAAATTAATTATGGACTCTGCTGAGGTGTTTAGACCCTGAAGCTTATGGAGTTGGGTCAGTGGCTCAAAGTGAGTTCAGGGAGGCATTAAAAACATAATCTGTTTTTGCACCAACGAGCAGCACGTGCAGCAAAAGGTACAAAACTCTCAAGTGAAGGTAGAAGCTTGTATATGTAATACAAGCCTTAGGATGGTTGCCAGGGCCGCTCAGAATTATCACTGAGAAAAAAACTGAGCGTGCATTTTACTATTTGACGCTAAATACAGGGCTCACAATGATCATTTTGTTGTAACCGTGGTTCTAATTCTAGCGAAGTGTCTTACGCCAGCCTTTCTTCCTTTCTCCGGGATGGTGTTCTATCGCTATGACAACCGCTAACATTTTGCACGCCACAGAGCACTATATCATGTATCACCATGGCAGGAAAGGAAATCCCATACTGTACTTAAAAGCCACCTTCTTTTCTCTCGCTTTCTCTTTTAGAGTGTGTTATCACTGTCCATGCATTATTCACCACACCATATTATATACAACCTTTGGTTACAGTCAGGTTCGTGATATATGTAGCAAAAGCCAGGAAGCCTTGCAAATCCCTTAACGTTCTGTAACAAATAAATGATAGCTGAATTGTATTATTCCGGCTTTTCTTCACTGTAGTTATAAAGAACTTGCTTTAGCAACTTCCTCATTGGACCCAGAGCCTTTGTCAGACATTTACAAACGTTTGTCTCAGACAGCAAGATCTCTTTTAGCCTACGTTGTTGGGAAATACGGCATTCCCTTTAAGACAATATTCCAGTACACAAAGCACTGCCTCTTGAAATATTTCTCTTCTTTTCATCTTAGGTATTTAACAACATTTAAAAACTGTATCATATACTGCCCTGTCTTACAATCTTTGCTTTAGGACTTGGGCGTCACCATGGAAACCCATCACTGGGCACTGCTGTAACACATGATGGTTTCCAGAGCTAATGTCACTTATGGAATGGCTGGTGGGGGACAGGGGGTGGGGGTGGGGAGCTCCGGCTAGTCAAAGGTGAGCATCCACAGGGCCACTTTAACATTCAGCATTATAGGAAGATCATGCACCAGTCCATACACTTGCAAGGTCTTTGGACTCTCATAGAAAGACATAACCAATACCTAAGATTTAGAAAATGTATGATTCATTCTATCGACAGCTAGAGGTCTGTGGGTACGGACCTCTGTGGGTGGACATTAGAATTTGGTAAGGTTTGCCTCGAAGCAAGATGTGGGCCTGCAAGAAGCGACACCTGCTTCTGTAGGTTGTGGCCTCATTTACAAAGTGACTCAAAAAGGCAGGCTTGGCCTAGCAGCTCGGGGGAGGGGGTACGGATATTCAACTAAGTATAGGCCTATACCCACTGGTCATTATGAAATCCCAGTTAAGCCGAGGCTGCCCCTCCTCCACCCCCCCCAAAACTCACTTAGGAAGGCAATGCCCCCAGTTGTCTGAGATGACCTCAAAGAAACAATTAATTGTTCTTGAGTCAAAGTAAGTATCCCTTCCTTCCTTTTTTTTTTTTTTGCTTTTTTAGAAAATGTAGGCAACTGTTTATTTTTATAACTTGTTATTTGGGGGCAAAAGTTCTGAAGAAAATATTTGAACAATGGAATGTGCCCTTAGTGTTACTGCAGGATAAGAAAAACATTTGGGCTCAAATATTTAAAAATGTGGACCAGAGAGCAGGATTTTGGTCTGTTATTTCCAGTAATCTGAGTGACTGTAATGGTTCTGACCCAGGTCCACATTCTGAATTGAGCCTTTGGCCACTGTGGACTAGATTTCTCTATGGAGAGAGAGAAAAATGGAGAATGGCAGTCAGAAAGGAAGCTGGTGAGGCTGTCCTGATGTACGGCCTCCAGTGGGGAAAGCACTGGGTGGGAGTGGGATACAGACCGTTGACCGTGGTGCCCTGGCCAGCCCCCCATCCCCTGCCTTCTGTCCATGGTGCTCACAGCACAGTCCTAAAGATGAGGGGTGGGAGGTCTTGGGAGGTGTCCAGACACAGGTAGCTGATGGCTCCCCAGCAGTGTGTTGGGCTTGTCTGTCCACCTTTGTGAATTCCTTCAGGGTGGGGAAGATTTAGAAAAAGCCTGAGGACTGAATTGTGCTGCCGGGTGGCCTTCAGAAGTCTCAGATTGCTCAGACTTTCTCTCTCAAAGCTGCCAAAGGCACTTGTTAGGTCCCTTCAAGGAGCACCTGATAGGGATCTGTGCCAATTCTCCCACTGGACTGTCAAGGGCGGGGAGGAGGGGGGCACTCGTGGGTGCTGGTGAAGAGAAGTATCCAAAGATCCCTGTTGTTTCTAAGGTCCTGAAAGGCAGAGGGGAAGGGTGTCCTTCTTTCCCTTGGACAACCTGAGGGAGTATCTTTAACCCGAGGCAGATTCAGAATAAAGCACAAAAATGCTTAAGAAAATTAGATCTGTAGAATTATTATTTTTTTTTGAAATAAATCAATGCAGGTCTGGTATGTTAAATATTTGTTATAATTAAGAGAATCAGCCTATAAGAGCAAACCATGAAACATCAACTAAAATGTGGAATTATATAACCAATTTGCATTTTAAGTCGAAATCTCACTAAGGTCATATACAGTCTAAGAAAAGTTAAGAGACCATAAGGTGTAACGTACTTTAAGCTTAATTAGATTTATAAGAATTGCTTAAGTGTTCTGGGAGGCTTGTTTGTTGAGTCAGGCAATTGAGTCCTTATAAATTTAATATGTTCGATTTCCTTTACAAATGTAGTTTAAAATGTTTAAAGGAGTTTAATTAACTAAGTTTGTAAATGAGACCTAACATTAATAAGAGGCCCCCTTAAAAGTGATTGTTAAGAATTGTTAGGCTTAAAACGTAAGAGAACAACTGAGAACAAACTGAGGGTTGATGGGGACGGGGGGGGGGGGGGAGGTGGGTGAGGGGTACTGAGGAGGGCACCTCTTGGGATGAGCACTGGGTGTTGTATGGAAACCAATTTGACAATAAATTTCATATTAAAAAAAAAAGAATTGCTAGGTTTATAAATAAAATAATGAGATAGCTGAATAGCTCTTAAAAGCCTGGAAAGGTAAGGTTTCAGATTTTGTATCTTTAATACAGAATTTAAAAAGTAAACAGAATCACCTTTCCTGCTCAAAATGCTTTGACACCCATCCTGATACAGGACATTATCTTTTTTAGTTATTCAGTCTTCAATAAGAATTTATTGATACTCTTATTACATGTCAGGTATTGTGCTAGGCACAACTGGGTACATCCGGGCTCTTACAATGATCTGGTTGAGAAGTTAAAAATGTTTGCCAATAAGAAAACAAGTGACAACTGACAAGTGATATTGGAATTTACAGGAAAATATCACAAAAAGACGTCATAACAGAAATACTATTTGAACTAGATCGTTTGGAATTTGCTTTTTTAAAAGATACTTATTTTTGAGAGAGAGAGACAGAGAGAGAGAGACTGAGAGAGAGAAGGGGGGTGGAGGGGTGGAGAGGTAGAGAGAGAGAGACAGAGAGGACAGGCTCTGCACTGACAGCAGAGAGTCCCATGCGGGGCTCAAACTCATGAACTATGAGATCATGACCTGAGCCAAGTTAGATACTTAACCAATGGAGCCACCCAGGCGCCCCTGGAATTTGTTCTTCAAGCTTTCTGAGACTCCCCTCCTGAAATCACCTGCTGCTCTGATTTGCCCTATACATAGATCCGTGCTTCTCTTATCCTGTGAATTGGAAAGTCAGACTTTAAAAGTCTGTTAGAATTATGTGTAAAGTGGGGGATAATCAGATATGAGTGAAAGCCCACAGCACACTCTCTTTCTGTCTCGTTTTTAAAAATAAGCTCTATGCCCAATATGGGGCTTGAACTCATGACTCTGAGATCAAGAGTTGCATGCTTTACTGATTGAGCCAGCCAGGTGCCCCCACAGGGCCCTCTTAAAAAGGGTTTATTCTACAAATGGGTGGTATCTTTGCTCAGAATTCTGTTTCCTTTGTGACCTGGGTTCTCCAGTCCCCACCCCACTTACAGGTGGGGTTAGCAGATAACTGACCTCTGGACAAGTATCCTACTACCAGAAATAGGTTTAGGACTGACCAATTTAGATGCAAAATGAAAGGAGCTTTACTTCTAAAAGAAGTCCAAAAGGCAAGGATGCCATTCTCGTGAGAAGATAGTAAATTCCCAAAAATGAGGAGGGAAGAAAGGGAAAGCAGTCTCTGACCATCAACCCACCGGGGAGACTTTTACTTACTTGCTAGAACAGAATGGTCGCCAGGGAAATTTTAAATTATTCTTCCTTAAGTGTTAGGGGTTGAATTGTGTCCACTCCCTGCCCCCGAACTGAAGTCCTTACACTGTACCTCATAACTTTAGTTGGAATTAGGATTGTTGCAGATATAATTAGGTGAGTTCACACTAGAGCAGGTGGGCCCCCCATCCAATATGATTGGCATTATTAAAAAGGGGAATCTGGGGCGCCTGGGTGGCTCAGTCGGTTGGGCGTCCGACTTCGGCTCAGGTCATGATCTCGCGGTCTGTGAGTTCGAGCCCCGCGTCGGGCTCTGTGCTGACAGCTCAGAGCCTGGAGCCTGTTTCAGATTCTGTGTCTCCCTCTCTCTCTGACCTTCCCCCGTTCATGCTCTGTCTGTCTCTGTCTCAAAAATGAATAAATGTTAAAAAAAAAAAATTTTTTTTTTAAATTAAAAAAAAATAAAAAGGGGAATCTGTGACAGACACAGACAGAAGCACAGGGGGAATGCCATGTGAAGAACACAAACCAAGGAACCACCAAAGTTAGGAGACAGACCTGGGGCAGATCCTTCCCTAGATGGAGCCTCTGTGGAGAGTATGGGCCTGTCAGTACCTCAATCTCGGGCTTCTAGCCTCCAGAACTGTGCATGAATACGTTTCTGTTGAGAAAGCTACCTAGTTTGTGGTACTTTGTGAGGGCAGACCTAGGAAACGAATACACTCAGTAAACAGAGCCAGGAGAAAAAGCAACTCTGGGAATATCCCATTCAGTTCTACCACAGACCAACTCACATTGAATTTCGAACGTCTTTTATTAACCTTGAATCAGACTCCAAGCAAAACCAGAATGATCTCAGTCAGCATGCTGCTACCCTTCGTTACCCAGGAATGAGGAGCTTTAAGCTGTTTTGGGGTCTGGCTGCCTCCCATTTGTCCAAACCATGATTTTTTTTTTTGTCTCAAAAATTAGAGCGAATACGGCCAGGATATTGACAAAAACTGCACTGTGGTGTTTGCCGTGGACCTTCTTCCTCACAGCCTAGAATAAGCTCTTTTCTCTCAATACTTCACCAATTAGTCTCCCTTCATGGTACCCCACTCCACCTAGATAAAATCTATTCGATTTCTTTCCATTCCGTCATGTTTCTCTTCCTAGGGATGTAATATAACTAGTCGGTGAACTAATGAAATGTTTGTAGGATGCCAGTCATGTAGTTTTTCAAAGATTCCAGAGCAGCGGTCTTCTGAGCTTTTAGGAGGTGGCCATGGCAGACCAATCACTAAGGTGACCCCACCAGTGGGTCATGCTCTCTTATATATAATCTCCCTCCCTTTCAGTGAAGACGGAATCTGTTACTTGCTTCTAATAATGAAATATGGCAAAGGTGATGGGTAGTCAGCCACTCCCGGGGTTACAGGCTTCCCCAGCCATCTGAAAGGAGAGTGTCCCTATGAAACTTTTTGTAAGTGCAGAGGCAATCATCCTTAATTTATACGAAAAAAAATTCTGAGCATTCCCAGACAGAAACAAAAACAATCATCTTTTGAGGTTATACCTTTTAGGTTACAGCTCAGGACACATCTTGCTAACGGATGCACAAAATAAATGGGGATACAGCACAGGTGCTCACACAGGTCAGAGCTCCGGAGGCTTGATGTGGAGACGCTGCATGTGGTTCGTGGGGAAGGCTCTGGGTGGCGCCACTCTCGCTGCCGGGGTGCTCACTGCCCCTAACAAACGCTGAGCACTATTTTCCCCGTGTGTGTGTGTGTGTGTGTGTGTGTGTGTGTGTGTGTGTGTGTGTGTAAAAGTGGAAATCCTCTTGGGATCTTTCGGTTAGAGAACACAGGTACTAATGTAGGTTATTTGTAAAAGCAAAGAGACATAACGCGGACTTGCGAGACGTGGGGGGGGTACCTGTGCCTTACATCACGTAAGACGGTGTTCCTAATGGACTGGAAATGAGGCCTTGAAGAAATCAGCTGCGTGACTGAGGGGACCATGTGGCTGGGACTTTGGGAGCCTACCCAGCTGCGAGTGGACCCCATCTGAGACTTGGCGAGACAACAGGGACCTCCATCCTTCCACCCGCAAGGACCGAACTCTGGCAACAGCCCTACAAGCTTGAAAGAGGACCCCAAGCTCCAGAAAGAACGGACACCTGCCGACACCTGTTTGTTACCTGGTGAGACCCTGGGCAGGGGACCCACCAAGGCTGTGCCCTGACTCCTGACCCAGGGTGACTGTGTGGTTTTAAGCCACCATTCATGGTAATTTGTTACGCAACAGCGAACACAGATACAGTGAAGATGTCCTTTGAGGGTCTGACGGAAAAGAAGGAATCTCTAATTAGAAATGCTCAGCAAGGCACATGTTTTGCATATAATTTCTGGGATTTGCCTAGACCCTTAAAACTCATCAAAGAACCCTCAAGGTGTTCTTGGACACCACATTATAAACCTTTCTTTTTGTCTAGTCAATAAAATCTCCTGCAAAACTTGCTAATGTGTGGGGAACTGACAGGTCTCCTGCTAACCCATTTCTACAGTTTAAAATGTGACTTTGGATAACTTCCGTTTCATTCTTCATCTGTAAGGCAGACCGTCATTTTAATATTATATCATCTGTAACTTGTTTAGAGACAGAAAAACACAGATTTGAAGAAGATGCAATTTCTTATTTTATTAGGAGAAAGTCTTCAACCCTGCCTCTTCTAGCTTATTACAGGAGCCGAAGAAATAAGTAAATAAGTTTTTTGTTTTTTTTTTTTTAAAAGGCATGGCTTGTAGGATCCTGGAAGTGTTTTAAGAAGACACGTTAGGAAGACAGGCTCAGTTCATTTCCCCACACAAGAGAATGTATGCAGAACTAATATAATAATATTATATTAAGAAATATGTAATGTATTAATATTATAGAAATATAAAATTATATAAAATATATAATAAAATATAAATAAATATATAATTAAAACATATAATTTATATAGAATTTATATACAAATTATAAAATACATAAATATATAAATATATAAATACATAATAAAAATATATTATATAAAATATATATATTATATTACAGAAATATAAAAGAAATATACTTTCTAACCCAAACACCGTTTGGGGTGGTATACTGGAAAGAAAAACAAACTGAAATTTCAAAGCCTGGACTGAAGTCCTGTTCTAGTACTTGCGAGCTGCGTGCCTGGGAAGAGGTTACTGAAGTTCTCTGAGCCTGGGTTTTCCCAACCATAAAACGGGTTGTTCTGAGGACTGGAACACTGGTCACGGAAAAACCTTGCCAAGTGCTAGGCTTCTAATAAGCAACAAAACCCACCACCACAGGCCCAGTGAAGGGAATTGGTTCAACCGCCCCAAGAGGGGCAGGGGGGCCGGACCTGTGAAGGATGTTTATGAAGACGGCCACTCTCCTGCACTCGGGTCTATGGGAAGAGAGAGAGTGGTTGCCTCGGGGACAAAAATAGGTAAGGGGGAACTTCCCCGGTGACAATGCTGATCTCATGAATCCTGAGCAAAGGCAAAGACGATTCAGACTTAGTGACCGACTTTGCCAGACAAAAGAAATAGGGAAACAAACATAACCCGTAACCAAGCAAACAAAAACCCCTGTAACACAAGGGTGTTTATGAATTCCTTGCGACCCTCAGCTCTGAGCATGTGATTATAGTAGGTGAGCGGGCAGAACATCCTTCTATCCTGGGGGCTGTGGGATCACGTAAGTGGGAGAAGAAACGGCCGCTGAGAACCGGGATCAGTCCTTGTCCAGGTACAAACTGTTAGGACAACCCTGGCTGCAGAAGGAAGATATATTCTGGGAACAAATGTGCCGTGTTTTGGCAGGAACCACATGCTATTGACCCCTCACTAGCAGGAAATAAACTTCCAAGGGCTTTTCTTTAGTGGGCTTGTGTTTTCCTCAGCTGGTCCTCTGCAGGTCTTGGGACAAGGGACCATGAGCAGGGCTGGGTACAGGCCTTTGTGTATCCGGCTCTTTGTGGGCTATCCCTCTGTGTGACACTCAGGACAGATGAAAGGGGGTAAGAATGACATTCAGAAGAGCAAACAATGATGGCAGCACAGCCACCAGCTGAGCAGAAGGGTGTCAAGGGGCATGGAACCAGCCCTCCTGCTGTAGATGGGAGATTATGAGCTCAGGATGGCTAAGACCCTTGGCTTTGTGACCTAGAGTCTAACCAAAGTGGCTACTGGCTTCATCCGCCTCTGCAAGACAGTGTACTGAGCAGTCGCCTCTAGAAAAAGGTGAGACAGCTGATGCCAGGAA
This sequence comes from Puma concolor, assembly GCF_028749965.1. Lineage (NCBI taxonomy): Eukaryota > Metazoa > Chordata > Mammalia > Carnivora > Felidae > Puma > Puma concolor. Next base: position 15,673,201 of record NC_141672.1, on the reverse strand, counting down.
TTCACGAGCCCTAAACATTAGGGTCATGGAATCCAATGCTTTTCCAGCATGGTGTCTCTGCTATCCCGGGAAACCAAGGAAAAAGGTATATCCCACAATGTTATCACATGGTTCGCTAATATGTCTGTGCCCCCCTCTGTCTTCCCCAGGACACCGTGGACTCCTCCAGGCAGGGATGCTCCCCCTTCCCTCTGGGAAGGCAGCTATGCTCATCACTATACCATCAACGCTCTCCTCCTTCCATTCTGTACCCCAGGCATCCGACATGATGCCAGGCACAGAGCACTCACAGGATGTCTGCTGAGTGGCTGATCCCTTAACCTGCTCTGTGTCTTTCCTCACAGTCTCACACCTGCTGACACCTTCTGTGATGAAGGCCAGGCTGTCTGAGACTGAATTCCAGCTCTGGCATCACGAGCTGCGAGACCCTGGGCAAGTCAACGCACCTCTGTGGGGATCATTTTCCCCCAATGTGGTTAACAGTCTACCAGGTATCTACCTTCCTGGGTGTTTGGAACTACTCATAAGGGGCTTACAACGAGGCCCGGCACAGAGTAAGCATTACGTTACGTGTTAGTCACAGCTACTGTTATTTTGATGGACTACTGTTTTTTTAATTTATTGGATGTACTGTTTTTCATCCATTTCCCTCACAAGGCTCTACAAGGCAAAGCATCTGTATCTGTTTTTTCATTGATAAATCCCCACCTATTCAAGGCACGTGGTGCCCCCCCCCAAATATTTATTTAACAGATGAACTTAAGTTCTTAGATTGTAGCGACCATGCCCTTCTCTATGTTAAATTGTATGTACATCCGCACGACGTTCTGCATTGTTCTACATTGTTTCCCAATGTAGATCAGAGTTCTCTCCTTTTTGTTGGAAATAATAGCTTCCATTTATAAAGTACTTTCACATCTATTTTCTCCTTTGAGCCTCACAACAACCTTGTAATAAATCCCCACGATGTCTACTGGAGTAGCACATACCCAGGAGCTCTGCAAACAACCTCAGGACTTGAGGTTGATAATGATGATGATAATGTCCCACACCATCTCACCTGCGCAAGGCCATTTATTACTTGATGAGGAGAAGCAAGCCTGCCTCATATTCCTGCACTGATTCACCTTGGGTAGTTAAGGCGTTGCTGTTGTTATTCTACTGAAAACAAAAAAAAAGTCACTTATTTTTATTTTCGGTCTCCCAAACTGCGATTTTAAACTCTTTTTCTTTCCAATTAGAAACACAGTACGTGTTTGGTGTAGAAAACGTGATAAAAAGCAAGAAGAGTGTAGGGAAGAAAATCAAAATTATCCACAACCCCATTTGGTATTATTAGCGCTTGCTTTTTAGGAAGCACTGACAGCCCAGTCCGACTACTGCGCGGGAGGAGACTTTAGCACGACTTCTTGGCCGCACTGACCACACGGAATTCTGGCCCGAGGCGAGGAGGGCACTGGAGGGGGCTGAGGAGCCAGGGGCTCGTGAGGGAGGGCAGCTGAGGCGGAAGAAGGGTGCAGTGGGTCCAGGACTAAGTTGTCAGTAAGAGGCAAAGCGAGGATTTGATCCGCCTGGCAGAGTGGAAAGGGTGCCCTCCGAGGTCCTGCTGACCAGAGTTTTGTTACAGCAGGACGTGGGCACCAGCCCCTGAGGACTAGCGGCTGTTCGTGAGGTTCCAGCCACAGGGCGGGGGAGCCAGGGTCCCAGGAGGCTCACATCCAGAGACAGAGGAGGTCAAGGAATAGCATGGCTGCCCCATGTGATGCTCTTTTCTGGATCTTTCTCGTGCCCACTGAGCTGGGGGCATGGAGCGGACGTGCCTATCCCGCAGTCCTTCCAAGCCACGTGGATGGCAGTACAGGGGTGGGGGGGTGGGGGGAACCGACTTCTAGGTCGGCTCCGATAGACTGGCAGCAACTTACGGCTACTGAGCTTACATTTGAAAGAGCTGGCGCGGGCCAGGATGGAGCAGGTGCCCGCAGCTGCTCAAGTGTGAAGTGTGGACCTGACTCCCCAGAACCCTACCTGCCCTTAGGTTGTGATGTTTCCTCGCTGTATCTGGGCCTGGTCGGCAACAGCCACAGCAGCCGTTAACAGTCACTACTTGACGCTGGGTACTTTTCCGTACCCAGGTCTGTCTTAGGATTCTGATGGGCTAGAGACAGGGGCAGAAACCCGAAGGTTCCCGGAAGCCAGAATCCGAAGGTCGGTTCTTTGAAAATGCTCATCTGTGGGATGATACAGGTGTCTGAAACTCACATTCTTCGAGCACAGACTGGTCACAGATCACATATGCACGCTTCATCCTGCACATAGTATTCCTGACAACCAATAGAGCCCATGTGCTTTAATCAATAAAATTACTGCTGTGCCTATTACGGGAGACTGTGAACTGTTGCGATCCTCTATCCTCGTTCCAATCGATATAAACCAGGACAAGAAAAAACAGGACCCTTAATTATATAACCGGGAAGCATTATATAACAAAGGTCCCTGATGCAGCTTTAACTGTATCTGTGCCAGCCAGGACTGAAAGAGCACATCCTTTCCGAAGTAACACGAGCCGCCGGGAGTTGTGCAAACCATTTTTCAATATTGGTTTAACTAATCCCACTTACTCACCATTGACAAAAGTCTCTGCTCCTCTAACCTTGTTTTCCCACAGCCCTGGATGAAGCAACCTCCTTTCAGGGTGATAGTTTGTTAAAGTGACAGCGCACCGGCAGTTGCGAGAGAGGCAGGAGGAAAGAGACCGGCGTCAACGTCTCTGAGAAGCCTGTCTCCAGCACCCGGCATGGCAACGATCATTTCGTAAGGGCCACTAAAGCCACTTCTGGCCATTTCAAAATGGCAGGCCACCGATCACTTGTGACAGGATGCATTTGCACGGAGAGACTCCTGAAAGCCACACGGCACTTCTTCGTTGGAGGAAGCCAAGAAACAGTAACAACAACGACAAAAATACCACAACCCCCCCCCCCATTCCTTTCATTGTGTGCTGCTGAGCAAAATGATCTCTCTTCGTGTCTCCTTTTATGTCTTACTGATAGAAATGGCATTCCCGGGCACCCAGCATAAAGGATGCTCATGCAAGCAATGTGCCTCGCGCATGACATTCCTCGGAACCTTCAGGAGAGATACTGACTTAACGCTACCAAGATGGCATGCATCCGTTGCTGTTGCCATACTGGATCTGTCCTTGTGATGGAAAGCAGCTCTGGAAAGTGAAATCTATCCAAACAACATTAGTGGCTCTATTTCACCCTGCGGCAGGACAGGAAAGTCACAACAGGGCTAAAAGGGCTACTTGGTGGTGTCTGAGGTCATAAAATAGCTGCTGATTTAATAAATTCTATACCCTGCAATACCCAAGTGGGACAGTCAACAAATGGAGCTAGGAGCCAGACGGAATTCCCATCCACCTGAGGCTGGGGGTGGGGGTGGATTTCTTTTTCCACGACACACAGTAAAACTAAATGTCCGTGGGACTTTTTAAAAAGTCACATAAACTTATTTCTCTCACAACACTTTCTTGAAGGTCAACATGTTCCTCGTTTTTGCTTCTTTCTTTTAAAAAAATCCTTATGCTTTTTCTTCCCCAGTAAATACAGAATAGTCCTAACACGTAAGTTAAGGGACACCCGGGTGGCTCAGTCGGTTGAGCGTCTGACTTTGGCTCAGGTCATGATCTCACGGCTCGTGGTTTAGAGCCCCGCGTCGGGCTCTGTGCTGACAGCTCAGAGCCTGCAGCCTGCTTCTGATTCTGTCTCCCTCTCTCTCTCTGCCCTTCCCCCACTTACACAGTCTCTCTCTCTCCCCCAAACATAAATAAACATTACCAAAAAAAAAAAAAAAAAAAAAAAGACGTAAGTTAAAATACTGTGCCCCAAAGAAAACTTTCAGAAGCCAGAACCACAGCCTTTCAGAGTCCCCGTAAATCTTAAAGGTCTGGGTGTGCGATTTCAGATATGAATTCAAGTCCTCACTTGGCTACTAGCAGAGGGACCCTTGCACGGATCACATGATGCTTCCCAGGGCAGTTTATCATCTGTCAAGAGGCGTTGGAATAAATGAACTCTGAAGTCCTTTGCCCTAAAACCTTGTGATGTCGGTCTAGCTCCAATTTTTCTAATAGGAACCACATCCCAATCGGCTGGGCCTGGAGAGTCCCCGGAGGAACGGAGTCCCCGGAGGAACGGAGTCCCCGGAGGAACGGGATCGGAGGGAAGCTGTGTCTGCTTGTACCACCCTCCCTCGCTGTCTGTCCTTCTCCTGAGTGTAGATCCCAGAGACTTCAGCCTACAGGCCAGAAAAGTGAGGTGCCCCTCTGATGACCACATTCCCTTGCACAGACCATCTACCAGCTACGGATGTGACTTCAACGGGCCCAACTGAACTTCCCGGACACACCAAGGTCATCTGGGTAGACACAAGCCAAATTAGCCTGGGACAGGGCCGAGTACGAACTGTTAGTTCCTAGGACTGCCGAGACGAAGAACCACAAACCGGGTGGCTTAAAACAGGAAGAATTTGCTGTCTTATAGTTCTGGAGGCTAGACGTCCAAAACCAAGGTGCTGGCAGGGGCCATGCTCCTCCCTCTGAAACGTTTAGGAGAGATTCCTTCCCTCACCTCATCCGGCGGCGGTCCCCAGCCCCGGGCTTCCCTTGGCTTTGCAGCTGCATCGCTCCCATCGCCGTCTCTGTCATCTCGCGGAACTCTTCCTGGGTGTGTCTGTGTCCAAATTTCCCACTTCTAGTAACACCAGTCCCATTGGATCAGGGCCCGCTAACAGCCGCATCTTGGTTACAAGATGCAAACTGACTATGGCTGCAAAGACCCTATTTCCAAACTGAGGTCACATTCCCAGGTACCGGGGGGTGGGATAGGACTTCAACATATCCTTTTGGGGGAGAGGGCACCATTCAACCATTCAACCCACGGCACTAGGTGATCACATGTTGAAAACTAAACCGAGGTGCCCAAATGCATCAGGAGATGATCGAAGCCCGCTTTGGGTAAAGTGGAAGGAAAAATGTAAGTGGAAAGGCACTATGGTTGTACTGGTCATATGGGGAAAAGATACTTCTTTTCCATGGCTGAACAGGTGAGAGCAGGTGAGGAAAGCAGAGTTCTCTGCCCAGTCGAGTCCCATGGTCATGTTTCCCCTTAGCCCACAGTCCCCACTGCCAGCAGGTACGACCGTACCCTCAGCTGTTGAAATCCTCCCAACTCTTAAAGCTTCAGCTCAAATTTCACCAGTGAGAAGCCAAGTCGACTGCATCCAGCCTTTGACTAATGCTATTTTGTCTGTTCCTTGGTGACACTTGAACTATGGCCGTTTGGACCCTCTCTGCCTACCACTCCTTGGGAGCAGGGGTTACTTCTTACTCAATCACTGCACCCACAGTCGGTGCTTGCCAATATCTGCTAACTAAGCTAGCAAGAAGATAGAGGAGAATGGAGAGAAATGTCTGCTGTTTTGAAAACTTCACCATGGAGAGAGAACTTTGGAACCAAGGGCTGTTAGAACCTTGTGTCCTATCAACTCCCTCATTGAAGCTCTGTAACCCTATTTCTTGGAAATCACAAGAAAGGCCAAAAGACAGCTAACCATCTAATGTAAAGAAGGGGGGGAATACCAGTGCGAGGGGCTTATGCCAACACTGGCTGGCACCAGCAGCTCTTGGGCCCCATCAGGTACCATGGCCTTGGAGGTTTCCATCCAGGGCTGACACTCGAGCCCCAGCACTTGAGTGGAACCACTGCACGTTCTGTTGGAAGGGGTCTTAGAGATCATGGAAGGCAGAATAATGTCCTCTCCTCAAAGATGTTTATGTCCCAATCTCTAGAATGTGTGGGTGGATGTATTAGGTTACCGAGCATGGGGAAATCAAGGTCCTGGAGGCGGTAGGTTCTTCTAGATTACCTGTGGGCAATGTAATCACAAAGGTCCTTATGTGTGAAAGAGGGAGGACAGAGTGATTTCTTGGGAGAAAAACTTGATTTGTTTTGGCTGTGAAGTTGGAAGAGGGGCTGTAAGCCAAGGAATGTGGGTGGCCTCCAGAAGCCGGAAAAGGTAAGAAAAGGGATGTTCCCCCAGAGTCTCCAGAAGACACACCCTCAAATCCCTCGATTTTATCCCCATTAGACCCATTTTGGACTTCTGACACTCAAGAATAGAAGATAATAAATTTGCGTTTTAAGCTGCTAAGTTTGCAACACTTCACTAAACGAGCCACACAGGAAACCGCTACAGGGATCAGGTAGTCCTTCAGATGGGGAAACTGAAGCCCAGGTAGGACGAGAAGTCTTCCATATAACGGTACACAGATACCTTTTGTGTCTGACCCTTTGGGTCAGAGTTAACTCATGGCTGGGTACATGGCTCTGGGTTGAGGACACTCTGCTCTACAACACGTTCCTTTCTTGAGTATAGACAGGAGGCCCCTGGCTATTAGCTGAAAGGGCAAACACATCCCTAGTGGCTCATCTGCAAACTGTCCTTACTGGACGTCTGGTCTCCACCACAGGGTGACTGGACATGGGGGCTGGAAAGAGCCTTTGACGTCAGCAGCCAGCACCCCCTTTCCTAGTGAGGGTTCTGGTGCCTTAGAGAGGTCTGGCATCTTGCCAAGGGGCCACGGGGACGTAACGGTAAGCTAGGAGATGGGGGTTCCTAGTAATTTGTCCCTAATCTGCATGTGCTGATTAGAAGCGGAGCTGTTAGCTACCCTGATGGGATGGCCTGATGCCCCCTCCTCCTAATAAGACTTAAAGTGCTCTAGCCCTGGGGACGCTTGCAGCTACTGGTCTTCTGGCCCGGTAGGCTCACTGGGGAGGCCTGCGTTCCAACCCTTTACAGAGTTCTACCTTCTAAAAAATTATAACTTTTGACTGCCAGGCACTGCACACCCCGACTCCTGGAGCTGACCTAGGGCTATTCCAGCCGGTACACCCCAGCATTTCTCAGCTCTTTGAGGCCAGAAAGAAATTCTCATTGACACTGAGAACCCGTGTCCTCTACCAGTCGTCACTCTGTCTACAACGGAAGACAAATTCCGCCCCCCCCCCCCCCCCCCCCAGCCTCAGTTCCAGGCCCCTTCTGCCATCACCATTTGGCAAATAACCCTGGCAGGCACCGCCCAGCACACAGCAGTGCCTATGGCACCTTTGTGTGAATGCCTGGTATTACCAGCAGCTTTTGGGTGATACCATTTAGATGAATTCTGGGGGCACAGCAGCCGACTGGAGTTCATCAAAAGGCCTCTATCTGGGTGTACTGGTCTAACACCCAATGTCCCTAATGCTCTGGTGACCCTAACAGAGTCTTCCGCTGGCTGGGAAGCTCAGGAAGTGACGGTGAGCAGCTGATGTGGTTCTACCTTTGGGCTCAGCCCAAATCTCTTTATTCAGCTTCTTTCAGAGTCAAGCAGGTCAAACCATGGTAATCTGGTAGAATTTTCTATTCATCAGGATCTGAATTCAGGATTTTCTTTTCTTCTGGTAGCAGATTATACATCTGCTCAACGGCATACCTAGTAACCGACCATCTGAACGGACGCCAACTTCCAGGAAAATGAAATAGATGCACTTTTCCCTCTTCTTCCCACTGATACAGCTAAAAACATTTTGGCATTAAATAGAAGTCAAACATAAGAGGATTCTGAAAGGCGGAGAGAAGAAAGCAGATGCGCTAAGGGCAGTACAGGAAGAGAAAACTACAGACCGAAAGCCTTATGAATATAGGCCTAAAAACCCTTAACCAAATATCAGCGAATATAAATCAGGAATATATAAATGGAATTATATACCATGACTAAGTGGGGTTTATACCAGGGATGCAAGGCTGGCTCAATATTTGAAAATCAGTATAATCCACCATGTGAACAGGCGACATTAGAGAAACTACATGATCAGATCAATTGAGGTAGAAAAAGCATATGAAAAATTCAACATCTAATCATGATAAAAATGCTCACCAAACTAGGAAGAGAAGGGGACTTACTCAACTTACTAAACAACATCTACAAGAAACCCTATGGCTAACATTATGCTTAATGGAGAAAGGCAGAATGCTGTCTCTCTAGGACTGGGAACAATTCGAGGATGTCTGCTCTCACCACTCTTACTTAACACAGTACCGCAAGTTCTAGCTGGTGTCATAAGGCAAGAAAATGAAAAGGCATACGGATTAAAAGGGAAGAAAGAAAAACCGGCCCTATTTGCAGACTGTCTCCATAGAAAATCCCACGGAAGCTACCAAAAAAAAAAACAAACCAAACCAAAACCAAAACCAAAACAAACAAAAAAAAGCCCTCCTAGAACTAGTAAGTGCATTCAGTGAGGTCTCAGGATACCAGGCAAACATACAAAATCGACTGTCTTCCTAGATGCTAGTAATGAATGAGCAGACACCAAAAAAAAAACAATTTTTTTAAGCCATTTACAATTGCTCAAGAAAAATGAAATACATGTATAGGGACTTGTATGCTGAAAACTATACCTACTGAAAGAAAGAAAAGGAGATCTAAATAAATGGAGAGGCATATCATGTTCATGGATTAGAAGACTCAATATAGTAAATATATCATTTGTCCCCAAATTAATGCACAAGCTGAATGCAATTCCTATCCAAATCCCAGTAAGACTTTTTTTTTTTTTTTTTTTTTTTGGAGATACGGAGGAGATTATACATACACAGCACTTTAGTTTTGCAAGATGTTACCATTGGGAGAAACTGAGTAAAAGTACAAGAGGATCTCTTTGTATTATTTCTTACAGCTGCATGTTAATCTACAATTATCTCAAAAGGTTAATTAAAAAACAAAAACTGCTCTTTGTGGCATCGTTGTCAGCAATCAGACTGTTGACATTCCAGAAGATGTTGACATCACTCCGAAGCGACACACAATTATTTGGAAGGCCCCCGGAGGAACCCTGCTGAGAGACTTCAATCACATCAGTGTAGAACTCAGTCTCCTTGTAAAGAAAAAGAAGAGGCTCCTGGTTGACAAATGGTGGAGAAATGGAAAGAAACTGGCTACTGTTTGCACCATCTCTGTCACCTACAGAACATGATCAAGGGCATTACACTGTGCTTCTGTCACAAGAGGACCTCTCGGTATGTTCCTGTCCCCATCAAGGTCGTCATTCAGGAGAATGGGTCTCTTGTTGAAATCCAAAATTGCCTGGGCAAAAAAATGGATGCCTAGGGTTTGGATGAGGCCAGGTGTTGTGTGTTCAGTACCTCAAGCCTGGAGAGATGAGTTAGTTCTTGAAAGAAATGACATTGAACTTGCATGAAATTCAGCTGCTTGGATTTAGCAGCGAGCCATACCAGTTAAAACAAGGTTTTTAGAAAATTTGGAGATGATATCTAAGTCTCTGAAAAGTGAACCATTCAGCAGGTTAATGAATAAGGTCTAAGTTGTAGAGCTAAAGAAAGAACAAGATGCCAGATGATTGTTCAGACCTCTTTGTAACGTTTTAAAGACACAATAAAAGCTCTGTATTGCTTCGGGAACACTCTTCAACAAACAAACAAGAACCAAAAACTGACCCCTCCTCCAAGCAGTATTTTCTTCTCATATTAGGAACTGGTGGGGCGCCTGGGTGGCTCATTGAGTTGAGAGTCTGACTCTTGATTTGAGCTCAGGTCATGATCTCACAGTTTGTGAGATCGAGCCCCACATCAGGTTCTGTGCTGACGGTGCGGCACCTGCTTGGGATTCTCTCTCTCCTTCTCTCTCTGCCTCTTCCCTACTTGTGCACATAAGCTCTCGCGTGCGCGCTCTCTCTCTCTCACAAAAAAAAAAAACGTAAAAAAAAAAAAAAGAACTGGCAAAACACTAGAAATAATTAGTAAAGCAAGACCCTTAATGGCTCTATTCCCCTGCTTTATAATTCTGTGTAACTCCAAATTGCAGGACATTACTTTACATCACATCACATCTGGCTGGCTGTCCATCCATCTGTCCTTGTTGGTCTACCTTGCTTCCCCTACTGACATGTAAGTTCCACATGAGCAGGGCCTCCATATTGGTTTCACTCTAGCACATCACCAGCACTAGTAAAAATTGCTGAACACGGGGAACTCAATCATGCACCTTCTTGGAGCATTTCCAACTGCCTACCTTCCCCCAAATTCTTTCCTCTCCAAGGAGTTGCCCTTTAGCATTATCCAGCAGTAGGATTCTCTCTGACTCCAGTTCTGATGAACCTTTAGTCTTCAGCTCTGTTCTGTAGACCCTCTCCAAGTAAATCCCTCCCCTTCCCCTTCCACTTTCATAGCACCAGAATGGAACCCAATGTTGGCAGCCATTCCCAGGGGTTAATGTCAAGGTAGGATGCTGGAACCTCCCTTTGAGGAATGTGGCTTCAGGCAGTATCACCAGTCTGTTTACCTGGTCCCTACAGCAAGAACATGTCCCTTAATCCCAGCCCTGTTTCTTGATTGGATCAATTTGATATATCTCTAATTTAATTTGCACACAGACCCTGGGGATGTCTGGAACTAATCTGATAATCTTTAAATTATTATGTTTTCCAAGTATGTCTCAGCTGCCAATATCATATAGGGGGACTTGAATGTGAAATAATAACTTTGATTGCCACTGGCTTCTAACTTCTTACCATATTCCCCATTATTGCAATGCTGGGAAAGGTCAAGTGTACAGCAGGCTAGGGGACACATGCTCATCACCACCAGCCACAGCAGCTGTAGTGGTCAGCTGGGCAGTTCCCTCAGTTATACACAGAAGCGCAGGATATTTTACTTTTGTTTGTTTTATTCAGAGATATATCCCAAGCACCTAGGTCACAGGGGATGCTCTATAAGTGATTGTGGATTGAGTGAATAAACCAAAATACTGGGTCTTTGAAGGTAGAGTACTGGGGCTTTTCTGCGCTTAAACGCTGATCACGCATATCAGTAACAGGGCGTTTACTCAACTACATCTAACGTGTGAGCTAAATGTATCAATTTCTAAATGGTTTTGGGAGGGAGGGTTATAAATTAAAATTCTTGCTATTGGAAGAATTCTAGCTTGCTACCCTTGTAGCCACAAGAATGACAAATAGACAACATAATTACGGAGTGTCAGTAATTAACATACACCTAGCTATAGCAAACACGAAAATTTAAAATGAACAAGTATAGACTAAAAGAGATACTGCGAATGATCAACTGGGGGAAGAGGCAGAAATCTATGAATGACGTGGTGGTAAACACTCAGACGTAACTCACCTCTGATTTCCGAGAGCTTTTCCAAGCCAGGCACAGTGCATGTTTCCTGTCGAGCCAGTGGAACCAGAAAGCTGAATTGGTATCTCCAAGCAGGCAATTTTCCTAGTTGTAAACAACCAGCAGCTTTGTGGGAATCAATTAGGAGGCTCCCATCTCTTCTCTGGGAGTCTTATTTCAGTCCATCCATCTTCCTTTGTTAATTTCGTAAATTGGGTTCAAGGGATGCAGAGAGAAAGATCTATTTTTTTTTCCCTCCCTCGGACTTCTTAGGGGCGGAGGGAGGATGGGGAGGAGAGTTTTACATCTTTCCCACTTAGAATTCAAGGAGAATACTTTCAAGCCACCCTCCTTTCTCAAGGCCAGAAAACTGGATGGGCGTTATGTACTCTGACTGGCAACTGGGGCACAAGACCTGCGGGGAGAATGCTAGGGTCACACATGAAATCGACGTACGTACAAAGAAGTGCTTCCTGCAAAGATGCAGACAATCTGGAGACCACACTGCATCCTCTGGAACTGGTTCGTGGAGTCCAAGTCCAATATAACACGGCCGCCTCACGAGCCAATGCTTCAGGCTTCCCCACGCCCCCAGTGTCATTCATTTCATTTACGGTGATGATAAGAACGCTGATCACAACAATGGTACCAATACCGGAAAACGTGTCATGTACTGGGTACTTGAACTAGGTTATTTCTTTATTTCTCTTGCTCGCCAGCCTTCAACATCGGTATTACTATTCTCATTTTACAGATGAGGAAACTGAGGTCCAAAGAGGTTCACATGGCTCATGAATTCTGGAGCCAAGAGGACTGGCACCCAGGGCAATGTCTAAGGACGAGCTGACCTCCAAAATAATCCCGTCCCATGATGCTCCACTGTCTCTTCTGTTCATCCAGCGAAAACTGGTCAAGCTCCTCTGTGTGGTGCAGACATCCCCCTTTACTAAGTAAAGGCCAAGTATGAGGCTTGCTGAGGAACTCGACATGACCCTAACCCTAACCGTAACCCTCACTGGGGAGGAAAGAGGCACCAGGTAAACCAAGCTGGCCTCCACAGCCAGTGCCAGGCCTCTTCCTGGGTACCCCAATTTCCTGGCAAACATTCATCCCGCTCCAAACGAAAACATTCGTATTCACAGACCTGACGGGCACCTGGATCATTGTCTCTTTGGAAAAGGCGGTAAGAAAAAAACTCAACAGGGAAAAAGAAAAAAAGAAAAGAGCAGAGGGCACAAGCAGGAGACAGGAGAGATACAGAAAAATACAAATCAAATACAAATGGCCTCCAACCTCACTCAGGTAAGGAGACAAACAGCGACACACGGTCACTTTGCAACACTGCAGAATGTGGACTACCCGGGGGTGCTTTAATCCCGGGGTGTGTCCAAATAGTGAAAGACTCTGGAGTCCATAAAGAAGACAGCTCTCTATGCACTGATACAGAACAACCCTGATGATCAGAGTGACGCCGATGGCACGTGCCCATCTGCATAGATACGCACACGGACGCCGGTGTGTAAAGGCATCGGTCATCCAACGACACACACGACACCGGCCACGCTGGTTACCTTTGAGAAGGGGGTGCTGGGGAGCTGTATTTCTTTGACAGGAAGATGACTCACGTTTCACCCGAGTAGCCGCGCCCCTCGGATTTCTCCACCGTTTTAGTTGCCCGCAAGTCTGCCGCGGTCCCAAAAGCAGACGATCTTTCTTCTGCCGTATCATCAGAGGGTCAAGAGTAGCCTAGCGCCACGCCCTCACTTCATCTTATCATGTGATCATTTTATCAACTCACCTCACTTCAAGAAGTGTGAGTGCACTAAGATATTTCCAGAGAGGGAGAACACACTCACATAACTTTTATGACAGCATATTGTTATAATTGTTCTATTTTCGTATTGTTGTTGTTAATCTTACCGTGCCTAATTTATGAATTAAACTTTATCATAGGTATGTACGTATAGGAAACACACAGTATATAAGGGGTGTGGTGCCTGCTGTCTGTAGTTTTAGGCATCCACTGGGGGTCTTTGGAACATATCCTCTGCAAATAAGGGGGACTACTATATATCTCTATGTACTTTTAAAGTTAAAAAAAAAATTAATGTTTATTTTATTTTTGGGAGAGAGAGAGAGAGAGAGAGAGATGGAACATGAGCGGGGAGGGGGAGAGAGAGAGGGAGACACAGAATCCGAGGCAGGCTCCAGGCTCTGACCTGTCAGCACAGAGCCCAATGCAAGGCTCAAACTCATGAACCGTGAGATCGTGACCTGAGCCGAAGTCAGTGCTCAACTGAGTCACCCAGGCGCCCCGATTTTTTGAAACAACATACTAATAAAAAGAAAAGGAAGAAGGAGCCTGAGCGGTGCACCGAGCAGGCACTTGCCTGGGTTCCTGCAGATGGTCGGTGGGTCTGGCTCCAAGGATCCTGACTCTTAAGCCCTGCCCTCTCTCCAATGCAACAGCATCTGTACAGATAACTTTGATTTTCTGTGCCTCACTCGATACTTGCCACCAATAGCCACTCCTGGAGAAATCGTACCTATTGCCCTGGCTCCGTCATCGTGTTAGTTAGCACTGACTCTGATAAGCTTCAATTTTCCAATCAGTGTCATCCCCCAGATCACAGGCCTTGGCATCTTTTGAGTGACAAGTAGGAGATGACATGTGGCTCGGCCAAACAGAACTTGCCCTGTGACAGTCTCTGCCTACAGTAAGACGACTGAAGAAGTCCTCGATGCCCTATGGCTTGAGGTCCAACCAAAATGTTTAGATGGAGTCTATGTTTCTGTATAGCAAGTCCATGTCAAGGTTATAAAGTCCTCACCGCATGCACAAATATCACTCCGTATGCAGGTTATTCCCAGGAAACTCCACTCCAGGCCGCCATCTACCTAGCCACTTCCTGAGAACCACCTACTGCTCTCGAAGCAGCCACTGTGAGCTCATAGAAATACAAACTCAGGGGCGCCTGGGTGGCTCAGTCGGTTAAGCGTCCGACTTCAGCTCAGGCCACGATCTCACGGTTTGTGGGTTCGAGCCCCGCATCAGGCTCCTTGCTGACAGCTCAGAGCCTGGAGCCTGGAGCCTGCTTTGGATTTTGTGTCTCCCTCTTTCTCTGCCCCTCCCCTGCTTGCATGCTGTCTCTCTCTCTCTCAAAAATAAATAAAAATTTAAAAAAAAGGAAAAAGAAAAAGAAATGCAAACCAAGCCTACAACCAAGTCCACAGGAACAAGTGACCTGGCTTCTTCCTTTCTGGCTGCATGACAACAGGTGATGCACTTTGCCTTCTAACCTCGGCTTCCTCATCTATAAAGTAGAGACGTCAGTACCTGAGGAAAGAACCAGACAGTCTGCTGGTTCTGTGAATACAGTAACTAGAGTTATTCGTTCATACTGCTGATCCGTTTCATTCACCTAAGCAACACGCAGTTGACTGTCAATTGTTTTCTTCAGAATGCCATGCTCTTCTCCTCAGAGAGGACCCTGAGATGTGACCAAATAAAAGGAGCAGAGAAAAGGGCCAAATGCTGCCCAAGATAGTGGCATACTTCCGGTTCCCAGTTCTGCTGGCTCCCAGAAACATGCCTGGCCACGGGGTCCTCAGAGAGCCCCTGTTCTGCCTCCAACAGACTTCTCTCCCTCTTGAGCTCTTCCCGAAGTCCTTGCTTTCTGTTACTTGCACCCAAGCGACGTCTAAAATATTCCTCATCCCAACTTTATAGAGCCCAGATCAGCATTTGAGAATGGCCTGCAGATGGCACTTTCCATTTTGAGACCAAAACTTATTTCAAAAGTGCCGAATTTGTGGCATTACCTTTATTTTGCCTGATTGCATTACTCAAACAGAAAGAGCTGTGAATAATAATAATAATAATAATGATAAAGATACCATTCAAGTAAAATATTTGACACTCACAAGATTAAAAGCTGAATACAGTAATCTTCTCATAATCATCGCAGGATGTGCAGCACTTAATCAACAATTACACTGGGAGAATGCCCGAGAACCGATGTTTAAGCACCAGGAAAAAGCTAAGGAGAAAGTCGGGAAATCGATGCAAGGGGAGAGGGGAATGTATCCCGTCTAGATACTGTCTGTGTTATTTTAAGAGTTGTACCTTTTCCTATCAGTGCAATGCATAAAAAAGAATAAAACCAGTCCGAGAATACATACCCTGAACCAAAACACTTCTAGCAAAGGAGCTATTTTTAAAGAGCACTTCAAGTATTCACACAATGGGGGCAGAGTCCATTAATCAGGGTGCTTGTTTGTTTTTTCTGAAACAGCTTTATTGAGGTATAATTTACGCTTTCTTGACGTAAGAGTTGCTTCAACCAGTCTCGCCCCCTGGTGGGAGGGAGAAGTGAAGTGGCCCAAGCAGGAAGCCGGAACATTCCCTGGTGGGGCCGCAGGCGGGGTGAGGTCAATGCAGGGGAGGAGCCAAATGCTCTTCTCTTAGGACTCTGGGGGCTCGTATCCCCGAAGAGCCTGCCAAGTGACTGCCGGGTGGTGTGTGTGCACTTTCATAGCGAGAACATTTAAAAAGAAAAAAAAAAAAGAAAGAAAAAAAAGCAAAGCTCAGACGCCAGGTCAAAATAGCTCATGACCAAGACGAAGCAACTGAGCAAACCTTGGGAAACGAGTGGCCATTTCCAATGAATGCCTGCAATCTGTCTGGGCTGTCTAAGTCAGATTTCTACGACATGGGTTTTATTTTTAATGTTCTTTTTAAAGCGCTGATTCTTCATTCAGGAGGCACACAATGCAAGCAGCACAAATACCCGCACCGTATTATAAATAGCCTCTTTTAAGGAGGGCTCGGAGGATAGCAACATTTTTTAACCTAGATAGACTTTAGACAACCCGTGCGCGCTCTTTCGTAACCTCTCTGCACCGGCCTTGTTGTGCTAGAAGATGGCTGCAAGCAGAGATGATGAGGCCGCATTATGACTTCGGGAACACATAATCACGCTGCCCTTTTCTTTTCTGAGAGGGTTTGTTTTCCTTCTTCTACAGGTAAATACAGAAAATCTGACATCAGGAAATACAATGGAAGTAGCAAATGATCAATGTCAACCACAATAATAATGCTTCAAAGAATTACCTCAACAGCCCTATTTTTGCCATTTTCCATGACCCATGGAGGTGAGGGAGGGCCACGAATGGCCACCTGGCAACAGTGAGGGAAGGATCTAAACATAGCCGAGCCTGCATCGCATCCGCCAACGGAACCACGTGAGCACTCTCTCCGGGATGCATCAGTTCACATAAGGGCTCCCCTAAGCTCGATCTCGCAGGAGAATGGAAACAATAAAAAGCTATATTCAGCCCTGGCTACACAAGAAAATCTCTGTGCTGATGTAACAGAGAGGCTCAGAAGAAAGAGTTACAACTACCCATCCCACAAAACCCAACTCCTAGTCAACTGGTAGAGACATACAGTGAATCTTAACACTAGGTATCTTAAAATGTTTTATCCAGAATTGGGGCAAAATCACCTTGAGAAACCAAGCGAAATGAAATCAAGTCTCTGCAAAAGACAAAATGTTTTCTTAGGCATTAACATATGACACTGCTAGTGTCCTTGCCTGACCTTAAACTTGACATTACAATATAAATGCAACCCAAGGCGAGTTCCCCAAATAATCCAGGAATGCTCAAATATTTTCCCTTTTCTAACACATACCGGCAAATGTCATCTGTAGGTCCTTCTATTGTATCTTCGGTACGCAAAGAGACACAGGAATCTGCCTATGGCCAAATATGTTCAGAGTTCACCTACCAACCGTCACGAAAACCTTCCAAAGTGTGAAGGGTATGAAAAGGCAAAGCTATTAGACTTTTTCCAGGCCTGCTGTCTGATTTCCCATAGGCTCTGGGCATGCGCTAATATGTAAGCTGATATATATATACAAAAAGAAATTTGCCCTTCAGGATAAGACCTGTATAAGAATTTTACTTCAAAGGACACCGTAAAGAAAAACACTTACCTTGTCTTCTTAGACCTACAAGAATGAAGATTTTCCAGACTTCGCTTTCTTCTTAAGATTAGAGAGAAGGGAGACACACACACAGAAGTCAAGATGAGGGTCTGTGAAACCTGTTATCCTTCGTACACATACAAAAATGTACCAGAACAGTTTCCAGGGAGGGCTTTCAGCATGCATGGTCAAACGTTAAACCCTTCCGAATAACTACGGACGACTTCTTTGCTTCATTTAGCACCCTCTGTATTCCTTCCCTTCAACTCACATTAACGAAGCACCTACTACACGCCAGGTATTGTTCTAAATGCCAGGCATACTAACAATGAATGGAAAAAGAAAAGTCTCCACTTTCGGCAGCTGATATTCTTGGGGTGTGATAAGAAGATAGGAAATAACAAAGACATATACCGTCGGGTGATTGGAGGGCTGTGAAATACGCAGTAGACACCGCTACGATGATTTTTACACGAAAGCAAACCAAAGCTTTAAGTCCCAAATCAGTAGCAGAGATGGGTAACCTAAGTTTTGGACTTTCTAAGCTTTTCACACAGTAAAGGAATACTAAAACACTAACAAAGGCAAAGGGTTTGGGAAAATCAGGTATGATGAACACATCCTATTTTTTGGAAGCATATGCGAAAGATACACAGGTGGGCACGGACAGTGTTCTGTCTGCTTTCCATCATTATGAAGGTCGCACCGATCTGCTGACCCAAGAGCTGACCACCCTTTTCCACCCTGAAACCTGAAATACCAAGAAAGTGTTTCTGGGCACAGATATCCAGGGGCAAGAAATGTTTTCTTTGTTTGAAAGTGAACAACAACATTCGCGGTAGGTTTCTCATTTCAAAATTTCTTGGCCTTTCGGTGCTTCAAAAAGGCACCGGAAGGACTAAAAGATGGAGAGAAACAGGAGCTTGGTTTTTTTGCATCTATCTTCTCTTTTAACTGGGTGTTCCTGGCTGTACACATTCCCCAGCCCACCGCCATTTGGAACCCCTAAGCCTTGGGGTTACAAATCACTTGCAAAATAACGTAAAGGAGACCGGTGTTCCATCCACCAGGGCCCTCATTTGGAAAAGCACTTCAGTGTGAAAGGAGACATTTCCACATGAAAGAGACATAATAGAATGCTTCAAAACTCCCATTTTTCTTCACAGCTGCAAAACAGCGGAGCGTCAAATAAACCAACTCCTGGGGCGCCTGGGTGGCTCAGTCAGGTGAGCATTCGACTTCGGCTCAGGTCAAAATCAAGTAGTTCGTGAGTTCGAGCCCCATGTCCGGCTCTACGCTGACAGCTCAGAGCCTGGAGCCTGCTTTGGATTCTGTGTCTCCTCTCTCTGCCCCTCCCCTGTTCACACTCTCTCTCTCTCTCTCTCTCTCTTTCTAAAATAGATAATAAAACATTAAAAAAAAAAAATAAACAAACTCCTGAGGAGATGAGCAGGGAAAGGCTGCCCCACGAGACACGCTACAAGAAGGAAGGGCCCAGAACTCCACCTACCCGACCCCACACACCCCGCTGGCTGATGCGCCTTGAGTGCTAAGGGAGGCTTGTGGAAAACTGCCTGCTTTCACCTGTTGAGGAACAGACTGAAGTAGGAAATCTACTCTACCCACAGGAATAAAATTAAAACTTCCTTAACTGTAGAAATCATTTTGATTTGAAGTCAAATGAAAAGGCAAAAACTTCAATTAAGGAAATCTCAAGAGCAAATGATCCAGGAAACGGGTGAATTTTTTAAAAAGCCATTCTAATGGTTTAACAGCTTATTCAAGTGGTCTCCCTTAAAACGCCAGGAATTTCCACCTCTTGATTTAAGAGCTCTGGAATTCAAGGGCTTCAAATTGAGAAAATAATACACAAGCAAACGGTCGTAATTTCTTCTTTGTGCATCCTGGCATTCGACCCGCCCCCTGTATCGCTCTGTGCACCTTCCCGAAGGGCCCCGGATCGCTCTCGCAGGAGAGCCGAAGCCACTGCAAACACCACGGTCCTTGAATACCGACCGTCACCCCGCAGGTGAAGTTACAAAGCTCTTGCCTTAAAGTCACAAACAAGGGATAAAAATAAATATTTCAGGGGCTCATTCAAACGAGCCTCGAGAGAGTCTGGACTCCACGGACGGGCTGTACTCTCCAAGGCCTGCCCAGGAGAGGAAGGTGTCTAAAGATTCCCGCGGACCCACGGGGGATATTTATAGGACGCCTCGAGCCGCCAAGGCCCTGCCGCTGTCCTCCCCAGCTCTTCTCCACCCTCCTCTGCCGAGCCCTTTCCCCTTCCATCTGACAGTACTTACAGTCACAGCTGAGGAACTCCTGAAAGAGTGGCTGCCAGGTAAGAATTTATTTACAAGCATCACAGCCTTTGAGGCGCTGGGAGGACGACTCAGCAGCACAGACGTGGCCACACTAACTACCCTCCACCACGGGTCCATCCAAACAGGTGCTGTGTACCAGCGACGCACCAATAACTTGCCGATGCTTCCTGTAGACGCCGCCGTCTGAGGTGGCATAACTGCCACACCACTCACTTGTACGCGCTCAGCAGGCACTAACTACCCACCAGGGACTGTGGCGGTAGGTGGAAGTCTCAGTCCCTGCTCGGCAGACGTGAGGGAGAGACAGACACAAATCCAACGGCGGTGCGAGGCCATACGAGACACGGGGGCTGCCACGGGAACCTGGATGAAATCCTCTGGCCTCCGAGAAGGGACAGACCAACTCAGAAGTCTGCAAACTACAGCCCATGGGCCAAATCTGTCTTTTTTTTCCCCCAAGGTTTATTTATTTTTTGAGAGGAGAGACAGAGCATGAGCAGGGGAGGGGCGGAGAGAGAGAGGGAGACACAGAATCGCAAGCAGGAAGCAGGCTCCAGGCTCTGAGCTGTCAGCGCAGAGCCCGACGCAGGGCTTGAACTCACGGACCATGAGATCGTGAACCGAGCCTAAATTGGATGCTTAACTGACTGAGCCACTCAGGCGCCCCCAAATCGGTCTGTTTTTGCACAGTTGGCCTATATGCCGGCAATGGCTTGTACATTTTTTAATTACTGAAAAAAAAAAAAAAAGTTTCGTGCTTGGTGACACGTACATCTTACATGAGATTCAAGTTTCAGTGCCCCTAAATAAAAAAGCTCCAACTCGAGTTCACCAAGTGACAGCGATGGGACAAGCTCGAGAGAATCCACAAAAACACGTGTCCATCACCGTGGGAAGCAGCCCCTGGCACCTCCCAGACCAAGGCCCACGCTTCACACCTCAAGAACCAGACCCACATCCGTCACTCTGCCTGGGCCACGGGGAGCGGCACGGTCCAGAGAAAAATGCCTCTGCCGTCCCCAGACTAACACAGGGTCCTTCCCACGGACTAGAAAAACACAAACAAACAAGATCTTCACTGAGACCTACCTGAAGATAAAAAGATTCGGATTTGACCTGCCAGACTTGTGTCGACCCCAGCCAAACCCGTTCCGCTGGTGACCCGCCGGTGCCTCCCTGTGTCCTCATGATCCGTTCACTGTGTCCTCCTTATCCGGCCTGCAGTCCGTCCTCTTCCCGCTCCACCTTGCACGGCCCAGAGGCCTCGCTGCGGACATGCCCTCATTCACAAAACCACCCCTCAGCCTGTGACCCTTCCTGAGTCTGACCCCAGGTCCCTCACTCAAGTGCTTCTGTTCCCCAAGCCTTCCAAGACCTGTGAGAACGTGAGACCTGAAAAACGAAATTCGTGCCAAAACAACCTTGAAAATTTGAAATACACGCTCGCTTAAATGTTCATAATGACGCTAACCAGTCACAAGCAACTCCACCCAACATTTACGTATCATATTTGATGGGGGGCGGGGGGGGGCGGGTATACTTCAGTTGGCCAATCAGGCTCTACAGTGGTAGCTCTGAGTGTTCAGAGCTAACAAGGACTAACTTCAGATGTTCGACTGTCCTTCTGTATCAAGATCCCACTCAATTGCCAAGTCTTTGATGAAACGTTTCCTCATTTTTGAGTTACCTGTGCTGCGTTGGATCAATAAAATTTCTACACACATATATTACAATGTGTTTACAGAACACCACTGATGTGCTTGGAAAAATGCAAAGCAGTCCTAATCAACGTCCCTGACCTTGAAGCATGTAAGAAACAATGGGACAAAAGTCATAACAAATCTAAAGTCCAACGATTCAAAGATGCAAAGTAGCTTTGCGATAGGGGCGCCTGGGTGGCTCGGTCAGTTAAGCGTCCGACTTCGACTCAGGTCATGATCTCACGGTTGGTGGGTCCGAGCCCCGAGTCGGGCCCTGTGCTGACATCTCGGAGCCTGGAGCCTGCTTCGGATGCTGTGTCTCCCTCTCAATCTGCCCCTCCCCAGCTGGCACTCTGTCTCTTGCTCTCTCTCAAAAAAATAAACATTAAAAAATTTTAAAAACAAAGTAACTTTGCAATAGACTAAGTAAAAATGTAGACAGTAAGGCTTGGTTGCAACTGCCAGGGAAAGTTCTCTGGAAGAAGTGCATCTTGAGACATAACCATTTACCTAGTGTCTGCTGGGAGCCATTTAGCACACCTTGTCATTGAAATCACCACCTTTAATCCCGATTACAACCTACAAAGTTGTTATTCTTCTACAAGTTTAACAGATGAGAAAACAGGTTAAGTGACTTGACAGAGGTTACTTGGCTAATAACTTGGTGAACTGCAAGCCAAAGCCAGGCTCTAGAACCTAGGATTACATTTATTATGTGAGCTTCTCAAAGTGAGCCACAGGCCCACACCCAAGGTGTGCGATGTTCAGGAAGCCAAGCTGAATGTCACGCACTCAATCTGAGTCTCAATTCTGCGTGAAAATGTAGGCATTGTTAAAAGTAAAAACACTCTTACATTAACAGACCCAGTAGGAAACAGAATATGAAACTTACAGAGGTTTTCCACTAAGGGTATGGAAAACCCAGCAATGAAGGTGTGGCCGTGAAGCGTGGGTAAGTTTGGGATGGTGGGAACCACCCGATTTACCTGGAGAGGACAGTCCCTTTACAGAGACGGGACACAAGGTCAGAGTGAGCTTGGAAGGGGGTTGTCAAGGGCACTGAGCGTCTGGTGTTTTGTCTCCGTGTTGATCTTGGCGGACCGTGCCGGGCGGGAGCGCACGCTGTCTTGCGTCGCTCGGCCTGTGGCTACCACAGTTGAGCTATAAATGGGTCCCCTGCCACCCCGGGTTGTCAGTGCTCATCAAGGCATACTGTGAGATTGCCTGGGCCTGGGGGGACCAAAAATGGAGTGAGCGTGCGCTTGGAGGTGTCCTCTTGCCTTATTCATGGAAGGGTTCACGGGCATAGTGGATAAGGGCCTCCAGCAGGAACCTGGCATTCACTTTAGGGCATGAAGGTTCTGGAAGAGTGAATCGAAGGAGCTCCCCAAGGAGAGCTGCTCAGGGCCGGTGCATCTCTACACTGCTTCCAGGCAGAGATTCGGTTCAAATTTTCATCACTCGATTAGGCCCGGTCCCTCCTGTTTGCCCTGAAATGCTGCCCATGCAGGAGATCAGATGGCTCTTTCCCATGAAACAGACTGGGTTGCAGAAATCTCAGTGGTGAGCACACAAGAGATCAGATCTTATTTCATTCCCGGAGTCATTTCCTAAGGTAAAAGTTTGTTTGGCTAGAGGGAGCTAATTCTTTTTGGGCTAGAGCACCAAGAAACATATGTCGAGTTAACTCAAGAGAACCCCAGTGCAAGTTTCGAAAAGAAAGGAATGTACAGACGCATTTGCCTAGATTCTTCCAGGACATCTTCTGCCTCCTTCCTCTCTGTCTCTCTCTGCTCCTCTCTCCAGCCATCACCGCCTTTCTTGAGACCCCAGTTTCCTTCTTAAAATTCTCCAGGACTTCCCGATTCTGCTGCCCTCATTCAGAACACCAGCCGTGTCCCTGAGAAAATCCCTCATCCTCTCCAAGCCCTCATGTCCTCACCTGTACATGGGGCAGGTCCCAGTGGCCGCGCGAGATTCCACGGCAATGAACCACACACAGCGCTGAGCACCAGCGTTAGCCTGTATACATCGGCACTCGGTGGTGGCTAATTTTCACCACCGGTCAAGAGCGCAGACCCCGGGGACAGCCTCCTTGCGGCGGGGCGGGGGGGGGGGATCTCAGCTCTGTCATTAACAAACTGCACGCCCAGGGCTGGACAGTTACTTCCAGTAAAGAAACGTGCACTCCTGTTTCCCCATCTGTACAACAGGGGTCGTGACAGCACCTGCCTTCACAGGCGTTTGTGGGGAATGCATGAGTTAAAGCACGCAGGGTGCTAGGAACAACGGTCCTGCACGTAGTGAGCGGCTGGGTACGTCTCCGCTGCCATCATCACCACCCTATTTTACCTTCCACGGGGCTGCGTCACTTGCCCAAACCTGAAGGTCTCCCCTACAGCACCAGGAAGCTTGTTCCCAAGCCGGGGACTCCAAGCGGAAGGGCCGAGTGGAGTGGGGGGCATAGCGGTGACAAGAGACAAGTGGGGGTGCAGCGGTAAGGGGCACCTGCACAGACGGCGGCCATTCAGCTGCTGCCCCAGCCAGCTGCTGCCCCTCCAGAAGGCAGCCCCAACACGGCCACACTCCCAGTTAGCAAGAGAAGCCAGAAATCTACATATTTATGTGACATTTCCTGATTTTTAAGCGTTGGCAATGATTTCAGATTTTCAAAATTACTCTGTCTGCTGAACAAAACCCATCTGTGTGCCACTTCTGCCCGCTAGGCCATCGGTCTGTGCTCTGTGGGGCGGGGTCGCTCACAAACTGTGCTTCTGAACACTCCCTTCCTCCGTGAGGCCTTCCCTGGTGGCCCCAGAAGAGCTGCATGTCCTTCTCTTCTCCTCAGGCCCAGAGCCCTCGAGGCCACCTTCTCCGACCACCCCCTCCCCGCTCAGCCCAACACGGACCTTCTGTTGATCCATTCACCACCCCCCCCCCCCCCGCGACAACGCATTAGAGGCACTTATCGGGGATCCGTAGCAGAGATAAGTGCTTTAATGACACTCGTGTATTGATTTAGAGCTTTTTTTATTCCTCCACTTGGATTTCCCGAACACGGAACATCTGTGGCGGTGCAAATGTCTTAGAGGCTAAGTTCCCAGAGGCCAGGGTCTGCTCCACGAAGTTCTCCCTGGCACCCTGGGAGCGTGTGACTGGACTGCAGCGATCCTTCTTCTGATGAGGGCAGGGTACATCGTTCGATGCCTTTTTGGGGAAACTCAGCCGTGCCAACACTTCTTATCTGCACCAGCCACGAGCCCGCGCTGGCCCTTCTCCGGACTCATTCCTGCAAATGCGGTTGTTTCAAGTGGTGCCCAAATTCCCAACCGTGTAGACTCAAGTCAAACCCACAGGAACCAAGCTTTCCATATTTGGATCACACACAGGCTGCTTAAGAGGAGTCACTGTTGGTCTGTATTCGTTCGTTCGTTCACTTATTTATTTACCAAGCATTGCTTCACTCGAGGCCAGGCACAGTACCAGGTTTGGGGGATGAGAAAAATTAAGTGCAAAAGTCCTGTGGTGAAAGTCTATTCCAACAGAGAATGCCAGGAGCTAGGCAGGTCCTTAACAAATGATCCCACCCAACAACACCGCATCTGGGTGAAGATCTGACGCCCAGAGAGTCGAACGCAAACGGCACGTGTCGGTTAGGCTATTAGGGAGTGGTGCAAAGATCAAACCAGAAGTCCTCACTCCTGGTCCAGTTTTCTTTTCAAAGCACCCTGTAAAACATTCTAAACAGGATTCTAACTCAACCGCTAATGAGGCCCGGCGTCCAGGCTCAGATGTCAGCAGACTGTGAGCTGCCCCACACCCCTGCCCGAGGAGACACCACTTGGCATGACACCCATCAGTGACAATTCACTAGTGCCTTCTGCAGGCTAAGCCCCCCCGCCACCCTTCTAGAACCATTCTCAGGTGGTTCTGATGCTTTTTGTTGGTTGAGTTGTTTTAGTGTCCCAAAGCACTTAAGGGACAAGACCCCTGCTCGTGAGCAACAGAGATTCACAGAGTCTGGAGGGGCGGGGGGGGGGGGGGGGGGGCGGTGCTGTCTGAACATTCACCCACGGGGCGCATCTGAGGTGTTTTTTTTTTTTTTTTTTTTTTTTTAATTTTAACGTCATTATTTATTTTTGAGAGAGAGAGAGAGAGAGAGAGAGGGAGGGAGAGAGAGAGCGTGAGCAGGGAAGGGGCAGAGAGAGAGGGAGACACAGAATCTGAGGCAGGTTCCAGGCTCCGAGCTGTCAGCACAGAGTCCGAAGCAGGGCTTGAACCCACAAACCATGAGATCGTGACCTGAGCCAAAGTTGGCTGCTTAACCAACTGAGCCACCCAGGCACCCCCCCTACTTTTTAAACTCTTTAAATGTTTACTATTTATTTTTGAGAGGGAGAGAGGGAGAGAGCAGAGGTGCCCTTAATAAAGGGACCAAATTTGGTTGCCTGCTGGTCGGCTAGGCAGAATTAGTGTCATGGTACAGCCACATCCTTCCTGCCACCCACCCCCACACTGCCCTGCCTCTTAAGGATGCCTGTTGCCATTTTCAAAGGGAAGATGGCGTGGTCACTCATTGAACAACTTGCAGAAAAACACCTTCCCCACAACGTGTTTCCATTTCCCTCAAACGAAAATCAATCCATCCGTAAGACTATGTCTCCGGTGATCAAAGCCGGATTGTGTGCACCCCCAGCCCCAGGGTGGGAGTTGGGGGGGCGGGGAGCAGTCAGATACAAGCAGATGCAGGATGCATGCTCAGCACTGAGGGGGGCGGGGGCAGGGGTCACGGCTACCTTCCCGGGCCTCGAGGTCTTGCCACGTTCCATGAGACCAAGACAAACAGGCTGTGCGTGGATCTATTTTGGTCTCACAGCTGCAAACACAGGATTTATGAAGATGTTTGGTGCTCGGCTCCCAGGAGATTTGTGCACCATATTGCTACTCTACTGACTGTCCGTGCGTCCCTCCTCATTCCTGCTGAGCCTGGGACGTCCTCAAGTTCTGATCCCTTAGGACTCTCCCCAAGTTACAAGTTTTCTTCTTTCCTTAACTCGTGAGAGACGAAGGATGTGCGTTATTGGGTTTGGCATCCAAAGGGCTCAATGCTCTATCATTCCACCGCCTCTTCTTGGTGTTTAGCTTTATTGATTTCTATTTCTGACTTGCTCGGCACCAGCTCATTCATTATTCAGGGGAAATCTGGC